>NC_134095.1:81709259-82939430 GCF_000715075.1 Nicotiana tabacum
GTTCCATTGCTAATGAACTTGAGGTGTACGATTTCTGAAATATTGTATATACCCTTGATTCATGATTCCTCTCATGTGTACTTGACATCTTGGATTGAATGGCTTGTTGTTGAAATTGATATTTATGTGAAATGTAGGGGAAAAGAGCTCGAATTATGAAATGTGGCCTAGTGCTAAGTATGATGCGATAATTGTGACCCCAAGTGCCGATGAACTGATATATGTGAAGTAAATATTGAAATGAGATGATATATGGAAATGGAAAAATGTCTTGGTAAGACGGCCTAGCTGATCGGGACGTAATCAGACGCCATGCCGCACGCATGATGGTATGTTGCTGATATTGAAACCGGAAAGTGAGAATAAAATTGTGAACGAGGTACATGTCTCAAATGAGGCAACCTAACCGATCGGGTCGTGATCAGACTCTGCGCAAGAAGGCGGTGGTATTGTGAATGATGGTGCAATAGTATGAAATGTCCCAACCTAAAGCTATGGAAATTATGTAAAAGCTATGTGATTCCTTTTATTTGATGATGTGGTGATTGTTTAAAGCTTTTATTGAATCCTTATGATTTCTTTATTCTTGTATGGTTGTTCTTTATAATGAGATGGTGTTTAATTATACATACCAGTTCTATTCGATGGCACTAACGTCCCTTTTGCCGGGGGCGCTACATCTTTAAATGGATGTAGGTGGTTCCATAGCAGGCAGTGTTGGTCGCAGCTAGTGATGCATCTTCCTTTCAGCTGACTTGGTGAGCCCCACTTCATTTCGGGGTCCTATATCGTTGTTTATCATGTACTTTATATTTTGAGGTATAGCTGGAGTCTTGTTGCTGGCATTTCCATATTACTCTTCAAGTGTATTTAGAGGCTCCGTAGACAGGTTGTGGGTGGTGTTTGACATTGGAAATTAAATTAGAAATATTGGTATTTGGCAAATATGTTTTTCTTCATATCTATAAAAAAAATTGTCATAGTTTGGATATTATGGTTGAAATGGCTAATGGAAACAAAATGGAAGTTGTTAATGAAATATTTTCAAAGTATGATTAAGGGAGTTCATCTCCTCTTTATTCATGAATTAGTTTGGGTAGAATGAATCTTTACAGGCTTGCTCAATCAGGTTTACTCGATTGAGCACCGGTCGCGCCTCCCGAGGTTGGGGCGTGACAGGCGGTGTAATGACCCGATCGGTCGTTTTGAGCTTTAGCATTTCGTTCAGTGGTTTGAGGTCTTGAGTGACATCATATTGTGTATTATGACTCTTGTGTATGGTCATATTCGATTTTCGGATGTTTCGAGATTTATTTGGATGAATGATTCTCACATTAGAAGCTTAAGTTCGAAATATTGACTGAGTTTGAGTTTTTCGAAAACGACCCTGAAATGGCATTTTGATGGCTCCTATAGGTTTGTATTTTGATTTTGGACTTGAACGTACGCCCGAAATTGAATACGGAGGTTCCAAGGTGATTTGACTTATTTTGCCAAAAGTTGTAAGTTAAATGTTTAGAGATTCCTTAGGTTTGACTATGGTTTGACTTTACGGCTATTGGGTTCGGATTTTTTTTTGGGACTTGGGATAGGTCCGCTTTGCTATTCGGAATATGTCTGCAAAGTTTGGCGTCATTCCGAGTTGATTTGATAGGAATCGGACGCGTGGTTGTGTTTTTAGAAGTTCTTGAGTTTCAATGTTAATTTCATGTGTTTTGATGCCCGATTTGTGGTTCTGGATGTTTTTTTGATTGCGTGAGCAAGTTTTTGTAATGTTCTTAGACTTGTGTTGTTGTTTGGTATGGATACCCGAGGGCTCGAGTAAGTTTTGGTTGTGTTTCAGAGTGTTTGAAAGAGTTTCAGATTTGCTGGTTTTAGAACAGATGCTCCAGGTTTCGCAAATGCGAATTTTGTTTGCGTTTGTGATATCGCATTTGCGAGGTGGATGATCGAAATTGTGAGGCACGTTGCGGTCTGACAGGTTCTCATTTGCGAACATATTGTTTACCTTTGCAATAATGCACTGGGCTGGGGGAGTTTCGAATTTGCGATCCTGAGATCGCTTTTACGATATGTTCCTTGTAAGCATTTGCAAACTTGTTGTCGCATTTGCGACATTAGAAAGGGTGTGAGGAGTGTTTCTTTGAGGTCATTCATCGCATTTGTAGGGTACGCATTCGCGACACCTGCAACTAAACATAAGGTTTTTTCCGTTTTTTCAACTAAACATAAGGGTTAAATTACGGGATTTTAGCCTAATTTTTCATATCTATTAACCCTAGACTCAGTAGGAGGCGATTTGGAGAGGGAATTTTCATCTAAAATAATGGGTTAAGTGATTCTAATCAATTTTCAACTATATTCCATAATTCTATATTAGATTTAACATCAAATTAATGAGAATCAAAAAGGAAATTTTGGGATTTTTGTAAAAGTTTTGAAAAATGAAAGTTTGAATTTTGAGAGTCGGTTTGGATTCAGATATATATATATATATATATATATATATATATGGACTTGTGGGGTTATGTGTAGTCAGAATCTACCTTTGGACCTAGGTTTTGACAGGGGGAGCTCCGGGTTGACCTTTTAAGAATTGTATAAAGATCATAGCTTTACTTATTAAAATTGGTTTCTCTTGCATTATTTGATGTTATCAAGTCAATTTTGATTAGATTTGAGCCAAACAGAGGTAAATTATAAGAAAAAACTCTTTTTGAGTGTTGATTTGGCCTAGTTGAGGTAAGTATCTTGCCTAACTTTGTGTGGAAGAAACTACCCCAATGGATTGGTTGTATTATGTAAAAGATGTGTACACGAGGTGTCGAGTGTGTACATGAGATATATGTGGTATTTTGACAGGTATAGACTTCTAGACTTCTTCCATACACTTGATTGAACTTGTCATAACATGTTTTATCATTCACTGTTGAATTTACTCTCACATGCTCTAATTGAATTTGTTAGTTAATGTTCTATCTTTTATTGTCAAATTTACCCTTATATGCTTTTATTGAAATTGTTGCCTTTTTCATTGTCACGTATATCTTCCATGAATGATTTATTCTTACTTGAAGTCATTGTTACATGTTATCTCTTCCATTGTTGAGCTATTCTTATTTGAAGTCCTTGCTAGATGTTATCTATCTCATTGTTGAGTTATTTTTATATGAAGTCATCATTGAATTTTAAGTCTTTCATTGTTGAGCTTATTCTCCTATTTCATCGTGTTTTTGTAATTCTTATGTTGATTTACTTGACACACTCTCGTGTTATTGTTTTTGTTGTTGTAATCAGTGTTGATATGTATGGTTATAGTACTAGGATTATTGTCATGGAAGTGTTGTGGCATATGGGCACATGGGGCGCGAGTTGTTATATTGTGTCGTTATGTTTTGGCACACGTATTATTGTTGAGAGGATTGTTGGGCTATTTGCACGTGAGTTGTTCGTTCTATCAATTTGCACATGCGGCATGATAAAGCAGGCTATATATGTTTGGTTTGCGCATGTGGCAAGACAAGGATGGATAATTATTGATGCACATATGGTGAGACAAGGTGTCATTTACTTTGTTGTAGCGCACGCGGCGAGACAAGGTGGGCTATATCGAGATGATTTATGATGGCCTAGAGAATTTTTGTTGATTATATTGTGTGGTGGTGTGATTATCTTGTATGAGTCATGCATATTGCGGATTTTGTTATGTTGTCTCCAATGTGCTATTCCGTGACTTTGATCTTACCTATTAACTTGAGTTGTGATAGTAAACTTGCACAAGCATACACCATAATTTGTCACCTATTTTAGTCTGAGAGTATAATTCTTGATGTTCATTGATCATGTATGTGTATTCTTGTATATCTTCCTTCTGTGCGAGGACTAGACTGTTGGCATATGAGTTGTCCATGCGGATGTGATATATTGTTATTGTTGGCACGTGAGTTGTCCGTACTGATATGAGATATTATTATTGTTGGCATGTGAGTTGTTCGTGTGAGTAAGAGGTTACTGCCAATGGTATTACCACGTGAGTTTTGCCAATGCAACACTTAGATTGTCCATGCAGTTGTGATTTATAAAGTGAGCACAAGATGTCATGTTATTATGTTTCGTGAGTTGGGATTTGTGAAATGGTGGTATTTTGGTATGATTCTTGTTGTACGTTTTATGTTGAAAAGCTTGATGAGTTGAACGGTTATGGTTCTTGTTTTACTTACTTCCTTTCATTCGTATTTTGATTTTACTTGGTTACATGTTGTCTTTACCGCATGTACTCTCTTACTGACATTTGTTGCTTTGCTACCGTTGTTACTCTTGTATTGATAAATTGCTTAATTCTCCTTTAACTGCCTTTATTTTTTCATTGTTAGAATTTGTCAATATCTTGCATAGGTTTCTATGTCTAGTAGGTGTCCTAACCTGACCTCGTCATTACTATACCAAGGTTAGGCTTGATACTTACTGGGTACCGCTGTGGTGTACTCATACTACGCTTGCTGCACATTTTTGTATAGATCCAGGTAACTCGGAGCATGTTTGTCATTAGTTAGCTGATTGTGATATGTTGGGGAGGCTTCAAGGTATACTTGCCATCGCGTTTGCAGGCCTCAGAGTCACCTTCTATTGTTTTCCTTCACCGTTGTTTATTTCATTCCGGCTCCTGAGGAGGAATTTTGGGTCGTCATAGGAGGTCCCTAGGTTGGTTTGACTTGCTTTGTCGAAGGTTAGCAATTTGAAAGTTTGAAATTTCCTAGCTTTGACTGTAGGTTAACTTTATGTTTATCGGGTTTGTATTTTGGTTTTGGTACTTGAAATAGGTCTATTTTATTATTTGAAACTTGTCTGCAAGATTTGGTGCAATTCGGAGTTGGTTTGATAGGATTCAGACGCTTGGTTGTGATTCTAGATGATATTGAGTTTTTCTTTAAATTTCATATGTTCTGATGTCCGATTCATAGTTTTATATGTTATTTTATTATTTTGACTATGCGAGCAAGTTCGTATGATATTTTTAGCCTTATATACATGTTTGGTTTGAATCCCGAAGGGCTCAGGTGAGTTTCAGGTGTCTATCGAATGAGTGTTGGATGACTTGAACTAGCTGGTGCACTTCTATTTCTGGTGTTTCTCTACAAATCTCGTATTTGTAAGGCCTGGCATACAAATGCGAGCCTCTCTTTTTTTATCAACACATAGCATTTGCGAGCAGGGGTCTGGGCTGGGTGATCTCGCTATTGTGAAGAAATAGTTCATATTTGAGAACTAGCTGAGACCGCATTTGCAATCTCAGAGTCGCATTTGCAACGCAGTGTTTTGTTGGGCTGAAAGCATTGTGTGATTGTGGTAATGAGATTTTTTTGAGGAAAAGTTGTGACATATGGGCACATATAGTGAAAGACCTTATATTGTGTCGTTATGTTTTGGCACACGTATTATTGTTGAGAGGGTTGTCGGGCTATTTGCACGTGAGTTGTTCGTTCTATCAATTTTCACATGTGGCATGATAAAGCAGGCTATATATGTTTGGTTTGCGCATGTGGAAAGACAAGGATGGATAATTATTGATGCACATATGGCGAGACAAGGTGTCATTTACTTTGTTGTTGCGCACGCGGCGAGACAAGGTGGGCTATATCGGGATGATTTATGATGGCCTAGAGAATTTTTGTTGATTATATTGTGTGGTGGTGTGATTATCTTGTATGAGTCATGCATATTGCGGATTTTGTTATGTTGTCTCCAATGTGCTATTCCGTGACTTTGATCTTACCTATTAACTTGAGTTGTGATAGTAAACTTGCACAAGAATACACCATAATTTGTCACCTATTTTAGTCTGAGAGTATAATTCTTGATGTTCATTGATCATGTATGTGTATTCTTGTATATCTTCCTTCTGTGCAAGGACTAGACTGTTGGCATATGAGTTGTCCATGCGGATGTGATATATTGTTATTGTTGGCACGTGAGTTGTCGGTACTGATATGAGATATTATTACTGTTGGCATGTGAGTTGTTCGTGTGAGTAAGAGGTTACTGCCAATGGTATTACCACGTGAGTTTTGCCAATGCAACACTTAGATTGTCCATGCAGTTGTGATTTATAAAGTGAGCACAAGATGTCGTGTTATTATGTTTCGTGAGTTGGGATTTGTGAAATGGTGGTATTTTGGTATGATTCTTGTTGTACGTTTTATGTTGAAAAGCTTGATGAGTTGAACGGTTGTGGTTCTTGTTTTACTTACTTCCTTTCATTTGTATTTTGATTGTACTTGGTTACTTGTTGTCTTTACCTCATTTACTCTCTTACTGACATTTGTTGCTTTGCTACCGTTGTTACTCTTGTATTGATAAATTGCTTAATTCTCCTTTAACTGCCTTTATTTTTTCATTGTTAGAATTTGTCAATATCTTGCATAGGTTTCTATGTCTAGTAGGTGTCCTAACCTGACCTCGTCATTACTATACCAAGGTTAGGCTTGATACTTACTGGGTACCGCTGTGGTGTACTCATACTACGCTTGCTGCACATTTTTGTACAGATCCAGGTACCTCGGAGCATGTCTGTCATTAGTTAGCTGATTGTGATATGTTGGGGAGGCTTCAAGGTATACTTGCCATCGCGTTTGCAGGCCTCAGAGTCACCTTCTATTGTTTTCCTTCACCGTTGTTAATTTCATTCCGGCTCCTGAGGAGGAATTTTAGGTCGTCATAGGAGGTCCCTAGGTTGGTTTGACTTGCTTTGTCGAAGGTTAGCAATTTGAAAGTTTGAAATTTCCTAGCTTTGACTGTAGGTTAACTTTATGTTTATCGGGTTTGTATTTTGGTTTTGGTACTTGAAATAGGTCTGTTTTATTATTTGAAACTTGTCTGCAAGATTTGGTGCAATTCGGAGTTGGTTTGATAGGATTCAGACGCTTGGTTGTGATTCTAGAGGATATTGAGTTTTTCTTTAAATTTCATATGTTCTGATGTCCGATTCATAGTTTTTATGTTATTTTATTGTTTTGACTATGCGAGCAAGTTCGTATGATATTTTTAGCCTTATATACATGTTTGGTTTGAATCCCGAAGGGCTCAGGTGAGTTTCAGGTGTCTATCGAATGAGTGTTGGATGACTTGAACTAGCTGGTGCACTTCTATTTCTGGTGTTTCTCTACAAATCTCGTATTTGTAAGGCCTGGCATACAAATGCGAGCCTCTCTTTTTTGATCAACACATAGCATTTGCGAGCAGGGGTCTGGGCTGGGTGATCTCGCTATTGTGAAGAAATAGTTCATATTTGAGAACTAGCTGAGACCGCATTTGCAATCTCAGAGTCACATTTGCAACGCAGTGTTTTGTTGGGCTGAAAGCATTGTGTGATTGTGGTAATGAGATCTTTTTGAGGAAAAGTTGTGACATATGGGCACATATAATGAAAGACCTTATATTGTGTCGTTATGTTTTGGCACACGTTTTATTGTTGAGAGGATTGTCGGGCTATTTGCACGTGAGTTGTTCGTTCTATCAATTTGCACATGCGGCATGATAAAGCAGGCTATATATGTTTGGTTTGCGCATGTGGAAAGACAAGGATGGATAATTATTGATGCACATATGGCGAGACAAGGTGTCATTTACTTTGTTGTTGCGCACGCGGCAAGACAAGGTGGGCTATATCGGGATGATTTATGATGGCCTAGAGAATTTTTGTTGATTATATTGTGTGGTGGTGTGATTATCTTGTATGAGTCATGCATATTGCGGATTTTGTTATGTTGTCTCCAATGTGCTATTC
Organism: Nicotiana tabacum; assembly: GCF_000715075.1. Taxonomy (NCBI): domain Eukaryota; kingdom Viridiplantae; phylum Streptophyta; class Magnoliopsida; order Solanales; family Solanaceae; genus Nicotiana; species Nicotiana tabacum. Next base: position 81,717,043 of record NC_134095.1, read on the forward strand.
CGTGACTTTGATCTTACCTATTAACTTGAGTTGTGATAGTAAACTTGCATAAGCATACACCATAATTTGTCACCTATTTTAGTCTGAGAGTATAATTCTTGATGTTCATTGATCATGTATGTGTATTCTTGTATATCTTCCTTCTGTGCGAGGACTAGACTGTTGGCATATGAGTTGTCCATGCGGATGTGATATATTGTTATTGTTGGCACGTGAGTTGTCCGTACTGATATGAGATATTATTATTGTTGGCATGTGAGTTGTTCGTGTGAGTATGAGGTTACTGCCAATGGTATTACCATGTGAGTTTTGCCAATGCAACACTTAGATTGTCCATGCAGTTGTGATTTATAAAGTGAGCACAAGATGTCGTGTTATTATGTTTCGTGAGTTGGGATTTGTGAAATGGTGGTATTTTGGTATGATTCTTGTTGTACGTTTTATGTTGAAAAGCTTGATGAGTTGAACAGTTGTGGTTCTTGTTTTACTTAATTCCTTTCATTCGTATTTTGATTGTACTTAGTTACTTGTTGTCTTTACCGCATGTACTCTCTTACTGACATTTGTTGCTTTGCTACCGTTGTTACTCTTGTATTGATAAATTGCTTAATTCTCCTTTAACTGCCTTTATTTTTTCATTGTTAGAATTTGTCAATATCTTTCATAGGTTTCTATGTCTAGTAGGTGTCCTAACCTGACCTCATCATTACTATACCAAGGTTAGGTTTGATACTTATTGGGTACCGCTGTGGTGTACTCATACTACACTTGCTGCACATTTTTGTACAGATCCAGGTACCTCGGAGCATGTCTGTCATTAGTTAGCTGATTGTGATATGTTGGGGAGGCTTCAAGGTATACTTGCCATCGCGTTTGCAGGCCTCAGAGTCACCTTCTATAGTTTTCCTTCACCGTTGTTTATTTCATTCCGGCTCCTGAGGAGGAATTTTGGGTCGTCATAGGAGGTCCCTAGGTTGGTTTGACTTGCTTTGTCGAAGGTTAGCAATTTGAAAGTTTGAAATTTCCTAGCTTTGACTGTAGGTTAACTTTATGTTTATCGGGTTTGTATTTTGGTTTTGGGACTTGAAATAGGTCTGTTTTATTATTTGAAACTTGTCTGCTAGATTTGGTGCAATTCGGAGTTGGTTTGATAGGATTTAGACGCTTGGTTGTGATTCTAGAGGATATTGAGTTTTTCTTTAAATTTCATACATTCTGATGTCCGATTCATAGTTTTATATGTTATTTTATTGTTTTGACTATGCGAGCAAGTTCGTATGATATTTTTAGGCTTATATACATGTTTGGTTTGAATCCTGAAGGGCTCAGGTGAGTTTCAGGTGTCTATCGAATGAGTGTTGGATGACTTGAACTGCTGGTGCACTTCTATTTCTGGTGTTTCTCTACAAATCTCGTATTTGTAAGGCCTGGCATACAAATGCGAGCCTCTCTTTTTTGATCAACACATAGCATTTGCGAGCAGGGGTCTGGGCTGGGTGATCTCGTTATTGTGAAGAAATAGTTCATATTTGAGAACTAGCTGAGACCGCATTTGCAATCTCAGAGTCGCATTTGCAACGCAGTGTTTTGTTGGGCTGAAAGCATTGTGTGATTGTGGTAATGAGATTTTTTTGAGGAAAAGTTGTGACATATGGGCACATATAGTGAAAGACCTTATATTGTGTCGTTATGTTTTGGCACACGTATTATTGTTGAGAGGATTGTCGGGGTGTTCGCATATGACTTGTCTGTGTTATTGTTGTTATTGATATTTTCACTTGCGGGATGACAAGGTGGGCTATATATGTAGGTTTTCTCATGTGGCGAGACAAGGTGGGAATACTATTATGCACGTACGGCGAGACAAGGTTGGCTATGTCGGGAAATGATTTGTGATGGCCTGGGGGCATTGTTACTGTTGATGTTTGTGCAGTGGTGTGCCTACTTTGTGTGAGTTATACCTTGTACATTTTGTGGTGATCATTTCTTATGTGCCATTCATTGTCTCTACTCTAACTTGTTGGCTTGAATCGTGATAGAACATTTGAACGAGCATACATGTAGTTAATCACCCATATCGGTTTAAGAAGATGAATCCTGATGTTATTGACCACTTACATGTACTCACGTCTACTTGCCTTCTGTGGGAGAGTTGTTCTATTAGCACATGAGTTGTCCGTGCAGTCATGAGTCATTGTTATTGTTGGCATATGATTGATCCATGCAGATATTAGATATTGTCACTCTCCTAGCATGTGAGTCGTCCATGCAGTTATGAATTGTAATGTGGGAACAAGATGCCAAGTGATTAGGGTTCATGAATCGGGACCCGTGATTTTTGATCATGAGGTTTGGTACCTCGTGGGAATTCTAGAATAAATCTAGTGTGAAAGCAATTATTCTAATTGAGTTGTTACTTGTTTTCCTTTATTTGGTTCCACCGGACTTAAAATATGTTCAGCTTACTCTACATCGTTATTACCTGTTTCTTCCTTAATGCTAATTGTTGCTCTTAGTTTCCTATTACACGAATTGCTTTGTAATTGTTATCATGCTTAGCTCTATATTGATATTGTCCCCTGCTAGTTCACATTTATACTTGTTCAGGTTGTTTAGTCCAGTAGGTGTCTTGACTATCCATCGTTACTACTCCATCGAGGTTAGTCTTGATACTTATTGGGTACTATTGTGGTGTACTCATGCTATGCTTTCTACACATTTTGTGCAGATCCAGGTATTTCGGAGTTAGTTGATCACTAGATTGATGTTCGGGTTTTGCTATGTAGACTCAAGGTAAACCTGTCGCTGCATTCGCAGGCTGCGGAGTCACCTTATGATATTGTACTTGTACTGTTTATTTCTATTCCAAAAGAGTTGTATTTAGGGATTTTCTAGCAAACTCAGTAGAGCTTATGACTTGTTCTCCCGATGCTGGGATTGTTGGTTTTGTATAGAAAATTTTTATTTCATATTTAATAGTTGTTGGTTGAGTTCGCCATTAATTCAGTAAGTGTTAGGTTTACCTAGTTCCTAAACTAGGTGCCATCACGACATCTTACGGAGGAAAATTGGGGTCGTGACATGTTTAAGCGACGATCTGGATAGTTGAAAAAGTACCATAGGCTACGCGTTCAACTTAGGTGGTACTGCTGTTAGATGAATGTCCAGACTTCAGAAATGTGTTTCTCTATCTACCACAAAATCAGAGTACATGGGAATCTCAGAAGCTGAAAAATAGATGATCTGACTCAAGAACTTTCTTAAAGAGCTAGGTAAATAGCAGGACAATTGTGAGCTTTTCAGCAATAGCCAGAGTGTAATTCATCTTGCCATAAATCCAGTATTTCATGCAATTTCAAAGCACCTCTAGTTGAGGTATCATCATATTCGAGAGTTGATAAGTGAAGGAACTATTTCCATGCAGAAGATACCAGGATCGAAGAACCTATCAAACATGTTGACCGAAGTTGTCGGTGTTGACAAACTGAGGTGGTGCACCGCCACAGTTAGCCGTCAAGATTGAAAATGTGAAGGCGCCAACAGAGAATAGAAAATCTTTTTTTTAATTTTTTTTCTTAATGTATATGGGTTTGAGGGGGAAATTGACAAGAACAAACCCAGCTGTAAAAGAAATAAAAGAAAGAAGACAAAAAAAGTAAAAGAATACAAAGAGAAAAGGCGAGAATGAGAAGAAAGAAAACGTGAAAAGAAAGGAAAAGCAAAAGTTAGCAGGCTGCAAATGTGAAAGAAGAGTTTGCGGTGCAGTCCTGGTCGTATTCACATTCGCTGAAAATTTTCTTTCATCAGACGTTCGGCCTATAGATAGGCATCCCTTTTGAATCCTTCAGTTGTAAATCCATAAACGTCTTGTCTCTTTTCAATTAATAAAGAGCTATTCTTTTTATGGCCGTGGAGTAGGAAAAAATTGCCGGATTACGTAAATCGTGTCTTGTCTTATCTTGTGCAATTTAGTGGTTTTTTTCTTTTAAATGTTAGTCTTCAAGAAGGGAACACTGTATGCAACTGCAATATAGTGGAATACTATTTGTACGCTCAAATTTATAGTTAAATAAATAGTGTAAAGCGGTCGGTGTCAAATATAATAACCCAACAAGGTTGGGGTCGAATCCCACAGCGAATAGGTGTGAAAAGGTTACTTGAATAGTGTGAAACTTGACTTAAGTCGTAGTTCTGCTCCTTTAGCTTAAAAAGAGAATGATATAATTGTGAATTAACAAGATAACTATTTTGTTGTGAGAATATAATTAATTTGATTAAGGAAACCAAGGTTGTGTCCCCATCAATAAAATGTAATGCTATCGGTGTTAATATGATATATTTTAAATGGAAGGTCCTTTGATATGTAAATGGTTTCTAAATGACTACCCGATATTTTCCAATAGTTGGGTAGTATTTTCTCTTTATGATTTTCCCAAATATAAAAGAGTTGCAATTAAGAATAAACAATTTATGCCAAGTAGAACCCACTTATTCCTAAGTGATTCTATTAAACAAGATTTAAAGCCTTGAGTTCTTGATATTCACTTCTACCAAACCCTAACCCACTTTTCTAAGTAAAGATAGAGTAAAATAGAATTAGTCAATGTTTGCAACCACCAACATTAAATTAAACACAAGAAATGAATAAATATCAACCAACCATTATATATATATTCAATGTTAAACACACATTAACATTATACCCATTTAGGATCCACAACCTTAGTATTTAAAACTAGCTACTCATACTAGAATCCAAGAACAAAGCAATAAATAAAGTCATAAAGCTTACAAAGATACAAGATTCTCTCTTCAGAAGCTTCCAAAATAATGGAGTATTCAATGCCTTCATTGTAGGCTCTTTTTCAGACAAGAAGTCCCACAAAAACCCTAGTAAATCTATTTATAGTGGACCAAAGTCGGGGTCAAAGTTGGACAAAAATGCCCCTGTAGAACCATCTATGACTGCAGAATGGTCGCAGACTAAGTTTGCGGTCTGCATATTTGCAAGGGTCGTCGCATAATCACACACCTAGTTGCCAGGTTCTCCATCGCATTTCCATTCTGCGGTCTGCATAGTGATTATGTGACCGCAAACTTTATCGCAAAGTGTTCAAGCAAAATCTCCAATTGCAATTGTGCGGTCATTATGCGGTTCGCAAAAGCATTATGCGACCGCATAATGGACCGCATATTCTTCCCTTCATTAGCTGAAAAACCTACTTTAGTTTGCGGTAGGTCTGCGGTCCACATATCACCTCTGTCGTCGCAGACTTGCCGTATTTCTGCCCTTCTATGGGTTTTTGACTTCTTTTCCATGTTTTTGGTTCTTCAAGTCTCGTACACTACAAAACGCCAAAACTTCATAATAAAAAACTAAAAATTCTTTAAAAGATGAGCTAAAGTCTATGTAATTAGTATCAAAAGTGCCAAAATTCTACTGCACATCAACTATAGCAACAGTTGATCATGGTCGTGACACAACATTGTGGCACCGGAGGCTCGAGTATATGAGTGAAAAGGGAATGAAGTTGTTGGCATCCAAAGAAAAATTTCCAAACCTCAAGCATGTTGAACTAGGTTTGTGCAAAGATTGCATTTATGGGAAACAAAAGAGATTTAGTTTCTCAAAGGTGGAAAGGACGCCAAAGAAAGAGAAGCTAGAACTAGTGCATACAGATATGTAGGGACCAGGTCCTATAACTTCTCTGGGAAGGTCCCACTATTATGTCACCTTCATTGATGGTTCCACAAGAAAGGTACGGGTTTATTTTCTAAAAATAAATCTGATGTGGTTGTTACCTTTAAAAGATAGAAAACTTAAGTTGAAAATCAGACAAGTCTAAAGTTATAATTGTTTACCGTGAAAATGGTAATATAATTAAATTTGAATATGGGACTCTAAAAATACGTGATCTATTTTTATGTTGGTTGTTAAGCAGTTGATGCTACGTACGTGAGACTAAGAAATGAAATAAGAGTAAGGAACGAGGTGATAATCAAAATGATAGGCCAACAACGGGGCCTCGAGCTTGTCAATTCTGGGGCCTCGAGTTCAATTCCGGAGCTCGGCAAGGAGCTATCGAGGGTGGTCGGAGTATGGCTAACTGTTATAATAAAATCAACGAAGGCTCTTTGTTGCCAATAATAAGCAATAAATGAAGAACAATAATGAATATAATAAATGAAAGCAATAATATCAAGAGAGTATGTTAGAGAGCAAATGGAATGTTCTTGTATATTTTTGTGTGGAGCAACTGAAGCAACATGGGTTTATGAAATAACAAGGATCCCCTTTATATAGGAGGGGAATCCGAACATAGTACAAGACGCATTAATTACAAAGAAAAAAGGGATGGGACAGCTATATGACACCCTGATTCAGGGCTAGGGTACCACTAGGCTCCGTCAGTCCTAGTCATGTACCTTGGGAACTCCCCATCTCTATCATAGTTGTGGTCAACATTGTCCTTAGGTCGAGCGTCAACGAACCTCAAGAGAGGAAACTTGATCATAGCCTCACAGCCTCAAGCCTTCGAGATGATCAGCCGAGGTGCCTCGATGATAAGGAATTGGACCCTCCGATTTCACCATATACAGATAGTCCCCGCGTTTCTTAGATAAGATCGATAAGAAACAATTTTGACATCCAACTCTTCGGGCTTCCCGTAATGATGTCACGTAGATGATATCATACTTGTGATATAAGCCTTCATGATAATCGGTACATCCTATGGACTTGTCTTTTCAGCGTTATTCAATGCGCTGCCGATTCCCATTCTTCAAAACGACCGTACCACTGTCGATCCAGTTTCCAATGGTGCATTGATTGCACCTGTCGATCCGTCTTTCGAAGGCATAGATGGTGTTATTGGCCTTACTATCACCCCCTATAAATGGGGGCCTTCCGGTACTATCTTTTTATCCAAGTGCCTTTCAAAACCATTCCATTCATTTCTTCCCACTATCCTTCTCCATTGCTACCCTCCATGTTTGGGGTCTATGGCTTTAAGGCCTTATGGCGACGTTCTCATCAGCCACGCCATGGCCTTTTGCCTGGGCTGTTCTTTGTTGAGCGAGATTATACTGTCTTATCATTGTTGTTGTTGTTGTTGTTACGGTTGTTACTACTGTCGTTGTTGGTTCAAAGTGATGAGGTAGCAGGGTCGACTTCTTCTGACTTAGGGGGATGTTTGGACTCTACACTACTGCTCGAGAGAGCGTTCGGACTATACACCACAGCTTATTGTCCTACCCTGGCCTGGTGTGGCACTTTATCCCCTCGGTTTTCCTAGGGATAAAATGGCACCACTGGCCATTAGACTTGCACGGCTCAATGTCCCGGAAGGTGGACCCAGAGCAGCCGTGCAAGTAGGGTTGATGCCCGCCGAATCTTCAACCTCTGGATTCGGAAGGCTATGTCACTTTTTTCTACTTCTTCATCTTTGCCTTTTCCTCTTCTTCATCTTCTCCCTCGGGGACATTATTCTGGAGGATTGAGATGGAACCCCATAGGAGGTGGCGATTGAAGATGTAGTCGTCGGGGTCGTATGCCTGAAGAGATGGCGCTCGAGGATACTGCTTCCGAGGATGCACCTTTGGGAGTAGGATAGGCTCTAGGCTTTTGCTTCATGTGTACTTTTTCTCTTCTTTGTTTCTGTGTAAGGACCCTTTGTGGGTTTTTGTAATCATATGTAAGGACCCCTCGTGGGCTCTTGTAATCAAGTGTTTTCTGAATACAAAGATGTTTTCCCAATTTTGTCTTCGATACTTGCTGTATTCCCCTTTATTTACATTTATGGAGATTCCGAATGTATGACTCTACGGGTTGGTGCCAATGTCGAGCCTAGATGTGAGTGTTTTTTCCTAATTTTTGATTGATTAGTATGGCTTCTCACTGAGCCCTTCACCGTTCCTTGGACCGATAAGCTCGAGTCATCGGCCCCTTACTTCGAGTTAAATGAAGGTAACACTTCGAGCCTTGAAACCGTGATTTATCACTTAGTCTCCACGGTAACCTTTGAGGATAAACTCGCTCAGAGGACCGTAGATAGGGACTGCCTTTGAACTTTCGAGGGCAGTCCCCAAGTGGAGGTTCGTTAAAATCCGGACCACCTGGAAACATGCTTTGAACTTAGAGTAGATAGCCTTAAGGCATCGTAGATAGATCCTGGAAGAGGGTTTGTCCGAGCTCATATGGTACCCCAGGGCCAAGCCCATATAGGTGGAGTTTAAATGCCTATATCCTAGCCTAACCTTTTTTGATGGAGGTCCTCGAGGTCGGGTACCGCCTCGGGACTGGCGATGATGTCATTGGCTTCTTTCTTTGATGGAGGTCCTCAAGGTCGGGAACTACCTCGAGACTGGCGATGATGCCATTGACTCCTTAGAGCCTAACTTTTCTTTAGTGGAGGTCCTCGAGGTCCGATACCACCTCAGGACTAGCAAAGGTGTTATTGGCTTCCTAGAGCCTAACCTTTTTCTAAAAGAAGTCCTCGAGGTCAGGTATCACCTCGGGACTGGCGATGATACGGGGTGATATGGTGATATCGGCCAGTGTTTTTAATCGACTTTGAGGCAGGCGGATCGTCACCGTTTTTTCCATATATATATAGGGATGTTTCTGCTACTTTGGAGGTCCCTCCATTTTAAGTAGTTACCCTTCTTTTTCTGTGTTAAGTCTTTCACTAGTTAGCTACTTCAGTACTAACGTACTTGCACAAATTCCTACTTTAGCTCTCCGATTTTGTCATAGCCATGGCTACTACGTCGGGGTCCATCCGACAGAGAGGGGAGAGCTCCACCTCCGGCATTCAGGACCAACGAGAGTATAGCTTGAAGATAACTTCTTTGATAGGAGAGGAGCACCTTAAGTTAGTGAGAAAAGACTGCGGATGGGGGAGGAAGTAGTGCTACAGACATTTTCCTTGGGCGAGGGCATCACGGATCGTGCCGACAGATTTTTGAATGTGTACACGTATCCTTTCATGCTGGGCCCCCTTGATAGGATTGTTCTCGACTTCTACTTAAAGCATCGGGTTACCTTAGCTATGATACACCCGTCATTTTGGAGGGATAGTGCTGATGATGAGATTTTTTGTGGAGAAGGCGGGGCTTGAACTTATGCTCAGTCATCTTGTTAGGTTGTACCGGCCCTTTCACCATCAAGGTCTACTAACCTTGTGATGTCGATCAACTACGCCCTTTATTGTTGATGATGAGGAAGATGGAGACCGAGAGTGGATGAGTTGCTTCGTCCGAGTGCGGACCGTTGACATTATCCCGGTGCAGCTTATGCCATTCCTTGAGGAATGGAATTATACACATAAGTGGTGTATTCCGTGCCTTCTCAGTTTCGTCTGTGGCGAAAGATGGTTTTGTAACGGTGCCTTCTTTTCTTTTTCTGTAGTGGTTTCATGGGCGCCGGGCGATGTTCCTGATTTATCGTATTGGGTTTGGAAGTTGGCGACCCACTCGACTTTTGATGAGCGCAAGTGGCGAGTTTTGTCTCGGGGCAGATGGGAAGCAAAATATCATGGTGTGTGTTGTGCTATATTCTTTTTCCTCTCCCGTCCTTCATTTGGAAAAGCATTTTCCCTTCATATGAATTAATCTTGCTGGTGTAGACATCGGAGAGCCATCCGAGGTGAGGTCGCGCTCGTCAGGAGAGGGGGAAGGGTTCCTAGCTTTCGGGATAAAGAATGACAATGATAAGCGAGAGATTCTTTTACATGGCGATGGCTCTCAAAGCAAGGCAAAACGGGACCGGGGCTTCAAAGCGGGAGCATTGTCCGAGCCTGCCGTGTCCGCAGTTCTTGATTCTAGAAAGATGGTTTCCCCACCGTTGTCGCCTTCTTTTTCCATCGATAGGATACTAGGAAACCGGGGTCACATACATCGAGCGACCGTGCCTCGACCGGAGTCGACTCTTTCAGAGCTGAGGGAACTAGATTGGTAGGTGTGTGCTCAGCCTTCGAGGAAGCCCGGCGGCTTCACTTTGTGGTGCATTTTGGCACATTCCTTTCAAACCTTGTGCCTTCCCTTCCTTATTGGGTTTCCTTTTGCAGGCCTTCGACAAGCTTAAGTTCGGGTTGCTTTCTCATGAATCCAGGCTGCGGAAAGCTCTAGATGAGGAAAGATCCCTTAGGCTTCTTTATGATGAAAAAGAGGTCGAGTTGGTATACTTGCGGTATGAGGTGGGCCAGAGCTTGAATTATGAGAACGACTTGAAGGAGCAGGTAATTTTCTGTTTCGGGTGAGCATGCATTCCGCCTTCTAGTTTCTGAGGGTAACACTTTATTTATTTCAGTTGAAGAAAAAGACGGAGGCCCCGGAGCACCTTCAGGATGAAGTTGGCCGGGCCAGGCGTGAGCATGATGAGCTAAAAGCTCGGGCGGAGGCTCAGGCTTTAGAGGGGAAGGATGCTCTGGCTAAAGTTCCCGCTTTTGAGGCTCAACTTTGGTTAGCTCGTGATAACACTTCGGTTAAGACAGAAGTGATTACGAACCTCGAGTCTGAGCTTTTGAAGGTCAGGGCTGAGATTATTGATGCCCGGGCAGAAGCTGCAATGAGCCGAACTAAGGCTGACCGGGAGATGGTGATCTATTCAAAGGATGTTGCCGATGCTCAAGCTGATCTGAGAAGGGTCCTCAACCGTGAAGGGGGGATTGAAGAATATGCTCGCTGCAAATATCGAAGAAAGACCCTCAATGAGATCCGTGCTAGGGGTTTCGCCCTCTAGGAAGAGTTGGCACTAATGAGGCGGACGAGCATGATGCTCGATCACTTTTGCCCAGTTCTGAAGAAGATGAGGCCGACAGGCCGTAGCCCCCGGGGGCATAGATTTTGCCATTTGTATGTAGCATTTTCATAGCATGTTTGTAGGTGGAGATTGCATTTTTTCGCATATGTGTATAAAAAGAAAACCTTGCGGCTTTATTTCTTTTGTATCTCTTTCTGTCTTGAATTTGGCCAGGTGAACTGGTCTTTGAGTTGGTACAAGTCCTTAGAGTCATGATATGGTCCTGGGGCTCATTAGGCTGGCCTATAAGCTCTTACGTGCTTGGTCGATGCGAACTTTTGTATGGGCTGGTGATAATGGCTCTTACGCCTTGGGCTGATGCGGCCTTTTTTAGTGTGGGCTGGCAACAATGGCTCTTATGCCTTGCTCTTAGGAATATTTAGTTAACTATTTTGGGTTCAGTCTCCGAATCGGGTTACGACTCGAGCTCATTCAACCCTCAAGTTTTGTATTTGTGCGAGCTGGCGACAATGGCTTTTACGCCTTGGGCCGATGCGGCCATTTTATATATGTAGGCTGGCGAAAGTGGCTCTTACAACTTGGGTCGAAGAGACCTTTTAAGTGGTCTTTATTTTTCCCTCGATAAGGATTTTTTAAAATAGTGTTTTTCTGACTCTTCGACGGCTAAAAACCTCGATTGTGAGTCATTGTATGGCGATGATCGAGCACTTCGGGAGGTTTGGCTAAGAGGCTGAGTATCTCGAAGCCGATGTTTAGGAGCTGACATGGCTGAATCTCTTTTGCCTATATCGAGGGTAGCCTATTTAACCAATTCTTTTTGAAGTAGATTCGAAGTAATTAAAGACCTGTGATTTTGTAGCGACAGTCGGGCATCCTCGAGTCGCGTTAGTTTGGCTGATACAGCCTTGTGACCGGAGTCATTTGTGTTTGACCGGAGCTTTTAAGTCCCGAGTGAAGTAGTTTTGGCATTTATATCGAGGGCATGCCTTTTTAGGGGTCTTACAAGTTCGATATATAGCCGAAACTTTGAGATCTGATTTATGCCTTTAGTAAGGTCTTACAAGTTTTACATGCCTTTGAGGTCTTACAGTTTTGGATACTTGGTACAAGTATTGTTCATGTCTTGATTAAGGTCTTACAGATGTTGTTTCTGCCTTATATAGGTCTTACGAGGCCGAGTCTGCCCGCTCGGTGTCTTATGGCCTCAGGTTTTCTAGCGAATGGCGATTGGCGACAGTCCCCGAGTCATGGAGGGTATCTTGGCTCGGAAGTCGTTGGTTGTAAACTTTGTATTGCCTCATTGAGGGCTTATGATTTGGGAGATCCCAACCTAGAGGTCATGCATTTTTTGAGATTTTGACGCCAGTCCCTGAGTATTCGGGGCACTTTCGGCCTTGAAAATGTTATTGTGATTTTCATGTTGCCTTATTGAGGGCTTATGATCTTGGAATCTCGACCCGGAGGTCATTCAGGTGTTGAATTGTTGACGCTAGTCCCCAAGTGTTCGGGGCGTTTCGGCAGAGAAATCGTTTTTGCGGAGGTACCGAGCTTCTTTTTGAGTGTGACATGCTTTGATAAAAGATATTCTTCAATTATTTGGTACAAGTGTAAATGTTTTCGCCATCGGGGTCCCGGCTATACGGACATGATTCGTTCGACTGTTTGGCCCGGTGTATCATTTTCCTACTGGAACCCCATTTGGTATTTCTTGGCTTTTCTGAGCAGATGGCCTTCCGGGGGGGATGTCCCGCAGTGTTCGAGGTTGGTTTCTAAAGAAGCCTCGAATGCTTGTTGAGTCTTCCTTAGGTAGCATGTGAAGGTTGCCTCATTAAAAACCTTGCCAGTAAAACCCTTTTCAAGATAAAAACTCGGTCGAAGGAAAAGAGTGCAACGGATGCTTTAAAACCTTAAGGTCTTTGGGTTGGGTTAGCGCTTTGGCTACTTCGATCGGGCTCCTGCATAAGGGTTAGTATGAAATATAAAATGAGAAGGGAGATGGTTATACCTTAGTGTGGGACATGTCGACGATGTTTTGAGGCCTGATATGTCCCAGTTACTCGAGATGAGGACGCGGTATGGTCCTTTGTTCTATTTAATTGGGCTTAACCAGAGATGTAATTTGATTACCCTTTGGCACTTTTGCGGGCAGAAGTGTTGGTTTTGGCGCCACATCGTGCACCGCAAACATCTCCCTTGCCGCATGTTGTTCCCCGTAGACGGTTTTAATCCCATCCTTTGTTGGGAATTTCATCATTTAGTGGAGGGTGTATGGTACTGCTCTCATGCAGTGTATCCACGGCCGTCCAAACAAGGTGTTGTACCTCATGTCCCCTCAGATGACATGGAATTTGGCATTTTGGGTTGTGCCGTCCACAGTGACTGGGATGGTGATTTCTCCTTTCGTTGTTTCACTTGCCATGTTGAATCCGTTGAGAACTCGAGTGGCGGGCACGATTTGGTCAAGCAGTCTGAGCTGCTCTATCACCCTCGACTTGATAATGTTGGCCGAGCTACCTGGATCCACGAGTACATGTTTTATTTGAAAAGAATTTACAAGGAAAGAGATTACCAATGCATCATTGTGTGGTTGAGACAACGTCTCGGTGTCCTCTTTGCTGAATGTGAGGGCATCCTTGGGTATATACTCCCGGGTTCGCTTTTCTCTAGTTATGGATATTTTTGTTTTTCTCATCATGGGTTCCTATGAGGCATTGATGCCTCTCAAGATCATGTGGATGACATGATATGGCTCATTTGTTTCGTTCCTCTTGGCTGCCTCTCCTTCTCGGAACTAATTTTTGTCTCGGTCGCTGAGGAATTCCCGAAGGTGACCTTTGTCAAGTAGTCGAGCTACCTCTTCTCAGAGTTGGTGGAAATTCTCGGTCCTGTGGTCTTGCGTGTTGTGTAACTCGCACACTAAGTTATGATTGATTTGTGAAGGATATGATTGTACAGGTCTGGGCCACCTGGCGTCTCTGATTTTACTGATGGCAAACACGATGTACGATACATCAACGTTGAAGTTTTATTTTAATAAGTAGGGTGCCTCCGTTGGCCCTGTATTCCTACTGAATCCGGCTCTTTTGATGAGTTCCCGAGAATTCTGTCCTTGGTCTATCCTTCGATCAATGCGAGGTGGGTTACGCCTCGGGGCATTCCTTCTGTCTTCGGTGTATGGCTTATATCTTTATTCGTTTGGCTTTGGTTCCTTTGTCGGAAGCATGCTTGGGTATACTGAGCCCGAGGGGGTCCTAGATGGTCGTCTTCGACCCTGATCATTGATTGGTACTGATTGTGGACGTCCGACCAAGTCACATCGGGATACTCGGCCAAATTTTGTTTCGACTGCTTTGAAGCCACCGAGCTTCATTCATTGAGGACTTGAGTGAAGGCCTGCACTGCCCAATCGTCGGAGACTGGCGGTAGTTCCATTCGGTCCGTTTGGAATCGAGACACAAACTCTCGCAGCATTTCGCTCTCCATCTGCTTGATCTTGAATACGTCAGATTTCCTTATTGCTACTTTGATGGCACCGGCATGTGCCCTAATGAAGGAGTCTGCCAGCATGGCAAATGAGTCTATGGAGTTAGGAGCTAGGTTGTGATACCACATCATGGCCCCCTTAGAGAGTGTTTCCCCGATATTCTTTAGTAAGACGAACTCGATCTCATCGTCCTTTATGTCGTTGCCCTTCACTGCGCAAGTGTAAGCAGTAACGTGCTCATTGGGGTTTGAGGTCCCATTGTATTTTTGGAGTTCTAGAATTCTGAACTTCTTTGGAATGGGTTTCGGGGCTACTTCCTCTGGGAACGGCCTTTGTATGAACATCTTCGAATCCACTCCTTTTAGGACCAGGGGTGCACCCGGAATGTGGTCAACCCTGGAGTTGTAGGTCTCGACCTTTTTGTCATTGGATTCTATCATTTTCTTGCCCGATTCAATCCTTCTGGTGAGGTCCTCGAGCATTTTTATGATGACAGGGTCGGCTATTGACCCGTTATTGCTCGATCTCTCTGGTACCTGCTCAGCTAGGGGAGCTGTCCCCGGCACTACCGTTCTAGGAGTTTTCTGGTGACTTTACAGTTGAGCAATAGCTAGTTGTTGTTCCTGTAATATTTCAAAAATAAAATGTAGGTTAACCTCCCGTTCTTCCCTGGTCAGGGTTTTCTGAGCTTCTTATGGATCTCCTTGGCGCACACTCATGTCGGTGTGGGAGCTTACGTCGATGCATTGGGCGTCACATGAGACCGCATCCACGGGGATTGGCTCTTGCGCATTCCCAGGGTTTTGTGGTGGCACACCAACACTTGGAACATCCACATCGTTTTCTCCATAGTCCTCAAGATTGTTGTTTTCACCTCCATTCACTGAGTTGGACATTTCGACCTGAAATCGAAGATCTTGGACAAGAGAAAGCATGAAAGATAACTTACATTGTGTAGTAAAACCAGCAAGAAAATAATTACTATTATTTTTAGCCCCATGGTAGGTGCCAAAATATTTACCGTGAAAAGGGTAATACAATTAAATTTGATTATGGGACTCTAAAAATACATGATCTATTTTTATGTTGGTTATTAAGTAGTTGATGCTATGTATGTGAGACTTAGAAATGAAATAAGATTAAGGAACGAGGTGATAATCAAACCGATAGGTCAACAATCAGGGCCTCGAGCTTGTCGATTCGGGGGCCTCGAGTTCGATTCCGGAGCTTGGCAGGGAGCTATCGAGGGTGGTCGGAGTATGGCTAACAGTTATAATAAAATCAACGAACGTTCTTTGTGGCCAATAATAAGAAATAAATGAAGAACAATAATGAAGATAATAAATGAAAGCAATAATATCAAGAGAGTATGTTAGAGAGCAAATGGAATGTTCTTGTATATTTTCGTGTGGATCAGCTGAAGCAACAGAAACTTACAAAGTGATAAGGATCCCCTTTATATATGAGGAGAATCCTAACATGGTACAAAATGTATTAATTACAAAGATAAAGGGATGGGACAGCTACATGACACCCTGATTCAGGGCTAGGGTGCCACTAGGCTCCGTCAGTCCTATCCATGTACCTTGGGAACTCCCCATCTCTATCACAGCCGTGGTCAACTTTGTCCTTGGGTCGAGCATCGACAAACCTCGAGAGAGGAAACTCGATCATAGCCTCACAGCCTCGAGCCTTCGAGATGATCAGCTGAGGTGCCTCGATGATGAGGAATTGGACACTCCGATTTCACCGTATACAATAATTTAGAAGTCTGACAATGGATGAGAGTATGATAGTCAAGTGTTTAAAGCATTCTACTCTGAGAATGGGATCGGAATGATAAAGATAGTTCCTGGAACACCGGAACAAAATGGCATTGCTGAGAGGATGAACAGAACCCTGAATGAACGAGCCAAAAGTACGAAAATACATTATGGATTGCCGAAGTTTTTTTAGGCTGAGGCTGTTAACACAGCACCTTACCTTATAAACAGGGGACCTTCTGTACCACTGAATATTGAAATTCCTAAGGAGTTATAGACATGAAAGGAGGTAAATCTCTCATATCTGAAAATTTTTGGTTGTGTTGCTTATGTGCATGTAAACTCTAATGATAGAGATAAGCTTGATCCTAAAGACAAGAAATGTTTCTTTATTGGCTATGGTGATGGTAATTTTTGTTATCGATTTTGGGATGATCAAAATAGAAATATCCTAAGACACAGGAATGTCACATTTAATGAAAATGTGATGTACAAGGACAAGCTTGAAGTATAACTAACCAGCACCAGCAAATAGACATCTGAAACAGTTGAGTTAGAAGAAATCTCAGAAAATGAAGTGACTAGAGGGATTACAACTGATTCCGAAATTGAAGATGAAGAACCAGAAGCCGAATCTGGATCAGAACCACAACCAGAACCCGAGATAGAATCTGATACAGAACAAAATCCGGAGTCAGGATCTGAATCAAATTCAGGATCAGTTATTCTTGAACCTACATTAAGGAGATATAAAAAAGTCACAAATGCTCCAGATAGGTTAACTCTCTCTCTCTCTCTCCACTATTTACTTCTGACCGATGTTGGAGAACCAGAGCATTTTGTTGGAGCAATGCAGGAGATAAACTCTCATAAGTGGAAGCAAGCCATGAAAGAAGAGATGAATTCTCTTCAAAAGAATAAAACATGGGTACTTATAGAGTTACCGAAAGGAAAGAAGGCATTGCAGACAAATGGTTGTACAGAGTCAAGGAAGAGCATGATGGTATGAACAGATACAAAGCATGATTAGTAGAAAAAGGCTTTCAGTAGAAGGAAGGAATTGACTAACCGAGATCTTCTCTCCTGTTGTCAAATTAACTACTATCATGTTGGTGATAAGGATAGTAGCTGCAGAAAACTTGCATTTGGTGCAGTTAGATGTTAAAACTGCTTTTTTGTATGGTGACCTTAAAGAAAACATCTACATGAAGTAACCTAAAGGTTTTCAAGTTTCTAGTAAAAAAAACATTGTGTGTAAGTTGAAGAAGAGTTTGTATGGTTTGAAACAAGCTCCCCGGAAAATGAACAAGAAATTTGACGGATTCATGTATCACAACGATTCACACGATGTGAGATGGACCATTGCTGTTATATCACAAATCTTGATGAATTATGTACGCGGCAAAATCAGAAGCATTGATTTCTCGTTGTTGAGTCATTTTGGAAGCATGCCTCGGGACTCCGAGGATGGAGGCCACGATCGAGTCCCCGACCTCGGGGCTCGACAAGACCCGACTCAGAGGAAACGGAGACCGAAGCAAGGACAGAGGGAGAAGCTCCCAAGGCACACGGTTAAGTCTGACAGGGTCGGCCTATCCAGAGCCTATGTTGAGGCATCACGTCAAGCCATCCCATCGCCATACTTTGTAATTGATCTCCACATGCTTGTAACCGAGTCCCCCTTCCATTATAAAGGGGACTCACCCTACCTTGTAAGGGACTGATGTTGCTCCATTTCTCCACAAGTGCAATAATATCTCTCTATCTTTTCTTTCTAACTTGTTCGTTCTCACTGGCCCGAGGCCACCTCGATATTCATCGCGTTCTTACTCGTTCTTCGTCGTATGCCTTAGTAATATTGGTCATATATAGCCTTGATTAATCTCATCCTTAATTGTTATCTCATCCCCGACTTCCCCTGATACCTCGAACTCAATCCGAACCCGGACCCCGAGGTCCCCATCGATCAGCCCCGCATCCGGGCAACAGGCCCCTCGGTTTGATCACTAACTTGTTTTAGCTTGCTTCTCATCATTAAATTCCATATAATTAGCATCAACTGCTCTAACAACTATCTCGGGAATAGATCACGTATTTTTAGAATCCCATCTACAAATTTAATTGTTGTTACCATTTTCACGGTAAACCAATCCTATATCATTTCACGGTTGTACATTGATGATATGCTAATTGCAGGATCTAGCATAAATAATATCAATAGGGTTAAGCAACAACTAGCAGAGGAGTCTAAAATGAAATACTTACGACCAGCTAAGCGAATGCTTGGGATGACGATGTCACGACCCAAACCGATGGGGTGCGACGTGCACCCGGTACCTTACTCAACCGAGTACTAACGTAATGTATCTTTAATTTCATTCTATCATATGTAAATGAACTGCAGTAAATCATGAGGGAATACAAAGTTATACATATGAAGTACGGGCCTATAAGACCAAAATAATCACTCATGTACTGAACATAGGCCAACAAGGCCATACAATCTTTTACATACATGACATCTGTCTACAAGCCTCTAAGAATACATAATTTTTATAAAGTTCGAGACAGAGTCCCGCCATACCAAACAATACACGTCTAAATCATACTAACCAAACAAGCAACTCTGAAGCATATGGAGCATACCAACATCTTTCACTGAGCTGATAGCCTACTTAGAGGGCTCTCGACCAGTCTATCGGGACCTACGGGCATGAAACGCAGCATCCCTAGGCAAAAGGAATGTCAGTACAAATAATGTACCGAGTATGTAAGGCACATAGATAAGTACATAATAGACATGGAACAAATATAGAGTAAATAACTCAACCTGTAAGTCTGGATAACTCTATGAATCATGAAATAATCATAGTGTCATGCATATGAGTATGAATGTGATGGCGTGCATAGATACATGTGTTCATAACATCATCACGCCTCTGAGGGCATCCCATCATATCATCTCGGCCATTGTGGGCAAAATCATCAATATATACCAGCTGATTAGGTGGTGGTGCATATATAACGTTGTAACCTTTTTCTGTATCCCATATGCATATAATATACATATATATATGTGTATATAATGCCATCTGGCCATGGGTCAATGTACATGTATAAATGAATGCAATTCATGAGAAGTACGTCAAGAAATTTTCTCAAAATGTCATAAGACTATTATGCCTTTGAGTAATATTATGAAGTAAACTTTTTCCAACTTACGTATTTTTCTGAAACCCATGAATAGAAGATGTAATAATAAGACACATGGGAATTCAAGAACATAGGCATCTCTAATACTTCTATGAATAGAGTCATTTATGAAAGTTGTGTGTTTGCTCATTTCGTATGATGTTCTTGGAAAAGGTTGCATCGTACTCCTTTAGAACCACAAAATTTTATGTTGCTAATAATTCTTGTTGAATTTCTTTTGGCTTGCAAGAATTCACGTTTTTGTTGAAAACTTGAAGAATGGCTAATGTTGTGACTTGTAGAGCTTCTTAATTATCACTTGATGGCTAACGTTTTTGGATTGTAAGAATGGCTAAAGTTTGATTGTAGTGATTATATACAAGATATAGAAAAATGAGGTTTTGTATTCCAAAATCCTAGAAATGGATATATGAATCTTTCTTAAGAAGGAATATGTTAGGAATGGATATTTAGTTCTTTCTTAAAAGTGGATAGGTGACTCATGTTATAAGACTTGTCAAATTTTCACATTTCTAAACTTGCCACCTATCAAGAATGACTAAGAGTCATCTTAAACTACAAGGGGGGGCTGCCACGTTTTGGCTTGTTAAGCCTTATCCCAATATCTTAATTAATTACCCACTAATCCTTAATTAACTAGTTAATCTCCCACTAATTAATAATTAATCAATTATCTGGTTATTCACATAATTAAGAATTATCCCGAATTACTTATAATACTACTCACTTTAAACACACCTTATACATCTTATTATCATGGTCATGGGGTACCTTATATAGTACTAGTCTATAAATATCGGATATTAACACTCGGCCCATATTTTATCCCAACATGCCAAACTTGGACGAAAATTCATTTTCTTTGACTTGCTTCCCCTCTCACCTTCACGAATTTACTTATTACTTGTTTGAAATAGCATAATCCTTATAATCTCCAAATAATTTTTTCCTTGGACTGATGTCAATTACCTTACGACAAATTCAACGTACAATACTACAGAGTGCAATATCGTCGTAATTTAATCCTGCAAAGCATAACATCATCACAATATAATAATGTGGGACGTAATATCGACGTAATATTGTGGGGTGTAACATCATTCTCCTCTTTAGAACATTCGTCCTCGAATGTTGACTAATGCTCCTATCATTTTCATAACTTATAGCTCTTGTGAATACCTCAATATTCTCCTTGCCATTTAGGCAGTTATTCTGTGAATAAATCCAAAGGCTAGGGCATTCCCCTCTTTAGGCCTCTTTACCACGCCATGACTTGTGAACGAATACCTTCTATCATGCAGCCTCTATGATACTGACCTTGTAAGTGTACCTGTGCGACTCTTTTCTCTTTTTTCCTCCATCTTTTAGCCAATCTCTAGGCCCTACTTTGTAAATATATACAAGGCTTAATAGGATGCCTCTCTGGGCATCTACCTGTACTAAAGTTCTTTGTTCAGTACTTTGTAGAACTTGCAAATATGGAAATATCTTATTTCATAGACCTGGTTATCCATTCATATGACTTTACTGCATCTACATAGGTCATACTATACCATAATTCTTACTTCGATTTATCATTACTGAGGTATGCAATTAACTCCAGGTTACTCTCGTTGCTTATCCTTAAGAATGATGGTCTAATCTCATCTTATATTGTTGAACTTTTATCCATCTATTGTTGATTCACCTTAAGGTTTGATCCATCATCTACCACCGATAACTTGATCTCTTATGTAACACCGCCGCTAGGGCTCGCGTCTCGTTGGGGACATCTGGAGTAATTAGATTGATCCACCTAGGGGTGATACTATACTTCCATAACCGTACTTTATAGCATCTCAATGTGAATCACCTTTTCTTATCCTTACTCCTGTCTTCCTAAAACCTTGTTGCTTTACCATACTTTAGCTTGCAATCTACACATATCTATTCATACTTGTTCGCTACCTTCCTTCAACTTGCTTGCACCATGGATTTCCTTATGTTATTCTGGAACATCAAACGAGACATCACACCGTCTCTAACTCTTCTTTCACTCTCTAATAAGACCTTTTGGTACTTAGAAACCATAGGCTGGAAGGTATGCTACTGACGATGCCGTTATTATTCCTGCATACTGAACTCCCGCGCTTTTAGCCTTTTATCTGAAGTATGGACTATTCATAACCTTCTGCATTTGAGTATCTTGTACGTTGTTCACTTTTACCTTACTTACCATAAAATCTCGCGTAATATCTTTTATCTATTTCATGTCCTCTCTTCCACATAGGTTAATTCACCTCTACGACTTGAAGCTCTATTATAATACTTGCACCTCCATGCATACACAACCCGGTGGGAGATTCAAACTGACTTCTTATGAGGTTGGTACTTCTTTTAACTGGCTTTATCATAGAGCCATTATAGAATATGGCTACTGTATTATCTCTCTTGTACCTCTGATATTAAAAGTGATTCAAAAATGTTCTCAATCATGATATTTGTAACTTTCTGGGTCCAATAATCAGACTCCTAATTTACTTAGTTGATGTAACTTTTCAGTTTCCTCTTCCTTTTAATTAGCCTTTATGTAGGCTTAAGCTATTTTAGTTACTACTTTAGCCTTTTTATGGACGCTATGGAAAACCATGATATAATCTTCTAATGATTCAATCCTTTGTCTATGACCTGGACCTAATTTCTTCTTTTAACTTATACCGAAGTCTTTTACGGCTGATCATTAATCAAATAATTCCTTTCATTCCATTTCAGCTTTCTTCAAACGTAAGTAATTGCTTTTCTTGGTCTTTTTGCCCCCTTTTGCATGCATACTTAGCTCATCTAAGTTCTTACACATGCCGAAGTTTTTATGCAACTCATATGGTCTCAAATATTACTTTTGGTTTTTCTCCCCGCTCATTAGCCATAGTAGGTGCAACTTTCTTTTGGAGTGCATACAATTTTGTAGTTAGACTGTTGTTACACAACTATTTCCTCTTTAGGTCACTGTGCTTTTGTTGAAGCCTTCTTCCTTATTTTCTCAACTAGTCTTAC
This sequence comes from Nicotiana tabacum, assembly GCF_000715075.1. NCBI lineage: Eukaryota > Viridiplantae > Streptophyta > Magnoliopsida > Solanales > Solanaceae > Nicotiana > Nicotiana tabacum. The sequence continues at coordinate 81,739,298 of NC_134095.1, forward strand.
ATTGTAGTACATGGGGGGAGATCCTCTAACTCTTGTAAGGCTGCGAGCTTATCATATCGTATGTCTAGCGGAATTTTTGATGTTCATCCTTGCCTAAAATTGCCCGTAGTTACTTATCTTCATGCCCTTGTGCTTGTAGGGTTACTTCTGAACTAATATTTTGACTGTCTTCACTGTGGTATTCTTTTTTCTTATTTATTTCTATAACACTCATACGGTACCTTTTTAACTTCCCTAGCTCCTATATGGATATATTTCAAGGATCACGATGTCATTACTATGAAGCTGAATTCCCCATATTGAGGTTCCCTATATTTATCTTGAACGATCTATTGATTTGTCTGTATCCTCTTGTCTAGCCATAGTTAGGCTCTCCCTGAATCAACTACTAACTACTTGTTGGCCTATTCCCGTATCAATATTTCGCGTAATCTTTCTTGGGTCATTTCCTTTGTCTTAACTTACCTCTCGCACTGGCTCCTTATTAATCAATAACATCTCAGGCAGGAACCCTTACTTCCTTTCCTTGATGTCATGTTTGCATAATGCTCTGGTATCGTAGCATATCTGCAGGCTTTGAATAAGTGCAATCTCATCCCTTTTCCATTTTATCGCATTCTTCCTTTACCATTCCATAATTACTAGAACCACTTAATTCTGACTTAATTCCACCTCACTCTACAATCCCCTCTTTAGGGAAGTACTAATATTTAGCGTTACGAAGCTCTACCTAAAGATGTTTTACCTCTTCATCATTGGCGTCTTCTCACATCATCAATGACCCTTACTCACCTTGCGGTAATCCTTCTATACCAAGGATAACGAAATTCCTTACTCGCGAGGGTGTCACTTAGTGTAACTGGCACACATATTCCCTTAAGCTTAACATTGCTTACATTGCTTACTTTAGGGAAGTGTCTTCCTGAATGACCATTCTCTGAATTTTTCATGAATTTTCTTCTATTGTCCATTCTATTATCCCCGGAATGAAATCTGAAACTCTCATGATGCCGACTATTATCCAACCACTCAGTCCCTAATTCACGTTTAGTTTATCTTGTTCACCGGCCCATACTGATTTCTGTTATTCTAAGGTCTAACTTTTCCTTCCAGTAGTTGAGTTGGAGTCACGAACTTATTTCTTGAAGTGAGGATATGACTTTATGGCCTATACTTTTTTGTTGTCTCAAGGCCTATCACCTCTCGTCTTTTCCTTCACTTAACTATAGACTATGTAATACTGTCATCTTTTTGACCTATCGTTGTCATCCATGTATCACATCTTACTATTAATACTTCATTACATCTCTTCTTATTTCCTGCTAACATTTCTGGCTATCACTTTATTCTGAAAACTTCAACAAGATACTCTTTTAATTTTAGCTCCCTTTGCTCCATCCACTGGCTCTTCGGATTGCCTAGCATTATCTTTTTACTAGGAAAGGGAGTCATACTAGGATAATATTTATCCTTTCCAGACTTCCAGTACCTATCTTTGTAGTACTCATATCTAGTTGTACTATTTTAGAGTGATCCATCAAGGTGTCTCACAAGGAGATCCATTACCACGTTTGCATTGTCTTTCGAAAATGTCAACTAACTCTACCAATCCATCCTCCATTATTGGTTACTCTAATCCCAACCGGATCCTGATAACCCGTCCTTCTCTCAAACTATATATGTTAGCTCCCATAGGGCATAACTGAGATCGGTGTGGCCGATTGTGCCTACATCTGTCACTGTTGAAAGTTACTCAAAATGCTTATATCTCCCTTCATGAATGGTAAATAATGATAATCTTTATTAACTGGGTACCTCGTACCCTTCTTCACCTTGTTTCTTTTACTTGCTGAAACTTGTGTCTACCTTTCGATTCTGTTATTCCTTTTACCATGAGAGTGGATAAGTATTCTTGCCTTAGGGATCCTTACCAAGGAGCTTACACACTCGATCTACTGAAGACATTACGTTTACTCATCATAAGCATGATACAAAATCAAGTTCCTTCGACTCAACTCTTCCACAGTTATATCTCTTACCAAGCGTCTTTCTGGATGTATGCATCGTCGTATTATAAATAAGATATAGTTTAGGAAATTGAGTTCTTACAACTGAGCTCTACCACATGATCTAGAGTAGGAAGAAAGAGTGACAGTCCTAAATTCCCTGTAGCCTCCTGCATATAAGTTTGGTGCTTGACACACCCATAAACAAGACTCAACTAGACACAGCTTGTAGAATCCCTAGGACAGAACTGCTCTGATACCACTTTTGTCACGACCCAAACTGATGGGCCGCGATGGGCATCTGGTACCTTACTCAACTGAGTACCAACGTAACATATCTTTCATATCATTCTATCATAGGTAAATGAACCAGAGTAAAGCACGAGGGAATATAAACTTATACATATGAAGTACTGATCCAAACCGATGGGCTGCAACGGGCACCTGGTACCTTACTCAACTAAGTACTAACGTAATGTATCATTCATATCATTCTATCATAGGTAAATGAACCGGAGTAAAGCATGAGGGAATACAAACTTATACATATAAAGTACGGGCCTATAAGACTAAAATAACCACTCGTGTACTAGACATAGGATGACAAGGCCATACAATCTTTTACGTACATGACATCTGTCTACAAGCCTCTAAGAATACATAATTTTCATAAAGGTCGGGACAGAGTCCCGTCATACCAAACAATACACATCAAAATCATAATAACCAAACAAGCAACTCTGAAGCAAATGGAGTGCACCAACATCTTCCGCTGACCGATAGCCTACTTGGAGGGCTCTCGACCTGTCTATCGGGACCTGCGGGCATGAAATATAGTATCCCCAGGTAAAAGGGATGTCAGTACGAATAATGTAGCGAGTATTTAAGGCACATAAATAAGTACATAATAGACATGGAAGAAATATAGAGTAAATGACTCAACCTAAAGTCTGGATTACTTTGTAAATCATGAAATACCTATAGTGTCATGCATATGCATATGAATGTGATGTCGTGCATAGGTACATGTTTCATAACATTATCAGCCTCTGAGGGCATCCCGTCATATCATCTCGGCCACTGTGTCGTATAGATCATGCCAAAAGGAAAGAAAGGATAGCCCTAACATACCTGAGTCAATTATCTTGACAATCCCTCTAACATACATCAATTGCGACAATACATAACGGCAAGATCGGAGTATGGAAAAGTCCGTATGAAATTCTTGAGAAAGATTGCACCGTACTCCGTTATAATTGCAAAATCTCACTTTGATTTGAATTGTTGAAGGTCTTGCGTTGTTTATATGATATATACAGATGCATATTAAATGATCCAAATAAAGTGATGAGATTCTTTAAGAGTCATAAGACTCTTAAGTTATAGATAATAACGTGATTCATAAGACTCTTAAGTTATAGATTTCTTATACATGGATGTGGGACCCACTTTATGTGGTTGCTTAACCACATGTCCTTCATCTTTGCCATATAATCCACATGATTTAAGTGTTATAGGTCTTGGGTGGCTTGCTACCACGTTAAGGATCTTATCCAATAATTAACAACTAATTATCTTAATTAATTATTAATCTCCCACTAAAATCAATAATTTCACAATTATTCACATAATTAAGAATTATCTCAAATTACTTATAATACTACTCATTTTAAACACACTTTATATACCTTACGATCATGGCCACGTGATACCTTGTATGGTACTAGTCCATAAATACCAGGTATTTTAGCTCGGGCCAAATTTTATCCCAAAATGTCAAACTTCGATGAAATTTATTTTCTCCGATTTGCTTACCATCTCAACTTCACGAATTTACTCATCACTTGTATTAAATAGCATAATGCTTATAATCTCAAAATAATCTCATTCCCGAGCTTATATAAATTTACTTATGGCGTACTTTCGCTTACGAAAACATGGGGAGTAACATTGTTCCCCCCTTTGGAACATTCGTCCTCAAATGTTGACTGATGCATATATCATTTTTATGGCTTATGCCTTTCGAATACTTTAGTACTCTCCTTATCATCTAGGCAACTATGTTGTAAATAATTCCAAAGGCCAGGTCATTCCCCCTTTTAGGACTCTTTCTCACACCATGACTTATGGTCGGAATCCTTACAATCTCATAACTGTTGTTACCTTCTATCATGTAGCGTGTACGACTTTGACCTTGTAAGTGTGCCTATGCAACCTTTCTCCCCTTTGTTTCCTCCAGCTTTTGGTCAATCTCTAGGCTTTACTTTGTAAACATCTACAGAGCTTGACAAGATGTCCCTCTGGGTATCTATAGGTATACTGAAGTTCTTCGCTCTGTACTTTTTTGAACTTACGAATATTGTTATATCTTATTTCATAGATCCAGTTATCTATCCGTATGACTTTACTGCCATAACTCTTTCTTCGATTTATCGTTACTGAGGTCTGCTAACAAACTCTAGGTTACTCTCGTTGTTTATCCTATATGTATAAAATTAAATCATTTTATGCTTCTTCATTACTGTTCATCTTAAGAATGACGCCCTAATCCCATCTTATACTTTATGGCTTTTGTCCATCCATTGTTGATTCACCTTAATGTTGATCTATCATCTATCACTGATAATTTGATCTCTTATGTAGCACTGCCGCTAGGGCTCATGTCTCATCATGGAACATTTGAAGTGATTTTCTTGATCCACCTGGGGGCGATACAATACTATACTTCCATAATCGTATTTTATAGCATCCCAATGTGATTTCTCTTACGTGGGTATCTTAATGTAGTACAATTCATGAAATCCTCTTCAAGTCATTGCTCAATCGTAGGCCCAAACATCATACTTTATCTATTACAATCACACCCCCATTCCACTACCAGGGTATCATTCCATTTCCTCTAGATGTTATTAGGCTTAGATTCCTTTGAGTTCATTTTCGCTATATTGAACTTTCTATAACTTAGAAAAACCATTAACTCTCTTGTTTACATGGGCTTAATCCCAAGGACTTATTCATTCTCATCACCTTCTCACTTGCCCTTTCTCATCCTTACTCTTGTCATAAGACCTTGTCTCTTTACTATACTTTTGCCTTTCATGGGCGTTATAAAATATCCATGATACAATCTTCTTACAACTCAATCCTTTGTCTATGCCCTTGGCCCAATTCTTTCTTTTTAACTTATACTGGAGTTTTCTATGTTTGTATGATTGTCAATATATATATTGCATGTATAAAACTCCAAACTCTTAAGTGTGTTCATAAAGTAACTAAGTTTGGATTATTAATCGAATGATTCTTTCCGTTCCTTCTCAGCTTTCTTTAAATGTAAGCAATTACTTTTCCTGGTCTTCTTGCCCCCTTGTTGCGTGCATACTTAACTTACCTTAGCTCCAACACATATTGAATTCCATAAAACTCATGTGATCTCGAATATCACTTCTGATTTTACTTAACGTTCATTAGCCACAGTAGGTGCCACTTTCTTATGGAGTGCATACAATGTTGTAGTGAGACTGTTTTTACATGACCATTTCTTTTTCAAGTTACTATGTTTAGGTTGAAACCTTCTTTCTTATTTCCTCAGCTAGACTTTCATTGTAGTACTTAGGGAGGACCCTCTAACTCTTGTAAAGTTGTGAGCTTATTACATTGTATAATCGACAAAATTTTTGGTACTTTTTCCTCGCCTATAATTATCTGTAGTTATTTACTTCCATGCCATGTGCTTGTAGGGTTGCTTATGAACTGATATTTTGACTGTTTTCCTAGTGGCATTCTCTTTTATTTCTGTAATACTCATATTGTACCTTTAACTACCCCAAATCCTATCTGAATATTTCTCAAGTATTACAATGTCATAACTACGGGGCTGAATTCACTATATTAGGTTTTACTATATTTATCTTGCACGACCTACTGATTTGTCTGTATCTTCTTGACTAGGCATAACTAGGCTCTTCCTGAATCAACTACTAACTACTCATTGGCCCATTCTCATATCACTATTCCGTGTAATCTTTCTTGGGTTATTTCCTTTGTCTTAACTTACATATTGCGCTGGCTCTTTATTTATCAATAACATCCCGGGCAGGAACCCTTACTTCCTTTCCTTGACATCGTGCTTTCATACTGTTCGGGAATCGTAGCACATTTGTAAGCTTTAAATAAGTGTAGCCTCATCCCTTTCTCATTTTCATCGCATTCTTCCTTTTTCATTCCATAATTACTAGAACTACATAATTCTGTCTTAATGCCATATCACTTCATATTCTCCCTTTTAGGGGAGTACTAAGAGTTGGAGCCACGACGATCTACCTATAGATGTTTTACCTTTTCACTTTTGGCATCTTTTTACATCATCGATGACCCTTACTCGCCTTGTGGTAATCCTTCTATACCAAGGATAACAAATTTCCTTACTCGCGAGGGTGATACTTAGTGTAACTGGCACATATAGTCCCTTAAGCTTAACATTGCTCATATTGCTTGCTTTAGGGAAGCATCTTCCTGAATAACCATTCTCTGAATTTCTCATGAATCTTCTTCTGTGGTCCATTCTACTATCGCATGAATGCAATATGATGTTCTCATGATGCTGACCATTATCAAATCACTCAGTCCCTAATTCATGTTTAGTTTATCTTTTTCACCAGTCCATACTGATTTCTATTACTTTGGGTCTAACTTTTTCTTCTGGTAATCATGTTAGCATCGCAAACTTATTTCTCTAAATGAGGATATGACTTTAGGGCATATACTCCTTTGTTCTCTCAAGGCCTGTCACCTCTCGTCTTTTCCTTCACTTGACTATAGACTCTGTAATACTGTCATCTTTTTTATCTACCGTTGTCATCCATGTATCACATTTTACTCATAATGCTTCATTAACTCTTTTTTATTTCCCTGCTAACATTTCTGCCTATCACTTTATTCTGAAAACTTTAATAAGACGTTCTTTTGCTTTTTGCTCCCCTTGCTCCATCCACTGGCTCTTCAGATTGCTTAATGTTCTCGCTCTACTAGGGATGGGAGCCACACTTAGGTAATATTTATCCCTTCAAGGCTTCCAGTGCCTATCTTTGTAGTACTCATATCTAGCTATACTATTTTAGAGTACACCATTTGGATGTCTCACAAGGAGATCTATTAGAACTTTTGCAATATCCTTCAGAAATGTCAACTAATACAAGCAATCATTCACCGTTTTGGGTTACTCTAACCCCAGCCAGATCCTGATATCCCGTTCTTTTCTTAAACTACACCAGTTAGCTCCCACAGGGCATAACTGAGATCGGTGTGGCCAATTGTACATACCTCTATCACCGTTGAAGGTAACTCAAAATGCTTATATTTCTATGCTTGAATTGTAAATATTATTAATCTACATTAACTGGGTATGTCGTACCCTTCTTCACCTTACTTCTTTTACTTACTGAAACTTGTGTCTACCTTCCAATTCTCTTATTCCTTTTTTACCGCAAGAGTGGATAAATATTCTTGCCTTAAAGCTACTTATCTAGAACCTTACACCTTTTAGTATACGCATGATCTGCTGAAGACCATACATTTACTCATCATAAGCATCATGAAAAATTGAGTTCCTCTGACTCAACTCTTCCACAGCTATATCTCTTACCAACCGTCTTTCTAGATGTAGGCATCGTCGTATTATGAATAAGATAGAGTTTAGGAAATTGAGTTCTTACAACTGAGCTCTACCACACGATCTAGAGTAAGAAGAAAGAGTGACAGTCCTAAATGCCCTGTAGCCTCCTGCTTATAAGTGTGGTGCATAACACACCCATAAACAAGACTCTACTAGACACGGCTTGTAGACTCCCTAGGACAGAACTGCTCAGATACCACATTTGTTACGACCCAAATCGATGGGCCGCGACGGGCACCTGGTACCTTACTTAACCGAGTACCAACATAACGTATATTTCTTATTACATCATCATATACACGTGACATCATGGGCTAACCAGAATAGACATAGGAGAATACTCAATATATGACGACCCAACCTGATATATAAAAAAATTATACATGTGACATACGGCCTATATGGCCAACATGATCATTTGTAAACTCAAAACATAGGCCAGCAAGGCCATAAATGCATTTGTATACATGACATCTATCTACAAGCCTCTAAGAGTACATACTTATGATAAAGGTTAGGATAGGACCCCGCCATACCAAATAATACGAGTCTAAATCGTACTGACCAAACAAGCAACTCCGGAGCAAATGGAGCGCACCAACATCTTTCGCTGAGCTGATAGCCTACTTGGAGGACTCTCAACCTGTCTATCGGAATCTGCGGGTATGAAATGCAGCATCCCCAAGTAAAAGGGACATTAGTACGAATAATGTACCGAGTATGTAAGGCACATAAATAAGTACATAAAAGACATGAAAGAAATATAGAGTAAATGACTCAACCTGTAAGTCTGGACAACTCTGTAAAACATGAAATACTTATAGTGTCATGCATATGCATATGAATGTCATGCCGTGCATAAGTACATGTGTTCATAATATCATCAAGCCTCTGAGGGCATCCTATCATATCATCTCAGCCACTGTGGGCAAAATCATCAACGTATACCAGTTGATCAGGTGGTGGTGCGTATATAACGCCATAACCTTTTCCCATATCCCATATACATATAATATACGTGTATATAACGCATTTATAAATGAATGCAATGCATGAGAAATACGTCAATAAAATTTCTCAAAACATCATAAGACCATTATACCTCTAATTAATATCATGAAATGAACTTTATCAACTTACGCATTTTCTGAGGCCCATGAACAAACGATAAAATAATAAGACATATGGGAATTCAAGAACATAGGCACCTCTAATACTTCTATGAATAGAGTCATTTATGGAAGTTGTGCATTTACCCATTTCGTTTGTGTCGTATGGATCATGCCAAAAGGAAAAAAGGGATAGCCTTAACATATATGAGTTGATTCTCTTGACAATCCCTCTAACATACGTCAATTACGACAATACGTAACGGCAAGATCGGAGTAGGAAAAAATTTGTATAATATTCTTGAGAAAGAGTGCATCGTACTCCGTTATAATTGTAAAATCTCACTTTGATTTGAATTATTGAAGGTCTGTTGTTTCTTATATGATATATGCAAATGCATATTAAATGACCCAAATAAAGTGATGAGATTCTTTAAGAGCCATAAGACTCTTTAAGTTATAGATAATAACGTGAGTCATAAGACTCTTAAGTTATAGATTTTTTATACATGGATGTTGGGCCCACTTTATGTGGTGGATTAACCACATATCCTTTATCTTTGCCACATAATCTACAAGATTTAAGAGTCATAGGTCTTGGGTGGCTTGCTGCCACGTTAAGGATCTTATCCAATAATTAACAACCAATTATCTTAATTAATTGTTAATCTCCCACTAAAATCAATAATTATATAATTATCCACATAATTAAGAATTATCTCAAATTACTTATAATACTACTCACTTTAAACACACCTTATACGCCTTGTTATCATGGCCATATGGTACCTTGTATGGTACTAGTTCATATATACCGGGTATTTTAGCTCATGCCGTATTTTATCCCAAAATGTCAAACTTCGACGAAATTTATTTTCTTCGATTTTCTTACCTTCTCAACTTCATGAATTTACTCATCACTTGTTTGAAATAGCATAATGCTTATAATCTCAAAATAATCTCATTCCCGAGCTTATATAATTTTACTTATGGCGTACTTTGGCGTACGAAAACATGGGGTGTAACATTAGCGAAAAGGGTTGATGAATACATATAAATTTCGTATTAACTTCATAATATCTTTTTGAGTTTTTTTTTTTTGGAACATTAGGTCATGAAATTCGGCTTCATTGTACTGCCTTGCTGAATCTTCACATCTTTTCCCATTTATTACTAAATGGCATGTAATATACTAGTAAGTAAGAAGTAGAATCGAGCCCAAACGATATTTTTTTATTGAAATCAGTCAAGTAATTCTATTACAGTTAATGGAACTGAATTACAACAATCGAATTAAATGTTTATTGAGTTTGTTGATCAACTGCAATGATGAATGATACCTGAAAGAGAAACTAAGAATTTAGAAAGAAGAAGAAGAAGAATGGCAGAAATGAGAGATGAAGAGAGAGAGAGAGAGAGAGAGAGAGAGAGGAGAAAGAATGAGAATTCGGTTAGGAAAATACTGGCTCAAAACTACTTAGTGGACTGGCCTAACTAACTATTTAGTTGGGATGTTCTTTAATCTCAGCCATCCGATCAACCTATCTCCCTTATAATCTCTATCGTCCCTTTTATTATATCAACTACAATTATTAATCTCCACCTATACTTATCCAACGCTGCTCCTCTTGCCACGTCTCCTTTATTACTTATACTCTTCCTTCCTAATTCATAACCTTATTTCCCTTTCCTGTTCTTTCCTAATTCATACCCTATTTCCAATTTTAGTCGTCGAACAAACTCCAAACCTTACAATACCTCCCTGATCGACACTGACCTTGTCCTCAAGGTCAAGATTGAGCGATAAAGTCAGGAAATTGGCTCTTGATATAGCCCCAGTCTTCCCACGTTGCCTCATCTAGCCCCAAATTAGCCCACTGTACCAAAACCTTCACTTGAACTGAAACCTTGACGATATAACGGTCCAAAATTACAATGAGTTGTACCAGAACTCGACTAATGTCATCACAGCTAGGAGGTTGCTGTTGAGGTACAATAGAAGTTCCCACTCTCTTTTTCATTTAAGAGGCATAAAGACCAGATGGGTTTGGGAGCTTGACAGTAACTCCAAATGGTAAGCCACTAACCCAATCTTTTATAGCACTTTGTATGGCCCATAGTATTTGGCACTCAACTTAAGATTTATCCACACTGCTACTGATGACTATCTATAGGGCTGTAATTTCAAATAAACTAAGTCTCCCACCTCCAAAACTCTGTCAGACCTGTTCCTATCTGCGTAGAATTTCATCCTAGCTTGGGCCTGGACTAAGTTTTCCTTAAGATTCATTAACATCTGTTGCCTCTAAGCCAAGTAAGAATCCACAGGTTGTGTAGAATGAGGTAGTGATCCTAGTGGAACCTGTGGGGGTAGAAATCCATATAGTGCCTGGAATGGCGTAGATTTGAGTGAGCTGTGGTAGTTGGTGTTGTACCATCATTCTGCTAAGGGCAGCCACTTGAACCACTTCCTATGACATGTAAAAACCATAGACCTCAGATAAGTTTTCAAACATCTATTAAGGCATTTAGCTTGACCATCTGACTGAGGGTGATAAGTTGTAGTTATATTAAGCTTGGTTCCCATTGACTTGAAGAGCTGCTGCCAGAATTGGCTGGTGAATACTGAATCCCTATCAGTCACAATTGACTTAGGAAGCCCATGTAGCCTATAGATGTCCTGTAAGAATAACTCAGCTACTTCCTTAGCTGAAAAGGGTGCTTTAATGTCAGGAAGTGTCCATATTTGGCCAGTCTATTAATGACTACCAATGCCACATTTTTGTGCTCTAAAGAAGGTAAACCTTCTATGAAATCCATGGAGATATCCTGCCATGGCATTTCTGGGATGGGAAGAGGCTGTAATAATCGTGGAAGGTGTACATTTTTATTTTTTACTCTTTGACATGTATCACACTCAGCCACCCATTTTGTAAGGCCCCATGAAATTTTACCTAAAACCCGAAATTTTATGGTGCCAAGTTAGATTTATGTGTTGTAATAGTGGAAATTCTTTGCGACGAGCTTCGTACTTTTTGGATCGAACAATACGCTACAGAGTTAAAGGAAAGTGTTTTGCAAAAATGTGTATTTTTGCGGCCCATTATGCGGCCGCATAATCACTCTGCGGGCTGCATTTTAGCCGCAGAGTGAGGTAGTCTTTTTGGCCAATTTTGAGGTCTATTTTCGCGGCCAATTATGCGATCGCATAACCATTCTTGTACTTTTGTGAAGGGAGGTTCTGTGGTGCATTATGCGACTGCAGAACAGGTCTGCAGACCGCATATTGGCCGCAAACTGAGGCAAAAAATTTAGGTCCCTGAGGGCCACTTTTCGCGGTCATTTTGCGGGCTGCATAGCCATTATGCAGTCGCATATGCGACCCCAGATCTGTGTCGGGGCTCCAAATTTCTGAATTTTAAACCTGATCCCATGTCGTTAAAACATATACTAAGTCTCATTTTGAGCCTATTTTTGATGTTTTAGAGTGAGAGAGTGATCCCCAACTAATTTCTTCTCAATTCTTGCTTGAGACCTTGAAGATTGTCAAGTAAAATTCACTAAGTCCTCACCTTAAAGGTAAGAATCTATGCCTTATCTCTTAATTTCGAAATTTCTACTAAAATGGGTAATTAGCAAGATGGTTCATGGGCTTGAGGGTTGTTTGTTTTGCATGCATGGGTGGTGAAAGAATGTAGGAAGATTATGGGCTAAAAATAATAAAAGGTGGGTTGTGGAATGATGGAATCTTACACAAAAAGAGTCTTAAAATATAATGCACGCATAGTGTTTGATAGAATGCTTTAGTGAGCTAGAATTATACATCATTCTCCTAATTTTGGGTTCAATTCTGCTATATCGCAAAAATAGATTGAAGTTGCTAGTTCCAGAAATATCTTAAAGTTTTAAGAGATCAATTGAGGTATGTATGGCTAAACCCTCTTCTTCTTAGAATCGAACCCATGGTGTTGGGGCAATTTGTGTAAGTCCCTAATTTGACAATACTAAAATTGACTACCCTAATGTGTTGTGTTGAAAGATTTGTGTTTAATATTTTCTCGTAATTGTTCTTCATGTTATCATGCCATTTAAGGATGTGTTAAAATGTGAAATATGTGTTAAGAAAGGTTAAGAATTCATGTCAAGAATCGAATAAGGATTGGTATGCCAATTTGTATGAAAGGCCTCTATGTGCTTATGATTTTTCCAAGTCTTCCCTTTATCTGTACAAATGCCTTACATGATAGGTTTTATTGTTGTTGATAATAGTGTTATTGAATGTATAAAAAGGGAAACTTGAATTGTAAAACACAGCCAAGTGCCAAGAATGACTTAATGAATGAGGCCACTTGTGCCAATGTATTGAAAGATGGGAAAGAAATATGAAGTAAGATGATAGAAAGAAAGGATGATGTCTCAAGTGAGATAGCCTAGCCGATCGGGCCATGATCGGACGCCATGCCGCACACATGGTGGTAACTGTGCTGAAAATGATTGATTGAAATTGTGGATATGGGTGATGTCTCAAATAAGATGATATAGCCGATTGGGTCGAGATCAGACTCTATATAGGAACACGATGGTATTATGGATTGTGGCACATGGCACTAAAGATTACCAACCTAATAAAATGGAAATTGACTTGAGAACTTATGTAATCCTTACTTGATGTTTTGGTATTTGTTTGAAGCTCTTATTCTACATCATGACTGATTCCTCTTTGTTTCATTGTTCAATCTATTAAGATTGATGTTTAGCTTTACATACTAGTACTATTCGACAGTACTAATGTCCCTTTTGCCGGGGGCGCTAAATCTTTAAATGGATGTAAGTGGTTCCATAGTAGACAGTGTTGATCGCAGCTAGTGGTGCATCATCATCATCTTCCCAGCAGACTCAGTGAGCCCCATTTCATCTCGGGGTCATGTCATGTACTGTATCTTTTGTTTATATTTTTACCATGTTTTGAGGTATAGCCGGGGCCTTGTTGCCAACATTTTCATAAATGTCTTTTGTATCTTTAGAGGCTTCGTAGATATTTATATGGGTTGTATATGGGCGTTGGAAGGGTCAGTGGATTATGTTGTGTTTTGAACCCTTGTTCCTTCAAATTGTAAATGTATGAAATTTTGAAAACCTACCAATGATGTAACAAATGAATCGATTTGGAAATGTTTACAAAAAAAACCTTCCTATTGTGTAATTAATAATAACTTGTTTTCTTGATCATAATTAGTTGGGTAGAATGTGTCTAATAGGCTTTCTCAATCGGGTTCACTCGGTTAAGCATCGGTTGTGCCTCCCGAGGTTGGGGTTTGACACATTTAGAGATGTCAATCTTCATGTTAGGCCAGTAAAAGCCCATCTTGATCCTCTTATAAGTTCCCAATTGCCCAGAATGTCCCCCAAGAGGAGACTGATGAAGGGCTTCAAAGATCTTAGATCTTAGACCAGCTTTCCTCCCTATCCATACCTTTTGGTCATGTCTGATAATGCCCTGCTGAAGGGTGTAACCAAATTTGCCTGAAGGATCTGTAATTAGCTCAAGCAACAATTGTTGAGCCACAGGATCATGTTAATAACTCAAAATTACTTCTTGCATCCATGTGGGTTCAAAAGTAGTATGGCACATAATATGGGTTCTTCCTCTTCTCTTCTTGAAAGAGCATCGGCAACTCTGTTTTCAGTACCTTTCTTCTCTTGGACTTCATAATTCAATCCAAGGAGTTTGGTGAGGCCTTTTTGCTGAAGAGCAGTGGTAATTTTATGCTCCAGTAAGTACTTGAGACTTTGGTGATCTGTCCTAATTATAAAGTGACCCCCCCCCCTCCATCAAATAATGTCTCCATGTATCCACTGTTGTTAGTACAGCTAGATACTTCTTTTCATAGGTTGACCTATTATTCTAAGATAATGCCTTGATTAAATATGCTAAGGGTCTACCTTCTTGTAGTAAGACTGATCCCATCCTTGTGGAGCAAGCATTAGTCTCTACAATGAATGGTTTGGTGAAATTAGCTAGGGCCAAAACTGAGGCTGATGACATGGCTAACTTAAGTTGCTGAAAGGCTATCTCTGCTTCCTCTAACCACCGGAAGAAGTTCTTCTTAAGGAGATTGGTTAGGGGTCTGCTGATAACCCCCATAAGATCTGACAAACCTCCTATAATAACCTATGAGCCCTAGGAAACCCCTTAAGTGTTTGATAGTTTTTGGTCTAGGCCAGTTAACCATAGCCCTAATTTTTTATGGGTCAGTAGCCAGCCCCTCCCCTGAAATTATGTGACCCAAATATTTCACCTTATTCTGTCCAAATAAACACTTATATAGCTTAGCATAAAGTTGCTCCTTCCTCAAATTTTCTCACACTTTTTGAGGTATAATATGTGAATGTGGTTGTTGGGGCTGTATACTAGAATGTCATCAAAGAAAACCAGTGCAGATTTTTTGAGGAAGGGTTGAAAAATGTGGTTCATGAGACTCTGAAAGGTTGTATGGGCATTAATCAAGCCAAAAAGCATGACTCTAAACTCATAATATCCCAAATGTGTCCTAAAAGCAGTTTTGTATATGTCTTTATCACCCATTTTGATTTGGTGATATCCATCTCTAAGGTCAATTTTAGTATAAATATAAGAACCACTTAATTCATCCATTAAGTCATCTACCAAGGGAATGGAAAATTTATCCTTCACTGTCAGTTTATTAAGTTCCCTATAATCTATACAAAATCTCCAACTATCATCTTTTTTCTTAATTAATAATACTGGAGAAGAGAATGGGCAGTGACATGGTTGTATTATGCCACTAGTCAATATTTCATTAACTTGTTTTTTAATTTCATTCTTCTAAAAATAGTTATACATGTATGGTCTCGGGCTGACTGGGTTTGCATTACTTTTCAGGGTAATGTGATGATCGTGGCCTCTTTTTGGTGGTAAGGATTTGGGCTCAACAAAGACATCTTTGAAGTCCGCAAGTACTTTAGCTTTCTGCAGGTATTTCTTCTGTCATTGGAATTTACTGGGCTGAGAGTGTGAAGATATGTGCCCAAATAGCGTGCCCTTTCTTCAACAGTTGTCTTACTCCAATTGTTGTCATACTTTTTAATTCTCCCTCACTGTAGATGCCCTTAAGCTCCACTCTCTTCCCTTTATGTGTCACCTGAACCTTGTACTCAATGAAATCTAAGAGTACAGGGTTATGTCCCTTCATTCCAATCAGTACAGGGTTATGTCCCTTCATCCAGTCACCACCCAATATCATATCATTTCCCCCCAATCTAACAAGCCTCACAGCATCCTCAAACTCCACCCCTTGTATCTTCTATTTGAATCTAGGACAAGAATGTAGGCTTGTAATATGGTTCCCATTTGCTACAGTCACTCTCATAGGGACTGCCTCAATGATTTGGCACCCCATTCTCTTAGCAGTCTCCAGATCCAAGAAGCTATGGGTGCTCCCTGAATCTAACAAAATAGTAATCTTATTCATTTTTGCTTCTCCTCTCAACTTGATGGTATTTGGGTGCCTGAAAGTGCATTCAGACTAATTTTTTTATCCATAATTTCTTCATCTGGCATCTCCTCCACTTCCCTAACATCACTTTTTATCCCTTTATTCTGCTCCAATTCAGGTAGATCAACTGAAGCAGACATAACATTCAGCTGTTTAGTTTTGTATTGATGCCCAATATGATATTTTTCACCACACTTATAACATATCCCTTGAGCTTTTCTCAATTCAAAGAGTTTGTTACCCTGGCCTCCCACTGAAGAGTTAGCTCCCTTAATCATTATCCCATTAGTCTAATTAGAACCTGTAATATTACTTCTTCCCCGCTGACTTCTCTCCTTTTTATTATGTACTTAGATTAGCCTCTCTTGATGTAGAGCCTTATCCACATCCTGACTTAGGGTAAAAGGATTAAGCATCTTAATCGTGTGCCTTATTTCTTCCTTGAGACTTTCTACAAAGAATTCTAAGAAGAAATCTTTTGGAATGGTGGGGTTCCTTATCAAAACTCAGGCCTTCAATTCTTCAAACTTTTCCAAATATTCATCTATTGTTCCTTTTTGTTCAACTTTTTAAAATTCTCCAATTAAGTTGAATTTACTATTACTAGCTCCTTCAAATCTTTTACAAATTTTTTAGTAAACTTATGCCATTTGATTACACCTTTACTAACATGATATGAGAAAAACCATGCCTCGGCTTTACCTGTTAAGTGTAGGACAGCTACTTCCAACTTCTCATCAGGGTCAAGGATTCAATTGTAGTGAAAGTATCTCTCCCCTTTCCTCAGCCACGAACAAGGATCAACTCCATCAAAAAATGGGAACTCAAACCGGCAATGGTGATTGCTCCTTTGGAATCTAGATTACTTGAATTGGTCACCCATGTGTACCCTGCTTCCAGAAGCATCTAATTGACGACTCGACGCACTTCCCAGAATTCACTCTTGATTGAGACTCAATTTCTCCATTAGAAGATCTATCTTCTTGGCCAAATCTTCTAATCTAGCATCATTAGTCTCCATGTAATTCTGGAGTTGCATGTCTAATTTCTTAATTGATTCTTATGTAACTTTCAATCTTGTTTCTATAATCGTTATTGGGTCAGGAATTGCTCTGATAACAAGTTATAATATACTAGTAAGTAAGAAGTAGAATCGAGCCCAAACGGGTTATTTTTTATTGAAATTAGTCAAGTAATTCTATTACAGTCAATAGAACTAAATTACAACAATCGAATTAAATGCCTATTGAGCTTGTTGATCAGCTGCAATGGTGAATGATACCTGAAAGAGAGATTAAGAATTTAGAAAGAAGAATGGCAGAAATGAGAGATGAAGAGAGACAGAGAGAGAGAAGAGAAAGAGTGAGAATTCGGTTAGGAAAATACCGGCTCGAAACCGCTTAGTCGACTAGCCCAACTAACTATTTAGTTGGGATGTTCTTTAATCTTAGCCGTCCGATCAACCCAGCTCCCTGGTAATCTCCGCCGTCCCTTTTATTATATCAACTACAATTATTAATCTCCACATGTACTTATCCAACGCTGCTCCTCTTGCCACGTGTCCTTTATTACTTATACTCTTCCTTCCTAATTCATAACCCTATTTCCCTTTCCCGTTCTTTCCTAATTCATACCCTATTTCCAATTTCAGCTGCCGACCAAACTCCAAACCTTACATGGCCCTAGCCCATTATGAATTCAGATGTAAGAAATCCGGTTTTAATTTGCGTCTCTTTGTTCCATATAAGGAGGAGGATTTAGATACATCTCTTCTGAAGTCGTGTAAGGCATTGTGTTTGTTAATTTGCTTTGTGAAGACCCTGATCTTTTGAAAAAGGCGAGGAATTAATTAATGTTCAAGTCTAACCTCAATTAATGTCTTCAGTATCCGATCTCTCATTTGAAAAGATTGAAAAATCATTACGAATATCATGATTTTTAACTTTCCATATGTAGGAAAGACAGAAAAGTATAGCTATATCAATGACATCAAAGGAATATATAAAATGAACGGAATTTTGAGATATGGGGATATCGTGAAATAGAGTCACTTTAAGCTTTCCTCCGAGATTATTGAGCTAGACATTGTTGCACTCTTAAGTGGTATAGTGGGAATCAATTATAAGGTACATAGTATGTTGCATGCATGCATATATGTTGATAAAATTCAGGTTGAGCAGTGTATACTGTCCTGGGGTACTCCAAGACAAGTGACTTATGAGGGGATCCAATTCACACGCAATAGCCGAAACGTGAAGCTTGAATGGTAATTCTTTCTTGGTAGTTTGCTTGTATTATCATCCGCCAAAGGTCCCTCTCCCTCATATTAAAATTTTGTTTTACCAAAACTACATATAAATATAAATATCTATGTACAATCGTATAATTACATAATATGCTAACACGCTCTACAAACTCTTCAGTTTTTTTTAGTTATAAATAAGGGAAGGGATGGGAATTGCAAAGTGAGAAAATGAACCCCACCAACAAATTAAAAATTTAGGTAGCTAGTCAACCAATTGAGCTACGAAAATTTCCCTCACAAATTCTTAATTATACAACAAAACATACTATATGAATTATAGTAAAAGAAAGGTTGCCAATGTTCAGGACACGCAATAAGGTTGCCAATCAAGGTGTAACGCATGTACACTCTTTTAGGGTCGGGTAAGGAAAACCAAAGGAAAAAGTACATGGGACAAATTCATATAAACCGAGTACTTATATTCTCCATCCGCCACTGCCAATATGGATGATTAGGGTACAAAGCTGTACTTAATGGTTGCTTTACACCTGAACAATTCTTAAGTAAGTCAGAATTTTGCCGTTTGAATTATTGATTGCACGAATTCCCCTTCTAAACATGAAAATATCTTTTGAATACTCTTATATTTTAAGATTTGCACAAAAATGTTATTGGAGTCAAATGGGAAATAACAAGGATGGTTAACAAAATAAGTTGTAGTATAAAGGACATCTTGTCGTTTACGTGCTCTTCTTACACGGGGAGTTGTTCACATTAAATTTGTATAAATATAACACAAGTATTAAAATATAACTAATTCTGGGTCCATAAAATACCGGTAAATGGCAACCAGATAGTCAATTAGTAGTGTAAAAGTTTATAGAGAACTTATTTCTACTAATAAAAATAATTAAGTCATCCCTCCAGAAATTCATTTGAAATTCCCCGCATTGATTGCTTTCCTTACTGTCTTTTGGAGGGAAACATCTAGGGAGAAATTCAAAAATAGCTAAATTTATAAGTGGTAATTGAAAATAGTCACAATTTCAAAAGTAATCAAAATTTAACCACTTTTCATGTAAAAGATAAATTTGAACAAAAACGCTATTTAAAATCCAGAAAAGAAATTCCAGCATAATATGCTGGAGTTTGAATTTTTTACATGTGAACTTCCAGCATAATATGGTAGCAGTTCATAATATGCTGGAGTTCCAACATAATATGCTGGAAGTTTATACACAGATGCTCCAATCTCCAGTATATTATGCTGGAACTTTCCGTGTTCCGTGTGCTGGAGTTCCAACATAATATGCTGGAAGTCCATACACAGGTGATCCAAAATCTTCAGTATGCTGGAATTTTTCGTGTTGCATCATAGTGCTATTTTTTAATGATTTTACAAATACTGACTATTTTTCAATTATCAGTCCAAAAACTGACTAGCTCGTGTTATTTTGACAAACATCTAAGGTTCCTCGAACAATATGATATCCGGTGCCAAACAATAGAATCTCGTTTAGAGCATCACGATACGTCGTCGTAGGATAGATTTTTTTCCATATCGTGGGGATGCGAAATGCGAAAAGCGAAAAGCGCTGAAAATATTAGATCCAAAGAAATAATTAATCTCAATTATCTATGTAACAGATTGGCTAAAATGGATCTCATTGTTAAAGAATGGTGTAGAAAGGGGAGCAATGAGATGTTGAAAAAAAGTCATGCCTTTGGTTCATATATGGTTTATTGGGAAGGTTCATGAATGGGAAAAAGAATGGGCTTTTACACTTTGTTGAGGGATGGTTGCCCCCAAGATGGTAGGGACAGCTTTTTATAAGAAAAAAGAAAAAAAGATTTAGTGAGCTTCTTATAATTATTGAATTATATACATGTCCATCAATAAGGATATGGCCTGAAATGCATATCTTCATAGTGGTGACGTGTCCTTCTCGGTAGTTTTAGTAATTAGACACTTCAACTCAAGATAAAATCCTGATTATTGGATTCTTAGTCCCTTAATGAAGGATTAGTTGTGCTAAGCACTTGTCTCACCAAAGTGGGGCCTTAAGGAAAAAGACACAAAATACATCTTGAAGTCGGCAAACTTTTATGTTTTCCAATTGAACGTAGATACATTATAACTCTCTCTTCTATGTAATTGAGCATGACATCTCCAATTATGAGAGGTTCCCTCACAAACACTACTTTCGTTTCAAATTTTTGTTTTTGCAACCTCCTAAAAAACTATTTAATAATCTTAGTATTTATCTAAACTACGCTTTATCTCATCTCTCTCAATTAATACTCCACTAATTAAAACAATAGCGGTAGATTTAGCAAAGAGGGTAATACATGACTTGTCTTTCTAAAACGTCAAATATTTGATACAAAATTATTTTGCCGAAACTATTACTCCATATTTTAAGACCGGAGGAAGTAGTCTTGATGTATACAAAAAAAACAAAAAAACAAATTACCAATAAGAAATTGAAATAATAATAAAAGATAAAGTTCCACACTATTAGGCTTTAATAGGGGTGGCAAAAATGGGCGGGTTGGGCTGAATTTGGGCAGGTCAAGATGGATTAGATCAATTAATGAGTCATTGCTCAATGCAGCCCAAAGTGCACTTGGCTGGCTTAAACAATGGGTCATAGCCTAATCTACCCAACTTGACCCATGTTTAGAACCATGCCCATCTTGCATAAACAAAATATTTTGCCTTTTATACATCTATGTATAAAAGGTAAAAAAAATACTATTACTATTTTGAAAATCAAAATATATTTTCTTAAATAACAAATTAGTATTTAAAATTTGTAAGTTGAAAAATATCTTTTATGTTATTTCTAAATAAGTAAATTTCACCACAACTCAATTACAAAAATTATTCATATTTATATTAAAACTTAAATACCTTGATTCTCATTTTTAAACTTAGATACACAAACTAATGATGGGCAACTAAATTTTCCAGACAAGTTGGGTTGAAATATCTTTGTTTTGGGTGAGCCTCATGAGTTGTATTTGGGCTACTTCATGGGTCAGAATAGGTTATAAAAAATGATGGATTAACTTGAGCTCAGCCCAAATAAATCAATGAACTAAAATATTTGTAGCACAACCAATTAATCTCAGAATGGTTTGGATGAGTTTCGGCTCAAATTGCCACCCATTATCAAGGAGATAAGATATTAGTGTATAGAGGAGAGGATGAGGTTCAAAAGCTTGAAGAAATGAAGGGTATAATAGCAAAAAGTAGCCATGTGTGGAGACAACAACTTATCACATTACATATAGACAATAAACAGCAAGAAGGTATATTTGTACAAACAAAATCTTCCAAACCATCACTGCAATAATACTTCTCTATCCCAACCCTGTCCTACACTGTCAAGTGTCAATCTTGACAATGAATCTAGTTGAAGACAGGTATATTTTCAGGAAAACAATTTCTGAAAATTCCATTTCTTTTGCATAATAATTCCTGCAAAATTCTGGTGGCCTTTCCAACACCAGTAACCATGATAAGGAAATCATTGCAGATAAACTTTAATGACTGCATTTGGCAAGAAGAAGTTGACATAGAAGTACAGTAGAGCAGAGTACATACAGACTTTCATCAGCATTATAATCATGTCAACCAAACTAACAATCACCTTATTCTTCTTGTTTCTGAACATATCTTTATTCCCTACTGCCATTTCGGGTTTAAATCAAGAAGGGCTTTCTTTAATGTCATGGCTTTCCACTTTTAACTCTTCTTCTTCTTCTGCTACATCCTTCTCTTCTTGGAATCCAAGCCATGAAAATCCATGCAAATGGGATTATATCCAATGCACCAGCAATGGCTTTGTTTCAGATATCAAGATCAGGTCCATTCATCTTCCCACAACATTTCCAACTCAAGTTCTTTCTTTTCCTTTCCTCAAAGTGCTAGTCCTCTCAAATTGTAACCTCAGTGGTGAAATTCCAACTTCTATTGGAAACTTGTCATCATCTCTGGAAATTTTAGATCTCAGTTTTAATGCTCTAACAGGAAGTATTCCACCTGAAATAGGAAGATTATCACAACTGAAGCAACTTTCATTGAGTTCCAATTTCCTTCAAGGTCATATACCAAAGGAGATAGGAAGTTTCTCAGAATTGCAGCAGCTTGAGCTCTTTGATAACCAGCTTTCCGGAAAGATACCTGAAGAAATCGGTCAGTTAACGACTCTTGAAGTCTTTCGTGCAGGTGGGAACGAGGGAATTCAAGGAGAAATCCCAATGCAGATATCAAACTGCAAAGAGTTGGTCATTTTAGGACTTGCAGATACCGGTGTTTCGGGTCAGATTCCACATAGTATAGGTGAACTCAAGAAGCTGCAGACTCTTGCAGTTTACACAGCAAATCTGACTGGTGTAATCCCTCCACAAATAGGGAACTGCACTGCTTTAGAGGAATTGTTTATCTATGAGAATCAAATCTCAGGAGAAATTCCCAGTGAACTTGGTCAGCTGAAGAATCTTAAGAAGGTTTTGCTTTGGCAGAACAATCTGAGAGGGGAAATTCCAGGAAATCTTGGAAACTGTTCAAGTTTGAAAGTTATTGATTTCTCTTTGAACTATTTATCTGGAGAAATTCCTCCGTCTTTCGAAAACTTAGGCACATTGGAGGAGCTTCTATTATCAGATAACAGCATTTCTGGTGAAATCCCATACTATATTGGCAACTTTTCCAGCTTGAAGCAACTTGAATTGGACAACAATAATTTTTCAGGTGTGATCCCACCTACCATTGGGAATCTGAAGGAACTAAATCTGTTTTTCGCGTGGCAGAATCAACTGCACGAGAGCATTCCAACTGAGCTGGCCGATTGTAGGAAACTTCAGTCTTTGGATCTTTCTCACAATTTCCTTACAGGGTCAATTCCGAAAACTTTATTCAATCTCAGGAACTTAACTAAGCTGCTGCTGATATCAAATGTTCTATCTGGTGGAATTCCACCTGATATTGGAAATTGCACAAGCTTATCCAGATTACGCCTCGGATCAAACAGGCTCGATGGTCAAATTCCTCCAGAAATAGGTCAGCTACCGAGTTTGAGTTTTCTTGAATTGTCCGAAAATCAATTCACTGGATCAATTCCTCCGGCTATTGGCAACTGTAGACAGCTAGAAATGATTGATCTTCATGGAAACAAGCTTCAAGGAACAATTCCTTCCTCTTTTGTGTCTCTCACTGCTCTTAATGTATTAGATCTTTCCATGAACAGAATATCAGGCAACATTCCAGAAGATGTAGGGAAACTCACATCACTGAACAAGCTCATACTGAATGGAAACAACGTAGACGGAACTGTTCCCAAATCACTTGGACTTTGTGAGGATTTGCAGCTGGTGGATTTGAGCAACAACAGACTCACAGGCTTAATCCCTATGGAGATTGGTCACCTGCAAGGACTAGATATTCTATTAAATTTAAGTCGGAATTTTTTGACCGGACCGGTTCCTGAAAGTTTCTCAAATTTTTCCAAGTTAGCCAGCATGGATATCTCTAATAACATGTTGACAGGAAGTCTTAGAGTACTCAGTAACCTTGACAACCTTGTTTCTCTAAATGTTTCTTACAATAACTTCTCTGGGGTTCTTCCTAACACCAAATTCTTTCATGATCTTCCTACCAGTGTTTTTATTGGTAATCAAGCGCTCTGCACGAACAGAGATGCATGTCATTTAAGTGGAAATCATCATGGATTAAAATCCATAAGAAGGATCACCATTGCTATTGTACTCAGCATTTTCATGGCCATGCTAATTTTGACAGCTTGTATTGCCATATTTATCCGAACTCAAGGAGAGATATGCCAGAAAGACGATGAAGAAAATGGTTTGGAGTGGGAATTTATCCCATTCCGAAAGCTTAGCTTCTCTGTAAATGATGTAGTGCCAAGACTTAGTGAATCTAACATTGTTGGAAAGGGTTGCTCCAGTTTTGTTTATCGTGTTGAAACTCCGTCAGGACAGGTGATCGCGGTGAAGAAACTACTGCCTAAGAAGGTTGGCGAGGTTCCACAGAGGGATTTTTTTTCTGCAGAAGTTAGAACACTGGGATCAATCAGGCACAAAAACATAGTGAGGCTTTTGGGATGCTGTAATAATGGCAAAACAAGATTACTCTTGTTTGATTACATTAGTAATGGGAGTTTAGCAGGACTGCTACATGAGAAGAGGGTCTTTCTGGATTGGGATGCTAGGTATAATATCATACTAGGAACAGCTCAGGGTTTAGCTTATCTTCACCATGACTGTATTCCTCCTATAGTCCATCGCGATATCAAGGCCAATAACATTTTGGTTGGTCCACAGTTTGAAGCTTTTCTTGCAGATTTTGGACTTGCAAAGCTCTTAAATACATCATCAGATACTTCAAGAGCTTCCACCATAATAGCTGGTTCCTATGGATATATAGCTCCTGGTAAGTACATTTTCTCAAATTTAAACGGAAAATATATTTAACCTCTTGAAATAGCTCAATATAACTTTACGAAGCACTCAACATTTTGAGTAACATTATGCTAGTACTCTTGAATGTTAGCTTTAAAAAACACTTTAATCTCACTATATTAGTCTTGTACACCCCCCCCCCCCCCCCCGAAATTCTCTGTGCACAGGCATATGGTGGGTATAAATTGGGTATGAGTACTAAATTTGGACAGCATTCTAAATATTTTGGTCCCACATTGCAGAATATGGATATAGTCTCAGAGTAACTGAGAAGAGTGATGTCTATAGCTATGGTATTGTGCTTCTTGAGGTCCTAACAGGGATGGAACCAACCGATTCACGGATACCAGAAGGTGTCCACATTGTTACTTGGGTAAATCAGGAGCTAAGAGTAAAACACAAGGAATTCACAACAATTCTTGATCAGCAATTACTTTTAAGGTCTGGTACACAAACTCAGGAGATGCTACAAGTTCTTGGGGTGGCACTACTTTGTGTTAATCCGTGCCCGGATGAAAGACCAACAATGAAGGATGTAGCGGCAATGCTAACGGAAATTAGGCACGAAAATGAAGATTTCGAGAAGCCTAATCATCTAGGAAAAGGATCGGTATCGAATCCTAAAGCAGCAGTGCAATGTCCTAGTTTCTCTGGTTCATCTGAACCTCTCATCAGATCACCTCCTCAATGACAGTAGTTAACTCGGTCTTTGCGTAGTTCTAGCTAGTTGATTATTTCAAGTAACTAATAAAGATGTATAAATTATTAATGTGCATCAGCATTCATTTAAAAAACAAAAAGAACATTACTTATTTGATCACATTGCAACCTTCTACTCTACAAACTTCTTGTGTTTTGGTTTGAATGAAGAAGGATCATTTATTTTCCTTTCAATTTTTGCAACTGTAGAAAAAGGGTAGACCCGTGTACGAAGTATTCTGCGTTCACGCAGGGTCCAGGGAATGGCCGCACCCCAAAGAGGTGTGTTGTAGGCAATCTACCCTAATGCAAGCATCAATGACTGATTCCACAGCTCGAACTATCATAGAAGAAATCTTTAAGAAGTGGTCCCTGCAACTATTCAATTAAACAAACGAAAGAAAAGAGGGCAACATATCCAGCCCTTAGATCTAACATATATCTTAAGGCTAATTTAGTTTATAATGATTAAGTGAAAATTAAGAGAGTAAAAAGTACAGCAACAATCTTCCTCTGCAATAAATAGTCCTTAGGGGATCCTCATTGAAATGACAAAAATCAATATTAAAGCTTGACGATAAATTACATGAGGCACCAAGTGTGTGGCCGACCATCAATAAAATGGGTGAAAATAATGGTAAATCAGCATTCAAATCCTAGCAGAGACAAAAAAAAAAAAGCTAGGTGGTTTTTCCGCATATGCCCAACGCTTGGTGGACATAGTTACCCGGTACCAGCATTGGTGAGAGGTAGCTAGTACCCTGTGAAATAGCAGAGGTCACAAGCTGGCCCGAACGTCATTGTTATACAGAATAAAAAATTGATTATCTGAGAAGCATAAATATGTGATGATTAAAGATTAGGAAACAGATATCAATGATAGAAGGTACTAAGGTAGCAGCAAGTGCAGTTTCATTTCCAAACTGGGGCCCTGCAGATAAATTGGTAACTCTGAATCCATTTTGTAGTTTGTGTGGGGGTGATATGGGGATGCTAAAAAGGCATGGTTGTGACAAGATCTTGGTTGGCTGTATGTAAAAAGAAACATGTAATTATGGGGAAACGAAGGGACCATCATTCCCTACCAATTCTTTTAAAGTCGTTTTCACAAAAGATGAAGAAGCAATAGCTCACCATGTTCTTGAAAGGTACATTGCTTTTTAGCCATGTGATAGCAAACCTTTTTAGGCCCACAAGTAGGTTTCAAGCTTCAAATTCTGAGGAAACATATATTATGTATCAACTTTCTATAGAACCACTTTGAGAACATAAGGTATTTAATCAAAATGTTCTATTGAAATCAGGATTCTACTTATTCCCAGCATTTGATTAGTAACTACTCGTTGCTGCAATGAAAACAGTTATTTTGAATCACTTCTCTATTATCACTTTCGATAACAGATGAAAATAATCTGACTTGAAGATATTACTGAGTATTGGAATGAAATAGGCTCAAATAGAGCGAAATGGATACTAAGGATTCATATAGCCAACGCCAAATAGAAATTTTGAGTCATTTTTAATAATACAGACCAACAAATGGAACTAGTTAGCTACTCTGTAATAATAGGTAGGTATGAGTCTTGTATATTGATAAGCTTCCAAAACAGAATAGCATTCTGTCCTATGAAAACAAGTACGATATGAGTATTTAGTCAAGATAAAGGTACATTGCGATACAATGAAACTTGTGGATGATAGAAATCACAAGTTTCGAAGATCTGTAAACATGACAATCAGCATAAAGTACTATAGCATCATTTAGGTTTGTGCTTGATGCATGAAAATGATGCATCAACAAAGTATGTAAATTTGGATGATGTAAACCATAGCCTTAGAAAATCCTCTTTAAAAATGACTATCAGCTTAAAGCTTAAAGCTAAATTTCACATTCTGTGGTTTCTTTTGTCTATAATCAGTAAAGCATCTCTCCCTAATATGTTATCCATCTTATCATAGTAAAATTGGAGGGTAGATGATCCAAAAAATTGGCTTTCATTCTCAAGAAAAGTGATCAACCGTACGCCACTTGCTTTCAACCCCAGACTGGCACATAGAAGGCAAGATAGGCACAAGCTACATGTGCACAAAGAGGAAAGGACAAAGGTTGGCAGATATAAGGATCTACAGTGAGCACTAAAAAACAAGTGTGTTAGATGTAGAGGAAGTGCAAAGAATGAAGGAAAGCAAAAAGAATAATTCAAAAATCAGTAACACGAACAACTCTCAAGATAGGCTAGCATTATGCATTCCATCCTCATAGGGAAATCTCAAAGTATCACATCACAAAACTTGGAGCCTGTTGTTTCTTTTACTACCTTAGTGAGAATATTTATTAAGTAAGGATTCAATAATAATTAGTGTTTGTGGGTACAGTACCAGTACTTAGTCACAGCAACATAAAGAAGAACACATTAAGCAAGAGCATCTGCTTCAAACATAACAATCAGCATAAAATAATAAAAGTTAAAGGCTTGGGATAATACATAATGTCACGCCCCAACCTCGGGAGGCGCGACCGGCGCTCAACCGAGTGAATCCGACCTAGCAAGCCTATTAGACACTTTCTACCAACTCATTATGATCAAGAAAACAGGTTATTATTAATTATACAATAGGAAGATTTGTAAACGTTTCCAAATCGATTCATTTGTTACATCATTGGTATGTTTGTAAAATTACATACACTTTACAATTTGAAGGAACAAGGGTCCAAAACACAACACAATCCACTGACCCTTCCAATACCCATATACAACCCACATAGTATCTACGGAGCCTCTAAAGATACAAAAGTGAGTCATAACAACGCCGGCAACAAGGCCCCGGCAGTACCTCAGAACATGGTGAAATATGGACAAAAGATGCATAACCCCAAAATGAAATAGGGCTCACCAATACTGCCGGAAGAGGATGATGTACAGCTAACGCTGGTCAGCAATGCCCGCTACGGAATCACCTGCATTCCATTTAAGACGCAGCGTCCCCGGCAAAAGCGACGTTAGTACCGTTGAATGGTACTAGTATGTATAACTAAATACCATCTCCTTAGAAAGAATAATAATACACGAAGGAAGTAATCATAAACTCAATAAAGGCCTTAAACAACACCACAGCACCAAATTTAAGGATCACATAAGCTTTCAAGTGAATTTTCCATAGCTTTAAATTGGGACATCATTAGTATCTATACCTCATCATTCACAATACCACCGTACTTTTATACGGAGTCCGATCACAACCCGATCGGCTAGGTCGTCTCATTGGAGACATTCACCACAATCACAATTCCAGTTTCAATTTTCAATTTCAGTTTCCAGCACACTACCACCATATATGCGGCATGGCGTCCGATCACGGCCCGATCGGCTAGGCCGTCTCACCCAAGATATTACCATTTTCCATCGATCCTCTCATTTCATATTTCTTTCACATATATCAAGTCATCGGCCCTAGTGACCACAATTGTTATATTATACCTTGGCTCTTGGCGTATTTCATAATGCAAGTTCTTTCCCACATTTCACATTATTATAATTTTCAACAAACAAGCCTTTCAATTTAAGATATTGAGTACACACGAGAGCAATTACAGATCATAGGTATATAGAGGCTTTCACATACTTTGGCATAACAATCTTTATTCAAACTCGACTTGAAGTCTAGGCATTTTAGCACATATTCCATATCTTTAACACATCCTCAAATGACAAGATAGCATAATGGGAGCATTGAAATACATATTGCACATATATTCTTGCAACACAAGCACATTTGGAATAGCAATTTATTCATCAATCAATTTTGGAACTTACACCAATTGCATGGACACCAAGGGGGTTTAATTTCTAAGAAGAGGGGGTTTTAGCTATACATGCCTCAATAGAGCTTTCCTTAAGTTCTACAATAAATTCCCGAACCCTTAGCACCTTCAATCTATTGTAGGAATGTCACAAGTTGATTCAAGAATTAGAAGGATGATCAAGACTCTAGCTCATTTGAGCACATTATCAAGCACTAGGTGCGCATTATGTTTTTAAGACCTTTTTGTGAAAGATTCTATCAACTCACACCCCATCCTTTACCATTTCTAGCTCACATTCTTTCTACATTCTTTTATCACCCATACATGCAAAACAAACAACCCTCAGCCCATGAACCATCTTGCTAATTACCCATTTTAGTAGAAATTTCGAAATTAAGAGCTAGGGCATAAATTCTTACCTTTAAGGTGAAAACTTAGTGAACTTTACTTGACAATCTTCAAGTTTTTGTGCAAGAATTGAGGAATAATGTCACGATCCAAACCGAAGGGCCGTGAAGGGCACCCGGTGCCTAACTCAACCGAGTGCCAACATAACATATCTTTCTTATTACACTATCTTAAGTAAATGAGCCAGAAACCCGTCATGAGATAGCAAGAATAAATCATAAGGGAATACTCAACATATGACGATCCAACATGATATACAAACTTATACATGTGACATACAGGTCTATAAGGACGACATGACCATTTGTAAACTCAACACATAGGCCAATAAGGCCATACACGTATCCATAAACCTGATATCTGTCTATAAACCTCTAAGAGTACATAAAATCATAAAGGTCGGGACAGGGCCCGCCATACCAATCAATACATATCCAAAGCATACTGACCAAATAGGCAACTCTGGAGCAA
The DNA here is from genome assembly GCF_000715075.1 of Nicotiana tabacum. Classification (NCBI taxonomy): domain Eukaryota; kingdom Viridiplantae; phylum Streptophyta; class Magnoliopsida; order Solanales; family Solanaceae; genus Nicotiana; species Nicotiana tabacum. Next base: position 81,769,715 of record NC_134095.1, read on the forward strand.
GTGAAGTGCACCAACACCTCCGCTGAGCTGATAGCCTACTAGGAAGACTGTCAACCTATCAATCGGGACCTGCGGGCATGAAACGCAGTGTCCCAAGCAAAAGGGGACGTCAGTACAAATAAAGTACCGAGTATGTAAGGCAGGAAAGCAAAAACAAGAACATTAATGTAAAGAGAGATAGAGGATATACAACCTGTAACATCTGCGTGCCTCTGGGAGCTACTGACATGAAGTGCATAATACATATATATACATAAACTTTTAAAAACATACGTCTCTGTAGGCATCATCATATCGTACACGGCCTCAAAGAGGACTCGGTAAAAACGTACCCGGCCACGTGGAGCTCGGTAAATCCAACTAATCAGTGGTTGCAAAATAGGTGTCGTACCTGTCCTACTATAGTGCAGCTCGGTAGATCAAAATAGATATTATATATAATGCATGCTAGACTCATGGAATCACGTTCTAAACCTTTCAGAGTGACGTAAGGTCGTTTCACCTTTGATTAGCATTATGGACATCATACCATCAATATGAACTTCACTAGGACTCTAGGATCATACATACCTTCTTAGAATAACTTTGTACGGAAATAACAACATGTACAACCTTATTTGCTAGGAGTAGATTCATTATGAAATAGTGTATCGTTTATGTTCATTTCAATTTAGATCATGCCAAAAGAAAGAAAAAGTGCCTTAACATACCTTAACCATGGTGAGTCCTTAATACCTCCCAAGCTACTCTTCAAACAACTCAACTCAATCCACCATTACATAAGGAGATTCAAAATCAGTGTTGAACAAAGGCTAAATCTGCAACTTAAACTTGTAGCTCGTTTATATAAATTCGGGCAGCATCTCCCCTGTAACAAGAGCCTCCTCCAATATAATATACCCACAAAAATTACCAGAGAAATCCAGAAATACATAATCATCAATAACAAGACACCATAAAACAACAACAAGTCATAACTATTTTACGACGAGCGACAAGCTCCAATTGGAATTCGTATACCCCATATCATCCCTTATAGACTTTTTACTTTAACTTAATAGTATCATTAACATGATAATGAAGTCATTCATCAGTAATTCCAGCCTTATATCATATATCCATAACAAAGAAAATGATCCACAACTCCAATTATTCTTAATTGGAAACTTTATTCACTAGTTCATGTCTAGTTCATCCATTTAACTCAACCGATGTCAATATAACCTTAAGAACTTGTTGGAACACAATATAATTACCTCCTATAGTAGATGCAAGTCGAAATCCATGTTATATTTAACTTACAACAGCCCAACATACCCCAATCAATTCATACCAAAAACAACGACTATAGTAGTGTCCAACACCTCGAAAGTATTATAAAGAATGACTAATCCATTATTTCACCAATATGTGGTGTTTCTCCACACCATTTATCCTCCAAAAACTCCATTAAATAGCAGCAAAATATACAGCTCAAAAGCTACACGAAACAGCCCACAAAACAGTCCATTGCAAATCAAATAACTCGAACTCACGGCTTCCGATCACCGTCCCGTGAGTTCTAAATATTATGAAATGAATTAATCAACCTTACTTGATATTTAAGATCTTGAAACCAGAAATTAGGCATTTTTATTAACTTCAAACTACCTTCCAAAACTCAAACTACAAAGAAAAAGAGAGGTTATATAGCAATACTTACGTCGTGGGGATCGTTGTTGTGTTATTACTTCGTGATTTCGTGCCTCGGATGATAGTATCGTTGAAAATATGGAGGACTTGAGGATGAGTTTAGGGGTGTTATATGGTCGAGCTCTATGGAAAACCAAAGTAAGAGACGAGACAGAGAGATAAACATCCCCTTTTCTAAAAGTCAAAAAGGTGCCACTTGCCACTCTCTCATTGGCCTTTTTTTCAAACGCTTATATCTTTTTATCCGGATGTCGTATAAACAAACGGTTAAGAGCTTTGGAAACTACATTCCAAGACCTTCAATTTGGTATATAATATGTCCCAAAAACATCTCATATAGCACACAAAATATATTACTAAAAAAAACTTCATTACAAGGCAAATCCTTAGTCGGTTTTTCCGCAACTTAAATCCGATTTTTCTCAAACTTTATACTTCATATTCAAACATCATATATAGTCATATCATGTCTTTAAACTCATTTAAATCATGATTAACAAGTCTCATAATCATCTTAACTTGCGTAACACTTCGGCAAACCTTTCTTGTCCTTATAGAAGGATTTCATCCTTTTTGAGTTTACATTAGATAATTATATAATGATAGTAACATCTGAAGTACGGGGTGTAACAACATGTACCCTTATAAACATTTATCCTTGAATACTAACTCTCAAAGGCTTGAAAAAAAATATGGGATGTAACACCATTAAATTACTTTATATACTTTCCAAGAGGATCTCATTTTCGAGCTTACATCAACGGACTTACGACGTACTTTCACGTACAAAAATATGGGTTGTAACATTATTCCCCTCTTTGGAACATTCGTCCTCGAATGTTGACTGATGCGCTTCTCATTCTCATACCATATGGCTCTTATGAATACTTTAACATTGTCCTTTGTCATCTAGGCAATTGTTCTATGAATAAATTTAGAAACTAGGGCATTCCCCCCTTTAGTCCTATTCTCACCTCGCGAATTATGGACGGAGTTCTTCCGATCTCGTAACTTCGACTACCTTCTATGATGTATCCTACAAGACTATGCCCTTTTATGCACGACTTTTCTCACCTTTTTCCTCCAGCTTTTTGCCAATCTGTTGGCTTCACTTTGTGAATACAAATATTGAACTATGACAAGATGTCCCTCTGGGCATATATAGGTATACTTAAGCTCTTCTCTTGGTACTTTGCTGAATGTACGACTATTGCTATATTTCGTTTTATAGCCTTGGTATTATTATCGAGGTGTGCTACACAACTCTAGGTTACTTTCTAATTGCTTGTCCCATAACCTGCTGGCGCAACCCTGCCACATTAGGAACATATAATCGACCTCGATATCTAAGGACTCTATCTTCTGTAATCTCAAGTAGTGTCTTCTCCTTTTGAAGGGTTGTATCTCTATAATGATCTAGCACATGATCTTCATACTGGCATTCCTTCACTTCAGTTACTAAAGAGGAGATTTTCATGTCCTAAGTAGTAACTCTGGTACCACATGCATCTAGTAATCGAATTCCAAGATTAGCTAGCAGATGAATCTCGTAAGCTATCTCACTCTTCTATGCCTGTAAATATGATAGGCTAAACATAGATCTACGATTGAGGGTGTTGACTAATACATTCGCCTTCCCTGGATGATATAAAGTATAAACGTCATAGTCCTTCACTAACTCCAACCATCGCCTCGGATGTAATACATTGTCACTAAGGCTCACGTCTCATTGGGGAACATCTGAAGTGATTTTCTTGATGCACCTAGGGACGATACTATACTTCAATAACTGCATTTTCATAACATCCTAACGTATTCATCTTATGGGGGCATTCTAATACAGTGCCATCCATGAAATCTCTTTTCTTTAAATCATTACTTAATCGAAGGCCCAAACGTCATTCTCTTAACTATCACAATTACACCCTTATTCTACTACCAGGGCAGTATTCCATCTTTTCTAATTGCTCATGTTCTTATACTCCTCTGAGTTCATTCAAAGTGTACCGAGCTTTCTATAGCTCATGGAAATCATTAAACCTCTTGTTTTGACGGGTTTAGTCTTGAGACCTTGCCTATTATTGTCACCTTCTCACTCATGTTTACCATACTTACCTTTAAATCTCGCATCATATCTTCTATCAATTTAATAACCTCCCTTCTACATTAGTGGAATTCACATCCATACCTTAAAGCTCTACTATAATACTTGCAACCCTGGTGCATACACAATCTGGTAGGAGCTTCGTATTAACGTCTTATGAGGCTAGTACTCTTCTAATTGCTTTATCGTAGATCTTTTATAGAATATGGTTGTTGTACTATCCCTCTTATACCTCTGCTATTAAAAGTGCTCATGTTATGGTTTGAGTCACGATTTCTATAATCATCTGGGTCTAACAATCGGACTCGTGATGTAACTTTCGAGCTTCCTCTACCTTATCAGCCTTTAATTAAGCTTAGGCTATCTTCCAATCTTCAGCTTAGGGTATTAGCTATTACATTAGCCTTTCATGGACTCTATGTAGCATCTATGATATAATCTTCTAACAATTCAAGTCTTTGTCGGTGACGTGGACTTAATTCTTTCTTTTACTTATACTAGAGTCTCTTATAGCTGTATGAATGTCATGGATATAAATCTGAAATCTTAAAGTGCGTTCACAACGTAACCAACTCTGGGTCATTGATTGAATAATTCCTTTCGTGCCTTCTCAGCGTTCTTTAAATCTAAGCAATCACTTTTCCTGGTCGTAATGCCACTTGTTGCGTGAATACTTGGCTTATCTTATTGCCCACCAATACTTGAATTTCCTATAACTCATATGATCTCAAATATCACTTCTGACTTCCCGTTCATTAATCACGATAGGTGCCACTTTCTTATGGAGTGTATACCATATTGTAGTGAGACTGTTGTTACAAGACCATTTCTTCTTTAGATCGGTTATGCTTAAGTTGAAGTCTTCTTCCTTATTTCCTCAGCTAGTCTTTCTTTGTAGTACTTAAGGAGACCTTCTGGATCTTGTAAAGTTATGATCTTGTTATACTGTATACCCGAAGGAATTTTTGATATTCTTACTCGCCTACAAACATCCTTAGTTACATACCTTCGTGCCCTTGTGCTCGTAGGGTTACTTCTAAACTCAAATTTTGATTGTCTCCTTAGTGGAACTCTCCATTATTTCCGTAACACTTATACGGTACCTTTAGTAATCCAACTCTTATCTGAATACTTCTCAAGGTTACGACGTCATATCTGCGAGACTGAATTTACTAGATTAGGATTCACGACGTTTATCTTGCATGATTTGCTTATAACCTTTTGTCTAGCCATAACTTGGCTTTTCCTGAATCAACTACAAACTATTCATTGGTCCATTCTCATATCTATATTCCTCGTAATCTCTCTTTGGTTATTTACTTTGTCTTAAGTTACCTCCCATGCTCACTCCTTATGTAGCAAGTATTCATTTTCACTTATTTATCAACATCATCGGGTGTGCAACACTTAAAGCTTCTCTCCGGTGTCATACTTGCATAATGTTCTGGAGTCATATCATATCTATAGGATCTGAATAGATTCTGTCCCATTCCTTTCACCCTTTTACCTCAATCCTCCTTTACTATTCCATAGTTACCTCTTCATCTTGCCATTTTTTCACATCTTCACTAACATCTTACTCGCCTTGCGGTAACCCCTCTATATCGGGGATAATCGAATTTATTACGCATAAGGGCGACACTTAGTGTAACTGGCACACTTAGTTCCCTAAGCTTAACTCTGCTCCACGTGCTTGCTTTAGGGAAGCATCTTCCTAAACGAACCTTAAAGGTTATTCTTTTGTTGTCCATTCTATTATTGTCGGAATGTCATCTCTGAAATTCTCATGATATCAACCATTATAAAATCCTTCAGTCCCTAATTCATGTTCAGATTATCTTGTTCACCAGCACATACTGATTTTTATTACTCTGGGGTCTAACCTTTCCTCCTGGTAATCACGTTGAAGGCACCAACTCATTTCTCGAAATAAGGATATAACTTTATGGCTTATACTCTTTTATTGCGTCAAGGCCTGTCACCTCTTGTATTTTCCTTCACTTGACTATGGACTCTATCATTGTGTCATATTTTGATTTACCGTTATCATCCATTTATCACATCTTACTCATGATACTTTATTTACTCCCTTCTTATTCTCCGGATAATATCTTTATCTCACTTTATTCTGAAAACTCTGACAAAATGTTCTTTCCCTTTTAGCTCTCCTTTCTTCATCTCACTGGCTCTTCGGAATGCCTAACATTCTCTTTTTTCTTTACTCGGGGCTGGAGTCATACTAAGGTAAATATTTGCCTATTCTAGGATATCACCGCCTATCTTCTGAAATTTTTGAATATTCTAGTATTCATATCTGATTATACTATTCTAAAGTTCACCATCTAGGTGTCTCACAAGAAGATATATTACCACATTTGCGCTATCGTTCGGCAATATTAATTAATGATAACAATCCATCCATAATTTTGAGTTACTCTAACCCGAGTTGAATCTTGATATCACCTTCTTCTTTTAAACTATATTTGTTAGCTCCCATAGGGCAAAACTGAGATGAGTGTCGTCAATTGTATATATCACCGTTAATATTGAAGGTAACACTCATACTTACATTTCTCTGCCTGAATTGTAAATACTGATAATCTTCATTAACTAGGTACCTCATACCCTTCATCATCTTGCTTGTTTTACTTGCTGAAACTTGTGTCTACTTTCCGATTCACTTATTCCTTTTTACCATACGAGTGGATAGATATTCTTGCCTTAGGGATCCTTATCAAGAAGCTTTCACATCTTAGAACACACATGATCTGTTGAAGACCCCACATTTGCTCATCATAAGCATGATGCAAAATCGAGTTCCTCTGACTCAACTCTTGCACAACCACATTCAATCTCATACCATCTATTTATTTGGATGAGGTATCGTTGTATTACGAACACAATAGAATTTAGAAGTTTGAATTTTTACAATTGAGCTCTACAACACGATCTAGAGTAAGAAGAAAGAGTGATAGACCTAAATGCCCCGTAGCCTCCTGCTTATAAGTGTGGTGCACAACACACCCATAAACAAGACTCTACTAGACACGGCTTGTAGACTCCCTAGCACAGAACTGCTCTGATACCACTTTTGTCACGACCCAAACTGAAGAGCCGTGAAGGGCACCCGGTGCCTTACTCAATCGAGTACCAACATAACATATCTTTCTTATTATACTACCTTAAGTAAATGAGCCAGAAACCCGTCATGAGATAGCAAGAATAAATCATAAGGGAATACTCAACATATGACGATCCAATATGATATACAAACTTATACATGTGACATACAGGCCTATAAGGCCGACATGACCATTTGTAAACTCAACACATAGGCCAATAAGGCCATACACGTATCCATAAACCTGATATCTGTCTACAAGCCTCTAAGAGTACATAAAATCATAAAGGTCGGGACAGGGTCTGCCATACCAATCAATACATATCCAAAGCATACTGACCAAATAGGCAACTCCGGAGCAAGTGGAGTACACCAACACCTCCACTGAGCTGATAGCCTACTAGGAAGACTGTCAACCTATCAATAGGGACCTGCGGGCATGAAACGCAGCGTCCCCAGGCAAAAGGGACGTCAGTACAAATAAAGTACCGAGTATGTAAGGCAGGAAAGCATAAACAAGAACATTAATGTAAAGAGAGATAGAGGATATACAACCTGTAACATCTGCGTGCCTCTGGGAGCTACTGACATGAAGTGCATAATACATATATATACATAAACTTTTAAAAACATACGTCTCTGTAAGCATCATCATCATCATCATATTGTACCCGACCTCAAAGAGGACTCGATAAAAACGTACCCGCCCATCATAAGGCTCGGTAGAATCGTACCCGGCCACGTGGAGCTCGGTAAATCCAACTAATTAGTGGTTGCACAATAGGTGTCGTACCCGACCTACTATAGTGCGGCTCGGTAGATCAAAATAGATATTATATATAATGCATGCTAGACTCATGGAATCACGTTCTAAACCTTTCAGAGTGACGTAAGGTCGTTTCACCTTTGATTAGCATTATGGACATCATACCATCAATATGAACTTCACTAGGACTCAAGGATCATACATACTTTCTTAGAATAACTTTGTACGGAAATAACAACATGTACAACCTTATTTGCTAGGAGTAGATTCATTATGAAATAGTGTATCGTTTATGTTCATTTCAATTTAGATCATGCCAAAAGAAAGAAGAAAGTGCCTTAACATACCTTAACCATGGTGAGTCCTTAATACCTCCCAAGCTACTCTTCATACAACTCAACTCAATCCACCATTACATAAGGAGATTCAAAATCAGTGTTGAATAAAGGCTAAATCTGCAACTTAAACTTGTAGCTCGTTTATATAAATTCGGGCAGCATCTCCCCTGTAACAAGAGCCTCCTCCAATATAATATACCCACAAAAATTACCAGAGAAATCCAGCAATACATAATCATCAATAACAAGAAACCATAAAACAACAACAAGTCATAACTATTTTACGACGAGCGACAAGCTCCAATTGGAATTCGTATACCCCATATCATCCCTTATAGACTTTTTACTTTAACTTAATAGTATCATTAACATGATAATGAAGTCATTCATCAATAATTCCAGCCTTATACCATATATCCATAACAAAGAAAATGATCCACAACTCCAATTATTCTTAATTGGCAACTTTATTCACTAGTTCATGTCTAGTTCATCCATTTAACTCAACCGATGTCAATATAACCTTAAGAACTTGTTGGAACACAATATAATTACCTCCTACAGTAGATGCAAGTCGAAATCCATGTTATATTTAGCTTACAACAGCCCAACATACCCCAATCAATTCATACCAGAAACAACGACTATAGTAGTGTCCAACACCCCGAAAGTATTATAAAGAATGACTAATCCACTATTTCACCAATATGTGGTGTTTCTCCACACCATTTACCCTCCAAAAATTCCATTAAATAGCAGCTCAAAAGCTACACGAAACAGCCCACAAAACAGTCCATTACAAATCAAATAACTCGAACTCACGGCTTCCGATCACCGTCCCGTGAGTTCTAAATATTATGAAATGAATTAATCAACCTTACTTGATATTTAAGATCTTGAAACCAGAAATTAGGCATTTTTATTAACTTCAAACTACAAAGAAAAAGAGAGGTTATATAGCAATACTTACGTCGTGGGGATCGCTCTTGTGTTATTGCTTCGTGATTTCGTGCCTCGGATGATAGTATCGTTGAAAATCCTTATGGAGGACTTGAGGATGAGTTTAGGGGTGTTATATGGTCGAGCTCTCTGGAAAACCAAAGTAAGAGACGAGACAGAGAGATAAACATCCCCTTTTCTAAAAGTCAAAAAGGTGCCACGTGCCACTCTCTCATTGGCCTTTTTTTCAAACGCTTATATCTTTTTATCCGGATGTCGTATAAACAAACGGTTAAGAGCGTTGGAAACTACATTCCAGACCTTCAATTTGGTATATAATATGTCCCAAAAACATCTCATATAGCACACGAAATATATTACTAAAAAAAACTTCATTACAAGGCAAATCCTTAGTCGGTTTTTCCGCAACTTAAATCCGATTTTTCTCAAACTTTATACTTCATATTCAAACATCATATATAGTCATATCATGTCTTTAAACTCATTTAAATCATGATTAACAAGTCTCATATTCATCTTAACTTGTGTAACACTTCGGCAAACCTTTCTTGTCCTTATAGAAGGATTTCATCCTTTTTGAGTTTACATTAGATAATCCTATAATGATAGTAACATCTGAAGTACGGGGTGTAACAACATGTACCCTTATAAATATTTATCCTTGAATATTAACTCTCAAAGGCTTGAAAAAAAATATGGGATGTAACACCATTAAATTACTTTATATACTTTCCAAGAGGATCTCATTTTCGAGCTTACATCAACGGACTTACGACGTACTTTCACGTACAAAAATATGGGTTGTAACAAATAATTAGATGGAGATCACTCTCTCACTCTAGGACTCTTTTCTCTCACTCTAAAGCATCAGAAATATGCTCAAAATGAACCATAACATATGTTTTAACGACATGGGACCGGGTTTAAAATTTAGAAATTTGGAGCCCCGACACGGATCAACGGTTGCATGCTTCTGGCCCTTAGGTTGGAAATTTTTCTGCTTCGGTCTGCGATCCGCGGACCTGTTCTGTGGTCGCATAATACACTGCAGAACACCCCTCTGAGAATTTGAATGGGGTTTCGTGATGGATTATGCGGTACGCATAGTAATTATGCGACCGCATAATGGACCGCACATTTGGTCCAAAATCAACTCAAATCCCTGCTTCACTAAGCGGCGGTTCTGTGGTTTGCATATTAGATCTGCAGTCACAGATTTGGCCGCACAATTGCCCTGAATTTTCCAAACATTTTCTTCAACTCACCAACACACTGCTTAGCCCAACAAGTCCAAACCGCGGCGAGCTTGCGAACCGCGGAGGATCTCAATAATCTTTAACACATGAACCTAATTTGGCACCACGAAATTCCAAGTTTTAGGAATTTTTTTTTTTACGGGTCCATACACATAATTACCCCATTGGGGTTGTACCAAAGTTCCAATTGCACCCCTTAAAAATACGGGTGTCCTATAACTCCCTATATTTTTTCAAAATATAAAAAGTTTCACCTTTTAAACTGATGTGGCATAGAGAGTGATACATACTCTCTTGAGGAGAGTTGGAGACAAAAAATACAGGTTAAAAATTTAATTTTGCCACCCTTTTTTTAAAATGTATTCCCCTACTTTTCTTATTATATTTTTTTCTAAGTTTTCCTTTTCTTTTTCCTTCTTCTTCACTTGCTCTTCACCTGAAACAATGGAGATTAATATGATAAAAGCTCACTTCAATCTCATAAATTAAAATTCTAAAAGATTAAACAATTATAAGAAACTCTATCAGATTTTAAACCGATGAACAATGGTACCAAATTTGGGGGGGTTTCGCTCTAAGTCCAAAATTGCGAGTTCGAACTCGATTGGGTGTGGTCTAATCTTGCTGGAGACATAAATCGTAGCTGAACCCACAATTGGGAGTTGATTGGAACTGATTTGAGGTAGTTTTAGTCAGAAATTTCAAACTAATTTGCGGTGAAGACGAGGAAATGGGTTTCTTCGATTTTGCGAGTATTTGTTCAAATTCATATTTGGGTGTTGATTCTCTGTTGGTGAGTTCGTAGTTCATATTTGAGCTCCATTGCGAAGGTATTGACTGAGTTTTGGGTTGTGTATTGACTGAGTTTTGCGAAGGATGAGTCTCTAATGGGTTTGTTTTGGGAAGAAGAGAAGATGTGGGAAAGTGGGTTGGGTTTAATGGAGTTCTGCCGGTAGAAATCTCCGGCGAGGCTGAGCTCGTCGGAGAAGAAGGTCCCAAAAAATGAAGAAGCAAAAATATAAAAAGATAAAATTAAAATAATATAAAAATAAAAATAATGAAAAAGAAATGACGTGGCACAAGCTGATTGGTGCTTGTAATCCACTGATTTTCTTGAAACTGGTGGTTATCTCAAAAGGTGGTATTTATTACAGTTCAAATAAAACCAAGGGGGTCATAGGACACCCGTATTTTTAAGGAGTGCAACAGGAACTTTGGTACAACCCCAATGGGTAATTATGTATTATCCCTTAAAGGCTTTGTGCTAGATGTTTGATATTCTGGCATCAACTCAACTGGAAATTGGATGATAGAAACCATAGTTTGAAGTTCTACTTTAAACATGACAATCAGCATAAAGTATCAAAGCAATATTTAGGGATTGTTTGCTAGGGTGTATAAGAATAGTAGTGAATAGGGCGTATTAGTAATACGGGGATTAGGAATGTAGAGATTAGTTATGCTGGTATTAATTAAGCTGAGATTATTTCTTATGACTGTTTGGTGTAATACATTTAAAATGACATGTATTCTATAATTTCTGAAAGAATTATTTGTCTACAATAATACCCTCCACATTCTTTAGCTTTGAGGGACTTCAAGGGTAATTTTGTCTTTAATCATGCGTATGCATGTATTAATAGTCTTGGTATTTCTAATACCATGGTTTGTTATGCATTAGCTATACATAGGATAATACCAAATAGGGTGTATAACTAATACTTGTATTAGTTACTAGTTATACATTGATTGAAAAAGTGTATCAAACAAAGGATTAATCATACCAAAGCTAACACATGCATTATTTTTCCTAATACATCCTACCAAACGACTCCTTAATGCTTTGTAGTTTCTGTCAAGTTTCAGTGATAGATTGCTAACAACCACGTGTCCCTTCATATTGTGGTGAAACTTGAAAGTAAGTTGGCCACACACTCGGCTCACAACACAATAGAAAGAAGAACGGAAAAGCTAAACAAAAGTAATCAAATCTAGCAGAGCTTGCTTTAGACAAACCCCAGACAAGTGCACGGAGGGATAGACACAGACAAATATGTCAAAAGAACAGAGGATAAAGGTGTGCGAATACAAGGGTCTACCAGAAAATTAGAGCATTACAACCAGAGAAAGTGAAATTAGTGAAGCAATGAAATACATAAAACGATTTACAAAACACTTGGAGGAACATAACTCCAGATTACAGTAACAAGAGGACCAAAGTTAGTAATTTGCTCATATTTTAGGCAATCGGCTACTAGCATGTGGTAGCATATTACTCCATTTGGTAACAAGTATTATTTTCGGCTCCTTTACGGTACATATGCCAGGATCCAGCATTACATCTTATAAATCAGTATTTCAACCTTTACCAAAGTAAGGACAGCTTATGCAATGTAAGAAAAAGGGGCTTTGCTAGGAAGTACCGAGGAAACAATATATACATGAGTGTGACAATTGGCATATATTGATCAGTTCTCCTTATTAAAGCTTTGATCTTGAAGCTCAACTCACAATGCTAGAAGAGGCATGGAAAAAGTAACACAAATGTGCCAGCACTTCAATGCTCATCATCGGCTACATGGATAATCTGGCGCACTTAAATGTGTTGCTGAAAACTTATAGACAGTGGAGATGATGCTTACTGCTTTGCCCCTGGATGCCATTTTATGCTGCATCCAATGCTAGTAGCAAGTACAAAAACCGAGATCAGTACATAACCTAAGAGCATAAATCCTAACCTCAACCATTCCCATTAGGCTTTTCAAGGGAAGAAAACCACAAATGCTTGTAAAACCAGAAAAAACAGACAATAAGGGGGCATATAAACGGAAATAAGAGTACCTGGGTTTTTGATTGGATGAAACTGGCTGGCCACTAAGCACGCAATCTATTGCTAGGCTCAAGTCCCTAGGAGATGTGTCATAACAACTATATTAGGAATTTGCAATAGTACACTAGATTCCTGAGAGAAAATTGAATAGACAATGTTACTAACCTTCCTGTGACAGGTGCATTGTTACTTGGCCTTGAATCATCAAATTGACCATGATACACTAGCTCAAAGGGCCTTCTGCCATCCTGTCACAAAATGAAATTCTTTAACTCTGCAAATAATTCCCAAAACAATAAAAGCAACATTGCTTTACAACTCTTGTGAGAATACTTATTTAGAGGCTTCGAGAATATGTTAGTAGTATTAACTTGGGATGAAAGAAATGAGAGGAAACACTACAATACTCTCAGTAAGAACTGGGATAGAAAGCCATGAACTGTGGTTGAGAGGATTTCAAACAAGGGGGTAAAATACATCTATAAGGGAGATAATGCATATATTTAAGAAAGAAACAAGGGACAGAAAAGCATTTTAAAATTTCAAAACAGGGGTATGGTGTGTCATGCTAACTTTGAAGCTTTCAGATATAACTCGAGTAGTCATTACCTTTTTGAACAGGAAAAATTCTGGTGTACAAACAGCCCCAAAGTCTTTTGCAACTTCTTGTGACTGCAAGAAAAACATCAAGCTGAAGAAGTTCGAACAAGTTCGATGCGAAACAGATTGTAAATATTTTCAAATAAAAACATAAGAAACAGACAGCAGTGGATACATGTCAAGTAGTGTTTTGCACACCTCATCTTTGTACAATAGTTAATGAGCACAAAGTATCAGTGCAATTTAGAAGATTTCTTGCCAACTGTGATAACTCCATAATTGTACTTCCACAACTTAGTTTAGACAATTGCAGCCTCAAGGGAGAACAACAAGTTGAAAGAGGTAGAGTCAGAGGCGTAAGCAGCCTACGATCACTGGGTCCAACTGAACCCAAATGACCTCCTGTTCTTGTGTCATGGTTAACCTAACTAAACTTCTGGAAGGTATAGTTAAAATGAAAGTACTTAAGAGGCTCCAGGTCAGATATATAACAGCAGCAACTTCATTCAAACTTTTTTAGTTGCTCAATCCCTAAAAGATAATGTAAGTTTCAGTGAAAAGGGTTAAATATTTTTGGGCATTGCCCCAACTCCTAAGCCTCATCAGGGCTCCGCAGCAACGTGGAAAATAGTAAGCTTCCAGACATGCTAAGTCTCAGCAACCAATTTGGACAGCGGGAGTAGAACCAGTATGAATAGTAACTAGAGCTGTTGATATTCTCAACAGAACTGAACCAGTGTTGTAGAAAAATATAGTGGTGAAATAAGGGGTAATAGCAGACTGGCCTGGTGAGCATGTGAATCTTGCCAAACATTGATATCCAGCAACAAATATATTTCCATAAAAAATGAAAAAAAGAAATGGGATGATAACTGAAAGTGATATATATACAATACAAGCAATTATATTGAAAACTATCATCAGGAACTCGTTATAGAAGCACACCTCATCATAAAGATAAGGGAAAGGATATTTGAAGAGCTTAGCGTCTTCTGCCATGAATTCAGGTCCATCCTGTGAAAGATGGAGAAACTCACAACAATTCCATAATGGTCTCACAAAACCAAGAGATCATAGGTTATATAGCATCTGAACCTGTGGATGTGTAACTACAGAGTTTGAAGATATTCCTACCACCGCAAGCCCTTTCTGCAGCAAAGATGAACTTCTTGATGTTATTCTGCTCGTTTCAACTACTGAGCTGACAGAAAGCAGAGAGTGCATGTAATACGTGAAGTTAAAAAGGAAGGGAAACCGAATCAGATTACCACCTACCTTCATGTAGAAATTTGAAAGTTTAACAATATCCTTCTTCAAATGTATGACAAATGGACAATGGTTGCAGATGAACATAACCTGCGAAATTACATTATTAGAGTTGAATCACAGTTAAAACAAGTTAATATAAGAGGGAAAGGATATTCATTGCTCTTTAATTCTTTTTTCAACCTTCAGCTCTTATAAAAACAAAAAACTTCTAATTTTAAGTTAAACCCATGTGCTGGCAGAAGTATATATTGTATGGCTAACAGAAGTATTTATTTAGTTAAGGACTAATGAGAACATGTTTTATGGCCTACAGAATTCAGTTCATTTTACAGTTTGACCACATGAAATTAATGACAATATGGATGAAGGTCAAGAAGACAAGCTCACTCAGATGGACATTATTAGTAAAGTCAATAACTCGAGAACACCCAATAAATTCACCACACTAAAGTCAATGGAGTAGCCATCAATAAATGTGCAGCATGTATATCGCACACGAAAACCTGGAGTAAACTCGTTATTGGGTTTACTCAATTGCGGACCTACAATGTAGCTATTGGGTGCTCAAGCACCCCATTGTACTTTACCCAGATACTATATTTTTAGGCAAAATACATATTTTACCCATCGACCTTGTCCCCAAATACATCTTACACACAGGGGCGGCTCGTCCATAAAGCAGGTAAAGCAATTGCTTTAGGCCCCATATTTGTTGAGGCTCCATTTTTCTCCCCGCCTTATAGGCTGGCTATATATAAAAAAATTTAAAATAGTTATGTGAAGTGAAAAAGTTTGATTTCTTTATTTAACAAATAAATAGATGAAGAATTTGCAACTGCTTTGATTTCTGTCAAGCAAATTGCATTTGAAATTAATATCGAACCCGAATTTCATAAGAAACGTGTAATATATGGGAAGAAACAATGTTAATAGTGAAATCTCAAAATCTCTCGATGAGTCATTTAAAGTTGATTACTTACTTTTTATACATATTTCCTCTGGTCCATAATAAATGACTTTTTAACCTTTGTTGTACCCCTTAAAAAAATATTGTCTCCTAGATCAAAAATATATTTTGACTGAATTATCCTAAATTAAAATTTATATGTTATTAACTTGATACATTGAGATATGTAAATAAGGGCAAAATTTGGAAAAATAAAGTTAATTCCTTCTCGATTATATAAAAGTATACTTATTTTGGACCAAAATAAAAGCCAAAAAAGTCACTTATTATGGACCGAAGAGAATAGTAGATGAGGTTTTTTTTTTTACTTTAAAATAGATTTAAACAATTAGAGGCATATGAAAATATTTTCAATTTTCTATTTGGCGGTAAAAACTGAGATCACTAGATGATGGAAATTTGAAAAGATATTGCCTTCATCTTGAATGCTCCTTAAATCACAATAATCAACCCGATACTGATAGTTTAGATTTATTTTCTGAATTAAAAATATTAAGGAAAATATTATAATTAGCGATAACAATTTAATTGATATACTCAATCAAATAAAAAGATTTGATTAATTTCCAAATGCCTATATTACTTATAGAATAATGTTAATAACTCCTATTACCGTTGCTTCATCAGAAAAAAGTATTTCAAAATTAAAATTGATAAAACCTTACCTAAGATCAACAATGTCTCAAAGATATTAAACGAATTAGCTATATATCGTCAATTGAGAAGACTTAATAGGAGAAAGGCCCCTCATAAAGTTTGGCTTTAGGCCACGAAATTGGTCGGGCTGCCTCTGCTTACACACCTGCTAAATACGGGAATAATATTAAACACTAAAACTTTTAAAAGTGTATCTATTACACACCTCTTTTGTCATGTGTCACACGCGTGTATTACACATAAAAGAGGTGCGTGAAAGCTAAAAAATTCATCTAAAATTAAGTTTCTTTCCTTCTATTTTTCCCTTTTTAAAACTATTTTCTTTTCAAATTAAAGAAAAAAAATGTAACTCATGTCTTCTTCCCAAACCCCAATATTTTCTCCCCCCCCCCCATTTCGTCTTCTTCCCTAGCCCCCACCCTAGTTTTGTCTATCCCGTCCTGTTTCGTCTCCCAACCCCCATGACTAAGAAGAAAAATAATAAGAAGAAGAACAGGGGAGCTATTGGGTCTTGTAAAAATCACCATTATTGATCTTTTGGAAAAGCTTGAAAATTTAATCAGGTCTTGTTGATTTTGGTGTTCCATGACCTAGAAAATTAGTTTGAATTAGTGATATTATTGAGTTAAAATTTACTTAAAACATGCTGAAAATTTGGTGATTCATTTTGATAAAATTCAAAAAACACCATTAACAAGCTTGAAGCTTTGGGTTTGAGCTTGAATCTAAAAGGCAGAATACATAAAATGACACCTGAACTTGTACTCAAATCCCTGTTACACACCTGTTGACCACGGGAATATTTTCAAACACTCAACCTTTCAAAATTGTATCTATTACACACCACTTTGCCTACATGGCACGCACGTCCTTTACACACAAATAACGCGAGTGAACTAAAAAGTTTTGTATCTGAAGCCTCATGAAAACGCCACATGTCCAACTTTTTCCCATTTCTTTTTTTTTATTCATCTCCTTCATTTTTCTTCCTCCATTAATGCTCACAGAACCTCTTTCTAGTTTGTTTGTTTTTTTTGTTACTTTCCAAACTTTTTTTTTCTTCGTTTTTTCAACTAGTAAATAAAGCATTTTCGGATTATCAAGAGATTGGTGTGAAATTGTTAGCTCGGAAAGTGCGGTTTCAATTAGACCCAAAAAATTTCGATTCAAAAAGTGCAATTATTAGCCCGAAAAATCAAGAGAACAGTACTAAAATTGTTTATGTGAAATTATTTTTTTACTAAAATTGATATTTGGATACTTAATTAGTTGTTGATTAGAAGCTCCATTTCAAGTTGGAACTCATTTGGAGATGAATTGAGAGTTGGATTGAAACTTGTTGAAGAATGCCAAAGAACAATGTTTTGAATTAAGTGTTGGATATTAGACTTGAAGAAGTCTAAGCTTGATTTTAAAAATTTTGGTAGCTGAAATTAAGATGAAAGTAGGCACAGCCATGGTGGTTGGTCTTGTGAAGAAGATGAGTTCCCTTTTCTTTTTTCTTTTTTTGCCTGGGTTCCTTTTAAAAAAAAAATTGCTGGAGACCTTTTTTGATTTTTTAACTTAATAACACATGTCACGATGATATTGGTGCGTGACATACACCTATTTAAACGAAGTGGTCAAATATCAAAGTGGTGTGTAATAGATACAATTTTGAAAGGTTGAGTGTTTAAAAATATTCCCGTGGTCAACAGGTGTGTAACAGGGATTTGGGGTACAAGTTCAGGTGTCATTTTATGTATTCTGCCAATCTAAAATTCGTTATAAGGATCTTGTTAAAGCTTTGGGTTTGAGCTTGAATCTAAAATTTGTTATAAGGATTTGTGATGGATGTTGTTAAAACTTGTTAAAAATCGACAAGGAGTTAAATCTATAGTTAGAGAAGAAGGTGCTTATGGTGGAAAGGTTGGTGGGGAAGATGATGGGGTTGGGAAGATGAAGAGGGGGCGCAGGGTTTTTTCTTTTCTAGGTTTTTTTCTTTGGGAAGATGACCGGGGGAAGTTTTTTTTCCAGTTTTTCTTCTTTTTTTTTCTCGATTTATGATACGTGTCAAATGCTGATTGGCGCGTGTAATAGCAATCTTTAAGCAGATGTGGTCAAACACCAAAGTAGTGTGTAATAAACACACTTTTAAAAGTTTTGGTGTGTAATATTATTCTCGTGTTTAACAGGTGTGTAAGAGGGATTAGGGGACAAGGTCGATGGGTAAAATATGTATTTCGCCTATATTTTTATAACTACTAGTAACATATAAAGATTTTAGCTGCACATCCAATCTCAAAGTAGCACTTCAAGATTTAAGGCAGTTGAGCACCCCCGACTTAGAAATCCCGGGTCCGCCACTGGGATACTAAAAGTAAACCTGGATGAAACTCAAAAAGCTTCTCTTATATGGAAATTAAAGAATGGTAGAAAATACTATGTGAAATCATGTTGCGACTACTTATTTAAAAAGGGGGCAACAAAAACTGTAGATTAACAACAAAAAATGATCTTGAGAATAAAATCCCCAACTAGAGTGGCATGCTATGGATGGACAGAGCTATAAGAGGAATGCTTGATAGGTGACAACTAAAAAAATAAGAGATTTATAGGTAGCAGGTGTTAGGACCGAAAAATCAGGTGTCATGCGGAAGCTAGTAAAGAAAACTTTAAATGACAAGAAATCAGACAACAAAAGAGAAATCTACCAAAAGAGACACAAACATTTAACGTGGTTCGGTCAATTTTACCTACATCCACGGGCGAAGATGAGAAATTCACTATATAAAAGAGAGTACAAAATATCGAGAGAACAACCTCACGAAGAGGCAAACACAGGTGACACGCTAACACTTGTCCCGTAAAGTTTTTCCCCTAAACACGACTCTCAAACCCCATATGGCTACATTGTGGATGCTACTGAATGAGAAGGAAGGATCCTTAATTTATAGAAGTTCAAACCTCTTCCTATAAGAAAAGGAACTAGCCAAATATGAGAGATTTAAAATTTCCTTCTATAAGAAGGAAAACCCTATTATGATAAATATGTTGTCCTTTCCTTCAAGAGATAGGAAACCAAATATGATAAGAAAATCAAAACAAACACCTAACAATTCTCCCCCTTGGCCTGAATTTTATGACAAAATAAACTTGATCCACCCTCTTCACATAATATTCAACAGGTCGTATCTCCAAATCTCCAACAGAAAGTTTGTCTCACGTGAGTAGTACTCCAGTCAAATTTCTTAGGTAAAAAGCATAATTACCGTCAAATAAGTCGCGGCTAGAACTAAACCCGCTAAGATGAACTTGTCTTGAATCTCGCTCGATACCACTTGTTAGGACCGAAAAATCAGGTGTCATGTGGAAGCTAGTAAGAAAAACTTGAATGACGATAAATCAGACAACAAAAGAGAAATCTATCAAAAGAGACACAAACATTTAACGTGGTTCGGTCAATTTGACCTACATCCACGGGCGAAGATGAGCAATCCATTATCTAAAAGAGAGTACAAATTATCAAGAGAACAACCTCACAAAGAGACAAACACAAGTGACACACTAACACTTGTCCCGTAAAGTTCTTCCCCTAAACACGACTCTCAAACCCCATATGGCTACATTATGGATGCTACTGAATGATAAGGAAGGATCAAGATGTTTTAGAAGGCTTCATCATTCTGTGAGAGCAAGTCTGATGATAGGTGATTCTACATATTTACATCTACCAAGACTCTTCATTTGAGAACAAATTCAAAGAAAGAACGGGCAGCCTAGATAGAAGCTTTGATATCAACAAGAAATCTTTTTCAGTTGAGACCTTTGAATGATAATTTCAACCTTTTGCAAAATGATGTATCTATATCTACTGAAAGGTTGAAAAAATGGTTGCTTGACGAGGGTATTGGTGAGGGACTTGTCAATGACTGTGCGCAGATCATGTTGTCCAAGTTTCAGAAATAAGAGGACAACTTAAAAGTCTTTGTAACGAGCGCTCTAATCTGCTGGACACATTAAGACAGTTGGAGGCAGCTAATATCGAAGCTGAAGCTTCCGGGGTTCATGATGGTGAATTCCAACTTATGAAGCAACTCTCCAGTTTAGGGCGTGGCAAGTACACTGAATGGAGTACGACTGAATCGTCCGATGATATTGAGAAAAAAGAGCTTGATGAAGAGGAAGCCATTTATCTTGACGCAAATAAATGTTTCTTTGAACTTAATTTATCTGGTGGGTCAGTAGTTGTGGACCACATGGCAAGCGATTCCATTGATGATTTGCACAAGTTACACGCAGAACGAAGTTGCCGGATCCAATTGAAAAAGAGAATAGAATTAGGTCATTGGGCCTTTGGCTGGACAACATGGGCATGAGCCCAACAAACTCCCCCTCCAGCCAAGGGGCCAAATATGTTTCAAGTAAAGGAACTATTGATAAGCTTCATGCCTGCCAATTTTCTACAAAACGCATGCTTATATGCAAGCTTAACTACGCAGTCCCCAGGCTCTCCCATGTCAGTCAAAAGTACATACTCATCAAAAGGATAGCGCATGGAGTTTTGTTTTTCCCTTGTAGATCTTCTTAGAGAGGTTTCAGGAGTGTGAGAAGGCACGGGAGAAAATATGATATATTGATATTGTGTGTGATGCAATACAAGAGGTGCTATTTATAGTTACTCTATACAAAGGGGATACCACTCCTATTCCAATGTGGGACAATTACATAGCTATCTCTAACACTCCCCTCAAGCCGGAGCATATAAATCATATGTACCGAGCTTGTTACATATATAATCAATGCGAGGACTAGTGAGGGACTTGGTGAAAATATCTGCAAGTTGATCATTCGATCTCACAAACTTCGTAGTAATATCTCCTGAGAGTATCTTTTCTCTGACGAAGTGACAATCAATCTCAATGTGTTTAGTTCTCTCATGAAACACCGGATTTGATGCAATATGAAGTGCAGCTTGATTATCGCACACAAGTTTCATCCGACTGATTTCACCAAATTTCAACTCCTTGAGCAATTGTTTGGTCCAGACTAGTTCACATGTTGCCATAGCCATTGCTCGGTATTCTGCTTCTGCACTAGACCGAGCAACTACATTTTGTTTCTTACTTTTCCAGGACACCAAATTTCCTCCTACTAAAACACAATATCCAGACGTAGAACGTCTATCAGAAGGTGATCCTGCCCAATCAGCATCCGAGTACCCAATGATCTGCTCATGACCTCGATCCTCAAACAGTAATCCTTTACCTGGAGCCGATTTTATATACCGGATAATGCGGACAACTGCATCCCAATGACTATCACAGGGAGAATTCATAAACTGACTTACAACACTCACAGGATAAGAAATGTCGGGCCTAGTCACTGTGAGATAATTTAATTTACCAACCAGCCGCCTATAGCTTGCAGGATCGCTAAGTGGCTCCCCCTGTCCAGGAGAAGTTTAGAATTCGAATCCATCGGCGTGTCAACAGGTCTGCAACCTGTCATCCCTGTTTCCTCAAGAATGTCTAACACATATTTCCTTTGAGAAATAACAATACCTGAGCTAGATTGAGCAACCTCAATACCTAGAAAGTACTTCAATCTGCCTAGATCCTTAGTTTGAAAGTGCTGGAAGAGATGTTGCTTCAGATTAGTAATACTATCCTGATCATTGCCCGTAATAACAATATCATCAACATAGACTACCAGATAAATACATAGACTTGAAGCAGAGTGGCAATAAAACACAGAGTGATCAGCTTCACTACGAGTCATGCCAAACTCCTGGATAACCGTGCTGAACTTACCAAACCAGGCTCGAGGAGACTGCTTTAGACCATAAAGTGACCGACGCAAGCGACATACAAGGCCACGAGACTCCCCTGAGCAATAAAACCAGGTGGTTGCTCCATATAAACCTCATCCTCAAGATCACCATGAAGAAAGGCATTCTTAATGTCCAACTGATAGAGGGGCCAATGACGAACTGCAGCCATGGATAGAAAAAGGCGAACTGATGCCACTTTAGCCACTGGAGAGAAGGTATCACTATAATCTAGCCCAAATATTTGAGTGTATCCTTTGGCAACAAGACGTGCCTTAAGTCGATCAATCTGGCCATCGGGACCAACTTTGACTGCATAAACCCAACGACAACCAACGGTAGATTTACCTGAAGGAAGAGGAACAAGCTCCCATGTACCACTTGTATGTAAAGCAGACATCTCGTCACTCATAGTCTGTCACCATCCTGGATGAGACAATGCTTCACCTGTAGACTTAGGGATGGAAACCGAGGACAATGAAGATATAAAAGCATAATGGGGAGATGACAGACGATGATAACTCAAACCAACATAATGAGGATTAGGGTTTAGTGTGGTCCGTATACCTTTTCGAAGTGCAATCGGTGTACTAGGAGCAGGATCCGCAGTAGGAGCCGTGTCAGGTGCAGGACGAGAACCAGATGGGCCTGATGTAGGGCGCGAACGACGATGATAAGTCAAGAGTGGTGTTCCTGTGGCTGGGGAACTAGGAGGGATAACACTGGACTCCTCAAAAGTTGGTATGGGTGAAACCTCTGTGGTTGAAGGTGGAGGAGGATTACTAAACTCCTCAAAAGTCGGTATAGGTAAGACCTCAGATATGTCATGGTGGTCAGCAGAAGTGACATCAGTTGTGAAGAAAGGTTTAGACTCGAAAAATGTGACGTCAGCTGACATAAGGTACCTATGAAGATCAGGTGAATAACAACGATATCCCTTCTGAACACGAGAATAACCAAGGAAGACACACTTGAGAGCACGAGGAGCTAACTTATCTTTCCCCGGGGCTAAGTTATGAACAAAACATGTGCTCCCAAAAACCCGAGGTGGAAGAGGGTATAAGGCTGACTGGGGAAACAATATTGAATGTGGAATCTGACCCTTGATGGGAGATGAAGGCATCCTATTAATCAAATAACAAGTTGTGAGAACTGCATCGCCCCAAAAACGCAGCGGAACACGAGACTCAATTAGAAGTGTGCGAGCAGTCTCAATAAGGTGCCTATTCTTTCTTTCTGCAACCCCATTTTGCTGAGGGGTATAAGGACAAGATGTCTGATGAATAATTCCATGAGAAGACATAAACTGCTGAAACTGAGAAGATACATATTCTAAGGCATTATCACTGCGAAAAATGCGGATAGAGACACCAAATTGGTTTTTGATTTCAGCACAAAAACTCTGGAATATAGAGAATAACTCAGAACGATCTTTCATTAAGAAAAGTCAAGTACATCTTGAGTAATCATCAATAAAGCTAACAAAATAACGAAATCCCAAGGTTGAACTGACTCTACTAGGACCCCATATATCAGAATGAACCAAGGAGAAAACACACTCTGTATGACTCTCAACACTACGCGTAAAGGAAGCTCGGGTTTGTTTCCCAAGTTGACACGACTCACAATCTAATCTAGACAAACTGGATAAACTAGGCACCATCTTTTGAAGTTTGGATAAACTCGGATGTCCTAAACGTCTGTGGATTAGATCTGGAGGATCTGTAACTAGACATGTTGTGGAAGGACTGAGCGAGTTAAGGTAGTAAAGACCTTCTGATTCACGACCTGTACCAATTGTCCGTCCCGTACTGCGGTCCTGCATAATAAAAGAATCATCAATAAAATATATACCACAATTGAGGGCACGAGTCAAACGACTAACAGATGCAAGACTAAAAGGACAACCAGGAACATAAAGAACGGAATCTAGGGTGATAGAAGACAATGGGTTGGCTTGTCCAACTCCTTGTGCCTTAGTTTGACATCCATTGGCTAAAGTAACAGTAGGAAGAGACTATGAATATACAATATTCGACAAAAGTGATTTATTACCAGAGATATGATCAGAAGCGCCTGAGTCCATGACCCATGGTCCAAGAGTACTAGACTGGGAAACACAAGCAAAAGAATTACCAGCAATAGGAGTGTCAGTCTGGGCAACTGAGGCTACTTGTGGAGATGTTTGCTTACTTGCTCGATACTGAAGGAGCTCATTATATTCTTCTTTAGATACAGAAAAGCCCTGGTTACCTGTAGTCTCGCTCTGAGCAACGTAGGCATTTTTGGGTGGACGGCCATTTAAGGAATAACACATTTCGCGAGTGTGTCCAAGTTTGTGACAATAAGAACACTTGGGTCTAGATCTCCCAAAACGACCGCCTCCTCGTCTATTCTCCATAGCTTGAGATGCCCGAACATCCACTGTCTGGGATGCAAGAACAGAGGAATCAAGTATATGTGATGAAATCACTGGGTGACTTGGTGCTGCAGCAAGGCGAAGTAATCGAGATAATAATTCATCAACTGTAGGAATAGTCGGACTCGCCAAAATCTGGTCTCGTACTGAATCAAGATCATGAGGAAGTCCAGCGAGTGTAAGAACTAGAAACATTTTATGTCGCTGCTCTTGTTGTTTTGACACACTAGCAGAAACTGGCATCAATGTCTCAAATTCCTCCATGACTGCCTGTACCTGACCCAAGTAAGTAGACATATCTAATTCTTGCTTCTTTAAGTTTGTCATCCGTGATATCACATCATAGAAGCGAGATATATCATTAGTGTATAACGTACGAGCCTTTGCCCAAACCAAATAACATGTCTGGAATGGCCGAAACAAAGGCATCAACTTAGAATCAATAGAACGCCACAAGATGCTACATAATTGAGCATCAATTTTTGCCCAAAGCGCTATCGCCTTTTCATCTCCTTCGCTAGACTGTTTAATCAAATGATCTTGCACACCTTGACCTTTACACCACAACTCGACAGATGAAGCCCAAGCTAAGTAGTTTGAACCTCCCATTAAAGGTTCCGAGGTAATCATAACATTAGAGTTTCCAGAACTCATGCTTTTAGACCCAAAAACATCAATTCCCAAAGACATCTTGTAAATTATTACCAAATAAGAGAAATAATCAACTGTAATACACTGAAAATAGAGTAAGGAACACTGAACCAGAATAGTAAACTACTGTAGCAGTTGGAAAGTTACTGTTGCAGCCGGAAAATATTCAAAGTGGTCGGAATGAAATAAAAACAGTAGGGGTAGGATCGGAATTACCAGAAGACCTAACTGTTCTGAAGGAACTTTTTCAAAAAATGGCCGGAAGTCAACTTTTTGAAATCACTATTCACGCCGGAAAAATAAAAAAATGGTCGGAATTTGGTGTAACCTGGATGGGTAGGCTCGGAATTGCAAGAGAAACAATCTGTCATGAAGAGTCGTCGCCAAAAAATGGCCGGAAGGTGGCCCACGCAACGTTGGAACTTAGCCGGAAAATTTTCTTTAGACAGCTATAGTACCGCCAGAGATTTTCACTGGGATTTGGTCGCCGGACAGTGACTACTCTTGTGGTAGTGTTGGATTTTGTGCACAACACTGACCGAGACAAAGCATACGCAAAACAACTTTGAAAGTCGCCGAAAAAAAAGGGCTCCGGTGACTGATTTTACTTCCCGGAATCGCTGGAATTTATGCACAGCGATAAATCTCTCACGATAGCTCTGATACCATGTGAGAAGGCACGGGAGAAAATATGATATATTGATATTGTGTGTGATGCAATACAAGAGGTGCTATTTATAGCTATTCTATACAAAGGGGATACTACTCCTATTCCAATGTGGGACAATTACATAGCTATCTCTAACAAGGAGCATTCGAATTAGTTACCTGAGTAGGAATTGGTTGCTATCAACCATAACTTCATCAACTGGAGCATCCATAACATCTACACCCTGATGATTATTTTGATCTTGATCACTATCTTCATTAGCAATAGAAACTGGATCAATATCAACTAAGCTCTCATTACTCTGAGAATCTATCTTCTCATCTTTGTCAATATCTTCAATAATTTGGTCTTCAAAGAATATTACATCACGATTTCTAATAAGTTTATTGTCAACTAGATCATAAAAACGATACTCAAACTCATCTTAACCATAATCGATAAAGATGCACTGCTTAGTTTTGACATCAAGTTTCGATCTTTCGTCTTTAGGAACATGCACACAAGCTTTACACCCAAAAACTCTCAGGTGATCATAAGAAACATCTTTGGCAAACCAAACTTTGTCAGGGACATCACCATCTAAAGCAGCAGCAGGAGACATGATAACATAGGCAACAGTGTTAAGTGCTTCCGCCCAAAATGTATTTGGAAGTTTAGCATCTCAAAGCAAGCATCTAACTCTCTCAACTAGAGTTCTATTCATCCTCTCTGCCAAACCATTCAATTGAGGAGTCTTGGGCGGAGTATTCTGGTGACGAATTCCTTGTTCCTTGCAATAGTTATCAAATGGATCACAATATTCACAACCATTGTCAGTGCGAATGTATTTTAATTTTTTTCCCCATCTGTCTCTCAGCTAAGGCCTGAAATTCCTCAAACGCGCCGAGTGTTTGATCGATACACCCAGAGCTTACAAGAATGATCATCAATTAAGGTCATAAAGTAATGTGCACCACCTTTTGACTTTACTTTAAAAGGACCACACAAATCAGAGTGTACTAACTCCAATAATTCAGGCTTTTTTGAATGAGGATGGCTATGAAAGGAAACCCTTTTCTGTTTGCCAGCTAAACAATGGATGCACCTTTTCAGCTTTGCTTGTTTCACTCCAGAAAGCAAACTTTTCTTAGCCAAACACGTAATCCTCTCACTCACATGACTCAATCTTCTGTGCCACAATTCTGATAAAGTATCAGTTTCCATCAGATTTACGGAGTCATTAAGAATAGAGCCCTGTGTCACATATAACTAACAAGACTTGACTCTTCGAGCCACTACTAGTGAACCCTTGGCGAGCTTTCATTGGCCATTAAAGAGGGTATTATGGTAACCTTCATCGTCTAATCTTCCTGCGGAGATCAAATTGAAAGGAAAGTCTAGAGCATGTTGACATCTTGACTAACTAACGTTGAACCATTATTAGTTTTCAAACAAACTGTGCCAACACCAAACACCTTAACTTCACTGGAATTGCCCATTTTTAACACTCTAGAATCAATAGGAGTATAACATGAGAAAAAGTCTTTTCTTGGTGTAACATGTGAGGTAGCTCCAGAATCTACTATCCAGCTCGTCTCATCGGATACCAAATTGATGACGTTTTCATCAAAAGCAAAATGAAGGTCATCTCGAACAATAGCAACAATATTGTTCTCGTTATTTTCAACTTTCTTTCCTTCTCTAATGTCTTGCTTCAACTTGTGGCAAAACCTTTTGATATGTCCTTTCTTGACAAAGTGGTTGCATGTAATATTATGGTATTTAGACCTTGACTTACTTCTACTTTTACCTCTATTCCTCGAACCTCTTGCTTTATCTCTCCCCCGGTTTTCTGTAACCAAGATATCTGCTTGTGAGAACGAATCCTAAGATTTTCTCCTTACTTCCTCGTTCAACACACCACTCTTGGCATATTCCATGGTTACCTTACCTCCAGGAGCTGAATTTGTCAAAGAAACACGAAGAATTTCCCAAGAGTCTGCTAAAGTATTAAGAAGCCAAACTCCTTGTATTTCATCATCAAAATTAACTCACATTCCAGACAGCTGAACAAGGACGTCCTGAAAATCATTTATGTGATCAAGGATAGGGTTGCTAGGAATAACTTGTTCATAATATGGTTAAAGTTGTTCCTAGTTTTTGAATCATAAAGAGTTTCTAGCTTTTCCCACAATGATCTCGCATGTGTCTCATTCACAATATGGTTGCGAATATTATCTTCAACCCATTGTCGTATATATCCACATACTTGTTGGTGCTCGAAATCTCAATCTTCATCAGATATACTCTCGGATTTATAAGATGCAAAAACGGGTAGATGCATCTTTTTCACGAACCACAAGTCTTTCATCTTGCTTCTCCAAATATTATAATTGCTCCTATTTAAACATACCATCCTTCTCATATTCGCCTCCATTCCGTAAAAACCTGGATAAATAACCAAGACTCTAATACTACTGTTATGTCGAGGAAGATGCAAATCCGGAAATAAAGAAGATAAAGACACCAAATTTTAACTTGGAAAACCCTTCAAAACGAAGGTAAAAACCACGGGATCACAAAGATCCAAAAAACTCCACTATAACAATAAGAGGGTTACAAAAGTTCTCCAAGTTGGCTACACAACAAGTGCCAAACACGGAGCCACAATAACAACAAGAGCAACAACAAATCAATTGAACAAGGAAGAGAAGTCACAAAATTGGAGCTGTTGTTCAGGGCTCGAAATCAGATGCTAAGGCCTCCAAATCCGATCTCCACTGTTCAAATCAAAGACCAAGGATAAGATTGTAGATACTTGTCGTGACCTTGCTCCACTGGAAGATCTTCCCATCGTTGAATTCTAAGGTAAGAGTTCCAACAGGATCAAGTTGAATTGATCTTCCCCAAAATTTTGACTTAAGATTACTGTCAGCCCAGAATTTCCATCCTCTACCTTCACATTGATAGGCAATAAGTGTTGGGTGGTGACTAACCTTCTCAGAGAAAAAGCGGATTCCTTTCTCAAGAAAATCAGCTTCATAAGTTTCTCCAGGCAAAGGATTGAAAGGTTTACAGTTCCGGCCTTCGGTTGAAGCATAACCAGAGACAGCAAAAGCAGCAACATTTAGAATTCTTAAAAGGCTATTCCCCGATTTTCCATGTTCCTATGCTCTATCTAAGAGATATAAGTACTCTAAATCTTCGAAGCACTTTTGCAGGGACGACAATGGCTCATTGAAATACACTGGCAGGCAAACTCGTGTCAGATCTTTCCCGACATTGTCTTTGATCCGAATAGGAATGGAAACCAAAAGAGAATAAGATAAGGCCATTGGGCCTTTGGCTGGACAACATGGGCATGAGCCCAACAGAAGGGACTTGTTTTCCCGGGAAGAAGCAGAATCAGTTAGACACACTATACTATACTGTAAATACATTTGGCTGACATGGTGGACTTTTTGAGCCTGTGTGGTATGCATTAGGTAAATCATGGGAAAGAAGCAATATGTGCCCAATTGGTAGGGCAGAAAAAGCATAAACAACTCTGGAAGATCATTTCTCTGTGTATAATTTGGATAATATGGATGGAAAGAACTAATAGGTGTTCTGAGGGGAAAGCATAAATTCTGTATATTGATAACTTTAGATGCATTCGAAATTGAAATTTTTTGGAGCAAGTCTTGCTTTTTGATGACACTGATATATCTGTATTTCTTGAACTCATTACATGCATAATGAATCTAAGTATAGCAAATTCTTTTGCACACACACCGTACCTCCTTTACTACTGCAGTTTAGTGAAAAAATCATCATTTATGTATCAAAAAGAACTCTCACTTAGCACATTAAATTCAAAATTCACAATCGAACACATTCTTCCAAAGTCTGTAAACAAAATACACTCATTTATGCAAACAATTCTAAACAAGAAAAGAATTATAATAATACTTTCTGTATCTCAATTTTACTGTCTTGAGTATTTACATTCAATTATTAGAAAATTGAATTATCATTAATCTATTTAGCCTTTTGGATTCAATTATTACTTTTTTTATAGCCGAGAAATTCCCTAGGGCTAGCGGCGCACAGTTTGAAACTCGATGATAATGGGCTCACCCTCTACCCTTCTCCATTTAAATATCATCCTTTTGTCTGCAGTAGGGTTTGAACCCATGATGCGCACCTAACCCACAGAACGCTCTTACCAATAAACTAAAGCCCTGGGGGCTTGTAGATTCAATTATTTTAATATGTCTCCATCCCATTTTAACAAACACCTACAATTATTTCTCTTGGACTTTGAAGAATTGGGGTCACTATCACTTTAGAAATTTCTAAATTTATCAGTAAAATCGAATTAATCCACATAAATTGAGACAGAAGGAGCAGCTATAGATGGCGATCTAGCCCTTCATTGTGCATTTAACCGAACCTACTACAGTACTACTCTCTACTCGCACCATGTACATTTCTAGAAAAAGTTTAGACTATGTATGTCTATAATAGATCGCATAATAATAACAGTACAATTTTATCATTTCAGGAAAATAATAGCAATAATATTGTTTTCTATTACCAGCAATGCAGGATATGGTTCAAAATCATCAAGCTTCCAAACTTTTCCAGTGAGAGGCTCCGTAAGCTGAAACATTACTCCCATTAAAGCAAAATTCTTTGTTTTCATACATTAATAAGCAACCAACTGCCAACATCACTTAATAAAAATAAAAAATTACCTCAAAATTGGGAGCTCTGAAACCAAGAGAGACGCCTTTGGACTCTGTCCTTGCAGCTCGTATCACTAGCTTCCTCGCCGGCAGAATTCTCCTGCGTTGCAGAGGATAATAGCCCTGCTTCAAGTAGCAGAGCGAGGACAGAGAAGAAGAAGCAGTTGTAGCGGTGGTGGATAACATGCGCCGGAGCGATAGTAAACGTGCGCCGGTTGATGTCACGGTGACTGTTGGAATAACCGCCATAGTTTCCCTGCTAATAAAAAATCTCTGCTTCACACGAAACCGCTATCCGGAGGTCAATATGGGTAGTTGAAATTATTCTGGGCCAGGAGGCTAAATCTATTGGGCCACTATTTTTATTGGGCTGACCTTAGTAATGAAGTGCACCCGTAGCCACTTTTAAACATGCTATTTAAATTATATTCACAATTTACAATATATTTAAAGATTAACCTATTCATACCAACTTCACGACTAAATATCCTGAATTTTTGTATCGTGAATTTTTGAGCTGCTAATTTGAATTTCAAGACTTAATGTCCCAAATTTTTTAGCTGATAATTTCTAAACTACTAATTCCGGACACATAATATTCGAATTTTTGGATACAATTTTCGAACTTTAGGACACAATGTCCTGAAGTTTGAATTTTGAGGTTTCCTGAAGTTTGAGTGAATTAGCTCATCATTAAATACAGTGTAAAGTGTGAATATATTTTAAACAGCATGTGTATGGGTCCAAATTTGACCGACCACGACCAACGACGAGTACGGTAAACGACAGGGTCTCTTTGAGTCGATGTCCCGAGTGAGATGACCTTAAAGCAAAGAAGAAACTGTACAACCCTTGTAATAGTGTAAGTCCATTAGGGGATATTAGGAATATTCCATCGAATATTCCTTGTATTTTGTCTTTTACAATTTAGAAGAGTTTCTCTCTTAGTATAAAAGGGGGACAATAACCTTGTAACGGAGGGGGGAACTCTGGAGAGATTATGATTCTTGAATGAAAAGAAACTTAACGATCATCTTCTCTTTGTCTATTATCTTTCTAGAGATTATTATATTCAGTTAAGATTTACCCCTTCATCTTTGATTGATTTGTTCAAAAAGGTTTTAATATCTTTTGAGTCAAACAATTTGGCGCCGTCTGTGGGGATTTCTATAGCTGAAATCGTAGTTTTCATCTAGGTTCTTGAAGGAAATAATCACCTTTCTCCAGCTCCATAAAAGCCAACGATGGAAGGAAAGGAAGAAGCAAGGCTAAAAGCAATAGAGGGTGTCACAAATAACCTCATGAATTCCCTCAGCGAGGCCAGTGGAGAAGACAATGAAAATGCAACACCAAATGTTACACCTGAGGGTGAGATTTCACCTCCTCTACACGGGGATCTAATGACCTTGCGTGAGAGAGGAACCTCAACATCCTCAGTAGGAGAAGCGCCACCAACAGTCAAAAGGCTACTAGAAGAATGGTTAACGAGTGCCTTGAGAAACATGCTCGAGAAACCCATTCAGGGAGGTCTCGAAGACGCGCCACCCACAGAAATCGCAGCTGCTACCGATGAGCCAAGCGTTACACGAATAGGTAACGCCCGCACTATTACTGATGCAGGTGATGATGCACTTATGGTAATCTTAAGGAAAATGGAAGAGATGGAAAATGAGAACAAAACACTCCACGGCCAGATGAATGAACATCAGGAAAGGGTAGATAAAATACCAGGTGCTCCGAAGTTGTTACCAAAACACGATATGGGCCGATTTGTCAAGAAAACGTATAGCAAAGGAGCAGCTCCCCATTCCATTCCAAAGACCTTCGAAATGCCGCCATATTTGAAAATATATGATGGCACTACGGACCTGGAAGTTCACCTAATCCATTACGTTACCGCAGTAAAGGGTAACGATTTGTCAAAAGAACAGGTGATGTCTGTACTGCTGAAAAAGTTCGGCGAAGCTCTGACAGGGGGAGCGCTGACGTGGTATTCCCAACTACCAGCACGATCAATATCCACGTTCAAAGAAATGGCAGACAAGTTCATCACCGCGACGCGGGAGAGAAAAAGGCAGAAGCTAGAGTCAATGATATCTTTCCCGTCAGGCAAACGACGGGCGAGGGACTTCGGGATTTCCTATCCCGATTCAACAGAGTAAGGATAAGCCTACCAAACATGTCAATAGGGATGATAGTAGCAGCCTTTCAAAACAAGCTAAAAAGAAACGGGTCAAAAGCAACCAAAAAGCTACTCAATAGACTCATGAAGTACCCTCCCACCACGTGGGAAGAGATCCACAATGCTTATTACGCCGAAGTAAAGGCAGACGAGGATGACCTGAATGGCCCGCTTCAGCGATTAACACCAGTCCAGATCAAGACAAGAAGAGATCGCCACCATGATAGGCGAAGGGATCAACTACTACGCTTCAATCGAGAAAGACACCAGCCTTACATCCGAACATCCAATCCTCCACCTCCACGACATGCAAACGTCGCGCCTCGATATACTGCACCCTCCCGAAGAGAAAGAGGTATGCCTCCACTGCTATCTGCTCATAATTTTTGTGTTTCCTCCTCAGAAATAGTGTACGCACTGGAGAAGTTCGGTACGAAGGTGCAGTGGCCGCAAAAGATGAAGTCAAACCCAAGCACAAGGAGGTCAAATGTCCTGTGTGAGTTCCACTAGGAAAGAGGACACAAGACCGAGGACTGCATAGGTCTGCGACAGGAAGTAGTAAGAATGTTAAATCAGGGATACCTGAAAGAACTGTTGAGCGACAGAGGACGAGCCAACTTCGCTCGAGGATGCGATCAACCTCAAGGACCTCCAAAGCCACCATTACCCGCTCGTACCATACAAATGATCATTGGCGGCGGCTACGACATGGTAATCAACCATGTGAAATTCACCACCACACATAAACTTAAACGGATAGTCGCCCACGAACGGTATGATTACCTCGAAGATAGTATCTTCGACAAGTCAGATACCAATGGTTTGTCTTCCCCTCACTATGATGCTTTGGTTATAACATTACGCATCACATATACCTATGTAAAAAAGAATAATGGTGGATGACGGAAGCGGCGTGTGTATTGTTCACCCACGAGTTCTCATACAAATGAGGCTCGAGGACAAAATAATACCGCGTTGCATAACACTAACGGGTTTTAATAATGCAGTAGAGCAGACATCTAGAGAAATAGTGCTACCTGTCCTAGCAGGAAAGGTTACGCTGGAAACGACATTCCACATCATGAACCAGGAAATGACCTACAACGCCATAATAGGATGACCATGGATACACTCCATGCGAGTCGTCCCTTCAAGCTTCTATCAACTAATTAAATATCCCACCCCATAGGGGATATTCAGCATCCGAGGTGAGCCACGTACCGCCCAAGAATGCTACCGGATCGCCCAAGATTGCACATATACCAAACAAATAAATGGGGCAAGTGCGGAAGCATAGCAATCAGCCATGTCGGGAACAGAACACGACGTACAAGTAGAGGCCATCAAAGACCCGGACATCGTAGAAGCTTGCAAGGCAACCATAGAAGATCTCGATCTCGTCCAATTGGATAACACCGATAGCGCGAAAAAGGCTTATGTTGGACACAACCACTCGGAGCGAGGTAAGTATCGTGAGTTTTTAACTAACAACGCCGATTTGTTTGCGTTTTCCCACTCAGATATGCCAGGAATCCCAAGGGATATCGCCACACACAGGCTGAATGCCGATCTACTTTTTCCGCCGGTATGGCAAATGAGGAGAAAGTTTAATGCCGTAATTAATGAGGCGGTCAGCGAGGAGGTTGATAAATTACTCACCAACGGCTCCAAAGAATCAAAATACCCCCAGTAGGTCGCCAATGTGCTCATGGTCAAAAAGAAGAATGGGAAATGGCGAATGTGTGTTGACTTCACCGATCTAAATAAAGCATGCCCGAAGGACTCTTTTCCATTACCTCACATCAACCAATTTATCGATACAACAGCGGGGCACGAACTGCTGAGCTTTTTGGATGCCTACTCCGGTTATAACCAAATTCTAATGGCTGAAGAAGATCAAGAAAGACCACTTTCATCACTCATCAAGGAACGTACTGCAATAAGGGGATGTCGTTCGGGCTCAAGAACGCAGGGCCACGTATCAAAAGTTAGTCACCAAAATGTTCAAAGAACAACTCGGTAAGACCATGGAGGTTTACATCGATGATATGCTAGTGAAGTCGACAAAGAAAGAGGATCACATTGGTCATTTTAAGGAAGCCTTCGAGATACTAAGGCATTACGGGATGAAACTGAACCCCGAAAAGTGCGCCTTCGGCGTAACTTCAGGAAAGTTCCTTGGTTTCCTAGTGTCACAAAGGGGAATCAAGGTCAACCTGAATCAAATCAGGGCCATCAATGCAATACCGGAGATACTGACTAGTAAAAAGCAGGTACGGAAATTAACAGGGCAAATAGCTGCCCTATCAAGGTTCATTTCACGATCCTCAGATAGATGCCACAAATTCTTCAATGTGATAAGGAAAGACCACGGGCTGCAATGGAACAAAGAATGCATCGACGCCCTGAGAAAATTGAAAATGTATCTATCCTCGCCACCACTACTCATCAAAGCATGCCCGGGCGAATGTCTTGTGTATCTAGCAGTTTCTGTAGTTGCGGTAAGCGCAGTCTTAGTCCGTGAAGATAAAGGTATGCAATCTCCGATTTACTATATCAGCAAAACCTTAATCGAAGCCGAAACAAAGTACCCTCACCTTGAAAAACTAGCTCTGGCATTGGTCGTAGCTTCACAGAAGCTTAGACCGTACTTTCAATGTCACCCCATAAAGATGGTGACAACCTTCCCCCTAAGAGGTATCCTACACAAACCCGAACTCTCGAGTATACTAGCCAAGTGGGTCATAGAACTAAGCGAGAACGACATAACGTACCAACCGCGAACTACCATTAAGTCGTAGGTGCTCGCCGACTTCGTTGCTGATTTCAGCACGGAAATATTGCACAAGGTAGAACAAGAGCACTCCGCACTTCCACACATATCGACCTCTAGGTCCTCTACACCAATGGTGCCTCTAATGCTTCGGGATCGGGACTAGGACTCGTCCTCGAAGTCCCTATAGGCGAAGTGATTCGCCAGTCCATACGATGCCCCGAGATGACTAAAAACGAGGCTGAGTATGAAGCTGCGATTGCAGGTTTGAAGTTAGCCCTCAAATACGGCGCTCGACGACTCGTCCTCCATTGTGACTCTCCACTCATGGTGAATCAAGTCACCAGGACTTTCCAAATCAAAGAACTGAGACTACAAAAGTACCGGTCGAAAATCCACAAACTACTGCCAGAATTCGATGAATGCCGCCTCAACCAAATACCCAGCACACAAAATATCGAAGCATATGGCCTCGCCAAACTAGTTGCGGCCACCAAAAATATCAACAAGGAAAATGTGGTCACCCTCCTCCATTCCACAATAGACCACATCGAGGTACATTCTATAAACTTAACTTGGGACTGGTGTAACTGCCTCGCAGCATATTTGTAGGATGTAACGCTCCCACAAGATAAAAAAGAAGCCAAAAAACTCCGGGTACAAGCAGCCCGATACAGCCTCGTAAACGGTGATCTCTACAAAAGAACATTCGGCGGCGCCCTAGCCAAATGTCTTGGGCCAAATCAAACAAGGCGAGTACTGGAAGAAGTACACAAAGGGCACTGCGGCGCCCACATAGGAAACCGCGCCCTCGTCTGATGCCTCATCTACGCCGGGTACTACTGGCCCACCATGAAAAAAGAAGTCGCGGATTATGTCAGGAGATGTGAAAAATGTCAAAAGTATGCCCCTATGATACATCAAGCAGGGGAACTCCTTCATTCCGTCATTTCGCTATGGCCATTCATAAAGTGGGGGATGGACATAGTCGGTCTCCTCCCGGCAGGACGAGGTAAGGTACGCTTCCTTTTGGTATTAACTGATTACTTTTCTAAATGGGTGGAAGCAGGCGCATACACTCAGATACGTGAGCAGGAGGTCATCACATTCATATGGGAAAACATAATATGCCATTTTGGTATCCCCAAAGAAATCAGCTGCGACAACGGAGCTCAGTTCATCGAAAAGAGAACGACTGAGTTTTTCGAAAAATGGCACATCAAACGAATACTCTCCACGCCGGATCACCCTGCTGCCAATGGTCAAGCCGAATCCTCCAATAAAGTAATACTAAATATATTGAAAAAGAAGCTTGAGGATACTAAAGGGCTATCGCCTGAACTACTACCGGAAGTATTATGGGCATACCGCACTATGCCAAAAACCAGCACAGGAGAAACATCATATTCGCTGGTCTATGGGACTAACGCAGTTATACCCGTCGAGGTCGGAGAACCCAGTTTGAGATACTCCAACGAGAGTAGACCAAGCAACGACGAAAGTAGGCTACAAGATCTAGACGAAGTCGAAGAACGGAGAGACATGGCCCACATAAAAATGGTAGCCCAAAAGCAACAAGTAGAAAGATACTACAACAAAAGATCCAAGGTGCGACTGCTCAAAGTCGGAGACTACGTCCTCAAGGCTAAAACACAAGCATCGAAAGACCCTAATGAGGGAAAACTGGGGACGAACTGGGACGGACCATACAAAATCATAGCTGCAGCGAATAAAAGAGCATTCCAGTTAGAGACAATGGAGGGAAAACCACTCCAAAACAACTGGAATATCGCCCATCTCAAGTACTTCCACTTCTAAAAGAAGGTGTCACCTCTGTCATACTCTTTTTCCCTCACCCGGGTTTTGTCCCTTTTGGGTTTTCCCGGGGAGGTTTTTAACGAGGCGACAAGGGAAACACCTCAAGGATCAAAGTGTTGTTCATTACCTTGACCCGTCGACATGATCTACAGAGCAAATAATGAAGGGACTGGACATATATAATTGAATCTCCATTGTATGTGTAGAGTCGACATGTGATTCTCACAAGAATTTAATCGAATCTCCATTGTATATGCAGAGTCGACATGTGATTCTCACAAGAATTTAATCACATCTCCATTGTATGTGCAGAGTTGACATGTGATCCTTACAAGTATATAATTAAACCTCCATTGCTTGAACAAAGTCGACATGTCTTCCTACGGGAATATGATCAAATCTCCAACAAGAAATGGCTAAGGCCATCGACGATAACAAGAGTTCGACCTCGTTCGAACCACGGCGGGATCCTACTTCGACGACAGGTCGAAGCAACATCCTAATGGCCAAGGCCATCGACAATAACATGAGTTCGACCTCGTTTGAACCACGACGGGGTCCTACTTTGACGACAGTTTGAAGCAACATCCCAATGGCCAAGGCCATCGATGATAACATGAGTTTGACCTTGTTCGAACCATGACGGGATCTTACTTCGACGACAGGTCGAAGCAACATCCCAATGGCCAAGGCCATCGATGATAACATGAGTTTGACCTTTTTTGAACCACAACGGGATCCTACTTCGATGATAGTTCGAAGCAACATCCCATGGCCAAGGCCATCGACGATAACATGAGTTCGACCTCGTTCGAACCACGACGGGATCCTACTTCGACAACAGTTTAAAGCAACACCCCAATGGCCAAGGCCATCGATAATAACATGAGTTTGACCTCGTTCTAACCACGACAGGATTCTACTTAGACAACAGCTCAAAGCAACATCCCAATGGCCAAGGCCATCAATGATAACATGGGTTCGATAAATGCAAGAAAGAACAAATCGACGGAATAAGTTTTACATTACATCAAAATATTATTTACACTTTCCCTTACAAATGGACTCAAGTGGCACCCCCGCAAAAACCCCAAAACAAAGGCAAGTACAAACAAAGACTTCACATCATCCCCGGTGGGTAAGCATCTTCGTACCACGAATCTGAAGCAAGGCAGTTCACATCATCAGAGTTGATGTCATCCCCGTCAGGTGTGAGGGGGTCGTACCCGTATGCCTCACGAGCTGCACGAGCTTCGGCATGCACAACTTGAAGTTTTGCCTCAGTATATCTTCCCTCAGCGTGAAAAGCCTTATACACATCAATCCAAGCCTCCGCGAGGACCCACAGCTCATATAAACGATGGGGCACGACCGGATCAACTAAGGCACAAGACGTAGAAGGCTGAGAACATCGACTTGCATCTTCCGCCCTCACCAAGGCCATTTATCCATTTAACGCGGCCAGCTCCGCCTCTAGTTCTTTGATATGCCCCCCCCCCCCCCCGAGCCCTGTAACCATATGACTAGAGGCCTCCTTTTCTTCAGCCAGCTCTGACCTACAAACGCGGAGGGCATTCTCCAAAGATGCGGTTCCAGAAATAGCTGCCGCCAACTTATCAGTGCCAACGCCCAGCTCGCCCTTAAGCCCCTCTGCCTCTGCTGCCTTCGTATTCAACTCAGCGGTCAAACCGACCGCCTTTGCCTGCAAGTCAGCATTTTTGGCCATCACCCCTACTCAACTCAAGTTCGTCATCCTTCACCTTAAGGGAAGCCTCGAGCTCACTATTACGAGCAACAGCCTTTTGAGCTCCTCATCCTGCTCCTTGAACTCTTCGATCTTACGCTCCAGTTGGTCCTCCCACTGTTTGAGCCCCTCACAAAACAATTGAAAGTTAGGGTCCTAATGATAAATGTCGGCCATCACACGATGCTTAGCACGATACTATTGATATTTGGACGAAATTTTCTCATAAAGGCCCATCCTTCTTCTCTCCCTACGCTCTCGCTCAATCTCTATGATGAGGGTTTGACAAAAAAAAGGGAGAAGTTAGGAATAAAATGCAGAACGATGATCACCACACAAACCCAATGACGAAAAGGGGAGGAAAGGCACCTACCTGCAAAGCCATATCGGTGACCTTCTAAGACAAATCCACGTCGCTCATCGCCCTAAGCACCTCGTTCTCAGGGGCAGCACATAGAGGAGCTAGAGTAGACGCCACTTGCTCGTAGTTTAGCAGCAAGTTATAGTCCCTCGGAACGACTATGTGACTATCAGACCCTTCCGTTCTAATCTCCACATGAGTATGGCGACCCACGAACTCATTGACATCCTCTGGGTCGACATCTGAGCCTGAGCTGTCACCTTCAACACGATGACCTCCAACATTGGATGATGCACTGCCCTTAGCTGATCGCACCGAGCCGACTCCTGGGTAAGCTCCTTCCATTTGGGGAGACCTCCCCGACAAGATGGCATTAGCCATAAAAGTGGGCACGGATGCCGTTTGCGACGTCCTGCTTCTATCAGTATCTACGGCCACGACCTTCCCAAACTCCATCCTTCTCCTTTTTCTCGATAGTGGCTCGTCCCCGTTAGAGGACTCGTCCAAAGGATGTGAAGCAGGTACTAAAGAAGCCTCCTCCCTCACGACCACGACTCGAGAGGGTCCTTCTAATTGAATAGGTTGAGGACGGCCCTCTTGAACAGACTCACTCAGAACAAATTGCACGTCTGCGATAGCAACGGACTGTCAAAATGTAGGGACTGGCGCCCTCTGCCTGGAAGCTCTACGACCTGTCATCATGAAGGGTTGTATTAATAAACAAGGTCGACGAAGTGGTAAGGAAAATATTTACTAGAAGAGACTCTAGGGCCGTAATGCTTCACGAAGGTAGACTAATCATGAGTCTCTGCTTCATAAGGCAACAGTCAGGCTACCCAACCCTTGATATTCGCAATATGGAGAGTCGGACGTCCCAGAGCTGTGAACAGGATACAAACAAACTTTAAAATGAATACAGACGAAGGAAGAGTAAAACGAGTGGTGGCACTTACGAGTCTCATTCCATCGCTCTAGGAACCTGGCGGAATCAGAAACGACATGTTCGGTCTTGACAAAGAAGTACTTGTGCCAAAACTTGCGGCTTGCCCGGTCATCTATCCCGACCACTAGCCCTTTCGTGCCACGAAGCCTTAAATGCACCATGGTACCCTGTGGAAGCAGGGCGTAAATAGGTGCAAAAGGTGGCGGACAGAAATGTTACACTCTGCCAAATTTGCATACTTGGTCAGCAGCAGAAGTACCTTGAGCGTATATGGCAAACGCTGTGCTGGACAAACTTGATAGAACTTACAGAATTCTTCCGCTAAGGGGAAGAGAGGAAGAGTATAACCGATTAAGGGTACTTATAGAAAGCGCAGTAACATCTGTGGACATCCACGTAATCTCTTCCCGCCGGAACCATTTCTACATGAGCGGGAATGCCATACTTTACACGAAGAGCATCGATATGAACTTGCTTCATCTCAGAAAATACAGGGTCCGGAGTAGGAGGGGGTCTTTTAGGAAGTCACTCCGGGATAAGGGATGCCTCGGTAGTAACTCTTCCACCATAGGAAGGTTGTCACCCTCTTCTACCACTGTATCTTTGCCGCCAGAAGGGGGCGCTGTGGACAACAGGGTGGCTTCAGGAACCTCTTCACGAGAACGACGAGACCTCGGCATAATATCGTTCAAAGGAATATCAACACAAAAGGAAGAAGGAAGAAGAAGCTTCGAATGAAGAACGTAAGAAGAAACAGAAGGATATGAGAGCAAATTAGGAAGAGTGAAAGAAGTTATCAAGAGTGAAGTGGCTAAAGTTTTTCGAAAAATCAAACCTTTCACCTATTTATAGGGTTGTGTGGTGCCAGAATCGAGGCGGCAGGTCACAAAGCAGCACAAGAATCGAAGCATCAAGCCGTCAATTCCTGCCTCAAAAACCTGTGTGATGATGACGCACATGAAGCTGGCATCATTTCCCGGTAAAGTGTATCACTCGATGTCTTGCTGAACACATTGACCGTCCCTCGTTATCCACGTCATAACGTTTTAATGGATCAAATTTCTCCATAAGAACGTATAAAGTCCGTTCATCGAGGACGCACCCGGTTGCAACCTCAACAAGTGGAGGGAGTAACTGTATGGGTCCAAATTTGACCGACCACGACCAACGATGAGTACGGTAAACGACAGGGTCTCTTTAAGTCGATGTCTCGAGGGAGACAACCTTAAGGCAAAGAAGAAACTGTACGACCCTTGTAATAGTGCAAGCCCATTAGGGGACATTAGGAATATTCCGTCGAATATTCCTTGTATTTTGTCTTTTACAATTTAGAAGAGTTTCTCTCTTTGTATTAAAAGGGGACAATAACCTTGTAACGGAGGAGGGGGGAACTCTAGAGAGATTATGATTCTTGAATGAAAAGAAACTTAACGACCATCTTCTCTTTGCCTATATTCTTTCTAGAGATTATTATATTCAGCTAAGATTTACCCCTTCATCTTTGATTGATTTGTTCAAAAAGGTTTTAATATCTTTTGAGTCAAATAGTATGCTTAAAACTGGTTACCCGGTGTCATTTCCACGGTCATAAAATGGGGGAAGTTCACGGTTAGCCACTAATAACACATGTATTTACTTTTAGGCCAATGTTTAAAATATCTTTAGTTTTTAGCCACTACTTTA
The DNA here is from genome assembly GCF_000715075.1 of Nicotiana tabacum. Taxonomy (NCBI): domain Eukaryota; kingdom Viridiplantae; phylum Streptophyta; class Magnoliopsida; order Solanales; family Solanaceae; genus Nicotiana; species Nicotiana tabacum. Next base: position 81,812,037 of record NC_134095.1, read on the forward strand.
ATAAATTTTACCTGCCCGGACGAAAATACCCTTCTGCTCATAAAGTTCAGGACTACATGTCCTTAACTTTTGAACTTGCAACTCCAAGTTCAGGACTTCAGGACTACATGTCCTTAACTTTTGAACTTTCAACTCTAAGTTTAGGGCTTCAGGACTATATGTCCTTAACTTTTGAACTTGGAACTCAAAGTTTAGGACCAGTTGTCCTTAATTTATGTGCTTGTAAATCTAAGTTAAGGACTACTTTTGAACTTGTAAGTCTAAGTTCAGGACCTATTGTTCTTAGCTTTTGGGCTACTTAGCCTAACTTCAGGACCTATTGTCCTTAACTTTTGAGTTTGTTAGTCTAAGTTCAGGACTTCAGGACCTATTGTTCTTAACTTTTGAACTTATAACTGTAAGTTCAGGACCTATTATCCTTAACTTTTGAGCTTGTTAGTCTAAATTTAGGACCAAGTGTCCTTAACTTTTGAACTTGTAATTCTAAGTTCAGGACCAAGTGTCCTTAACTTTTGAACTTGAAACTCGAAGTTCAGGACCAAGTGTCCTTAACTTTTGAACTTGTAACTGTGAGTTTAGGATCCAAATGTAGAGGTACACACTTGTATCTGTAGGTCAATCTATAGATACAAAAATGGTGTATGTATAAGTTGCAGTTGAAATGTGCGTATTTTAGCATTTCTACTTCACAAATGTACATGTACACTGATTGACTGAAGAGTGTGAAATTTAGCGTTTCTCTCTCCAAAAATGTTGTATACATATATACATTTTACTGTGAGGAGAAAATGACATGAGGAGAGCAGAAGTGGCATATTTTAGCATTTCGTTAGTTTATGTAATTTGTCAGTTCGTGCAACTACGTAACCCATTGCCGTGTGGATGCTAAGATGCACCGTGGGTGTTGGTGATAGAGTCAGTGAAACGTTGAGATTTGGGTAGGGAAAGTGCACGGTTAGCCATGGCAGTCGCCGCCTCAGAGACAGCAGCACAGTTTTTCTCCTTAACATGAAAGAGATAGAAGAAAGGGTAACACAATCTTTTTATATTAATTTTAATAGACTAGTGGCTACTATTGCTAAGCATTAAAAATGCTGGATAAAAAGTAAATACCACTTTAAAAAGTGACTACCCCACACAATTTTTACTCATAAAACATCCATAGTGCTTCAGCTCTTAACTGGGTTAAAGCCTATTCTAAGTTAACGACCTACCTGTCTCTTCATACTATTCATCTTATTTTTGTTTTTCTGGTCTCAACCATTTGAGTGTTGCTTTGCAAGCATAAGCAAAAAGGTTTTAAAAATGAAAAGATATATTTTCTTACACATTAGCTCACAACTCACGTGTTAGTCTTAAATTAGACAATTTTCATCTAGACCTGAGGTTCTGAAATGTAGAACTTTGTCCGCACTTAAGTTCGAAAAGAGATTGATAGATGCATGTTCGAAAATTGAGATATTTAATGTACTATTTTTGCCCTTCAAAGTTGTCTGTTAAGATAATGGATAGTTGTAGGAAATAACACAAAAGTTATGATACATGTCGCATTCTCTTAATTAAGAAAGGTAAACAAACCCATCAATTCCCCAAAGTTTGTGAAGCTAGCTGGATGCCGATTTTCTTTCGAAAAGATTTAGCTAGCTCAAGATATATTTGGCACGACTCAAGTTCATGGCACATATTGTGCCCTTTGACCTAACAGATCTCTTGGATTTGTTCCTTGGGGTAGTAATCATCGAGCCCATGAGCGTGTGTATCATCTAAACTATTGTTCTAAGCCTTACAAAGTTTTTTACTTAATTTCCTCTCTTATTATAATGTGAGATTTTCCTAAGGTGACATGTGTACCTCTTTCTTCGGAAGTTTCTCTAACATCATACGATATTACTTTCTTTGTCTTTTATGAAGAAAGAATGCATTTACAACCTTCCAATAATTAAGGGATTTAAGTATATTTTCCTTGAATGAGATATAAAAGCATAAGTTTTAAGTTTATCCATGGCCATGGAGGGGTATAGCGCGGGAGTTAAAATATCCTTGCAACTTTAATTAAACTTTTAGAGTTTGATATGATGAGCCACCATGTCATCATACCACATAGGCGTCATTTGGCATATATTAATGCCATGTAGAAGCTTATATAAGAAGAAGGCTAGCATTTGTGAGAAGAATCTAGAGAAGTATGGACATTTCCTTAGGAAGAATCTAGATCCTTATGGATTTGCTAGGAAAATCCTTGGAATCTTCTAGGCTAGTAGAGAATTCTAGAGAAAGCCCTTATCTTATAAATATCAAGGACTTGTATAATAATTAATATTTACACACTAGCCCCTAGGAGACTAGTATATAAAGGGGTCATTCATTTGTAATTCACCAAGCAAACAATTCACGTCTCTCTAATATAAAACTTCCTTTAACAATTCTCTTATGTTCTTTCTTCCATTCTCTTAGCGATCTTGAGTGTAGTAAGACTGACTTGGCATGGCAAGAACGTGAGCAAGTTGTGCAAGATCGTGAGCAAGTTGTCAAGTGCCACACGTGTACTTAGTTAACAACTAAGGACATGACAATGTGGTATCAGAGCGAAGGTTTCAACTAAGGGAATGGCGAACGACGGAGAAATTAATGCTGCCAACACCCAAGCCAACGTCATCCAAGATGCTGCTGGCAAGAGCAGCCGTAGCAAAAAGAGGAATGCCACCAGTAAGAGCCAGGAGGTGCCACTTGAGGTTGTGTCAAACGAAGGGCTTACATCCCAAGAACCATCTGCCACTGAGGCAAGCGAGGATGAAGTGGAGATCCTTCCAGAGGACGTCTCACTCGGTAAAGAGTGGGTGATGAAGATGAACGCGGGGATGAACGCCGAGGAGATCTTTGGGCAACGCTTGGGGAAGGTGGAAGGCACCCTTAGCGTTCTTGAGGGACACGCTCTTGAAGAGATTGAGAGTATCCGAAATGACTTGGAGGGACTTACACAGACTGAGATGGAACTAAGACAAACCACCACTGCCTTAGAGTGCAGACTCATGGAGGCTTTGAGTACTATCGATGCTATGAAGGCAAAGATAGAGTCACTCGAGGAGCATGTCAATGCTGGCGTGATCGAGGCAGCCAACAATGTTGTGGTGATGAGGGAGGCCAAGATCGAGGCTCCCAAACCCCCTGTGTTCAAAGGTGTTCGTGATGCACAAGAAGTGGAAAACTTCCTTTGGCACTTGGAGAACTACTTCAGGCATGACAAAGTGAGGGACGACGAGGCCAAGATCAACATTACGATACTGTAACTCTCAAAGACTTCCATGCTATGGTGGAGAAGGAAGATGGCCAACGTGGATAAAGGTCTATGTACTATTAGCACATGGGATCAGTTCAAAGCGGAGTTCAAGCGACAGTTCTTTCCAAACAATGTCTTGTACGAGGCAAGGGGAAAGTTTAGGGAATTGAAGCAAATAGGGAGCATACATAACTATGTCAAGGAGTTCACTACCCTTATGCTACAAATCCCCAACCTGACCAATGATGACTTGTTGCTCCACTTCATGGACGGGTTGTAAAATTGGGCTAAGCATGAGTTGCAACACCGACAAGTCACTGATATAGACCAAGCCATAGTGGAGGCCAAATCATTGATGGATTTTAGGCATGACAAGCACGGCAAAGGCAATGGTAAGGAGTCAAAGGTTAACAATGTCAAAGGTGGGGGAGACTGTGGCAAAGGCAAGGAGATACAACAACAATACTCCAAGACTCAAGATCCCAAAAAGTCAAGTGGTCATCAGGGTTACGCCGAGAAGAAGGCACAGGCTGAGAAAAGGGATGCTACATATGCGAAGGGCCGCACGACTTTAGGAATTGTCCCAACCTCAAGAGCCTCAGTGCCATGGTCCGTGAACGGAAGGAGCAGCCGCAAGGAGAGAGTTCAGGAATCGCACAGTTGGGTATGATCGAATTATGTGATGTTGTCACAAAGCAAGCTATCCAACCTACATAGAACGACAATCAGTACGTGGATCTCACCATCAACAACAAGCCCGCTCGTACAATGGTGGATACTGGAGAAACTCATAATTTCGTGACTGCGGCTGCCGCAAAGAGACTAGAATTAAAGCTTTCTCCAACCAACTCTCGCGTCAAGATCGTGAATGCCGAGGTACAAAATGCTCGTGGGGTAGCTCATGGAGTTTGTGTCAAATTGGGAACTTGGAAAGGTATGACAAACTTTACCGTAACCATTATGGATATCTTTGACATCATACTGGGGTAAGAGTTCTTTAGACCTTGTCATACTTTGATCTACCCCTACCTTCAACATCTCTTAGTTATGGAGAGGGAAAGAGCTTGCATGGTACCTACAGTGACTATGTCACACGGACAGATCCAAGCACAACTCTCAGCTATGCAGGTAGTCAAAGGGATCAAGAAGGGGGAGCCAACGTTCGTGGCAACCATTGCAACTCTAGAGGAAGATAAGAATTTTCAAGAGATAGTGCCTCCTTGCATAGAGAAGTTTCTTGAGGAAAACAAAGATATCATGCCCGAGGAGTTGCCTAAGCACTTGCAGCCTAGGCGAGAGGTGGATCACAAGATTGAGTTGGAGCCAAGGGCTAAGCCACCCGCATTTGCCCCATATCGTATGGCATCGCCCTAGCTAGAGGAGCTCAAGAAACAATTGAAAGAGTTGTTGGATGTTGGCCACATTCGCCCATCAAAGGCACATTTCAGCGCACCGGTATTATTCTAGAAGAAGAAAGATGGATCGTTGCGTTTGTGCATAGACTACCGAGTGCTTGTACCCGATCCCGCTTATTGCTGACTTGTTTGATAGACTTGGGCAAGCCAAGTACTTTACCGAGGTGGATCTTCGAAAAGGATACTACCAAGTTCGCATTGCGGAAGGGGATGAGCCAAAGATAGCATGTATGACGAGATATGGTGCCTTTGAGTGGTTGGTGATGCCCTTCAGCTTAACCAATGCACCGGCCACATTCTGCACCCTTATGAACAAGATTTTTTATCCCTACCTTGATCAGTTCGTGGTAGTCTACCTAGATGACATAGTTATCTATACAAACACCTTAGAGGAACACATGGAGCACTTAAAGAAGGTTTTCCAAGTCTTGAGAGAACGAGTTATACATCAAAAGGGAGAAGTGTGAGTTTGCCTAATCAAAGGTGCACTTCTTGGGCCATGTTGTTAGCAATGGCGAGCTACGCATGGACAAGGCTAAGGTACGTGCTATCCAGGAGTGGGGGGCACCTATAAAGGTAACTGAGTTGATATTCTTCCTTGGCCTTGTTAACTAATATCATCGGTTCATCAGTGAATACTCAGCAAAGGTCGCACCATTGACTGAGTTGCTAAAGAAGAACAAGCCATAGGTTTGGACGGAGCATTGTCAAAAGGCGTTTGAATGCCTTAAGGCAGCTATAACAGATGAGCCAGTCTTGGCGTTACCTGACTTTGCCAAGACATTTGAGGTGCACACAGATGCCTCAGATTTTTCCATTGGGGGTGTCCTGACGCAGGATAAGCATCCCATAGCATTTGAGAGCCGCAAGTTAAATGAGACGGAGCGGTGTTACACGGTGCAAGAGAAGGAAATGACTGCCATTGTGCATTGCCTTCGTACATGGAGACACTATCTGCTCGGGTTGAGGTTCCTGGTCAAGACTGATAATGTGGCTACCAGCTACTTTTAGACACAGAAGAAGCTCACACCAAAGCAGGCTAGGTGGCAGGATTTCTTGGCCGAGTTTGATTATGCGCTGGAGTATAAGCCGAGCAAAGATAACGTTGTAGCCGATGCCTTGAGCCGGAAAGCCGAGCTTGCTGCAATCACTTCAGCAAGATGGGATATTTGGGAGGCTATAAAAGAAGGTATGCAGCATGATCCAGCAGCCAAACAACTTATAAAGTTAGCCAACAAAGTCCAGACGAGACGGTTTTGGATAGAAGACGGCCTACTACTTACCATAGGTCGGCGGGTCTACTTGCCTAAGTTTGGAGACATTAGACGACGGATCATAACGGAGAGTCATGACACAATGTGGGCTGGTCATCCAGGTTAACGTCGCACTAGGGACTTGGTTGAGTCAGTCTACTATTGGCCACACATGTGAGATGACATAAAGTACTATGTGCAGAATTGTCTTGTCTGTCAACAGGACAAGGTTGAACAACAACAACAACTGGGAGGACTTTTGGAGCCACTACTAGTTGTAGAGCGTCCATATGAGAGAGTGACTATGGACTTTATCACTTGCCTACCGAAGTCCGACGGTTATGGTACTATTATGGTGGTCATGGATTAAAGATTTTCCAAATATGCCATCTTTATGCCCGCCTCACCAGGTTGCGCAGCTAAGGAAGCCGCCAAGCTATTCTTTAATAACGTGGTAAAGTATTGGAGCTTACCATAACATATCACCAGTGATCGAGACCCCCGCTTCACTAGGAACTTTTGGAAAGAGTTGTTCGACATACTTGGCACGGAACTGCACTTTTCTACTAGTTTCCAACCACAGACGGATGGACAAACGGAACGGGTCAATGCCTTACTAGAATGCTACTTGAGGTATTATGTAAGCGCATAAGAAAGATTGGGCAAGGCTCCTAAACATCGCCCAATTCTCTTATAACTTGCAGTGGAGTGAGTCCACGGGGCGGATACCATTTGAGCTAGCCACAGGCCAACAACCACAAACTCCACATTCATTACCATCCGCGTTCGAGGGAAAGAGTTTGGGGGCTTATCATATGGCCAAAGGATGGGAGGAGCAGCTCGACACTGCTAAGTCCTACTTGGATAAGGCAGTTAAGAAGATGAAGAAGTTTGCAGACCGTAAGAGGCGTCCAACAGACTATAGAGTTGGGGACATGGTCATGGTGAAGTTTAACCCAAAACAGTTCAAGGCACTATAGGGCATGCATCAAAATCTGATTCGCAAGTACGAGGAGCTATTTAAGATCGTCGCCAAGGTAGGAAAGATCTCATACAAGCTTGACATATCATCGTATCTTAAGATCTACCTTGTCTTCCATGTCAGCATGCTTAAGCCATATCATGAAGATAAGGATGATCTGAGTAGGGGCTAATCAAGTCGAGTGCCAATGACTATCACCGCCTCGCATGATCGGGAGATTGAAGCTATCCTAGATTACCTGCCAGGCGAAAATAAGGGCAAAAAACCACCGCTATGTTCCTCGTCCATTGGAAAGGGCAATCACCGGAGGAGGCCACGTGGGAACGATATGAAGACTTATGGAAATTCAAAGATAAGATCCGAGAGTTTATGCAGCAGCATTGCGCCGCGATAGTCGCAATATTGGGTGGGGGAGAGTGTCATGACCTGCCATGTCATCATGCCACATAGGCACCATTTGCCATATATTAATGCCATGTGGAAGTTTACATAATAAGAAGGCTAGCATTTGTGAGAAGATTCTAGAGAAGTATGGACATTTCCTTAGGAAGAACCTAGATCCTTATGGATTTGCTAGGAAAGTCCTTGAAATCTTCTAGGCTTATAGAGAATTCTGGAGAAAGCCCTTATCTTGTAAATATCAAGGACTTGTATAATAATTAATGTTTACACTAGCCCCTAGGAGACTTGTATATAAAGGGAGTCATTCAGTTGTAATTCACCAAGCAAACAATTCAAGTTCTCTCTAATACAAAGCTTCCTTTAACAATTCTCTTGTGTTCTTTCTTCCATTCTCTTAGCGATCTTGAGTGTAGTAAAGCTGACTTGGCATAGCAAGAATGTGAGCAAGTTGTACAAGATCGTGAGCGAGTTGTCAAGTGCCGCACGTGTACTTAGTTAACAACTAAGGACGTGACATTGAGCCTTAAAAAGGAAAAACTTTTTAGGTAGGGAATGAAAAACCTTTTAGTTAGTGGGCCTATCCAACCCGAATTCAAATTAATTGGAAGTAATGGCCTTATGATATTCATGAATTGTTAAACAAAAAGAGAAATCTCTTATCCATGAATCTATTAATAAATGTCCCACAGTTTATCTTCCCCCTTTAATACTGCCTAGATCCCTAAGTTGACCCCTTTACAATAGGCAACAACACCACAAGGCAAGAATCTTGCCACAAGATCGTCAAAAACCAAGACTCATAGACAGTAGACTCTTGGTTCCTCGCGAGATCAGACATTCTTGCTGTTTGCTTTTTCAAAAAGAAATTCTTTTTAAGTGGTTTGTGGAAAGCCATTTAGACTAGATTTAAGTTTTCTCAACATATTCTAGTAGTGATCAAACATAAGCATGACGTGCATTATGATGATATATAGAGCTAATTAGTTTTCTATTTTTAGTGTACATTTTGATAGGTGAAAGGAGAGGAAGAGATTCTCCAAGTGTACTCATTAAAAAACATTATTCTCCAAGTAATTATGCATTAATATTGAGGGCGAAATGTCGTCAATTAGAACTATTTTGAAGGAAACCTAAACCTTAATAATAATTACGATAAGATTAATTTTTCGATTCATGTTAGTATGAAATCATCTTGATTCTCAAGAATCTTTACTGTTCACACCATGTGGATACTTATATATTCTGTGTTATATTTTTTTTTCTCACTTCTATTTTGTTTGAATGCATTTGTTATAGCAAAATTAATTTATTGTGCGTAGGCAAGTAACGATTGAGATGATTGGCTGAATAAAATTTAATTTCTAAGTGGTGGAGGAGCAGTGAGGTTAAGATTTTTATAATGAGCAAAGACGTAGACGTGGAAGAATTACAACGAAAAATTTATAATGCAGTGTAAAATTATAAAGTGCTAGGTACAACAACAACAAACATCAGAAGTGGGATACGGGAGAGTAGTATGTACGCAGACTTTACCCCAATCTTCAAGAAAGCAGAAAGACTGTTTTCGAAGACCCTCGCTTAGGAAAGATAAAAGGAAGGGCAGCAGAATCACATCAATTATAAAATCGAAGCAAAAATTACAAAGATATAAAACTAAAATTGAGTATTATAATCAGAAGGCCGAAACGAAAACAACAATAAGTAGTCACATAAATCAAGGAATACATAAATAATGTTAACTCATGTACTAAAACTGCTGTTACAGACGAGGACAACGCTTGGGGACCTATTCTAATCATTTACCTTTATTCTCAACTTCTATACCTTCTTATCCATGGTCATGCTCTCGGTGAGCTGGAACAACGTCATATTTTATCTAATCACCTTTCCCTAATACTTTTTCGGCTTACCTCTACCTCTCACTAGGCCCTCCACGGCCAACCTCTCACACCTCCTCACTGGTGCATCAGCGTTTCTCCTCTTCACATGTCTGAACCATCTAAGTCTCGCCTCCCGCATCTTGTCCTTCACAGGGGTCACGCCCAACTTATCCCGAATAACTTCGTTTCTAATTCTATCCAACTCCCACATCCATCTCAACATCCTCATTTCAGTCACCTTCATATTTTGAATATGGAAATTCTTGACTGGTCAACACTAAGCCCCATATAACATGGTCAGTCGTGACCACCGCTCTATAACCAAGTAAACAGTTAATACTTATGTGGCCAGATGTCCCAACCTTTCTGAATCCCAGTATATTTTACACCTCTATTTGTCATTTCAAAAAAGTTACATATAGTATAACTAGATGTATTAGCATACAACTAGATTAGCAGCCGAGTTAAGCTGGGACCACAGACAGTTTCAGCAATTCATATTGTATAACGCTTTGCGATGCCGTGACATACACTGTACGTAGAACGTGAATCTTTCGAATAAGTTGACAAGAAACTAAGGCCAATATGTTTTTAATCCATGAAACATTGAATTTAAATTCAATTATTCAGACCTGAACTAACTAAGTGGATTTAATATCTCATTAAGAATATGTTGTGCATTTAACAATTCATATAAATCTGACATTTTATTACTGTATCCATTACCGATATAGATTCTCCCATCAACATCCACGAAAGAGCACTACCATTAGTTGCCTTTACCGTCAATCATCTTTAGCACCAGCCAACCAGTTTTTACTGCATAACCATAATCACAATAAGATCAGTATTTATCTCGAATTAGAACTTTTATTAAAAGCAAAAAAGAGAAAATAATAAAAGAGAAAAGAAAATTCTGGCGAATTCCAGATTTAAAAATTGTGATAGAGGTGTGCACCAATCATACTAATATAAACTTTTTCACTTGTTGTTTACACCAAACTATACTAATTTATTATAGTTGAGTGATAAACTAAGGTGAGAATGTGCATTAATTAAGTATTATTTGGTAATAACTATATTTGTAAAGACATATGCCATGTATTTATTAGGTCAGTAAAAACATGTACAGAGCAAATATTTACCCTACTTCAATGTAGACATATTATTGTTATTTCACAAAGTCTTGATAGAGTTGTGCATCCCATCAGTTCTGTCGATCTAAAATGAGTTTAGTTCAAATTAATCTATATTTATATCTATATTATTATAAAAGCACGAATATCGAAACGCTAAATATTGAACGACAAAAATATCCTTGAATTATTGACCGACTTTTATACCCTTTACAATTGAATTATTTCTTCAAAAAAAATTAGAATATGGGATAAAATTGCAATATTTAGCGCCTAAAATATAGGAGTTTGATACCAACTAATACTAGAAATTTTTAAACCATAAAATAACGTGAATTACGCTATAGTGCCTAAAATATAGGAGTTTTTTACCAACTAATAATAGAACTTCTGAAATGTCACAGGAAAAAAAAATTCACAAGCCATAATATAACGTAATACCAATGCCGTCCTAACTCCTTATTCAAACACACGAAAGAATATCTAAAAGATAACAAAAAAATTAGAGTAAGTTTAAAAGTGGAGAACATATAAGTAGCAGCCTGTTTTTTCGGTTTCAAAATCAGAGATAGTCTTAAACGTATCCTTCTAATCCAAATATTGAATGACTTTCATATATTCTTCATTTTTTGTTCTAATCCATTATGATATTCACATATATTTAGTAACAAGTAGTTTTCGAATATATACGCAAGTGAAAGTTTATAATTTTTGATACACATTTTTAATATTTGACACAAAATATTTCGTGTAACGCATGAACATAGAGATTAATTATTATAAAAACATGAATACCATGTTGGAAGACCAAAATAGCCTTAAACATTTAAGTTATATAAGGACGGAATCGTAATCACTTCTAATGTAATATTAAATTTTGGATGAGTTATATATAGGATAGGATGTATGATGAACCGAATATATATTTGCCACCAATTATGAAGTAAATTGAATCCAACTTTGACTAGAAAGGCATGTCTATAAAAAGTTTCTTTTTAAGAACAAAAAATTTTGCACCAAATCTTCCGGATTTTTTAGGAAAAATATTCCTATTCATATTAATCGTTCAACTTTTGCTTCTTCTCAATTTTTATCTACTAAATTTTTAAAAGCTAAAGTGTTATTTCAAACAGATAATTTTTGTTGGATAAAATTATACGTTTAGAATTTTACTTAAAATTAGAATTTTGAATTCCACTAACAATAATTCTTTCTTATCTATCTATATTACAAAAGTATGAATACAATGTCGGTTTATAAAAATACCCTTATAATATTAAGCATAATAAAAGGATATAACCGGAATTCTAAATATTAGTCTTATAATCTTATTAGTTTTAGGACATAATACTATATGTTAGGAATCTTACATAATTACCTTTAGGAATACTATTAGTATAATTACTTTCGGGCTGTCAACTTCATATAAAGTTGAACAAATAAATATCTTTTGTCATGTACTTCTACTACTTTCAAGATATAATTCTTAAAAATTCCTATTACTAATTTAATTTGAAAACATATTATATTGTCCTACTACTAATTTAATTTGAGAAGGTATTATATTGTCCAAATTCATTTAGAAAAAGGAGAGTCTGTATTATTATAAAAGCATAAATACAATATTAATATACCAAAATAGCCCTAAATTATTAAACGGAAGAACTCGTAGGAAGAGGACATAACTGCAATAGCCTATTTTCTAATATACCTTCTATGCTAATTTTTAATATTTAAGATTTTAAAATTAATAAAATTTTATCTATTAAATTCTTATTAAAAATATGTAGGAAGATTTAATAAAATCAATTTCATAAGAATCCTCCGTATTAGTAATACATTATTACTCCATAACGTCCAATACCAAGAAAAAATAAAAATAATATTAAATAGACTGCATAAAGAGTTGAAATTGAGGAAAAATACACCCACGATAATATATTATTATATTATATTTAAACTATTTTCCTACTAAAATAATATATTTTTAATTAATTTTTCGTGTAATATAGAAAAATACCTAATTATTAAATAACAACTAAGAAAATATTTAAGGATATAAATGTATGAGAAAGAGAAAAAAATGGTTGGTAAGAGTCAATACTACTAATGATTCTACAAATATAAAGATCTAAAAGTGAAATGTCATATCAATCTTTTACTCTTTAAAATTAAAATTTATAGTGGATAAAATTAGAATTAAGATTAATATTCAAAACAAGAGATGAACTAATATTAAGATCTGAATCAACATAGAATAAATTATTTTTTATGTTAAAATTGAATAATTAAATCTTTAATTAATTATTTAGCAAGAGAATCAAATTAAAAAATTTTTTAAATTCATCATATGAATAAAATTCTTATTCAAGTTAAAAAAAAATCTTAGGGTACATAAATGTATTTCATAAAAAGAGCGTTAGAACACAAAGTAAAAAGGTTGGTATATTATTAACAATCAAAATGACATACAAGTGTCTAAGGAATGGCTAAGTGTCAAACGGAGTTCTAGGGATATATTAAATATTAATGAACCGTTTGGTGAAAAATTAATGAATTGGGAGGTAATTTATGTCAAGTACTACCAGTAGTTCCAAAATCAATAAAAGCAGAGAGTGTAAAAACTAGCTTTCCAAAGTTATACTTCTGACCTCAAATGAAAAAGATTCAATTAATAAGAACTATAAAGTAAGAACAGATCCAGTATTCATTGTCTTCTTGCTTCGTGTTGGAAACGAATAAGAGAATCCAATAAAATATGATTTGGTTCTTCCTAAACACTTGATTGTCAATTCCAATGGTAATAGTAGTGCATTTAATAAGAGAAATATTTCTATCATTAGATTAAATCGCAATTTGTGCATATCACATGATAGAATTAAAAAGATATCTTAGTAGCAAAAATGAATATGTTGATCAACTAAATAAAAAGTTGATTGCAAAATTTTATATTAAAAACAAAATATTTTTCTATTTTGACTCACTAGAAAATGATACCAATAATTACTTCCAAGAACAATACTTAAATACTTTAATACCAAATGTCCTTTCTACCAAACATGTTTGTTGTCAAGTTGATTAATTCTTACGTATGTTAGTGTCACCATTTATATAATAGACTAAGTTAAAATTGATCTTCCATTGCATATAAGTTGATTTTGAAGAAAAATATGCTCGTCATGCTACTAAAAAACTTAGATGCGCCGAATAGATTATGTAATAGCACGCATATGTTATATAGAAGTTTTGACAATAATGTCATACATGCAAAAATTATGATATAGGTCAATGTGATTCTAAGTATATTCTTATCCCTGAATTCAACTTTCATCTTCCGAAACTAAGGAATATCCTTTTAAATTTGTGAAAATAATTTTTAGCATGTTTATGGTTTGCAAATATAATAAATAAAGCATAAGGACAAACATCCTAAACATTAGACTATATTTACCGCAATTTCTTGCACGAACAACTGTATGTTGCACTTTCAAGAGAGATATCAAGATGGACAACAAAAGTTCTGGTTAAGGCAGAGTAACCAAAGCATTGGGAGGAAACATACACACAAAAATATTGTCCACAAAGAAGTGTTCGTTAAGATATCATCACATTAAATACTTTTAAACTATAATACATAATTATCCAACTAACATGACAAAATTGATCATTTGTGTAAGTTTTATAATGTCCTTTTATTTTAAATTCATGTATTATGCTAATGTAATAATAATTTTCGGTATTTAGATAATTATTGTATTATTATACATAAAATTTCTCTCATTAATTAAATTTTTTTGTTCCTTCATATAAACACATGTTTAAATCATCACGCGCTATTATTAACGTGCAATGCACGTTCATACATATATATATATATATATATATATATATATATCTTATTTGTGAGAAGTTAAAACAATTTGTCCGCGAGAGAAAAGAATGCATTGAGATGAAATAAGAGGAAATGAGGAATAGATGATGGTTTCTCATCTCCATTCAGCCAGTGATAGTCCCGAGCTGATTATATTCAAAACACTGTACAAAACAAAATATTATTTCATGTAATGTGCCTATAAAGAAAAAAAGTTTAATTTTAACTCTCAAGAGAGAAAATGAATGTTCCTAATATTAAAATGGGAAAATTCATATTAGAACAACTGAGCTCCATACTTTTCAATTTTATAGCTCATATTTTAATTTACAACCAACTAGCCCAAAAATAATATGTTTAGATTCAACATCCAATTCCAATAGATTCTCAAAATTACTATTTAATTTTTAAAAAAGATTCCTTAAGTTTTTAAATTAATTTTCGAATCAGTAACATGACTCAAATATTAATTCAACAAACCAAATTCATTTGGGTGGTGAAAATTAGATTTTTAACAAACTTAAATATGTGGGTTTAAATTCCGAATTTGATTTTGTGAGAAATTTGGAGTGGGTGTTATTTAGACTTGTTAGAAATAGTATAAGGATGTGTATATAAAATTTGAAGTCATTTAATGGAAATTTGGACTGGTTTTGAACAAGAATTCTTGCTCAAATCTACTCCAAATCACTTCAAATTTAAATTTTGAACTCCTTTTGATATTTTCAATCAATTGGAACAACACCCAATCCAAACAACTAACAAATTCAAAAAAATCCATTTTCAAAAGCAAAGCTTTGAATGGTCTTCAATGGTGGACTTCTACTCTTCAATTTTCTTACATTACAAGCAGGTGACACAAAAGGAGAAGCAGAAAATACACGGCCCCTTGAAGCATATGCAGAAGATGTGAGAAGAAAAGAGAGTGAAAGCAATGGTTGTGAGAATAAAGAATTAACTCCATAGCTTTTAGAAGCAATGGTTGTAAGAACACCGATTTTGAATTTTCAAGTGCTTTCAAAATATGTACAATGTGGATTAGGTGGGGTAAAACTTAAAAACATGAGTCATTTTTTGTTATGGTGTGAAGTCATGTGTATTTTCTTGTAATTCTTTCTATTAAAATTTATATGAAGTTAATAACATCTTCCTAATAATACTAGTTAAGGAAAAAATCATCTTAGTTCTCAAATACTTGTAATAATTCTTACAAAACAAAAAGATTCAATTCTACTTCAGTCGCGCGTTTTCATAACTATCAGCAAATTTTTTCTTTAAAAGCAACTTGAATTTTATTTTTGCCATAAAAAGATCGGATCCTGATTCGGTGATGCCAATGGAATAATCCGATACACACCCTGGGTTATGTTTAAACAAACATTTGAAGCTAACACAAATATAATAAGAGTTTGACTTCAAGTGCACCAGAAAAGATTTAATTCATTTAAAAAAAAAAAAAGAAGATTCAAACTTAGCATGAGGAGAGAGAAATAAAGGAGTTCGTTTTTTACTTATTTATTCGATAGTCGAAATTAATTAATTCAATTAATCTAAATTCATGCCAATTAGTAGGCTCAGTACAAAAGTTAAATTATTTTCTATTCATTAGTTAAAAGTAATGACAACCATTTCATCGAGATCTTATTCGGGGAAGTTCGTATCTGATTGTGGGGCCCACTTGTCTTTTTTAATTACCCATTGATAAGAACAACACAACAACTTCAATAAGTCTGGGAACCAAACAAAAGGGACTAATTTATGGCTAGTGAAAGTATTTATTAAGATTCCATCAACTGCGGAAGTAACGAAGAGAAGAACTCAAGTAGAAAAGCCAAAATCCCATAAGTGGCTGTATTTTCACTGTTTTTATAGATGGGGTCAACTTTTCTTTGTTTTTCACTTTTTGTTACGTATCCGCTTTATCGAGTACTGGATTGAATTTGTGCTGAAAGTTGGGATAACGCACCTAACAAAGATAGATTTAGTTTAAATCTTGAATTCAAAATTTCTAATTAAAAATGAAAAAATATTTAGCACTCCAACACAACTTTTGATCAATAGAATAATTGAAAATTTCTAACTTTTTCACAATCAGGATATATTATCTCTTAAATTAGTTTTAAAAATATCAGAATAAATATGTAAATCGCCAATAGTTCGTGGTTGGGAAAAATGTGGATTACCTCCTAACCAATCATTGCATGTCTTATTCCTTGTTTTTAACTATCATTATTTTTTGCGTACTAGTAAGTGTCGAATTTTTACTTGCCAAAAGCTTCTCTATAGCTTTGCCAACTAATAACGACAACCACACTGTCAAAGCTTCCATATTGTAGCCAACCGATAAAAATACTTCTTCTAAAATAGAATTGACGTACTTTTGATTTCTAAAGTTTCAATATTTTGACATTTTGAGAAGGGGGTATGTAGAGATTTTATTTCATTTCATTGATATTTCTTGCGATCCATTTTTGCACTTATTGCATTAATCTTGCGTATACTGCCGAAAACAAAAGGGGTGATTACTAGTCAAAGTTTACAAAATTGGCCGTGTAAATTAGTAGAAAATTTCTGAATAATAAAACTTAAAATGACATTTTAAGGAAGTGCCTTTTATTTGATCAATCTTATTTAATTAAAATTTTGAAAATAAGTTATATGAAGTTATTAGCATTTTCCTAATAATACTGGTTAAGGAAATAATAAATCCCAGCTCATAAATACTAATAATAATTCTTACAAAATAAGGATTCAATTCTATTCACATCGTGGGTTTTCGCATATTTTCGAAATTTTAATTCTTCCCCTAATTTCAAAATTGTTAACTGGAATATATATTTAAATTACATTACTAGGAGCATATGCGCTCCGTGGTAGTTCTCTACTGTTTTCTACCAAATTACTATTAGTATAATTTACATTATTTGCAAACACGGAAGAAACTACCAGAATTTTAATACATTATACAATCAAAAATTTCTTCGTAGCTCCTTTAGGTTCTGCTAACGGAGAGAATTCGAGAGAAAAGGGAAACTTCGACTAAATAATAAGTGGCTCAACAGATTAATAGCATGTTTGGCCAAGCTGGAGAAAACATCTTATTTTGAGAAGTATTTTTTTCAAAATTGCTTTTGAAAAAAGTACTTTTGTAGAGAAGCATTTTGTGTTTGGCTAATCAGTCTGAAAAGCACTTTTGAGAAATAATTTGTGTTTGGCCAAACTTTTTAGAAAGTGCTTTTAAGTGTCAAATTACGAATAAGGACATGAATAGATTTACTTAATAATTAATATTATAAGTAAATAAATAATCTCAAAATTTTATTATTACATGCAATAATTAAAAAAAAAATCATTTTATTTAAGTAAAATATGAAAATAAAATTAAAAAGTACTTAATTCTTTTAATACAAGTTAAATATATTAAAATTCCTTCAACAAATATAAAAGCATTCACCCCTGAAGTCACTATATCTTAGAAAGGTTTCCTAAAAATAAGGAGAAATATTTATAAATTAATATCCTAAGTATTAGGTTTAAGGGTTATTTTGGTATATACTATATTTTGTTAAGGGTATTTTAGGTAAGAAGAAAAGCCAAAACTGTTTCTGCTTCTGCTTTTGGAAAGAAGCTACTTTTTTCTGTTTCTCTGAAACTGCTTCTGCTTCTTCCCAAAAGCACTTTTTTCCCCAAATAAGCTTGGCCAAACACCTCAAGTTAGGAAAAAAAAGTGCTTTTGGAAAAAAAAAAACACTTTTGGCCTCTTGAGAAGCTTTTTGTAAAAAATAATAAATGTGTTGAGCTATATATTTTTTGCAAAAAAAACAAAAAGGTAAGTTTAATTACTTTGAAGATTTCTAATATCAAATTTTCAAAATCTCAAAATTGAGTTTGTAAATTCATCATCTACGACTCTCCTTTCCTCTATTGGAGCATTGTCTTTTAATTAATTTCCTTTCTGTAGAATCTTTTTTCTTGCCAACATACTGACATAGTGACCCCTTACTTTCTCATAATCAAAATATATCAGTAGTTCTTAACAAAGGTTTAAAAATATGAGAATAAATATGTGTCAAGTCAGCTATATTGTTTAAATATATGAGTAAATACGTTTTAAGTCAGCTATATGTTTAAATATGAGGAAAAATATGTTTTAAGTCAGCTATATATATAGTTCGTGTTTGGCATGAAATTAAGCTCCCAATTTCAATCATTGCATGTCTTGTTCCTTGTCTTGCTTCTTCTTTAATGTCTATCATTTTGTCCCCATATTTGTGTACTAAATATATGCCTGCTCAGAATTTTTATTACATAACAAACCAAGTTTATATATTATTGACCAATAGTTTTACAAAAAAAAAAAAAAAAAAAAAACTTTTGAGTGCCAAATTATGAAAAATAACATACGAAAATACGCTTAACAATTATCACTATATAAATAGATTATTGATTTTAAATATTTATTATATGAAAGAGTAATTAATTTTTGTAAAAATAAAATCACAAAAACACTAAAAAAAAATCAAATCAATATTTATTTCTATACATATGTAAACCCCACCGCCCAAATCTAAGATTCTCGATACGCTTTGCTGTTAATTTGACATGGAAAACAAAACATATTCCCCCTTCGTACGTCCACTAACAAATATTATTCGCAAACATGAAACCTGTTTGCTTGGATTCATGAATCCAAAGAATATCTTTGATTATTTTGGCTAGTTTTTATTATTTGAAATATACATATTTAATGTATTGTTTATGTTCTTCATCAGATAAGCCAGGAATCTAACACTAAATATTAAACACAGCTGTTATTGTCCCCCCCTTGCATCTGGGTTGACCTCCGCAAAATTAAATCTACTTATCAATAAGCAACAACAATAATTAGGTCCTAATTCTAAATTAATTAATGTACTTTAGAAATTGAGTACATTCTAGTTCTAGTAGAAATAGATACCATTAAATGACCTGTAATTTACGAGGCATATATATATTTCAAAATTTTTGAATTTATGATGTCCTCCAATGTCTTGGAAAACAATCATAAATTTGTATTCCATTTTCCAAGAGTATTGGCATAAGTGGTACTGCAGTATGATAAGTAGTTTTATTTGGGGGGAACAAGAGTAGGATTCCTTGAACCTCTGAGTTTGAGTGTTGACCTTATCCACATTGTTGTTAGGAAATGGGAATATATAATTGACGGGCTTGTGTTTTTCAACTATGAAATTTTCTCTTTTGCCTACTTTAAAAATCTAAAAACAATTTTCACTTAGATTTTGTTGTATATCTATATCTATATCTATATCTATATCTATACTTATACTATATTATAGGTATGAAGACCTTTAGTAAAATATTATTTGTCTTTTTTATACTTTAAAATTATTTTTAAATTGAACAAAATTATCATTTAATTATTTTTCCTAATATTTAGGCCTTTGAAATCAACTAAAATTTTACATATTAAATCTTTCCTTATTTGAACTAATTAGTAAAAACATTATAAGAATCATTTCTTTATTTAAACTTCGTAACATAGCTATCACACTAATTTGTGAAGTTTAAATGAGTAGTGTATTGGGGAAAATGGAGTTAATATTTGAATTAATTATGTGGCTGACATGTCAAGATATGTGGATTAATAGAAGAGTGACAGCTGGCAAAGAGTACTCAAAGAGACACGAGTCTTAATAGGTACGGGCAAAGGGTCAAGAAAACAAGAAGGAACGGTTACTCGGGTCTCTTGATAATTTGAAGAGACACCAGTGGAATGAACCAAGACAACAAAAAGTACAGATACGTAATATCTGCTATTAATGAGCACAAATGATGGGGAACATTATAAAATCTTCACGAAACAATTACGATTGCCAATTATAACGTTTCATTAATGTCATTAATTGCTCATAATGGCTCTATTATGAGAGGAAAGAAACGTAGTACTTAGAAATAGCTATTAAATGGAGAGAAGTAACAATTGTATGGATACACTGATTATTATTGGAATATACTTATTTACATTGCTTTATATTGCTTACTCTGCTACTTCTCAGTCCAATTTTCCTTTCTTGTTACATAATTATTTTCTTATTTGATTATCAGTAACCCGAGTTCTTCTAAAATTACGCTTTGACCCGAATTCCTATTTTCTGGTTAAATAAATTGGTTCCGTTATCGAAAATCTAATAATCTTTTACTTTCTAAATCAATTCTTTTGTCAAAACAATCATGTCAAATGTCAACGACAACAACCAACAAAATTTACAACACCAAGAAAATCAGTAACATCAGGAGAATCAACAAGGTGATGAAACTCCAGTCCCCTCACAACGAAACTCTCCTCGACAATGTCGAGAGGGAACTCTTGACGGGTCTGAATCAAATATGAATGAGCAGTTTGAGAATGATTAGGCTATTGATGAAGCTTTGAAAAAATTAATCGCTCAACATGTCAGTAATGCTCTTCAGGATTTTGCTAGCCAGTTGCCAAATATACCACCGACACCACCTCCCAACAACAATGGAACAGTCGAAAATCTTCGCTCTGAACTCGTTAATTCAAGCAGCGGTGGAATTCCCAGTGAATCTTGTGATGGAGGGATAGGTAACCCAATTAATTTTGATTTACAAAGTTTAGTACTAACTTTGTAGAAACAACTCAAGAAGCAAAGTGATCGCATAGAGCAGATACCTGAGGTGCAAAAACTTTTAAAAATCGGGTCCATCCGCGAGGTAAAGTATCTAGATTGGTTGGCTAATACTGTAGTAGTGCCCAAAAAGAATGGTAAGTGGCGAGTTTGTGTAGATTATACTGATCTAAATAAAGCTTGCCCTAAAGATTCTTTTCCATTACCGTATATAGATCAACTAATTGATGCTACTGCATGGGACATGAATTATTATGTTTTTTAGATGCCTATTCAGGATATAATCAGATTAAAATGGATCCTCTAGATGAAGAAAAAACTTCCTTTATCACAGACAGGGGGACTTACTGTTACAAAGTTATACCGTTTGGTCTAAAGAATGCTGGGGTCACGTACCAAAGGCTAGTGACCAAAATGTTTCAAGAATATCTAGGAAAAACCATGGAGGTGCATATAGATGATATGCTGGTCAAATCATAACAAGCAGGGGTTCATATCCAACACCTGTCAGATACATTTCAGATTCTTTCTAAAATTTAATATGAAGTTAAATCCTGAGAAATGTGCATTTTGCGTGTCATCATGTAAGTTCTTGGGATTCATTGTTTCTAACCGTGGCATTGAAGTAAATCTAGCACAGATTAAAGCTATTGAGGAAATTTCGGATATACTTAGGAGCAAAAAAGAAGTACAGAGGTTGACAAGAAGAATAGCAACTTTGGGAAGGTTTATTTCCAAGTCAATGGAAAAGTGCCTCAAATTCTTTTCAGCCCTAAAAAAGCAAAATCAATTTGAATGGTCTGAAGAATGTCAACAAGCACTGGAAAATTTAAAAACGTACTTGTCAAATCCACCATTGCTAGCCAAACCAAAAGATGGGGAGAAACTACTCATCTACCTTGCTGTTTCAGAAGTAGCGGTAAGTGCCGTATTAGTTCGAGAGAACCAAGGTAAACAATCTCCGATTTATTATGTTAGCAAGTCTTTATTGGATGCTGAGACTCGATATCCTCATTTAGAAAAACTTTCACTAGCATTAATTATGGCATCTAGGAAATTAAGGCCTTATTTTCAATTGTAGACATGTAATTTTTGACCCGCACATTAGAATAACCTTTAATAGTCCTAGTATTTTTAGGATATTTATTTGAGTTTATTTCTATAAGATTTCATTTTATTTTCTATTCTTTAAGGCACAAAAATTAAAAAAAATACAAAAAAAAAGAGAAGAGAGAAATAGTGTCATGTTCTATCTTATTCTATTTAGTTTAGGTTGTTAATATTTTTATAGCAATATATTTTTGTTTTACCATGATTATCACTTTAATTTTAAATATAATAATTTATATAAAAAATGATACATAAGAAATATAGTTTCATAGTATGATATAGTTTATTTAATGAATTGGAATTAATTTTATTTCTTAATAGTTTAAAAGATTGGGTTTGTTATTTAATGGATGATCACGCCCAACTATGCCTTATAAAAAGGACAATGCGGACGTTGCAAATATAACCTGAGTATTCCGCCCAGGGTCGAATCCACAGAGAATTAACCTATCAATCACAATCTTTAGAACTACTAAACTCTTGAGAACCAACTTCCCCAGACGTTTGAATCACCGTTGATGGTTTCTTTACTAACTAAGATTGCAAGTAAATAACAAGCTGTAAACTAAAATGCTAAGGTTGTAAACAATAATGAGAAAATGCTAAGGTAATGACTTCCCCTATTGATGGAATCCCTTCTGTTTATGCTTGATACAAATTGACCAACACACCTCTATCAATCATGAACACTTTTCTTACCGTAAATCTCTCCCGAGTAATCACAGTAAAATACTATTACACTCTTCCGAGATACACCACCTAGCTTTAATTAACACAGTTCACTTAAGATTGCACTCAAGGCTTCGTTATCCCTAATCCCGCCTTTAAACCCGCAGTTATAGATCCCTCTTATACTTTGGGAGTAGTGTTGTTCAACAATAACCTAAATATGCACTCTCTCCCGAGTTATGCACACTAAATAGGCACAACTAATTGAGGATCCTGTCAATTAACTACAACAAGAACATAGTTGAACAAATAAAGATTGAAACTAGCAATTTGTATTCGCATAAACAAGAAGTTCATCCCCCAATAGGTTCCATCAAAACCTTAGACAAAAGATTTAGCTACTCATAACTATGGGTAAACAAACTAAGATAAGATTCATCATAAACTAGCAATAAAAATCAAAGAAAAGAAGAAAGATGTTTTGGGTGATCTCTCACAATTGTTCTTCTTGCAAAAAAAAATCTCCAAAACAATACATCCTCTCTTGGGCGGAGTCTAGTGTTTAAAATAGGGTTTTGGGCTAAAAATCCCGTATTTTGCACTTTAGTCCCTGAAATTTCCGCCTCCTGCCGCGGTTCTACCGCGGTCGCGGTCAAACCGCGGCCAAACATGGCCTCTGATTCTTCAATTGTCTGCGTCTGCACTCTGCCGCGGTTTTGCCGCGGTCGCGGTGAAACCGCGGTTTTTCATCCTGTTCCGTTCGGAATTTGGACAAATATAAAACATGAAATTTGTAGCCCTTTGAGTTATCTTTCCAACCATATATTATAGAGCCAACATGGAGTTTTGAGTAAAATGTTATGTGTATTTTACTAGACAGTGCGCAATATGCCTCATCGAGTCTTCGTTTGTTCTCAACTATCAAATTTGACTCCCGAACACGATCCCGGCTAAATTCCTTGAGCTTTTACTCAGATTTCAAAGCTTCAAATCACTTAAATTCATTCCATAACATCTATATGGCTTGGAATTATATCTACAAGGCATAAAACACATAATTAGGGCAAAACACTAGCGATTAAAGCGCAAACTCAACTAAAGTGCAGTAAATTAGAGTGTAATAATCAACTAAAACACGGAATTATAGCCTATCATCAACACCCCACACTTAAACTATTGCTCGTCCTCGAGTAGTCAAACTACACTTTATATAGACACGACCTTTTTAAAGCAATTTTCCTAACTCATGACACCAAGAATATTTAAAATAGACTAAGCACAAAAGCGTAACATCTTCACCTCAAGATTTGACTCACAAGTACCACACATTATTCACAACTCACCCACTTACTCTAATATAGAGGTCACTGACATTACCTTTCCTTCATGAATCAAGTGCCCTTACACACACAAAAAAAAGTGGTTCCACACAATAAAATTTAAGAACACTTAGGAACTCAAGATAGAAAGAATTTACTCACTCTCAGAAATAATATTCATATGCCACAAAAGATGCACCATAAGCTTGCCCGTAGTATACTACTCCACTAATCGAGCTCATTCAATCTAGGATCAATTAGGACTTTATTTGGTTGTAATGTAGGCTACGGGACGGGTAGGATACATTTAGATATAAGAGTGACTACACCTCCCTAAGCACTTTAATACATATAATTTAACATTCAAACCCCATACTTATATCAAACCAAACTCCACATTCACATCAATATACATCAACTCCCAAATTATTTAAGCACAATTATATCAAGAGTCACCACTATCAAAGAATATATTTTTTTTACAGCAATACAACTTTTTTTTTCTTTTTCAATTCAAGAGACTCTTGCTTTTCAAATCAGTGCACCCTTTCTCCTTATTTCATTAGTTCCACTCAAAAGCCAAACCAACCACCCCACACTTTAACTTTTACAAAGTTCATAACAATTCAAGTGCTCATGAGAGGTTACAATGGTTCAATAGATGGTTAATTCAAACAAATGGGTAAGGCTTGTAATGTGATTGCCAAAGAAATAAGATTATAGGCTCAAAGGGGTTAACTACGATACATAACAATTAGGTGGGTAAAATATACATATCTGGCTCAACAAAGATATGCCTATATCACTTCCTAGACTGAATAAAACTACTATTTCGCTTTGCAAACACACGGGGAAAGTTCTAGGCATCAAATGCAATGCACAGAATATAACAAACCTCACACACGCATGGCACATAACTCACTCAGGATTGGATTCATCAAGACACTCTAGTCAAAGCAGTTGAGCAAAGTTAAGATAATACAATTTAAGGTACTTCTACAAGAGTCAAAAACTGAGCCTAAGCGTCACAACCAAAGTACTCACTATTCTCAAGGCATAACAAAGTCAAGAGATATTGCTTCACTTCAAAACACAACACAATGGCTCCTACTCCCAAAAAAAACTAACTACAGCCGGTTCAAATAAAACCCTTGGAAAAGAACCGTGGTTTAAAGAAAACCAAGGGGGAATTATTACACTACCTAACAAAAGAAAATCTTTTTGTACTTTTTCTTTAGACTTAAATCCCTCAAGAAAATTGTCTAATAGATCCATCGTCGGGGAAAGTCCAATCTTTTCTATTTAAAAAAAATATTATTCAATTAAACTAACACAACTAAAATAGCATAGAAAGTCACCCAGACAATCTCCTCACCTCACACTTAAAATTGTGCATTGTCCCCAATGCACACCATACTAATAAGAGGGTAAAAGAAACTCCCTGGTAGGCCAAAGGCCGAAGCATTAACAGCTCATGGGGTACTCAGACTTCTCCCAAGCTTGGTCCTTTGTGCGGGTACCTCACACTTAGTTCCAACCATTTGGTTTGCTATTGCATCCTTCCAATACCTTTGCTTTCCATGCTCCTAGAAAATAAAAAAATTGACACTACAAAATAATACAATTAAAAAAAAATTAATACAAAAAATAAAAGAAAGTAGTAAAACTGGGTTGCCTCTCAACAAGCGCTTGGTTTAACGTCGCGACACGACGTGAATCACTTTCTGCCTCCACTTCGAACTTATGAATCACACCCCAAATTTTGCTTCAAGCTTATGATTATGCTCTTGGGGCGGTACAAATTCTTGCGAGCCAAAAATTAGATAGAGTCTTATACACTTTTTGGCTCTCAATCGAGGAGTGTCACCTTGCCTAGACGGCCTTGAGAATTTCAAAATATATGGCCCATCTACCTCTTCCTTGGACTCCTTTTTATGCTTGTAAAGATCCATTCCCATTTCACCGTCTGAACATAATGTAGAGAAGTGTTTGGAATGAGGTCCAACACGCTCCAATACATGAACTTCAAGATTTTCGACCTTCTCAACACCTAAAACACTAGAGTCAACTAAATTTGTATCTTCAACGTCCCTGGTTGACTCTAGTATTACTTCTTCAACATCGGCATCCTCAAATTCTAGATGGTTAGAGTGTTGGGGTTCTACTTTGGACCCCTCCATTGGCACCTCAATTTCCATCTCTAATGCAAACTGCTCCTGGCTACTATCCATAATATTGACATATTGAGCATTAAAAGCTTCAACTAATTAACTCACTTGAGCCTCTAAGTTGTAAATAGTTTCATCTTGCCTTTCTATCTGCAGCAGTATTTTACTTTGTTGTTCTATAAGACACTTTAACATATCTTCGATCTTCTTTAGGTCAGCTTCCTGAGGTTCTTTGTTCCTATTATCCTCATAAGAAAATATAGAATCATCATAATAAGGGGTTGGGGGAAGATAAGAAATATAAGCACAACCATGAAAGTGACCATCTTGACCACCACACATATCACACATATTCCACACATAAGATTGAGTTGGTGCACATAACTCGCTCTCGGGAATACTTTGATAATTTTGCCAAGGGTGGTTTTCATCACAATATAAGGAGGATTAAAAGTAGAATTACAAACATCAAAATTTTCATAATTCCATGATGCCATGTTTTTTTTAAATCAACAAGTAAAACAAAAAAAATATCAAATACAAAAATAAAAATAAAAATAAAAGTTCAAACTTGAAACCTAGCAATATGTACACCTACAGCTACATCGTTAGTTCCCCAGCAACGGCTCCAAAATTTGATTACGCCCAACTATGCCTTATAAAAAGGACAATGCGGACGTTGCAAATATAACCTGAGTATTCCGCCCAGGGTCGAATCCACAGAAAATTAACCTATCAATCACAATCTTTAGAACTACTAAACTCTTGAGAACCAACTTCCCCAGACGTTTGAATCACTGTTGATGGTTTCTTTACTAACTAAGATTGCAAGTAAATAACAAGCTGTAAACTAAAATGCTAAGGTTGTAAACAATAATGAGAAAATGCTAAGGTAATGACTTCCCCTATTGATGGAATCCCTTCTGTTTATGCTTGATACAAATTGACCAACACACCTCTATCAATCATGAACACTTTTCTTACCGTAAATCTCTCCCGAGTAATCACAGTAATATACTATTGCACTCTCCCGAGATACACTACCTAGCTTTAATTAACACAGTTCACTTAAGATTGCACTCAAGGCTTCGTTATCCTTAATCCTGCCTTTAAACCCGCAGTTATAGATCTCTCTTATACTTTGGGAGTAGTGTTGTTCAACAATAACCTAAATATGCACTCTCTCCCGAGTTATGCACACTAAATAGGCACAGCTAATTGAGAATCCTGTCAATTAACTACAACAAGAACATAATTGAACAAATAAAGATTGAAACTAGCAAATTGTATTCACATAAAAAGGAAGTTCATCCCCCAATAGGTTCCATCAAAACCTTCGACAAAGGATTTAGCTACTCATAACTATGGGTAAACAAACTAAGATAAGATTCATCATAAACTAGCAATAAAAATCAAAGAAAAGAAGAAAGATGTTTTGGGTGATCTCTCACAATTGTTCTTCTTGCAAAAAAAAATCTCCAAAACAATACATCCTCTCTTGGGCGGAGTCTAGTGTTTAAAATAGGGTTTTGGGCTAAAAATCCCGTATTTTGCACTTTAGTCCCTGAAATTTCCGCCTCCTGCCGCGGTTCTACCGCGGTCGCGGTCAAACCGCGGCCAAACATGGCCTCTGATTCTTCAATTGTCTGCGTCTGCAATCTGCCGCGGTTCTGCCGCGGTCGCGGTGAAACCGAGGTTTTTCATCCTGTTCCGTTTGGAATTTGGAAAAACGCAAAACATGAAAGTTGTATCCCTTTGAGTTATATTTCCAACCATATATTATGGAGCCAAAATGGAGTTTTGAGTAAAAAGTGATGTGCATTTGACTAGACAGTGTGCAATATACCTCATCGAGTCTTCGTTTGTTCTCAACTATCAAATTTGACCCCCGAACACGATCCCGGCTTAATTCCTTGAGCTTTTACTCAGATTTCCAAGCTTCAAATCACTTAAATTCATTCCATAACATCTATATAGCTCGGAATCACATCTACAATGCATAAAACACATAATTAGTGCAAAACACTAGCGATTAAAGTGCAAACTCAACTAAAGTGCAGCAAATTAGAGTGTAATAATCAACTAAAACACGCAATTATAGCCTATCATCAATGGACTTTATGAATTGTAGAAGTACAAATTTGAAGCCCCATTTTTACACATTTGGAAGCCCAAATCGGTAGCCACACCCCATCAGACCCATAAACCCGCCCCGCCCCGCCCCATTTTACCCTCTAATGTTGGCCATTCATTCACTTTGATCCAACAACCCCTATTCCTCCCCACCATAATATAAAAACCTAATATTCCCCAAAACCCTAACCTTAAACACTTAACTCCAAACGACGCTCCCTTTCTCCTCCACCTCTGCCCGCCCAAAACCCGCCGAAAATTCTAGAATCCGGCCAGTTCCACGTGTGTATGGTCCCCCCTCCCCTCATCTCTCACATCCACATTATCAAAATCTCAACAAACTCTGACAACAGAGAATATTCTCGTTCCCTCATGCGAATTTCTTTCATCTCTTGGACGAATTTTGGAAAGAATGGGAGCCGTAGGATTTGAATTACTAAAATCATATCCTTCCATTTTATCCGAAATTAGTCGAAAAAGAGCAAAAATCAGGAATTTTTCGGATTGGTTGGCTTGGAGAGCAAGCATGTAAGTTTCTAGAGCTTCTATATATTTGGAGCTCATTTTCAAACCAAAGGGTGTTTTTTGAGGGAGAAATTTCGAGAAAAATTGGGAAAAAGTTCTAGGGTTCTTTTTTGTTATTGAGGTTTTTTTTGTTTAGTTTTACTTTCCATAAAAATAAAATACAAAAAATTGTTTGAGTTTAGGTTTTGTTCGAATCCTGTTTTCATTTCAAAAATCAGAAAATACCCCAAAAATATTTTAATCTCTTCCTTTCAATTTCTGTTTACGAAGTTGGTTGAAGTTGCATGATTAAGCTGAGGTTTAGAGCCTATTCGAGTCTCTGCCAGTCATCCAAGAGGTTCTATCTGAGGATGGTGTCCGTCGTTCAATGCGTTCGAGTTTCTGGTTCTTGGCTGTCATCTGCTTTAAATTTTCATTGCCGTATTTCATTTGTATCTCGAGTTCAAGACAAATTAATCAGAAGTTTTACACATTCAGGTCTGTTCTCTCTTCTTTACTACTGTTGTTTTAGGTGGGTTAAAACATGATTTGACATTAGGATAAATGGGATTTCCGGCCTTGAAGTTGTTTAGCGGGGTGTTAAGCAATTGTAGTAAGTGTCACACCTCCTTTTTCCGCGCCCGGGGGGCGCAGGGGAGTTTTTTCCAATTAAAGGACAATCGAAACGGGATTCGTTTATTTATTTCAGAGTCGCCACTTGGGAGATTTGGGGTGTCCCAAGTCACCAATTTTAATCCCGAATCGAGGAAAATAATGACTCTATATTATAGTCTACGTACCAGAAATCCGGATAAGGAATTCTGTTAACCCGGGAGAAGGTGTTAGGCATTCCCGAGTTCCGTGGTTCTAGCACGGTCGCTCAATTGTTATATTCGGCTTGATTATCTGATTTTATACAAGTATGAACTTATGTGCAAATTTTAACTTTTAACCGCTTTATTATTATTGTTTTTACAAGAATGTGAACATCGCTTAAAACACGTCTTTGGACTGCGTCACATGAAATGCACCCACAATCCGGAACGCATTTTATTTGATGTTTTGAGATTTGGATTTGGGTCGCATGAAATGCACACCCGAGCTTAAGAAAGTAATCATTAAACACGCGCCTAAAGAGACTATCGCGTTATTATTTTGCGGAGGTCGTGAAATTCGCTAAACGGCCCTCCTGAATTCTAAGTAATTTAAAACAAGTATTTACTGAGGGCCCCACAATTTATGTTTTTATTTGGCGAGGCTCATCTCATTCTTAGTTTCTAAAAAGAATTTGCAACGTCATGGAAATGCATCTCGGGCCACGCCACAATCAATGCGCCCGTGACTAAAGACATATTTCGACTCCGTTGAGATTTGGATTTGGGTCACATAAATGTGCACCCGAGTTTAGGGAGATAACATTATTAAAGGCGCGCCTAAAGCAACTAGCGCCTTATTATTTTTGGGGAGGGCCGTGAAATTTGTTAAACGGTCCATCCCGGAATCTAAGTATTTAATACATATATTTTGTGAGGGCCCCGCAATTTTTCCCTTTTATTTGGCGAGGCTCGTCTCATTTTATTCTTTATTCTTTATTTTTATATATATTTTTTCTTTAAAAGAAGAGGTAAACTTAAGGTTACTACATTTTTACTTTATCTATTTAAAGGGTTAATTCAAAGTTAAAAATATATTGCAAGCCATGCTGTACGCAACGCACTAGTGGTTCACGACAAGTTCCATTTAACTATGTTCCGAATTGGAGCCGGGTCACATGAGATGCACCCCCGGTTCCTTTAATCTAATTACATGCAAACCAACAATATTGCCACAAATTACTAATTTGACGCTATTTATAAACTATCATTTTTTTCTCTAAATCTAGTTTAATGAAATATAAGCTACTAAGCTAACAATAAATGGCAAGCATCTAACAATTAGTGATAAACAAAAATATAAAACTAACAGCAGAACATAACATTGACAAACAACGATAAACTAACATGCCGAGATAAACTTCACAATACGGCAAATGTACTACTAATAACTCAAATTCATCGAAACAAGACATGGAAGCAAAGAACACACCGAGACGAAAATAACATGAATACTCACGTTTAACAGCAGCGTCGAGTTTCAACATCTCGACCTCGCCAAAATGGACAGCAACAACCTCGGCGTACCGGACCTCGACGAACCGAAGTCGACCTCGACGGAACTCATCCGGACAGAACTACTGGGCTGTTTTGTTGAACGTTTTCGTTTGGTTTCAGCTTGTGCGTATGTGTGTTTTCTTGGTCAGTCATGGCAAGGAGGAAAGGTTGTTCATGGCTGGACGTTGTAGGCAACCGTTTGAACGCGGGGGGGTGCGACTGGATGGTCGCCTTGGCGTGGTATTACAGGTTGGTTGCCGGGGCTGCTAGGGGTCGTCTGGGCAGTGGCGTTTGGTGGTGGTGCTGAGCTGGGTTGTTTGGCGATGGGAAGGTAGCGGACTGGAGCTGGATGGGTTTTGCTGGGTAGGTTTTGACGAGGTGGAGGGTGATGGTTTGGTCGTCAATGGTGGAAGGCGATGAGGAGTTGGGCTGTAGGGTTTTTGCAGTGGAGGCGACAGGTGGTGTTGGGTGCTTGGTCGACAGAGGTGGTGCTGGTGGTTATGGCGTTGGTTTGGACAATGAC
This sequence comes from Nicotiana tabacum, assembly GCF_000715075.1. Classification (NCBI taxonomy): domain Eukaryota; kingdom Viridiplantae; phylum Streptophyta; class Magnoliopsida; order Solanales; family Solanaceae; genus Nicotiana; species Nicotiana tabacum. The sequence goes on from NC_134095.1 coordinate 81,843,479, forward strand.
GACGCAAGAGCTCGCTAGCCGGGGGAGAGGGTGGTGCGACTGTGATGGTGTTTGGGTCCTTTTGCTGGGTTCCGGCGTCGGGGGGGGGGGGGTGACGCTTGGTGGTGTTGGGTTTGGACGCGGGGAGGTCGTGGTTGTTTGACGATGGTTGAGGGGGTTAGGAGGAGGAGGAGGGTGGTCCGTTGCTGGTGGTGATGGAGGAGGAGGGTGGTTTAATGGTTTTGACCTGCGTATTTGCTTCTTCTTCTTCTTGAAGAAGAAGCCTCAACAGTAGTCACTTTTTCTCAAAATCAAAAATCTCCCAAGTCTGTTTCGTTCTCTTTTTTTTTTCTCCAGGTTTCCCTTTCTTTCTTCTTTTTTGAAGAAGAAAGAGGAACAGTAGTTACTTTTTTTCAATTTTCCAAAAGTCCCCACGTTCGTTCCTTTCACCCGTGTATTTAGCATGGGTTTTGCCCAGAAAAATGAGCCCACGCGTGGTGGGGTTCAAGGAATATGTCCCCCACGCGTGGTGGGGTTCCCCATGTGTCCTGGACACGGTTTATTACGGGCTAGGTCCGAAAATTAGGCCTAAAACCGGGTAATTTGAACCCGAATATTATTCTTTTGCCCGGGCCCGAGAAATAGGAACACGTTGCTTAACTAGTCCTATGTAAGTAAAATAACTACCAAAAATAAGACTAGTATTTAAACAAAACTATATCTTTTTAAATATTTTTCAAGATTTAAAATAGCTACAAAATATTAATGAAACTATTTTTTTTGTAATTTTCGTTCTTTAATAAAGACAAAAATATGAAGTAACATTTTTGTATTTTTCAAAATTATAATGACTGCAAACATTAATAGAACTATATATTTTTTGTAATTTTCGAATTTATATAAAGTACAAATTTTTTTTTGTATTTTTCAAATTTATGAGAGATACATAAACAAAAATTTATATATATATTTTTTGAAATTTTCTTTTTGCACCGAAATAAAGTAAAAATAGTTAAAATGGCTATATTAGTCCTAAATTAGATATTTTAAGCTAAGAGCGTAAAAATTCCCGGGGAGGGTCAAAAATCACGTGCTTACAGCTGCCCCTCTTTGACTGGAAACACGAAGAGTTTTCCGACAAAGAACGACTAGACGTGTTTTTGACCCAACCATTACTTGGACGGACTACACTTAAGGAAAGGGAGGGAATGTGACCGAGCCCTGGTATCTGAGCTGCCTACATATCCTTGGTTATACAGGAATCAGGCCACGTGTAGTTCGGGTATGAGAGAGATAGTGAAGTGTACCGAGGTGGAGAGCCAATCGAGGTGCCGTTCCGTTGAGGTTCCGGTCCGCGGTCCTGTCATTACAACAAAAATGAAAACTGAAAAAGACTAACTAAGCCTATCAGCTACTAGTTACAAGGATTCCTATCTCTTAAGTCTTCTGAAACTTGGTCTTGAGTCTTGAATGGTGCTTCATGCAGACTTTGGATCTGAACCTTGATACTTGCTAGTTGTAGGTGCTAGTTCTTGAGCAGACCACATTTGTTCTCCACTTCCGTAATTTGGGTTCTTTTTCTTTTTTTTCTTTTTTTTTTTCTCTTTTTCTTCTTGTTTTTTGTTTTTTGTTTTTTGGTGACCAGCTTCTGTTGATCATCCCAGACTGTGGACTTGCATTCTTGGGGCGAGCTTCTTGTTGCTTCTATCTTGGATTGAGTGCTGGGGATTTTTGTTGTAACCTTCTGCTTTCCAGTGGGTCACTGCTTGATCTTGAAAAATGTTCCCCGTTCTACAAGCGGACTCCTGACTTCTTCTATCTTCGACACGCAACAACCTCCGTTCTACAGGCGGGTCCCTGACAATCAAAACAAACAAAACAAACAAAATTTCCTAACCCAGTTTGTACTGGGAAGATTTGTGAGTCGTTAGCAAAATAGTAACTCACTTACACTACTGATGCGATGATGAGAGTAAACTAAAGACTAGGCTAGGATGTGCATCTCCTATGAGTAAAACCAAAACTCTTGCTAGCAAATGTGTCTGCTAAAATAAAAACCTCAACGACTCAAACTAGAAAATGTGTCTTCTATGGTTGAATCAGAATGAGCTAAACTAGGAAGTGCGTCTCCTAAGGGTGAAAACTTCAGTGACCAGAACTAGGAAGTGCGTCTCCTATGAATAAAATCTCGATTAGGAAGTGCGTCTCCTACGGGTAAACTTCAAAAACTGGACTAGGAATGGTGTCTCCTATGGTCGAACTTAAAATGAATCGAATTAGGAAGTGCGTCTCCTACTGGTGAAGCTTGCTTAGGAAGTGCGTCTCCTATTGGAAAAACTGTTCTTAGGGAGTGCGTCTCCTACTGGGTAAAACTTGCTTAGGAAGTGCGTCTCCTATTGGTGAAAATGAACCTAGGAAGTGCGTCTCCTACTGGTGAAACTTGCTTAGGAAGTGCGTCTCCTATTGGTGAAATAAACTTAGGAAGTGCGTCTCCTATCGGTGAAATTAACTTAGGAAGTGTGTCTCCTATTGGTGAAACTTACTTAGGAAGTGCGTCTCCTATTGGTGAAACTTGCTTAGGAAGTGCGTCTCCTATTGGTGAAACTGAACCTAGGAAGTGCGTCTCCTATTGGTGAAATAAACTTAGGAAGTGCGTCTCCTATCGGTGAAATTATCTTAGGAAGTGCGTCTCCTATTGGTGAAACTTGCTTAGGAAGTGCGTCTCCTATTGGTGAAACTTGCTTAGGAAGTGCGTCTCCTATTGGTGAAACTGACTTAGGAAGTGCGTCTCCTACTGGTGAAACTTATCTTAGGAAGTGCGTCTCCTATTGGTGAAACTGAAACTTAGGAAGTGCGTCTCCTATTGGTGAAATAAACTTAGGAAGTGCGTCTTCTATTGGTGAAACTTGCTTAGGAAGTGCGTCTCCTATTGGTGAAACTTGCTTTAGGAAGTGCGTCTCCTATGGTGAAACTGAACATTAGGAAGTGCGTCTCCTATGGTGAAACTGACTTAGGAAGTGCGTCTCCTATGGTGAAACTGACTTAGGAAGTGCGTCTCCTATGGTTAAACTGACTTAGGAAGTGCGTCTCCTATTGATGAAACTTGCTTAGGAAGTGCGTCTCCTATTGGTGGAACTTGCTTTAGGAAGTGCGTCTCCTACTGGTGAAATATTTTTAGGAAGTGCGTCTCCTACTTGTGAAACATTTTAGGAAGTGCGTCTCCTACTTGTGAAACTTTTTAGGAAGTGCGTCTCCTACTTGTGAAACTTTTTAGGAAGTGCGTCTCCTATTGGTACAATGGACTTAGGAAGTGCGTCTCCTATTGGTGAAACTGAACTTAGGAAGTGCGTCTCCTATTGGTGAACCTATTCTTAGGAAGTGCGTCTCCTACTGGTAAAACTTTTTAGGAAGTGCGTCTCCTACTGGTACAATGGATTTAGGAAGTGCGTCTCCTATTGGTAGAACTGAATTTAGGAAGTGCGTCTCCTATGGTAAAACTGAACTTAGGAGGAAATGCATCTCCTATGGGTAAAACTAAAACTTAGGAGGAAATGCATCTCCTATAGGTAAAACTAAAACTTAGGAGGAAATGCATCTCCTATGGGTAAAGACGTGGAATGTATGCCTCTGTTATCTGGGCGGGCTCCCAATTTCAACACTTAAAAGTAAAGACTGAATGTATTCCTCTGTTATTATGGGCGGGCTCCCAACTTCAACACTTAAAAGTAAAAAAAAAACTGAATGTATGCCTCTGTTATCTAGGCGGGCTCCCACCTTCAACACTTAAAAGTAAAAACTGAATGTATGCCTCTATTATCTGGGCGGGCTCCCAATTTCAACACTTAAAAGTAAAAACTGAAATGTATTCCTCTCGTTATACAGGTGGGCGCCTGGAACATGAAATGCAAATACTGAAATGTATTCCTCTCGTTATTCAGGTGGGCGCCTGGTGGTAAAGATATGAAAAATGATATGCCCGCATTATACTGGTGGGTGACCTAGAACAGAAATGAAAAGACAAAAATGTATTCCCGCATTATACTGGTGGGTGACCTAGAACATAAATGAAAAGACAAAAATGTATTCCCGCATTATACTGGTGGGTGACCTAGAAAAGAAATGAAAAGACAAAAATGTATTCCTCTCGTTATTCAGGTGGGCGCCTGTCTTCAATAATAATTTTGAAAATAAGATCCTATTTGAGGGCGGATGATCCCAACATATCCTATTTGAGGGCGGATGAACCCAACATATCCTATTTGAGGGCGGATGAACCCAACATATCCTATTTGAGGGCGGATGAACCCAAACATATCCTGTTTGAGGGCGGATGAACCCGACATATCCTGTTTGAGGGCGGATGAACCCGACATATCCTATTTGAGGGCGTATGAACCCAACATATCTTTAAGACTTGAAAATGTCTTACCTCGAATACTTGCTGGGGATTGGGATGAATTTTCCTTTTCTTCCTTCCCCAAATTTTTATTATTATTCTTTTTTTTTTTTTTTGCATAGCTTCTTCCTTCAAAGACTACCTCCCTTGATTTACTTACCTGTTGGGGGGTAAAATGTTATCAGCTGGGGGTACCTGACTTCCAGAAAATTTTCTAAATGGAAGGAAAATTTTCTGCCCCAGTTTGATAATATCCCTTGTGGCACGCAGCTCTGGCATCAATGCCCTTCCTTTACCTGTTTCAAATCAAACAAAATTGTTAGTTTAAAACATGGCGGTTGGTTGTGATACTCCTACTGGGATGGCTTTTCCCTTTCTCCTTCCTTGCTCTGCGTTCAACAACTTGTTGGGGATGATCTTATGTGCTGGGGATAATCCCTTCCTGCTGGGGGATATCCCTCTTCTTTTGTGGCATAGCTTGGAAACTGGCATTTCCCCGACCTTTTAGTCTAGTATGGATTTCGCCAAATTATGCTCACTGCTCTCCTTGCTCTGTTCATGGGCCTTGGCCTTTGAGGTTTATAACCTTGGGATTGGCAAGGATATCTCTCTTGACGCTCGTCAATCCTTTTGTCAGTTCCCTTTGCTGGGGATATCTTTTTTGACACTGGCCTCGCGCTTGTTCCTCGCTGACTATACCTTTGGATATACTAGTCAGATCTCATTTTGGAAAGCTGATGGTATATTTTGAAGTCATTTCATACTTGTTCTGACCGGACAGACTCTATTGGGGAAATTTTTATGAAAGGAGAAAGATAAAAGAAACAAAATAAAAGACAAAGGAAACGAATGACTCTTTTACAAAAGAAACTATAAATAAAAATTTGTCAAACGCAGATACCGACTCTAATGGCCATGACATGCGTATGTGGCCTATCCTCTGCCGTCAATCATCTTTTAAGATCTTCAATTGGCGATTCCCCCTCTGATTCTCAATCTTATTCGACTTGTAGTGCCCGAAGGGTTTTCACTATCAAGTCTCTCTCATTTTTGGGTTCTTCTCTCAGCCTTCGTCTCCTTATGGTGCCTGTGAAGGTTTTCACCGATAAGACTCTCTCATTTGTATCACTTTCCAGCTGGGGATTTGGAGTGTCGCCGGTACGACTCTTTCTGCTGGAAATTAGAGTCATTTCTGCTGTGGAACAGAATGTTATGTTCGCCGGTAAGACTCTTCATTTGTCTGACTTGGCATCTTTTGAAGACTGATCGGAAGGTCTTTCTTTGGACCGTAATGTGGGTTTTGGATAGGGCTAGAAAAAAAGGTATTAAAGGCTCAAAAATGCATTAATTTTGGGTTATTAATTACAACCTTCGGAATTAGATTTATTTACAACAAACGCAACTTTTGCCCCAGTTTCTTGCTTGGGGGATATTTTAATTGATTTTTTTCATTTTTCAAAACTATGACCGAGCCGTGAAGCGCCTACGTATCCTCTTTGAGGAATCAGGTCAAACGTAGTTCCCAATTCCTCTTTTTCATCTGACTTTTCCCTTTTTTCTTTTTTGTTATCACTTTTCTTTTCTTTTTTTCTTTTTTTTTCGTTGTTGTTTTCTTTCTTTCTTTCTTTTTTTTTCTTTTTTTTTCGTTGCTACTGATTCCGAACGAGGGGTATGAAAGAAAAATAAATAAGGCTCAAAAGGGGTTAACGAAGGATAAAGTGTTTGGGTAGCAGAACAAAATGCCTTCGTCATTCCAGTCTTCAAAACATGCCAAGTGCGAACAACACAATCAAACAATAGATTTATAGTCTCTTCCGATGGTGCTGGATTCAACATATGTTTGTTCATTTGTCGCTTCTAAAGCACCGTTGGGCGACACTCTCATTCTCATTATTATGAACAACCCTCATGCCAATTTAGGCGAATCTTTCTTTAACGGTTTTCTTTGTGTTTAACTTGCCCCAGTTCCATATGACTCGGGCTTTGAATAATCTCAAACCGTCTTTATTTCCTTTAAATGGTTTGACCGCCTTTCTGGGGTTTCATGATTAACTTTAAAGACTAGGCCCAAACTGTGTGTGCATGTCATGTCACTAGAATTGGTGCTGAATAAAAATGACATAATGACTAAACAGAAAGATGACTGGGAATAATCAAAGACTGAATTTTTTGCATTGGACTGAACAAATGGTTTTAAAAACAAAGCAAACCGGAATAAAATCCTAAACAACTTGGACAAAACTTAAACAAAACTGCTATGACAAAACGGAAAGATAAGCGTAAAGACATTGACACAAAACAAATCCGAATTACAATCCTAATAATCCGAACAACGGAAATGACAACAAAATAGACCATCACAGATCCTTTCCGGTTGACCCAAAATGGAGTGTCTTTCCAACTATCCAAGCACGGCATCTCCGGCTGACCCAAAATGGAGTATCTTCCAACTGCAAAGCATGACATTTTAGCCATTGAGCTCTATATCAACATTGCCAAGACCATCCCCAACTTCAGTATTATCAACATCAATCAACAAGTTCTCAAGATGATTCGCCTGCTCCCTGTCACTGTCGTCGATCACAATTGCCCCTTCCTGAATCATTCTTTCGATTTCCTTTTTCAAAGAACGACAATCTTCAATGCTATGTCCTTGGACATTAGAGTGGTACATGCATCGTACAGCAGGATTGAACCCTTTTGCATATGGATCTGGAGTATAGCCAAGGAGCGGCTCAATCAGTCCTGAAAGCTTTAGCTTTTCAAACAAACTTGCGTAGGACTCCCCAATTGGCGTGAAATTGTTTCCTTGCCTTTGTTTTCCCCCATGCCCCTGTTTTCTAGGGTCGTTGGGTGCTTGAAAACGTTGTGAAGGCAAGAATGCATTATGTGGTGCTGGCTCTCGCCAGCGGGGGTGACCTGATAGTTGACCCTGCGACCGGACCTTGTTCGGAGGATAATATTGAGGCGGATTATATAGAGCTCGGGGGCAGGCTTGGGCATGATGGTCTGAAAAGAGTGGCTCTGATGGTGGATAGTAGGGTTGTGGAAGGTTGTATGGAGTGTGGGGCCTGGGCTGGTAGTGAGGGGAAGGACCTCTGAATTTGGACCCAGTACCTGCTTCGACTGATGCGACCTCGAGCACACCTCCCGCGCCGCTCTGAATAGCTTGGGTCGTTGCCTTGAGCGCTGAGTAATTTAGGATTTTGTCAGACCTTAGGCCCTCCTCTATCATGACCCCTATCTTTACCACTTCATTGAAGGATTTCCCAACCGTTGTCACCAAGTGACCAAAGTAAGTTGGATCAAGTGTTTGCAAGAAGTAGTCCACCATTTCTCCCTCTTTCATGGGAGGATCAACTCTGGCCGCTTGTTCTCTCCAGCGGAAACCAAACTCACGAAAACTTTCCCCGGGCTTCTTTTCAGTCCTCAGCAATGTGAGACGGTCAGGGACTATCTCGAGATTGTACTGGAAATGACCTGCGAAAGCCTGTGCCAGATCATCCCAAGTATACCACCTACTGGAATCCTGCCTGGTATACCATTCTAGCGCAGATCCGCTCAGACTCTGGCCGAAATAAGCTATTAGCAGCTCATCCTTGCCGCCTGCCCCTCTCATTTTGCTACAGAATCCCCGCAAATGTGCCATGGGATCACCGTGCCCTTCATATAAATCAAACTTAGGCATCTTGAACCCAGCCGGGAGTTGGACGTCTGGGAAAGGGCATAGATCTTTGTATGCTACGCTGACCTGGTTGCCCAAACCGTGCAGGTTCCTGAAGGACTGCTCCAGGCTTTTGAACTTTCTCAACACCTCATCCTGTTCAGGGGTTTTAACCGGCTTCTTGATCTCTGCCGGTACCTCCAAGTGTGGATTGTGAGCATGTGGTTCGAGGGCATGGAATGTAGGCTCAGGGGGATAGTATTGCGTATCGTGAGCCTGGAACAATGGCTCGCTGGTCGTTCTATGCAAGGTGGCTGATGTGGGTCCCACAAAAGTGGGAACATTTGGTGTTGGGAGAGGTTGATGGGATGGTGGAGCTTGGGAATCATGGGGGCTTCTCTTCTGAAGACAACGGTGATTTGGGAGGCTTGTTGAAGGGCCGGAGTGGGGGTATTCGGGCACGTGCCCTAGTGGCTCAGGGCTCTTTTGTGCTTTGGCTAGAGCTAGCTGCATTGCATTCATCTCTAGTCCCATCCTTTCTATCTTTCCCATCGCTTCCTTTAACAAATGGCTCATCGGCCTTTCTTCCTCGGTACTATTCTCTGAAGTAGTCATGCTTGTTGTTATCGGTCCTTTGGATCTAGTTTGGTAAGGGTGGGTTGCCAGAATTCTTTAACAACTAACTGTTTGAGATTCGGAAAACAACAAACTTGTTAGTGTTTAGAGTTTAACAGATTTGATAACAACACATTGAGGATGCAATGCTCCTAGGCAGTTAACCGTTTCTAACATGCTTTGCTTCAAACAACATGTGTCATCCCGGCTTGCTTATTTGCCCCTTTGAAGTACTTTGGGAACCCCTGTATTTTATTCTATTTTGTATTTTCTTTTTCTTTCGATTTTTCATTTTTTTTTTCTTTTCTCTTTTTCGATTTTTTTTCATTTTTCCTTTTTTGATTTTTTTTCATTTTTCCTTTTTTGATTTTTCCATTTTTTTTGTTGTTGTGGTCGAATCTTATGGAGATTGCCTACGTATCATGACCCCGCATGAATCAGACCTTGCGTAGTTCGGACCAATAAAAGATAAACAATACTAATCATTTTTTCAATTTACATATTAAAATAAACTGAAAAAAATCAAACAAACCACATATTCTAATTAAAGATTTATCAACTCAAAAACAAAAGGCTAGCTCCCTTTCTCTGTTCGACAAATGCAACCAAATGGTTATTTTTGCAAATGTGGCCCCTTCCAAATTTTACATGAATTTTGAGGCCGGGGAGGGTTATTTTATAACACTTTACAAACTTGTCCGTTCTTTTACGAAAATAACCTTTCGACAACTGAAAGATACTCTAAGGCTATTTCGGCATGACTAAACATCCAAACGGCATTCACCCGACCGTTGACTCTTTGTTTTTTTTTTCAAGTTATGATAAAAAACTTGGTGTTGCAAACACGGCCCTTCAGCGCCTCGGGGACGAAGATTTATAAGGCTGTGTGGGTCCATATCTCAAAATGACCCAAAGGTGGCTGTTTATGCCAAGTCAGCCTTCCGGCGTCCCTTTCGGGAACATTCGGCCCTTTTTATGACAAAACAGCATCACCTGACTTATTTATAACTCTTTTTATCGTTTTTCAAATGAGAAAAGTCAATATTGCAAACACGGCCTTTCAATGTCTCGGGGACGAAGATTTTTAGGCTGTGGGGGTCAACTGGACCAAGTCTTAAAAATGACCCAAAAGTGGCTGTTTATGCAAAGTCAGCCTTCCGGCGTCCCTTTCGGGAACATTCGGCTATGTCTTGATAAAACAGCGTCACCTGACTTTCTTTATGACAAAATTAAAATTTGACATATATTTTTTATTTATTTGTTTTTTGGCTATTTAAGCAAAAGGTGGGTTGGACATCACCCGACTTATTTATGACAAGATTAAAATTTTTGATTTTTAGCTATTTTAGCAAAAGTGGGGTTGGACCCGATGAGGGTTGCCTACGTATCTCACATCCGGTGAGAATCAAACCCGCGTAGTTCGGGCGAATAAACTATTTTTGAGATGACCCTTTTCCATTTTCTGTTTTTATTGTTTTTATTATTTTTCTCACAACAATCAAATAGACTATTATTCTATTATTTTCATTTATAACAAACAAACGAATTAACGAAAAACATAAAACATTCCTTCTTTTTGAGAAGGTGGGGTTGGACCCGATGAGGGTTGCCTACGTATCTCACATCCGGTGAGAATCAAACCCGCGTAGTTCGGTCCAATAAAACTACTTTAAACAAATAATGATAAGCAGATGAACTAACTCTTTTTTTGAATTTTCGTTTAAAAGAACTACTTTAAAAGCAGCAAGGAAATATTATTTTTTGATTGATTTTCTTTTTAAAAGAAACACTTCTAAGATATATTTTGAATTTTCATTTGCTCTTTTTTCTTTATTCTAGAGAAGAAGAAGAAAATATTTTTCGGAATTTTGCTTTTAATAAAAGAAATGCTTCTCAAAATGTTTTTTTTTTGAAATTTTGAATTTTCTTTTCAATTTCGAAAAAAGAATCAAAATATTTTCGGATTTGTTTTTCTATTTTATCTTTTTGAATTTTGAATTTTTTTTTGGATTATATATATGCTTATTTTTGGAACAAATAATAAAATCACATTCAACGCCGGACTCTTTTTATTTTTATTTCTGGCATTTTCATAGACAAACAAAATAAAATAAAATAAAACATTTTTTTTAAAAAAAACAAACTCTTTTTCATTTTCATTTAATGACAAAACAAACTATTTTCTTTAATATTTTAAAAAAACCAGACAGAACAATGATGATTTTTTTTTATTTTCCCTTTGCTTTTAATATAACAAACTAACAAGACATTTTTTCATTTCAAAATTTCGGCAGAGTTTCGACTCTACTCGGACTTCTATGCTGTTATTTTCTCCTTTTTTCACGATTTTCTTATATGTGGAAAATGATGACAACATACAAAATCTTTTGAATTTTCATGCTTTGTTTTTATTTGTATTTTTATTTTTTATATTTATTATTTCTTTCAAAAATGTGGCATGGGAGACATAATGATTTCCAAGACTTCTTGGATTCCGCAAATGCTCCCCATGCGCTTTTCCCAACATATGAAGCGTGGGGGACATATGGGAATTCCAAGACTTCTTGGATTCCACAAATGTTCCCCATGTGCTTTCCCAAAAAGCAAGCGTGGGGGACATAGGGAATTCCAAGGCTTCTTGGATTCCACAAATGTTCCTCATGCTTTGATTAAAATAACATCATGCTGGAAATGACCAAATGACCCATACGCCCTTGACTAAATACAACATGTAGCACATAGGATGCCGAAAGATTGTCTATTATTTTCAGGTTGCTTGTCCTAGACGGACCCAACCCCTATGTTGAGTCCCCTAAGTCAAATGCACATGATGCAAATAAACGTTCCTACTAGGGATCCGGCATGTGGCTTTGTTATACTAGGTTCAAAAAACCTGGGTCGGTGTTCTAGACAGTGTACCCGAGCGGACAACTCGAGCTGAGGAAGGAGCTCCTTTCCGGGAACCAAAAGGCCAGCCGGCTTAGAAACTTTCCGAGCCTCTTTTATTTAGGGTATGACACTAACAGAATAGGGAGTCTCAACCAGTAAGCACATCCCCGGAGGTAAGAAGAGAAGGGTTTCGGCACAGTTTATATACAGTTCAAATAATATCAAAGCGGTAAAAGCAGCATTTAGCACATTTGGCTCAAAACATGTAATAATCAGATAATAAATAAAGCCAAATAATAACAATTATTCTAAGCTCGAATTCTTAATCCTGACGTCCCCAGCAGAGTCGCCAGAGCTGTCACACCTCCTTTTTCCGCGCCCGGGGGGCGCAGGGGAGTTTTTTCCAATTAAAGGACAATCGAAACGGGATTCGTTTATTTATTTCAGAGTCGCCACTTGGGAGATTTGGGGTGTCCCAAGTCACCAATTTTAATCCCGAATCGAGGAAAATAATGACTCTATATTATAGTCTACGTACCAGAAATCCGGATAAGGAATTCTGTTAACCCGGGAGAAGGTGTTAGGCATTCCCGAGTTCCGTGGTTCTAGCACGGTCGCTCAATTGTTATATTCGGCTTGATTATCTGATTTTATACAAGTATGAACTTATGTGCAAATTTTAACTTTTAACCGCTTTATTATTATTGTTTTTACAAGAATGTGAACATCGCTTAAAACACGTCTTTGGACTGCGTCACATGAAATGCACCCACAATCCGGAACGCATTTTATTTGATGTTTTGAGATTTGGATTTGGGTCGCATGAAATGCACACCCGAGCTTAAGAAAGTAATCATTAAACACGCGCCTAAAGAGACTATCGCGTTATTATTTTGCGGAGGTCGTGAAATTCGCTAAACGGCCCTCCTGAATTCTAAGTAATTTAAAACAAGTATTTACTGAGGGCCCCACAATTTATGTTTTTATTTGGCGAGGCTCATCTCATTCTTAGTTTCTAAAAAGAATTTGCAACGTCATGGAAATGCATCTCGGGCCACGCCACAATCAATGCGCCCGTGACTAAAGACATATTTCGACTCCGTTGAGATTTGGATTTGGGTCACATAAATGTGCACCCGAGTTTAGGGAGATAACATTATTAAAGGCGCGCCTAAAGCAACTAGCGCCTTATTATTTTTGGGGAGGGCCGTGAAATTTGTTAAACGGTCCATCCCGGAATCTAAGTATTTAATACATATATTTTGTGAGGGCCCTGCAATTTTTCCCTTTTATTTGGCGAGGCTCGTCTCATTTTATTCTTTATTATTTATTTTTATATATATTTTTTCTTTAAAAGAAGAGGTAAACTTAAGGTTACTACATTTTTACTTTATCTATTTAAAGGGTTAATTCAAAGTTAAAAATATATTGCAAGCCATGCTGTACGCAACGCACTAGTGGTTCACGACAAGTTCCATTTAACTATGTTCCGAATTGGAGCCGGGTCACATGAGATGCACCCCCGGTTCCTTTAATCTAATTACATGCAAACCAACAATATTGCCACAAATTACTAATTTGACGCTATTTATAAACTATCATTTTTTTCTCTAAATCTAGTTTAATGAAATATAAGCTACTAAGCTAACAATAAATGGCAAGCATCTAACAATTAGTGATAAACAAAAATATAAAACTAACAGCAGAACATAACATTGACAAACAACGATAAACTAACATGCCGAGATAAACTTCACAATACGGCAAATGTACTACTAATAACTCAAATTCATCGAAACAAGACATGGAAGCAAAGAACACACCGAGACGAAAATAACATGAATACTCACGTTTAACAGCAGCGTCGAGTTTCAACATCTCGACCTCGCCAAAATGGACAGCAACAACCTCGGCGTACCGGACCTCGACGAACCGAAGTCGACCTCGACGGAACTCATCCGGACAGAACTACTGGGCTGTTTTGTTGAACGTTTTCGTTTGGTTTCAGCTTGTGCGTATGTGTGTTTTCTTGGTCAGTCATGACAAGGAGGAAAGGTTGTTCATGGCTGGACGTTGTAGGCAACCGTTTGAACGCGGGGGGGTGCGACTGGATGGTCGCCTTGGCGTGGTATTACAGGTTGGTTGCCGGGGCTGCTAGGGGTCGTCTGGGCAGTGGCGTTTGGTGGTGGTGCTGAGCTGGGTTGTTTGGCGATGGGAAGGTAGCGGACTGGAGCTGGATGGGTTTTGCTGGGTAGGTTTTGACGAGGTGGAGGGTGATGGTTTGGTCGTCAATGGTGGAAGGCGATGAAGAGTTGGGCTGTAGGGTTTTTGCAGTGGAGGCGACAGGTGGTGTTGGGTGCTTGGTCGACGGAGGTGGTGCTGGTGGTTATGGCGTTGGTTTGGACAATGACGACGCAAGAGCTCGCTAGCCGGGGGAGAGGGTGGTGCGACTGTGATGGTGTTTGGGTCTTTTTGGTAGGTTCCGGCGTCGGGGGGGGGGGGGTGACGCTTGGTGGTGTTGGGTTTGGACGCGGGGAGGTCGTGGTTGTTTGACGATGGTTGAGGGGGTTAGGAGGAGGAAGAGGGTGGTCCGTTGCTGGTGGTGATGGAGGAGGAGGGTGGTTTAATGGTTTTGACCTGCGTATTTGCTTCTTCTTCTTCTTGAAGAAGAAGCCTCAACAGTAGTCACTTTTTCTCAAAATCAAAAATCTCCCAAGTCTGTTTCGTTCTCTTTTTTTTTCTCCAGGTTTCCCTTTCTTTCTTCTTTTTTGAAGAAGAAAGAGGAACAGTAGTTCCTTTTTTTCAATTTTCCAAAAGTCCCCACGTTCGTTCCTTTCACCCGTGTATTTAGCATGGGTTTTGCCCAGAAAAATGAGCCCACGCGTGGTGGGGTTCAAGGAATATGTCCCCCACGCGTGGTGGGGTTCTCCATGTGTCCTGGACACGGTTTATTACGGGCTAGGTCCGAAAATTAGGCCTAAAACCGGGTAGTTTGAACCCGAATATTATTCTTTTGTCCGGGCCTGAGAAATAGGAACACGTTGCTTAACTAGTCCTATGTAAGTAAAATAACTACCAAAAATAAAACTAGTATTTAAACAAAACTATATCTTTTTAAATATTTTTCAAGATTTAAAATAGCTACAAAATATTAATGAAACTATTTTTTTTGTAATTTTCGTTCTTTAATAAAGACAAAAATATGAAGTAACATTTTTGTATTTTTCAAAATTATAATGACTGCAAACATTAATAGAACTATATATTTTTTGTAATTTTCGAATTTATATAAAGTACAAATTTTTTTTTGTATTTTTCAAATTTATGAGAGATACATAAACAAAAATTTATATATATATTTTTTGAAATTTTCTTTTTGCACCGAAATAAAGTAAAAATAGTTAAAATGGCTATATTAGTCCTAAATTAGATATTTTAAGCTAAGAGCGTAAAAATTCCCGGGGAGGGTCAAAAATCACGTGCTTACAGTAAGCTTAGTCAGTTAATGATTTGTTTGGGTCTGCATACATTCAGAGATTTTTGAATCTAATTAAGAGATTCAGTTTTGATTGAGCTGAGATTTATGCGGTGTTGATGTTTTAAATTGCATTTTGATGAACTATATGGCTGTTAATAAAGCATGAACCTGCAACGCATCTTATCCTCTGATTCTTGCTGTTTTATTTTATCAGTTTTTGCTTTGTTTGACTAAAGCCTGGCTAGTTGTGAAGCTGTTAGTTGAATTCCATTTTATTGATATGCTCTTCCACGATCTTTCATGAATATTTAGTTCGCTCTTTTTAATTGGAACCCGAAAGACTGTTGGCAATAAGCGTTAAGTTTCCCGCCTGTTGATGATCTAGTTTACACGCCTAATACTCTAAGTTTGCTACTGTTTTTCGCTCTGTTTGTGCCCCTGTGCTAACTGATGATTCTACTTGATCACTTTCTTTCTTTGAATAGAACCTGTTAGCATCTCTTCCAAAGCTCGATTAGATTAGTCTTCTTTTGTTTGTGATTTGGGTTTTGCAACTGTAAAAGAAGAAAACAATCGCTGGTAGAACTCTTGTGTCAAAAGCTTAGATAGAACTGTGAACGCCAGCTGCTTGATGTGAATTCTATGTGCTTGGATAGTTAATTGTATTAAATCTGAAAGCTTAAGTTTCAAGTTATGTTTAACATTCGATGATGGAATGCATCTGCACGAGCCTGTTTGACTGCTTCTACAAATCTAAAATGTGCATTTGTGTTAACCTTGTTCAATCGCACATGTGCTGGTATTCTGATTCAACTCCGGTTCTTTTTTTGGATTCTTTTAAAAATTATTAGTGCTAATCAAGCCTCATATGAACTCTATCTCAAAAAGTCTTCGTCGATTACTGAATCATATGATGATAATGCATTGAATCTATTTGGATCTTTAGATTCTTTGGTATATGCTCATATACTGAAATGTGTGTAAATAAAAATATGTCTTTAAAGTTGAGTCTTGCAGAGTGAATCATTCTTTGTCTGCTTTGGCGGGAATTAGGCATGAAGGTAGAACGTATTGATACAGTTGAAGGAATTTTGATGGGCAGTAAGCTTGGATGATCTTGTTGGTTTGTAAGAGTAGTTATTATAATATTTAGTTTAGTGAGGTTAAGAGGTGATGTACAGGGGTGAGGACTGGTCAATAATTTATAGGCTCTTATCATGTATTATCTTTTAACCCACCTTTCTTTTACTCTGTTTTGTCTGAGTCCTCAAAATATTTAGAAGCTATGTTTGTTTAAATTTTTGGTTTGTCTGGACAATATATGCATGAATGAATTGGGTCGTGGGAAGTGATAGAAAGGCCAAATCCCATTAACAATTAATTTGTTCCATGCTTTAGGTATCGGGCTTGGCCTAATAAAAAATAAAAAGTTAAAAACAAAACATGAGCATGAATTGAATTGTTCTTTTACTTAGTTCTTTTATTTAGTTCCTTTCATTTTATTTATTGATGATATTGTTCGTTAGGAGCATGTTTAGGCCGACCACATTTGGGTAGGCAAGCCTTAGGACTTTTGTTAATTTTGAGGCGAGAGGTCGTTCCTTTAGTAAAATTTATCCGGGGAATGCCCCGAAGGATTTGTATATATTTTATTCTGGGGAATGCCTCGAAGTATTTGTATTTGGAGGCCGATAGTAGAACTCGTAGTATTTTTGTTTCTATTTTTATTTTTATTTTATTAGGTGAGGACGACCTCAAGCCTCATATGTGTTTTTTGCTTTTCTATATTTTTACCTCAACTTGAATATTTTAAAAGCCAACTAGATCGAGTACACAACCGTACTAGTTGTCACACCTCCTTTTACACACTCCCGAAAGGGTATAAGGGAGTTTTTTCCAACTTAAAGTGACAATCGAAACGAGATTATTATTTAAAATTCAGAGTCACCACTTGGGATAATTTATGGTGTCCCAAGTCACCGGTTTTAAATCCCGAATCAAGAAAAGATTGACTCTATTTTGCAGTCCACGAACACAGAAATCCGGGTAAGGAATTCTGTTAACCCGGGAGAAGGTGTTAGGCATTCCCGGGTTCCGTGGTTCTAGCACGGTCGCTCAACTGTTATTATTGGCCTATTTATCTGATTTTAAAATATTTTTAAACCTATGCGCATTTTATTCCTTTTAAACCGCTTTTAATAATCCAATTGTTATACAACTAATTATTTGCTTACATATTGCGAATCATGTCACGGGAACCGTACCCACGATCCACAACATGTTTATTTTATTAACAAGATTAAATTGTGACCGGGTCACATAAATGTACTCCCCGGATTTTAGAAATTAAGCGCCACAACTACATCACAGGAACCGTACCCGTAGCTATGACAATTTATTTAATTAACGCGCCTAAAGCAAACTACGAGAGTTCGAGGCATTTTCTACACTAGTTAAGATAACTGATGTGAGGGCCATAGACTAGGTGATTATATGGCAAACCTCAATTTTATTAAAGGAAAGACATTCAATTAAGTGAACTACGGATATTCATATTTAAAACTAAGTTGAAATTAAGTATCACAACTACGTCACGGGAATCGTACCCGTAGCTATAAAAATTATTTAATTAAACGTGCCCAGAGATTCGTCTACCCGGGTGTGGGCGGCCTAAGCATGCTCCTAACGAATATAGGAAAGTAGCAAAGCAATAGACAATTCCTCTATCGTACACGCACACTCTACTCCACTTAACCATTAGGACATAGACATGACATAGATCCTAGGGAAAACCTTATGAACCTGCTCAAAGCTTAAATAATCAATTTTGGACTTCAACACGATCATCCTTTTCTTGAGGTCCAATAAAGAAACTCTAGATACGATCGCAAATGACTCTTCTTTTTACACAAAAAAGTTCTTTCACCAATGACTTGCACAAAATATGCATGACCCAAATAGATATTGGCCATCAATTTCACCTTTAAGACAATAGGAAGGAAGTTGCAATGCCATGACTAAGAAGCTAACAGAGTTAATTGGATGAACTTAAACAGATGTGCTCAGTCAAATCTCTACCTAAATACATGGAACGTATGTAATAAGCAGTGACTCAAATTCATACAAGAAAGTTAGCTCAAAGGTTGCTAGCAACTTGTGTAAGAAGCTCTCAAAACAGAATAATGCAACTCATGGAAAACTAAAGACAATAAGCTGGCTATTTCACTTCCCATAACATATGATCACTCTTGATAGCAAAAGAATCTAAGCACAAATTGCTATATGTTTTCAAAGAAAAGCAGAATAATTCAGGCACTGACGGTCAGACGTACGACCCCAACAGAAAAGATATCAAATCGTTCATCATAAACTCATTTCAAATAGAGGAAGACAAATGACACTTTCTGAAAATTGAACATGAATGCACCAGGTCTAGTAGACAATTACCAAATCAAACAACCTTAGCTAGACATGTAGACTACCCAGCTAATCAAAACCAACGTGAGCCAAAAGTACAGAATTTTCACTAAAAAGAACTAGGCAGATTTGCTTCTTAAATAATGCAAAACAGAGCAAATGTTAAATAGCCTAACAATTCTGACAACTGCCCAAATTCAGAAGATATGGATATTAGAAATGCGATTAAATGCAGTAACGTACACTCGATACCTTCACAAATATATGCGATGAACATAGAATCACATGCAAGTTGTAGGAAAACCAACTGAACTGTGTTAACCACAGATCTTATACCTTCGTGTCAACACTAAACAATTAACAAGAAACTTGTTTCCAAACTTAAATGGATAAGGGTTTGATTTATTCCATCAATGATCTTAGCATCAGAACCTCAAACACTAGAACCTTAACAGGTCATTGACATTAAAATGATGAGGACAACTTTAAACACTAAATCACTTTGAGCACAAAAGATAGACTTTAGCATACTCAAGTTAATCAACTAATGAACAGAGGACTCCGAAATTCTTCTCATGAGAGCCTATTAAAATGGAAACTAATAACACCTCAAATGCAATGCTTCATACTAATACTGTCATGTTCAGAATCAAGCGAACCCATGATTCAACCTCCAAGTTTCAATAAACAAGAGCAGCTTTACGATAACAGACCAACTAACCATAACAGGGAAACCTTACGAATATTAGGAGAACTAGTCTACCTAAAACTAACTGTAATGAGATACCCTTAAAGAATCCACACGATCACAAAGCTGAACGTAATCGTTCATTTTAAAATGACAAAATCTTGACTCAAATGATAACCCAACCACAAAATAAAAGTTACAACACACAGGGAATATAAGACGAACACTCAAACCAGCTCTTACTGACTGAACGTACTCGAGCACATCAATCTAGTGAAAAGAGATTCATCAGCAAGAAACAATGTATCAAACATCACTTTCGGGTACGAGTCGAAACTAAATGATAATTCCAAGTTTGACTCCTATATGAAATTTGATCAAAGAAAACGCCATTCTAGAAACACCCCATAGCTTAAGAACACCTTAAAACAGAGGTACATAGGAGAAGAAATCGAACCTGAAATTGCAAACTTTCTTTATAATAATTACAGAATCAGCGAACACACCTTTTGATTCCAAAATCCTAGCGAGGTTCAGCAGCAAATCAGTAAGACAACAGTAGAAACGAAATCGACGAATTTGAACCTCATGAATATTCAATAAACCTTAGTTGATTTCCATCTTTTGGAACCCCCTCTCTCAAAATCGGATCAGGTCCCTTTTGAAAACGAGCCTCTGATGAATGTGGGGCTTGGATTGAGTGAAATCAATCCAATGCCTCACACTCATCCAACGAATCGTTCTCTAGAACCTTCCAATCGCGTGCTATATTTCAAAATCGGGCGGAGTGAGAGGAGAGATAATCTTTGGTGTCAGAAACCGTTAGAAATGGCAAGAGGAAAGAAGGAGGGAACGCATGGTTGTGAGTTTGGATTCACTCGCCATGAGATTTGGTGAGTTTGGACGCGGATCTAAGGTGAAGAGGATGATGAACAGTGCGCCGTTTCTGAGTCTTATGAGATTAGGGCTCTGTGAGTCTGTATTCGCGTGTGTATATTTGGGAATGGGTCGGGTCAGCCAGACAGGTTGGGTAAGGTTGGAATTGAGTTGAACGGATCTGGGATTTAGTTGTTTGGGCTAACAAATTGGCCTAAAGTTAAAACAGCCTTTTTATTTAATTTCCTTTCTTTTCAATTTTCAATTGTTTTCTTTTCTCTCCTTTTTTTCAAATTAATTTAAATCCTAAATTAACTCTTAAACTAAATTAATTTCCTAAATTAAACTAATTACTCAACATAATATTTACAACAATTAATTAATTCCCAAATTAAAGAAACTACAAAATTTGAAGTTAAAAATGCAAAAATGAGTCATTTTTTGTGATTTTAATCATTTTTATGAGACAACTAAATTGCTAATTAACATAAAAATATAGAATTAAATCCTAAATGCAAATTCAATGTATTTTGGTATTTTTCATGAGTTAGAATTAAATTAAACATGTACAGCCAAATGCAAACAATTAAAATGCTATAAAAATCTACGAAATTGCCCATAATGGAAAAAATTTATTTTGAATTTATGGGAGTAATTCACATAGGGCAAAAATCACGTGCTCACAACTGCCCCTCTTTTCCCGAAAATGCGAAGAGTTTTCGCGCAAAGATAAAGTGAGCGGATAATAGCGATTTTTGCCCGTTTGAATACTCTGTGGGAAGCATTTTTGAAAGATTTGACCGCACCCTGCTTCTGAGGTTGCCTACATATCCTTGGTTATAAAGGAATCAGGTCAGTGTAGTTCGGGAAGTTTCGGTAGCTGGGACTACCAGGAAGCTGTGATTTCACTGTTGCTGCTACTGCTCGCTAGACTCCTTATTACACCAAGACAAAATAAAAGAAGCTAAACTAAACTATGATCTATGAATTACAAGAATCCTATCTATACTTCTTCAAACTTGATCTTGCAATTTCCACTGCTCTGTTGACTTGTACTCTCCAAGTGAGATTCCTTTGTTGTTGTCTTTAATTGTATTATGAGGTGCTTTCCCTTTTTCTCCAGGCAGACGCCTAATTGCTGAACTTGAATTGTCTTCCTTCGAATATTGCTGCTTTCCCTTTGTTCTTCCAGGTAGGCTTCTGATTACCAACACTTGCACAACTTCCCTTTGTTCTCCAGGTGGACTCCTGATTACCAACACTTAAATTGCTGCTTCCCTTTATTCTTCAGGTGGGCTCCTGATTACTAACACTTGAACTTCTTCCTTTCGTTCTCCAGGTGGGCTCCTAATTACCAACACTTAAATTGCTACTTCCTTTCGTTCTTTGGGCGGGCTCCTGATTACCAACACTTGAATTGCTACTTCCTTTCGTTATCTAGGCGGGCTCCTGATTACCAACACTTGAATTGCTGCTTCCCTTCGTTCTTCAGGCGGGCTCCTGATTACCAACACTTGAATTGCTGCTTCACTTTGTTCTTCAGGTGGGCTCCTGATTACCAACACTTGAATTGCTTCCCTTCGTTCTCCAGGTGGGCTCCTGATTACCAACACTTGAATTGTTTCCCTTCATTCTCCAGGTGGGCTCCTGATTACCAACACTTGAACTGCTTCCCTTCGTTCTTCAGGTGGGCTCCTGATTACCAACACTTGAACTGCTTCCCTTCATTCTCTAGGTGGGCTCCTGATTACCAACACTTGAACTGCTTCCCTTCGTTCTTCAGGTGGGCTCCTGGTTGCTGAACTTGAACTACTTCCTCTTGTGTCTGTTTTTCCTTTGAACTATCTTTCCTTGTTTCCCCAAATGGGTGCCTGATTGCTTAACCCCGAACTGCTTTCTATCCTTAAAACTCGTGTTGTTCTCCCTTGCTCTCCAGGTGGGTGCCTGATTTCAACAAAATAGACAAAACAAAGAAAATTTCTGCCCCAGTTTGGTAGCTGGGCACATCTGTGAGTGTTAATTGAATCATGTTACCAAATGTCTCTAAGAATTTTAAATCTAGATCCCATTATCGAGGAGGGTCCTAAAAACTCCTAGTTAAATGACAGTTTTAAAGCTAAATTATATCTTCTACAGGTATGACTTCTGCTAAATCTTGTTATCTAATGGAAGTCTTAAAGCTAGGTCCCATTATTCAGGAGGGTCCTGAAAATTTCGCATTAAATCCTATCCTAAGAACGAAAACTTCAAAGCCAACTTATATTTCTTTGGGGTAAGACTTATGCTAGATCTTGTTACTCATGCATGTTTGAATTTTAAACTAGGTCCCATTATCCAGGCGGGTCTTGAGAATTTATGGTCAAACCTGTCTGGTACTTGCTTTCCCTTACGGAAGGTTTCTCCAAAACAAACGAAATCTTCCCCCCTGTTTCAAATCAAAGAAAAATCTTGTCAGTTTTAAAAATGTGGTGGTTAGTTTGTGGCATTCTTGCTGAAAGTGGCCTCTCCGCTGCCATGATTTGCTTTGACTGGTTTCCTTGAACTGGCCAAGAATTGTTTGACTTTCCGATTGATCCTCAACCACAGGACCTTGGATGACCCGAGTGCTCTATACCAAAACCGTTGTTTTACATTTCTGACCCTTCTATCTGAACCTCTGCATCTCCCATAAAATTACTAAACCATTCCACCGATGGAACTTTTACTGACACTTGATATCCCACTTTACATCATACTATCTCTGGCATGCTTTGGCCACACTGTGCTTTGTGCAATTTTGGAAGTTGGTAGTGAGTTTTGAAGTCCTTTCTTATTTTCTTAAACAAAACCGACATTGGAAACATCTTAGCGAAATAAACCTAAAAGAAATGCAATGCAATGACTTTGAGAATTAGGAATAAGGAAGTGAAATCCAAAACTGGATGATTGTTTGAAGAAGAAAAAGAAAAGAGACTTATCTGAGTGGAGCATCTGGTGCCAATGATCATGACATGCATTTTGGATTAATTAGCTCAGTCTATTCAACCAATCAACTTTCAGCTGTCATACTTTATGCCCTGAGATCTTCAAGACCCAATTTCTTCACCAAATCAGTGACCTTGTTCGGCCTGCGGTGCCCTGAAATGTTTTCACCTACAAACTTCTCTCATTTGTTCATCTATCAACTCACTGCCGCCTTACGGTGCCCGTGAGGGTTTTCACCAATAAGACTTTCTCATTTTAATTTCTCTCATCTTTCGTCGCCTTACGGTGCCCGCAAGGGTTTTCACTAATAAGACTCTCTCATTTTTCATTCTTCCTGCTTAGACCGCAGTGTTGCCCCTGATATGAATCACCTCTACTTGCTTGACATGGCATCTTTCGAAGACTGATCAGAAGGTCTTTCTTTGGACCGTAATGTGGGCTTTTGGATAGGGTTAGAAAGAAAAGATATCAAAAAGGCTCAAAATAATTCAAATGGGTTTCAAATTACAACTTTTGGAATCACAACTTCTGCCCTAGTTTCTTTACTTGGGGACTTTTGAATTTTTTATTTTGATGGGACCGAACTGTGAGGCTGCCTATGTATTCTTAAAAGGAATCAGGTCGAACGTAGTTCATGTCATAGAAATTACTTTTTTATTGTGATTTTTCTCTTTCTTTTCTTTTCCCTTTTTTTTTGTTGTTGTTTTTTTCCTTTTCTTCTTTTTTTTCCCACTCTTTTTCATTCTTTTCTTTCTCTTTTTCTCTCTTTTCCTTTACTTATCTTTTGCGCTCGCATTTTTGAACTTTGCTACTAATTCCAAAAGAGGGGTATGAAAGAAAATAAATAAGGCTCAAAGGGGTAACAAAGGATAAAGTGTTTAAATAGTAGAACAAAATGCCTTCGTCATTCCAATCTTCAAAACACGCTAAATACAAACGAACACAATTTAAGCCAAAGAAATCATACATAATATCTTTTGACTGCATCAGAATTGATAGCCATATCTATACATTTGCCTTCTATATCTGTTAAATACAAAGCACCATTGGACAACACTCTCGTTACGATGAACGACCCCTGCCAATTTGGGGCGAACTTGCCTTTTGCTTCAGTATGATGTGGAAAGATACGTTTCAATACTTGCTAACCCACTTCGAATTTTCGGGGACGCACCTTCTTGTTGTATGCTCTTACCATTGTCTTTGATACAACTGAGCATGACACACTGCCGCCAACCTCTTCTCATCAATCAAACTCAATTTCTCCAGACGGGTTTTGACCCACTCGTCATCATCAATTTCGGCTTCTGGAACAATCCGGAGGGATGAGATTTCAACTTCCGCGGCTATCACTGATTCAGTGCCATATACCAACAAATAAGGAGTTGCCCCTATTGAAGTGCGAACAGTAGTGCGATAACCCAACAACGCAAAGGGCAACTTTTCATGCCATTGCCTGGAAACTTCCACCATTTTCCGAAGTATCTTCTTTATGTTCTTGTTGGCTGCCTCGACTGCTCCATTCACCTTGGGGTGGTATGGAGTGGAATTGCGATGCGTAATCTTAAACTATTGACATACCTCTTTCATCAAATGACTGTTGAGATTAGCACCATTATCTGTGATGATTACCTTTAGGATCCCGAACCGACAAATGATATTTGAGTGAACAAAATCGACCACTGCTTTCTTGATCACAAACTTGAAAGTTTTAGCTTCAACCCACTTGGTGAAATGATCAATGGACACCAGGATAGATCTGTGCCCATTGGATGATGCTGGATCAATAGGTCCAATGACATCCATACCCCAAGCAACAAAGGGCCATGGTGCAGACATTGTGTGCAATTCAGATGGCGGAGAATGGATCAAATCTCTGTGCACTTGACATTGATGACACTTGCACACAAAACTGATACAATCTTGCTCCATGGTGAGCCAATAATAACCTGCTCAAAGAATTTTCTTTGCCAGAACATACCCACTCATATGCGGTCCGCAGACTCCGGAATGTACTTCGGTCATGATAGCCGTGGCATGTCTAGCATCTATGCATCTTAGCAATTCGAGATCTGGGTTTCTTTTGTATAAAACTCCTCCGCTGAAGAAAAATCCACTTGCCAACCGTCGAATTGTTCTGTTTTGATCCCCCGTGGCTTGCACCGGATATACCCTCATTCTGATGTACTCCCTGATGTCGTCGAACCATGGCTCACCATCAAGTTCTTCTTCCACCATGTTACAGTAAGCATGCTGATTGTAGACTTGAATATGCAAAGGGTCAACATAAGCTTTGTCCGGATGGTGCAACATTGATGCCAAGGTAGCCAAAGCATCGACAACCTCATTATGGATCCTTGGAATATGCCTGAACTCTACTGACCAAAATCGTTGACAAAGATCGTGCAAACATTGTCGGTATGGTATGAGCTTTATATCCCGTGTTTCCCATTCTCCTTGAATTTGGTACACCAAAAGGTCCGAGTCTCCCAAGACTAAGACTTCCTGGACACCTATGTCTACAACTAACCTCAAACCCAAAATGCATGCCTTGTACTCAACCATGTTGTTGGTATAGTAGAAACAAAGTTGAGCCGTAACAGGGTAGTGATGCCCTATTTCAGAAATAAGCGCGACCCCTATTCCGACTCCTTTCATATTTGCAACCCCATCAAAGAAAAGTTTCCAACCTGGTTTTTCAGTCTGCTCCAGCTTGTCAATATGCATCACCTCTTCATCGGGAAAATAAGTTCTCAACGGTTCATATTCTTCATCAACCGGGTTCTCGGCCAAATGATCAGCCAATGCTTGGGCTTTCATCGCAGTCCGAGTCACATAGATAATGTCAAATTCCATGAGCAAAATCTGCCACTTCGCAGGTCTCCTTGTGGGCATCGACTTCTGAAAGATATACTTTAACGGATCCAGGCGAGAAATGAGGTAAGTAGTGTAAGATGACAAATAATGCTTCAACTTCTGTGCTACCCAAGTTAGGGCACAACATGTCCTTTCAAGGTGAGTGTACTTAACCTCATAAGATGTGAACTTCTTGCTGAGATAGTAGATGGCTTGCTCCTTCTTGCCAGTGATGTCATGCTGACCCAACACACAACCAAATGATTATCCAAGACCGTCAAATACAGAATCAAAGGTCTCTCCGGTTCTGGTGGGACCAACATAGGTGGGTTTGACAAGTACCCCTTTATCTTATCAAATGCTCCCTAACACTCATCAGTCCACTTGAGCGCAACATCCTTCTTCAGTAACTTGAAGATAGGCTCACAAATTGTCGTGAGCTGAGCAACAAACCTGCTGATATAGTTTAGCCTTCCTAACAGGATCATCACCTTAGTCTTGTTCCTTGGCGGTGGTAACTCTTGGATAGCTTTGATCTTTTATGGATCCAATTCAATGCCCCGCCGGCTGACTATGAACCCCAATAGTTTCCCCGATAGGACACCAAATACGCGCTTCGCAGGATTTAACTTAAGATTGTACCAGCGGAGCCTCTAAAAAAACTTTCTCAAATCTCTGACGTGGTCAGACTGCTTCCTGGACTTTATGATCATATCATCCACGTAGACCTCGATCTCCTTGTGTATCATGTCATGGAATATGGTCGTCATTGCCCTCATGTAAGTTGCCCCAACATTTTTCAAACCAAAAGGCATGACCCGGTAGCAATATGTCCCCCATGGAATGATGAATGCTGTCTTTTCCACATCTTCCTCATCCATTAAGATCTGATGATAACCCGCATAGCAATCCACAAAAGACCCAATCTCATGTTTGGCACAATTATCAATCAAAATGTGAATATTTGGTAATGGAAAGTTGTCCTTTGGACTTGCCTTGTTGAGATCACGGTAATATACACACACTCTGGTCTTACCATACTTCTTTGGCACAAGCACAACATTGGCTAACCATGTAGGATACCGCGTGACCCGAATGACCTTTGCATCAAGTTGCTTTGTGACCTCTTCTTTAATTTTCACACTCATGTCAGTTTTGAACTTTCTTAACTTCTACTTAACGGGAGGAAATACCGGGTCAGTGAGCAATTTATGAACCACCAAGTCAGTGCTTAGACCCGACATGTCGTCATATGACCATGCAAAAATATCTTTATATTCAAATAATGCTTTGATTATTTCTTCCCTGATTTGCGATTCAAGATGGACACTTATCTTAGTTTCTCTAACATTATCTGGGTCCTCTAAATCGATTGCTTCCGTATCATTCAGTTTAGGCTTAGGTTTTTCCTCAAAATGACTTAGTTCTTTACTAATTTCTTCAAAGGCCTCATCCTCATCATATTCGGATTCATCATCACACTCTATTTCTTGGATTATTATTTCAGAATTAGATTGACTTTTAAGACTGGGACGAAGATTCCTCATGCATGTAATGTCATTGAAACCAACATAAAAAGAGCTGTACAGGGAAGAAAAGAAAAACAAAAATAAAACTATCAGGAATGATGGAAAAGGAAAATTGCATTTCATTGAAAATAACAGATAACAGGGTTTAGACATCCAAACGGATGAAACATAGAATCTGAATTACAACCCTGGAATAATCCAGATAAACTGAAAGAAAATCAAAGCAAACTACCAAAATTCCTTCCGGGTAGGGAGAGGAGTAGCCTCCCAATTGTTAAGCTTTGTATTCGGCCTGACAAACTGTACATCTGCCTTGCTAAAACCTTCTCCAACTTCCACCATGTTCACACCATCGAACAACTCTGTAACCTTTCAATTAACTCTTCATCAACGTCGACCACAGAGCTTAGAACTATTGTCACCGGGCGTTTCCTAGCACCAGGCTTGACAAAAGATCTGGAGAGATGTGGGATAGGCTTTGGAAGTGCCCACGCCCTCTGTTTTAGCTTTCTAGCCCTTTTCACATCTGCCGCTGTAGGTTTGAACCCTAGACCAAACGTACCCAAGTTTTTAGGGAGGGACACTGGCTGTATAATACCCTGTAGAGATGCGCCAAGACCGTTACCAGGTACAAAGCCATTTTTCAGCTTTTCAAAAGCCACCATGATTGATGCGGCGGCCACCTTTGGAGTTGGAGCGCATTTCCCTTCTGGAATTTGCTCGACCGTCACTGTTTCAGAAACCTGATAGACCTAGGGCCCTTTGTCATCTTCAACCTCAATGAACAGGACAATGGCATCACTGTGAGCACACAAATTATGCTCTCCATGTACGACGATCTCTTGTCTATCCCATTCGAACTTGACCATCTGGTGCAGAGTGGACAATACTGCTTTGGCAGCATGAATCCAAGGTCGACCTAACAGCAAATTGTAGGAGACAGCAACGTCCAACACCTGAAACTCCATGGTGAATTCCACCGGTCCTATTGTCAACTGAAGCACTATATCACTAACTGAATCTTTCCCTCTACCATCAAAACCCCGAACGCAGATGCTGTTCTTGTGAATCCTCTCATCATCCACTTTCAACTTGTTCAGAGTAGAGAGAGGGTAGATGTTTGCACTAGAACCATTGTCAACTAATACCCTGGTAACCACAGAATCTTCACATTTTACCGTAAGGTAGAGAGCTCTGTTGTGTTCAGTACCCTCCACATGCAACTCATCATCAGAGAAAGTGACCCTGTTCACCTAAAATATTTTGTTGGCGATCTTTTCCAGATAGTTTACTGAAATTTTGTCGGGAACGTGAGCTTCATTCAGAATTTTCATCAAGGCCTGACGATGCTCGTGTGGGTGGATTAACAATGACAACAATGAAATCTGAGCAGATGTCTTTCTCAACTGCTCCATGATGGAATAGTCTTGTACTTTCATTTTTCTCAGAAACTCCTCCGTTTCTTCTTCAGTCATTGCTTTTTTCACTAGAATTGGGTTATCTCTGGATGTTTTAGATTTCTTTAACTCTTCCGGAGCAAATCATCTCCCCGAGCGAGTTAATCCGTGGGCCTCATCGACTTCTTTTTTCACTTCCTTACCCTTGTAAGTTACTATCACCCGTTCATAGTTCCACGAGATAGCCTTGCTGTTGACTATCGACAACTGGGTTACAGGCTTGATGATGATAGGATTCGTATGGGCACCCTCTACAATTATGATAGGCTTGTTTGCCACTCCTGACACAACCACTTTTGGCTTCTCTTGTTTTGCTGCAACATCACTTGGGGACCCTTTCTTGACTGCTACAGTGGTTCACCGTTTGCCCCACTCAACATGTTTACTAATTTTTTAACTGTTGGTTTTTTAGCTGGTTTGACCTCACTGGACCGAATCATCATGACGGTCTGTGAAGGCTTTTTGGGCTCCGCTCCCTTATGTACTATCTCGATCATGTTTGTCTCCTGATGGGTTTGTAGTGGGTTCTGGTTGATATTGGGTGCCTTTAGAGTTTGGACCTCAATCCGGTTTGTGTCAATGAGCTCCTAAATAGCATTTTTCAAGTGCTAGCACTTCTTCGTATCATGACCCGGAGTACCAGAACAATATTTACAGCTTACAGAGTAATCAAGGTTCTTTGGAGGAGGGTTTGGCAATTTCGACTCAATTGGCCTCAGCATATCCAATTGCCTCAATCTGTGAAACAAACTTGTAGAGGGCTCTCCCAACGGGGTGAAGGTTTTATTCTGCTATAACCTCTCATTTTTAAATGCTTGATTGGGCCGGAAACTTGGGCCGACAGGGTTTCGGTAGGTTCGTGGGCGTGGGTGAGCATTTTGTGGAGCTGGGTTGCTATTTTGTGGGGCTGGTGCATGCCATTGTGTGTAGGCAGAAGGTTGGGTGTATGTTTGGGCATGGTGGACAGAAAAATGAGGGTTCGGTGATGGGAAGTAATGCTGGGGTGGATTATACGGGGTTTGGGTGTGGTTTTGGTGGTAGGGTCGAGGTTGAGTATAATGGTGTGACGGGCCCCTAGGTCCAAACCATGATCCTGAATCAATTGTTGCCACATCTTCTTTCTTCTTCTTTCCGATTACTCCCCCAGTACCGTTTTGGATGGCTTGGGTAGTTGCCTTAATAGCCGAGTAACTCAGGATTTTGTTTGATTTAAGCCCTTCTTCCATCTTCACTACCTCGTTGAAGGACTTGCCTATGGCCGATACCAGATGGCCGTAATAAGTGGGCTCTCGGGCCTGCAAAAAGTAGTCCACCATTTCGCTCTCTTTCATCGGCGGGTCAACCCTTGCCGCTTGTTCTCTCTAGCGAAAACCATACTTCCTAAAACTTTCACTAGGCTTCTTCTCAATCTTAGTCAGAGGCAAACGATCTGGAACAATCTCGAGGTTGTATTGGAAATGACAAGCGAATGCTTGGGTCAAATCATCCCATGTATACCATCTGTTGTGATCCTGATGAGTGTACCACTCCAAGGCCGCACCGCTCAGACTCAGGCTAAAGTATGCCATCAACATATCTTCCTTCCCACCGGCTCCTCTCATTTTACTGCAGAATCCTCTCAAATGGTCCACCAGGTCTCCTTGCCCATCATATAGATCAAATTTAGGCATCTTAAATCCCACTGGCAGTTATACACCGGGAATTAGACACAAATCTTTGTAGGCCACGCTCACCTGGCCTCCCAATCTCTACATGTTTTTGAATGACTGTTCCAAGCTCTTAACCTTCCTGAACATCTCCTCCTGTTCTGGATTTTTAGGTGTTTTCTCAGTTTCAACAGGGAGGTCGAAACGAGGAGTGTAGGAGCAAGGTTCCGGGGCCTTGAAAGTAGGCTCCGGGGGATAGTATTGGTTATCCTGGGTCTAGAATAAAGGCTTACTAGAGGATTGATAGAGTGTAGCGGGTGGGGGTGCCACGAAAACAGGGGTGGCTGGTGGATGAGGGTATGGAACTAGTTTGGCTGGTGGAGCTGGTGGTGTTTGGAAGTGGTGCCTTGGTAGTGGGGGTAAATGGGAAAGCCTGGAGGTGAATTAGCAGTGGGAGGTTCCTCGGATTGAGCCAACGGCGGGATGAAAGTAGGGTTGGCGGGGTAGGATGGTGGTGGATGCCCTTTCACCCATGCCTGTACATCTCTGCCATCTGTTGTTTCAGCTTATACAACTCCTCTTTCAGATTAACATCAGACTCTTCCCCCTCTCTTGACGGATCAATAACACTTGCATCTTGTTCTTGGTTAGCCATGATCAACTTGTCTTTGGACTTGGTGTTGTACGGATGAGTTGCCAGAATGCCAAACAAACTAACCACCTACCTATACTAATTTCAGCAACAAACTTGTTAGCTATTAGAGCTTAACGGATAGGCAACCGCATGTTGGGGATGCAATGCACCTAAGCAGTTAACCATTTCTATTATGCATTTGATCAGTTGCTTGCATCATCCCGGCTTTCCCTAATGTCCATTTTGCAACTTCTCTCTTTTTCACTCCTTCCTTTCTTTGCTTGATTTCTCATTGTTCTTTATTCTCCCATTTTCTCTCTTTTTTTGCCATTGTTTCCTTCCCACAGTTTCTTGTTTTCTCTCTCTCCTTTTTTTTTTTCTGGTTATGATCGAATCCTATGGGGATTGCCTACGTATCATGACGCCGTATGAATCAGACCAAGCGTAGTTCTGGAGGATAAGTGTAAAAATAAATAATAAAAAAACATTTTTGAATTTTCAAATTTTCCATAAAATAAAAATGTCTTGATTACAACGACTCATCCTACCGAATTTAATCATAAAAACTAACAAACTCGAAAAGCGGGACTAACAGATTCCAACAGAAAGATGAAAATACAGACTCAAAAACAGACTAACAGACTCCAACAAAGAAAGTGAAAAATACAGACTCGAACGAAAATCATGAATACATCAATGCCTCAATTACTACGGGGGCCCGTGGGACATCAATCGGTCTTGCCACGGGCCTACGCGCCAGATCCCCTTGGTGGTGATAGAGATCCTCCATTATCTGGCGGACAAAGGTCATTACAGTGGCGAAGAACATGGATCTGGTCATGTCCTCACACTCACTGCATTTCATTGTGATGTAGTCGGCAATCCTTCTGACCCTTTACCTTATGATGCCTTTATCTTGCAAGAAACGCCCAATCTGCTGGGTCCTAGCTTCCAAAGTTTGTCAAGCTGTATGATTTTGTTCTTGAAGTTGTTGCAGATCTCTTTCTAACTGTGCCATTGCTGCATAACAGTGTTCTCTTTCTGCTTTAAAGTCTTTTGCCTGCTTGATCATTTTGTTCTCAAGGATGGTGATCTTTTTCTTCAACCCCACAACCTCATTGTCATATTTCTCTTTAAACTGTTTAACCAGCGCGCTCGTTCCTCCGCATTTTTAGCCAATTTTGTTCGAGCCCTTGCTAGTTCACCCTCTGCTTTGTTCAGATCAAAACCATACTCACTCACCTTCCGCCTAATGTTGTCCATAAGCTTTCCATCCTTTGCACTTCTGGCGGGGTTTTCGGCTACTATTTTCATTTCCCCAATTTGGGCTCGAAGGGCGTCATTTTCTCGGGCTAGCTTTTTCTTCTCGCCCTCATCCGTGGCGGCTTGCAAACCATTCTCAAATTGAAGATCCTTGACTTGCTTTTCCAGCTTGCTTATGGTGGCCCTATACACATTTTCTTTGGCCAACCAATTCCATTGTTCCTGTGATGCCTCAACGAATTCTTGAAGATGAGGTCTTTTGGCTGGTCTTCCAAACTCAACACTTCTTTTGTACCATGCGAGGTAACCGAGTGAGACTTCACCCTTGGATAGATCACGCACTTGGGTGCTTGCTGTCAAGTACTGACACTCCCTCCTGATCTGGCGAATTGATGCTTCATGAAACTGACCATTAGAACCGATCTCGACTACCTGCGTACTAAGGTCTTCATCCTTTGGAACTATTTGACATCTCTCCAGCTGTCTCAAAACCCGGTATGAGGCATAAGGTTGTATATTTTTGAGACCCATCAAGAAGAAGTGGGGACCGGTAGCAGGCATGTATATGATTTCATCAGCAGGGAGCCAACCCAACTTCCATTCTATTTGATCGGCCGTGACAGAGCGGAGGCGAGATATCCATTTTGCGACCCCTTCTGGCATGTTGAACCCATCGACCCTTGTATAAAACTTCTCTATGCAGCTTTCTCCCGTTAACCCATGGTTCAGGTACTGGGGATGATGACATAGATGCTCAGTCATCCATATTTGTAGCAACAAGTTACACCCTTCGAAAAAGTCTACCCTGGCCCTGCAGGCTGTGAGAGCTCGGAATATTTCGGACACTATCATGGGTGCGAGGGTGCTTTTGGCCTAGGTAAGCAAAGTGTTGACAACTCCGACTACACATAAATCGATATTTCCGTCCCTCCTGGGAAACACTAAAAGACCCAGAAATACTACCATGAAAGAGAAGCTTCTATGCTCTTCACATTTTAG
Organism: Nicotiana tabacum; assembly: GCF_000715075.1. Taxonomy (NCBI): domain Eukaryota; kingdom Viridiplantae; phylum Streptophyta; class Magnoliopsida; order Solanales; family Solanaceae; genus Nicotiana; species Nicotiana tabacum. Next base: position 81,876,829 of record NC_134095.1, read on the forward strand.
TCGATTCCCTTTGCTGCAAATTTTGCTCGCCAGGTTTTCGAATCCCCCTATGTGTCTGTACCGCTGATATATGAACTATGGAGTAGAAACCCAACCGCCAAATCTGCATATTCGACCCCCTGCTTATTTTTAGCAAATCAAGAACCTTGTGAGAGGTGACGACTCTCGGGGAAACCAGATATTTATGTCTCAAAGCTTCGGTACTCCCAACATCACCGACTATCTCTTCTAAAGTGGGTGTGAGTTCAAAGTCCGAGAAATGAAACACGTTGTGCGCTGGATCCCAAAATGTAACCAATGCTTTTATATGTTTCCTCTAGGCCTGATCTTCAATAACCCAGTGAGACCCCCAAGTACTGGTTGACCACATCTCGTCCTGACTTTCCCAGATCTTCCAACCACATGTACAGTTCCAAAGGAATCTTGGTCATGACCTTCATTGGAAAATTTTGACTCGTGCTCATTCTGCACATTTAGGTTAGGGTGATTGGTTTACACACAAAGTGAATCTCATTTGAAAACTGACAAAAGGGGTTATTTTTGCAAAAATTAAGAAATTAGGGCTACTTTTGCGAATACGGCCCTTCAACACTTTAAATGGAAGTTTTTTAGGGCTGTGCTCACTAAGTGGCCAAACTTAGGCAAACACAGTCAGCGGCTATTCTTGCAAAAACAGCCTTTCGGCGCCCCGTCTGGACATTCGACTATTTAGATGAGAACGACATGACCCATTTTATTTACGACAGAATGAATACGCCTCATATATTTGTTTTTCAAAATTTTCAAAAAGCGGGGCTGGACCCGATGAGGGTTTCCTATGTATCCCACATCCGGTGAGAATCAAACCCGCGTAGCTCAGCCAATTTTGACACAACTGAAAATAAAACACTTTGAAATGATTTTTCTACTCATTTTATTTTTTTTAAAAATTTTCGGTAGAGTTTCGGGATGTTTTGGATACCAGAGTTTGGGCAACGGAGGAAATTTTCTCTCATTCTCCACACTTGTTTTTTTTCCTCTGATAATTTTTTTGTTTTTTCTCACTTAATCTAGAAGCCGATCAACATGCAGTCCGAAACAAATTAAATGCACAAGTAGCACATAAAAATGCATCAGGTTGGTCTTTTATTTTCGGGTACGCCTGTCTTAAACGGACCCAACCCCTGTGTTGAGTCCCCAAAGTCAAATGCATATGATGCAAACAAGCGTTCCTACTAGGGATACGACATGAGGATGAGTTATTCTAAGTTCAAAACCTGGGTATGTTGTTCTAGACTTGTGTACCCGAGCAGACAACTCGAGCCGGGGGGGGGGGGCTACGTACCGGGAACCAAAAGGCCATACAGCTTTGTAACTTGTCCGAGCCTCTTCCTAAGTTATGGTATGACACTAACAGAAGAGGAGTTACGCCAGCGTGCACATCCCTGAAGATGAGAAGAGAAGGGTTTCGTAGCAGTTTATATACAGTTAAGATAATATCAAAGCGGTAAAAAGCGGCATTTAGCACATTAGGCCCAAACATGTAATAAAACCAGATAATAAATAAAACCAAATATAACAATTATTCTAAGCTCGAATTCTTGAACCCTAAACCAGAGATTCTGGGTTCGATCCCCAGCAGAGTCGCTAGAGCTGTCACACCTCCTTTTGCACACCCCCAAAAAGGTATAAGGGAGTTTTTTCCAACTTAAAGTGACAATCAAAACGGGATTATTATTTAAAATTCAGAGTCGCCACTTGGGATAATTTATGGTCTCCCAAGTCACCGGATTTAAATCGCGAATCGAGGAAAGATTGACTCTATTTTGCATTCTGCGAACACATAAATTTGGGTAAGGAATTCTGTTAACCTGGGAGAAGGTGTTAGGCATTCCTGGGTTCCGTGGTTCTAGCACGGTCGCTCAACTGTTATTATTGGCCTATTTATCTGATTTTAAAATATTTTTAAACCTATGCGCATTTTATTCCTTTTAAACCGCTTTTAATAATCCAATTATTATACAACTAATTATTTGGTTACACGTTGCGAATCATGTCACGGGAACCGTACCCACGATCCACAACATGTTTAATTTATTAACAAGATTAAATTGTGGTCGGGTCAAATAAATGTACTCCCCGAATTTTAGAAATTAAGCGTCACAACTACGTCACGGGAACCGTACCCGTAGCTATGACAATTTATTTAATTAACGCGCCTAAAGCAAACTACAAGATTTTGAGGCATTTTCTACACTAGTTAAGATAACTGATGTGAGGGCCATAGACTAGGTGATTATATGGCACACCTCAATTTTATTAAAGGAAAGGCATTTAATTAAGTGAACTACGGATATTCTTATTTAAAACTAAGTAGAAATTAAGTATCACAACTATGTCATAGGAACCGTACTCGTAGCTACAAAAGTTTTTAAATTAAACGTGCCCAGAGGTTCGTCTACCCGGGTGTAGGCGGCCTAAGCATGCTCCTAACGAATATAGGCAAGTGGCAAAGCAATAGACAATTCCTCTATCGTACACGCACACTCTACTCCACTTAACCATTAGGACATAGACATGACACAGATCCTAGGGAAAACCTTATGAACCTGCTCAAAGCTTAAATAATCAATTTTGGACTTCAACACGATCTTCCTTTTCTTGAGGTCCAATAAAGAAACTCTAGAGACGATCGCAAATGACTCTTCTTTTTACACAAAAAAGTTCTTTTACCAATGACTTGCACAAAATATGCATGACCCAAATAGATATTAGCCATCAATTTCACCTTTAAGACAATAGGAAGGAAGCTGCAATTCCATGACTAAGAAGCTAACAGAGTTAATTGGATGAACTTAAACAGATGTGCTTAGTCAAATCTCTACCTAAATACATGGAACGTATGTAATAAGCAGTGACTCAAGTTCATACAAGAAAGTTAGCTCAAAGGTTGCTAGCAACTTGTGTAAGAAGCTCTCAAAACAGAATAATGCAACTCATGGAAAACTAAAGACAATAAGCTGGCTATTTCACTTCCCAGAACATATGATCACTCTTGATAGGAAAAGAATATAAGCACAAATTGCTATATGTTTTCAAAGAAAAGAAGAACAATTCAGGTACTGACGGTCAGACGTATGACCCCAACAGAAAAGATATCAAATCGTTCCATCATAAACTCATTTCAAAGAGAGGAAGACAAATGACACTTTCTGAAAATTGAACATGAATGCATCAGGTCTGGTAGACAATTACCAAATCAAACAACCTTAGCTAGATATGTAGACTACCCAGCTAATCAAAACCAACGTGAGCCAAAAGTACAGAATTTTCACTAAAAAGAACTGGGCTGATTTTCTTCTTAAATAATGCAAAACAGAGCAAATGCTAAATAGCCTAATAATTCTGACAACTGCCCAAATTCAGAAGATATCGACATTGGAAATGCGACTAAATGCAGTAACATACACTAGATACCTTCGCAAACATATGCGATGAACACAGAATCACATGCAAGTTGTAGGAAAACCAACTGAATTGTGTTAACCACAGATGTTATACCTTCGCGTCAACACCAAACAATTAACAAGAAACTTGTTTCCAAACTTAAATGGATAAGAGTCTGATTTATTCCATCAATGATCTTAGCATCAGAACCTCAAACACTAGAACCTTAACAGGTCATTGACATTAAAATGATGAGGACAACTTTAAACATTAAATCACTTTAAGCACGCAAGATAGACTTTAGCATACTCAAGCTAATCAACTAATGAACAGAGGATTCCGAAATTCTTCTCATGAGAGCCTATTCAAACAGAAACTAATAACACCTCATGCAATGCTTCATACTCATACTATCATGTTTAGAATCAAGCAAACCTATGATTCAACCTCCAAGTTTCAACAAACAAGAGAAGTTTTATGTTAACAGACCAACTAACCATAACAGGAAAACCTTACGAATATTAGGAGAACTAGCCAACCTAAAACTAACAGTAATGTGACACCCTTCAGGAATCCACACGATCACAAAGCTGAACGTAATCGTTCATTTTAAAATGACAAAATCTTGACTCAAATGATAACCCGACCACAAAATAACAATTACAGCACACAGGGAATATAAGACGAACACTCAAACCAACTCTTACTGACTGAACGTACTCGAGCACATCATACTAATGAAAGGTGATTCATCAGCAAGAAACAATGTATCAAACATTACTTTCGGGTACGAGTCGAAACTAAATGATAATTACAAGTTCGACTCCTACATGAAATTTGATCAAAGAAAATGCCATTCTAGAAACACCCTATAGCTTAAGAACACCTAAAAACAGAGGTACATAGGAGAAGAAATCGAACTTGAAATTGCAAACTTTCTTTATTATAATTGCAGAATCAGCGAACACACCTTTTGATTCCAAAATCCTAGCGAGGTTCAACAGCAAATCAGTAAGATAACAGTAGAAACAAAATCGACGAATTTGAACCTCATGAATATTCAATAAACCTCAGTTGTTTTTTTCAATTTTCAAAGAAGCTTTCCAGAAGAAAATGAGAAGCCCCAAAAAATCCTTAAACCTTTTCCTTTTAGTTTTTTACTCCCGAATCCTCTCTCTCTCAAAATCGGATCAGGTCCCTTTTGAAAACGAGCCTCTGATGAATGTGGGGCTTGGATTGAGTGAAATCGATCCAACACCTCACACTCATCCAAAGAATCGTTCTCTCTTCCAATCATGTGCTATATTTCAAAAGTGGACAAGTTAGAGGAGAGGGAATCTTTGGTGTCAGAAACCGTTAGAAATGGTAAAAGGAGAGAAGGAGGGAACGCGTGGTTGTGAGTTTGGATTCACTCGCCATGAGATTTGGAGAGTGTGGACGCGGATCTAAGGTGAAGAGGATGATGAACAGTGCACCATTTCTGAGTCTTAGGGGATTAGGGCTCTGTGAGTTTGTATTCGCGTGTGTATATTTGGGAATGGGTCGGGTCAGCTAGGCGAGTTAGGTAAGGCTGGAATTGAGTTGAACGGATCTGGGATTTACTTGTTTGGGCTAACAAAACTGGCCCAAAGTTAAAACAACCTTTTTATTTAATTTCCTTTCTTTTCAATTTTCCATTTTTTTCTTTTCTCTTTTTTTTTCAAATTAATTTAAATCCTAAATTAAATCTTAAACTAAATTAATTTTCCAAATTAAACTAATTACTCAACATAATATTTACTATAATTAATTAATTCCCAAATTAAAGAAACTACAAATTTGAAGTTAAAAATGCAAAAATGAGTCATTTTTTGTGATTTTAATCAGTTTTATGAGACAAACTAAATTGCTAATTAACCTAAAAATGTAGAATTAAATCCTAAATGCAAATGCAATGTATTTTTGTATTTTTCATGAATTAGAATTAAATTAAACATGCACAGCCAAATGCAAACAATTAAAATGCTACAAAAATCTACGAAATTGCCCATAATGGGAAAAATTTATTTTGATTTATGGGAGCAATTCACATAGGGCAAAAATCACGTGCTCACACTAGTTACAGGACTCGGGGAATGTCTAACACCTTAAATAAACCCCCTTACCCGATCTCTGGTGCAGACTTAGTTTTGGAGTCTAAAGTGTTTTTAAAGGAAAATCATTTTTAAAAACGGTGACCTGGCACACAAAAACAAATGTTAGGTGGCGACTCTGAGTTTTTCCTTTTGAACACAATTTTTTGTCACTTTTAAATTTAAAACCCTTTTAAACTTCACAAATCTTTTTAATATTTTTAAGAGGGTTAGTGAGCAAGTAGGAAAAAGGGGTGTGACAGTTCTGGCGACTCCGTTGGGGAGTTGCAGGTTCGAGCTGATACTTGATTTTGTTGGCTTTTTAGAATATTCGGTTGAGTTTTTTATGTTTTCTTTAATTTCTTTATTTGATTTACTTTTGTTTATGTCGCTTTATTTGCTAGTTGTTTTATGTGTTTACACTTTTTTATTTATGTGTTACTGCTTTACAACTGTCATCATATGCATTACCCGGTCAATTCTTCTGCAACAAGTCTCGGAGTACGTGTCGCGTACACAAACTCTTTGTTGAGTCACCCTTATTTTAGGAGGGGGGCCGTCGGATATATGGAGTGGGTGGAAAGCTTGAATAGCCACCATCGACCATAAGCTCCCCTGAATTGCCTTATCTGTGAACCCCAAACTTAGTTCAGCCTTTAGGTCATTCTTATTTGCCTCATGTCATTTAAACCTAGTAGGGCTCGGTCCCAGGCACAGTGTCCCGTCGTAGGAGGCCTATCCAAATTATGTCAAAATGAGCCCGTGGCCCAAAATGACATTTAATCATCCTATGTGCTAAATGTTGCATCTACGAGGGTAGAAAGGTCATTTGGCGGATCGATGTTTTGGAAAGAAGGGTGAAAATGAAGCAAGCAGGGCCCAATTATATTTTCCTTTCACAACTTTTTCAAGAAAAAACCAAAAAAAAATTGAAAATGAAAAATCCAAAAAGATTTTGCATCATTTTCCAAAAAAAAAATAAAAAAAGAGAAAGAAAACGAAAATACAAAAAGATGTTACATTCTTCATCACTTTTCCAAAAAACAAAAAATATAGTTTCTCCAAATTAGTTGCATTTTTTTAAAGGCTTTCTCCCATGTCTAATCTTCCCGAACTACGCGAACCTGATCCTCGTCTTCTAGGGCGGGATACGTAGGCAACCCATATAGGGTCCGGTCTTCCTAATAAGTCTTAGGTTCTTGGCTTTCGGGGTCGTAGCCAAATCTTGCATGTATAGCCATATTTGGCCACATCGGCCATTTTTGCAAAATAGGATTAATTTCTCAAAGTAGTTTGTTATCTCCTGTCTTAGAGCCCTGAATCTACAATAAAGTGCCCTCTCAATTCTAAGGTCGGCCATTCCTGTTAAATTTGCATGTCTAGCCACTTTTGGCCACATCGGCCATTCTTGCAAAATGGAGTCATTTTCGCAGAAGTGGTTCAATTGCCCATGTCTTAGGATCTTGAGTCCAGAACTCGGTGTCATATCACTTTAAGGTCCATCCTTGTCTTGTTTGCGTCCCTAGCCACATTTGGCCATATCGGCCATTTTTGCAAAATAGGCCATTTCTGCAAAGTATTTTTTAAGGCCATGATTGTTGGGATGTTGGAGCCGTGTAAACTTTAAATGGAGTATTTTCATGCATTAGGGGTCAACTTTGTCAAGTTTGCACTAATAGCCACTTTCAGCCACTTTGGCCATTTTGTAAAATATAGCCAAATCGTGTCTTGCATCTGTCCACTAGGAAATGTTGTGGTGTCACGTAGTGTCCCAAGTCGCTAACCATGTTCTCTTCATTCAGGTATGGACCTGCTAATTCAATCCAAAGTGCTGATGGTAGTAAAGATTCCTAGGAAGTTGATCAAGTGATGGAAAATGTTTTCATTATTAGAGCAGCATGAGTTAATACAGAAATTGGGCACCCTCACTTCCCTTCTTGATATCACACCTCGCCCAGACTTAGTGGAGGCGACGCTGACTTATTGGGATCCGTAAAATTTGATTTTCAGATTTGAAGAGTGTGAGATGACTCATACCTTGGCGGAAATGGCTGGTCTCACTCATTTAAGCTATATAGGCAAGGACATGATACTTTCCCGAGACCACTCTAGGACAAGATTCCTCAGCGACCTGGGCCTGAAAGATAATAAGCATTTAAAATGTCTCGAGCAGTCCTGGATATCATTGGATTATTTGTTTGCTAGATTTGGACCACAGGATAGTTTTGACGTCTTTTGGGACGAGTTCTGCACAACCAAGGCAATGTGGCAAAAACATCGCCTCGAAGCTTTCAGCCTTGCTTTGTTGGGATTATTGGTTTTTCCATTAGGTAAGAGGCACATTAGCACCCGTCTACAGTTAGTGGTAATGGCACTATTTCACGAGAAGCAACGCAAAACTGTTACCGTTGTGCCGATAATCTTAGCAGAGTTGTATCGGGCCTTGAGTGAGGTTAGGGGAGGTGTCAGGTATTTTGAAAGAAGTAACCTTTTGCTGCAATTGTGGATGATGGAGCATTTACACACCGCTTCCTTACTTTTGTCCCATCGACTGTGCCTTGAGGGATCGGGTGGTATGCATCGAGCGTAGGATGAAATCTCCTAAGTTTACATACCCAGTAGGCGTCGCAACTTGGATTGAGTTCCTTGGGTTGAGGACAAATGGGAATGTTTTGTGGGCTTACCTTTGGCTACCTTTAGATGGGATCTTGGTAGGATGTCGCATGCAGCCTTTCTTGGTATTGATAGGACTTAAATGTGTCAGGCCATACACTCCCATTAGGGTGATGCGTCAGTTGGGAATGAGACAAGAGGAGCCTCCAACTTTGAATCTTCGGAGGCACATCTTAAATTTTAGCAGAAAGACGGCTGACGAAATCAAGTACGTGTAATACTGGAACAATGCAAAGAGGATGAAGAAAAATACATTAGTAGAGGACGTTGGCAGGCCCGAGTGTACTTAGGAGTACTTGATCTTGTTGCAGTCTATCACACCAGGGGTCAGCACCCCATTGCCAGCATAGCTTAGGGGTCGGGCAGTTCAGACAGATGATTTTGAGGAGGCATCGGACCAAGATCCTTGGGATAAGTTTGAGTTGATAAAGTCTCAGTTAGCGGTATTGGTAGCAAATGTGGAGAAGCATGGCTAGTATTTGTTTAGGGTTCGCCTTCAGGATGTGGGGGCACACGCTAGGGTCTTTATTCCCAGCATCGGTGTTTCTTTACGAGGCATGTTACAGAGTTTGAGCATGACGGACAACCCAGGACCATCCCAGCCGGGGGCATCATATCCAGGAGTTGATTGAGGAAGATTTCTGTTATTATTAACATGTTTTGAGTCTGTTTATGTCGTCTTTTATTTTTGTCTAGTAGTACTGAAGGTAGTGTCAGAGTTTGTCGTAGTGTAGTTGAGTCAATCAGTCTTTCATTCTCGTACTTTCCATTTTGTAAACCGAAACTTTTTAAATGAAAATCCAAAAAAAGATTTCTAGTTTATTTTCCAGAACTACGCTTGGTCTGATTCATGAGGGACATGATACGTAGGCAACCTACATCGGGTTTGATCGAATTATTTTTTAAAAAAACCTAGAGAAAAGAAAAGAAAAGAGTGAAAAAAAGAAGAAGAGAGAAAGAATGGGAAGAAAATGATAAGAGGTGTTATAAAAGAAAGAGAAGGAAGGATTGAAATAAGCAAATTGGGATGATGCCATATGACCCTGCTGATACTAGGGATTTTGATACATTTTATAATCCTTCTTGCTTATGTTTTGATTAGACATGTGTACAAAATAGTCCCAAAGGCTCACAAGTTGTGCTTGATTGCAGGTTTGATCAACAAAGTGACAAGAGGTCAACTATCAACTCAAAAAGAGTGAAACTTGCACAAGTATCAAGACAAAGCTCAGGCAAAATAAGGCCAGTGCGGCTGCACACCATTCTGTGCAGTCCGCACTGTGAGGTTCAGAGAGCATGACATTCAGGCATAAAGGCAATGCGACCGCACTAGGTTTTGTGCGGTCCGCACTAAGATCAATGCGTCCGCACTCGATTTAGTGCGGTCCAAAGTAAGGAGGATCAGAGAGTTGCCAAATTCTGAGTTCAAGCCAATGTGGTCCGCGCTCCATTTTATGCGGACCGCACTAGAAGCCTCCGCGGCCGCAGTCCATTCTCTGCGGTCCGCAGTGCCCGAGTTCAGAGAGTTAGATTTTCAAGCTCAGAGCCCTAGTGTGGTCGCACACCATTTTGTGCAGTCCGCACTAGCCCCGCAGGGGTATTTTTGTCCAAATTTTTCAGCTTAGTATAAATAACTTCTTTTCTCATTTTTAGGGTATCAGATAGTTTTTAGCTGTAGTTGCGCTCGTGGGTTCGAATATTTTAGCCATTTTCGGCAATTTTATCTACATTTCATCATTAAATCTTATTGTTTATCTTAGTAATTAATTAATATGAGTTGTTCTTCATCTATTTCTTGCTTTTCTTCTTTAATTATGCGTAGCTAACCCATAAGCTAGGGTTGTGGCTCAACCCTAGTGTGGGTAATTGATGGGGCTTGTGTTTTAGGGCTAGATTGACTATGGGTATTTGATATTTGGGTTAATTTCATGTTTAATTGTTGAATTAGTGGTTGCAAACACTAGTTTGTGTTTAGTTGACTTGAGCTCTTCTTGAGAAAAAGAGCTTGAGTCTTTGAAATTGGTCCAACAAAGAATTGGGGTGTACTCAAGAGATTAATTGCTCCAATTAAAGGGTTAAACCTCGAGAGAGTAATACCCGACTTGAACCTTGATTGCTTGCGCAAATTTGCATACCCAATTGGTCTTGAGAAAGTCAATTCGGGCAAAATCACTTGAACCACCAAGAGGTGTAGAGTGGGTAAAATCATGCAACGGTTATATCATACTCCCCAAATATGTCAATCATGCCTTAGAATCAAGTATCCGTTAATTGACCACCTAGGTGGAAGTCACTACCCTAGTGCCTTTTAAACCATTTGAACAACCCGTTTTAGTTTAACTCTTAGTTTAATCTAGTTTCATTTTCCATTGTAATTTGATAAAAGTAGAAGTAAAACAAAAACTCCAAAAATGTATAGAAATGTAATTTGGAACACATACGCAACTCTAAACTAGATAGATACCCGACTCCAAATTCTAGCTCTCTGTGAAAATCGATCCCGACCCTAAATCGGGTAAAAGCTCTTCGACCCTCTCTTGCTACTTAATAGTAGTGTAGAGTAGGCTTCGATCAACTTTTTGGCATCGCTGCCGGGGAGCTAATGATTTTGGCTATCTATTTAGCTAGTTTTGTGTTTTGTTCTTCTTTCCTTCTTTGTTACTAATCTGTTTGTGTCACAACTCAGGTACCAAATGGCAGCGAACAACGCAAATGACCCTCTTGGAAATGTGATTGCAGGGGAGGAGGTAGATGATATCGAAGATGATGAGGTGCCTGTTGTACCTCAAGGACAACGTAGAGGCCGCCAGGCTAATGCTAATGTCAATGACAATATCCTAGACCCTTATCCGCCACCTCCAAGAGTGGCTCCTAGAGTACTTTCGAACCAAGGCTATGCGAGTGCTATTGTCCCACCCCGAATCTGGGCGGGCAATTTCAAATAACCAATGTGATGTTGACCTTGCTTGAGCCGCGTAGGTATTTCACGGGCGCTGCAAATCAAAATGCTTACAAACATCTCAAGGGGTTCGTGGATACATGTTGGGGGATAAAACAGACTAATATGTCCGAGGATGCTCTTAGGTTGAGACTTTTCCCATTCTCACTTAGGGGGAAGGCTTTGGATTGGCTCGAGCGTCTTCCCAACCATTCCATTACAACTTGGGATGAGTTGGCGAATAAGTTCATTGCTAAATTTTTCTCACCGGGACATATGTAAGCATTGCGAGATGAGATATTGGCCTTCAAGCAAGAGCCCACGGAACCTTTGCATGAGATTTGGGAGTGTTATAGAACAATGGTGAAAGAATGCCCCAACAATGATATGACCGAGGCTATGATCCAACAAACTTTCTACCGGGGCATTAATACCACAAACCAATGCATAGTGAACCAACTTGCCGGGGGAAACTTTATGAAACTGTCATATGATGAGGCATGTGATATACTTGATGAGATGGCTGACACTTCTTCTACATGGCAAAGTAGAGCCAATGTGCCTCAAGGTGACCCCACGGTCACTAATTTGCACAAGGAATTACATGATCACGGGCAAGCTATAGCTGAGCTGACAACAATTATGAACCAATTGGCAAAGGTTGCAGCAAGTCCAAAATCCTCGCTAAGTGAATACCATGGAGGGAGTCAATATGCTTGTCAACAAAAGAAGGCAACAACACCAAGAGAATTTTGAGCAATTTGATGATGACTGTGATGGATTTCAAAATGATGGTTATGATGAACAAAGTGAAGAGGTTCAATACGTGAATAATTATCAAGGCCAATGGGGCAACTCTTCCAACCAACAACAATAGAGACCTCAAGGCAATTGGGGCAATCAACAACAGAACAATGGGAATTGGGGCAATCAACAACAAAACAATGGTAATTGGGGGAACAACAACCAAAACAACAACTGGGCAATCAGAACAACAATCAGAGCAACCAAGGGAATTGGAATGGTAATAACAACAATTGGGGTGGCAATAACAATTAAGGTGGATGGAACAACGGAAACCAAGGAAACCGGGGGCAAGGCTTTCAAAGGCCCCCAATGTACCAACAACCGAACAATCCACCCCCATTTCCATCCCAAGGTCCTAGTTCTTCTAGTAATGATATGGGTAGAATTGAAATGATATTCGAACAGATGATGAAGAAGAATGCGGACTCGGATGCTCAGTTGGTTTCCCACAATACCTCTATCAGAACTTGGAGGTGCAGTTAGGCCAAATCTCATAGTCTTTAAATACTTGCTCTACCAAGTGATACGGTAGTGAACCCAAAGGGTGGGAACAACCATGTTATGGTGGTTACAACAAGAAGTGGGAGAGGCAGTGATGTGAATGCCTCCAAACAAAAGCAAATCTTGGATGATGATTTTGAGTTGCAAGAAGATGAAGTCCCTTTGGTAGTTGAAGATGTGGTTGATGAAAATGTGAACAAAGAAGTGAGGATTGATATTCAAGATGTCGAGGTGGAAACTCAAATGATGTGAACCCATCTAGGGAACACATAATAGACATGCCAGAGCCGGTTGTGACAAAAGACAAGGCTCATTTGCCAAGGCCACCTCCACCTTATCCTCAAAGGCTCGCGAAGCAGAAAAGTGAGAATCAATTTAAAAAGTTCATTGACATGATGAAGAGCTTGTCCATTAATGCACCTTTGGTGGAGGCTCTTGAACAAATGCCGGGCTATGCAAAATTCATGAAAGACTTGGTCACAAAGAATCGTTCTATGGATTGTGAAACTATAAAGATGACTCACCAAGTTAGTGCTATAGTGCATTCGATGGCCCCAAAGCTTGAAGATCCCGGTGCTTTCACCATTCCTTGCACCATTGGGAGTGCGGATTTTGCTAAAGCTCTATGTGATTTAATGGCTAGTATCAATTTGATGCCCTATTCTGTTTTCAAGACTTTGGGTGTCGAGTAGCAGAGGTTGACTTCTATGAGATTACAAATGGTAGATAAAACGATGAAGAGACTATTGGGTATTATTGATGATGTGCTTGTCCGGGTGGACAAATTTATCTTGCCAGCTGACTTTGTGATCTTGTATTGTGAAGTAGATTATGAAGTTCCTATCATTTTGGGAAGACCTTTCCTTGTTACGGGGAAGGCCTTGGTTGATGTGGAAGCAAGAGAACTCACCTGGTCTTTCATGTGTGCAAATCAATGAAGCAGCCTAATAGTACCGATGTGTGCTCTTTTGTTAACCTCGTCACAACAATAATAATTGATGACACCAGTGCAATGATCAATGTGGAGGACCCATTTGAGGTCGTACTATTGAATCTTGATTTCAATGAGGATGCAAGCCGGGTAGAGTGCGTGAATGCTTTACATGGAATGTGCTCTTATTCTTATGAGCCTAGGAAATTATCTTTGGACCTCGAGTATACAAAGACTTCACTAACAAAACCTTCAATTGAGGAGCCTCCGGTGTTGGAGTTGAAACCACTGCCTCCACACCTCAGGTATGAGTTCTTAGGTTCAAATTCTACTTTGCCAGTTATTCTTTCTTTTTGTCTTACTAACCTGCAGGTTGATGCCACACTGGCGGTGCTTCAAAAGTGGAAAAAGACAATTGGATAGACTTTAGCTGATATTTGGGGGATAAGCCCCGCATTCTGTATGCACAAGATTATTTTGGAAGATGATGCAAAGCCTTCCTTGGAGTATCAAAGGAGGTTGAACGAGGCAATGCAAAAACTTATGAAAAAGGAGGTGATCAAGTGGTTGGATGCTGGGGTTGTGTACTCCATCTTTGATAGCTCTTGGACTTCACCGGTGCAATGTGTACCGAAGAAGGGTGGCATGACCGTGGTTGCAAATTCACAAAATGAGTTGATTCCTACCAGAACCGTCACCGGTTGGAGGGTATGCATGGATTACCGCAAGTTGAATAAAGTGACCCGCAAGGATCACTTTCCTTTGCCTTTTTTTGATCAGATGTTAGATCGACTTGCTGGGCGTGCCTTCTATTGTTTCTTGGATGGGTATTCTGGGTACAACCAAATCTTGATTGCTCCGGAAGATCAGGAGAAGACCACATTCACTTGTCCATATGGCACTTTTGCCTTCTCTAGGATGCCTTTTGGGTTGTGTAATACACCAGCTATATTTTAGCGGTGTATGATGGCCATTTTCACCGATATTGTGGAAGACATTTTGGAGGTGTTCATGGACTACTTTAGTGTTGTGGGGGATTCATTTGATGAGTTCTTGAAGAATCTTGATAGAGTTTTGGCCCGTTGTGAAGAAACCAATCTTGTCCTCAATTGGGAGAAATGCCACTTTATGGTGGAAGAAGGAATTGTTCTTGGGCATAAAATTTTGAAGCATGGCATTGAGGTGGATAAAGCAAAGATCTAAGTGATTTCAAGGATCCCTCCCCTACATCTGTCAAGGGAGTTCGAAGTTTTCCTGGGCATGCAGGGTTCTGCTGAAGATTTATCAAAGACTTTTCGAAGGTAGTGAATCCCTTGTGCAGGTTGTTGGAAAAAGATGCTAAGTTCGTGTTTGATGAAAAATGTATGCAAGCCTTTGAACTTCTCAAGCATAAGTTAACCACCACTCCTATCATTACCGTGCCTAATTGGAGCTTACCCTTTGAGCTCATGTATGATGCTAGCGATGTTGCCGTTGGGGCAGTTTTGTGTCAAAGAGTGAACAAAATGTTTCATCCGGTGTACTATGTGAGCAAGATAATGAATGGTGCTCAAATGAACTACACGGTGACCGAGAAAGAACTTTTAGCTATTGTGTTCGCAATGGAAAAATTTCGATCGTATCTTATGGGTGCTAAGGTTATTATTCATACCGACCATGCCGCACTTAGGTACTTGATGATGAAGAAGGATTCCAAAGCTAGACTGATGCGATAGGTCTTGTTACTTCAAGAGTTTGATTTGGAGATTGTGGACCGGAAGGGTAGTGAGAACCAAGTGGCAGACCACTTGTCCCACTTGGAGGAGGAGGGGAGACCTCGTGACGGCCTAGAGATCAATGATTCATTTCCCGACGAACAACTCATTTCGGTATCGATGAACGATATGCCATGGTTTGCCGATGTTTCTAATTTCCTTATGACTGGTATAATCCCGTGTGAGCTCTCTTCTAACCAAAGGAAGAAACTCAAGCGGGATAGTTTGGATTTCTATTGGGATGAGCCGTACTTGTTCAAGATTTGCACGGATGGTATGATCCGAAGGTGTTTCCCGGAGGAAGAGCAATTGAGTATCTAGGAGGCTTGTCATTCCTCTCCCTATGGTGGCCATCATGGCGGGGCGAAGACGGCTTCTAAAGTTCTTAGTTGTGGGTTTTATTGGCCAACTTCGTTCAAAGATGCAGGTGATTTTGTGAAGATATGCGACGAATGCCAAAGAGCGGATGGAATTTCAAAGAAAGATGAGATGCGTCTCAATACCATCCTTGAGGTTGATATTTTGGATGTGTGGGGCATTGATTTCATGGGCCCATTTGTTTGCTCTTGTGGGAACACTTAAATTCTTGTGGCGGTGCACTATGTTTCAAAGTGGGTTGAAACCGTGGTTTTGCCCAACAATGAGGCCCAGAGTGTTGTTGCATTTCTCAAGAAAAGCATTTTTACAAGGTTTGGTACTCCGCGTGCAATCATAAGTGATGGGGGGTCTCATTTTTGCAATAGAGCTTTCGACACTTTGCTTTCAAAGTATGGTGTCAATCACAAAGTTTATACTACCTATCATCCTCAATCAAGTAGTCAAGTTGAAGTCTCAAACAGGGAAATCAAAAGCATATTGTCAAAAAACGGTTAATGCAAATAGGACCGATTGGTCAAAAAAGTTGGATGACGCTCTATGGGCTTATAGGACTGCTTACAAGACTCCGATTGGTATGTCTCCGTATCGGTTGGTGTTTGTGAAAGCTTGCCATCTACCGGTCGAGTTAGAGCACAAGGCCATGTGGGATTTGAGTAAGCTAAATCTTGAGTGGGATGTTGCAGCCAATCTTCATATGGAGCAGCTTAATGAACTTGACAAATGCTGATTCCATGCCTACTCCAGTTTGTCCTTGTACAAGGACAAGACGAAGTACCTTCATGATAAATATGCTTGCAGAAAGGAGTTTAAAGTAGGTGATTTGGTTCTCTTGTTCAATTCTTGGTTACGTCTGTTTCCGGGAAAGCTCAAGTCAAAATGGAGTGGACCTTTTGAAGTGGTGTGCGTAACCCCGTTTGGTGATCTTGATTTAAAGAACAAAAATGGTGAAGTTTTTATAGTGAATGGGCATAGGGTCAAGCACTACTTGGGAAAAATTGATGACAGCCACATTGTGGCCCTTCTTCATTTCAAATGATGTGATGGTAACCTGCGTCGTGCTGTGACGTTAAATCAGGCGCTTCTTGGGAGGCAACCTATTTGTTTTTCTTATTGTTTTTATTTGATTTTCATTTTAGTTTAGGATTGATTTTTGGGCTAATTGGTTGTGAGATGTTACAGGATGGTGTTGGTGCAGTGCAGGACATAGTGGAAAAAGTGTTCAGGCCTCTGAACTTTGCAATGCGGCCGCACTACATTTAGTGCATACCACACTGGTGAATGGTGAGATGTTGACCTCTCTGAAGTTTGTCACTGCGGCCGCACTACATTTTGTGCGGTCCGCAGTGGACCACTGCGGCCGCATGGCATTTTGTGTGGACCGCAGTGGGTTGCCTGTGTAAAACTTGAAAAGGCTGTGTAGTGCAGACCGCGGTCCATTTTGTGCGGTCCGCACTGGGGTAGGTAAGCTGGGCCCCAGGACTTTTTCTATAAATAGTACCTGAGGCCCAACAGTTACACCTTTCGATCCTTTACTCTCAGAAATATTAAAAACACTGTTCATCTTGCCCGTTACTCATCATTCATAGCTTGGACTTGTTAATCTTCATCTCATCTCACATCTGGTAACTTAATGCCAATTTAATTGCTTTAAATTTTTTTATTTTCTCTTTCTTTTTGTTTTACTTGGCTATTATTCTTTTCTCCCTTTATTTTCTTTCATAGATTAAGTTAGGGTAGTTAATCTTTTGATTAAAATAGACATAGGTAGTTAAAATCAATGGGCAATCACTTAGGGATATTACTTAGGTGCATATTTGGGCTTAAAATCAAAAATACCTTGAACCCTAACTTAGTGCCACAGCTGGGCACTCAGTGCGGACCGCGGTCATTTCTGTGCGGTCCGCAGTAACATTTTTGCGGACCGCATTGATGATAGTCCTGAAAGCTGAACCTTGGGGACTGTAGCCGCACTACATTTTGTGCGGTCCGCATTGGTCCCTGTGCGGCCGCACTACATTTTGTGCGGTTCGCATTGCCTGGATACAGAGAGTGGGTAGTCTGAACCTCACCTCTGTACGGACCGCATGACCTTTTTGTGCGGTCCACATTGACCCATGTGCGGCCGCACATCATTTTGTGTAGTCCGCACTATGTGACTTCTAAGAATTGTCTGCAACTTTTCCTTCCAGTTCTGCAACTCTGTTTCTTAACTGCTTCTATTGATACTAACAAGCTTATTGGATTGTGTTTTCAGACAATGGTGAAACAACGAGGTAAAGGTTCTAAACAATCAGACAGAGGAGAATCCTCCCGGGGAGTGAAACAGAAAATGGTGAGATTTACTGTTCTACCCCGGCAAAACATAAAAAACATGAGGAAGATGATTAAAGCTGTTGAGAGAGCCATTGACATGTCGGGGAGTGAGTACAAGCCCTACCGGGAGATATCTTCAGACTCAATCCCAAATTACATCCCTAACTGGCTGGAGAGGCACAAACTATGAGACACTCCTCCCACTTCACCTGCTGCCCAAGCGTCAGTAAATGTGTCTTCTAGGTAATCTGAGGGCTCAGCTGAAGGCGGTGGGGATGAATACTCTACCTCTCCCACAACTTCATTATGCGGAGAGAGTGCAGTAGGTGATGGAGAGGAAGTAGGAGGAGAAGAAGTAGTTGGAGAAGGGGGTGAACCTCAAGTGGGGGGAGGGGGAGGTGTTGCTAGAACTAGGAAATCGGAGGCGTTGCAAGACCGATTCGTAAGCGAGGTAGCATATCATAAATTCCGGGAATGGTGGCCGGTTAGGAAATTAATCCCAGAGCGGAGTTTTGTTGATAGAGATCTACTGCCTCACAACCCCAATGTGAGGAGGCAGTTAAGGGAGAGAGTTGGCTGGGAGCATTTTCTGGATGAATGTGTAGATGCCAATGAGCACTTGGTCAAGGAATTCTACACCAACGTTTTCCACATCAAAAAGGGATCCAAAGTGACCAAGGTGTGAAACCTGAAGGTGCTATTTGATGGAAAAACCATAAATGACTACATTGGCTTTAATGAGGAGGATGAGTCATTATATATGGCGAAGATGGAATTGGGCGAGGAGGTCCGTTCCTGGTTGGCACAGTACCTGGCAATCCCGAGTACCACCCCAGATTGGTTGACTGCGGGCGTCAAGATTTTGAGATGTTGTTTGAATTTCGAGGAAAGGAGGTGCAAAACATTTGTATGTAGCAGGTTGGACCCCACGACTCATGACAACTCCCTCCCTCTTCACTGGGCAGTTTTGGTGGCTTCGATTATGGCGGGGTACCCAATCAATATGGGAAATGTGATGCCAAGGATAATTACAACTGTGGGTGCTGAGAATGACAGAAACTTACCTTTCCCCAGCTTTTTGACTATGTACTTCCGGGACCTCAAAGTTGAAAAGAGGCCATTCGACATTAAGGTCAAAGCGAATGCCCCATTTTCTTGGTACAACATGCAGGGGGATGATAAACCCAAGAGCAAGAAATTCAAGAGAACAACTACTGCTTCAATTGGCCAGTCTGAAGAGCCAGTTGTGGTAGTGGCTCCTGCTCAGCCTGCCTCCACCTCCACTAATATCCCTTTTGGCCCAAACACCTCAGTAGACCCGGAGATCCCTTCTTCCCGTGCCTATCTAGTGACTGCCCACCGACTAAGCCAGGCTCTTCTTAGTATCAACAACTAGATGCAAACTGCGTCATCCAAGTTGTCTACCCTTACTACCATAGTAGAGGCTCAGTCGACACCTCCACCTCCACAGGTCCCCCAGTCCATATAGGATGCTCGTAAGGAGATTCTAGCCAACCAACAGAAAATCCTCGACACTTAGAAGGTTCTCACAGAGGCAGTTGATTCACACAGCAAGGCTTTTAAGGAGCTTGCTAGGGAGCACAAGAAGCTGAGGAAGACACGGGCCTCCAAGGAGTCCGTAAAGGCGCTGAGGGTTGATATTGACAGAATGAAGGCAGATCATCTGCCTTTAGATTTATTACTATAGGACCCAGCACCATCAGCTCATCCCCAGCCCGAGCAGTCCCAAAGGCCTCCCAAGAGGAAGAGGATGATTCCCAGAGCGGACGATGTAGTCATCCAATTGGCAGACCCTCCGGAGACCTCCTCCAGTCAGCCACAGGATGCACCTCAGGAGCCTGTCCAAGCTCAGGTCCCAGCAGCACATCAGCAAGCCACAAGGAACCAGTCCGAGGTTCCCAAGTACAGTGAGGACGCAGGGACCACTCAGGAGCCCATGCAGACAGACAGGCCATAGGGAGTCCCTATATCCTTTTCCCTTTCTTTTTTTTGGTGATTTATTTAGTTTAGTTGGCATTGGGGACAATGCCAACTTTCATTTGATGGGGGTAGGCCCTACTTTTATGGATTCATTCGGATGATTGTATACATATTTGATACTTTTTATGCTTTCCTTATCTTTTCATCTTTGGGTTGTATATAATTTTAACATTTTGTTACATTTATTGCACTTTTATTTTACTTTGGGTCTGTATATAAAGTTATACTACACTGTACATATTCATCCCATCTATTGTATATTCGACAAATCCCCTCTTGTGTATATTCATTTTACTTTCCGTAACTTTTCGTTCTTAGCTTCTTATTTATGATTCGTAGCTTGTTGTTTTGAAAGTTTGCAATAAGCCTTTGGTTTTCTTAATTCCATGGTTCTTTCCAAAGGTGGAGTTTTGTGTGAACCGGGTGGCTCTTCCCAATGATGGATGGCGTGACAACGTTCTTAAAGGTTTGAGTCCGTTTTTCTTTTTTCTTTTTAGTAGTTATTAGTTAAGGGTGCCTCAATCAAAGCTTCACTTGGGCCTAGCACATTTGCCTTTGATCTTATGGTCAAAAACAAATTGTTGTGTTTAGGATGGTGGAAGTCGTGACCTTGATACTCTTGTGTTGACCAATAATTATCAAGTGGTTTTTCGGGACCAATGTGTGCTCAAATCTTATCTAAGGTCGTTGTGGGCCCCTAACTCTATGTCTTCAGCGACCCCATAGCTTGTGTGGTGAGTAATTGCATTGCAAGTCCAAGTTCCAAGCCATTGGTCTAGAACTTGCCCTGAATGTTTGTTGAGGCAAAATCCTAAGTGAATTTTGACTTGAGACATGATTATAGGCTCTCCTTGGTCCAAATAATAGCTTGAACACTTCCATAACCTACCAATGATAAGATCCCTAGTTAACCCTTTTGAGCCTTAGACCTTTTCCCTTCAAGACTCATAATACAAGCCTTTACCCGTTCTAAAAGACACCCTCTCTTGGCACCCGATCTTTCCTTTAGCATATGACAAAATTATAAGTTTAGGGGGAGAGGCGAGGATTGCAACAAAGTGGTAAAAAGGCACAAAAATGAAGAAAAGGAACGACAATGAAAAAAAGAAAAGCAAAAAGACAAAAAGAATGTTTAATATGAAAGAGAATAAAAAAGGATTCAAGAAAAGCAAAGAATGACAGGTGTGGAAAGTTGAAAAAGGAGAAAAGGTTTGAAATGTACAAGAAAGAGTGACAGTGTGTCTCTCTAACCCCTTAAAAAGAAGTGAAATGACTCAAGGAGTCAAGTGAAAGTGTGCCAAATGAAACAAAAGAAGTACTTAAGGGAAGATGGAACCTTCTTAGACCAAACATTTCCTACCCTGAACCAAAAGCTTTCACAATGTCTCCACAAAATCCCTATATGATCTTGAGTTGAATGAAGCTTACATTAGTGGTGACTCACATAAGGGGCAAGCATATGGTACTTTGAGCCGGACTTGTGACTTTTTCTTGAGAGAGATGAGTGAATTTCCATTAACCTCGTTCAGAGTGCCACTATTCTAAAGGTGAGGTTTGCTTAGGGAGAGTTGAGGATGTGTGAGTTTGGGTTCCACAATGACCAAAGTAAAAGAAAGAGTTCTTTGATGTGTTGAGTTAACTCTTGATGCTCCTGTGTCGCACTTAATCCATGGAGTTTCAAAGAGTAAAAGTTGTTAATGATTTATTTGTATTGAGGGCAATTGTTAGCCCCAATTGATGCTAGATGAGGTTACTTTAGGACAGCTGAAATTTTCTTGGATGTTCTCTTGAGGGGTGGGTTATATTTTGTTTGCTTGAGGACAAACAAAAACTTAAGTTTGGGGGAGTTGATAACTAGGGATTTTGATACACTTTATAATCCTTCTTGCTTAAGTTTTAATTAGAAATGTGTACAAAATAGTCCTAAAGGCTCACAACTTGTGCTTGATTGCAGATTTTATCAACAAAGTGACAAGAAGTCAAATATCAGCTCAAAAGGAGTGAAACTTGCACAAGTATCAAGACAAGACAAAGCTCAGGCAAAACAAGGCCAGTGCGGCCGCACATCATTTTGTGCGGTCCGCACTGCGAGGTTCAGAGAGCATGACATTCAGGCACAAAGGCAATGCGGCCGCACTTGGTTTTGTGCGGCCTACACTAAGATCAAAGCGGTCGCATTCGATTTAGTGCGGTCCATAGTAAGGAGGATCAGAGAGTTGCCAAATTCCGAGTTCAAGCCAATGCGGTCTGCGCTCCATTTTATGCGGACCGCACTAGAAGCCTCTGCGGCCACAGTCCATTCTCTACGGTCCACAGTGCCCGAGTTCAGAGAGTTAAATTTTCAAGATCAGAGCCTTAGTGCAGCCGTACACCATTTTGTGCGGTCCGCACTAGCCCCGCAGGGGTATTTTTGTCCAGATTTTCCAGCTTAGTATAAATAGCTTCTTTTCCCATTTTTAGGGTATCAGATAGTTTTCAGCTGTAGCTGCGCTCGTGTGTTCGAATATTTTAGCCATTTGGGCAATTTTATCTACATTTCATCATTGAATCTTATTGCTTATCTTAGTAATTAATTAATTTGAGTTGTTCTTCATCTATTTCTTGCTTTTCTTTTTCAATTATGAGTAACTAAACCCATAAGCTAGGGTTGTAGCTCAACCCTAGTATTGGTAATTGATGGGTCTTGTGTTTTAGGGTTAGATTGACTATGGGTATTTGATATTGGGGTTAATTTCATGTTTAATTGTTGAATTAGTGGTTGCAAACACTAGTTTGTGTTTAGTTGACTTGAGCTCTTCTTGAGAAAGAGAGCTTGTGTCTCTAAAATTGGTCCAACAAGGAATTGGGGCATACTCAAGAGATTGATAGTTCCAATTAAAGGGTTAAACCTCGAGAGAGTAATACCCGACTTGAACCTTGATTGCTTGCGCAAATTTGTATAACCAATTGGTCTTGAGAAAGTCAATTCAGACAAAATCACTCGAACTACCGAGAGGTGTAGAGTGGGTAAAATCATGCAACAGTTATATCATACTCCCCAAATATGTCAATCATGCCTTAGACTCAAGTATCCGTAAATTGACCACCTAGGCGAAGTCACTACCCTAGTGCCTTTTAAACCATTTGAACAACCCGTTTTAGTTTAACTCTTAGTTTAATCTAATTTCATTTACCATTGTAGTTTGATAAAATTAGAAGTAAAACAAAAACCCCAAAAATGTATAGAAGTGTAATTTGGAACATATACGCAACTCTAAACTAGATAAATACCCGACTCCAAATTCTAGCTCTCTGTGGAAATCGATCCCGACCCTAAATAGGGTAAAAGCTCTTCGACCCTCTCTTGCTACTTAATAGTAGTGCAGAGTAGGCTTCGATCACCTGCGACCCTCAAAGCCATTTTAGAACTGATAATTTTTGCTAGGTGCATTGCACGTAACGTGATATTATTATCAGATAAATGCCCTAACACTAACATGGTGGTTTTGTGTTGTTTTGCTCTGTTATTTTTATTCATTCTCAGGAAGGTGGTTAGTTTGTTGGCATCCTGGCATGTCATCCATACGACATTACGTCAAAGCGCCAATCAGTCATGGCTAGCAAAGAAACAGACATGGGAGTTGTAGACCTACCAAGGGAGATTGTTGAGTCGAAATCGAAACTGCAAGAGGAGGTTCGAAGGTTGAAGCATCAGATGGCGGAAATGTATCAATCCTGGATTAAGGGACACCCTCCACCCTTGTTCCCTACAAACTATACAGAAAACCCTGCCTCCATTCTACCACTCTCCCAATCCCAGATGCCCAATACCATTGATCTTTCCCCACAACACGCACTGGGCTTCACCCCTTACCACAATTACCCTGGTACTTCGGCCCAAATTTTCCATCCTCCACCAGCCAAACCAACCTCATATCCTGCTCCGACATCTGCTCCTATTTTTGTACCCCCTCCATAAGCTACCCTCCACCGATCCTTTGGTGAGCCCACATTCCCCGTTCCAGATACCCAATACTATGCACCGAAGCCCACCTTCAAAACTCCAGATCCTTACTCCTACACTCCCTACCTTGAGCCTCATGTTGAAACTGATAAACCACCCAAGAACACAGAGCAAGAGGAGATGTTCAAGAAGGTAAAGAGTCTGGAGAAATCATTGAGAAATATGCAAGGGTTGGGAAACCAGGTGAGTGTGGCCTATAAGGATTTGTGTTTGTTCCCCGATGTCCAACTGCCTGCTGGGCTCAAGATGCCCAAGTTTGACTTGTATGACGGACATGGGGATCCTGTAGCTCATCTGAGAGGGTATTACAGTAAAATGAGAGGCACAGGAGGAAAAAACAAATTATTAATGGCATACTTCAGCCAGAGTCTGAGTGGGGCAGCTTTAGAATGGTACACCCGCCAGGATGCCAGCAGGTGGTACACGTGGGACGATATGGCTCAGGCCTTCGCCCGTCACTTTTAGTACAATATAGACATTGTCCTAGACCTCCTATTTTTGACCAAGGTGGAAAAGAGGCCCAGTGAAAGCTTTAGAGAATATCAGTTCCAATGGAGGGAGCAAGCTGCACGAGTCAATCCTCCGATGGAACAAGACAAGATGGTTGAATACTTCCTTCAAGCCTTGGAGCCTACTTACTATGGCCATTTGATTTTAGCCATTGGTAAGTCTTTCAATGATGTGGTAAAGATGGGAGAAATGGTGGAAGAGGGGCTCAAGTCGAGCAAGATCATGAGCTACTCCGCCATAAAAGCAACCACCCAGGCAATCTAGAGTGGTACCGGATGTTTGCTAGGCAAAAAGAAGAAGGACGATGTCACCATGGTTGTCTCTAGACCATGGCATGGACAGAGGGGTTCACCTCATCAGTACACCCATCCTCGACCCTGACCTCAAACCTACGCCCAAGCTCCATATAATCCACCCCAACATTACTTTCCCCCGCAAAACTCCAAATACTCAGCCAGGCCACCCCAATACCATGTTCACCATGCACAGTCATATGCTCAACCCCCTCCTTACCCGCAATGGCGTGGTCCAGCTCCACAAAATACCTATCCACCTCCACAACCCTATAAAAACCCCCATGGTTCAAATTTTCGACCAAGGCCGGATTATAGAAGAGAGAGGCAGTAGCAGAAACAAACTTTTACCCCGCTTGGAGAGTCCTATGCTAGTCTATTTTAAAGGTTAAGGTAGTTGGACGTCTTGAGGCCGATTGAGTCAAAGATACCAAATCCCCCTCCAAAGAACCTCGATTATTCCCTAAGATGCGCCTATTGTTCTGATGCTCCAAGGCATGACATAGAGAAGTGCTGGCATTTGAAAAGGGCAATCCAGGAGCTCATTGATACAAACCAAATTATAGTCCAAAGTCCAGACATGCCATACATCAACCAAAACCCTTTGCCAGCCCATGCAGAGACGTATGATTGAAATAGTTCATAAGGATGGAGAGCCTAAGAAGTCTTCTAAGTCTGTCATGATGATTCGGTCCAATGAAAGTAATTTGGTTAAAGCTCTAGACTCTACCAAAGCAAAACCCTTGGCAGTTGAAGGGGCGACAGAAAAGTTGAGCTCGCTCAATTTGAAGCCACCGGTGTTGGTCGTGAAAGGGTCTTCGAAAGATATTGGGGCAAGTCCGGAAAGTTCAAAAGTGGTAGTGCCAGGGATTCCAAGTAAGCATGTCATAGTTGTGAAAGGGGCACCTATTACCCCTATCATCATTAAACCAGTGACCCAACTTCTAGTGGTTGATACCAAGGCTATTCTGTGGAAATACAAACAAGTGATAGTGACATGCAAAGGAAAAGAAATAGAGGAAGAAGTTAATGAAACTAGAGGATTGACTCGTTCTGGGAGATGTTTCACCCCAGAAGAATTACAGAAAGACAAGCCATTCAAGGATAGCCAAATGCCAGTAAAGAGATCGATCAGCGAAGAAGAGGCTGAGGAGTTCCTGAAAAAGATGAAAGTGTAGGATTATTCCATTGTAGAGCAGTTAAGGAAAACACCAGCTCAGATTTCTCTTTTATCTTTGCTGATACATTCAGACGAACATCGCATGGTCCTGATGAAGATTTTGAATGAGGCACATGTTCCTGAAAAAATCATAGTGAACCACTTGGAAAATTTAGCTAGCAAGATCTTTGAAGTAAATAGGATCACTTTCTCAGATGATAAACTTCCTATGGAGGGTACAGAACACAACCGAGCTCTTTATCTCACGGTGAAGTGTGAAGATTCTGTTGTCTCAAGGGTTTTAGTTGACAATGGCTCTAGTGTGAATATTTGCCCACTGTCTACTTTGCAAAAATTGAAGATCGACACCGAAAGAATCCACATGAACAGTGTCTGTGTTCGAGGCTTTGATGGGGGAGATAAAGACTCTGTTGGAGATATAATGCTCGAATTGTCGATAGGGCCAGTTGAGTTCACCATGGCATTCCAAGTGTTAGACGTGGCTGTCTCCTACAATCTGTTATTGGGCAGGACCTGGATACATGCTGCTAAGGCAGTCCCGTCTTCTCTGCAACAAATGGTGAAGTTCGAATGGGACAGGCAGGAAATAGTTGTGCGCGGTGATGATGACTTATTAGCTTGTAATGACACAATTGTTTTGTTTATTGAAGTTGAAGATGATAAGGGACCTTGGGTCTATCAAACTTTTGAAATAGTGTCCGTTGAGAAAATTCTTGAAGGAGAATGCATTCCGCATCCTAAGCTATCCTCCGCATCTGTCATGGTAGCGAATGAAATGTTGAAGAATGGTTTTATGCCGGGTAAGGCTCTGGGCTCATCTCTGCAGGGTATTGTGCATCCAGTATGCCCCAGTGGGAATCCGGGTACATTTGGTTTAAGATTCATGCTCATAGAGAATGACGTGAAAAGGGTTAAAAATCTAAAACAAAAGGTATGGTCACTCCCTAAGCCTGTCCCGCACATCTCTAAGTCTTTTGTCAAGCCAGGGGCCGAAAAACCTCTAACCTTATAAGTGCCAAAACATGTGGTCGATGTTGATGAAGAGCTGATCAATAGGTTCCGGAGTCTGTTTGATGAGGTCAATATGGTAGAAGTTGGTGAAGGTTCTAGTAAAGCAGATGTGCAGCTCGTTGGGCCAAATGTGAAGCTTATCAATTAGGAAGCTACTCCTCTGGCCACCAAGAAGGAGTTTTGGTAGTTTGCTTTGTTTTCCTTTCTGTTATCTGGGTTATTCTAGGGTTGTAATCCAGATTTTTAGTTTCTGATTGTTTCAATGTTCAAACCCTTCTATCCTTTTATTTTCAATGAAATGCAATTTCTTGTTTTCCATTATTCCTAATAGTGTTTTATTTTATTTTTTTCTTTTGTACAGTTCTTTTTATGCTGGTTGAAATGACATGACATGCATGAAGAATTTTCAGCCGAGACTTAAAAGCCAATCTAATTCAGAAATAATAATCCAAGAAGTAGAATATGATGATGAAATAGAATATGATAAAGAGGCAGCATTTGAGGAAATCAGTAAAGAGCTAAAACAATTTGAAGAAAAACCAAAGCCTAATCTTAGTGAAATAGAAGCAATCAATTTAGGGGGCCAAGATAATGTTAGGAAAACCAAGATAATTGTGCATCTAGAACCGCAAGTCAAGGAGGAAATAATCAAAACATTATTTGAGTACAAAGATGTCTTTGAATGGTCATATGATGATATGCCGGGCCTGATCACTGATCTAGTAGTTCATAAATTGCCAACTGATCAAGCATTCCCTCCTGTTAAGCAAAAGCTAAGGAAGTTCAAGACTGGCATGAGTGTGAAGATCAAAGAAGAAATCACAAAGCAGCTTGGTGCAAAGGTCATTCAGGTCACTCGATATCCCACTTAGTTAGCCAATGTTGTGCCAGTACCAAAGAAGTATGGTAAGACCAGGGTATGTATTGATTACTATGATCTTAACAAAGCAAACCCAAATGATGATTTTCCATTGCCGAACATTCACATTCTGATCGATAATTGTGCCAAGCATGAGATTGGGTCTTTTGGGGATTGTTACGCGAGATATCACCAGATCTTGATAGATGAGGAAGATGCAGAAAAGACAGCGTTCATCACGCCATGGGGAACATATTGCTACTGGGTAATGCCATTTGGTCTGAAGAATGTTGGGGCAACTTATATGAGGGCGATGACCATCATATTTAATGAAATGATACACTAGGAGATTGAGGTTTATGTAGATGATATGATCATAAAGTCAAAGAAGCAGTCTGACCATGTCAAGGATTTGAGGAAGTTTTTCCAAAGGCTCCGCAGGTACAACCTCAAGTTCAATCCAGCGAAATGTGCATTTGGTGTCCCCTCTGGGAAATTGCTGGGATTTGTGGTTAGTAGATGCTGTATTGAGTTGGATCCATCAAAGATCAAATCCATCCAAGAGTTACCGCCGCCAAAGAACAAAAATGAGGTGATGAATTTGCTTGGAAGGTTAAATTACATCAGCAGGTTCATTGCTCAGCTCACGACAACCTGTGAACCCATATTTAAGCTGTTGAAGAAGAGTGCTGCAGTCAAGTGGATTGACGAGTGTCAAAAAGCATTTGATAAGATTAAGAGGTTCTTATCAAACCCACCTGTGCTGGTCCTACCAGAGCCTGGAAGACCTTTAATTCTTTATTTGACAGTCTTGGATAATTCTTTTGGATGTGTATTGGGTCAACATGACATCACGAGAAAGAAGGAGCAAGCAATTTATTATCTCAGTAAGAATTTCACTCCCTATGAGGTTAAGTACACTCTGCTTGAGAGGACATGTTGCACCCTAACTTGGGTGGCACAAAAGTTGAAGCATTATCTTTCTTCCTACACTACTTACCTCATTTCTTGCATGGATCCTCTAAAGTATATCTTTTAGAAGCCTATGCCCACAGGAAGACTGGCAAAGTGGCAGATTTTACTCACAGAGTTTGACATTATCTATGTAACTCAGACCGGGATGAAAGCCCAAGCCTTGGCCGACCACTTGGCCGAGAATCCGGTGGATGAAGAATATGAGCCACTGAAGACTTATTTTCCTGATGAAGAAATCATGTGTGTTGACGAGGTTGACCGTGATGAAAATACAGGTTGGAAACTCTTCTTTGATAGAGCTGCTAACATGAAAGGTGTCAGAATAGGGGCTGCACTCATCTCTGAAACAGGGCAACACTACCCTGTAATAGCCCAACTTCGATTTTATTGCACCAACAACATGGCTGAGTACGAAGCATGTATTATGGGTTTGAGGTTAGCTATAGACATGGGAGTCCAGGAAATACTTGTTCTAGGAGATTCAGATTTGTTGGTTCACCAGATTCAAGGAGAATGGGAGACTCGAGACTTGAAGCTTATACCGTACCGACAGTGTCTGCATGATCTTTGTCAATGATTTAGGTCAGTAGAATTTATACATGTTCCCAGGATTAATAATGAGATTACCGATGCTTTGGATACTCTGTCATCGATGTTACATCATCCGGACAAGGCTTATGTTGACCCTATGCATATCCAAGTTCGTGATCAACATGCTTATTGTAATGTGGTTGAAGAGGAAATCGATGGCAAACATTGGTTCCATGATATCAAGGAATACATAAAGTCAGGGGAATATCCAGTACATTCCACAAGTGATCAAAAGAGAACCATCCAGTATCTGGCTAGTGGATTTTTCTTGAGTGGGGGAATCTTGTACAAGAGGACTCCAGATTTGGGACTGCTGAGGTGCATAGATGCTAAAGAGGCTTCAACTATCATGGCCGAAGTACAATTTGGAGTTTGCGGGCCGCATATAAATGGGTATGTCTTGGCAAAGAAGATACTTTGAGCAGGTTATTATTGGCTCACCATGGAATGAGATTGTATCAGTTTTGTTCGGAAATGTCATCAATGGCAGGTACACAGTAATTTGATTCATTCTCCCCCATCTGAGTTACACACAATGTCTGCACCTTGTCCATTTGTTGCTTGGGGCATGGATGTCATTGGACCAATAGAGCCGGCAACATCGAACGGACATAGGTTTATTCTGGTGGCCATTGATTACTTTACCAAGTGGGTCGAAGCCGTAACTTTCAAGTCCGTGACCAAGAAGGCAGTTGTGGAGTTTGATCATTCAAATATCATTTATCGGTTCGGAATTCCCAAGGTGATCATCACAGACAATGCTGCTAATCTCAACATTCATTTGATGAAAGAGGTATGGCAGCATTTCAAGATCATGCATCGGAACTCCACTCCGTATCGCCCCCAAGGAAAATGGAGCTGTTGAGGCTACTAACGAGAACATAAAGAAGATATATCTGCAAAGGTTGAGAAGTTGCCTTTTGCCTTACTGGGTTATCGCACTACTGTTCTCACTTCAGTGGGTGCAACTTCTTATTTGTTGGTATATGAAACTGAGGCAGTTATACCTGCAAAGGTTGAGATTCCATCCCTTCGGATCATTGCAGAAGCTGAAATTGATGATGATGAGTGTGTCAAAACCAGGCTAAAGCAGTTGAGTTTGATTGATGAGAAAAGATTGGCTGCAGTATGTCATGGTCAATTGTATCAAAAGTGAATGGCAGGAGCATACAACAAGAAGGTGCGTCCTCAGAAATTCAAAGTGGGCCAGCTGGTATTGAAGCGCGTCCTTCCTCATCAGGGTGAAGCTAAAGGCAAGTTCTCCCCAAACCAGGGGCCGTTCATGGTGACAAGAGTGTTACCCAATGGTGCTTTGTATTTAATAGACATAGAAGGCAAATGTGTAGATATGTCTATCAATTCTGATGCAGTCAAGAGGTACTATGTATGAGTTCTTTGCTTATTTTCAATCGCATTTTGTACTTGGCATGTTCAAAGTTGAAATGATGAAGGCATTTTTTTCCGCTACCCAAATATTTTTATCCTTTGCTATCTCTTTTGAGCCTTATTTATTTTCTTTCATACCTCTCTTTTGGAATCAGGAGCAGAATTAGAGAATGAAAAAATGAATGATGAAAAAAGAAGGAAAAAGAAAAGAAGAAGAAAAAAGAAAAGAAAAAAAAGAGAAAGAAAAAAAAGAAAAAAGAGAAAAGAAAAAAAGAAGGAGAAAAGCAAAAAAAACAAACAACTTTCTTTTGAACTACGTTCGACCTGATTCCTTTTAAGGATACTTAGACAGCCTTACATGGTTCGGTCCCATCAAAATAAAAATTCAAAATTCCCCAGACCCAAAGAAACTGGGGCAGAAGTTTTGGTTTTGCAAAAGATCTGATTCCAAAAGTTGTAATTTTGAACCCCTTTCATCTTAAATTATTTTGAGCCTTCATGCCACTCTGTCTTTCTAACCCTATCCAAAAGCCTACATTACGGTCCAAAGAAAGACCTTCCGATCAATCTTCGAAGATTCCAAGACAAGCGAGATAGCGGTATGATTTACATTATGAGTAGCACTTTGTTCATGGGCAGAAGAGAGAAAATTTAAAATGAGAGAGTCTTATTGATGAAAACCCTCACGGGCACCGTAGAGCGATGGTGAGCTGAGAGAAAATTTAAAATGAAAGGGTCTTATTGGTAAAAATCCTCACGGGCACCGTAGGGTGATGGTAAGTTGAGAGATGAACAAATGAGAGAGACTTGTTGGTGAAAACCCTTTGGGGCACTACAAGTCGAATGAGGCTCATGACTTTACAGAGAAATTGGATCAGTGGAAGCCCAGTTTTTTGAAGTATGAATACATGCCATGAACTGAAAATATGATTAGTTGGACGGATTAGGCTGATCAATCCGAAATACATTTCGTGATCATTGGAGCTAGCCACTTCACTCAGATAAGTTTTCTTTTTTCCATTCTTCTTCAGATAGTCATCTGTGTTCAAAATTTTCCTTTGTTCCTTTTGATAAAAATCATTTCACTTTGCTCTTTAAGTCTATCTTTATGAGTCTTTTTCGAGTTAGCCCTTGTTAAACAAGCAGGAAAGGATTCCAAAGCCTACTACCAGATTCTAAATTGCACAAAATGGAGTTCGGCCAGGCACATCACAATTGACATGATGTAGAATAAGAGGTATGGTGATAACCGAGGTTCAGGAAATCAATTGAATCTTGAGTTTTGAGAAAATACAAGGATGCAACAACTTTTATAATGAAAAGACAATGCAACAAGTGAGTGTGAGAGATTTAGGCCATTCAGAGGTTTTGTGGTCCAGTTCCAACCAGAAGGTCAAACAACTCCTTGCTGGCCCGGAGCAGCTAATCAGAATGTAGCATAACAGTGGCAGAAGCAGACACTCAGCAATGATGCCACAAACTAGCCACTACGTTTTCAAACTAACAAATTTTTATTCATCTGAAACAGGGGTAAGAAAATTTGTTAATCCACAGGGACCCTCCCACGAAGAAGGCATGGTTCAGGGGCAAGAAATTCTGGTCAGAATCCTCCAAGAAGAGAGCATGGTTCAGGTAAGTTCATTCTCGGCTTTTCAGGACCCTCATGGATAATGGGATTTAATTTCTAGTTTTCAGGACCCTCCTGTATAATGGGATTTGATTTCTAGTTTTCAGGACCCTCCTGGATAATGTGATTTAATTTTAAATTTTCAGGACCCTCATGGATAATGAGATTTAGTTTTCTAGTTTTCAGGACCCTCCTGGATAATGGGATTCACTTTTTATGTTTTCAGGACCCTCCTGGATAATGGGATTTAGGTTTTCATGTTTTCAGGACCCTCCTAGATAATGGAATTTAGGTTTTAAGCTTTCAGGACCCTCATGGATAATGGAATTTAATTTTAAATTTTCAGGGTCCTTCTGGATAATGGGATTTAGTTTTGAAAGTTTTCAATACCCTCCTGGATAATGGGACCTAGTTAAATTTCAAGACCTTTATAGATAACAAGATTTAGCGTAAGTTCTACCTTTAGGAAATATAATTTAGCTTTAAAGTTGTCACTCTTAAGATGAGATTTAATTTGAAGTTTTCAGGGCCCTCCTAGATAATGGGATTTAGCTTTTAAAGTCTTAGAGCTCTTTTAGGTAACATGATTCAATTAATACTCACAGATGTGCCCAGATACCAAACCGGGACAGGAAAATTTCTTTTGTTTTGTTTGTTTTATTGTAATGGCAGGCGCCCATATGGAGAACACGGGAATACAATTCAAGTTTTGGTAGTCAGGCGCCCACCTGAAGAACAAGGGAATACAGTTCACGCCCACCTGGAGAACAAGGGAATACAATTCAAGTTTTGGCAATCAGGCGCCCGCCTGGAGAACAAGGGAATACAGTTCAAGTTTTGGCAATCAGGCGCCCGCCTGGAGAACAAGCGAATACAATTCAAGTTTTGGCAATCAGGCGCCCGTCTGGAGAACAAGGGAATATAGTTCAAGTTTTGGCAACCAGGCGCCCACCTGGAGAACAAGGGAATACAGTTCAAGTTTTGGCAACCATGCACCCACCTGGAAAACAAGGAGATACAGTTCAAGTTTTGGCAACCAGGCACCCACCTGGAGAATGAGGGAATTTATTTCAAGTTCAAACTATTAGCAGGCACCCACCTGGAGAACGAGGGAATCCGTTTCAAGTTTTAATGGCAGGCGCCCACCTGGAGAACAAGGGAATTCATTTCAGAGTTACTTTCAATTCGCAAATTTAAGAAGCATCAGGAGCCCGCATGAAGAACGGGGTCCAGCTTTAACTTTCATGTTGAAGATCAAGTAGAGATTCAAGACAAGAAGTAGACAGGATCTTGTATTTTTCTTTTACTTTTGCTGTAAGTTTTCCTTTTATTTTCGATGTAATGGCAGGAACGGCGGACCGGAACCTCGACGACACTTCACTCGGCTCTCCACCTCGGTATACTCGGAACTACACGTGGCCTGATTCCTTAAAAGCTAAGGATATATAGGCAGCTCAGATACCAGGGCTCGGTCACATTCTCTTTTCTTTTAGTGTTTGTCTCTCTAAATAAGAGTCGAGTAAAAAAAACATGTCTTGTTGTTCTTTGTCTGAAAACACTTCGTGTTTCCTGTCAAAGAGGGGCAGCTGTAGACATGTAATTTTTGACCCACACATTAGAATTACCTTTAATAGTCCTAGTATTTTTAGGATATTTATTTAAGTTTATTTCTATAGGATTTCATTTTATTTTCTATTCTTTAAGGCACAAAAATTTTAAAAAATACAAAAAAAGAGAAGAGAGAAATAGTGTCTTGTTCTATCTTATTCTATTTAGTTTAGGTTATTAATATTTTTATAGCAATATATTTTTGTTTTACCATAATTAGCACTTTTATTTTAAATATAATAATTTATATAAAAAATGATATATAAGAAATATGATTTCATATTATGATATAGTTTATTTAATTAATTGGAATTAATTTTATTTCTTAATAGTTTAAAAGATTGGGTTTGTTATTTAATGGACTTTAAGAATTGTAGAAGTACAAATTTGAAGCCCCATTTTTTTACATTTGGAAGCCCAAATCGGTAGCCCAACCCCATCAGACCCATAAACCGGACCGGACCCCTCCCATTTTACCCTCTAATCTTGGCCATTCATTCACTTTGATCCAACAACCCCTATTCCTCCCCACCATAATATAAAAACCTAATATTCCCCAAAACCTCACCCTAAAGACTCAACTCCAAACGACACTCCCTTTCTCCTCCACCTCTGACCGCCAAAAACCCGACAAAAATTCCGGCCAGTTCCACGTGTGTATGGTCCCCCCTCCCTTCATCTCTCACATCCACGTCATCAAAACCTCAACAAACGCTGACAACAGAGAATATTCTCGTTCCCTCATGCGATTTTCTTTCATCTCTTGGACGAATTTTGGAAAGAATGGGAGCCGTTGAATTTGAATTACTAAAATCCTATCCTTCCATTATATCCGAAATTAGTTGAAAAAGAGAAAAAATCAGGAATTTTTCATATTGGTTGGCTTGGAGAGCAAGCATGGAAGTTTCTGGAGCTTCTATATATTTGGAGCTCGTTTTCAAACCAAATGATTTTTCTGAGGGAGAACTTTTGAGGAAATTGGGAAAATGTTCTAGGGTTCTTTTCAGTTCTTGAGTTTTTTTTGTTTAGTTTTGCTTTCCAGAAAAACAAAATACAAAAAAATAGTTTGAGTTTAGGTTTTGTTCGAATCCTGTTTTCATTTCAAAAATTAGAAAATACCCCAAAAATATTTTAATCTTTTCCTTTCAATTTCTGTTTACGAAGATGGTTGAAGTTGCGTGATTAAGCTGAGGTTTAGAGCCTATTCGAGTCTCAGCTAGTCATCTGAGTGGTTTTATCTGAGGGTGGTGTCTGTCGTTCAGTGCGTTCGAGTTTCTAGTTCTTGGCTGTCATTTGCTTTAAATTTTCATTGTCGTATTTCATTTGTATCTCGAGTTCAAGACAAATTAATGAGAAGTTTTGTGCATTCAGGTCTGTTCTCTCTATTTTACTACTATTGTTTTAGGTGGGTTAAAATATGATTTGAGCTTAGGATAAAGGGGATTTCCGGCCTTGGAGTTGTTTAGCGGGGTGTTAAGCAATTGTAGTAAGCTTAGTCAATTAATGATTTGTTTGGGTCTGCATACATTCAGAGATTTTTGAATCTAAGTAAGAGATTCAGTTTTGATTGAGCTGAGATTGATGCAGTGTCAATGTGATAAATTGCATTTTGATAAACTATATGGTTGTTAATAAAGCATGAACCTGCAACGCATCTTATCCTCGGATTCTTGCTCTTTTTTCTTATTAGTTTTTGCTTTGTTTGGATGAAGCCTAGCAAGTTGTAAAGCTGTTAGTTGAATTCCATTTTATTGATATGCTCTTCCGCGATCTTTCATGAATATTTAGTTCGCTCTTTTTAATTGGAACCCGAAAGAGTGCTGGAAATAAGCGTTAAGTTTCCCGCTTGTTGATGATCTAGTTTACACGCCTAATACTCTAAGTTTGCTACTTTTTTCGCTCTGTTTGTGCCCCTGTGCTAACTGATGATTCTACTTGATCACTCTCTTTCCTTGAATAGAACCTATTAGCATCTCTTCCAAAGCTTTATAAAATTAGTCTTCTTTTGTTTGTGATTTGGGTTTTGCAACTGTAAAAGAGGAAAACAATCGCTGGTAGAACTCTTGTGTCAAAAGCTTAGAGAGAACTATGAACGCCAACTGTTTGATGTGAATCCTATGTGCTTGGATAGTTAATTGTATTAAATCTGAAAGCTTAAGTTTCAAGTTATGTTTAACATTCGATGAGGGAATGCATCTGCACGAGCCTGTTTGACTGCTTCTACAAATCTAAAATGTGCATTTGTGTTAACCTTGGTCAATCACACATGTGATGGTATTCTGATTCAACTCCGGTTCTTTTTTTGGATTCTTTTAAAAATCATTAGTGCTAATCAAGTCTCATATGAACTCTATCTCAAAAAGTCTTCGCCGATTACTGAATCATATGATGATAGTGCATTGAATCTATTTGAATCTTTACATTCCTTGGTATATGCTCATATATTGAAATATGTGTAAATGAAAATATGTCTTTAAAGTTGAGTCTTGCGGAGTGAATCATTCTTTGTCTATTTTGGTGGGAATTAGGCATGAAGGTAGAACATATTGATACAGTGGAAGGAACTTTGATGGGCAGTAAGCTTAGATGATCTCGTTGGTTTGTAAGAGTAGTTATTATAATGTTTAGTTTAGTGGCGTTAAGAGGTGATGTACAGGGGTGAGGACTGGTCAATAATTTATAGGCTCTTATCATGTTTTAACCCACCTTTCTTTTACTCTGTTTTGTCTGAGTCCTCAAAATATTTAGATGCTCTGTTTGTTTAAATGTTTGGTTTGTCTGGACAATATATGTGTGAATGATTTGGGTCGTGGGGAGTGGTAGAAAGGCCAAAGCGCATTAGCAATTAATTTGTTCCATGCTTTAGGTATCGGGCTTGGCCTAATAAAAAATAAAAAGTTAAAAACAAAGCATGAGTGTAAGCACGTGATTTTTGACCCTCCCCGAGAATTTTCACATTTTTAGTGTGAATATGTGAAATTGGGTCTAGTATAGCTATTTTAACTATTTTTCCTTTATTTCGTTGCAAAAAGAAAAATTACAAAAAAGGGTATATATATAAATTTTAGTTTATGTATCTCTCATCAACTTGAAAAATACAAAATTGCACTTTATTTTTGTACTTTATATAAATTCAAAAATTACAAAAAAATATAATTCTATTAATGTTTTGTAGTCGTTTTAATTTTGGAAAAATACAAAAAATATTACTTTTTATTTTTTTCTTTATTAAAAACGAAAATTACAAAAAAATAGTTTTATTAATATTCTATAATCATTTTAACTTTGAAAAATACAAAAAATATTACTTCATATTTTATCTTAATATTTAAGAAAAACGAAAATTACAAAAAAAATAGTTTCATTAATATTTTGTAGCTATTTTAAATCTTTAAAAAATATTTTAAAAAAATATATAGTTTTGTTGAATACTAGTCTTATTTTTGGTAGTTATTTTTGCTTACATAGGACTAGTTAAGCAACGTGTTCCTATTTCTCGGGTCCGGGCAAAAGAATAATATTCGGGTTTAAACTACCCGGTTTTAGGCCTAATTTTCGGACCTAGCCCATAATAAACAGTGTCCAGGACACATGGGGAACCCCACCACGCGTGGGGGACATATGCCTTGAACCCCACCACGCGTGGGCTCATTTTTCATGGCAAACCATGCCAAATACACGGACTACACATTTGACAAGGGGGGGGATTTTTGGGAATTTTGGAATTTAAAAAAAAAAAGAAAAAAAAAAGAAAAAGAAAACAAGTACTGTTGACGCTTCTTCTTCATAAAAGAAGAAGAAGCTGTTGGCCTTAGCTCGGATGGCCAAACCCCTTGCTGAAAAAAAAAAACTCAACAAACGACCCTACTGACCACGACCACCCCTCCCGTCGTCAACCTTCGCGCCACCTCCCACGTCCAAAAACCCACGACGACCCTCCGTCTATAACCACCATCAACACTCCATGAATGACCACCCGACTCCTCCATCGCCGACCACTGCCACAACGCCATAACCACCATCCGAACGACCACTCCTCCAGTCCGTCGACCTCCATAACTTGCTGCCCCGTTCCGACGACCACAACCACTCCTCCACTGCTGCCGCTTCTACTCCCTACGTCCAAGCGACTGCCTGCAACATCCCGCCATGGACGACCCTTCCCCCTTTGCCATGGCTGACTGAAAAAACACACACACATACACCGGCTGAAGCCTAACTGAAAACGCACGAAAAGGTAGCCCAGAAGTGCTGTCCGGGGTGAGGTCCGTTGAGGTCGTCTTTGGTTCGTCGAGGTCCGGTACGTCGAGGTTGTTGTCCGAGGTTCCGAGGTTTCGTCGCGGGTCCAACGCATCGGACGATAATATCAAGTAGGTCATTTCTGTCCATGTCCTTCATATTTGTTGTTTAGTAACATGAACATGTGTTCGTTGAGATGCAATCCTAGTTCATGTGAATAGTATGCAAATGAGCGAGACATATTTACATGATGTTTGTAAGTGGCTATTTCTTGTTAATTAGCTCCGTATGATATTGAAATTTGTTCGGGAATGTATTTCTTTTGTTCCCTCATGTTAAGTAGTTATTCGGCATTTTGTTTCTTCACGCTCAGATTGTTGTTATCTCAATGTTTGTCTTAATAGTTGTTTGTACATGTAGTAGAAATGTTAAAATCATAGTAGTAATTTAATCCCGCGGAAAAATACTCGTTTCATCAAATAAGTTTAATCTACGATCCATGACCTCGCGAAGTAACAAAGAAATGTAGTCATTTTAGCCTTGTCTTTTTTTTTTTTAAAAAAAAATAATAATATATAAAAAAAAATATATGTAAAAATAAATAATAAATAATAATAAAAAATAATAAAAAAAAATAATAAAAAAGAGATGAGCTTTGCTAAATAAAAAATGTACAAATTGCGGAGCCCTCGCAAAATATATGTATTAAATACTTAGATTCTGGGATGGGCCGTTTAGCAAATTTCGCGGCCCTACCAAAAAATAATAATGCGCTAGTTGCTTTAGGCGCGCCTTTAATAATGTTATCTCCCTAAGCTTGGGTGTGCATTTCATGCGACCCAAATCCAAATCTCAAAACATCAAATAAAATGCGTTCCGGATTGTGGGTGCATTTCATGTGACGCAGTCCAAAGACGTGTTTTAAGCGATGTTCACATTCTTGTAAAAACAATAATAATAAAGCGGTTAAAAGTTAAAATTGGCACATTGGTTCATAATTGTATTTAAAAATCAGATAAATAAGCCGAATATAACAGTTGAGCGACCGTGCTAAAACCACGGAACTCGGGAATGCCTAACACCTTCTCCCGGGTTAACAGAATTCCTTATCTAGATTTCTGGTACGCAGACCGTAATATAGAGTCATTATTTTCCTCGATTCGGGATAAAAATTGGTGACTTGGGACACCCTAAATCTCCCAAGTGGCGACTCTGAAATAATTAAACGAATCCCGTTTCGATTGTCCTTTAATTGGAAAAAACTCCCTCTGCGCCCCCCGGGCGCGGAAAAAGGAGGTGTGATAGCTCTGGCGACTCTGCTGGGGATGTGACACCCAGAACCACTGGTTCAGGGTTAAGAATTCGAGCTTAGAATAATTGTTATTATTTGGCTTTATTTATTATCTGATTATTACATGTTTTGAGCCTAATGTGCTAAATGCTGCTTTTACCGCTTTGATATTATTTGAACTGTATATAAACTGTGCCGAAACCTTTCTCTTCTTACCTCCGGGGATGTGCTTACTGGTTGAGACTCCCTATTCTGTTAGTATCATACCCTAAATAAAAGAGGCTCGGAAAGTTTCTAAGCCGGCTGGCCTTTTGGTTCCCGGAAAGGAGCACCTTCCTCAGCTCGAGTTGTCCGCTCGGGTACACTGTCTAGAACACCGACCCAGGTTTTTGAACCTAGTATAACAAAGCCACATGCCGGATCCCTAGTAGGAACGTTTATTTGCATCATGTGCATTTGACTTAGGGGACTCAACATAGGGGTTGGGTCCGTCTAGGACAAGCAACCTGAAAATAATAGACAATCTTTCGGCATCCTATGTGCTACATGTTGTATTTAGTCAAGGGCGTATGGGTCATTTGGTCGTTTCCAGCATGATGTTATTTTAATCAAAGCATGGGGAACATTTGTGGAATCCAAGAAGCCTTGGAATTCCCTATGTCCCCCACGCTTGCTTTTTGGGAAAACACATGGGGAACATTTGTGGAATCCAAGAAGTCTTGGAATTCCCATATGTCCCCCACGCTTCATATGTTGGGAAAAGCGCATGGGAGCATTTGCGGAATCCAAGAAGTCTTGGAAATCGTTATGTCTCCCATGCCACATTTTTGAAAGAAATAATAAAAATAAATAAAAGTATTGGAAAAATCAAAAAGATTTTATATGTTGTCATCATTTTCCACAAATTAGAAAATCGTGAAAAGATGAGAAAATGGCAGTGTGGAGATATAACTACTTATTTTTAGAGGTAAAAAACCAATGTCCAAGTAGTATCGAAACCCTGCCGAAATTTTGAGAAAATGAAAAGAAATGTCTTATTGGTTTGTTATATTAAAAGCAAAGGAAGAATAAAAAAAAAATCACCATTGTTCTGTCTGTTTTTTTAAAAAATATTAAAGAAAATAGTTTGTTTTGCCAGAAATAAAAATAAAAAGAGTTTTATTATTTGTTCCAAAAATAAGTATATATATAATCCAAAAAAAAAATTCAAAAGAAAGTTCAAAATTCAAAAAAGATAAAATAGATAAATAAAAATCCGAAAATATTTTGATTCTTCTTTAGAAAATTCAGAAAAAAAAAACATTTTAGAAGCATTTCTTTTATTAAAGGTAAAATTCCAAAAAATATTTTCTTCTTCTTCTTTAGAATAAAAAAAAAAAGAAGCAAATGAAATTCAAAAATATATCTTAGAAGTGTTTCTTTTAAAAAGAAAATCAATCAAAAATAAAAAATTATACTTCCTTTCTTCTTTTAAAGTAGTTCTTTCAAATTCAAAAAAAGTTAGTTCATCTACTTATCCTTGATCGACCGAACTACGCGGGTTTGATTCTCACCGGGTGTGAGATACGTAGGCAACCCTCATCGGGTCCAACCCCACCTTCTCAAAAAAGAAGGAATGTTTTATGTTTTTCGTTAATTTGTTTGTTTGTTATGAATGAAAAATAATAGTCTATTTGATTGTTGTGGAAAAAAATAACAAAAACAAAAAATATAGAAAATGGAAAAGGTCCTCTCAAAAATAGTTTAATCACCCGAACTACGCGGGTTTGATTCTCACCGGATGTGAGATACGTAGGCAACCCTCATCGGGTCCAACCCCACCTTTGCTAAAATAGCCAAAAACAAAAAAAATAATAATAAAAGAATAACATGTCAAATTTTAATTTTGTCATAAAGAAGTCGGGTGACGTTGTTTTATCAAGACATAGCCGAATGTTCCCGAGAGGGACGCCGGAAGGCTGACTTTGCATAAACAGCCACCTTTGGGTCATATTTAAGATTTGGTCCAGTTGACCCACACAGCCTTAAAAATCTTCGTCCCCGAGACGTTGAAAGGCCGTGTTCGCAATATTGACTTTTCTAATTTTGAAAAACGATAAAAAGAGTTATAAATAAGTCAGGTGATGTTGTTTTGTCATAAATAGCCGAATGTTCCCAAAAGGGACGCCGGAAGGCTGACTTTGCATAAACAGCCACCTTTGGGTCATGTTTAGGATTTTGGTCCAGTTGACCCACACAGCCTTAAAAAGCTTCGTCCCCGAGACGTCGAAAGGCCGTGTTTGCAATACAAGGTTTTTATCATAATTTGAAAAAAAATCAAAGAGTCAGCGGTCATGTGAATACCGTCTTTTGTCATAATAAGCCGAGCCAGCTTCGGCCGCGTCTTAAACCGTTCTTGCCGAAATAGCCTTAGAGTATCTTTCAGTTGTCGAAAGGTTATTTTCGTAAAAGAATGGACAACTTTCAAAGTGTCAAAATAATCCTCCCCGGCCTCAAAATTCATGAGAAAATTGGAAGGGGCCACATTTGCAAAAATAACCATTTGGTGGCATTTTTCGAACAGAGAAAGGGAGCTGGAATTTTGTTTTAAGTCTACCAATCTTTTGATTAGAACATGCCGGTTGTTTAATTTTCAAGCTGGTGGGTAATCTTTAAATCCTTAAAACCCAGTTTGTTTTAAATTTTTTTTTTTAAAAAAAATGTGTGTTTAGTGTTGTTTATCTTTTATTGGCAGAACTACGCCTGGTCTGATTCACGCGGGGACGTGATACGTAGGCAATCCCCATAAGATTCGACCGCTTTTAATAAATAAAGAAAAGAAAATGTAAATAAAATAAGACGCGGGGTTTCGCAGAATACTCTAAAAAGAGACGAATGAACAAACCGGGATGACGCATGTGGTTTGAAGCAAAGCATGTAGAAACGGTTAACTGCCTAGGTGCATTGCATCCTCTATGTGTTATGATCAAATCTGTTAAGCTCTAACACTAACAAAGTTTGTTGTTGTCTGATAACCAGACAGTTAGTTGTTAAAGAATTCTGGCAACACATTCATACCAAACCAGATCCAAAGGACCGGTAGCAACAAGCATGACTACTTCAGAGAATAGTAATGAGGAAGAAAGGCCGATGAGCCAGTTGCTAAAAGAGGCAATGGAAAAGATTGAAAGGATGGGACTAGAGATGCATGCAATGCAGCTAGCCCTGGCCAAAACACAAAAGAGCCCTGAGACACTGGGACACATGCCGGAATACCCTCACTCTGGCCCCTCCACAAGCCGCCCAAATCCCCTCTATCATCACGAAAGAAGCCCTCATGATTCCCAAGCTCCACCACCCCATCAACCTCTCCCAACACCCAATATTCCCATTTTTGTGGGACCTGCATCGGCCCCTTTGCAACGAACGACCAGTGAGCCATTGTTTCAGGCTCACGATACACAATTCTATCCCCCTGAACCTACATTCCATGCACCCGAACCACAGGCTTACAATCCCCATTTGGAAGTCCCGGCAGAGGTTGAGAAGCCGGTTAAGGCCCCTGAACAGGATGAAGTGTTGAGAAAGTTCAAAAGCTTGGAGCAGTCCTTCAGGAACCTGCACGGTTTGGGCAACCAGGTCAGCGTAGCATACAAAGATCTATGCCCTTTCCCAGA
Organism: Nicotiana tabacum; assembly: GCF_000715075.1. Classification (NCBI taxonomy): domain Eukaryota; kingdom Viridiplantae; phylum Streptophyta; class Magnoliopsida; order Solanales; family Solanaceae; genus Nicotiana; species Nicotiana tabacum. The sequence goes on from NC_134095.1 coordinate 81,919,891, forward strand.
CGTCCAACTCCCGGCTGGGTTCAAGATGCCTAAGTTTGATTTATATGAAGGGCACGGTGATCCCATGGCACATTTGCGGGGATTCTGTAGCAAAATGAGAGGGGCAGGCGGCAAGGATGAGCTGCTAATAGCTTATTTCGGCCAGAGTTTGAGCGGATCTGCGCTAGAATGGTATACCAGGCAGGATCCCAGTAGGTGGTATACTTGGGATGATCTGGCGCAGGCTTTCGCAAGTCATTTCCAGTACAATCTCGAGATAGTCCCTGACCGTCTCACATTGCTGAGGACTGAAAAGAAGCCCGGGGAAAGTTTTCGTGAGTTTGGTTTCCGCTGGAGAGAACAAGCGGCCAGAGTTGATCCTCCCATGAAAGAGGGAGAAATGGTGGACTGCTTCTTGCAAACACTTGATCCAACTTACTTTGGTCACTTGGTGACAACGGTTGGGAAATCCTTCAATGAAGTGGTAAAGATAGGGGTCATGATAGAGGAGGGCCTAAGGTCTGACAAAATCCTAAATTACTCAGCGCTCAAGGCAACGACCCAAGCTATTCAGAGCGGCGCGGGAGGTGTGCTCGAGGTCGCATCAGTCGAAGCAAGTACTGGGTCCAAATTCAGAGGTCCTTCCCCTCACTACCAGCCCAGGCCCAGTCATACAAATTATCCACACACTCCATACAACCTTCCACAACCCTACTACCCACCATTAGAGCCACTCTTTTCAGACCATCATGCCCAAGCCTGCCCCCGAGCTCCACATAATCCGCCTCAGTATTATCCTTCGAACGAGGTCCGGTCGCAGGGTCAACCATCAGGTCACCCCCGCTGGCGAGAGCCAACACCACATAATGTATTCTTGCCTTCACATCGTTTCCAAGCACCCAACGACCCTAGAAAACAGGGGCAAGGGGGAAAACAAAGGCAAGGAAACAATTTCACGCCAATTGGGGAGTCCTACGCAAGTTTGTTTGAAAAGCTAAAGCTTTCAGGACTGATTGAGCCGCTCCTTGGCTATACTCCAGATCCATATGCAAAAGGGTTCAATCCTGCTGTACGATGCATGTACCACTCTAATGTCCAAGGACATAGCATTGAAGATTGTCGTTCTTTGAAAAAGGAAATCGAAAGAATGATTCAGGAAGGGACAATTGTGATCGACGACAGTGACAGGGAGCAGGCGAATCATCTTGAGAACTTGTTGATTGATGTTGATAATACTGAAGTTGGGGATGGTCTTGGCAATGTTGATATAGAGATCAATGGCTAAAATGTCATGCTTTGCAGTTGGAAAGACACTCCATTTTGGGTCAACCGGAGAGGATCTTTGATGGTCTATTTTGTTGTCATTTCCGCTGTTCGGATTATTAGGATTGTCATTTGGATTTGTCTTGTGTCAAACCTTCCTATCTTTCCATTTTGACATATAAGTTTGTTTAAGTTTTGTCGAGGCGGGGTTAGAATTTTATTCTGGTTGTTTTGTTTGTCTGGTCATTCAAACCATTTCACCGGTAATCTAATGCAAAATCCGGTCCTTTTTATTTCAAGTTTTGTTTAGTCCTTTTATCATTTTTTATTCAATACCGATTCTAGGGACATGACATGCGCACCCAATTTGGGCCTAGTCTTTAAAGTTAATCATAAAACCCCAGAAAGGCGATCAAACCATTTAAAGAAAATAAGGACGGTTTGAGATTATTTGGAGCCCGAGTCATGTGGAACTGGGGCAAGTTAAACACAAAGAAAACCGTTAAAGAAAGATTCGCCTAAATTGGCATGAGGGTCGTTCATAATAATGAGAATGAGAGTGTCGCCCAACGGTGTTTTAGAAGTGACAAATGAACAAACAGATGTTGAATATAATTGTCAAGTCCGGCACCATCGGAAGAGCTATAAATCTATGGTTTAATTGTGTTGTTTGCACTTGGCATGTGTTGAAGACTGGAATGACGAAGGCATTTTGTTCTGCTACCCAAACACTTTATCCTTCGTTACCCCTTTTGAGCCTTATGTATTTTTCTTTCATACCCCTCGTTCGGAATCAGTAACAACGAAAAAAAAAAGAGAAAGAAAGAAAACAACAAAACGAAAAAAGAGAAAAAAAGGGGAAAAAGAAAAGAAAAGAAAAATGATAAAAAGCAAAAAAAAAAGGAAAGTCAAAAGAAAAAGAGGAATTGGGAACTACGTTTGACCTGATTCCTCAAAGAGGATACGTAGGCGCTTCACGGCTCGGTCATAGTTTTGAAAAATGAAAAAAAAATCAATTAAAATATCCCCAAGCAAGAAACTGGGGCAAAAGTTGCGTTTGTTGTAAATAAATCTAATTCCGAAGGTTGTAATTAATAACCCAAAATTAATGCATTTTTTGAGCCTTTTATACCCTTTCTTTCTAGCCCTATCCAAAACCCACATTACGGTCCAAAGAAAGACCTTCTGACCAGTCTTCAAAAGATGCCAAGTCAGACAAATAAGATTCTTACCGGCGAACATAACATTCTGTTTCCCCAACAGAAAGGACTCTAATCTCCAGCAGAAAGAGTCATGCCGACGACACTCCAAATCCCCAGCTGGAAAATGATACAAATGAGAGAGTCTTATCGGTGAAAACCTTCACAGGCACCATAAGGCGATGAAAGCTGAGAGAAAACCAAAATGAGAGAGGCTTGATAGTGAAAACCCTTCGGGCACTGCAAGTCGAATAAGATTGGGAATCAGATGGGGAATCGCCAATTGAGGATCTTGAAAGATGATTGGCGGTAAAGGATAGGCCACATACGCATGTCATGGCCATTAGAGTCGGTATCTGCATTTGATAGGGTTTTTTTATTTATAGTTTCTTTTGTTAAAGAGTCATGTTTCTTCCTTTGTCTTTTTATCCTGTTCCCTTTCATCTTTTTCCTTTCATAGAAAAATCCCCAATAGAGTATGTCTGGTCAGAACAGGTATGAAATGACTTCAAATAGGCCATCAGCTTTCCAAAATGAGATCTGACTAGTACATCCAAGTGGTATAGTCAGTAGGGAGCAAACGCGAGGCCAGTGTCAAGAAACATATCCCCAGCAAAGGGAATTGACAAAAGGATTGACAAGCGTCAAGAGGGATATCCTTGCCAAAACCAAGGTTATAAACCTCAAAGCAAGGAGAGCAGTGAGCATGATTTGGCGAAATCAATGCTAGACTAAAAGGTCGGGGAAAATGCCAGTTTCCAAGCTATGCCACAAAAGAAGAGGGATATCCCCCAGCAGGAAGGGATTATCCCTAGCACATAATATCATCCCCAACAAGTTGTGCAACGCAAAGCAAGGAAGGAAAAAAGGAAAAGCCATCCCATTGGGAGTATCACAACCAACCACCATGTTTTAAACTAACAATTTTGTTTGATTTGGAACAGGTAAGGGAAATGGCATTGAGGCAGAAACGCATGCCACAAGGGATATTATCAAACTGGGGCAGAAAATTTTCCTTCCATTTAGAAAATTTTCTGGAAGTCAGGTACCCCCAGCTGATAACATTTTACCCCCCCAACAGGTAAGTAATCAAGGGAGGTATTCTTTGAAGGGAGAAGCTATGCAAAAACAAAACAAAAATAAAAAAGGGAATAGAAAAAAAAAAAAGAATAATAATAAAAATGGGGAAGGTAGAAAAGGAAAATTCATCCCAATCCCCAGCAAGTATTCGAGGTAAGACATTTTCAAGTCTTAAGGATATTTCGGGTTCATCCGCCCTCAAATAGGATATGTTGGGTTCGTCCGCCCTCAAATAGGATATGTCGGGTTCGTCCGCCCTCAAATAGGATATGTCGGGTTCATCCGCCCTCAAATAGGATCTGTCGGGTTCATCCGCCCTCAAATAGGATATGTCGGGTTCATCCGCCCTCAAATAGGATCTGTCGGGTTCATCCGCCCTCAAATAGGATCTGTCGGGTTCATCCGCCCTCAAATAGGATCTGTCGGGTTCATCCGCCCTCAAATAGGATATGTCGGGTTCATCCGCCCTCAAATAGGATATGTCGGGTTCATCCGCCCTCAAATAGGATCTGTCGGGTTCATCCGCCCTCAAATAGGATCTGTCGGGTTCATCCGCCCTCAAATAGGATCTGTCGGGTTCATCCGCCCTCAAATAGGATATGTCGGGTTCATCCGCCCTCAAATAGGATATGTTGGGTTCATCCGCCCTCAAATAGGATATGTCGGGTTCATCCGCCCTCAAATAGGATCTGTTGGGTTCATCCGCCCTCAAATAGGATCTGTTGGTTTCAGTCTTTTTATTTCAGGTTTTACCAGGCGCCCACCTGTATAATGAGAGGAATACATTCAGTCTTTACTTTTAAGTGTTGAAACCAGGCGTCCACCTGTATAATGAGAGGAATACATTCAGTCTTTACTTTTAAGTGTTGAAACCAGGCGCCCACCTGTATAATGAGAGGCATAAATTCAGTCTTTACTTTTAAGTGTTGAAACCAGGCGCCCACCTGTATAATGAGAGGAATACATTCAGTCTTTACTTTTAAGTGTTGAAGCCAGGCGCCCATCTGTATAATGAGAGGCATAAATTCAGTCTTTACTTTTCAAGTGTTGAAATCGGGAGCCCGCCCAGATAACAGAGGCATACATTCCACGTTTTTACCCATAGGAGATGCATTTCCTCCTAAGTTCAGTTTTACCATAGGAGACGCACTTCCTAAATTCAGTTCTACCAATAGGAGACGCACTTCCTAAATCCATTCACCAATAGGAGACGCACTTCCTAAGTTAATTTCACCGATAGGAGACGCACTTCCTAAGTTTAATTCACCAATAGGAGACGCACTTCCTAAGCAAGTTTCACCAATAGGAGACGCACTTCCTAAACAAGTTTCACCAATAGGAGACGCACTTCCTAAGTTTATTTCACCAATAGGAGACGCACTTCCTAGTTTCAGTTTCACCAATAGGAGACGCACTTCCTAAGTTTCAGTTTCACCAGTAGGAGACGCACTTCCTAAGCAAGTTTTATCAGTAGGAGACGCACTTCCTAAGATAAGTTTCACCAGTAGGAGACGCACTTCCTAAGCAAGTTTCACCAATAGGAGACGCACTTCCTAAGCAAGTTTCACCAATAGGAGACGCACTTCCTAAACAAGTTTCACCAATAGGAGACGCACTTCCTAAGTTTATTTCACCAATAGGAGACGCACTTCCTAGTTTCAGTTTCACCAATAGGAGACGCACTTCCTAAGTTTCAGTTTCACCAGTAGGAGACGCACTTCCTAAGCAAGTTTCATCAATAGGAGACGCACTTCCTAAGTTCAAGTTTCACCAATAGGAGACGCACTTCCTAAGCAAGTTTCATCAATAGGAGACGCACTTCCTAAGTTATTTTCACCATAGGAGACGCACTTCCTAAAGCAAGTTTCACCAATAGGAGACGCACTTCCTATGTTCAAGTTTCACCATAGGAGACGCACTTCCTAAAGCAAGTTTCACCAATAGGAGACGCACTTCCTAAGCAAGTTTCATCAATAGGAGACGCACTTCCTAAGTTATTTTCACCATAGGAGACGCACTTCCTAAAGCAAGTTTCACCAATAGGAGACGCACTTCCTATGTTCAAGTTTCACCATAGGAGACGCACTTCCTAAAGCAAGTTTCACCAATAGGAGACGCACTTCCTAAGCAAGTTTCATCAATAGGAGACGCACTTCCTAAGTTATTTTCACCATAGGAGACGCACTTCCTAAAGCAAGTTTCACCAATAGGAGACGCACTTCCTATGTTCAAGTTTCACCATAGGAGACGCACTTCCTAAAAGCAAGTTTCACCAATAGGAGACGCACTTCCTAAGTTCATTTCACCCATAGGAGACGCACTTCCTAAGTCAGTTTCACCATAGGAGGCGCACTTCCTAAAGTTCAGTTTCACCATAGGAGACGCACTTCCTAAGCAAGTTTTACCAGTAGGAGACGCACTTCCTAAGATAAGTTTCACCAGTAGGAGACGCACTTCCTAAGTTCAGTTTCACCAATAGGAGACGCACTTCCTAAAAAGATTTCACCCCTAGGAGATGCACTTCCTAGTTTGATTCATTTTTAAGTTCTACCATAGGAGACACCATTCCTAGTCCAGATTCATTTGAAGTTTACCCGTAGGAGACGCACTTCCTAATCAAGGTCTTTCAGGTTCATAGGAGACACACTTCCTAGTTCTAGTCACTAGAGTTTTCACCCTTAGGAGATGCACTTCCTAGTTTAGCTCATTCCGATTCAACCATAGAAGACACACTTTCTAGTTTGAGTCATTGAGGTTTTATTTTAGCAGACACATTTGCTAGCAAGAGTTTTGGTTTTACTCATAGGAGATGCACATCCTAGCCTAGTCTTTAGTTCACTCTCATCATTGCATCAGTAGTGTAAGTGAGTTACAATTTTGCTAACGACTCACAAACCTTCCCAGCACAAACTGGGTTAGGAAATTTTGTTTGTTTTGTTTGCTTTGATTGTCAGGGACCCGCCTGTAGAACGGAGAAAACATTTTTCAAAATCAAGCAGTGACCCACTGGAGAGCAGAAGGATTACAACAAAAATCCCCAGCACTCAATCCAAGATAGAAGCAACAAGAATCTCGCCCCAAGGATGCGAGTCAACAGTCTGAGAGGGTCAACAAAAGCTAGTCACAAAAAAACAAAAAGAAAAAAAGAAGAAAAAGAAAAAGAGAAAAATGAATGAATCCGAAGCACGGAAGTGGAGAACAGATGTGATCTGCTCAAGAACTAGCGCCTACAACTAGCAAGTATCAAGATTCAAATCCAAAGTCTGTATGAAGCACCATTCAAGACTCAAGACCAAGTTTCAGAAGACTTAAGAGATAGGAATCCTTGTAACTAGTAGCTGATAGGCTTAGTTAGTCTTTTTCAGTTTTCATTTTTGTTGTAACGACAGGACCGCGGACCGGAACCTCAACGGAACGGCACCTCGATCGGCTCTTCACCTCGGTACACTTCACTGTCTCTCTCATTTCCGAACTACACGTGGCCTGATTCCTGTATAACCAAGGATATGTAGGCAGCTCAGATACCAGGGCTCGGTCACATTCCCTCCCTTTCCTGAAGTGTAGTCCGTCCAAGTAATGGTCGGGTCAAAAACACGGCTAGTCGTTCTTTGTCGGAAAACTCTTCGTGTTTCCAGTCAAAGAGGGGCAGCTGTAAGCACGTGATTTTTGACCCTCCCCGAGAATTTTCACATTTTTAGTGTGAATATGTGAAATTGGGTCTAGTATAGCTATTTTAACTATTTTTCCTTTATTTCGTTGCAAAAAGAAAAATTACAAAAAAGGGTATATATATAAATTTTAGTTTATGTATCTCTCATCAACTTGAAAAATACAAAATTGCACTTTATTTTTGTACTTTATATAAATTCAAAAATTACAAAAAAATATAATTCTATTAATGTTTTGTAGTCGTTTTAATTTTGGAAAAATACAAAAAATATTACTTTTTATTTTTTTCTTTATTAAAAACGAAAATTACAAAAAAATAGTTTTATTAATATTCTATAATCATTTTAACTTTGAAAAATACAAAAAATATTACTTCATATTTTATCTTAATATTTAAGAAAAACGAAAATTACAAAAAAAATAGTTTCATTAATATTTTGTAGCTATTTTAAATCTTTAAAAAATATTTTAAAAAAATATATAGTTTTGTTGAATACTAGTCTTATTTTTGGTAGTTATTTTTGCTTACATAGGACTAGTTAAGCAACGTGTTCCTATTTCTCGGGTCCGGGCAAAAGAATAATATTCGGGTTTAAACTACCCGGTTTTAGGCCTAATTTTCGGACCTAGCCCATAATAAACAGTGTCCAGGACACATGGGGAACCCCACCACGCGTGGGGGACATATGCCTTGAACCCCACCACGCGTGGGCTCATTTTTCATGGCAAACCATGCCAAATACACGGACTACACATTTGACAAGGGGGGGGGGATTTTTGGGAATTTTGGAATTTAAAAAAAAAAAAAGAAAAAAAAAAGAAAAAGAAAACAAGTACTGTTGACGCTTCTTCTTCATAAAAGAAGAAGAAGCTGTTGGCCTTAGCTCGGATGGCCAAACCCCTTGCTGAAAAAAAAAAACTCAACAAACGACCCTACTGACCACGACCACCCCTCCCGTCGTCAACCTTCGCGCCACCTCCCACGTCCAAAAACCCACGACGACCCTCCGTCTATAACCACCATCAACACTCCATGAATGACCACCCGACTCCTCCATCGCCGACCACTGCCACAACGCCATAACCACCATCCGAACGACCACTCCTCCAGTCCGTCGACCTCCATAACTTGCTGCCCCGTTCCGACGACCACAACCACTCCTCCACTGCTGCCGCTTCTACTCCCTACGTCCAAGCGACTGCCTGCAACATCCCGCCATGGACGACCCTTCCCCCTTTGCCATGGCTGACTGAAAAAACACACACACATACACCGGCTGAAGCCTAACTGAAAACGCACGAAAAGGTAGCCCAGAAGTGCTGTCCGGGGTGAGGTCCGTTGAGGTCGTCTTTGGTTCGTCGAGGTCCGGTACGTCGAGGTTGTTGTCCGAGGTTCCGAGGTTTCGTCGCGGGTCCAACGCATCGGACGATAATATCAAGTAGGTCATTTCTGTCCATGTCCTTCATATTTGTTGTTTAGTAACATGAACATGTGTTCGTTGAGATGCAATCCTAGTTCATGTGAATAGTATGCAAATGAGCGAGACATATTTACATGATGTTTGTAAGTGGCTATTTCTTGTTAATTAGCTCCGTATGATATTGAAATTTGTTCGGGAATGTATTTCTTTTGTTCCCTCATGTTAATTAGTTATTCGGCATTTTGTTTCTTCACGCTCAGATTGTTGTTATCTCAATGTTTGTCTTAATAGTTGTTTGTACATGTAGTAGAAATGTTAAAATCATAGTAGTAATTTAATCCCGCGGAAAAATACTCGTTTCATCAAATAAGTTTAATCTACGATCCATGACCTCGCGAAGTAACAAAGAAATGTAGTCATTTTAGCCTTGTCTTTTTTTTTTTTAAAAAAAAATAATAATATATAAAAAAAAATATATGTAAAAATAAATAATAAATAATAATAAAAAATAATAAAAAAAAATAATAAAAAAGAGATGAGCTTTGCTAAATAAAAAATGTACAAATTGCGGAGCCCTCGCAAAATATATGTATTAAATACTTAGATTCTGGGATGGGCCGTTTAGCAAATTTCGCGGCCCTACCAAAAAATAATAATGCGCTAGTTGCTTTAGGCGCGCCTTTAATAATGTTATCTCCCTAAGCTTGGGTGTGCATTTCATGCGACCCAAATCCAAATCTCAAAACATCAAATAAAATGCGTTCCGGATTGTGGGTGCATTTCATGTGACGCAGTCCAAAGACGTGTTTTAAGCGATGTTCACATTCTTGTAAAAACAATAATAATAAAGCGGTTAAAAGTTAAAATTGGCACATTGGTTCATAATTGTATTTAAAAATCAGATAAATAAGCCGAATATAACAGTTGAGCGACCGTGCTAAAACCACGGAACTCGGGAATGCCTAACACCTTCTCCCGGGTTAACAGAATTCCTTATCTAGATTTCTGGTACGCAGACCGTAATATAGAGTCATTATTTTCCTCGATTCGGGATAAAAATTGGTGACTTGGGACACCCTAAATCTCCCAAGTGGCGACTCTGAAATAATTAAACGAATCCCGTTTCGATTGTCCTTTAATTGGAAAAAACTCCCTCTGCGCCCCCCGGGCGCGGAAAAAGGAGGTGTGACAATGAGCATAAATTGAATTGAATTGTTCTTTTACTTAGTTCTTTTATTTAGTTCCTTTCATTTTCTTTGTTGATGATATTGTTCGTTAGGAGAATGTTTAGGCCGACCATATTTGGGTAGGTAAGCCTTAGGACTTCTGTTAATTTTGAGGCGAGAGGTCGTTCCCTTAGTTAAATTTATCCGGAAAATGCTCCGAAGGACTTGTATATATTTTATTCTGGGGAATTCCCTAAAGTATTTGTATTTGGAGGCCGATAGTAGAACTCGTAGTATTTTTGTTTCTATTTTTATTTTTTATTTTATTAGGTGGGAAAGACCTTAAGCCTCATGTGTGTTTTTTGCTTTTCTGTATTTTTACTTCAACTTGAATATTTTAAAAGCCAACTAGATTGAGTACGCAACCTACTAGTTACGAGACTCGGGGAATGCCTAACACCTTCTCCCCGAGTTAAATGAACTCACTTACCCGAATCTCTGGTGCGAACTTAGTTTTGGAGTCTAAAGTATTTTTAAAGGAAAATCATTTATAAAAACGGTGACCTGGCACACTGAAACAAATGTTAGGTGGCGACTCTGAGTTATTTCCTTTTGAACACAAATTTTTGTCACTTTTAAATTGAAAACCCTTTTGAACTTCACAAATCTTTTTAATATTTTTAAGAGGGTTAGTGAGGAAGTAGGAAAAATATGTGTGGCATCAATGTCATCCTATCTCTATAGTAAGTGCCTACCCATTACGTAATATATTTCATAAACAAGAGTTATCAGGTAGATTAGCCAAGTGGGCTATAGAGTTAAGCAAATATGACATTACATATCAACCTAGAACTACAATAAAGTCACAAGTTCTAGCGGATTTTGTGGCAGATTTTAGCCCAGGGATACAAGTAGAGGCAGAAAAAGAACTGCAGGTATTTAACGGATCTAATCTAGGTACTTGGACTTTATTTACCGATGGTTCATAAATGTAGAAGGAGAAGGTCTAGGGATTGTCTTGGTAGCACCCGCGGAAGAAACCATATGACAAGTCATAAAATATCATCCTATTACTAATAATGAGGAAGATTATGAAGTTATGATTGCAGGTTTAGAATTGGCACGAGAGCTCATAATAGAGCACGTCGTGATCAAAAGCGATTTGCAACTTGTAGTTAACCAAATGCAGGGGACTTATACAGCCATAGAGGCAAGAATGAAACAGTACCTAGAAAAGGCACGAGACTTAGTTAGACAATTCCAAATTTGGAAAATTATGTGTTTACCAAGAGAAAAGAATGCCGAGGCAGATGCCTTGGCTAATCTTGCATCCGCCACAGAAGTAACCAATGAAGAAAATGCCTCTGTAATACATTTGTTTCATTTCGTACTTGATCAAGATAAAAACGAGGTAAATTTCAATAATCTAACTTGGGATTGGAGAAACGAGATTGTCAATTTTTTTGCAGTATGGAATACTACCTGAAGATAAGAAAAAGGCTCAGATACTTTGCCAAAAGGCCGCTCGTTATTGTTTAGATCGAGGCAATTTATATCGAAAAATGTTCGGTGGCCCTCTAGAAAGATGTCTCGGGCTTTCTCAAACAGAATATGTGATTAAAGAAATACACGAGGGATATTGTGGAAATCACGCTGGAGGAAGATCTTTCGTAAAAACTATAATTAGAGCTGGCTATTACTAGCAAAATATGGAAGAAGAGGCAAAATATTTTGTGGCTAAATGTGACAAGTGCCAAAGATATGGTAACAACATGCATCAACCAACTAAATTATTACATCCGGTTGTTAGACCATGGCCTTTTATGAAGTGGGGGATGAATATCGTAGGTCCACTACCACAAGCCAAAGGCAAGGTAACATTTCTATTAGTACTCGCTAACTATTTTACTAAGTGGGTAGAAGTAGGAGCCTTCAAACAGGTACGAGAAAAAGAGGTCAGAGACTTCATCTGGGAAAACATCATATGTCGGTTTGGGATTGCAAAAGAGATCGTGTGTGATAACGACCCATAATTCCTAGGTGCACAAACCACAGAATTCTTCCAAAGTTGGCAAAATTAAAAGGATTACCTCGATACCTTATCATCCAGTGGCCAATGGACAAGATGAATCAACAAATAAAGTTATTATCAACAACTTGAAGAAAAGACTAGAAGAATCAAAAGGCAAGTGGCCAGAGGTACTACCTGGAGTCTTGTGGGCTTACCGAACAACAACAAAAACAAGTACAGGAGAGACACCATTCTCGCTTGTGTACGATGTTGAAGCCTTAATTTCAGTTGAAATGGGAGAGCCAAGTACGAGATATACTCAAGCTACTGAAGAGTCAAATGAAGAAGAGATGGGGGTAAATCTGGATTTGCTTGAAGAAAGGAGGGAAACTACCCTAATAAGAATGGCAGTGCAAAAAAAGTTATAGAGAGATATTACAATCGGAAAGCTCGTCTCAGATACTTCAAGATTGGGGACTACGTACTCAAGAAAGTTTTCCAATCCACAAGAGCAGCCAATGCAGGAAAGTTCAGTCCAAATTGGGAAGTGCCTTACAAAATTCGTGGTATCGCAGGAAAGGTGCATATGAGCTTGAAACCATGGATGGAAAGATTCTATCCTCAAGTTGGAATGTTGTTCATCTGAAGAAGTACTATTTCTAAGGGAATAAAATACCAACGGTCAGGTATCCCCACTTATGATTTTTGTTTTTGAACTTTTAAAGTTATACTAATAATTTTAGATGATAGGCAAAAAGCTAGCCCACACCAAATGATAAAATTAGACCGGAAAGACACAAGAAAAAAATATAATTTCCGGTCTAGGATTACAACTATTCTGATGGAAATATAATGGGTTAAGCAGTTTTCATCTAAATTATAAATCTGAGTCCCGTATGTTTTTCCTTTTCAGGAAAAGGACTGCATGGAAGGAATAATCAAGTGCTCTAGATTTCATATTTCAAAGCTCAAACACTTGGGGGACTATATAATATACATATAATATATGTATAAGGAAGGCAAAAAAGGCTGAAACAACTAAATTTCAAGTCAAGCCTAAAGTCTACTCAACAAATATCAAGTTTAGAGAAAAGTCACGAGCCAAAAATTCAAGATTGATTCAAAAACCTGTGATTTAGTCATGGGTCATAAAGAAACCCTTAGATTTTTGTTTTTACAAATTTGTTGTAAAGAAAATAGTTACGGAAAAGTTATAGAAGTTACTTAAATACATGTAAGGAATTATTCAGTTTGACAAGTTCAAATGAAATAAAACTTTTCTCAAAGTTATTCCAAGAAACATGTATGTTCCTATTTCTTCTTTCGTATGTTTACACCAATATGAAGTTGAGACGTCTTCTTCTTTAAGTGTCGTATATAAAAGGGCCCTCTTTTATAATTCATACTTGATTCAAAAAGCCATGAAATTAATTAATTATTTTTAAATGCAAATGTTAAAAGGGTAAAATGAAAACCCACATATTAAAATTGAAGTGGAAAACAAAGCCTTAGACTTAAAGGAAAAAGCAAGGGCAAACCATTAAAAGAGTAAAGCAGAAACTCAAATCAAAGGCATCATGAAAGTTGAGCACAAACTTTTTGATATCTTAAATAACTTAGTTAAAACTAAGTATGAACTTAGTCCTAATCTAATTGTCATTATAAACCCCCGAAAAGGACTGGAGATATGATGTTACCAAAAAAACATTACTCCTAAATGGGACTAGGGGTAAAACCACCAATTGTTCACTAACAAAAAAATAACAAGTTAACTTCACAATCAAACTTTCACTATGGAGTAGGTTTTGAACCAGTATTCAAGATGGCATCATCATCAGCAGAAGGATCAACTTGATCAGAAGGAGTTGCGATATCTACTACGCCAGGATTAGCTTCAACATTTTCGAGAGAATCAGGCATGAGTAAAGAAAAACTTTGGCTTTGCTAAGTTTTTTCAATTTTCTCCTTAATCTTTGCTAACTCAGCGTCCAAGTTAAAACCTTCTCGGCTTACCTCCATAAGAGTATCATGGCGTATGTTCAAAATGGCCCAACTTGCTTCAACAACGGCCTTGTCTTCAAGAGTTTCATAGTTTCTTTCCCGATGATCAAGTTCACTCTTGAGCTCTTCTCTCTCAGCTAAAACAACATCATAAGAAGCCTGTAAAGGGGCAAGCGAACTCTCCAAAAACCTAACTTTATCGGTAGACACTCGGAGGTCTTCTTGGGCTTGAGTGAGTGTTTGAACAAGCTCACCTGCATAAACTTCTTTCTCATCCAGCAAGGCTTTTAGACCTCCGATCTCTGTTGTAGCTGTCACACCTCCTTTTTACTCACACCCCATGAAGTGTATAAATACAAGGGAGTTTTTCCAATTAAAGGACAATCGAAACATGATCATTTATTTATTAAAAATCAGAGTCGCCACTTGGGATAATTTAGGGTGTCCCAAGTCACCGGTTTTAAAATCCCGAATCGAGGAAGTTTGACTCTATTATTGGTCCCCGAACACAAAAATCCGGGTAAAAAATTCTGTTAACCCGGGAGAAGGTGTTAGGAATTCCCGAGTTCCGTGGTTCTAGCACGGTCGCTTCGTTCATACTTGGCTTATTAAAATTGTTTAATTACTGACTTTAGATCCTATGTGCATTTACCCTTTACCGCTTTTAAATCACTTGATTATTCGTAGTTAAAGAATTGAGTTACGCGTACGTATACTCTTTTCCTTTGGCGCGTCAAAAATCATGTCACGCGAATGTGTTCACAATTAATAACGCATTATTATTATTAAGAAAGTTTAGCCGAAGTTGCGCGAACGCATACTCCGATTTTGTTTTTAGAAATCATAATTATGTCACGCGAACATGTCCACAATCACGATGGTATATTAAACGCGCCTAAAGGCTTCGAATATTTATTTTACATTTTTCCTTACGAGTTTGAAAACTTTGCAAAGTCAAGGGCTAGCATAAATGAATTTTAAAAAAAATGACTGTAGTACAATTGGCCCTTTTTAAAAAAAAAACAAACAACTAAAGTTGGCCCATCCACTAGTTCACAAGCTACTCCATTGTCCCTTAGCCATTTTCAGTAAACAAACCCAACGCCCCTTTTAAAATTTATTAACATTCATGACCCAACTGTACCAAATGCTCTGACTAAGGCATCTTACGAATTACGCTATCTCAAATTTAAACAAAGTATACGTGCCTTCGTACTAATACACCTGAATTTAGATTCATATAAATCAAAATTACACCTTTGACCCAAAGTCCTCACAATCGAACCAACTGATAATGAGAAATGAAACACAAACTAATCATGGAAAACAACCAAGCACAAAATGATAAAAATTCAAGCCAAATAAAATCAACACAAAAACTGCGATTAAAAGAGATATGCCATGAACTTTGCTGAAATGGAAAAGAAGCAGACCTTTGGGGTTAAAACCTTTCTTCACTATATTGAATTGAAGAAAGAAAGTGTCGGCTACAACTCGAAGGAGAATAGGCTGTCAAATGGAGTTCGAACAGCCTCGACGGAACTACAACCAGAACAAAACCAGTATCACCTCGACGTACGACCGGAACGCCTGAGTTTACAGCAACGTTGAGTTTCAGCAGCTCGAGCTTGACGGAAAAAATGGACAGCGATAACCATAGACCGGAACCAACCTACGAAAACTCCCACACGACTCGAACTCACAAACGACTCCAAACTTTAGTTGCCTTGCGCACGTTACCTCACTCCGTTCATGTGTGTGACTGTGTGTATGCGAAGGTGAAGCTCGCCAGATATGGCATTTTTTCGGCCAGATCTGTCACCAAACTGTTAGCGATGACTTAGGGTGAGGAATAATGAGAGATGAAGTCGTTTCGACCATGGCTGGATGCCGGAGCTTCTATTTCAATCCCTTTCCCGCCCTGTTGTTTTTGTGTATGTCTGTGTGTTCGAATGGTATAGCCAAGATGAAGCCCGGGGTGGTCGTTTGTGGACTGGTTTGGCAGCTGGTCTTTGGTTTTTCACTCAAGACTGCTCTGTTCCTGTGAGAAGATGGGGTGAGGATGATGGGGTGGGGTTCCTCTACTTGTCAGCGGCTGTCAGCTCAGGTCGTCGTGAAGAAGACGAAGACGAGAGTATGGGGTCTGTGCGTTTCTCCGGCGTGCATGGGTTGTTCCCGGTTTGGGGCTGTTGGTGTATGGGGTTAATGAAGAGAGCAGGGGTGTTTGGAGATGGTTAACGTTCAGGGGTCGTTCGGAGTAGATGATCCCGGGGGGGGGGGGTCTATTTTTGCGCAGCTTCTACGTATTTTTGCTTTCAGCCCTTTTTCGTTCTTCTTCTTCTTCTCCGCCTATTTCGTTCTTCTTCTTTATATATAGTTTGGTTTTTTTTGTGGTAGGGTTTTTAGGTTAAGGGGTATGGGCCTAGGAATTGTGGGCTAGGTCCAAAATTAGGCCTAAAAGTGGGTTGCTCGAGCCCAAGTTCTATCCTTTCCCCGCGAACAAGACTAAAAATACGGTCTCAATTATTAATTAGTCCTACTATTTAAATAATTATTAAAATAAAATTAATCATTAAAACAAATCTATTTTTGGTATTTTTAAATATCATATTGAAATAAAAATATGATACCTTTTTTTTGTATATTTTTTGGATTAAAAATGACTACAAAACCTAATGAACCTATTTTTGTAAATTTTGTTTTCTTGTAATAAAATAGAGTAAAAGAGTCTAAATTACTTAAAATATCTATATTATGGCTAAATTAAATATTTTACGCTAATATATAAAAAATCTTGGGGAGAGTCAAAAATTACATGTCTACAGCTGCCCCTCTTTGACTGGAAATGTACAGAGTTTTCAAACAAAGACTGACTAGACAGTTTTTGACCCGACCCTTATTTGGATAGACCAAAGCTAAGAGAGAAGGGAATGTGACCGAGCCTTGGTATATGGGCTGCCTACATATCCTTGGCTATAAAGGAATTAGGCCACGTGTGCTGAGACAACTCGGGAAATGCCAAACAGTGCCATGGGAGGAAGATCTTAGTGCTCAAGTAATTGAGATCAGCCCTGACGGACAGTTTCCCGAAGCAAAAGTCCGCGAGATTTGGAATGAATGTCAATACCTACAAGCAGATACTTGTGTGCAGGATCGGGCCAAAGGAGAAATGTCGCCAGAATACCTCGCATGGTACAAAAGAGAACTTGAGCATCAGAGGCCAGCTAAAAGACCCCACATCCAGGATTTCACTAAATCATCACAAGGACAATGGGGTTGGCTAGCAAAAGAAGAAGGCTATCAGGCTGAAATCGGCAAGCTGAAACAACAGATTGGAGCTCTGAAATTTGAGAACAGTGTGCAAGTTGATGCTGATCAGGGAGAAAAGAACAGGTTTGCCCAAGAAAATGAGGTGCTTAAGGCCCAAATCCAGCAAATGAGGATAGCTGCCAATAACCAACAAAGGAGCCGGTCGGACGAGCGGTTGATAAAGGGGCTGCAAAAGAAAATTAGTGAGTGCCGGGATGAGCTGAAAAAATACGAAGGCACCATATCGGGACTCCGGGCACAGTAGGTAAAAAGAACAGAAGAACGCACCCATTACATGCAACAATTAAAGAAGGATTACGAAAAGACCATTGCTAGTCTGAAAAGAAAAGTGGTCACCCTTGAGGATAAAGCAGCTAAGCAAGCTAAAGCTTTTGAGACCGAAAGTGGACACTGCTATGATTTACTGGCCCGAATGGAAGTAGACATACGGCAGCTGCAAGATCAGCATCTTCAGGATTCTCATGTGTTGGAGGCTCGCAATAATCAAGTAAGGCGATTGCTTATAGGAAAGGGTCGAACAAGAGACAAGATTGAGATCATTGCCCATGCCATCCTTAGGAGATGTTGGGCATGTGAAGACATGACCCGCACTACCTTCTTCTCGGTAGTGATGATTTATGTCAGGCGAACCATGTATGAGCTGGAGCAACATGAAAGGGATTTGGCACCTAAGCCCGTGGCGAGGCCGAACGATGCCCCGCGGGCACCCACTTTTGAAGCACTAATGTATTCATAGATCGAGTCTGTATTTTCCATTTTAGAGTTTGTTGTTTGTCAGTCTGTTTTCTTTTTGTGTCCCAGTGTGCTAGTATGTTTGGAGTTTGTATTTGAGTTTAGTTGAAGTCTGTTATTTTCCATTTCAAAATGTTTAGTGTGTAATAGAATGTTGTGGTAATGAAAAATTTGAAAATTCCCAAAAATTTGTTCCTTTATTTTGGCACTTATTTTCACGAACTATGCCTGGTCTGATTCGTGCGGGGTCACGATACGTAGGCAATCTCCATGGGGTTCGGCCGTAACTGAGTAAATAAAAGAAAACAAGGAAAGGGAAAGAAGAAAAAGAAAAGCGGAAAGGCAAGAAAAAAATGAATGAAAATAAGAGAAGAGAGAAAAGAAAAGAGAAGAGCGGAAAAACAAGAAAGGAATAGAATGAAGGAGGAAGGAAAGAGAAAAAGAGAAAAAGAGGAGAAAAGAAAGAGAGAAAAGAAAAGAGAAAAGAAAACAAAAAGAAAAGAGAAAGCTTACAGTTGGAACTAAGAAAATGCCGGGATGACGCATGCGGTCGAGCAAATGCATAATAGAAATGGTTAACTGTATAGGTGCATTCATGCCCAATGTCCAATCTGTTAAAACCTAATCGCTAACGGAATTGTTGTCTAAATGTGTGAGTACAGGTAGGTGGTTAGTTGTTTGGCATTCTGGCAACTCATCCATACAACACCCGGTCTAAAGATAAAATGAACATGACTGGCTTGGAATCTGATACGAGTATTGTTGACCCATCGAAAGAAGTAGAAGAAATGGACGTTCATGCAATGAGGGAGGAAATGTATAAGTTGAAAGAACAGATGGCTGAAATGTACCAAGCCTGGGCGAAGGGGTATCCACCGCCAGTTTATCCCACTAACCCCGCTTATATCCCACCATTGGCTCAGCCTCAGGAGCCACCCACTGTGAATTCATCTCCAGCATTTCCCCTCTACCAACAATGCCAAGGCACCACTTCTCATACATCACAGGCTCCTCCATCCAAACAAGTCTCATACCCTCCTCCACCAATCACTCCCGTTTTAGTAGCACCTCCGCCTTCTACCCTACACCGATCCCCCAGTGAACCTCTGTTCCAGACACACGACAACCAGTATTGTCCCCCTGAGCCTACCTTCAAAGTTCCAGAACCCTACTTTTTTACCCCTCATCTTGATCTCATGGCAGGCACCGAGAAGCCATCCAAAAACCCTGAGCAGGAGGAGATGATCAGAAAGGTCAAAAGCCTGGAGCAATCATTCCGAGACATGAGGGGGTTAGGGGTCCAAGTAAGTGTGGCCTATAAAGATTTATGTCTGTTTCCAGATGTTCAGTTACCGGCCGGGTTCAAGATGCCTAAGTTTGATTTGTACAACGGGCATGGCGACCCAGTAGCATATTTAAGGGGATTCTGTAGCAAGATGAGAGGAGCAGGAGGGAGAGATGAATTGCTGATGGCATATTTCAGCAAAAGTTTGAGCGGATCGGCGTTGGAATGGTACACTAGACAAGACCACAGCAGGTGGTACACCTGGGATGACTTGGCCCAAGCCTTCGCCTGTCAGTTTCAATACAATCTTGAAATCATCCCAGATTTCCGTTGGAGAGAGCAAGCGGCAAGGGTTGACCCCCCGATGAAAGAGAGTGAAATGGTTGATTATTTCTTGCAGGCGTTGGAGCCCACCTATTTTGGTCATTTGGTGTCAGCAGTGGGCAAGTCCTTTAATGAAGTCGTAAAAATGGGAGGCATGGTTGAGAAGGGACTCAAATCCAATAAGATCATGAGTTATTCAACAATCAAAGCAACCACCCAAGCCATTCAAAACGGCACTGGGGGTGTGCTTGGGAAGAAGAAGAAAGAAGAGGTTGCAACTGTCGAATCCGGAGCATGGTCCAGGTCTAGAAGCCCTTCACCCTATTACAACCAACCCAGACTCCACCACCCAAATTATCCGTATACCCTATATGGCCCTCCTCAACACTATTATCTACCACCAGAGCCACACTTTTCAGTCCATCATGCCCAAACTTATACCCAGCCTCCGGCTCACACGCAATGGCATGCGCCGGCTTATACCACTCTTTTCTAGTGTACCATTCCAACGCCGAGGGCTTATAGGCCAGGATCCGGCTCTCGCCCAAACCAGGATTTCAGAAATGAGAGAATGCAGAAACAGAAAACATTCACTCCGCTGGGAGAATCCTATACCACTCTTTTCTACAAACTGAGACAGTTAGGCCTGTTGAACCCGGTTGAGGCCAAAATGCCAAATCCCATTCCTAAAAATATGGACCATTATGTGAGCTGTGAGTATTGTTCAGGGGCTCCTGAACATGATACTGAGAAATGTTGGAGATTGAAAACTGTTGTGCAAGAGCTTATTGACACAAACAGCGTCGAGGTTCAGGCCCCGGAGGTACCCAATATTAACCATAACCCATTGCCAGCTTATCATGAGGCCAACATGATTGAACTGATACATAAGGGAGCAGAGCTTAAGAATCCCTCACAGACAATCATGATGATCCGTTCTAGTGAAGCCAAAGTGAATGAAAAGTCAGCTAGTGTGAAACCAGTAGTTCAGTTGAAAAGAATAGACAACAAGCCAGTTGTGGTGATGGTGAAAGGATCGTCCGTTGTAGCGAAGAAACTAGAGCCGATCAAGGTAGTGGTTCGGGGAGTATCAAGAACACCTGCGGCAGTCGTGAAGGGGGCTCACATAGAACCAGTTGTTATAAAGCCAGTAACCCAGTTACCAGTAATTGACAGTAAAGTCATTCCGTGGAAGTATGAACATGTAGTTGTGACCTACAAGGGGAAGGAAATCAAAGAGGAAGTCTGTGAAACACAAGGTTTAACTCTATCGACTTGAGAAAGGCCAGGGCCCCCAAGGAAAATCCGGTGCCAGTTAAGAAAGTTATTACGAAGGAAGAGGCAGAAGAGTTCTTGAAAAAGATGAAAGTGCAAGATTATTCTATTGTTGAGCAGCTAAGGAAAACGCCAGCCCAAATCTCATTGATTTCATTGCTTATCCACTCGGATGAACATCGCTGGGCTCTGATGAAGATATTGAACGAAGCTCATGTCCCTGATAAAATTTCAGTGAATCATTTGGAGAAAATCGCGAACAAAATCTTTGAGGTAAACAGAGTGACATTTTCTGATGATAAATTGCCCGTGGAGGGTACAGAACATAATAGAGCTCTTTATTTGACCGTGAAATGTGAAGACTCGGTAGTCACTCGAGTACTAATTGATAATGGGTCCAGTGCCAATATTTGTCCTTTGTCTCATTGAACAAGTTGAAGGTTGATGATGACAGAATTCATAAGAATAGCATCTGCGTTGGGGGGTTTGATGGTGGTGGTACAGACACAGTGGGTGACATCATACTTGAATTAACAATTGGTCCGGTTGAGTTCACCATGGAGTTTCAGGTGTTAGACGTGGCGGTGTCTTATAATTTTCTGTTGGGGAGACCATGGATCCATGCTACCAAAGCGGTGCCTTCTACATTACATAAGATGGTCAAATTCGAGTGGGATAGGCAAGAGATCATAGTACATGGAGAAGACAACATGAGCATTGTAAGTGATGCCATAGTACCCTTCATAGAGACTGATGATGATAAGGGGCTGTGGGTTTACCAGGTTTTCGATATAGTCTCGGTAGAAAAGGTTCTTGAAGGGAAAAGCATCCCGGTCCCCAGAATAACAGCTGCAACTGTCATGGTAGCCTCTGAAATGTTAAAAACGGGTTTGTACCAGGCAAAGGGTTGGGTGCTGATTTGCAAGGTATTGTTCAGTCAGTTTCTTTGCCCAAGAATCTGGATACCTTTGGGCTGGGGTTCAAGCCTACGGCGGCGGATGTGAGACGAGCCCACAAGATGAAGAAAAGAGTCTGGGTTCTTCCCAAACCAATTCCACGTCTGTCCAGGTCCTTCATCAGGCCAAGTATCGGGAATCAATTATTGGCAAAGGTGTCTGGTCCATTGATTGGGGCAGATGGGAACTTGGAGAAAGGGCTTGAGAGGGTATTTGCTGAGGTAAACATGGTTGAGGCCGGGGAAGGGTCGTGCAAAGCAGATATATAGTACATCAGGCCACGTGCTAATGTCAACAACTGGGAAGCCACTCCTTTTCGATCTCGGAGGGAGTCGCGGTAGTGAGTTTTGTTTTCCTTTTGCTCACCTGGATTATTCCAGGGTTTGTAATTCAGTTACTATGTTCAATCCGTTTGGATGAGTTAAAACCATGTTATCTTTACATTCAATGAAATACAATTTCTTTTCTTTCTTAATTCCTAATTTTGTTTCCATTTTTTTTCTTTTCTTTTCTGTACAGTTCTTTTTATGCTGATATCAATGACATGACATGCATGAGGAATCTTCGACCCAGTTTTAAAAGCCAATCTAACTCAGAAATAATAGTGCAAGAAATCGAGTGTGACGATGAGGTGGAATATGATGATGACGTGGCCTATGAGGAAGTTAGTAAAGAATTAAGTCACTTTGAAGAAAAACCCAAACCTAACCTAAATGACACCGAAGCAGTTAATCTAGGGGACCAAGACAATGTTCGTGAAACTAAAATAAGTGTTCATCTGAAGTCACAGCTGAAGGAGGGGATAGTCAAAGCATTGTTTGAGTACAAGGATATTTTTGCATGGTCGTATGATGATATGCCGGGGCTAAGTACTGATTTAGTGGTTCACAAATTGCCCACTGACCCGGCATTCCCTCCTGTCAAACAAAAGCTGAGAAAGTTCAAAACGGACATAAGTGTAAAGATCAAAGAAGAGATCACCAAACAGTTCGATGCGAAGGTCATTCGGGTTACACCGTATCCCACCTGGTTAGCTAATGTTGTACCCGTGCCGAAGAAAGATGGCAAGACCAGGGTGTGTGTTGATTATCGGGATCTTAACAAGGCAAGTCCAAAAGATAATTTTCCGCTGCCGAACATCCACATATTGATTGATAATTGTGCCAAACATGAAATTGGTTCTTTTGTGGATTGTACGTGGGTTATCATCAGATTTTAATGGACGAGGAAGATGCAGAAAAGACGGCATTCATCACGTCATGGGGAACATACTGTTATCGGGTCATGCCGTTTGGTTTGAAAAATGCTGGGGCAACTTATATGAGGGCAATGACAACAATATTCCATGATATGATACACAAGGAAATCGAGGTGCATGTGGACGATGTGATTGTAAAGTCTAGACAGCAATCTGACCATGTCAGGGATCTGAGAAAGTTCTTCCAAAGGATTCGCAGGTACAATTTCAAGCTTAATCCTGCAAAATGCGCGTTCGGGGTGCCGTCTGGAAAGTTGTTGGGGTTCGTAGTCAGCCGCCGGGGTATTGAACTGGATCCATCAAAAATCAAGGCCATCCATGAATTGCCACCTCCGAGGAACAAGACCGAGGTGATGAGTTTGCTGGGGAGATTGAATTATATCAGCAGGTTCATCGCCCAGCTCACGACAACTTGTGAGCCTATCTTTAAGTGATTAAAGAAAGACGTTGCGGTCAAGTGGACAAACGAATGTCAGGAGGCGTTTGATAAGATAAAGGGGTATTAGTCAAATCCACCCGTGTTGGTTCCGCGAGAACCAGGGCGACCTTTGATTCTATACTTAACGGTACTGGACAATTCGTTCGGCTGTGTATTGGGTCAACATGATATCACCGGAAGGAAGGAGCAGGCCATCTATTACCTCAGCAAGAAGTTCACACCCTATGAGGTTAAGTATACTCATCTTGAAAGGACATGTTGCGCCCTAACTTGGGTGGCACAGACGCTAAAACACTATTTGTCATCTTATACTACTTACCTCATATCTCGTTTGGATCCATTAAAGTATATCTTTCAGAAGCCTATGCCCACAGGGAGGCTTGCAAAGTGGCAGATCCCGCTCATAGAGTTTGACATTATCTATGTGACTCGGACTGCGATGAAAGCACATGCCTTGGCGGACCATCTGGCCGAGAATCCGGTTGATGAAAATTATGAACCTTTGAAGACTTATTTCCCTAATGAAGAGGTGATGCATGTTGAAGAGTTGGAACAAGTTCAGAAGCCAGGAATATGAAAGGCGGGGGAATAGGAGCGGTGCTTATTTCTGAAACAGGGCAACATTACCCTGTTACAGCTCAGCTTCATTTTTATTGTACGAACAACATGGCAGAATATGAGTCATGTATCTTGGGGTTGAGATTATCTGTAGATATGGGTGTCCAGGAAGTCTTGGTCATGGGTGACTCGGACCTACTGGTACACCAAATTCAAGGAAAATGGGAAACACGCGACTTAAAGCTTATACCGTACCGACAATGTTTGCATGAGCTTTGTCAGCGGTTTCAGTCGATAGAGTTCAAGCACATTCCAAGGATTCATAATGAAGTGGCCGATGCATTGGCTACTCTGGCGTCGATGTTACACCATCCGGATAAGGCTTACGTGGACCCTTTGCAGATTCAGGTCCGCGATCAACACGCTTATTGTAATGTGGTGGAAGAGGAACTTGATAGTGAGCCGTGGTTTCATGACATCAAGTAATATATCAGGATCGGTGTGTATCCGATACAGGCCACAGGTGATCAGAAACGAACAATTCGATGGTTGGCAAGCGGGTGTTTCCTTAGTGGAGGAGTTTTGTACAAAAGAACTCCAGACCTCAGGTTGTTGAGATGTATTGATGCGATACAGGCCACATCTATCATGACTGAGGTACATTCCGGAGTTTGTGGACCGCATATGAGTGGGTACGTTCTAGCAAAGAAGATTCTCAGAGCAGGTTATTACTGGCTCACTATGGAGCGGGATTGCATCAGTTTTGTGCGTAAATGTCATCAGTGCCAAGTGCATGGAGATTTGATTCATTCTCCACCATCCAAATTACATATAATGTCTTCACCATGGCCCTTTGTTGCTTGGGGCATGGATGTCATTGGGCCAATTGAGCCAGCAGCATCAAACGGACACAGGTTTATTCTGGTGGCCATTGATTATTTCACCAAGTGGGTTGAAGCGAAAACTTTCAAAACCGTGACCAAGAAAGCAGTGGTTGATTTTGTGCACTCAAATATCATCTATCGGTTTGGGATTCCGAAGGTTATCATCACGGACAATGGAGCTAATCTCAATAGTCATATGATGAAGGAGACATGTGAGCAGTTCAAGATTACTCATCATCATTCCACTCCATACCGCCCTAAGGCAAATGGTGCAGTTGAGGCAGCCAATAAGAATATAAAGAAAATACTCCGAAAAATGGCGGAAGGATCTAGACAGTGGCATGAAAAGCTGCCTTTTGCATTGTTGGGATACCGCACCACTGTTCGTACCTCGGTGGGGGAAACTCCTTACTTTTTGGTGTATGGCACGGAAGCAGTGATACTCGCAGAAGTGGAAATCCCATCTCTCCGAATCATAGTAGAGGCTGAGATCGATGATGATGAATGGGTGAAAAGCCGCCTTGACCAGTTGAGTTTGATTGACGAGAAGAGATTGGCATCCGTGTGTCATGGTCAGCTGTACCAGCAAAGAATGGCAAGAGCGTACAACAAGAAAGTGTGTCCGAGGAAGGTTGAGGTGGGACAGTTAGTATTGAGACGTATTTTGCCTCATTGGGCCAAAGCAAAAGGAAAGTTTGCTCCAAATTGGCAGGGACCATTTGTCGTAACTAGAGTGTTGTCTAATGGTGCATTATAGCTGACAGATGTGGAAGGAAAATATGTAGAAATGACCATCAATTCCGATGCGGTCAAGAGATACTATGTATGATTTTTTTATTTTGATTGTACTTGTTTGTAGTTGGCATATTTTAAAGATTGAAATGACGAAGGCATTTTGTTCTGCTATCTAAACACTTTTACCCCTTGTCATCCCCTTTGAGCCTTACTTATTTTCTTTCATATCCCTCTTTCGGAATCAATGTCACCATTAAGAAAGGCGAGTGCGTAAGAAAGAAAATGAAAAGAAAAGGAAAGAAAGAAAAGTGAAAAAAAGAAGGAAGAAAAGAAGGAAAAGAAAAGAAGAGGAAAATTGAAAGTGAAAAGAAGAAAGAAATGAAAGGGAAAAGAAAAGAAAATGAAGAAAAGAAAAGAAAAGAAGAGCGGAAAAGGAAAAAAAAAACAACAACAACGTAGTCTCTATGACATGAACCACGTTTGACTTGATCCCGAAAGGGCACGTAGGCAGCCTCTCTGAGGTTCAGTCATACCAAAATAAAATCCAAAAGTCCCCAAGCAAGAAACTGGGGCAGAAGTCGTGGTTGTTGTAAGAAATTTGATTTCAAAAGTTGTAATTTTAACCAATTTTGAAATTATTTTTGAGCCTTTCATACCCTTTCTTTCTAGCCCCGTCCAAAGCCCACATTACAGTCCAAAGAAAGACCTTCTGATCAGTCCCTGAGAAATGCCAAGTCAAGCAGGTAAAGGTAATTCATGTCTGGGGCAACACTCTGGTTCAAGCAAGAAAACAAAAGATAAAAATGAGAGTCTTATTGGTGAAAACTTGCACAGGCACCGTAAGGCGACGGGAGTTGAGAGAAAGAATAAAATGAGAGAGTCTTATTAGTGAAAACCCTCGCGGGCACCTTGAGATGAAAGTGAGTTAAGAAATGATTAATGGAGAAAGGTTTGTTGGTGGAAAATTGTTTCGAGGCACCACAGGACGAACAAGGCTAAGGTTTGGATAAAGTAATCAAGTGATGGAAATTCTGGGGCAACAAAGGGTGGCGACCAAGAGTTGGTTAGTTGGACAGATTGGGCCGATTAGTCCGAAATGCATGTCATCACGATTGGTACCGGCTGTTCCGGTCAGATAAGTTTCGTTCCCTTTTTTCTTTTTAGCAGTCATCCAGTTTTGGATTCTTCCTATCCTTAACTCGTAAACTCATTGCATTTCATTTTCTTGGGGGGTTTTATTTGTCTAAAATGTTTCAATGTCAGTTTTGTTCAAAGCAAGTGGAAAGGGATTTCAAAACTCACTACCAGATTCCGGAAAGTGTAAAGCGCGATGTAGTCAGAGCATGTCAAAAACAATGTGATGAAAGGTGGAATACAGGGAATCACCAGAAGTGTCACCGGTGGAATGATTGGGAAATGTCGTGGGAAGTGCAAAAGTTCAGAAAAAGGGTCAGAGGTGTGAAACAACAACATGGGTACAGAACACTCAGTTTGTCAGAGTCAGGGGTTTGGAAGTCAGGAAGAAAGGCAAGCGATTCAAGGCAAGTTCGGGAAGCCATTCGAAACAAAACAATGCAGCAGAAAGATCTCCAGCAAGAATGCCACCAACTAACCACCATTTTTGAACTGACAAATTTTCTTTGATTAAAACAGGGGCAGAAAAGTTCGTTTGTTTCAGAGGAACCCTACGTGGAGAAAGGCAGTCAATAAGCAGGACCCTCCTGGATAATGGGGAGTAGTTTAAAGATCCTCTTAGATAGCAAGGTTTAGCAGAAGTCACACCGGTAGAAGATATAACTTAGATTTTAAATCGTCGTTTAGTTAAGAGTTGTCAAGACCCCCCTGAATAATGGGACCTAGCCTCCAAAATAGGGAACATATTTTGAGTTCGGAAGTCAGGAGCCCGCCTGGAGAGCAGGGAATACATCTCAAGTTAGAAGTCAGGAGCCCGCCTGGAGAGCAGGGAATACGTTTCAAGTCCAGCAGTCAGGAGTCGCCTGAAGAGCAGGGAATACATTTCAAGTGTAGAAGTCAGGAGCCCGCCTGGATAGCATGGGAATACATTCAAGCTTGGAAGTCAGGAGCCCGCCTGGAGAATAGGAGAATTCATTTCGAGCTTTGAAGTCGGGAGCCCACCCGTACAACAAGGGAATACCTTCAAGTTCAGCAATTTGAAGAAAGGAACAACACCTCAGTTTGTAGTTTGCAATGGCAACAAGGGATTTTACCAAGAAAACACAAGACAACAAGGCAACAAGGAAGTACAACAACAAGTTTGAAGAATTTAGATAGGATTTTGTAATTCATAGGTCATAGTTTATTTTAGCTTCTTTTATTTTGACATGGTGTAATAAGGAAGGTCAGCAAGCAGTAGCAGCAACAATCACAGTGAAATCACAGCTCTTGGTGGTCCCAGCTACCGGACATTCCCGAACTACACTAACCTGATTCATGTTTAGCCTAGGATATGTACGCAACCTCTAAAGCAGGGTGCGGTCAGCTCTTTTAAAAAAATGCTTCACACGGAATATTCAAACGGGCAAAAATCGCTCATTTCCGCTCACTTATCTTTGCACAAAAATTCTTCGTGTTTCCGGGCAAAGAGGGGCAGCTGTGAGCGCGTGATTTTTGCCCAAAGCAAATTATTCCCAGAAATTCAAAAAAAAATAATTTCTTTATTATTTTACAATTTTTGTGAATTTTGGTGTCATTTTTGTTAATTGTTGCATTTTATCTGTGCATTTTAATTCATATGAAAAATACAAAAATATGCATTTGCATTTAGGATTTAATTTCATATTTTAGTATTAATTAGGGGTTAATTTTTTTTAGAACAAAATATAAAGAAAATAACAAAAATAATTCACTTTTGCATTTTAATTGTTTAATTGTGAATTCGTCCCGAAATAGTTTTTAAAATAATTTTAGAAATCAATTAGTTTAATTGTGAAATATATTAGGACTTTATTTTAATTGTTGCAATTTTATAAAATCAGAAAAATACAAAAAAATATACAAGATGAAATACAAAAACTAGATAAAAGAAACAAATGAAAAGGAAAAAAGAAAAAAAAAGAATAGAGAAAGAGCTGCCCACAATTTGGGCCATGCCCAACGTTTTCTTCCTTCCCACGACCCAGGCCCAAACCCCTTGACCCGGTCCATTCCCTCAGCTAAACGAAACGACGTCGTTTCGAGGGGTGTCAGATCAGGACCGTCGAGGTCTCTTGATCGAACGGATGAGAAGTGTGGGTCGTTGAGTATATTAATGTCCAAATGTTACCCCCCTATCTCGTCTCTCAAACCTCACCCCTACCTAAACCCTAGAGACGCCGCCTCTATACGCTCCGTCAAACTCGCCGGCGGCGACGATGGTACTCACTTCGATCCGGACCAAAATAACACCCTAGGATCTCCTTTTCTCCCTCATCTCGAATCTGGCCATAGCATCCCCTGAATCATAGCCAAACGGTTCGAATCTTCGATTGAAGTTTTCCATCCAGAACACCACCCTCTCCAAATCCAACCAAATTAACACCCTGGAACCGACATGGCCTCCTCTTTCAAACCCCCCAAACCTCGTCCTTCGAATCTCACCAGATATGTTCGAATATCAGTTTAAGTTTTTCCGGCCAAAACCCTAGCTGCACCAAATCTTCCCACACTGATACCACATGGTCTTTGGACCTTCCCCATGAAGAATTCACGGTCAAATACATTCAAAGCCCGCTGGAATCGTTCGAATCTTTTTTTTTTTGAAAAATAGCTGGTAAGTTTCTTTAAGGGTTCTTAACATTTCTTTTATAGTTAATTAGTTGTGTAATTAGTCGGAGTCTAATTTTGTGTGTTTCCGTTGTTATCTGGTTCAAGTTGTATCACAGTAGTTATTTTTTTAATAGAATCTAGTTCATCTTATTTCAGAGCTTAGTTTGATTGTCGTTTTGATTGGTTAGCTTTAAATTAGTAGGTGTCTTTTAAATTTTCTGATTCAGCTCAATCTCTGTTTTTAATTCTGTTAGATTAATTGTTAATAATAATTTACTTCAGATGGTATAGTTTGTTCACTTCAGTGGATTTCATGTTTATTTTAGGTGATTAGAGTTATCCGAGTAGGTTCAATTCTCATTTTAGTCGATTAATTGTTTCATTTAGATTTAGTCGTCAAGAGTAGTTCATGCAATCTGATTTCATGTTGAGTTTATGATGGTCAATTGATTAGTTTCTTGGTTGTTGATGGTGATTGGCAACTCAAAGTTCGGTAGTTAGTTTGGGGTTAGGATTTGAGTTTGAATTTAGTTTTTGCTGATTAAAACTCGTTGAATGATTGCTTAACCAGGGTCAGTCAACAAGGATGGGTTGGATTAGTAAATTAAAGTTAATAGAAGGGTAATATGGGGGATTCACTTGGGGCCTGAATTTAGAAACTACTAGAAGCTCCTAGAAGGGGTGTTAGTTAAAAGTTTAGATTTGTAGTGTACTAACTTGAGGAGCAAGTTAAGAATTAAGGGATTGATTTGTAAATAGAAAATTGAGGTGAATTTCGACCTCCAACTGCTGGTTTTCCTATCGTTTTGGCTCAGTTCTGATAATTTGGGAATACAAAGGTCTGTTGGATGATTTCGAGTGGTTATTAGCCTATTTGAATTGGATCTATTGGAAATTTTTGGATTGCTGGAAGTCAAAGTGGAGCCGTTGCCATTTGTGTTCATTTTGGCGCTAGTTGGTAGATTTGCTGTTAGTTTTTGGTTTATTTTTTTAAAAATCACTTCGGGGCTACTGAATTTCCTGGATTGCGCCTATTTCTACTGATTACTGCTGTTGACCTTTGATTCTATGCTGTTCATTCAATTCCAGGTACACTTTCAAGCCTGTTTTGATGTAATCTCACCAAACGAAAATGGAAACGAAATCACCACTTGACACTTGTTGAAGTTTGATGTGTGTTGTTAGTTCAATTTGCTGCAATTAGTTTAGGATTTCGTTTTGGATAAACTCCTTATTTTAGCTTATTTGTAGTGGACTGTTAAGTTATTCATGTATAACGGACTGATCGAACTATCAGATTTGTAATTATTCATTAGCCCTATCAGATTAATTTCACTTCGAATAGACATGATTTGAAATCAAAAGATAATTGAAACAGGAGAAAGGATGTTGAGATTTGTAGGCCTCGTTTGTTCTATTAACTGGAGACTGGACTGTATTTAGACTAATTTGGACTATTGTGATCATCAGTTGGCATTAGTCCATTAACTAGCTTAGGGGTTTTGTGTTTTGATAGTTATAGTTATTTTAGTTCATGTGTTTGAGCTAGCCTCGATAGTTTATTATTGAGATTTGGTTTGGAAATTTGAGTTGGTAATTGAGTTACCATTACTGTTGGAAATTTCAAACTGAGTAGTAACGTTGATTAGAACCACTTGAATCAATCTGTGAGTGTTTCGTTGCCTTTGTGCTATTGTGCCCAATTTGTTCACCTCTGGTAATGAATCCACTATTAACGTATAAAGTAATTGTCCAGTGCTTCATTGATTCAAGTAAACATGATCTTTTCTTGCTTAAATGGTTGAACACTTCGACTAATTGGAGGGCTTTCGGTGAGTGTTACTCAACTCGCATTACGACTGGGTTTGGGCCTCTGTGCCTTCATGGACAACCTTCATTGGTCCAGATTGGAGGACCTAAATAACTGAAAATAGCTGCATCTATTCATTTACAATATTATTTTGAATATTTTATATTACAGATTAGGGCCCTTTTCTTCATTTTTAGAGACAAATAAAGTAGAAAATGTAGTCATTTTAGGATTGCCTTGTAAATAAAATATGAGATGAGCCTCACCAAATATAATGCAAATTGCGGGGCCCTCAATAAATTTTATATTAAAACACTTAGAACTCGGGATGGGCCGTTTAGTGAATTTCACGACCTTTCCCAAAATAATAACGCGTTAGCCTCTTTAGGCGCGATTTTAATAAAACTACCTTCCTAAACTCGGGTGCGCATTGATGCGACCCAAATCCAAATCTCAACGGAGTCGAAATGTGTTGAAAATCACGAGTGCATTGATTGTGACGTGATTCGAAACGCGTTTTCACGACGTTGCAATTCTTTTTAAAATAACGATAAAAGTGGTTTACGAATAAAAGGCACATAAGCTAGCATGTATTAAAATCAGATAAAATCAAATACAATAGCTAAGCGATCGTGCTAGAACCACGAAGCCTGGGAATGCCTAACACCTTCTCCCGGGTTAACAGAATTCCTTATCCGGATTTCTGGTTCGCAGACTGTAATACAGAGTCATAATTTTCCTCGGTTCGGGATTCAACCAGTGACTTGGGACACCATTAATCTCCCAAGTGGCGACTCTGAAATCTTAATAATAAATCCCGTTCCGGTTGTCCTTTAATTGGAAAAACTCCTTTACGCCCTTGCGCGTGTATTAAAAAAGGAGGTGTGACACTAGCCAGATTTTATAGAAAATTTGAGATGTTCCATTCTTAAATTTTCCGTGGCCCTCACAAAGCTTGTTTGAAATTTGAAAGTGCGTAGTTGCTTTAGGCGCGCTATTTAAATTGCTTTCCTTATTTATTAAATTCGGGGGTGCATTTCATGTGACCCGATTCCAATTCTTAAAACGTTGAATAAAATATTTTTAGGATTGCGGGTGCTTTTCATGTGGCGCGATCCAAAGACGTGTTTTAAACGACGTTTAATCTTATTTAAAAATTGAATAAAAGCGGTTAAAAGTCAAAATTTGCACATAGGTTCATAATCGCTTAAAATCAGATAATTAAGCCGGATATAACAGTTGAGCGACCGTGCTAGAACCACGGAACTCGGGAATGCCTAACACCTTCTCCCGGGTTAACAGAATTCCTTACCCGAATTTCTAGTTCACAGACTATAATACAGAGTCAATCTTTTCCTCGATTCGGGATTCTAAACCGGTGACTTGGGATACCATAAATTATCCCAAGTGGCGACTCTGAATTTTAATATAATAATCCCGTTTCGATTGTCACTTCAAATGGAAAAACACTCTTATACACCCTTTGCCGGGGTGTAGTGAAAAAAGGAGGTATGACAAAACCTATACCTTCAATGATGATTGCACGACATCGTTAATCCAAGTCAAAGAACTGTGACTCTCCAGTTTTGACTTTTCCACCGGAACAATCAAGGGTTTTAGCCATATATCAGCTTGGCCTGACTTCTTCAGAAGATTACCATCAGCAGGAACCTTAATGGTAATTTTCTTCATTGCCCTGCTACCACTTGAAGAACCAATTTCATGACAAGTAGTATAGGTAACAGGAACGGTTGAAGAAGTTATAATAGCTTCGAGTTGAGCAAAAACAACAACGGTGGGAACGGGCACATGAAATTCCATTGGAACTGACTCTGGAAAAGAGGCAAGAGGCGTTTCCTCAAAAACCAAGTCAAAATTTTCATTGTCAAACCTACATGAAAAGAGGTGCTCAGCAGAGTCACGAGGTGCCACAGGCGTCTCTTTATCAGAACTCACTAAAGTGTCTTCAGCAGGTTCGGCCATAGAAATAGAACAAGGAGGAGGAGTAACTTCGTCATCCGAAATGACACGTCTTCTAGCCCGTGGCTTACGCACTAAAGAGCCTCCATCTCGCTTCTCTTCATCTTCAGAATCTTGTAGTCTATCAACCATTCTTTTCAATGAAGAACTCAAGATTATCTCTTGAGCTCTTGCAAAGGAAATTCTAGAAGCTACGACTGACTCGGCACTCACTCCTCGAATAGGAAACCCTGATAAAAAGAAGGGTTAATAAATTCTAAAGATAGAGTAGACAAAGGAAAAAAGGAAAAAGTTTTACCATGAATTGTAACCTTCCAGCCAAACCTATTCGAAAGATACTTCCAAGACCTTACTTCCATCAGAGCAATTCTCAATAATTTTTCTACCCAACTATGAAAATTGGGAATCTCTTCAACAGTTCTCATGGTTGCTGCAAAATAAAAATAAAACAGTTACGGGAAGTACAAACCTTTTTTTTTTCTAAAAAAAAGAAAGTTGTAAAGAAAACTTACGTGCAAAGTTCCACTTCTCAGGGAAGGCAATATTTTCTTCACCTACTAACCCTTTCGTAGGAGCAGCAACAAATCGGGCGTACCGGCCACGATCTTTATCGTCTTCGGGGCTAACTAAAGCCCTCTTACTCCTCGCCACCAGAGTGAAAATTCCATGACGAAATAATTTAGGAGAATAAAGGTGGATTAAATGGTAGAAGGTGAAAGGCAACTGAGCCAAATTAGCCAAATACCTTAATCATGCAACAACCCTCCATACAATAGGGCCAATTTGTCCTAAATACACATTGAAGAAGCGGCAGAATTCAATAATGACTGGATCAATAGGAGGTCTAAAGTCTAATGTAAAGGGGTATGTGTACACAAAAGAAAAGCCAGCTTTGAAAGAAGTGATCCTTTGATTTGCATTAGGGATCAGAATTGGGAAATCAAACTTCCAATGACAATCTCTACGAATAACAGAGATCAAACCTTCAGTAATCTGTGAAGGATAAATATCGACACGTTCATGAGAGGACATAGAGGAGACCTGGTTTCTAATCGACTCTCTATCAGTATAAAAAGAAAGCTCAGCAGGAATAATCTCGTCTATTGTAGGCTCACGAATCGGCTCACTGGAATCCCTACTTCTAGCAGAAGACCTATGTGAAATAGAAGCCCTAGTTCTAGAAGACGATGGAGGAGTAGAACTAGGTTGAGAAGAAGAACCTCGAATGGAGACTGACCCTAAACTATGCAGCCTACCACCTCTCCTGCTTTTGGTAGGAGCGTGGGGAAGTTCATCTACGATAAGTACCTTTTGAGGATCAGGGTTTGAAGAAGACATAACTATACGAAGGTGAAGAAAAGGTTGAATGGCAAAGTATGAGAAATGTTTTCATGAAAGAAAAGACAAAGGGTATATTTATACTCAGAAGCAACCGTTAAAAAAAAGGTAATGATGGAAACGTCATTATAAAAACGGTCACTTCGTGATTGAAGCAGCCTTAAAAAAGCCCTAGAAGACGCTGAGGAACTGCAGAACCAATCAAAAGCCACCACGTGTCACATGCATTAAATGGAAGTGACATGCGAAGTGTCAGCTCTGGAAAAGGTATCATGGTATGTGGGAATAGCGGTAAAAATTCCTACTTTATTGAGATCCACTTCCCAAATATTCAATTACTGAATAAATGGCAAGTGGGGGGACTATCTGTATTGGAGAAATCGAGTTAATATTTGAATTAATTATGTGGATGACATGTCAAAACACGTGGATTAATGGAAGAGTGACTATTGGTAAAGAGTACTCAAAGAGACGCTGGTCTTAATAGGTACAAGCATAGGGCCAAGAAAACAAGAAAGAATAGTTACTCGGATTTCTTGATAATTTGAAGAGACACCGGTGGAATGAACTAAGACAGCAAAAAGTACAAATACGTAATATCTGCAATTAATGAGCATAAATGATGGGGAACGTTATAGAATCTTCACGAAATAGTTACGATTGTCAATTATAACGTTTCATTAATGTCATTAATTGCTCATAATGGCTCTATTATGAGAGGAAAGAAACGTAGTACTTAGAAATAGCTATAAAAGGGAGAAAAGTAACAATTGTATGGAACACTGATTATTTTTGGAATATATTTATTTACATTGTTTTATATTGCTTACTCAGCTACTTCTCAGTCCAATTTTCCTTTCTTGTTACATGATTATTTCCTTATTTGATTATTCGTAATCCGAATTTTTCTAAAATTATGCTTTGACCGAAATTCCTATTTTCTGGTTAAACAGGTAGCATTCTCGCCCATGCCCTTGAAGTATTTATTATTTTTTTATAACTCTTATGTCGTAACTAAGAATTCCAGCACAAATTGTTTCTGTATAATTTCGGTTTTCTACATCAGCCTTTTGTCATCTATTTACTCACATAAGAGCAATTTTTTCACTCTATTTTCCTTTCACATGACACTTTTCGCTAATCACTTTCATCCAGATCCGCAAAGCTTTATTTTTGAAAAATCGAGAGAAACTTCAATTTCTTTTAGATATTGAAAAAACAGTAATAGATAAATAGATAATGGATTGATACTTTTCTTTTACTCAAAAGTTTATTTTTCTTTTAACCATCAAGTTATACCATTGAGGAAGAACGTCATTGAATTCTTTGCTATAAAGCGTAAAAAATTTACAAAGTACAAATTATATTGTATTTTGTAGGAATTTTTACTTTTTAAAATATTTATTTTATAACTCAAATATATATATTTATTAAAATATTATTCTTTGAAATGGGGTATACGCACAAAGGTGGAGAATGTAATGACCCAAAAGGTCATCACTTATTTTACAAGTCGCTTTTGTGTTCCGTGGCCTTAAAAACCTCTTTTTTACCTCACCTCGATTTGTGTGCGCAGTCCGGGCGTGTATCCGGAAAGCCGTTATGTGAAAATCTGTGAAAATAATGAATTTTGCTTTTAAAATGAATTTAAGTTGACTTTGGTCAACGTTTTTGGTAAACGGACCCGGACCCGCGATCCGGCGGTCTCGTAGGTTCCGTAGTAAAATTTGGAACTTGGGCATATGCCCGGAATCGAATTCCGAGGTCCCAAGCCTGAGAAATGAATTTTTAAAGAAAATTATTTTCTGGAAATTATAAGAGTTTTTGAAAGGAAAAGATGTTTGAAATTTATGGTATCGGGCTCGTATTTTGGTTCCGGAGCCCGGTACAAGTTTGAAATAATAATTAAGTTGAACTGTGAAATTTGGTAAAGATCGGAATTGGTTTGGTATAAAACGGACTTAGAGTTGAGAAATTGAAAATTTTGGTGTTCTTGAGTGATTTCATGGATTTGGGGTTTAATTCATAGTTGTTGATGTTATTTTGATGATTTGATTGCAAGATCAAGTCTGTACGATGTTTTTAGGTTAGTGTGCATGTTTGGTTTGGAGTCTTGATGGCTCAGGTGAGTTTTGGATAGGCCACGAAGTGAAATTGAACCTAGGAAGTTCATGGATTTGGGGTTTAATAAGTTTTAAAGAAAACCAGGCTTGGGAATTGCGAGGGGCTCTTCGAAATTGCAAAGTATGCCCTGGCCAGCCTTGCTCGCAATTGCGAGCATTTCTTCGCAAATGCGAACCCAGAAATCCCCAGCTGTCGCAAATGTGACACTCCCTTCGCAAATGTGAGTTCGCAATTGCGAACATCTGATCGCAAATGCGATGATAGAAGGTCCTGAAGGGGTTCGCAATTGTGAACCCTGGTCGCAATTGCGAACTCTGCAACCTGCTAAATCATAACTTAGCTGAAAATTTCTCATTTTTCAAACCCTCTCAAACCTAAAACACCTTTGGGCGATTTTTTAAAGATAACTATTCTTCCAAATCGATTATAAGTCATTTCTATCTCGTTTTCTTTAATCTGTAACATCTTTTCACATGATTTCAACTCAAATTCAAGGGTTTTCATGGGAAAATTGGGTGTTTTGGGTAGAACTTAGATTTTTCAAATTTTGGGGATTTGGACCTCGATATGAGGTCCGATTTTAAAATTAATTATATATTTGGGTTCGTATGTGAATGGGTAATCGGGTTGTAGTTCGAACCTCGGGTTTTGACCATGTGAGCCCGGGGTCGATTTTTGACTTGGGAATATCATTGGAAAACGTATTTTCATGTATTAGAATTGATTCATTTAGCATTTATTGATATAGTTAAGTAACGTATGGTTAGATACAAGCGAATTGGTGGTGGAAACAAGAGGTAAAGCGGTAGTTGAGGCTTGAATTGTGTTCGTGGCTTTGAGGTAAGTGTTTGGTCTAACCTTAGCTTGAGGGATTAAGAGTTGTGTCTTATTTACTATGTGTTAATTATGGAGTATGACGTATAGGAATTGTCGCGCCCCCTTTTTTCCTTCCTCCTCACGGAGAGAAAGGTCCGGGTTTTGACATTCCATGGGGTGTGATAACTCATATCTTTTTGGGAATTGGGTATTTGAAGAGTTGCCACCTAACGAATTATGGTGCGTTAGGTCACCTAGAGTGATTAACTCTTGGATTGGTTTGCGTTACCAGAGATTTAGGGTAAGGGCTCGAAATAACCTCGAGGGGAAGATGTTAGGGACCCCTATCGGTCCACAACTGTGGGTCCCGACCGAACTTGTATTCACAAATTAGTCCATATAAATAAACAGTTGAATCAAATAGGTTGCAAGTAAAGCACGTTGGGTAACTCAAGTAATAAGATAAAGATTTTTGAATAAATTATAAACAAATGTTAAAACGAATTTTGATGAAGGAGGAATCCTAGGTTGGTTATCTTATAGGATCACCCCACACAATGTCCAGTAAACACTCCTCAATGAGGGGCTACACGTGACATTAGCGCGTAGTCATCATATCCCATATCTACCCTTCCCATCCCCTTATTGGTCATGCAAAGCGAGTGTTTGGTCAACGATCTCTATTGCGTGCTGTTACCCGTCCTTTCTTATTGGTCCCGGAGGGATTTAGGACCCCTACCTATAGGTGGTTCTAGACATACCCCTAAGGTTTTAAAGTTGAAAATGCTAAGGCGACATGCAAAACAGTTAGGAATTTTAGCACATAAAAGGAAGCAATTAGAGGCGCAAAAGTTTCCTCCTCAAACAAGGCATATAAACAGCACGACTCAAACACAATTAAGGGCTTTTATTAAACAGTATCCTAAGGCAGGATATCTAGGTGAATATGCAGAAGACAAGCAATTTGTTTTTATAAACTCAGGAATAATGACCTCAGTAGTTGTCTATTAAGTTGTTAAAACCTAATAGGAACAGCAAAACATTAAGTCATAGAAACAGTTTCAGAATCGCAGTTTTGAAAACGCCCTACAGGCTTGCCTATACGTGAAATACTGATGACTGCATCGTATAGTAAGACAGGGCAGATTTTAAAACAGACTTTTGAAAATCCTATGGGCATGCTGTTTAATAACAGATTAAGGCAGTTTTAAAAGACTTGTTTCAGAAATATAAACTTCTTAATAAAACCAATTTAGAAGTGAGCTAAGTATTAGCCGGATTGAGTTATTTAAACTAAACTTAGGCGAGATACATAGGCAGTAATTGATATCGTTCCCTATAGGCATGATATCTAAGTTTAATACTGATTTTAAAGGTTGGCAGACATAGAAACATACGCGATCACTTGTTATAACATAATCTAGGTTAAATTACATCCTATGATACATATTCCCTTTGGACCATGAAAGTTGTCTTTTGACGGTTAAAGATGACGTCCTTAGACCATGATGTCCTGGTCCATGAGTTGCTTGATGAGAGATTCATAGGCCATGAAATGATGTTCTGGGGCCATGAAGATGGTGCCTCCGAACTATGACGCCTTTGAATAATGATATACAAAATTGAGGGATCCTCAGGCCATGACATGGTGTCTTCCGGCTATGAGGATGATGCCTTTTAGACTATGACGCCTTCGGATAAATTGGCAATATTTCAGCTCATAATATGTAGTAATGATGTTAACAAGACAAAGCTTAGTCTTGTGAAATGAAGGGCAGAGCATAGCCCGATTGAAAAGCGAGTATATAGTACTAGAAATAGAGCAATATTTGTGTGAAGAGGGAAATCGCTTAGTCCCATGCAGATGGGGAGGCAAGGATTAGACTCATGCAAGTATGGAGGCAAGGATTAGCCTCATTCAAGTGGGGAGGCAGGGATTAGCCTCATGCAAGTATGGAGGCAAGGATTAGCCTCATGCAAATACGGAGGCAAGGAGGATTAGCCTCATGCAAATAAGGAGGCAGAGATTAGCCTCATGCAGATATGGAGGCAGGGATTAGCCTCATACAAATATAGAGGCAAGGATTAGCCTCATGCAGGTACGAAGGCAAGGATTAGCTTCATGCAGGTGTGGAGGCAAGGATTAGTCTCATGAAAATAGGGAGGCAGAGATTAGCCTCATGCAAATATGGAGGCAAGGATTAGCCTTATGCAGGTATGGAGGCAAGGATTAACCTCATGCAAATAGGGAGGCAGGAATTAGCCTCATGCAGGTGTGGAGGCAAGGATTAGCCTCATGAAAATATGGAGGTAGGGATTAGCCTCATGCAGATAGGGGAGGCAGGGATTAGCCACATGCAAGTATGGAGGCAAGGATTAGCCTCATGCAGAGAGCCAGTAGCAAATAAAAGTAGTGTGTGTCTTAGCTAGAGACACATTCGGCGTCTGATGTCCTAGTTGATAGTAATCTTGCTATGTGCCTGTATTTACGGATGTTATCGTTACGTCAGATGTGCTTGCATTCAAAGAAAAATTGTAAGTTCTGTGAGGGGGAGGTTGGTTCGTGCTTCGTCCGCTGGCCTTGCTATGCTCCATTCTGAAAGCCCCTTTTGAGTTCCCCTAGGTAACACCTAACTGTTATGGAAATAGAGTTTTTCGAAAAATACGCAATTGTTGATAAAAAATAGAGTTATTTCAGAAATATATTGATACATTTAGATAAACTAGTGACTGTAACACGTCTCAAAGGCATTGCAGCTCTCTTATGTCGGAATTTTGAGGGCCCTCCTCAAAATTCTGCCCCAGTTTAGTAGATGATCCTTTGATTGTTTGCGGATAATGGATCTTGCTGAACCTTCTTCGGAATTTTGAGAATCCTTCTCAAAATTCTGCCCCAGTTTCTTAACAGATTACTGACCGTCTAACACATGTTGCCGTTGGCTGGACTTGCTCCGGAATTTTGAGGGCCCTCCTCAAATTTCTGCCCTAGTTTCTGATCTTGGGGGGAAATGAAGATTTTATTATGATATGACCAAACTCACAAGGCTGCCTACGTATCCCCTCTTAAATGGGAATCAGGTCAAGCGTACTTCAATTACATCAGATGAGGAAATGTAAATAATCTAAGCAAAGTATCTCTTGACTGCATCTGAATTGATTAGTTTTGGTCAGATTTCTCCATCCATTTCTATAAGTATGAGTGCTCCTCCTTTCAGCACCCTGTGATCCATGTACGGACCTTGCCAGTTGGGAGAGAATTTCCCTTTGGCTTCATTTTGATGTGGGAAGATCTTCTTCAGCACCAACTAACTCGATGCAAATTGCCTTGATTTGACCCTTTTGTTGAAAGCTCTGGACATTCTGTTCTGATAAAGTTGGTTGTGACACACTGTGTTCATCCTTTTTCCATCTATAAGGGCCAATTATTCGTAGCGGCTCCTTATCCACTTGGCATCACTGAGTTCAGCTTCCTGTATGACTTTTAAAGAAGGAATCTTTACCTCGGCTGGGATGACAGCCTCGGTACCATAAACCAGCATATAGGGAGTTGTCCCGGTTGATGTGCGAACTGTAGTGCGGTATCCCAATAA
The DNA here is from genome assembly GCF_000715075.1 of Nicotiana tabacum. Taxonomy (NCBI): domain Eukaryota; kingdom Viridiplantae; phylum Streptophyta; class Magnoliopsida; order Solanales; family Solanaceae; genus Nicotiana; species Nicotiana tabacum. The sequence goes on from NC_134095.1 coordinate 81,960,879, forward strand.
AGCAAAATGTAGCTTCTCATGCCATTGTTTGTGGTTCTCTACCATTTTCCTTAGTATCTTCTTAATGTTTTTGTTGGTGGCTTCTACGACTCCATTCATCTGAGGTCTGTAGGCTATGGAATTCTTGTGCTTGATTTTGAAAGTTTCACATATAGCTTTCATCAGATCACTGTTGAGGTTGGTGGCATTATCAGTAACATTGGACTCGGGAACTCTGAATCGATAAACAATTCGATCCTTGACAAAATCTACGACGACTTTCTTGGTTACAGCTTTTTAAGATGCAACCTCTACCCATTTTGTTAAGTAATCAATGGCTACCAGAATAAACCTGTGTCCGTTTGAAGCAGTGGGCTTGATCGGACCAATGACATCTATTCCCCAAACGGCGAATGGCCAAGGTGAGATTGTTGCATTGAGCTCGTTTGGCAGTACTTTTATCATATCGGCATGCACCTGGAAATGAAAGCACTTGCGGACATACTAGATGCAATTTGTCTCCATGGTCATCCAAAAGTAATCGAACCTAAGTATCTTCTTAGCCAAGACAAAACTATTCATGTGTGGGCCGCAGGTCCCAGCATGTACGTCCTCAAGCAATTTAGAAGTTTCTTTTGTGTCGACACATCTTAGTAGATCTAAATCAGGAGTTCTCCAGTACAAGTTTTCTCCGTTGTGGAAGAAATGATTGGAAAATCTCTGGAGTGTGCACTTCTGAGTGTGATTTGCATGCTCCGGATATTCTCCCTTTGACAAATACTCCTTGATGTCATAGAACCAAGGCTTTCCATCTATTTCTTCTTCAACATGAGCACAATATGCTGGCTAATTATGGATCCTCACCGGAATGGGATCAATATAATTCTTATCTGGATGTTGTATCATATATGATAAGGTGGCAATTGCATAGGCAAACTCATTTTGAATTCTGGGCACATGTCGGAATTCTATCTTTGTGAACCTTTTTCTCAATTCCTGCACATGGTGCAGATATGGAAATATTTTGGAATTCTTGGTGGCTCACTCTTCTTGTACCTGGTGCATAAGCAAATCTGAATCACCGATTACCAGCAGCTCCTGAATGTTCATATCGACTGCCATGTTGAGCCCTAGTATGCAAGCTTCATACTCCACCATGTTGTTGGTGCAGGAAAATCTGAGTTTAGCGGATACCGGATAATGTTGACATGTTTATGATACCAAACTGCTCCAATGCCCACTCCTTTGAAATTTGCAGCTCCATCAAAGAACATCCTGGAATCGTCGTATGCTTCAATAATGTCTTCTCCTACGAATGATACTTCTTCATCAGGAAAATACGTTTTCAAAGGTTCGTATTCTTCTCCCACTGGATTTTCAGCAAGGTGATTTGCCAATGCGTGTCCCTTGACTGCCTTTTGAGTTACGTAGACGATGTCGAATTCACTCAACAGTATCTGCCATTTGGCCAACTTTCCAGTTGGCATGAGTTTCTGGAATATGTACTTCAGAGGGTCCATCTTGGATATGAGGTATGTAGTGTAGGAACAGAAGTAATGCCTCAATTTTTGAGCCGTCCAGGTCAAAGCACAGCAAGTGCGTTCGAGCAGAGAGTACCGTACTTCATAAGGTGTAAATTTCTTACTCATGTAATATATGACTTGCTCCTTTCTTCCTGTCTCGTCATGTTGTCCCAAAACACATCCGAAGGCTCCATCGAATACATATAGATAGAGTAGCAAAGGTCGTCTTGGCACTGGCGGGACCAGAACTGGTGGTGTGGATAGGTACTCCTTGATTTTGTCAAAAGCTTTCTGACAATCTTCAGTCCAGCTTGTTTCAGCATCTTTCCTTAGCATCTTGAAGATCGGTTCACATATGACTATGGACTGTGGTATGAAGCGACTGATATAGTTGAGATGTCCTAGAAAGCTCATCACATCCTTTTTGCTCTTAGGTGGTGGTAACTCCTGAATAGCCTTGACTTTAGATGGATCCAGCTCGATCCCTTGACGAATGATCATAAATCCCAATAATTTTCTTGTGGGAAACCCGAATGCACACTTTGTGGGATTCAGTTTCAAATTGTACCTCATTAGCCTGTCAAAGAACTTCCTCAAGTCCGCTATGTGATCTGCAGCCCTCTTGTATTTGATAATGATGTCGTCCATATACACCTCTATTTCCTTGTGGATCATGTCATGGAAGATATTTGTCATGGCTCCCATGTAAGTGGCCCGAGCATTCTTCAGACTGAAAGACATCATCTTGTAATAGTATACAACCTAAGGTGTAATAAAAGTTATATTTTCTGCATCTTCTTCATCTATCCAGATTTGGTGATAGCCCGGAAGCAATATACAAAGGATTGGAGTTCATGCTTGGCGTAATTATCGATCAGGATGTGTATATTTGGCACTGGGAAGTCGTCCTTGGGACTCGCGCTGTTTAAATCTAGATAGTCAACACATACTCTGACCTTCCCATCCTTCTTCAAAACTGGCACAATGTTAGCTAACCAGGTTGGGTACTCAACCACCCTGAGAACTTTGGCTTTGATCTGCTTGGTAACTTCCTCCTTGATTTTCAGGATCATGTATGGTTTGAACTTTCTGAGTTTTTGTTTTACTGGCGGACACATGGGATTAGTGGGCAACTTGTGAGACACTATAGACGTGCTTAAGTCAGTCATATCATCACATGACCATGAAAAAATATCCTCATACTCTTTTAGGAAGCGAATGTACTCTTCCTTCTCTGTTGATGACAAGTGAATGCTGATGCGAGTCTCCTTGATAGTCTCGGCATCTACCAAATTTACTGCTTCGATCTCGTCCAGATTGGACTTAGGCTTATTCTCAAAATTTTCAACCTCCCTGACAATTTCCTCAGGTATCTCATCTTCTTTGTCTGAATCACTATCCTCATGTTGCGTTGACTCATTACATGTTACAATTATGGGTTCATCAGGAAGAGTAATAATAATTCCAGGGACTCGGCAGGCTCGGGATGGTGTAGCAGTCCAGTTCCTGAGAACGGATCCCTTCTTTACGGTCATAATGGTGAGGCCTTCTTCCTCCTCCTCCTCCTCCTCCTCAATTATGGCACTACAGTCCATGTCCTCATCCTCCAAGAACAAATTCTTCAACCCAACGAGTGCTTCTTTTTCTGCAGTCCTCCATATCGTATCAGCTTGGTGAAAAGCTTGTTCCAAACGTAGCACTGGCTGCTCAAGAGGGTAGTACGGTCCACGCCATGGAGGCGACCAATTTCTATACTCTTGCCATGTGTACTGGTATCCGAGCACAAAGGTGGTACCATAAATTTTCAGCTATATTGGTTTGGTTATACCTTGGAGGTTCTTTCCCAATCCTTTGCCGGGTTCATATCCAGACCAGGCCAATATGCTTTCTATTTTACTGCTCCACCATTTATCCTTCTTGATGGCATTGACCCGTTCAATGTGATGATAGGTTTCCCCTCCTAGCCTTCTTCTATGTCCAATAGCCGAGATGGTTTGACTACTGTAAATGGGGTTACTCCCATCATTGTGAATGATCACCTCATGACGATTCCATTTGAACTTTATGGCTTGATTTAGTGTGAAAGGAACGGCTCCAACGGCATGGATCCATGACCGGCCCAACCAAAGATTATATGAGGTTGGTATGTCAAGCACCTGAAACTCGACGTCGAACCAAGTTGGCCCCATTTGCAAGCAAAGATTGATTTCCCCGATCGTGGCCCTTTGGGACCCATCGAAAGCTTTCACATTCATGCTTCCTACCCGTACTTCATGGAAATCTTTGTCCAACCTTTTCAGAGTGTCCAATGGACAAATATTTAGGCTTGAACCTCCGTCAACCAAGACCTTGGCAATGAATTTGTCTTCAAATTGCACTGTAATGTACAATGCCCGATTATGATTCAGCCCCTCAGATAATAGCTCATCTTTGTGGAAGATAATCTTATGACTTTCCAATACTTGCCCCACCATATTGGCCATTTCTCCACTAGTGATGTTATTAGGTACATAAGCTTCGCTCAGTACTTTCATTAGAGCATTCTTATGCGCCTCTGAATTTTGCAACAATGACAGGATAGATATCTGAGCTGGGGTTTTATTCAGATGGTCAATGATGGAATACTCCTTTGCTTGTACTTTCCTCCATAAGTCATCCGAACCTGTCTCAATGATAGGCACTTGAACCTCCCAAATGTTTGGGTATATAGACCCTTCCAGTCCTGGTCATTCCTTGTGCAACATCAGATTCTTCTACCTTGGCCTTCCCTTTTCGCCGAGCCTCGGCAACATAATCCCTGGGTATTGCTTTTGAGTTGAATGGAGGTGTGATTGATACAGTCACAGTGAAAGGTGTGACCATTTCTACTTTAAATGGAGTGGGGGTGGCTGCAGGTGGACCCGCCTCCACCTCAAATGGAACTGGTGCAGTTACCTCAACCTCGATTGGGACCTGAGTCTGTACCACAATAGGAGTGAGTGTGACTCTTACTTTAAAGTCACCACCTTCTCGAATAAGCCCAATCGACTCTTCAGGGTCCCATTCTTCGTTTGTCTCTATCACATATACACCATCACCTCTATGATCAGGGAGGGGGTTGTTGCAGACATTAGGTGCGACTTCCTTCGCCTGTATGACCTTGTTGTCGATTAGCTTTTGGATCTTATCCTTAAATGTTCGGCACTTAGCAGTGGTGTGCTCCTTTATACCAAAATGGTACGCACAATATTTGTTTGGATTGACCCATTGGGATGGGTTTTCTAATGTCACGGCAGGAACATGAGTGATGTAACCCACAACTTTCAACCTTTCATACGACTGGTCGATGGGCTGAGCATTGGTAGTGTATTGTCTAGGTGGCTTGCAGTCAAAGTTGGGTCTTGGTCTTGGAAAGTTTTGGCGAGTTGGAGGTGATTGGAAATGGGATTGTTGGGAGTTATAGGTGTGATGGACAGTGGCTGGTTGAGAATATCTGGGAGATGAAGGTAGATATGCAGGCGGTGATGCTTGGTATGTGGGCAGAGGTGTTTGATATGTGGGTGGAGGTGTTTGATATGGTGGATGTGTTTGGCACGTGAGTGGAGGTGTTTGATATGTAAGTGGAGATTTCGGGCCTTGGGCAACATTACTGCCCTAACATCTCTCTTCTTTGATATGCCACCTGATTGTAATGCCTTACTTGTGGCATGAGTGCCTCAAAATTTGTTACCATCATGCTCTTGATTCCTTCTTCAATTCTTTTTCCGAGTTTGATGATATCAGAGAATTTATAATTTTCGATAACCATCAACCTTTCATAATATTGCGGATCTTGTGCTCTAACGAAGAATTTGTCCATTTGCTCCTCGAACAAAGATGGCCTGACCTTGGCCGCTTTTGACCTCCAACGAGTAGCACACTCACATAAAGTCTCAGTAGGTTTCTTCTTAAGATTCTGGATGTAGAAAACATCCGGTGTGTTCTATATATTGAACCTGAATCGGTCCATGAAATCTGACGTCGTACTTACCCAATTGGACAATTTCTTGGGGTCTTGGCTGATGTACCAGGACAAAGCATCCCCAGTAAGACTCCTCATAAAGAGCTTCATCCGGATCTTTTCGTCTTTCCCGACCCCGACAAGTTTGTCGCAATAGGTCCTCAGATGGACTCTAGGATCACCTGTGCCATCAAACATCTCAAACTTGGGAGGTTTGTATCCTTCTGGCAGTTCTACATTCGGCTGTATGCATAGGTTTTCATAGTTTAACCCTTCTATTCCTTTGCCGCCTTCGACACCTTGAACTCGGCTTGTCAACTTCTTAAATTCTTCAGCCATGTTTTTAATGAGCAAGTCCTTTTCGGAGGATTCCGGTGTATATGATATGGGTTTGATGGAGTAAGGTATAGATTCTACGTATATAGGGTTGCTTTGATGGGTTCCATGAACTTGGGCGTAGTGAGGGTCGTTGGTGGAGTTTTGGGGATCGGGAATGGGTTGTGGTGTGTTTTGGGGAGTGTGGTAAGTGGTGGTTGGTGGGTACTGAGTTGGCTGGTGGTGATGTTATAGCGGAGTCTGTATTGGAAATGGATTGAGATTTTGGGGTGGAGTTGCGTATTGATTTGGTGCGGGAGGATTTTGTGAATGTTGGTTTTGTGCATTTTGGGGAGGTCGGGGACATTCAAGGTGAGTGACAAGTTTGCCAAGTTGCGAACCTGCTCAAGTTCTCCTTGCAATTCTAATATCTTTTGTTCTAGTCTCAGGACTAAATCATTTGGGTCCGGAGTACTACGGCCATCTGAAGTTTCTGCGTTCTCAATATTCTCTTTTCGGATACCACTTAAGTCGTCCATTTTTGCTTTTCCTGTACCTTTTGTATTGCTTGGAGGAGGTGGAGGGCCTCTAGATTTGGTGTGATATGCTGATGAGGCCAGTATGAGTGAACCAACCTAAGGGGATGGGAATAGTAAAATAAGGAAAAAAACAAAAAGGTAACAAGTCAGTGAGGATTTTAAAATATTTGCAGTATTTAAACACATATTGCATAAATGTAAATTCGCGTCTTAATTTTGGGATCCTTGTTGTGCCTGAGGTTGGCCTAGCGACAAATAAATTTGGAGAACTTTAAATGCCAATAGATGCTTCATTTCATAATATAAAAATAGACGAATCCCAAAACAACACTAAGATAATAAAAATAAGTCACTACTCGCACTTGGCCTTATTACATTTTAGGAAAGCAAATAAATCTAGCCTATTTGGTCCCAGAAGGACCTTCCCCAAATTCAATCTTCTTGACTCCATCATATAGGCCCCCCATCTCACGCAGACCCATCAGCAAGTAGGCTCTGGATAGATGTCCGCCTTCAGCTCCTTCAACGTTCTGGCAATCCTCGATCCTCTTTATGACTTTGCCTTCCATCTCCACTATTCCTCGCTCCAAATATTCTAGTTTCCAGTTGGAAGTGACTGCCATCTCTTTCCATTCTTCAATCAACCTCACATTCCTCTCATGTATTTCCCGATGCTCATTCTCAGAGTCATGGACCCTCTTGCGCAGCCTGTTATATTTGACTTGAGCCCCAATTTCCTTTCTATGATCCTATTCCCTCGACCAGTTCCTGGCATCACCATCCCCTTCAGATTGTCCTCCAACCATGCTGGGTAAAGAGGCTCACACCTTGCATGATACATGTGTGGCGGTATTCTTTTCCACAATGATTTTGCAGTGCCACATGTGCTGGGCTTGGAACTTGTAAGGGACGTCGTCGTCTTGAAAGTCTGCCCTAAAATGGCTCATCTTGGCAACCCTGGGTACAACCTATTTCCTACCTGCTTGCCCCATAACTCGAATAGGGACATAAGGGTATATCCCTCTCAATCCAAATAGCATCAAGTGTGGAGTGTCCCTGGATATGATGATGAATTCGTCTATTGGGAACCATTCAAACATCCATTGCACTTGTTCATCGGTCAGATTGTCAAAGAACTCTACCATTTCTTTGGCACTTTCTGGCTGAGCAAATCTGTCTGGAATATAAGTCATCCGCTTGGGGTGATGGAAGTCAATATGGTCGTTCCAAGCCCTTCGCGGAAATTCTTGGCGGTGGTGACCCTTTTGAAAATGTTCTAACAACCACAATTGAAGCAACAAGTTACAACCCTCAAATTGCTTGACCCCTCTTTGGCAGCGCTCTAGAGCCCTGTAGATGTCGGCTATGATCATGGGGACTATAGTGTATGTCTGTCCATTGATCCCTTCCATCAAAGTCTTGGCAACCATGGCCAACCTAGTGTGGATTCTTTCCCTTTTAATTGGGAACACTATCAGGCCCAAGAAGCATACAATAAACACGAACACTCTGTGGTGGATTTGACCCAGAGAAGTGAGAGAGATCTCATCATGGTAGGTACGGTAGGACTTGCTATGGCCATACCTCTCATACAGATATTCGAAGGGTATGTAAGATTCCTTCAGGCATACCAGGTCAGCATTCTTCTTCAACCCCATCATCTTTAAGAACCTTTTACCGGTACGGTTTTCCGGCACCAATAACTCGGAACTATCCCAAGTCAATCTCGCAAGCCCTCCAATTTCTTCTAGAAGTGGTGTCATTTATATGTCGCTAATATGGAACACAGACCTCTCACTGTCCCAGAACAAAGTGGCAGCCTCGATCAATCTGTTGTTTGGCTCAATGTCTAGCAGGGAAGGCAAGTTACCCAGGTACTTCTTTACATGTTTCTTATTACTTGAGGAAAGGTCCTCCCACCAATCTAGTAGCAATGGTGGAATGTTTCTAACCATACCGAATCTGAGGACCTCGTGCCTCATTTTCTACAAAACAAAAGGGTTAGGCCTTTCTCTCCCACCAGACTCGACTATTTATACATTCATGATTAGCATATTGGCATTTAGTTCTCCAAATTAATGCACAGAACGTGGTTGTATCCGTTGGGATTATGGAAACCCCGGTGGACTTTGAATAAGGCTTATCTTAAAGGATCATTATGTGGACAACATAACTGATCCGACTAGGTTTGACCATGATGCATACACAATTTTGATCAGAGTAAGGTTACTATAGGGTTTTAGACTGGTACCCTCAAGCGAACAACTTGAGGGGAAAAGGCACAGAACCACCGACTGCACCGTTGATTGACTAGTTTTACCACAAATAAGCCTTTCCGAATTTATAGGTGTCACACCTCCTTTTTCCGCGCCCGGGGGGCGCAGAGGGAGTTTTTTCCAATTAAAGGACAATCGAAACGGGATTCGTTTAATTATTTCAGAGTCGCCACTTGGGAGATTTAGGGTGTCCCAAGTCACCAATTTTTATCCCGAATCGAGGAAAATAATGACTCTATATTACGGTCTGCGTACCAGAAATCTAGATAAGGAATTCTGTTAACCCGGGAGAAGGTGTTAGGCATTCCCGAGTTCCGTGGTTTTAGCACGGTCGCTCAACTGTTATATTCGGCTTATTTATCTGATTTTTAAATACAATTATGAACCAATGTGCCAATTTTAACTTTTAACCGCTTTATTATTATTGTTTTTACAAGAATGTGAACATCGCTTAAAACACGTCTTTGGACTGCGTCACATGAAATGCACCCACAATCCGGAACGCATTTTATTTGATGTTTTGAGATTTGGATTTGGGTCGCATGAAATGCACACCCAAGCTTAGGGAGATAACATTATTAAAGGCGCGCCTAAAGCAACTAGCGCATTATTATTTTTTGGTAGGGCCGCGAAATTTGCTAAACGGCCCATCCCAGAATCTAAGTATTTAATACATATATTTTGCGAGGGCTCCGCAATTTGTACATTTTTTATTTAGCAAAGCTCATCTCTTTTTTATTATTTTTTTTTATTATTTTTTATTATTATTTATTATTTATTTTTACATATATTTTTTTTTTATATATTATTATTTTTTTTAAAAAAAAAAAAGACAAGGCTAAAATGACTACATTTCTTTGTTACTTCGCGAGGTCATGGATCGTAGATTAAACTTATTTGATGAAACGAGTATTTTTCCGCGGGATTAAATTACTACTATGATTTTAACATTTCTACTACATGTACAAACAACTATTAAGACAAACATTGAGATAACAACAATCTGAGCGTGAAGAAACAAAATGCCGAATAACTACTTAACATGAGGGAACAAAAGAAATACATTCCCGAACAAATTTCAATATCATACGGAGCTAATTAACAAGAAATAGCCACTTACAAACATCATGTAAATATGTCTCGCTCATTTGCATACTATTCACATGAACTAGGATTGCATCTCAACGAACACATGTTCATGTTACTAAACAACAAATATGAAGGACATGGACAGAAATGACCTACTTGATATTATCGTCCGATGCGTTGGACCCGCGACGAAACCTCGGAACCTCGGACAACAACCTCGACGTACCGGACCTCGACGAACCAAAGACGACCTCAACGGACCTCACCCCGGACAGCACTTCTGGGCTACCTTTTCGTGCGTTTTCAGTTAGGCTTCAGCCGGTGTATGTGTGTGTGTTTTTTCAGTCAGCCATGGCAAAGGGGGAAGGGTCGTCCATGGCGGGATGTTGCAGGCAGTCGCTTGGACGTAGGGAGTAGAAGCGGCAGCAGTGGAGGAGTGGTTGTGGTCGTCGGAACGGGGCAGCAAGTTATGGAGGTCGACGGACTGGAGGAGTGGTCGTTCGGATGGTGGTTATGGCGTTGTGGCAGTGGTCGGCGATGGAGGAGTCGGGTGGTCATTCATGGAGTGTTGATGGTGGTTATAGACGGAGGGTCGTCGTGGGTTTTTGGACGTGGGAGGTGGCGCGAAGGTTGACGACGGGAGGGGTGGTCGTGGTCAGTAGGGTCGTTTGTTGAGTTTTTTTTTTTCAGCAAGGGGTTTGGCCATCCGAGCTAAGGCCAACAGCTTCTTCTTCTTTTATGAAGAAGAAGCGTCAACAGTACTTGTTTTCTTTTTCTTTTTTTTTTCTTTTTTTTTTTAAATTCCAAAATTCCCAAAAATCCCCCCCCTTGTCAAATGTGTAGTCCGTGTATTTGGCATGGTTTGCCATGAAAAATGAGCCCACGCGTGGTGGGGTTCAAGGCATATGTCCCCCACGCGTGGTGGGGTTCCCCATGTGTCCTGGACACTGTTTATTATGGGCTAGGTCCGAAAATTAGGCCTAAAACCGGGTAGTTTAAACCCGAATATTATTCTTTTGCCCGGACCCGAGAAATAGGAACACGTTGCTTAACTAGTCCTATGTAAGCAAAAATAACTACCAAAAATAAGACTAGTATTCAACAAAACTATATATTTTTTTAAAATATTTTTTAAAGATTTAAAATAGCTACAAAATATTAATGAAACTATTTTTTTTGTAATTTTCGGTTTTCTTAAATATTAAGATAAAATATGAAGTAATATTTTTTGTATTTTTCAAAGTTAAAATGATTATAGAATATTAATAAAACAATTTTTTTGTAATTTTCGTTTTTAATAAAGAAAAAAAATAAAAAGTAATATTTTTTTGTATTTTTCCAAAATTAAAACGACTACAAAACATTAATAGAATTATATTTTTTTGTAATTTTTGAATTTATATAAAGTACAAAAATAAAGTGCAATTTTGTATTTTTCAAGTTGATGAGAGATACATAAACTAAAATTTATATATATACCCTTTTTTGTAATTTTTCTTTTTGCAACGAAATAAAGGAAAAATAGTTAAAATAGCTATACTAGACCCAATTTCACATATTCACACTAAAAATGTGAAAATTCTCGGGGAGGGTCAAAAATCACGTGCTTACAGCTGCCCCTCTTTGACTGGAAACACGAAGAGTTTTCCGACAAAGAACGACTAGCCGTGTTTTTGACCCGACCATTACTTGGACGGACTACACTTCAGGAAAGGGAGGGAATGTGACCGAGCCCTGGTATCTGAGCTGCCTACATATCCTTGGTTATACAGGAATCAGGCCACGTGTAGTTCGGAAATGAGAGAGACAGTGAAGTGTACCGAGGTGAAGAGCCGATCGAGGTGCCGTTCCGTTGAGGTTCCGGTCCGCGGTCCTGTCGTTACAACAAAAATGAAAACTGAAAAAGACTAACTAAGCCTATCAGCTACTAGTTACAAGGATTCCTATCTCTTAAGTCTTCTGAAACTTGGTCTTGAGTCTTGAATGGTGCTTCATACAGACTTTGGATTTGAATCTTGATACTTGCTAGTTGTAGGCGCTAGTTCTTGAGCAGATCACATCTGTTCTCCACTTCCGTGCTTCGGATTCATTCATTTTTCTCTTTTTCTTTTTCTTCTTTTTTTCTTTTTGTTTTTTTGTGACTAGCTTTTGTTGACCCTCTCAGACTGTTGACTCGCATCCTTGGGGCGAGATTCTTGTTGCTTCTATCTTGGATTGAGTGCTGGGGATTTTTGTTGTAATCCTTCTGCTCTCCAGTGGGTCACTGCTTGATTTTGAAAAATGTTTTCTCCGTTCTACAGGCGGGTCCCTGACAATCAAAGCAAACAAAACAAACAAAATTTCCTAACCCAGTTTGTGCTGGGAAGGTTTGTGAGTCGTTAGCAAAATTGTAACTCACTTACACTACTGATGCAATGATGAGAGTGAACTAAAGACTAGGCTAGGATGTGCATCTCCTATGAGTAAAACCAAAACTCTTGCTAGCAAATGTGTCTGCTAAAATAAAACCTCAATGACTCAAACTAGAAAGTGTGTCTTCTATGGTTGAATCGGAATGAGCTAAACTAGGAAGTGCATCTCCTAAGGGTGAAAACTCTAGTGACTAGAACTAGGAAGTGTGTCTCCTATGAACCTGAAAGACCTTGATTAGGAAGTGCGTCTCCTACGGGTAAACTTCAAATGAATCTGGACTAGGAATGGTGTCTCCTATGGTAGAACTTAAAAATGAATCAAACTAGGAAGTGCATCTCCTAGGGGTGAAATCTTTTTAGGAAGTGCGTCTCCTATTGGTGAAACTGAACTTAGGAAGTGCGTCTCCTACTGGTGAAACTTATCTTAGGAAGTGCGTCTCCTACTGGTAAAACTTGCTTAGGAAGTGCGTCTCCTATGGTGAAACTGAACTTTAGGAAGTGCGCCTCCTATGGTGAAACTGACTTAGGAAGTGCGTCTCCTATGGGTGAAATGAACTTAGGAAGTGCGTCTCCTATTGGTGAAACTTGCTTTTAGGAAGTGCGTCTCCTATGGTGAAACTTGAACATAGGAAGTGCGTCTCCTATTGGTGAAACTTGCTTTAGGAAGTGCGTCTCCTATGGTGAAAATAACTTAGGAAGTGCGTCTCCTATTGATGAAACTTGCTTAGGAAGTGCGTCTCCTATTGGTGAAACTTGCTTTAGGAAGTGCGTCTCCTATGGTGAAACTTGAACATAGGAAGTGCGTCTCCTATTGGTGAAACTTGCTTTAGGAAGTGCGTCTCCTATGGTGAAAATAACTTAGGAAGTGCGTCTCCTATTGATGAAACTTGCTTAGGAAGTGCGTCTCCTATTGGTGAAACTTGCTTTAGGAAGTGCGTCTCCTATGGTGAAACTTGAACATAGGAAGTGCGTCTCCTATTGGTGAAACTTGCTTTAGGAAGTGCGTCTCCTATGGTGAAAATAACTTAGGAAGTGCGTCTCCTATTGATGAAACTTGCTTAGGAAGTGCGTCTCCTATTGGTGAAACTTGAACTTAGGAAGTGCGTCTCCTATTGATGAAACTTGCTTAGGAAGTGCGTCTCCTACTGGTGAAACTGAAACTTAGGAAGTGCGTCTCCTATTGGTGAAACTGAAACTAGGAAGTGCGTCTCCTATTGGTGAAATAAACTTAGGAAGTGCGTCTCCTATTGGTGAAACTTGTTTAGGAAGTGCGTCTCCTATTGGTGAAACTTGCTTAGGAAGTGCGTCTCCTATTGGTGAAACTTGCTTAGGAAGTGCGTCTCCTACTGGTGAAACTTATCTTAGGAAGTGCGTCTCCTACTGATAAAACTTGCTTAGGAAGTGCGTCTCCTACTGGTGAAACTGAAACTTAGGAAGTGCGTCTCCTATTGGTGAAACTGAAACTAGGAAGTGCGTCTCCTATTGGTGAAATAAACTTAGGAAGTGCGTCTCCTATTGGTGAAACTTGTTTAGGAAGTGCGTCTCCTATTGGTGAAACTTGCTTAGGAAGTGCGTCTCCTATTGGTGAATTAAACTTAGGAAGTGCGTCTCCTATCGGTGAAATTAACTTAGGAAGTGCGTCTCCTATTGGTGAATGGATTTAGGAAGTGCGTCTCCTATTGGTAGAACTGAATTTAGGAAGTGCGTCTCCTATGGTAAAACTGAACTTAGGAGGAAATGCATCTCCTATGGGTAAAAACGTGGAATGTATGCCTCTGTTATCTGGGCGGGCTCCCGATTTCAACACTTGAAAAGTAAAGACTGAATTTATGCCTCTCATTATACAGATGGGCGCCTGGCTTCAACACTTAAAAGTAAAGACTGAATGTATTCCTCTCATTATACAGGTGGGCGCCTGGTTTCAACACTTAAAAGTAAAGACTGAATTTATGCCTCTCATTATACAGGTGGGCGCCTGGTTTCAACACTTAAAAGTAAAGACTGAATGTATTCCTCTCATTATACAGGTGGACGCCTGGTTTCAACACTTAAAAGTAAAGACTGAATGTATTCCTCTCATTATACAGGTGGGCGCCTGGTAAAACCTGAAATAAAAAGACTGAAACCAACAGATCCTATTTGAGGGCGGATGAACCCAACAGATCCTATTTGAGGGCGGATGAACCCGACATATCCTATTTGAGGGCGGATGAACCCAACATATCCTATTTGAGGGCGGATGAACCCGACATATCCTATTTGAGGGCGGATGAACCCGACAGATCCTATTTGAGGGCGGATGAACCCGACAGATCCTATTTGAGGGCGGATGAACCCGACAGATCCTATTTGAGGGCGGATGAACCCGACATATCCTATTTGAGGGCGGATGAACCCGACATATCCTATTTGAGGGCGGATGAACCCGACAGATCCTATTTGAGGGCGGATGAACCCGACAGATCCTATTTGAGGGCGGATGAACCCGACAGATCCTATTTGAGGGCGGATGAACCCGACATATCCTATTTGAGGGCGGATGAACCCGACAGATCCTATTTGAGGGCGGATGAACCCGACATATCCTATTTGAGGGCGGACGAACCCGACATATCCTATTTGAGGGCGGACGAACCCAACATATCCTATTTGAGGGCGGATGAACCCGAAATATCCTTAAGACTTGAAAATGTCTTACCTCGAATACTTGCTGGGGATTGGGATGAATTTTCCTTTTCTACCTTCCCCATTTTTATTATTATTCTTTTTTTTTTCTATTCCCTTTTTTATTTTTGTTTTGTTTTTGCATAGCTTCTCCCTTCAAAGAATACCTCCCTTGATTACTTACCTGTTGGGGGGGTAAAATGTTATCAGCTGGGGGTACCTGACTTCCAGAAAATTTTCTAAATGGAAGGAAAATTTTCTGCCCCAGTTTGATAATATCCCTTGTGGCATGCGTTTCTGCCTCAATGCCATTTCCCTTACCTGTTCCAAATCAAACAAAATTGTTAGTTTAAAACATGGTGGTTGGTTGTGATACTCCCAATGGGATGGCTTTTCCTTTTTTCCTTCCTTGCTTTGCGTTGCACAACTTGTTGGGGATGATATTATGTGCTAGGGATAATCCCTTCCTGCTGGGGGATATCCCTCTTCTTTTGTGGCATAGCTTGGAAACTGGCATTTTCCCCGACCTTTTAGTCTAGCATTGATTTCGCCAAATCATGCTCACTGCTCTCCTTGCTTTGAGGTTTATAACCTTGGTTTTGGCAAGGATATCCCTCTTGACGCTTGTCAATCCTTTTGTCAATTCCCTTTGCTGGGGATATGTTTCTTGACACTGGCCTCGCGTTTGCTCCCTACTGACTATACCACTTGGATGTACTAGTCAGATCTCATTTTGGAAAGCTGATGGCCTATTTGAAGTCATTTCATACCTGTTCTGACCAGACATACTCTATTGGGGATTTTTCTATGAAAGGAAAAAGATGAAAGGGAACAGGATAAAAAGACAAAGGAAGAAACATGACTCTTTAACAAAAGAAACTATAAATAAAAAAACCCTATCAAATGCAGATACCGACTCTAATGGCCATGACATGCGTATGTGGCCTATCCTTTACCGCCAATCATCTTTCAAGATCCTCAATTGGCGATTCCCCATCTGATTCCCAATCTTATTCGACTTGCAGTGCCCGAAGGGTTTTCACTATCAAGCCTCTCTCATTTTGGTTTTCTCTCAGCTTTCATCGCCTTATGGTGCCTGTGAAGGTTTTCACCGATAAGACTCTCTCATTTGTATCATTTTCCAGCTGGGGATTTGGAGTGTCGTCGGCATGACTCTTTCTGCTGGAGATTAGAGTCCTTTCTGTTGGGGAAACAGAATGTTATGTTCGCCGGTAAGAATCTTATTTGTCTGACTTGGCATCTTTTGAAGACTGGTCAGAAGGTCTTTCTTTGGACCGTAATGTGGGTTTTGGATAGGGCTAGAAAGAAAGGGTATAAAAGGCTCAAAAAATGCATTAATTTTGGGTTATTAATTACAACCTTCGGAATTAGATTTATTTACAACAAACGCAACTTTTGCCCCAGTTTCTTGCTTGGGGATATTTTAATTGATTTTTTTTTCATTTTTCAAAACTATGACCGAGCCGTGAAGCGCCTACGTATCCTCTTTGAGGAATCAGGTCAAACGTAGTTCCCAATTCCTCTTTTTCTTTTGACTTTCCTTTTTTTTTGCTTTTTATCATTTTTCTTTTCTTTTCTTTTTCCCCTTTTTTTCTCTTTTTTCGTTTTGTTGTTTTCTTTCTTTCTCTTTTTTTTTTCGTTGTTACTGATTCCGAACGAGGGGTATGAAAGAAAAATACATAAGGCTCAAAAGGGGTAACGAAGGATAAAGTGTTTGGGTAGCAGAACAAAATGCCTTCGTCATTCCAGTCTTCAACACATGCCAAGTGCAAACAACACAATTAAACCATAGATTTATAGCTCTTCCGATGGTGCCGGACTTGACAATTATATTCAACATCTGTTTGTTCATTTGTCACTTCTAAAACACCGTTGGGCGACACTCTCATTCTCATTATTATGAACGACCCTCATGCCAATTTAGGCGAATCTTTCTTTAACGGTTTTCTTTGTGTTTAACTTGCCCCAGTTCCACATGACTCGGGCTCCAAATAATCTCAAACCGTCCTTATTTTCTTTAAATGGTTTGATCGCCTTTCTGGGGTTTTATGATTAACTTTAAAGACTAGGCCCAAATTGGGTGCGCATGTCATGTCCCTAGAATCGGTATTGAATAAAAAATGATAAAAGGACTAAACAAAACTTGAAATAAAAAGGACCGGATTTTGCATTAGATTACCGGTGAAATGGTTTGAATGACCAGACAAACAAAACAACCAGAATAAAATTCTAACCCCGCCTCGACAAAACTTAAACAAACTTATATGTCAAAATGGAAAGATAGGAAGGTTTGACACAAGACAAATCCAAATGACAATCCTAATAATCCGAACAGCGGAAATGACAACAAAATAGACCATCAAAGATCCTCTCCGGTTGACCCAAAATGGAGTGTCTTTCCAACTGCAAAGCATGACATTTTAGCCATTGATCTCTATATCAACATTGCCAAGACCATCCCCAACTTCAGTATTATCAACATCAATCAACAAGTTCTCAAGATGATTCGCCTGCTCCCTGTCACTGTCGTCGATCACAATTGTCCCTTCCTGAATCATTCTTTCGATTTCCTTTTTCAAAGAACGACAATCTTCAATGCTATGTCCTTGGACATTAGAGTGGTACATGCATCGTACAGCAGGATTGAACCCTTTTGCATATGGATCTGGAGTATAGCCAAGGAGCGGCTCAATCAGTCCTGAAAGCTTTAGCTTTTCAAACAAACTTGCGTAGGACTCCCCAATTGGCGTGAAATTGTTTCCTTGCCTTTGTTTTCCCCCTTGCCCCTGTTTTCTAGGGTCGTTGGGTGCTTGGAAACGATGTGAAGGCAAGAATACATTATGTGGTGTTGGCTCTCGCCAGCGGGGGTGACCTGATGGTTGACCCTGCGACCGGACCTCGTTCGAAGGATAATACTGAGGCGGATTATGTGGAGCTCGGGGGCAGGCTTGGGCATGATGGTCTGAAAAGAGTGGCTCTAATGGTGGGTAGTAGGGTTGTGGAAGGTTGTATGGAGTGTGTGGATAATTTGTATGACTGGGCCTGGGCTGGTAGTGAGGGGAAGGACCTCTGAATTTGGACCCAGTACTTGCTTCGACTGATGCGACCTCGAGCACACCTCCCGCGCCGCTCTGAATAGCTTGGGTCGTTGCCTTGAGCGCTGAGTAATTTAGGATTTTGTCAGACCTTAGGCCCTCCTCTATCATGACCCCTATCTTTACCACTTCATTGAAGGATTTCCCAACCGTTGTCACCAAGTGACCAAAGTAAGTTGGATCAAGTGTTTGCAAGAAGCAGTCCACCATTTCTCCCTCTTTCATGGGAGGATCAACTCTGGCCGCTTGTTCTCTCCAGCGGAAACCAAACTCACGAAAACTTTCCCCGGGCTTCTTTTCAGTCCTCAGCAATGTGAGACGGTCAGGGACTATCTCGAGATTGTACTGGAAATGACTTGCGAAAGCCTGCGCCAGATCATCCCAAGTATACCACCTACTGGGATCCTGCCTGGTATACCATTCTAGCGCAGATCCGCTCAAACTCTGGCCGAAATAAGCTATTAGCAGCTCATCCTTGCCGCCTGCCCCTCTCATTTTGCTACAGAATCCCCGCAAATGTGCCATGGGATCACCGTGCCCTTCATATAAATCAAACTTAGGCATCTTGAACCCAGCCGGGAGTTGGACGTCTGGGAAAGGGCATAGATCTTTGTATGCTACGCTGACCTGGTTGCCCAAACCGTGCAGGTTCCTGAAGGACTGCTCCAAGCTTTTGAACTTTCTCAACACTTCATCCTGTTCAGGGGCCTTAACCGGCTTCTCAACCTCTGCCGGGACTTCCAAATGGGGATTGTAAGCCTGTGGTTCGGGTGCATGGAATGTAGGTTCAGGGGGATAGAATTGTGTATCGTGAGCCTGAAACAATGGCTCACTGGTCGTTCGTTGCAAAGGGGCCGATGCAGGTCCCACAAAAATGGGAATATTGGGTGTTGGGAGAGGTTGATGGGGTGGTGGAGCTTGGGAATCATGAGGGCTTCTTTCGTGATGATAGAGGGGATTTGGGCGGCTTGTGGAGGGGCCAGAGTGAGGGTATTCCGGCATGTGTCCCAGTGTCTCAGGGCTCTTTTGTGTTTTGGCCAGGGCTAGCTGCATTGCATGCATCTCTAGTCCCATCCTTTCAATCTTTTCCATTGCCTCTTTTAGCAACTGGCTCATCGGCCTTTCTTCCTCATTACTATTCTCTGAAGTAGTCATGCTTGTTGCTACCGGTCCTTTGGATCTGGTTTGGTATGAATGTGTTGCCAGAATTCTTTAACAACTAACTGTCTGGTTATCAGACAACAACAAACTTTGTTAGTGTTAGAGCTTAACAGATTTGATCATAACACATAGAGGATGCAATGCACCTAGGCAGTTAACCGTTTCTACATGCTTTGCTTCAAACCACATGCGTCATCCCGGTTTGTTCATTCGTCTCTTTTTAGAGTATTCTGCGAAACCCCGCGTCTTATTTTATTTACATTTTCTTTTCTTTATTTATTAAAAGCGGTCGAATCTTATGGGGATTGCCTACGTATCACGTCCCCGCGTGAATCAGACCAGGCGTAGTTCTGCCAATAAAAGATAAACAACACTAAACACACATTTTTTTTAAAAAAAAAAATTTAAAACAAACTGGGTTTTAAGGATTTAAAGATTACCCACCAGCTTGAAAATTAAACAACCGGCATGTTCTAATCAAAAGATTGGTAGACTTAAAACAAAATTCCAGCTCCCTTTCTCTGTTCGAAAAATGCCACCAAATGGTTATTTTTGCAAATGTGGCCCCTTCCAATTTTCTCATGAATTTTGAGGCCGGGGAGGATTATTTTGACACTTTGAAAGTTGTCCATTCTTTTACGAAAATAACCTTTCGACAACTGAAAGATACTCTAAGGCTATTTCGGCAAGAACGGTTTAAGACGCGGCCGAAGCTGGCTCGGCTTATTATGACAAAAGACGGTATTCACATGACCGCTGACTCTTTGATTTTTTTTCAAATTATGATAAAAACCTTGTATTGCAAACACGGCCTTTCGACGTCTCGGGGACGAAGCTTTTTAAGGCTGTGTGGGTCAACTGGACCAAAATCCTAAACATGACCCAAAGGTGGCTGTTTATGCAAAGTCAGCCTTCCGGCGTCCCTTTTGGGAACATTCGGCTATTTATGACAAAACAACATCACCTGACTTATTTATAACTCTTTTTATCGTTTTTCAAAATTAGAAAAGTCAATATTGCGAACACGGCCTTTCAACGTCTCGGGGACGAAGATTTTTAAGGCTGTGTGGGTCAACTGGACCAAATCTTAAATATGACCCAAAGGTGGCTGTTTATGCAAAGTCAGCCTTCCGGCGTCCCTCTCGGGAACATTCGGCTATGTCTTGATAAAACAACGTCACCCGACTTCTTTATGACAAAATTAAAATTTGACATGTTATTCTTTTATTATTATTTTTTTTGTTTTTGGCTATTTTAGCAAAGGTGGGGTTGGACCCGATGAGGGTTGCCTACGTATCTCACATCCGGTGAGAATCAAACCCGCGTAGTTCGGGTGATTAAACTATTTTTGAGAGGACCTTTTCCATTTTCTATATTTTTTGTTTTTGTTATTTTTTTCCACAACAATCAAATAGACTATTATTTTTCATTCATAACAAACAAACAAATTAACGAAAAACATAAAACATTCCTTCTTTTTTGAGAAGGTGGGGTTGGACCCGATGAGGGTTGCCTACGTATCTCACACCCGGTGAGAATCAAACCCGCGTAGTTCGGTCGATCAAGGATAAGTAGATGAACTAACTTTTTTTGAATTTGAAAGAACTACTTTAAAAGAAGAAAGGAAGTATAATTTTTTATTTTTGATTGATTTTCTTTTTAAAAGAAACACTTCTAAGATATATTTTTGAATTTCATTTGCTTCTTTTTTTTTATTCTAAAGAAGAAGAAGAAAATATTTTTTGGAATTTTACCTTTAATAAAAGAAATGCTTCTAAAATGTTTTTTTTTTCTGAATTTTCTAAAGAAGAATCAAAATATTTTCGGATTTTTATTTATCTATTTTATCTTTTTGAATTTTGAACTTTCTTTTGATTTTTTTTTTTGGATTATATATATACTTATTTTTGGAACAAATAATAAAACTCTTTTTATTTTTATTTCTGGCAAAACAAACTATTTTCTTTAATATTTTTTAAAAAAACAGACAGAACAATGGTGATTTTTTTTTTATTCTTCCTTTGCTTTTAATATAACAAACCAATAAGACATTTCTTTTCATTTTCTCAAAATTTCGGCAGGGTTTCGATACTACTTGGACATTGGTTTTTTACCTCTAAAAATAAGTAGTTATATCTCCACACTGCCATTTTCTCATCTTTTCACGATTTTCTAATTTGTGGAAAATGATGACAACATATAAAATCTTTTTGATTTTTCCAATACTTTTATTTATTTTTATTATTTCTTTCAAAAATGTGGCATGGGAGACATAACGATTTCCAAGACTTCTTGGATTCCGCAAATGCTCCCCATGCGCTTTTCCCAACATATGAAGCGTGGGGGACATATGGGAATTCCAAGACTTCTTGGATTCCACAAATGTTCCCCATGTGCTTTCCCAAAAAGCAAGCGTGGGGGACATAGGGAATTCCAAGGCTTCTTGGATTCCACAAATGTTCCCCATGCTTTGATTAAAATAACATCATGCTGGAAACGACCAAATGACCCATACGCCCTTGACTAAATACAACATGTAGCACATAGGATGCCGAAAGATTGTCTATTATTTTCAGGTTGCTTGTCCTAGACGGACCCAACCCCTATGTTGAGTCCCCTAAGTCAAATGCACATGATGCAAATAAACGTTCCTACTAGGGATCCGGCATGTGGCTTTGTTATACTAGGTTCAAAAACCTGGGTCGGTGTTCTAGACAGTGTACCCGAGCGGACAACTCGAGCTGAGGAAGGTGCTCCTTTCCGGGAACCAAAAGGCCAGCCGGCTTAGAAACTTTCCGAGCCTCTTTTATTTAGGGTATGACACTAACAGAATAGGGAGTCTCAACCAGTAAGCACATCCCCGGAGGTAAGAAGAGAAAGGTTTCGGCACAGTTTATATACAGTTCAAATAATATCAAAGCGGTAAAAGCAGCATTTAGCACATTAGGCTCAAAACATGTAATAATCAGATAATAAATAAAGCCAAATAATAACAATTATTCTAAGCTCGAATTCTTAACCCTGAACCAGTGGTTCTGGGTGTCACATCCCCAGCAGAGTCGCCAGAGCTGTCACACCTCCTTTTTCCGCGCCCAGGGGGCGCAGAGGGAGTTTTTTCCAATTAAAGGACAATCGAAACGGGATTCGTTTAATTATTTCAGAGTCGCCACTTGGGAGATTTAGGGTGTCCCAAGTCACCAATTTTTATCCCGAATCGAGGAAAATAATGACTCTATATTACGGTCTGCGTACCAGAAATCTAGATAAGGAATTCTGTTAACCCGGGAGAAGGTGTTAGGCATTCCCGAGTTCCGTGGTTTTAGCACGGTCGCTCAACTGTTATATTCGGCTTATTTATCTGATTTTTAAATACAATTATGAACCAATGTGCCAATTTTAACTTTTAACCGCTTTATTATTATTGTTTTTACAAGAATGTGAACATCGCTTAAAACACGTCTTTGGACTGCGTCACATGAAATGCACCCACAATCCGGAACGCATTTTATTTGATGTTTTGAGATTTGGATTTGGGTCGCATGAAATGCACACCCAAGCTTAGGGAGATAACATTATTAAAGGCGCGCCTAAAGCAACTAGCGCATTATTATTTTTTGGTAGGGCCGCGAAATTTGCTAAACGGCCCATCCCAGAATCTAAGTATTTAATACATATATTTTGCGAGGGCTCCGCAATTTGTACATTTTTTATTTAGCAAAGCTCATCTCTTTTTTATTATTTTTTTTTATTATTTTTTATTATTATTTATTATTTATTTTTACATATATTTTTTTTTTATATATTATTATTTTTTTTTAAAAAAAAAAGACAAGGCTAAAATGACTACATTTCTTTGTTACTTCGCGAGGTCATGGATCGTAGATTAAACTTATTTGATGAAACGAGTATTTTTCCGCGGGATTAAATTACTACTATGATTTTAACATTTCTACTACATGTACAAACAACTATTAAGACAAACATTGAGATAACAACAATCTGAGCGTGAAGAAACAAAATGCCGAATAACTACTTAACATGAGGGAACAAAAGAAATACATTCCCGAACAAATTTCAATATCATACGGAGCTAATTAACAAGAAATAGCCACTTACAAACATCATGTAAATATGTCTCGCTCATTTGCATACTATTCACATGAACTAGGATTGCATCTCAACGAACACATGTTCATGTTACTAAACAACAAATATGAAGGACATGGACAGAAATGACCTACTTGATATTATCGTCCGATGCGTTGGACCCGCGACGAAACCTCGGAACCTCGGACAACAACCTCGACGTACCGGACCTCGACGAACCAAAGACGACCTCAACGGACCTCACCCCGGACAGCACTTCTGGGCTACCTTTTCGTGCGTTTTCAGTTAGGCTTCAGCCGGTGTATGTGTGTGTGTTTTTTCAGTCAGCCATGGCAAAGGGGGAAGGGTCGTCCATGGCGGGATGTTGCAGACAGTCGCTTGGACGTAGGGAGTAGAAGCGGCAGCAGTGGAGGAGTGGTTGTGGTCGTCGGAACGGGGCAGCAAGTTATGGAGGTCGACGGACTGGAGGAGTGGTCGTTCGGATGGTGGTTATGGCGTTGTGGCAGTGGTCGGCGATGGAGGAGTCGGGTGGTCATTCATGGAGTGTTGATGGTGGTTATAGACGGAGGGTCGTCGTGGGTTTTTGGACGTGGGAGGTGGCGCGAAGGTTGACGACGGGAGGGGTGGTCGTGGTCAGTAGGGTCGTTTGTTGAGTTTTTTTTTCAGCAAGGGGTTTGGCCATCCGAGCTAAGGCCAACAGCTTCTTCTTCTTTTATGAAGAAGAAGCGTCAACAGTACTTGTTTTCTTTTTCTTTTTTTTTTCTTTTTTTTTTTAAATTCCAAAATTCCCAAAAATCCCCCCCCTTGTCAAATGTGTAGTCCGTGTATTTGGCATGGTTTGCCATGAAAAATGAGCCCACGCGTGGTGGGGTTCAAGGCATATGTCCCCCACGCGTGGTGGGGTTCCCCATGTGTCCTGGACACTGTTTATTATGGGCTAGGTCCGAAAATTAGGCCTAAAACCGGGTAGTTTAAACCCGAATATTATTCTTTTGCCCGGACCCGAGAAATAGGAACACGTTGCTTAACTAGTCCTATGTAAGCAAAAATAACTACCAAAAATAAGACTAGTATTCAACAAAACTATATATTTTTTTAAAATATTTTTTAAAGATTTAAAATAGCTACAAAATATTAATGAAACTATTTTTTTTGTAATTTTCGTTTTTCTTAAATATTAAGATAAAATATGAAGTAATATTTTTTGTATTTTTCAAAGTTAAAATGATTATAGAATATTAATAAAACTATTTTTTTGTAATTTTCGTTTTTAATAAAGAAAAAAAATAAAAAGTAATATTTTTTTGTATTTTTCCAAAATTAAAACGACTACAAAACATTAATAGAATTATATTTTTTTGTAATTTTTGAATTTATATAAAGTACAAAAATAAAGTGCAATTTTGTATTTTTCAAGTTGATGAGAGATACATAAACTAAAATTTATATATATACCCTTTTTTGTAATTTTTCTTTTTGCAACGAAATAAAGGAAAAATAGTTAAAATAGCTATACTAGACCCAATTTCACATATTCACACTAAAAATGTGAAAATTCTCGGGGAGGGTCAAAAATCACGTGCTTACAATAGGTAATAAATAGGAAGAGTGCAACCACTCATTAAGCGTTGCTATAGGATTTGATATGCACAAGTGAAATATGATGTGGAGCATAATTTATGCAGCAATTAATAGCATGTAGTCAGGTATTTGCACGTAGGAAAAATAAATACAGTATTTAAATAATTGAAATATAGTTACGAAAAAAGAAAACACAGAGACAAGTCAGTTTCAGGAATAAAAGAACCATAAATGCTTAAAGGAAAATAGATAATTAAATCCAAATAAGGGGAAAAGGTATGGGATAAAATATGTTTGGACTAATTCACAAAAGATAAGTGTGTTATGGTAATAGCCTAATGGTATCTCTAGTGGAGTCGCCATGCTGTCGTGCCCCTTTTTTTCCTCCGCAGAGAGAAGTCCGGGTTTCGATATTCATGGGGGGTAATAACTCATTTTCCTTTGGGAATTTGGGTTTTTGAAGAGTCGCCATCTAACGGATTATGATGCGTTAGGGCACCTAGAGCGATTAACTCTTGGATTGGTTTGCATTACCAGAGATTTAGGGTAAGAGCTCAAAATAACCTTGAGGGGAATGTGTTAGGCACCCTCGGTCCACAACGGTGGGTCCCGGCCAAACTTATACTTATGAACAAGTCCATTAACAAATAAATAGTTTTAAATACATGATTACAAATAAGAGCGGATTTGGACATTACGTGACTCAAATAATGAGACAAAGGAAAAGCTTAAATAAATTGTATACATATAGTGAAAGTTTAAGCTGAGGATTTTTTGGGAAGAAGGGGTCCTAGGTTGGTTAGCCTACAAGATTATCCCACGCAGTGTCCGGTAAACACTGCTCAATGACATTAGCGCATAGTCATCATATTCATATCTACCCTTCCCATCCCTTAGTGGTTATTAAAGCGAGTGTTGTTTAACGATCTCTATTGCGTGCTGTTACCCGTCCCTTCTTAATTTTCCTAGAGAAAATCAGTACATCTACCTATAGGCAGTTCTAGATAGACCCTTAAGGTTTAAAAGGAGAAAATACTAGGTGACATGCAAGAACAAATAGGACTTTAGCAAATAAGGCAGAAAAGAAGCAATTAGAGGCTCAGGTTTACCTCCACAAATAGTGCACATAAGCAGCACGACTCAAGCACAAATAAGGGCAGTATTATTAAACAGGATCCCAAGGTATGATATCTAAGTGAATATCAAAACATAGAAGATAGGCAGTTTATTTTATAAACTCAGAAGTAGTGGCCCTATCAGTTTGCCTACTGATTTTAAGCATGTTAACCATTAAACAGTAAACACATAAAGAGGCAGTTTCCAGTTTTATAAAACTTTGATTACCTAGGGCTTGCCTATGTGAGGGATCATGCACAAGATTTACCAGAGTTATTAAAAATAGTTTAGAAGTTATTATACCTAAAGTATGTTGTTCTAAGCGTTGTAAATCTGAGAATACGGGGAGTTATTACCAGTATATTTAAAATAGTAGAATCAGAGGTGATATCATCTTATGTCCCTTTTCATGCATCAATAGTTTAACTAGGTGTGACTGAGCAAGTATGAACGAGATCCTAAAATAGGGTATCTAATATGCACATATAAAATGCAGAATGATTTATATGCGAAATTCCTGAAGCATGATTTCTAAATGCACAGAGAGTTACAACATTTTTAAGCATGATTTCCAGATACATAGGAGTAACAATTTTATATTAATGCTGTTATTTAGCCTAGAAGCAGGATTTCTAAGTGATAAATAAGGTCAAATGAGATGTTGAAGTAGTAAACCTAAAACATGATATCTAATGCATGACATGCTTTGAATGTGTTGGTCCTAGACATGGATTCTAATGCGCATATAGGAAATGTAAGCCTAAGGCATGGTTTCTACCCATTGATATTGATAACATATATAACTACCCTCCCTTTTTCATTAGACAGCCCCAATATTCATTTACAATAATTATTACAAACCAATATTGAAATGAATTACATAGATAAAGAAAAATAAGAAGTTACACTATAGGGAGCCTGAAAACAGGCCCGGATTTCCAGAACCTCAAATGCCCAGATTGTTTCATAGCCTTTCTCATATCCGGGTGTGTCAGAGTTCCCTAAGGACCTCAAGGGATTCCGGGCAGTGCTCACACCCCGATTTAATAACCATAACTGAGTAAGTGCAGTGTGGAAGAGTCAGCTCCAATGCCTTAGAGTTTAGAAGGATCTCATAGGATCCCTAAGCAGTCACACATTGGAGAGGCCAGAACTTAAGGACCTAAGAGTAGTGTGAGAGTGCTTGACATAGTTTTGAAAATGTTTGAATGAAAACAGTGTTGAAAGAGACTCAGTTGAAATAGTTTTATATAATAAAGAGAGTTGCTCGGTAAAATAATTTTTGACAAGAGTTGTGGAATCAAATAAACAACACACCCAACACAGAACCAAAACAGGTTCTGCAACATTCAAAGAACAGCCTTCACATAGGGGTAATAGGAATTGGGGACATATAAAGCATATGCAATGAACACATAACAGACAAAAATGTACATAGCTACAGAATCAGAAGTATTCTAGGGGGTTCATGGGATTAGGGTACAGCATGAACTTCAGTATTAACACAGAACCAAGTAACTTAAGGTACAAATAGTTTTGCCAAAGAAAGGTTCATAGTAAAACCAGTTAAACATAAAATGGAACAGAGTCACATTGAGACATACTACAAAGGGGGGTAACATTTCATAAGCGTGCTGATCCTAATAGGGGTAGTACGTAACATAACTAAATAGAGAAGAAAGCATCTCAACTACAGGTTGCACAACAAAACCATAGATAGAAACATACTAGAAACAAGATAAACTGAAGTAGTAAAAGAAACATATTGTTTTTGAAACTTGAATTGAAATCAAAACATACTAGTATATAAGATAGTAAACACAAAGTGGAGGATAGGAAGGAACAATAATTAGCCTTGGCTCAAAGCCAGCTAATTCGAGACAGTAAGAAGTAGCAAAGAAAGAAAGCAGAAAGCTTTGAGTGTGAGAGAGTTTTTGAACAAATGTGTTCGTGTGTTTTTGTTAATGAGAGAGTATATATATAGAGTTTGAAACTAAGTAGAATAATAAGGTAAGAATCAAAGTCATGCAGTAATTATGGACCTAGGTATCAATTAGTATAAAATTAGTATAAGTAATCCCTTAATTAAGGGAGTTAGCTTCAAATGGTAAAGATAAATAAGGAAGGAGATCACATAAGACTGGAATATAACACATAAGAAAATAATTTCAGCATAGTACAAGTATAGAACATGTAATTAAGGCTAAGTACATAATATTCCAATTAAGGAAATAAAAAAAGAATCAGTTGACAACATAGTCAACCATAAAATAAGGCAATAAAAATAACGTAGAGGTTGAAAATCAGTAGAGAATATCACAAGAGATTAGTGAAGGATATCAATCACAGGGAATCAAGGATTCCAATGGACAATAGTACTGGTTTAGGGAAAATTACCATTAATCTCTATGAAAAACGGAATAAACACATAGTAGACAAGAAGAGGCAAAAAATCAGAAACCCTAATAGCACAGTAGGATAAAAATCACACAAAATCAGGGATTCGCATAGAACATAGTACTGATTAGAGAAATTAACAGAATAAACATAATATAGGTGGAAAAAGCAAAAATCAGAAACCCTAATGAGCATAATAGGGTAAAATCACAGAAACTCAGAACGTTTATGAGAAACAAGCATGCATTAAGATTAAACGAACAAATCATCAAATACAGACTCAGAACCCAGGATTAAAACCAAGAACTAGGGTTTTCAATATGATAAATCAGATAAAAGGGAAAAACTTAAATAACCGTTTAAACATAGTAAGAATCATAGAATAATACCAAAAAATCAGAGGGAAAGTCATTTTGAGAAGGGGTTAAGAAACCCTAGTTTGAAGATGAAAAGGCGTTTTTGAAAAATCGGAGAGATTCTTAAGAAAACAGTAAAGATAACTCAAAATATACTCAGATTTGTGGTAGATCTGAAGAGTCAAGAGATGGGTTAGGGTTTTAGAGAGAGACAAAGAGATTCCGACTTAGAAGCCATGGATCTAGCCGAAAATATAAAGATCTTACTTGGACAGGCCAAGGGTGGCCTAAGAACGGCCAGAATCAGACCATAGGTGTGAGTTGAATAGCCGCTGGTCCCTTGAGGACCTTAGGGTAGCAATAATCTGGCATGGGGGGAGCCATGGAGGCTAGGGGTGGTGGTGGAACCACCATTGTTACCAGCAAGCCAACGGCAGGTGAGAGGAGCTTAGGGTTTAGCAGAGAGAGCTTGAAAGAGATGAGAGGATGTAATGACGGAGAATAAGAGAGAATGAGAGAATGGGAATGAGGGTTTGGGGGGTAGTCTTTTAGGTTAATTATGGTATGGGTGAATCTGGTCCGTTGATCAAAATTGATCAACAATCCAGATTAAACAAGAAATTGGGTCGGGGGATTAATGGATTGGGCATGTGATGTTTGGGCTAATTTAAATGAGTTTGGGGTCTAGTTTAATTAGACTAGAATTGAAATGCAATTAGGCCATATTTTAAATAGCCATTTTAACACTATATAATTTATAATAAATAATAAATAATTTCTGAAAAATAATTTCGTGTACTAAAATAATCTAAAATAGTTTTAAAATATTTTAAAAATATAAAAGACTATTTTATGTATTAAAACCGTAATTATGCCTTAATAGGGCTAGTATTGCAAATATAGGCAAATTGACTTTAAAAATGCAAATGCAATTATAAAAATATACTAAAAATATCTTAACAATATTTTGGCATAAATGTAGAATTTAGATGGCTAAATCACTATAAAAATAATTTGAAGGATAATTATTGGAGATTTTATGAGTAAAAAGGGAGGAAATAAATCAATTTGAAGCCTTTAAAAATTATAGAAAAATTATAAAAATGCTTATGCATGCTTATATATGTATATGCTATTTTGAAAGTATATTTATGTATTAATAAATATATAGAAAAAATTGGGTATCAACAGTCATATGATGACATCACCGGTTTGAGCACGTCCATAGTGGCTCACAAGCTGCCTACCAATCCCATGTGTCCGCCGGTGAAGCAGAAACTCCTCAGGGTGATTGAGTACAAGATATGAGCCTGAGAATCAAAGAGGAGGTTACTAAGCAGCCAAAATCCTCAAGGTGGTTGAGTACCCAACCTGGTTAGCCAACATTGTGCCAGTTCTGAAGAAACATAGGGAAGTCAAAGTATGTGTTGACTATCGAGAATTAAATAGAGCAAGTCCCAAGGACGATTCTCCACTGCCAAATATACACATCCTGATCGACAATTACGCCAAGAATGAACTCCAATCCTTTGTAGATTGCTTCGTAGGTTATCACCAGATTTGGATAGACGAAGAAGACATAGAGAAAACAGCTTTTATTACACCATGGGGGTATACTGCTACAAAATGATGCCCTTTGGTATAAAGAATGCTGGAGCTACTTACATGAGGGTCATGACAACCATCTTCCATGATATGATAAACAAAGAAATAGAGTTATATGTGAACGACATCATTATCAAATCCAAGAGGGCCGCATATCACATAACGGACTTGAAACTGAACCCCGCAAAGTGTGCATTCGGGGTTCCCGTAGAAATATTAATGGGATTCATTATCAGTCATCGGGGATCGAGCTGGACCCATCCAAAGTTAAGGCTATTCAGGAGTTACCGCC
This sequence comes from Nicotiana tabacum, assembly GCF_000715075.1. NCBI lineage: Eukaryota > Viridiplantae > Streptophyta > Magnoliopsida > Solanales > Solanaceae > Nicotiana > Nicotiana tabacum. Next base: position 81,991,385 of record NC_134095.1, read on the forward strand.
GCCCGGGAGCAAAAAGGACGTGATGAGCTTCCTGGGATGTCTCAACTATATCAGTCGTTTCATAGCACAGTCCAGAGTCATATGGGAACCCATCTTCAAGATGCTGAGGAAAGATGCCGAGACAAGCCAGACCGAGGATTGTTAGTCCCTTCTTTAAGGATCATACAGGAAGCCGAACTCAGCGATGCAGAATGGGTAAGGAGTCGCTTTGAGCAATTGGCCCTTATAGATGGAAAAGGGATGAACACAGTATGTCACGGTTAGCTTTACCAAAACAGAATGTCTATAGCTTTCAACAAAAGGGTCAAACCAAGACAATTTGCACCAGGACAACTAGTACTGAAAAAGATCTTCCCACATCAAGATGAAGCCAAAGGGAAATTCTCTCCCAATTGGCAAGGTTCTTATACGGTGCACAATGTGCTAATAGGAGGAGCGCTCATACTTGCAGAAATGGACGGAGAAGTTTGGCCAAAACTAATCAATTCAGACGCAGTCAAGAGATACTATGCTTAGACTATTTACATTTCCTCATCTGATATAATTGAACTACGCTTGACCTGATTTCCGTTTAAGAGGGAATACATAGGTAGCCCTCTGGGTTCGGTCATATCATAATAAAATCTCCATTTCCCTTAAGATCAGAAACTGGGGTAGTATTTTAAGGAGGACCCTCAAATTTTTGGATCAAGTCCAGCCGACACCAGAACGCTATAAAGTCAAATATTGGCTAAGAAACTGGGGCAGAATTTTGAGAAGGCTTCTCAAAATTCTGAAGAAGGTTCAACGAGTTCGTCACTCGCAAATGACCGAAGGATCATCTACCAAACTTGGGCAGAATTTTAAGGAGGGCCGTGAAAATTCTAATACGAGAAAGATGCAAGGCTTTTGAAATGTGTTACAGTCACTAGTTCATCTAAAAACTACTTGATATTTCAATATGTTTCTAAATAACTCTATTTTTATCAATAATTGCATATTTTCGAAAACTCTATTTTCGTAATAGTCAGGTGTTGCCCAGGGAAACTCAAACGAGGCCTCCAAAACAGAGCATAGCAAGTCCAACAGAAAAAGACGTGAACCAACCTCCCCTTATGAAACTTACAGTTTTTCTTTGAGTGCAGGCACATCTGACGTAACAGTAACATCTGTAAAAATATACACGTAACAAGATCACTATCAATCGGGCCACCAAACACCGAACATATCCCTAGCTAAGAAACATTCTACCCTTATTTGCTATTTTTCTTTGCATGGGACTAAGCCCTATCTCGCGTCCTGCATGAGGCTAATCCTTGCCTCCATATCTGCATGAGGCTAATCCCTGCCTCCATATCTGCACGAGGCTAATCTCTGCCTCCATATCTACATGAGGCTAATCCCTGCCTCCATATTTGCATGAGGCTAATCCTTGCCTCCATACCTGCACGAGGCTAACCCCTGCCTCCATACATGCACGAGGCTAATCCCTGCCTCCATATCTGCATGAGGCTAATCCCTGCCTACATATCTGCATGAAGCTAATCCTTGCCTCCACATCTTTATGAGGCTAATCCCTGCCTCCATATCTGCATGAGGCTAATCCCTACCTCCATATTTGCATGAGGCTAATCCCTGCCTCCATACTTGCATGAGGCTAATCTCTGCCTCCATACTTGCATGAAGCTAATCCCTGTCTCCATACTTGCATGAGGCTAATCCCTGCCTCCATATTTGCATGAGGCTAATCCCTGCCTCCACATTTGCATGGGACTAAGCATTGTCCCTCCTTGCATAAATATTGCTCTATTCCTGTACTATCTATTTGCTTGTCAATCGGGCTAAGCTCTGCCCTTCATTTCACAAGACTAAGCCTTGTCTTGTTAACATCATATTATTGCATCTCATGGGCTAAAATATAGCCAATCTATCCAAGGACGTCATAGTCTAAAGACATCATCCTCATAGCCGGAAGACATCATGCCATGGACTGAGGATCTCTCAAATTTGCATATCATTATTCAAAGGTGTCATGATTTGGAGGCACCATCTTCATGGCCCGAGAACATCATTTCATGGTCTGTGAATCCCTCACTGAACAATTCATGGCCCAGGACATCATGGTCTGAGGACGTCATCCTTAACCGTTCGAAGACAACTTTAATGGTCCAAAGGGAATCTGCATCATGTTTAAATTTTAGCACAAGTGAATGTAGCATCTCTTTACTTGCATGTGGGAGCAGCCTCGCTCCAGTTCCTTCAACTATCTCAAACTTGACCATTCATCATAACCACCTATACTGAAATCCCGCATCCATTCTTGTATCGCCTTCATCGGTGTATTCCACCGATGGATCCAGAACTACACATGGCTAGATTCTTGTAAAACTAGGGATATGTAGGCAGCTCAAAGACCAGAGTCTGGCCTCTATCTTTCAAAACATCCCATTCGGTCAACTTGGCCATCATTTCTTTATCCGAAAACTCTTTCATCCTTCCCGGGTAAAGAGGGGTAGCTGTTGATACCTAATTTTTCCCTATAAAAGTTAAAATACATATATATCTTCAAACTCTTACATTAGCATGGTATTTTTCCATAATTTTTACATTTTTAAAATTAATTTATCTTAGTATTTTATCCATACAAATAATTACAAATTGTATCACAAACATTTTAAAATATTTCTTGATTTATTACTATTTACGGTCCTACTGAGTCCAAATTATTTCATATATAGCCAAATTGGCATCTTTTGGATATAACTGCAATAACTTTGCAATTATAGTCCATGCATACATCACCATATTATTGTGATGACCCGTTCAGTCGTCTCATAAGTTACCACTTTGTTTCCTCCCATTTTTGCTTCTTATTGCTTTGTATAATGGTTCTATGTGTGATCGGGTTGACTGGTTCGGGTTCGGAAAGGATTTGGTAAGGTTTGAGACACTTAGTCTCTTTTGAGAAAGCTTAAGTTGGAAAAGTCAACCGGATGTTGACTTATGTGTTAGAGGGCTCAGATGTAAGTTCCGATGATTCGGATAGCTTCGGGGGGTTATTTGGGACTTAACAGCGTGACAGGGATGAGTTTTGGAGGTCCGGAGTAGGTTTAGGCTTGAATTGGCGAAATTAGATTTTTAGCGCTTTTCGGTTGATAGGTGAGATATTGATATAGGGGTCGGAATGGAATTCTGAGAGTTGCAGTAGTTATGTTGTGTCATTTGGGATGTGTGTGTACAATGTAAGGTCATTCGGACATGGTTTGGTTGGGTTTTTTTTATCAAAAGCGTAATTTAGAAGATTTTGGAAACTTAGGCTTGAATCCGATGTGTTTTGGTTGATTCGGTGTTGTTTGAGGTGTTTTGAAGATTGGTGTAAGTTTGAATAAGGTTTTGGGATATGTTGGTACTTTTGGTTGAGGTCCCGGGGGGCCTCGGGGTGATTTCAGATGGTTGACAGGGAGTTTGAGATTTTGTTGAAGCTGCAGATTTTTCTGCTTCTGGTATTTCCGCACCTGCGGATTAGGGACCGCAGGTGCGATCTCGTAGATGCGTGGAAGGGAGCCGCAAAAGCGGAATGAATCTAGGAGGCAGGAGAGCGCAGAAGCGGTTAGTTAACCGCACTTGCGATGGCGCAGGTGCATCTGATGCATCGCAGATGTGGATCAGGGCTGAGTTAATGAAAAATCGCAGAAGCGATTCTTTGGCCGCAGAAGAAGGTATATGGCCGCAGATGTGAAAATGCCTGGGCCAGATGGTATAAATTGTTCCTTCGCGATTTTTGAGCTATTTTACCATTTCTAAGTCGGCTTTGGAGCTTTTTGGACGATTTTGAAGAGGGATTTCAAAGGAACTTCAGTGAGGTAAGGATTTTGGACATAAAACTCGTTCCTATGGTATTATTTCACGGATTAGAGCTATAATCAATGGATTTTAAGGGTTAAAATTGGGAAAACTAGGACTTTGTATTGGAGACCTAGACTTGAGGATTTGAGTGACCTATTGTGGTCGGATTTTAGTACTTTTGATATGTACGTACTCGTGGGGAGATAAGGAATCCATTGATGTGATTTTTATCGAATTCCGAGACATGGGCCCGGGGGGTCGAGTTTTGGTAATGTCGGGATTTGTGTCGTATATTGATTATTTTTGCTTAGGATTCGTTCCCTTAGAATACCGTGATTCTTATTTTTGATAGATTCGACGCGAGTGGAGGCCGATTCGAGGGGCAAAGGCGTCACGGAGTAGTATTTTCATCGGTTTGAGGTAAGTAACCATTGTAAATCTGGAACTGAGGGTACAAAACCTTGGTATTTGACTTGTCTTTGATAAATGCGGTGACACACATGCTAGGTGACGAGCGTGTGGGCGTGCACCGTTAGGATTGTGACTTGGTCCGTCCTGTAGCGACTATTAAGCCGTGTATTTGATTTTGAGCCTTATGATATTCCGTACTTTAGGCATTTATACTACATTATGGGTTGTATGCCATGTTTGCCACGCAATGCCGACCTGTTGAGACCCTTAGGGGCATTTTTACTATTTTTCCTCACTCTACTTGTTGAAAGCATATACTCAGTCATGTTTTACCTGTTTATTGTTTAAAACTGGTTTTATCACTCTACTTTTAAATGTGAGGACTGTTTGGATTGAGTTTCCTAATTTCTACTATTGTGCCCGAGAGGCTGTGAGGTTAATGACTGAGAGAGGTTGAGAACCTAACGATGAAGATATTTATATGTATGAATTAGGGATCGGGCTGCACGCCGCAGCGATAATTATATGGATCGGGTTGCGCGTCGCAGCGATATGACGCTTGGGCTGTAGGAGCCCCTCCGGAGTCTGTACACCCCTAGTGAGTGTAGTCGACTATAAACTATGGATCGGGCCGCGTCGCAGCGGTTACTATGATTCTTATTATTATTATGAGATATTAATGAGCCTGAGTGCTGAGATTGTGTACTGAGTGACGAGAGCTGAGTCACGAGTGACTGAGAGGCTGCCCGAGAGGCCATATTCTGAGTGATAGCTTACCCGAGGGGCCCAGTTATGATATTTTCACTGATTTCGCTCTTCCTTTAAATAAGCCTCTGTTGGAAAAATTGCTAAGTATATGATTTCAAGTAATTAAACTGAAATTGATGATTTTACGATGAAACTGGTTTTAAACTGTGGAATTTGATATGTTATCCTGTTGTTTATTCATTTATACAATTTTTAACTGCTTCTCACTGCTTTCAGACCTTATTTACTTTAGTTACTCACTGAGTTGGCGTACTCACGTTACTCCTTGCACCTTGTGTGCAGATCCAGGTGCTCGAGCGGAAGAGTGAGGGTCCTCAGCTTATCCAGAGTTTGCCGGATATTGCAAGGTAGCTGCATGGCGTCCGCAGCCCTACTTTCTTCCTTTATCCTTGTTTTTTCACATTTTAGACTTGTTTTGTATCAGACAGTCAGATTTATATATGTTAGAGGCTCTAGACTCGTGACACCAGATGTATGAGATGTGTTGGTTTATGTTTTATTGATTTCCGCACATTTTAGTTGTTTTAGACACTTATTATGAAAATTTTGGTATTTAAACCCGTGTTAGAAAATGGTTTATTAAAAGAAAAAGGGTTATGATCGATGTTTGGGTAGGCTTGCCTAGTAATGTGATAGGCTCCATCACAACTGGGTATTTGGGATCGTGACAATTATTTTACCAGAAATTGGTCCATTATACTTTAAAATATTAAATAATTATTCTAAAGCACCTTTGTGCATGAAAATTATTTTTTTATTGATTAATTATTTTATAAAATAATTTTTTATTCAAATACTTGGGTATTTAACAAATAGCCTTTTTATTCCTTTATTTTTTCAGACCTAGCCTATTAAATCAGCCCAATTTCAACCCCCCCCCCCCAAATCCCAATTCAATTAAACAAGGCCTAAAAACCACCCAGCCCAAACCTAGAGACACCTACCTGACCCAAAACCCCATCAAATCGTGACCGTTGATCCTTTAGATCAACGGTCCATATTAAGACTTTCCTTTTTTTATTCCTAATGACCCCTAACCCTAAATCATTTCCTCCATACATCCGCCCCTGAAACCCTCTCCTCTCTGGTTATCTCTGAGACCAAGCCCTAACCCTAATTGCCGCCAACCAAAACCAAATCTAATATATTTGATTCCTACATGATCAATGGATTCCCATGGCTGTACGAGGCCTCTACTTGTCTCCTATTTTCCCTGGTTGCTCGATTGTGTGGTTTTGTGGAAGGACCTCGAAGAGATCTGGTCCAGATCTCGTTTAAAACTCTTCAAGAGTCTGTCTATGGTTTGTGAGTGATTTCTATCAAAGTTTCACTGCTCAAATCTTTGATTCAAAGGCCATATTCTCTTTACCCTTTCTCTTTTCTTCAAAACTTAGCATTTGGACTTGAATTCATCCATATCCTTGTAGATCTGGAGCGATTTGAGTTCGTCATTGCTTTTTCCTTAAGGCTCCTTTATTCCTTTACTGATTAATAGATTTTTGAACATTTTGTTATATTAGGTTTTGTTTTCTTGTTGTTTGTTGGTCGAACCTCTGGGTATCTGAAGTATTTTCAAACTTCCATGGCTATTCTTTTAGGGTTTTTTTTACTTCTCTACTACTAACCAGTTTTTAAACACTACGCTACTTCAGGTTTTGATTTGTATGATTTCTATTGTTTGAATCTCTGTGTGTTGACGTGCTTTCAAGTTTTCCATGGCTGTTTTCCTTCTTTATGTTTTTTCAAATTAGGGTTTTCTTTGAATTATGTTCCTTCTAATTTCTCTGTGTTCCTAGAAGTTTTACTCAACCTATTTTGTTTATGGGAATTGATATGTTCTTTCCAGAATTGTTGAGTGATTTGCTTTGTTAAAAAATTTGTGTGCATGATTCTTGATTATTTTTGTGTTTACAACCTTAATTAGTCATTCTTGCCTTATTTGATTGCTGTATATTTACTGATTCTTTCCTTAATTAAACCCTTGATTATTTTATTCTGAAGTTCTTTATTTGATTTTATTTGGACTCTTTTCCTTAATAAGGCCACTAATTCTTTACTTCTTTACTCAGTCTGATTTGAACCTCTTGCCTTAACTAGTTCCTGTCATTACCGTTGGCTAATTGCCCTAATTACGGGGAAGACTATGATGAACCTCTTTGTGTGATTGATTCTGAGATCCCTTAATTGCTGATTATTGATTACTTTACCTTATTTGCTCTACTCTTGAACTACTATATAAATTCTCTTATTTAACTTCTTAAAAAAGGAACATTAGTTCATCACTACTCTTACACTATAAAAGCTCTCTGTTCTTTCTGCTACTTCTGATCTTCATTAGTCTTGCCGGATGTAATCCGGGGCTAAAAATTGCACAACACCTATCATACATCTTGTGTTCTCTTTCTCTAACTGGTATGCCTCTTGTTTTGTTCAGCATGCCTACACTATGTCTACTTGTTGATATTTGCCTAGCCTGTCCATTTAAGTTCTTGCCCATTCTGTTTTGCTCATGCTAAGTCATCTAGTCCCTCAGGTAACTCTAGTTGTGTTGTTGTTTTTGTCCAGTGTTCATGCGTTTTCAATATGGCTTTACTATGATCCTCACTCTATGTCTTAATGACCTACCTTATAACTAACCTATTAGTTCTGCAGAACCCCTTGAGAATTCTATGCACCCTATTGTTTATGTGCTCCACTATACACTAAGGTGTATTCTATGTGTCCCCAACCCCTCTCTCCTTGTGTGGAACCTGCTTGCCAAGTGTTTCTGAATATGGTTGTTCTGTGATTTGTGTTTGACTTAAAAGTGTTTTTTCATGCTTTTCTCAAGCTGTTTTACCTCCAAAGTAGTACTGATTTTCATAAAATCTATTCACCTCAAGAACTCTCACTTATCCTTAGGTTATTAAGTCCTGCCCCCTGGTATGTGTACTACTTAGAGGTCCTTGAGATCTCTCTGAACTTTGGCATATCAGGGCTGGCTCTTCCACGCTGCACATAATCAGTCTTTATTTAAGAAAGTCTGGGTGTGAGCACTGCCCGGGATCCTTGAGGTCCTTAGGGAACTCTGACACACCTGGACACAAATGTGGCAATGAATATTGGGCATTTGAGACTAGTGAAGTCCTGGTACACCAGGATTTGCTTTGGGTCTACTTTAGGCTCCCTATAGCTTAATTTATGTTCTATCTATGCAATTTTTATTCAATCATTGGTCTGTAATAATTAATTGTAAACTGATATTGGGGTGACTAGTGAAAAGGGAGGGTAGTTATGTGGTACTGTGGGTATAGCTGGGTAGATAACATGCCTATAGGATTCATTTTTGTTCAAATGTGTTTGTTAGATAACATGCCTATAGGGTTGCTTTGGTTGAAATGTATTTGTTAGATAACATGCCTATAGGGTTTGCTTTGGTTGAAATAAGTTCTATCTACTTTGCTTTACATGATTAAACATCATGCCTATAGGGACTAAAATAACTAAGGTTCAATTTTCATTACATCATATATTCAATGTCGTCTCTTTAGAAATCATGCATGTAGGTTTAATTGATTGTCACACTTGCTCAGTCATTATGCATGTCTAATAATAACTAATAGCGGTTTCATTCATTAAAGATAGAACTCATGTCCATAGAGTAATTATCATATTCAAACTGGAACTTCATATAGTGTCTTGTTAAACATCACTAGAAAGCATGCCTATAGGATAAAGAACTTCAAACTGTTTACTAAAATCGTGACTGCATATGCATACTTAGGCAAGCCTTAGGATGTTAAATAATTGTGAAACCAGTTCTGTTTATGTGTGAAATTATCCAGGCTTAATAGGCTGTAAAACCAGGAGGCAAACTGGTTAGGACCCTGCCACTTCCCTTAAAACAAACGCTACATATTCTGTTTTGTGATGTTTATCTAGATATCATGTTCCAAGGCTTTCTGAACTTATTTATAATCAGTTGTTTAAGTCGTGCTGCTTATTTGCTTGTGTACATTTGGAGGTAAACATGAGACTTAACTGCTTTTTTCCCAATCTAATTGTCCTATGTGTTCTTTGCTTGTAGCCTAGATTTTTACCTTTTAAAAACCTTAGGCTATCTAGAACTGTCCAAATTTAGAGTAACTAAATTCCTTCAGGACCATAAGGAAGGGACAGGTAGCAGCACGCTTAGAGGTCGTTAATTAAACTCGCTTATATAACCACGAAAGGGAGGGTAATGGGTAGTAAAAGGATATGATGACCTGTGCGCTAATGCAACTTGTAGCCCCTCTCATTGATGAGTGATTACCGGACATTGCATGGGTATGATCCTGTAGGCTAATCAACTTAGAACTTCCCTTTCCCAATTCCCCTATGTATTTAAATTCTATAAACTTCCTCTCCTTTACATATACATGTGAAAGCTGTCCAAACCTCTCTTATTTTCATCATCTGAATTTCCTTGATCATATATGTATTTATAATGTGAAAACTACCTTTATTTGCAAATACGTGTTGAAACTGTTTACTTGTTAAAGTGACTAATTCACATAGTTTAAGTTCGGTCGGAACCCACCGTTGCAGACCGCGAGGGGTGCCTAACACCTTCCGCTCAAGATTATTACGAGCCCTTACCCTAATCTCTAGTAATGCAAACTAGTTACATGAGTTAATCGCTTTAGGTGCCCTAACACACCATAATCCGTTAGGTGGCGACTCTTCAAATACCCAATTCCCAAAAGAAAACGAATTGTTCCCCATGAATGTCGAAACCCGGACTTTCGCGAGAGAAAAAAGAGAGTCGACATATATATATATATATATATATATATATATATATATATATATATATATATATATATATATATATAAATTATTTACAAAGGCATGATAAAATGTCTTCAAAATAAACAAAAAAGAAAATATATAAAAGGAAAAAAAAAAGTTAGGGCATCTCCGCCTAATCTTCACTGGAGCTCGACTCGGCACCGGAACCTTTGGGACCTTCGGGATCATAAAGCTCTTTTGACTCGGCCTCAAGCCTCTTGGCCTCTTCAATATCGGCCGACATATCAAATCCCTGAGCGTGAATCTCCTCCAGGGTCTCCCTCCTGGACAACCGCTTTTCCTACTTTGCCTTCATTATTAAACGGGCCTCGACTATCTGCATATCAGTTTTATACTGGGCCAACATTTCTTCGGCCTCGGAGGAATCAATCGAGGTTTCCTCTAACTTGGACTTCAGCGTAGTATATTCCAGGCCGAGGTCATCCCGTTCCGAGACGGCTGAATCTAGTTGTGCTAAAAGTTTGTCATTTAGCCGAGACCACTTGTCGGCCTTATCCTTTGCAACCCAGAGCTAGTCTTTGACCGGCGCTAACTCTTCTTTCGTAGCCTCCTTTTCCGAGGCCAGAAGGTCCATCCTGCTCCTCAGCATCTAGGCCAAAGTTTTGAGCTCATTCATCTCGGCCCGGAGCTGGTCAATCAGGTTTATCTTCTCTTGGACCTGCGAAGTTGCGCCGTTAGACACTATGCGTAACCTCTCATTTTTAACCTAAAAAATCCTTACCTTCTCAACCAGTTCGGCATGCTCCCATTTTGCAAACAAAGCCTTATTTTTAGTTTTCTCCAGCTCAGGTTGAAGAATAGGAAGATCTTTGAGGGCCTCATCTCTTTGCTCGCTGAGGACCCTGTACATGTCTATTTGTCAAACTTGCTCCATAAGCTCGAACTCGTGTTGGCTGACTTCCATCCGAGATCAGTGGAAGCTTTCATGATGGAGCACCGAAGCCTGAAAAATAAAATTATAAGATCATGAGGACGTACTAAAGTTAAATAGGATGCACGAAGGGCACAAGTAAGGGGAAACTTACTCGGTTCAGTGCCTGTTGTGCTTCATTAAAGAGGCTCGAAGTGCTCACTTCGTTCATCTTCACCTGGTCCTCTGCGATCACCAGGCAGAAAAGGTAGCTAGCCACGCCCATCGGAGCGGACAACACCCGAGTGTCTACCGGGATAGTAAACATGATCGTTCTTTTATAGTTGGGATCTACGCTCGGAGCAAGGAACTACCTCACCAACTTCAGGCTCGAGCTCGGCTTGCCTGCCCCCGACAAAAGGTCCTTTTTTGGGATCTCTAGGTGAACAAACCCAGAATAATCCTCCAAAGTGGCCATGTCCACGCTGTTAAAGAACATGCTGAGGGCCTCGTCTTCGCCCTGTGTCATCTCATTTGACTTCTCTTTGTCGGCCTGAGCTTCCATGAACATGGACTCTGTATAAGACGGTGACTCCGTGATATCAATGACACCAGCTATTTCCTTTGGTGAAGGCATAGTTTCTTGGGAGACCGTATCCTCTAATTATCTTCTGGCTTCCGAGCTAAAGAGGGATCGGCCTCTCGTCCACCTTCCACGGTTTCCGCTTGTTCTTCTTTGTCAATGGTCGACCCATGAGCGATGAACTCTAGTTCATCGTCTTCAGGGTAATCCTTGAGCCGGTAGAGGGAGTCGAGGTCTTATACCCTAGCTTGGATACTCTTCTTATTTCTTTAACAGATCCTTACAGTTACTCTCTTCTTCTTGGCCTCGGCGTCCGGAGAGCCAGAAGGTTTCCTCTTTTTCTCCTCATGCGCAGCAGCTTCAGGCTGTCCCGAAGCGGAGGGTTTAGCAAGTGAGGACGGAGCCTCGTCCTCATCCAATGGCTGAAGCTCAGTGGTCTTGGGCGAACCTGTAAAAGAAAAAGAACTTAGTAGAAATAAAGGTTGAGTATGAAAGTAGACTTGTTCGGGAGGACACTCACCATAGGAACGGGCCTCCACCTTGCCCTTTGAAAATTTGCACCATTCATGCTCAAAATATGGCATTTGTTTGCAGATCCCCTCAATCCACTTCTTGAAGCGAGGGACTGTGTTAGGAACTTGGGCGACCGCTGCACGATGATAGGAACTAGCAATTAGAAAAAGAATAAAAGAAACTCCAAGTACTTAGGAAGGAAAGAATCTTATGGGTTGAGTTCCACTTCTCAGGGACCAATAAAAATTTTGGGGGAATGAGATCTTTGGTTTTCACCTGAACAAATCTCCCCTGCCAACCTCAATCCCAATCTTCATCGATGCTCGAGAATGGATCTTTGCTTGCTCGACGGACGAGCTTGATCAACCCCCTCAGAAAACTCGGGGACTATAGAGACGAAACAGGTGGTCGATAGTAAATCGAGGTGCTTCGATGTTGTTGACAAAATGGCGGAGGAGGATTACGATCCTCCAAAAGGACGGGTGAATCTACCCAAGTTAGACCTCGTACTGTTTGTAAAAACTTAGGATTATAGGGTCCATCGGGGCAAGCGTGAAGGGTAAGTGTAAGCACTTAGATACCCCTCCTAATATCCTCATCGAGACGGGGGATGGCCACTTCCTTGCCCTCCTAGTTGCAGTCCTCCCGAACTGTAGGGAGTATATCTCGGTAATTGATCATATGTGCTTCCATACCCCCTCGCCTCGGTCCTATTGTCTGGAGGCTTTCTCGACTTTGAAGTCGTTCTCAATAGACCAGCCCCTGGAGATGAAGCTCTTCAGGGGAGGTTCCGAGGCCACCGCAGGCATGACCACCTCGGCATCCGTGGATGAGTTGGAAGTTGAAGGGATGGTCTATTGAGGAACAAATTTGGAAGTATTCGCCATCGAATCTTGAAAAATATGAAGATTTGAAGGTGAGGATGAAGTTTTGAAGATAAGGATGAAGGTATGAAAGTTAGATTTGAAGATTTGAAGGAGTATGAAAATTTGAAGATGAAAATTTGAAGATCTAGAAAACAATGTATGAAGGTTTGAAGGGGTTAAGAATAAGTGAAGAGTTCGAGGTTAAATTAAGGAGCTGTGGAATCGAAAAGTAAAAAAGTGAAAAAGGGACCGAAGTTTTTTATAGAGAAGGGGTAATCAAGGTGTGACATTTCGCATTCGGGGACGGTCAACCGATGGCTAACATGGGTACGAAGTTAGTACAACGCAACTGATGGGACGTTTTACTGACCCGTCAACTCGGTTGTAACGTACAGAAGAAGGAACCGGAGGTTAATTTATCGCTTCCCGCCGCTTCGATAAATCTTCTCACTAAGGAACGGATTATCTGTGTACGGATAAAATTGGGGGCAGAATTTTTTCCTATTCCCGATGAGGAAACAAAGTGGAAGCACGACTCGACATGATTATAATCGAGGCCCAAGGACCCCTCGTATCACTATCTGGGAGGAATAAACTATGCACCCGGGATCGGGCACGGTGAAATAATGAACCCAGGTCAAGTAAAGTTTCTGGACTTCGGAAAACGCGGAGAGCTGTTATGCATGACGAGTAGGGGGCTGTAATATTCGCCCTTAACCGGATATTACGGCGAGAATCCCGTCTGATATCAACTGCGAATCGACATTTACCGAAAAAAGATGATTTTTACCTTATTTAGACTTGTACTACGATTGAAATTCCCCTACTATATAAAGGAGAAAGTTTCTTTTATTTTGACACATTGTGACATGCAAATCAAAACAATAAAAGTTTATTTTTGTCTTCTAGCTATTGTTTAAAGTGTTCTTCATTTGCGACCGAGCTTGTATCGAGGGTCCGATCGAGTACGGATTCCATTGTTCAACCTAGGATCAGGCTTGATCATCACATTGCGATTAGTTTGATCATTTATTTTACCTTTAACTTATTTACCTGTTGTTTTTAATTATTAGTATTGAATTAAATCAGATATCCTTTAAATGGCTTACAAATTTAATTGTTACTCATTTTTTAGGGTAAACAAGATCAAATAAAACTGACAATACTCTCGTATAAGATGGAATATATACAAAGCAGTAACTCAACTATATATTAGGAAATTTTTTTGAAAAAATATGGATGGAGATGAGACTACCTCGTACGTCTTCTGTTCCCTTTCCGATCTCCCTCTCGTCATTTACCATCCTTATCTTTTCATTATATTTGACAGCATTAACGAAGATAGAAAGATTTTTGACGAATAACAAAAGAATATGTGACATATCAAAAGTACGATCAAATGTGCAATTATTATTAATGGTCTTTGGTCTTTTTATGTACATAGCAGGATAATTCCAAAAATAATATGCCATTAAGGACATAACATATAGAAATGTGTCTATAGTTTTAAAAAATTAAAGAATTATGTGAAATAAAACGGAAAAGTACTGTTTATTTACTAACCCAAGTTGTTAACTTTTCTAATGTCGTTGTCATCCAGTTTTAGGATATATTCTATTTGAAATGATATTAATTCGTAGTTAAGTTATTGTAACAATTGTAATCCCTATCAACTACAAGTTACAAATTTTATAAATCTTGAATTATGATTTGACCTTGCTTGAGTTACCCCATTTCAACAGATGTTCCTCCCCTAGATTCTTGTGCCTTTTATAGTTTTATTTAGAAAAGAAGAAGAAGAGAAGTTCAATAAATGATTATTATTTGGAAGCTTGCAACTCAAAGGGGGTAATTAAACACAAAACAATAATAGTAATAATTGATTATTAAGATAAATGACAACTTCAAGGTCAATAGGGAAAATAACCAGTCCTGTTTAGAGAGAGAAGCCTTAAGAAAGAATATTTCTTAGGGGAAAATAATGTTAATATTTTAGTCGTCTGACGATAACAATGACCAAAACTGTTGGTTATTTTTGCAATATTTTACAAATTTTGGCACTATCTGAAATCAACTGGGCGGTGTCATCATCAGATACTTATAAATATAAGTGGTTTACTCTTATAAGGGATATATTGATGAAGAATTAAAGAGAGGAGAGGAAGCTAAGTAGTATTGGAATGAAGAGAAAAAGAGATATGGAGATAGAGTCAACTGAAATACGATCTGCTATTCAAGAACTTTCCTTGTTGCAGGTGCTCAAAGTACAACCTGAAGAAGCTGAAGTTGATGATCATAATATTACCACTATTCCTACCTTGCCTTTTCTCTCTATCTCTACTTTGGTCCTTCAAGTTCTTGGTTAGTATATATATATATATATATATTTATATGTAAATTTCATTTCCTTTAATCAATTTAATTCTTGAGGAGTTTTTCTTCCAGAAAAAAAGAAGTACTAATATTTGGATAATTTTATGGTTATTATTGGATTTGGCGTTTTAATATATTGTTACTTTGTCGTGAACTGATATGCAGATAAGATAGGGCCAACAATGGCAGTATTGAGACAAGACATATATCAGAACATCCAGGTATAGATTCTACGGAAACTTTTGTAAATGATAATCTTTGTTTATTTTTATCTTTTTATCTTTTACTGTGTGTGTAAGCTCTGTCATTTTCATGTTGTATGTGTAAAACACACGATTTGGTTTTTGGTCCCCCACATACATTATTATTACTGATAGGTCCTCTAGCTTCGTCAAGCTCGATGCTGCCAAAAGGTTTCCTTTTGACTTCTAATTGATAATGAACGACCAAAAAATAGAAAAAAAGGACATTGAACTATGATTTTTCAACTACTCCCTCTCTTTTACGTAAATCCGTTTGATAGTTTAAGAAAAAATGAAGACTTTTGAAACTTGTTGTTATCTAGAGTATTTGTATGGTTATAAAAGCTTCTCGTTAAGGGTAGAACTATAAGTTTAAGCTAAATTGTTTCCAAATTTAGAAATGGATCATTTCTTTTTAGAACGGACCAAAAAGAAAATAGGTTCACATAAACTTAAATGGAGGGAGTAGTATAATTTGGATTTTTCAAGCTTCGCTAGCTTACTTGACATTTTTGGCCAATACAAATATTGAAGAACTCATTTTGCAAAACTTTAGACATATATATAATCCCATAATATTTCTAGTTTTAATTAAAATTTAAATCTCGAGCTTCTCTTATTTTTATCCACTTTATTAATCCACTCAATGCATCTTTTCTTTCATTTTCTAATTAGGTCATTTCGCTCTTCTTGTTTGTTTCTTAGTAAGTACATTGGACAATATTCTTTTTGGCAATGCCATACTAATATTCCATGTAGCCTAGGAATTCATTTTTATTTTCTTAAATGAAATAAAAACTGCTCTTCAGTATAACACCGAAAATGCCCTTTAGTTGATTTCTCTTTTACCTCAGTTGTTCTAGTTTTCTCTCCATTTGTTTTTTTTTTTTTTTGTAACAAGATAACTAACTCTTGGGAAATTAACATCCGGATATGTTATACATTAGATAAAAAGATAAGTTGTACTATTTTTTTTTGTTTTCCATCCGGTGTCCGGTACCCGTATTAGAGGAGTAAGGCCTCATTCGGGGGGAAGCGCTCCCTACCAAGGATTTTTCTATACCTAGGGCTCGAACCCGAAACCTCTAGTTAAGGGAGGAGCAGTCTCATCCACTGCACCACAACCTTTGGTGGTAGTTGTACGATTATTTTACTAGATAAAGTACATGCCTTTTTGTTGTATACTCAATGCTATTACTGTCTGTGCTAAATTAATTAAGTTTATTTGGTAAATTTGTTTAATGTGTAGAGATTGGAAAAGATCCATGATTCAGATCCTTCCCTCTACTCAAATATGGTTGAGATATTAAAGAAAGAGGTTAATGAAGGCAAAGAAAAAAAGGGTCCTAGCTGTAGTAAAGCCGTTCTTTGGCTCACCAGGTAATTGTACTTTATTGAATCTTTAACTTTCTTTCTAATTACATTCTATTCACCAGGTATTACTATTTAGTGAGGTTCGTATATATAATTAATTACAATCAAAGTTGATTTTGTTTTCCTCACTAAGATGAAAAAATTAACATAGTGGTTAGCCTTTTACCCTAGGCGCTAAAACTATAAATTACGATGGTGCAGATCGCATCCCTATCCAAAGGCGGATGGAGCCTTTTTTGAGTTCAATTGAACTTAATATTTTTGATGTGCAACATAAATATATTTATGAAAAATTAATATAATCTAAAGAACTTTATAATTTTTAAAGTAGAGCGGATTCATTTATTGGTTGAACCCATCAAATTTAAAATACTGGATCCGTCTTTAGTTCCTATATATCAACGTGAATATTTATCAACAAAGTAGGTTGTTAGACGACTAGTATTACAATTATAATTGAACTTAGTATTTAGAATGCATGGTTTGCAGATCCTTGGATTTCTCATTAGCACTGTTACAACTACTGGTTGAAGATTTAGAGAGGAATATGGAGCAAGCAGTTCAAGAATCTTACACTAACACTCTTAAGCCATGGCATGGATGGATCTCTTCAGCAGCTTTTAAAGTGATTTTCTAATTTTTTTCATCATTATTCTTTCAGCACTATTCATAGTTTTGTTCACTGAATAATTAATGATATTTCAATTTATATGATATATACACTTCGGTCAAACTTCCTAATTTTGACTTAAATTTTTACTCTGCAGGTAGCGTTAAAACTAGTACCAGACAGTAAGGGTTTAATCACAATTCTCATGGGAAAAAATAAAAGTAATGATGACTTTAAGAAGGAAATGCGCACCTTTATTTCACTACTGGCACCTCTCTTAAAAGAAATTCACAACGTTCTGGTGAGATCAGAATAAAATTCTTACCATTTTCTCTTTGACTAATCATCCAATCTCAATTATTCTCTTCTTTGATTTTTTATTCAATTTTACCTTTCTTTTGTAGGGCGCATATGGTCTTGATACATTAAAATCTACTTGAAGATGAAGTGCCCAACAAAGTGTACATAACTTATTAAGTTCTCTGACCATTAATCCCTTCTTCTTTATTTTTATTTTTTTATTTTTATTTTTTTCTTGTTATGTAAGTATACATCTCAAGCTCTTGTATGTCAAGTTCAGTTATGTTTACCACTTCCTTTTGGTACTTAATTGTTAGCACCACAAAGAATACGGAAAGTGATATGTAATTTTTTCTTTAAGTTGTGATTTATTCAGTTAAATTGCTTAGTTTGATGTAAACACCGGGTGCATATAACCCGGTGTTTGCACCAAACAAATCAATATAAGAAATGTATCTCGCATCTAAATTTTTATTATTACTTAATACGTATTTTTTAGTTTAATTTATTATCAGCTCTATTTAATGGATTGAAAGGGGAAAAGATTTAGTTAGGTAAATATCTTTATTTTTAATTTGTTTTCCAACGACTCACTTCTAGAGTTATACCAATTACTCCTTTAGAATGAGATTCTAGAATTACACTTCTGAGTTCTCACCTTTAAGTTCTCCCTTGAAAATATCTTGGTTAAAGTTGGTGATAATTTGCAGCAATAAAATACTTGTATTGAATAAAATCAGCGTATCATATTGGCTAACCATTGAACAAATATTCCCCATACTTCTCCTAAAAGTACGGAGTGACTTTTTAATTACAAAGGGCAAAATTGAGTGACCTTTTAGTAATAAAATAAAGTAAAATAACTTTTCTAATCAATTTACATTAGTTCAATGACCTTCTAAAAATTCAACTTGGAATTGGAGTGTCTTAATCTATTGAGCTAGCTCATTTAATTGAGTTATAAGTATGAACGTACTTCTTTAAGCCCAAGATACCATTTTCCTAGAGGCTCAGTATGGTGCCACACGTCAAATGACGTGACACGTCAAGTCAAACGGAAGAGCCAATGGGATCATGCCACGTGTCAAAATGACAAGGCATGCCAAGTCAAATTAAAAAGGCCAATGAAATCATACCACATGTACAAGTGACATGTTCTTGCTAATTAAATGCGACCGTTTTTCTCTTCAATCTGATTGGCCGGAAAGAGTTTGTTCTCATCACAATTCTTCCCTCCCACAACTATGAATAGAAGTCTTCATAACTCAGAAAAAACACCAGAAGTTATAACAAGAAGCAATAGAGAGCTCGTGGATCAAACGATGCAGATTTCTCTAAAAGCTACAAGCATTCAATTGTTCTAAGAATTAAAAGATCAAGACGAAGATTCAAGAACAAGCTGCAAGCCCTTGGATTAAAAATATGTCAAGATCAAGATCAAGTCTCAAGCACTTGGATTAAAATAAAATAAAATAAAATTCAAGATTAATCTCGAAGGCTCTTTTATTTACTGTTGGAAAGTAGAATCGGAGGATTCATAGAGATCGTACCCTCATGTTATTTAAAATAAAATACTACGACTGTTGTAATATTTTCGGTCTTGATTTTATTTTCTCGATACAATTTATTGCCTACAAATTCTGGCACGTCCAGTTGGACAATCTCTACCTCTCATCTCAACTTTTCAATCACCAAAGTTCAAGAAAATCGACATGACTTCAAAGAAAATTAACTCCAGATCAACTTCCACCAAGGTTGCTAATTTCAGGTTCTACGTTGATGAGGAAAGCATCCTCGATGTTA
Source organism: Nicotiana tabacum (assembly GCF_000715075.1). Taxonomy (NCBI): domain Eukaryota; kingdom Viridiplantae; phylum Streptophyta; class Magnoliopsida; order Solanales; family Solanaceae; genus Nicotiana; species Nicotiana tabacum. The sequence continues at coordinate 82,010,733 of NC_134095.1, forward strand.
CCTTTGGAAGATTTGGGCTAGTTATAAGGAGCAAAGCAAACTCTTTAGGATAACAAGCACTATAAGTGATGTCCGTATCAACCCCTATTTTCGGTCTTCATTCTCAAAAGGAGCAAGATCCTCCACGAACGCACCTGAAAGAGGAAGTGATGTTGCTGAAACGATTAAGAAAACTCTTGCTTTGCTTGACCTCTCCGGATCCAAGATCTCTGGTGTGAAGGAAGATGATGATATTTCAAGCGATGGATCCTCCCCACTTACACTACATAGCGTGAGCCAATCGAGGATTAATATGTGTGACAATCCATGCTACTCTCCATCGTCCAGAACAATCATGCAAGCCATAGTGACAAACGCTTCATCTGTGAAGGAGCAGTTGGCAAACTTGACGGAAGCAATCGCTAACTTGACAAACTGCATGCAAAATCAAGATGCCAGAATTGACAAGATAACAGTCAGGGTGGGAATTTTGATAGAAGAAGAATCCACCCATGCACCTAGCAAGCTCCCAGAAGTTCCAGAGAGTGATTCTCCCCCAAGACAAGTAGCGTCCGCTAAAGCTATCCCTGTCTCATCTGAAGTGATGATCCCAATCGATCAACTGAAGGAATTCATTGAAGGAACTATTAAAAATAAGTATGAAGTTGCTGCCAAGTCTTCTCTTACATATGCAAAGCAGTATACTGTAAGGATCGATATGTTGAAGATGCATGCTGGCTATCAACCTCCAAATTTTCAACAGTTTGATGGTAAAGGTAATCCAAAACAACATGTGGCGCACTTCGTTGAGACGTGCAACAATGTTGGGACTTATGGAGGTTACATTGTCAAGCAGTTTGTCCGCTTGCTAAAAGAAAATGCTTTTGACTGGTACACATACCTCGAGGCTAGATCTATTTATAGCTAGGATCAACTAGAGCAAGAGTCTCAATCGCTTTTAAAGCACGAGACGTACTGTGAGTATTATAGAAATTACAAATACTCATCAACAAAAGGGTAAACCAGTGATCGACTTTATCAATCGTTGGAGGAATACAAGCATCAACTACAAAGACAGGCTTAGTGCAACTTTTGGCATAGAAATGTGCATCCAAGGCATGCACCGGGGACTATGCTAGATCTTGTAAGGTATCAAGCCTAGCACATTTGAAGAACTTGTAACTCATGCCCATGACATGGATTTAAGCATAGCCTCCACTGGAAATGAAAGGTTGCCCATCTATGAGCCTCTCAAAGGGAATTACAAGCAAGAAGTCAGGAAATGGAGCAAGTTTGTACCCAATTCTGAAAATGAAGAAGCTATGAGTGTCAATATATCACGTGCGAAGTTCACGGTGAAGGTGTGCAAGAAGCATAGTATGAAATCCACTTCTTTTCAATATAAGCCAAGTGGAAAGTTGACTCTGAAGGAAATGCAAGAAAAGGAGTATCCATTTCTAGATTCAAATGTACCTGCCATTTTTTTAAGAGTTTCTCGAGTTAAAACTCATTGATCTTCCGGAGATGAAGCAGTCAAATGAAGCTAGGAAAACTAATGACCCAAATTACTGCAAATATCATCGACTTGTGAGCCACCCTCTGGAGAAGTGCTTTGTCTTCAAGGACAAAGTTATGGACTTGGCTCGTGAAAAGAAGATCGTGCTTGAAGATGAGAAAGTAAGCACAAACCAAGTCTCTATCACCTTTGGCTCATTCAGTTCAGATGAATTATGTAGTTTAAAAGAAAGTAAAGATGAAGAATTACTGGAGAACAACAAAGTCGAAGTTGATCAACCTGATGATGATGATGGTTGAACGTTGATGACTCGTCGTAGGCACCATAAAGGAGCCCACGAAAAGAATCAATAGAACAACCAACAAGGAAGATGATGGTAAAAATACCAAGGAAACGAAATCCAGTTAAGCATTTGAAGAAGGCAAAAGTGGAAGTGCACCACCCTCAAAAGCCACGACATCCAGTGACCTTGGAGGAGTTATTACCAAGTTGGTTCCGCATGAAGATTTCCCATAAGGGTATTGATGCCTTTTGTTTCCATGCTGGCAAAGGCGAATAAAAAGAGTGACGGCCTACCATTGGCACCATCTTTGGAAAAGCTCATCGAGTCCATTCCTCAAGAAGTTAATACTTGTGAGGAAAAAGTTACGTTCACGAATGATGATCTTCTACTAGGTGACACTCCTCTCAACCGCCCATTATACCTGGTTGGCTATATGCGCGATGAAAGAGTAAACTGAATTTTGGTTTATGGAGGATCCTTAGTGAACATCTTACCAATTCGCAGTGTGAAAGAACTCGAAATTCCCATGATTGAACTCTCAGAAAGTTGTGTGATGATTCAAAGATTCAACCAATGGGGCAAAGAGCTATAGGCACGATCAGGTTGGGGATCACCATTGAAGATATGCAATCAAGTACATGGTTGCATGTGATCGATGCAAAGACTTCATACAATGTCTTGCTTGGAAATCCTTGGATACATGAGAATAAAGTGGTTCCCTCTACCTATCATCAATGTTTGAAGTACTATGAGGGTGAAGTCGAGAAGAAGATAGTTGTTGATGATGAGTCATTCACCGAGGCTGAGTCACACTGCATGCAAAAATCTGCTTGAAGAACTGCATTGTGAAGGAGATGAAAGTTGATGATGTCATGAATGGCAAGAATGACGAGTCCGTGACTAAGAGAGCTGAGGTGGTCGCTGACAAAACCAAAGCTGTTGCTGAGGAGGTACACTCTAAATTAAATAAATCTCATAAAGGGAATATTGTGTCTCACGGCAAGAAAGTAACTCCTGTGCTCCGCTATGTCCCTAAAAGAAGAAAGAGGAAGGCGAATCATCCAAACTCCAAACCAATATGCTAAGGGAGTTAACTTTTCTAATCAAACAAATTGAGGCAGTAAAGTTGCCATCAACACTACTTGCAGGTTTTGTGGCCCAAAATAATTCACAGAATGTGGCACTCCTTACGAAACGTACAGATGAAGGCTTTGATCCTAATGGTTACAGGCTATTTACAAAAGCTGGACATAATCCCAATGAGCCGTCAAAATTAGGGAAGCTCCCATCAGAAGCTATTACGAGGTAACCATGTGAAGGTCTAGGATACAAGCAACCTTTACCAATTCACATCTCTATAAGAAGGGCAAGAAACAATTATATCACTATAGAAAATGAATCTGCCGCTTCTAACAGGTCTTCTGTCTTTGATCAACTTGGAAAAAATCAATTGTGATGACTTCCGTGTTTGAGAGATTGGGTCCATTAAAGAAGGGGAACAAGTTCCAGAGAAATTATCAAAGCATAAGAACACCCACTTCGCCCAGAATCTGAAAGATCTCTAAGGATTTCCAAAGTTTGGTTCCTTCTAGAATGAGGCGACAAACAAAGGTTTCATATGAAGATATACTGAAGGTAAAGCCATATACTGTGGGCTACACTAAGGAACATGCCGAAGATGAAAAAAGTGTGGGTTCTTCGTATCATGTTATTGCATAAGGAGAGAATGGTGTTCCCTCTCTAATGTAGGATAATGAGAAATTGGAGGGTGTTTTACCGTGTTGCCACATATATTTCTATGATGGAGACCCTCAAGAAGATAAGGATGCGAAAGATGATCCCCCGGAACTTGAAGTAGGGGAGAAGGCAATGATTGATGCCTTAAAAGAAGTTAACCTTGGCACAGATGAAGAACCAAGGCTCACTTACCTAAGTGCTTTACTAGCAATCAATGAAGAAAACACTTATATTGAGTTACTCAAAGAGTTCAAGGATGTCTTTACTTGGAGTTACAAAGAGATGCCTGGCTTGGACCCTAACGTAGCAGTTCATCACCTTGTAGTCAAGAATGAAGCTCATTATGTTAAGCAAGCCTAAAGGCATTTTAGGCCTGGCTTGGTTCCCTTAAGCGAAAGTGAAGTTAACAAACTCATTGAAGCTGGCTTTATTCGTGAAGTGAAATACCCAACATGGGTTTCAAGTATTGTTCCCGTGCGAAAGAAGAATGGCCAAGTTTAAGTATGTGTTGACTTTAGGGACCTCTATAATGCATTCCCTAAGGATGAATTCCTGCTTCCTATTCCAGAGTTTATGATTGACTCTATTGATCGGGTCCAGCCCTACACCACTATAGAGTGGCAAGAGCGATCGATGCAGCTTTTACCCGAAAAGGTCAGGATCGAATCTACAGGGAGCTAAGATATGTTTGGAGTTGGATTCTTATCTAATCTAGAAGTGTGCAATGTTCTTGATTGCACTTCCAATCATTCTTGTTTGTTTGTTACTTCTGATTTAATACTAATGATGCACAAAATTAAGCTAAGTAGATATTTTTGTAGAGTTTTCTCAATGGGTAAAAAGGCACTAGGGAAGTGACTTACTCCTAGGTGAGTATCTAACGGGATCTAGAACTTAGGGCAATAATGTTATAGTTGGGATCATGATATAGCCAATGCACGAAGATACTCACTCTATACCTCTCGGTAGTTTGAGTGACTGCCTAATTGGCTTTCTCAAGCCCAATTGGGTGTTCAAATTGTGCAAGCAAATTTGGCTCAAGTCAGGTATTACTATCTCTAGGTTTAACCCTTTAATTGGGGCAATCAATCTCTTTATTACACCCCAATTCCTTGTTGGCCTGAATTTCCTAGACTTAAGCTCGCTTTCTCAAGAAGAGCCTAAGTCAAAAAGGCACAAATTAGTGTTCGCAACCACTAATTCAACATAAAAAGCACAAATCAGGCCTAATATCAATCACCCATAAATATCTAAGTCCTAAATCATGAGACCCATTAAATGCCCACGCTAGGGTTGAGCCACAACCCTAGCTAATGGGTTTAGCTACTCATAATAACTGAAGAAATCAAAGATTGAGATGAAGAATTAACCCATAAAAATTAATTACGAGATAAAAGTCTAAGATTAATTGTTAAACAAGCTACAAAATTACTCAAAAAGGGAAAAACAATGGGTTCACGTGCTCAACTCAACAAAAGATGACCTAAAAATCTGAAAAAGAGGTATTTTTACACAGCTACATTTTTTGGACAAAAATGCCCCTGACGGAGGTACCGTTGACAGCAAAAATTGGACCGTTGCAGCGGTAAGGTTACTGCGGCCACATAAAATCAAGTGCGGACCACGGTCTTCAACCTTCAGCTCAACTTCAACTCTCTGAATCTTTCCTCCGTTGACCGCGATAAAAGAACCGTTGTCGCGCTAGAGGCACCGCTGCCACATAAAAGCATAGCGGCCAGGGGTGACTTGAAAAGCCTTAAATTACATCTCTCTGAATCTTTTCCACCGCTTATCGCAAGATCAAGACTGCCTCAGCGGTGGATCCTCCGCGTCCGCGGTTGATTTTCTGTGTGGCTCTTAGTTGACTCAGCTTTGACTTGTGCAGGTTTCACTCCCTTTTGAGCTAGTTTTGACTTTTTTGTCTCCTTTTGACCAAACACTACAAGCAAGCACAATAAGTTAGCTTTTGGGAATACTTGTACACACTTTTAATCCAAAACTCAAGCAAAAAGGAGCATAAAATAGACTAGAATCCCTAGTTATCAACTCCTCCAAACTTAAGCTTTTGCTTGTCTTCAAGCAAACAAAGTAATTCCCACCTCTTCAAGATAAAAGAAAGGAAAATTAAGTTGTACTAAAGTAACCTCATCAAGAATCAATTGGGTCTAACAATTACCCTCAACTCAAATGCATTATCAACAATACATAACCTTTTAGCACCATGACTATAGTGCGACACAAAAGCATCAAGAGTTGACCAACTCATCAAGGAAACTCTTTATGTTACATTGGTCATTGTGGAACCCAAACTCATACTCCTCAACTCTCCACAAGCAAACCTCACTTTTAGATTGTAGCATCCAGAACGAGGATTGTGGAAAACACATTCATCTCTCTCAAAGGAAGGTCACAAGTCCGGCTCTAAGTACCATAAGCTTGTCCCTTATGTGAGTCACCACTAATGTAAGCTCACCTAACTCAAGATCATATAGGGATTTTGTGGTGATGTAATAAAGGCTTTTGGTTTAGGGTAGGATATATCGGTCTAAGAACGTTTCATCTTCCCTTAAGCACTTCATTTGCTTTATTTTGGCACACATTGTCTTGACTCTTTGAGTCATTTACTTCTTCTTTAGAGGCTAGAGAGACACACTGTCACTCTTTCTTGTTTATTTGAATCCTTTTTCTCCTTTCCAATCTTTCCATGTCTTTCATCTTTTGCCTTTCCTTTTCTTCATTTTGTACCTTTTATCACTTTTGCATTCCTCGTCTCTCCCCCCAAGTTTATGCTATTGCCTTGTGCTAAGGAAAGATAGGGTGCCAAGAGAGGATCATTTTAGAACGGATAAAGGCTTGTATCATGGTTATTGAAAGAATAAGGGCTATGGCTCAATGTGATTGACTAGGGATATCATCATTGATAGGCTATGGATGTTTTCAAATCTCAATTAGGATCAAGGAGAGCCTATAATCACTTCTCAAGTCGAGCTTCACTTAGGATTTTGCCTAGACACATTCAGGGCAAGTTCTAGACTCATTGGCACGGGACTTGGACTTGCAAATCAATACGTCACCGCAAAAGCTAAAGGATTGCTAAAGAAATAGAGTCGGGGGCCCACAACAACCTTAGCTAAAATTTGAGCAACACAAATGATTTCGAAAAACCACTCGATAATTGTTTAGTCAACAAAAGAGTCTCAAGGTTGCAACTATTACCATCCTATACACACAAATTTATATTTAACCATAAGGTCAAAGGTAAATGTGTTAGGCCCAAGTGAAGCTTTGCTTGAGGCACCATTTCTCACTAACTACTATTTACACAAAAATGAAATAAAAACATACTCAAACCCTTAAGAAGGTTTTCATGCCATCCATCATCGAGAAGAGCCACCCGGTTCACACAAACTCTACATTTGGAAAGAACCGTGGCATTAATAAAACGAAAGGCTTATTGATCACACAAAATTGTAAAATAAGAAGCTACGAACCGAAAAAGAAGCTACTAAATGAAATAAGAAGCTATACTATTAAGAAAAATTGCAAAAGAAGCTATGAAGAAAAATGCGGAAAGTAAACTAAATATATACAATAGGGGATTTAGACGAATATACATAAGAGGAAATGAATATATACATGAGAGAGTAACTTTATATACATACCAAGATCGAAAAATAACGAAAAGTAAAATAAATGGTAAAGTTATATACATGCCAAAAAATGAAAAATAAGCAGAAAGAAAGAAAATAGTATCATAATTATAAACCAACTACCAATTCATCAAAGTAGGGCCTCCCCCTCGAATAAAAGCTAGCATTGTCCTCAATGCTAACTAACCAAAAAAATAAACTCAAAAAGAAGGGTAAAGAGTAAAGGAAACTCCCTATGGCTCCTCTGTCTGCATCGGGTCCTGTGGTAGCATGGGGTCTTGTGGCTGGATTGGGTCCTGTGGCTGGGTGCCTAGATCACCTGTCTCGGGGGCCTGTGGCTGGTCAGCAGCAACTCCCTCAGTCTCCACCAGCTCAATCTCTACATCATCAACCTGGGGCATCACTCTCCTCCTCGTGTGTGCTCTCTCAATCTCCTACTCTTGAACCTGCTCTGTCTGAGCCGATGGAGGCTGATCATGCAATAATAGCTCCAATGGTAAGTGGTCTGCTGCCTTCATCTTCTCCACCTCCCCCCTCAATTACTTCACAAACTCCTTTGAGGCCTGAGTTTTCTTCAGCTTCCTTGTTTGCTTGCTCAGCTCCTGAAGTGATTTTCCTTGAACTGCTAAAGCATCCATTATAAGCTTTTGGTTCTCCAAGAGCTTCTTCTGGTTGTCCAGAAGCTCCTTGAGAGACCCCTCTACCAAAACTGGCACCTGTGACGGTGGGGGAACTGATTGGGCTGCCACTAAACTGGATAGCACGGACAGCCTAGAAGTTTCTTCCTGCATCTAGTTGTTGATACTGGAGAGTGTTTGGCTCAATCGATGGGCAGTCAATGGGTATGCTGAGGAGGATCGAATTTCTTAAGGCATGGAAGTAGATATTCCAAAGACAGGATCTGGTATGGCAGTGGGAGGCTGAGAAATAGTGACTACCACTACTGGCTCTTCAGACTGGTCAGTAGAAGTAGCAGCTTTGCCCTTGGATCCCTTGGATTTGGGGTTGTCTGGACCCTTGATGTTGTATCATGAAAAGGGCATCTTGGGTTTTACCTTTATATCAAAGTTTCTTTTCTCCACCTCCTGATCTTCCAGGTACATGGTAAGGAAGTTCGGGAAGGGGTACGATCTATCACCCTTATTGACAACTCTGGTGATCACCCTAGACATGATATTCCCGATATTTATTGCCCCGCCATAATAGCCACCACTATAATCGCCCGAGAGACCGGCAAGGTGTTTTCATGAGTAGTGGGGTCTAGCCTGCTGCATACAAAAGTCTTGCAACCCTCCGCCTCAAATTTTAAGGTGTTCCTCAAGATAGGAACCCCTGTTGTCAACCATGCTGGGGTGGTATCCGGGAGAGCCAGGTATGATTCCAACTACGAGTGAGATGCCTCATCCATCGCCACCTTCTCTAAGTATAATGTCTCATCTTCATCATTGAAGCCCAGATATTCATTGATTGTTTTCCCATCAAACTTTACTTTCAGGTTTCGCACCTTAGTCACTTTTGTATCCTTCTTGATGTGCGAGGCATTAGCATAGAATTCCTTGACTAAGTTCTCATTTGCATGCAATACCCTACTAGTGAAGTAATCATATCCCACTCGTTCATTGAAATGCTGCTTCACGTTAGGGTTGTGAGGCAGAAGATCCCGCTTTATGAACTGGCGCTCATGAATAAGTGACCTTAGAGGCCATCACTCCCGGAACTTTTGATATGCCATCTCACTGACAAACCTCCTTTGCCACACTTCAGGGTTTCTAGTCCTTTCCACACCCCCAGTTTGGGTCAAACCCCATCCCTCGTCATCCGGTACCTCATCATTTACAGGATCCTGTCTAGGTGAAGAAGTTGCAGGTGAGGTTGAAGATGAAGACTCACTACCCTCTGCTGAGCCATCAGACGACTCAACAGAAGAGGTAGCAGGAAAAGTAAGAGAGGCTGGGGGTGTAGGTACATCTCTCAACCTCTGTCTCTCCAGGAAGTTGGGTACATATTCTAGCACTAAATCAGACTCTGATGCCTCCCGGGAGGCACATACTCACTCCCCTCTAGGTGAGAAGCAGTTATGTCTGTAGCTCTGATATTCTTCCTTATTTCCCTAATTGCTTTCCAAACCGCTAGGGTCAACTTTATTTATCCTCATCCCTTACACCGGGAGGACTATACTCTACCCTTTTATTTCTCACCACCGCCTCTAGATTTAACCATTGTCTACAAACATAATCCATAGCATATTGTTAAATGCTAGAAGAAGTAGTGAAGAAAATAGCAGAATAATTCACAGTGTAATGAAATAAAATTGCAGACCGCGGACCGCGAAAAAAGGAGCGCGGCCATGAAGGCTGCACTGCGGACCGCAAAAAATGCATCACGGCCGCGGAGGTGTGGGACTCAGACTACCCACTCTCTGATTTAATAGAAACGCGGATCGCGGAAAAAGGAGCGCGGCCGCGGTAGTTGAACTGCTGTCCGTGAAAAATCAACTGTGGTCGCGAACCCTTATTTAGACCTCTCTGAACTTGAGCATTGTGGACCGCTGAAAACACATCGAGGTCGCGGAGAGGTACCACTGTCAGCAGAAGTTGCCACCGCTGACCGCAGTTATCAGGACTTAAAATTCTCTGATAAAACATATGATCGCAGACCGCGGAAGTTAAAATTTGGCCCAGCACACCTAGGGTTTCAGATGTTCTTGCATTTTAGCAATCTCCTCTACATTTTTGACTCCACTAGGTGTTCATTAACAACTCCTAACTATATGAAGCCTACCCTAATTAACATACTAGGTTCGAATTAAAAGAAAATGGGAAGAAAAAGTAAAAACTAACACGCAAAATAACAAGTACAAAATTGAAGACTAATGAGGGAAATGAAATTACCAGATGTGAAATGTGCAAGGGAAATGGACTCTAAATCTTGTATGTGCAGCTTAAGGCATGTAGAGAATAGTGAAATTGAGTTTCAAAGTGAAATGGATGAAAAGAGTAAAAGGCCTTATGACCGCCTATTTATAAAAAATACCAGGGGCCCACACGATCTTACCTACCACGGTCCGTGCTAGTGTAGAACCGAAGGGCTACAATTATGAGACCACCGCTGAGAGCGAAAAATGCTCCGCGACAGCAGTAAGACCACCGCTGACCACGAAAAATGCACTGTGGCAGCGGTTGAAACTTTAGAGAACCCCCAATTTGGACTGTTTAGCACCACTGACTGCCATCAAATTCCGCCTCCGCGGTAAGGCCACCATGACCGCAAAAATGGAGCACGGACCGCAGTCTTCAACCTTCAGAGACTGCTTCAACTCTCTGAATCTCTCCTCCTCTAACCGCGATAAAAGGACCACTATTGTGATAGAGGCACCACTGCCGCATAAAAGCACCGCGGCTAGCGGTGATTTGAAAAGCCTCAAATTGCATCTCTCTGAATCTTTGCCACCACGGACCGTGAGATCGAGACCGCCTCAGCGGTGGATCCTCCGCGTCTGCGGTTGATTTTCTGATGTAGCGCTCAGTTGACTCAGCTTTGACTTGTGCAAGTTTCACTCCCTTTTGAGCTGGTTTTGACTTTCTTATCTCTTTTTGACCAACCACTGCAAGCAAGCACAATAAGTTAGCTCTTGGGAATACTTGTACACGCTTTTAATCCAAAACTCAAGCAAAAAGGAGCATAAAATAGACTAGAATCCCTAGTTATCAGCTATCACTAGGTACAAGGCAATGTCTATCATGGATGGTTCATCGGGCTATAACCAAATTCGCATGGCACCAAAAGATAAAGAACTTACTACATTTTGCACCCCAAAGGGTATTTTTATTACTACAAGGTAATGCCTTTTGGCTTGAAAAATGCTGGTGCTACTTACCAAAGGGCTATGCAGAATATTTTTTATGACCTTCTCCATAAGAATGTTGAATGCTGTGTTGACAACTTTGTGGTAAAATCAAGAAAGAGGAGCGACCACTTGAAAGACCTGAGAATGGTATTTGAGTTGCTCTGGAGGTACCAACTTAGGATGAATCCATTAAAATGTGCCTTTGGAGTTACTTCTAGAAAGTTCCTTGGTTTCATCATCCGGCATCAAGGGATTGAAATTGATCAAGCTAAAATAGATGCAATTTTGAAAATGCTGAGCCTCGGAATATTCATGAATTGAAAAGTTTGCAAGGAAAGCTAGCTTATCATAGGAGATTCATCTCGAATCTATCTAGGAGATGCCAACTATTTAGTCGTCTTATGAAGAAAGGTTTCCTTTTCAAGTGGGACCAAGCGTTTTGCAATGCCTTTGAGAGCATTGAACCCTACTTAATAAAGCCTCCAGTTTTAGTAGCCCCTATGTAAGCACGTGATTTTTGCCCAATATGAGAATTACTCCCAAAAAATCCAAAAATAAAATGATTTTTCTTTGGTGTGCAATTTTGTGATATTTTGAATAATTATTTGTATTTGTCTGTGCGTGTTTATTTGATAAATTAATAAAAAATACAAAAATATGTCACATTTTGCATGTAGGATTTAATTCTACAGTTGTTAGTAATTAAATTTGTTTTACAAAAATTAAAAATTACAAAAATAGGCATCGTTTGCATTTTTAGCATTTAACGTCCAAATATACAATTTTATGCTTAATTATCACTTAATTGTGCGTTAATTGTTATTGGGAGTTAATTTGCACTTTTATAACTTAATTTAATTCTTAATAATAGTTTAAGTATTTTTATAATATAGTTTTAGAGAAATAAAAGAAGAAAAAAGAGCGAAAATATAAAGAAAGTCGGAATTGGGCCTCTTCTTCGATTTCAAGCCATAGGCCCAAAAAATGGCCCAATCTTCCCTACGACCCAGTCCATTTCGAACTGGGTCGACCCAGTCCATAACCCAAAAGACCCAAACCCCTTTGTCTTACATTTTACAAAAACAAAACAAAAACTAAAAGAAGAAAACCCTAAAATCTAAACCATCCGCCCCCCCTCTCCTATCTTCTTCTTCTTCCTCCAAAGCTCCAACCAAGCATCCATGGCTGCCCTTTACCTTCTTCTTCGACACACCCTCATCGTCCAAACAGTTGCTGCCCAAGCACTTCATCTTCTTCGTCCACCATTGTTGCTCTAGTTCGTCGTCGTTTGGTCGAGCTTCATCTTCTCCGGCAAAACAGTCCGTCGTCGCCACCAGTTGCTTCTGCTTGTGCGTCGACCAGCCCGTTGTTTGTTCCTTCTGTTGTTCGAAGCCCCGTCGCTGCTGCTTCTGTCTCAACCAAACAACCAAACGAACACAGCCATGGACGAGCTTCGACGTCGACCATGTCGTCGTCCATGGCTGTCCGCGCTGCTGCTGCCTGTCGCCGCTGCTGCTGCTGTCTCGACGTCGTGCTGCTGCTGCTCGTCGTAGCAGGTGTTGGACGGACTGCTGCTGCTGCTCGTCGCGGCAGTAGCTACGGGCTGCTTCATCTTCTCTTCGTCTTCGTCGTCATTTGTTCGAGCTTTGGTCGAGGCTCGGACAGATTTGTTTACAATCAAAGTTCTTCGTTGATTCATCTCCGGTTAGTTGTTTTTGAGTTTTATTTTATCCATATTTCGTTTTTATATTTCTAAAAGTTAAAATCGTTAAATATTTGATTCTTGTTTTGTTCGTTGTTTATCGTTGAAATCATTTTTCTAGTTTGTTCATGTTCATGTGCTTTGTTAAAATTAATTTTCAGATTTCAAAATAGAAGTTTAATTAGTTGTTTTCATGTTTATTTCATGTTTGTATTATTGTTTAAATGAATATTTGTTAGTTTAATATTAGTTAGATACAAATTGAAGTTTAATTAATTGTTTCTTCAATTTGTTTCATGTATTTTATGTATTTTCCGGAAATTGTTAATATTGTTAAGTTCAAGCTTAAGTTCATAATTGTTTCTTCTTAGGTTTTTTTTTTGTCATTTGCCTAAAAGAATTTAGTTGTAATAAGGGAAGTATGTTGGTTTTAATCATTTGAATCCATCGTTTTTATTTTTAGATTTAATTCATGTTCATATTATGTTTGTTTGATCTTGAATCCGAAATGTGTATAGTTTGATTTTTTGTTTATCATTTATGATTATTTCTTGAATTTGTCTCATAATCTTGTTTATAGGAATTGTTTGTTGTAATTTTGTTAGAGTAGTTGATTTTAAGTTCAATATTATTGAATTTAGAAATCTAAATATACTTGTTTGTTGTTGTTGTTGAATCCGAAAATAGGATTGTTTGTTGCTAAAATATTGTTCAATCAAATTTTAGTTGTTCTTTGTTGTTCAATTTGTGTTCATGTGATTTGTTGTTGAAATGTTGTTGAAATCATGTTCATGTGCTTTGTTGTTGAAATGTTGAAGAAATCATGTTCAGGAAATTTGTTGTTTGAACATTGTTAGAAATTAATCATATTGTCTATATTTTGGTTATGTTTGATTAAATGATGTGTTATAGATGATGGGTAGTTTGGTAATTTGTAGTACGTTCAGGGGTAGTTTGGTAATTTCAGTAAGGTCGTGAGGGGTAGTTTAGGAATTGTACATTTTGAAATTGTTTATTTGAAGCATGGGGGACAAAATGAAATGGGGTGGGTTGTGATATAGTTGTTTAAAAGGGGGGACAAGATTTAATTTAAAAGGGGAATCTTGCATTATTTTAAATGAAGCATGGGGGACCAAATATAATGGGGTGGTGTGATATGTTTATTTAATGTAATGGGGATGAGTGGAAAGATAATGGGTTGGGTAGAGAAAAAGTATGGAGTTTTATTAATTGAAAGGTTTATGGGATGGGTTATAAGAAGAAGTCTTGAACACAAGACATGGAGAACAGAAATAGAGAGAGATACGAAAAAAAATACACACATAGATAGAGAGAAAAAACGGACAGAGAATAGAAGAGAGAAAAATTCCGAAAAATATTTAAGCTTTCAAAATAAAAATAAAACTAAAAAAAATCTACTGCTTTCTTTCTTTGTTTGAAATTAGTATTAATGGTTGTTGTTTCATTTAAAGCTTAAAGCTTTTGTTTTTGGGATTACTACTCCACTGGTCTGTTACTGGGTTGTTACTGTTGCTGGGCAGTTGTTGCTATTGTACTGTTATTATTGCTGCTGATTCTCATCATCATTTTCTTTTGCTTCCAATATCAGGTACATATCTGAAAATTCATGTCATGAAAAGCTTCAACCTGGCAAGTAAATGAAGTTTGGAATTATAAGGATGTCTTCTACTCATTTAAATTTTATTAGTTTAAGTTTCAGTTTTGTTTTAATTGGTTAGTATAGTATTATACTTGACATGATAAACTGTTAACTAATTAACCTTCTGGAGTAGTAAATTCCACGATAATCTTATATGTTTTGAGGACTAGTGATGACATTTACTGTTTGAATTGATAGGGAACATTGCAGAAAATTGGCCATTAATTAAATCTTGTGATATTGTTAGCTAAGTAAAGAATAGTACGGAAATACCCAGAAATTACATTACTAGCTTATTTTGTCAAATATCCAATTTTGTTTAAGGCTAGATGATGTCGTCTTATTAAATCAATTGGTAGATTAATTCTCTTTATTAATAACAAATGGCGTAGTTAAATCAACTCATTTCTTTTAATGTATGAAATAATGTCGATGATTTGTTTTTACAAAATATAGAGTTAGTGTTTGCAAATATTCGCATAGGCAGAGAATAAGAATTGGTTTATTTATCTCAAACTCAATCTTCGTAATCAAAAATCAACTAAATAATTATAACTTTGGACTAAAACAAATACATGAGAAGGACATGGGATTTATAAACAAATCGTGGCATTTTATGTAAAAGATATATAGAAGAAGAGTTCGCCTTAAATGAAACAATGAAGATTCTGCAGAAACTATTAATTTGTTTATCATTTTAAGTTCTTTCCCAATTTTATACACCATTCGATTTATGGACATCCAAATGTTGTATCCACAAAAAATGTTAGTTTTAGATACATATTGTCTGTTTTCTTCTTCACGCCATTAATTCTTTAAAATTTGAGATATATGATTCATATGTGTAAAATAAGGCTCGCGGTCAACACGTAATAACAATTTGTAGAGAACCTTATCAAGAATATTTTTGTGATTAGGGATACGTTCGCGTAACCTGATTATATTTCTAAAAGCAATTCGGATTATGCGTTCGCGCAACTTCGATCGAATATTTAATAAAAGGGATTCCTCGGAGAATATCATTATTAATTTCATAAAACCCCGAGATGTGAGGTTCACTACTTAATTATACAAAAAGGGCGAATGTTTTTGATTTTATTTAAGCACAATTTCGAAAATAATTGTTTTAATAAATATATTATCTATATTATCGTGTACACGTGCGCGTGACACAACTCCGCATGTTTTTAAAAATATATATATAATTTATAACACGAATATACGTACGCGTGATTCGATTCAAAGAAGGGTCTTTAAATATAAATAGAAGCGGTGACAATAAAATCATGCAATAAAAATGTATTTTACAAATCGAGATAATTAAAGCCAAGAATAAAAACAGTTAAGCGACCGTGCTAGAACCACGGAATTCGGAAATGCCTAACACCTTCTTCCGGATTAACAGAATTCCTTACTCAGGATTTTTGGTTCGCAGAATAATAAACAGAGTCATATTCTCCTCGATTCAGGGATTAAAACCGGTGACTTGGGACGCCTTAAAATTCCCAAGTGGCGACTCTGAAACAAACAAACAAATCCCGTTTCGACTGTCCTTTAATTGGAGAAAACTCCCTTGCACCCTCGCGGGGCAGAAAAAGGAGGTGCGACAGCTCTGACGACTCTGCTGGGGATAAACCCAGAACCACTGGTTCAGGGTTCAAGAATTTGAGCTTAAAATAATTGTTATAGTTGGCTTTATTTATTATCTGATTTTTTTTACATGATATATGCCCAATGTGCTAAATGACACTTTTACCGCTTTAATATTATTTGAATTATGAATATATACAACTGCTACGAAACCTCCTTCTTTCTGAGTCTTCTAAATTTATGGTGCACACGTGCGCGTGGCCCACCTTTCTGTTAGAAGTCATACCAAATAAGACGAAGTTGGGACAAGTAACTAGGCCGGGCAGACTTTCGTGCTCCCGGTACGTTGCCCCCATTTCGGCTCAAGCTGTCCACTTGGGTGAGCCAGGGCTAGAACAATATACCTCAAGTTTTTTCACTTAGAATAACTCAGCTTCATGTCGGATCCCTAGTAGGAACGTTTGTTTGCATCACGTGCATTTGACTTTGGAGGCTCAACACAGGGGTTGAGTCTGTCTAAGACAGGTGTACCAAAAATGAAAATGACCATCCTGATGCATCTTACTTGCTCCTACTTGCGCATTTATTTGATTCGTACTTGTGTGCTGACTGACTTTTGAATATCAGGAATAATATTTTAAAATTGAAAAAAAAGAAATAGCGGTTAGGGAATTGATTGTTTATTTTTGAAAAAAAAACAATGCCCAAATAACTGTCAAAACTCTGCAGAAATTTTAAGAAAATGAAAAAAAAATATTTTATTAGTTTGTTTTATTAAAAGCAAAGGAAAAAAAAAGAGTCGTTGTTCTGTCTTGTTTTTAAAAAAAAATTAAAAAAAAATAGTTTGTCTTGCCATAAAAAATGAAAATGAAAAAGAGTCTTGTTTTTAAAATGGGTTTTTATTTATTCATTTGTTTAGATACCAAAATAAAAATAAAAATAATAAAATAAAAAGAGTCGCGTTGAAAGTGGTTTTATTATTTGTTGCAAATATATATATATATATATATATATATATATATATATATATATATATATATATATAAATCCAAAAAGTTTTTCTTTATTTCCAAAAATGTATATATATCTTTATTTGTTGCAAAAATATTTGTCCTGCCAAAAAGTCTAGAAAAGTTTTTTTTTAGACTCCCAATTTTCAAAACAAAAAATCCAAAAATATTTTTCATTATTGACTTCTTTAGAAAGTCTTTTTAATTATTTAATATATATATAATAAAATAAAAATATATATATATATATATATATATATATATATATATAATAAAATAAAACAAATTCGAAAATATTTTCCTTCTTCTTTAAAAATTGAAAAGAAAATTCAAAATTCAAAAAAATATTTTTTTTAGAAAGCATTTCTTTTATTAAAGGTAAAATTCCAAAAAAAATATTTTCTTTCTTCTTAGAATAAGAAAAAAAAATATCTTCCTTTTACTTTTGAAATTCTCAAAGATCAAATCAAAAGAAAAGGAATTCTTAGAAGTCTTTCTTTCAAAAAGAAAATCAATCAAAAATCCAAAAAAAAATATATATACTTCATTTCTTCTTTTAAAGCAGTTCTTTTACAAATTCAAAAAACAAAAAATTAAAATTAGTTTATTTACTTTATTCATGATCTGCCCGAACTACGCGGGTTTGATTCTCATCGGATGTGAGATACGTAAGCAACCCTCATCGGGTCCAACCCCCATTTTTGCTAAAATAGCTAAAAACCAATAAATAAATAAACAACATGTCAAAATTTTAAATTTTTTTTCATAAATAAGTCGGGCAGTGTCCAGCCTCCACTTTTTGCTAAAACAAAATAGCCAAAAAAAATATGTCAAATTTTAAGAGTCATAAAGAAGTCGGGTGACGTTGTTTTATCAAGACATAGCCGAATGTTCCCGAATGGGACGCCAGAAGGCCGACTTTGCATAAACAACCACCTTTTGGGTCATGTTTAGGATTTTGGTCTAGTTGACCCACACAGCCTTAAAAATCTTCGTCCCCGAGGCGCTGAAGGGCCGTGTTTGCAACACCAGGTTTTTATTGTAATTTAAAAAAAAAAAAAAATAGTCGGCGGTCAGGTGAATACCGTTGAATTTTGTCATAATAAGCCGAGCCAGCTTCGGCCGCGTCTTAAACCGTTCTTGCCGAAATAGCCTCAGAGTATCTTTCAGTTGTCGAAAGGCTATTTTCGTAAAAGAACGGACAAGTGTGTAAAGTGTCATAAAATAATCCTCTCCGGCCTCAAAATTTGGACGGGGCCACATTTGCAAAAATAACCGTTTGGTTGCATTTGTCAAACGGAGAAAGGAAGCTGGCCGTTTGTTTTGGAGTTTGTAAAACTTTTGATTATAATATGTGGGTCGTTTGATTTTCAAGTTTGTAGGTCATTTTTAAACCTTTGAAACCCAATATGAAAATTGAAAAAAAAATGATTAGTATTGCTTATCTTTTATTGGTCCGAACTACGCAAGGTCTGATTCATGCGGGGTCATGATACGTAGGTAATCTCTATAAGATTCGACCACCACTGAAAAAGAAAAAAAAAGGGAAGAAAGAAAAATAAAGGAAAGCGCAAGTGCATCACATTTCTGATAGAACAGTTTAACTGCTTAGGTGCATTGCATCTCTAATATATGATTATCTGTCAAATGCCCTGACACTAATGTGCTGGCTTCCTTTTGTTGTGTTCATATATAGAAAAGTGGTTGGTTGTGGTAACTCCTCCCTGCAAAGCAAATGACACAGAACATCAAAACAGGATGGGTCGGTACTGATGACCGACAACAATTGGTCGAACAGAACAACGGGTTGGTAGAAGAAGTGAAAATGCTTAGACAACATGTGGCAGACATGTATCAGGCATGGATAACTGGGAAAGCACCACCCCCACCACCGCCAAGCTTTTCAAACTCTGGCATTACCCATCCCCCATACTCTCCATCCCAACCCACTTATGACAGCTTTCCTAGCTACCCGAGTAGCTCCATCACTCGTCCACGCTACTCCCCTCCCCAATGCTACTTCTCTCCACGAGGTTCCCAAAGATGGGCTTCACTTTCCAAATACCCAGCTCCACAAAAGGCCTATCCACCCTCACAAGCCTACCGGAAGCCCCCTGGATCAGGTTTCCGGCCCAATCAAGCATTTAGGAACGAAAGGTTGCTGAAACGAGGAAAGGCTCTCACCCCCATCGGAGTATCTTATGCAAGTCTGTTTGAAAGGCTAAATCATGCTGGCTTGATTGAGCCGCTCCCCGCATATACTCCAGATCCACATGCAAGAAACTTTGATCCGGCAGCGCAATGCGCGTACCACTCCAATGTCATAGGGCACAATATTGAGAGTTGTCGTAATTTGAAAAGGGAAGTAGAGAAAATGATCCAAGAAGGGCGGATTGTGATCGATAACAGTAACATGGAGCACTCAAACCCTATCGAGAACTTGTTGACGGACGTTGATGATATGGAAGCTGATAATGGTCTTGGCAATACTAATGCAAAGCTTAGTGGCTAAGATGCCAATTTTGATAAAATGGGAGGACGCTCCGTTCCTTGGTTAGCAAGAGAGAAGCTGTTGGTGGTTTATTTTGTTGTCATTTCTGTTATCCAGATTATTCTTAGGGTTGTAATCCGAATATTGTCTTGTGTCAAACCTTCTTATCTTTCCATTTTTGTCGTATCAGTTTGTTTAAGTCTCGTTGATGTTGTGTTAAGATTTTATTCTGGTTGTTTTGTTTGTTTTTCTAACCATTTCGCCGGAAGTCTAATACAAAAGCCGGTCTTTTATTATTTCCAGTCATCTTTTTATTTAGTCCTTTTGTCATTTTCGTTCAATGCCGATTCTAGGGACATGACATGCGCACACAGTTTGGGCCTAGTCTTTAAAGTTAATCATAAAACCCTGGAGAGGTGATCAAAGCATTTAAGGGAAATAAGAACAGTTTGATATTATTTGAAACCCGAGCCATGTGGAACTGGGGCAAGTAAAACATAAAGAAAACCGTTAAATGCAAGATTCGCCAAATTGGCATGAGGGTCATGCATGAGAGTGAGAGTGTCGCCCAGCAGTGCTTTAGAAATGACAAATGAAAAAGCAAGTGTTTAACATAATTGTCAAGTCCAGCACCATCGGAAGAGACTATAAATCTATGTTCAATTGTGTTGTTTGCACTTGGCATGTTTTGAAGACTGGAATGACGAAGGCATTTTGTTCTGCTACCTAAACACTTTATCCTTCGTTACCCCTTTTGAGCCTTATTTATTTTATTTCATACCCCTCGTTCGGAATCAATAGCAATGACTAGGAAATAGGAGCCTGGAAGGTAAAGAAAAAATCAAAAAAAAAAAACGAAAAAGAAAAAGAAAAATGAAAAAAAAAACAAAACAAAAGAAAGTCAAATGAAAAAGAGGAATTGGGAACTACGTTTGACCTGATTCCTCAAAGAGGATACGTAGGCGCTTCACGGCTCGGTCATAGGGTGCATAGTGTGCATAGTGTGCATGGTGTGCATAGTGTAAAAAAAAGAATTTAAAAAAAATATAATAATAAATAATCCCCAAGCAAGAAACTGGGGCAAGGGTTGCGCTTGTTGTAAACAAATATGATTTCGAAGGTTGTAATTTTGAACCCCAAATTTATTTTGTTTTTTGAGCCTTTAATACCCTTTATTTCTAGCCTATCCAAAACCCACATTACGGTCCAAAGAAAGACCTTCTGATCAGTCTGCAAAAGATGCCAAGTCAAACAAATGAGAATCTTACCGACGAACATAACATTATTCTGTTCCACAGCAGAAAGAACTCTAATCTCCAGCAGAGAGAATCATATCGGCAACACTCCAAATCCCCAGCTGGAAAGTGATATAAATGAGAGAATCTTATCGGTGAAAATCTTCACGGACACCATAAGGCGATGAAAGCTGAGAGAAAAACCCAAAATGAGAGAGGCTTGATAGTGAAAACCCTTCGGGCACTACAAGTCGAATAAGATTGGGAATCAGATGGGGGATAGTCAAGGGAAGACCTTGAAAGACGATTGATGACGAAGGATAGGCCACATATGCATGTCATGACCATTAGAGTCAGTGTTTTCATTTGATAGGTTTTTATTTATAGTTTCTTTTGTTAAAGAGTCATTTTTTCCTTTGTCTTTTATTCTGTTCCCTTTTATCTTTTCCTTTCATAGAAATTTCCCCAGTAGAGTCTGTTTGGTCAAGACCAGTGGGAAATGACTTCAAAGTAGACCATCAGCTTTCCCAGATAAGATCTGACTAGTACATCCAAGCGATATAGTCAGGAAGGAACAAGCGCGAGGCCAATGTCAAGAAAGATATCCCCAGCAAAAGGGAATTGACAAAAGGATCGACGAGTGTCAAGAGGGATATCCTTGCCGAAATCAAAGGTTATCAAAACCTCAAGGCCAAGGCCCATGGAAAAACAAGAAAAACAATAAGCATGATTTGGGAAATTCATGCGAGACTAAAAGGTCGGGAAAATGCAAGTTTCCGAGCCATGCCATGAAAGAAGAGGGATATCCCTAGCAGAAAAGGATTATCCCCAGCAAATAATATCATCCCCAACAAGTTGTGGAACGCAGAGCAAGGAAGGGAAAAGGGAAAACCATCCCAGTGGGAGTATCACAACCAACCACCGCGTTTTAAACTAACAAATTTTGTTTAAATTGAAACAGGTAAAGGAAGTGGCATTGATGACAGAAATGCAGGACATAAGGGAGACTGTCAAACTGGGGCAGAAAATTTTCCTTTCATTTGGAAAATTTTCTGGAAGTCAGATACCCATTTAGGGTAAAATGAATATAGCACCAGTCTCAAGGGAAGTGGTCTTTGAACCAGTTTTACCCCCAGCATAACAAGTTTTAATAAAAGAAGTTGTTCCCCAGCAGACAGAACAAAGAGATGAAATTTGTGCTCAGAAAAGCAAAAACCATTATCATCCTCAGCATCTTCCAGAAGAATGAAGCATCGATTTGAAGGGATAAAATTCCCCAGCAGCATTATCCTCAACAACGTTATCCCAAGAAGATAACACTTTTATCCCTAGCAGTGTTGAGCGAAAATAAATTCTGAAAAAAAAATTGAATTTGAAGGAGGGGAAGAAAGGAGACTCCCACAGTGGTATTATCCCCAGCAAGCAAGAACAAAGCAGAGCGAAGGAAAAAGAAAAGAAAAAGTCAGGCGTCCACCTGGAGAATGAGGATGAAAAAAAAATTGAAGAAGAAGTCAGGCGTCCACCTGGAGAATGAGGACGAAGAATTAAAGAAGAAGTCAGGCGTCCACCTGGAGAATGAGGATGAAAAAATTGAAGAAGAAATCAGGCGTCCACTTGGAGAATGAGGATGAAGAAATTGAAGAAGAAGTCAGGCGTCCACCTGGAGAATGAGGATGAAAAAATTGAAGAAGAAGTCAGGCGTCCACCTGGAGAATGAGGATGAAGAATTTAAGAAGAAGTCAGGCGTCCACCTGGAGAACGAGGATGAAGAATTTAAGAAGAAGTCAGGAGCCCACCTGAAGAACAGAATGACGATATATTGGTTGAAGTCAGGAGCCCGCCTGAAGAGAGGAATGGCGATTATTTTCAAAGTTGTTGTTGAAGTCAGGAGCCCGCCTGAAGAGAGGAAAGGCATTTTTAAAAAGTTGTTGAAATCTTGCCAACCTAAAGAAAGGAATGGCGATGTATGGTTTGAAGTCAGGAGCCCGCCTGAAGAGAGGAATGACGATTATTTTCAAAGTTGTTGTCAGGAGCCCGCCTGAAGAGAGGAAAGGCATTTTTAAAAGTTGTTGAAATCTTGCCAACCTAAAGAAAGGAATGGCGATGTATTGTTTGAAGTCAGGAGCCCGCCTGAAGAGAAGAATGGCGATTATTTTCAAAGTTGTTGTCAGGAGCCCGCCTGAAAAGAGGAAAGGCGTTTTAAAAAGTTGTTGAAATCTTGCCAACCTAAAGAAAGGAATGGCGATGTATGGTTTGAAGTCAGGAGCCCGCCTGAAGAGAGGAATGGCGATTATTTTCAAAGTTGTTCTCAGGAGCCCGCCTGAAGAGAGGAAAGGCATTTTTAAAAGTTGTTGAAATCTTGCCAACCTAAAGAAAGGAATGGCGATGTATTGTTTGAAGTCAGGAGCCCGCCTGAAGAGAGGAATGGCGATTATTTTCAAAGTTGTTGTCAGGAGCCCGCCTGAAGAGAGGAAAGGCGTTTTTAAAAGTTGTTGAAATCTTGCCAACCTAAAGAAAGGAATGGCGATGTATGGTTTGAAGTCAGGAGCCCGCCTGAAGAGAGGAATGACGATTATTTTCAAAGTTGTTGTCAGGAGCCCGCCTGAAGAGAGGAAAGGCATTTTTAAAAGTTGTTGAAATCTTGCCAACCTAAAGAAAGGAATGGCGATGTATTGTTTGAAGTCAGGAGCCCGCCTGAAGAGAGGAATGGCGATTATTTTCAAAGTTGTTGTCAGGAGCCCGCCTGAAGAGAGGAAAGGCGTTTTTAAAAGTTGTTGAAATCTTGCCAACCTAAAGAAAGGAATGGCGATGTATTGGTTGAAGTCAGGAGCCCGCCTGAAGAGAGGAATGACGATTATTTTCAAAGTTGTTGTTGAAGTCAGGAGCCCGCCTGAAGAGAGGAAAGGCGTTTTTAAAAGTTGTTGAAATCTTGCCAACCTAAAGAAAGGAATGGCGATGTATTGGTTTGAAGTCAGGAGCCCGCCTGAAGAGAGGAATGGCGATTATTTTCAAAGTTGTTGTCAGGAGCCCGCCTGAAGAGAGGAAAGGCATTTTTAAAAGTTGTTGAAATCTTGCCAACCTAAAGAAAGGAATGGCGATGTATTGGTTGAAGTCAGGAGCCCGCCTGAAGAGAGGAATGACGATTATTTTCAAAGTTGTTGTTGAAGTCAGGAGCCCGCCTGAAGAGAGGAAAGGCATTTTTAAAAGTTGTTGAAATCTTGCCAACCTAAAGAAAGGAATGGCGATGTATTGGTTGAAGTCAGGAGCCCGCCTGAAGAGAGGAATGACGATTATTTTCAAAGTTGTTGTTGAAGTCAGGAGCCCGCCTGAAGAGAGGAAAGGCATTTATTTCTAAAGTTGTTATTGATGTTGGGAGCCCGCCCAGATAACAGAGGCATACATATCAGTCTTTACATTTCAGTTGTTGAAGTTGGGAGCCCGCCCATAATAACAGAGGCATACATTTCAGTCTTTATATTTCAAGCGTCAAAGTTGGGAGCCCGCCCAGACAACAGAGGCATACATTGCAGTCTTTACATTTCAAGCATTGAACTTGGGAGGCCGCCCAGATAACAGAGGCATACATTTCAAGTCTTTAATTTTCAAGTATTGAAGTTGGGAGCCCGCCCAGATAACAGAGGCATACATTTCAAGATCAAGTCAGAGGACAATAAAAACAGAGGGTTACAATAGGAATCCCCAGCAGGAAACAATAAAATTCCCCGGCACCGGGAAACAGAAGGTTGCAACAAGAGGTCACTCAAGTACATGTGTCAAAAGAAGAAAAGCACCGGATGAAATGCAAGCAGACAAGGAAGCAAGGCAACAAAAACAAATTATACTATAGCCTAGCTTCTTGTTTTCTTTTAAGCATGGTGTAACAAGGAGATCGGTAAACAGTGGTAATAGCATGCAACAACAGTAACAATGCAGTTCCCCGGTAGTCCCAGCTACCAAAACTTCCCGAACTACATTAACCTGATTCCTGTTTAGCCCAGGATATGTAGGAAACCTTTGAAGCAAAGGTTCGGTCAAATCTTTTTCAAAAAAATGCTTCACACGGAGTACTCGGATGGGCAAAAAATCGCTCGCTTTATCTTTGCACGAAAACCCTTCGTGTCTTCGGGCAAAGAGGGGCAGCTGTAAGCACGTGATTTTTGCCCAATATGAGAATTACTCCCATCAAATCCAAAAATAAAATGATTTTTCTTTGGTGTGCAATTTTGTGATATTTTGAATAATTATTTGTATTTGTCTGTGCTTGTTTATTTGATAAATTAATAAAAAAATACAAAAATATGTCGCATTTTGCATGTAGGATTTAATTCTACAGTTGTTAGTAATTAAATTTGTTTTACAAAAATTAAAAATTACAAAAATAGGCATCGTTTGCATTTTTAGCATTTAATGTCCAAATATACAATTTTATGCTTAATTATTACTTAATTGTGCGTTAATTGTTATTGGGAGTTAATTTGCGCTTTTATAACTTAATTTAATTCTTAATAATAGTTTAAGTATTTTTATAATTTAGTTTTAGAGAAATAAAAGAAGAAAAAAGAGCGAAAATATAAAGAAAGTCGGAATTGGGCCTCTTCTTCGATTTCAAGCCATAGGCCCAAAAAATGGCCCAATCTTCCCTACGACCCAGTCCATTTCGAACTGGGTCGACCCAGTCCATAACCCAAAAGACCCAAACCCCTTTGTCTTACATTTTACAAAAACAAAACAAAAACTAAAAGAAGAAAACCCTAAAATCTAAACCATCCGCCCCCCCCTCTCCTATCTTCTTCTTCTTCCTCCAAAGCTCCAACCAAGCATCCATGGCTGCCCTTTACCTTCTTCTTCGACACACCCTCATCGTCCAAACAGTTGCTGCCCAAGCACTTCATCTTCTTCGTCCACCATTGTTGCTCTAGTTCGTCGTCGTTTGGTCGAGCTTCATCTTCTCCGGCAAAACAGTCCGTCGTCGCCACCAGTTGCTTCTGCTTGTGCGTCGACCAGCCCGTTGTTTGTTCCTTCTGTTGTTCGAAGCCCCGTCGCTGTTGCTTCTGTCTCAACCAAACAACCAAACGAACACAGCCATGGACGAGCTTCGACGTCGACCATGTCGTCGTCCATGGCTGTCCGCGCTGCTGCTGCCTGTCGCCGCCGCTGCTGCTGTCTCGACGTCGTGCTGCTGCTGCTCGTCGCAGCAGGTGTTGGACGGACTGCTGCTGCTGCTCGTCGCGGCAGTAGCTACGGGCTGCTTCATCTTCTCTTCGTCTTCGTCGTCATTTGTTCGAGCTTTGGTCGAGGCTCGGACAGATTTGTTTACAATCAAAGTTCTTCGTTGAGTCATCTCCGGTTAGTTGTTTTTGAGTTTTATTTTGTCCATATTTCGTTTTTATATTTCTAAAAGTTAAAATCGTTAAATATTTGATTCTTGTTTTGTTCGTTGTTTATCGTTGAAATCATTTTTCTAGTTTGTTCATGTTCATGTGCTTTGTTAAAATTAATTTTCAGATTTCAAAATAGAAGTTTAATTAGTTGTTTTCATGTTCATGTTTGTATTATTGTTTAAATGAATATTTGTTAGTTTAATATTAGTTAGATACAAATTGAAGTTTAATTAATTGTTTCTTCAATTTGTTTCATGTATTTTATGTATTTTCCGGAAATTGTTAATATTGTTAAGTTCAAGCTTAAGTTCATAATTGTTTCTTCTTAGGTTTTTGTTTTGTCATTTGCCTAAAAGAATTTAGTTGTAATAAGGGAAGTATGTTGATTTTAATCATTTGAATCCATCGTTTTTATTTTTAGATTTAATTCATGTTCATATTATGTTTGTTTGATCTTGAATCCGAAATGTGTATAGTTTGATTTTTTGTTTATCATTTATGATTATTTCTTGAATTTGTCTCATAATCTTGTTTATAGAAATTGTTTGTTGTAATGTTGTTAGAGTAGTTGATTTTAAGTTCAATATTATTGAATTTAGAAATCTAAATATACTTGTTTGTTGTTGTTGTTGAATCCGAAAATAGGATTGTTTGTTGCTAAAATATTGTTCAATCAAATTTTAGTTGTTCTTTGTTGTTCAATTTGTGTTCATGTGATTTGTTGTTGAAATGTTGTTGAAATCATGTTCATGTGCTTTGTTGTTGAAATGTTGAAGAAATCATGTTCATGAAATTTGTTGTTTGAACATTGTTAGAAATTAATCATATTGTCTATATTTTGGTTATGTTTGATTAAATGATGTGTTATAGCTGATGGGTAGTTTGGTAATTTGTAGTACGTTCAGGGGTAGTTTGGTAATTCAGTAAGGTCGTGAAGGGTAGTTTAGGAATTGTACATTTTGAAATTGTTTATTTGAAGCATGGGGGACAAAATGAAATGGGGTGGGTTGTGATATAGTTATTTAATATAAAGGGGGGATAAGATTTAATTTAAAGGGGGAATCTTGCATTATTTTAAATGAAGCATGGGGGACAAAATATAATGGGGTGGTGTGATATGTTTATTTAATGTAATGGGGATGAGTGGAAAGATAATGGGTTGGGTAGAGAAAAAGTATGGATTTTAATTAATTGAAAGGTTTATGGGATGGGTTATAAGAAGAAGTCTTGAACACAAGACATGGAGAACAGAAATAGAGAGAGATACGAAAAAAAAAATACACACACAGATAGAGAGAAAAAACGGACAGAGAATAGAAGAGAGAAAAATTCCGAAAAATATTTAAGCTTTCAAAATAAAAATAAAACTAAAAAAAATCTACTGCTTTCTTTCTTAGTTTGAAATTAGTATTAATGGTTGTTGTTTCATTTAAAGCTTAAAGCTTTTATTTTTGGGATTACTACTCCACCGGTCTGTTATTGGGTTGTTACTGTTGCTGGGCAGTTGTTGCTATTGTACTGTTATTATTACTGCTGATTCTCATCATCATTTTCTTTTGCTTCCAATATCAGGTACATATCTGTAAATTCATGTCATGAAAAGCTTCAACATGGCAAGTAAATGAAGTTTGGAATTATAAGGATGTCTTCTACTCATTTAAATTTTATTAGTTTAAGTTTCAGTTTTGTTTTAATTGGTTAGTATAGTATTATACTTGACATGATAAACTGTTAACTAATTAACCTTCTGGAGTAGTAAATTCCACGATAATCTTATATGTTTTGAGGACTAGTGATGACATTTACTGTTTGAATTGATAGGGAACATTGCAGAAAATTGGCCATTAATTAAATCTTGTGATATTGTTAGCTAAGTAAAGAATAGTACGGAAATACCCAGAAATTACATTACTAGCTTATTTTGTCAAATATCCAATTTTGTTTAAGGCTAGATGATGTCGTCTTATTAAATCAATTGGTAGATTAATTCTCTTTATTAATAACAAATGGCGTAGTTAAATCAACTCATTTCTTTTAATGTATGAAATAATGTCGATGATTTGTTTTTACAAAATATAGAGTTAGTGTTTGCAAATATTCGCATAGGCAGAGAATAAGAATTGGTTTATTTATCTCAAACTCAATCTTCGTAATCAAAAATCAACTAAATAATTATAACTTTGGACTAAACAAATACATGAGAAGGACATGGGATTTATAAACAAATCGTGGCATTTTATGTAAAAGATATATAGAAGAAGAGTTCGCCTTAAATGAAACAATGAAGATTCTGCAGAAACTATTAATTTGTTTATCATTTTAAGTTCTTTCCCAATTTTATACACCATTCGATTTATGGACATCCAAATGTTGTATCCACAAAAAATGTTAGTTTTAGA
Organism: Nicotiana tabacum; assembly: GCF_000715075.1. Classification (NCBI taxonomy): domain Eukaryota; kingdom Viridiplantae; phylum Streptophyta; class Magnoliopsida; order Solanales; family Solanaceae; genus Nicotiana; species Nicotiana tabacum. The sequence goes on from NC_134095.1 coordinate 82,039,213, forward strand.
TACATATTGTCTGTTTTCTTCTTCACGCCATTAATTCTTTAAAATTTGAGATATATGATTCATATGTGTAAAATAAGGCTCGCGGTCAACACGTAATAACAATTTGTAGAGAACCTTATCAAGAATATTTTTGTGATTAGGGATACGTTCGCATAACCTGATTATATTTCTAAAAGCAATTCGGATTATGCGTTCGCGCAACTTTGATCGAATATTTAATAAAAGGGATTCCTCGGAGAATATCATTATTAATTTCATAAAACCCCGAGATGTGAGGTTCACTACTTAATTATACAAAAAGGGCGAATGTTTTTGATTTTATTTAAGCACAATTTCGAAAATAATTGTTTTAATAAATATATTATCTATATTATCGTGTACACGTGCGCGTGACACAACTCCGCATGTTTTTAAAAAGAAATATAATTTATAACACGAATATACGTACGCGTGATTCGATTCAAAGAAGGGTCTTTAAATATAAATAGAAGCGGTAACAATAAAATCATGCAATAAAAATGTATTTTACAAATCGAGATAATTAAAGCCAAGAATAAAAACAGTTAAGCGACCGTGCTAGAACCACGGAATTCGGAAATGCCTAACACCTTCTTCCGGATTAACAGAATTCCTTACTCAGGATTTTTGGTTCGCAGAATAATAAACAGAGTCATATTCTCTTCGATTCAGGGATTAAAACAGGTGACTTGGGATGCCTTAAAATTCCCAAGTGGCGACTCTGAAACAAACAAACAAATCCCGTTTTGACTGTCCTTTAATTGGAGAAAACTCCCTTGCACCCTCGCTGGGCAGAAAAAGGAGGTGCGACACCCTATATCTGGAAAGCCATTGATACTATACATTGCAGCATAAGAAAGGTCTGTTGGAGCACTATTGTCCCAAGAAAATAGTGAAGGGAAAGAAAACTCTTTTTACTACTTGAGTAGGATGATGACACCAAACGAGCTGAAATACTAGCCAATTGAAAAGTTGTGTTTGGCGCTAGTCTTCTCAATTCAAAAGTTGAAACACTACTTTCAAGTTCATGTTGTTCATCTTGTTTCTAAAGCAAATCCCATCAAGTTTGTGATATCAAAACATGTTCTTAGTGATCGACCAGCAAGATGGTACCTCTAATTTCAACAATTCGAGTTTGTGTACATCCCTCAAAAGGATGTAAAAGGACAAGCATTGGCAGACTTCTTGGCAGATCATCTGATACCTGATGACCGTGAACTAACTAATGAACTACCTGACAAAGACGCAATGGTCATTGAAGTGCAACCTCCATGGATGATGTACTTTGATGGTGCTACATATCACGGAGGAGTCGGTGCTGGCATAGTATTTGTCACGTCTCAAGGGGAGGTTTTGCCTACTCCTTTACGTTGACACATGATGGTAGGCTAGAATCACGTATTTTAGTCGTAGTTTGCACTCTAAATACTTCATTTTACTTGTGTTTGAGCTTAAATGTTAGTATATTGCATTATCGTGTGGTTTATGCCTTGTAGGAAGTAATTTCGAGTTAAAAAGATATTCGGGGGCCAAATTGAAGAAGTTGGAGCTTTGAAGTCTGAGTAAAAGCCCAAGAAATTAAGTCGAGATCACATTCGGGGATTGAGGACCAAGTCTAGATGTCAAAAAGTGAGAAAAGAAAATTACTCAGAGAAAATTGCATTACTTCCCCACGCCATGCGTAGCGGGGCATGGGACGCTAGTGCAAAATTTGTGCAGAGTGAAAAAAATCAATTCTCTGAAAATTTTCACTAATTGTTAGAGTGAGGTGCCACGCCAGTGTATTTTCGCGGTCTAATTGTCCCACTTTGGCTTGAAAGGGGTAGTTTCATCCGAGCCTGTTCCTACATAATATAAATACACCAAAGCATGATTTTAGAGGACTTTTGACCTTGGAAGCTTTGGAAAAGCATTGGAGGCTACAAGACATGGATTCCATCATCTTCAAATCAATTCAATACGAGCGTTTGGATTGTAAAGTTAGATTGATGCTTTCTTATTCTTTAATTTTATTTATCATGACTTCCTAAAAAATTATGGAGTAATTTCCCTTAGGGTATGGTGTTTTGATGAATATTTGTGGATTTAACTCTAGTTCATGCTTGAATTCGTTTATGGAATTTTTAATTGTGGCAAATTTATTCCTCAGTTTATTTAATTGAAAGAGGAATATATTGGTGATTATCTTTGCATTATTTTGTTTGATTTAATTCATTGGTTCTCTTAAATAATCGAAAGAGCTTGTTGAATTGCTGATTAAATCAAGTTAGGAGAATATTCGAGAGACATTTTCCTAAGGGCTAGTCCATTAACGCATGCGTGCATACTTCATGGTGCTTATATTAGTTCACCTCGTAGAGTTAAGATTTAATCGAGAGAGGAGTCTTGACTACACGCTTGAACTAATCATCGAGTGAATTCGTAAGAATCATTAGAAAATTAGAGTGAATTAAATTTGTTTACCGTGAAAATGGTAATAACAATTAAATTTGTTGATGGGACTCTAAAAATACGTGATCTATCTTTATGCTAGATTGTTAAGCAGTTGATGCTAAGTATATGAGATTTAAAGACAAAATGGAGTTAAGGTGAGAGCTATAATCAAACCGATAGGCTAGCTATTCGGGGCCTGAGGCTTGTCGATTCCGGGCCTCGAGGTCGATCTCAGGGCTCGGCTACGAGCTTTGAGGGCAATCGGGGTAGGGATAACAGTTATGCTAAGATCAATAGAGGCTCTTTATGGCCAATGATAGGTAATAAATGATGAACAAATACGGAGATAATAAATGAAAGCAATAATATCCAGAGAGAGTATATGAGAGAGCAAAGGGAGTGTTCTTCTATATTTCTTATGGAGCAGTGTGGAGCAACAAAGTTTTTCAAAATGACAAGGATCCCCTTTATATAGGAGGGTAATCCCAACATAGTACAAAATACATTAATGACAAAGAAGTGGAGATGGGAGAGCTAGAAGACATCCTGATTAAGGGCTAGGGTAGCTCTGTCTGTCCTAGTCGCATGCCTTGGGAACTCCATGTTTCTACCATGACCGAGGCTAACGTTGTCCCGAGGTCGGGCCTCGACGAACCCTAAAGGAGGAGACACGATCATAATCTTGTAGCTCCGAGACTTTGAGATGGCCTTCTGAGGTGCCACGATATCGAGAAGTCGGGCTCTCCGATTTCACCGTATACAGATAGTCCCCGCATTTCTTAGAGAGGAGTGATAAGAAATGATTTTGACATACAACTCTTCGGATTTTCTGCAATGATGTCACGCTAACGATATCATATTTATGATGTAAATCTTCATGCTAATCGGTACGTCCTATGGACTTGTATTTTTAGTGTCATTCATTGTGTTGCCGATTCCCATTCTTTAAGGCGACCGTATCGCCGTCGATCCAATTTTCAATGGCGCATTGATTGCACCTATCGATTCGTCTTTCAAAGGCATTAATGGCATTGTTGGCTATATTATCGTCCCCTCTTGCTTTGCCACTTTCCTCCTCTTCATCTTCTCCATTGAAGGAACTCTTTGAAAGACCGAGACGAGCCCCCCGAGGCGGTGTTGGTAGAAGGTACTGCCGCTTAGGATGCACCTTTGAGAGTAGGCCGGGCTCTTAGGCTCGTACGCCTTCTTGCTTCTTTATTTCTTTGTAAGGACCCCTCGTGGGCTTTTGTAATCATATGTAAGGACCCCTCACGGGCCATAGTAATCAAATGTTTATGAAAATAAAGATGTTTCCCCAATTCTGTCTTCGATGCTTGCATATTTCTTTTCGTCCGCACTTGTGGAGACTCTAAATGCATGATTTCATCGGCTACTGCCAACGTCGAACCTAGATACGAGTATTTTTTCCATCCTCTGATTGATTAGTATGGCCTCACGTGGAACTTTTTGGGATCCCTTGGATCGAACCTGGATCGGGCCGATGGACTCGGGTCGCGGGGACCTAGACTTTTAGTAGAATGAAAGTAACACTTTGGGCCTTGAAACCATGATTTATTACTTAAACTTTGTGGTATCCTTTGAGAAGAAATCTGTTCGGGGGCCCGCGAGCAGGGACTGCCTTTGATCTCTCGAGGGTAGTCCCCGGGCGGAGGTTCGATCCAATTCGGGCCACCTAGAAACTTGCTTTGAGCTTGTTGTAGATAGCCTTAAGGCATTGTAGAGAGATCTTGAAAGAGGTTTTGTCCGATCTTAGACGGTACCCCGGGGCCAAGCCCATATGGGTGGAGTTTAAATGCTTATTTCTTTGGAGCCTGCTTCCCTTTAGGCACGGTTACGGAACCAGTTCTCGCCATAGGCAAAACTGAGAAAGCACGAGATGCACCACTTACGTGTATAGTTCCATTCCTCGGGGAATGGCATAAGCTCCACGGGGATAATGTTAGCATTCCGTACCCGGACGAAACGACTCATCCATCCTCGATCTCTGCCTTCCTCATCATCAACAATGAAGAGCGTGGTCGATTGGTATCACAAGGTCAGCTGACCTCGATTGTGGAAGGGTCGATACAGCCCAATAAGTTGACTGAGAGCAAAATCAAGCCCCGCCTTCTCCGCGAAAAACCTGACCATCAATACCATTCGCCAAAATGACGGATGGATCTGCACCAAGATGACCCGATACTCTGGGCAGAAGTCAAGCACAACCCTATTAAGGGGGCCAAGTGTGAAAGGATATGTATGCATATTCAAGAATCCATCGGCATAATCTGTGATGCCATCACCCGGGGAAGTATCTGTAACACTACCTTTTCCCCCCATCCACGTTCTTTTTTCCCCTGACCCAAAATGTTTTTCTCCTATCGAAGAAGCAATCTTCAGGGTATACCCTCGTTGGTCCTAAGTGCTGGAGGCGGAGCTTCCCCTCTCTATGCTGGGCTGACCCCGATACAGTAGTCGTGATAACGGCTGAATTGGGAAACTAAAGCGAAAATCTGTGCAAGTACGTTAGTACTGAAATTATAAAAGGCTTGACGCGGAAAGAAAGGGTAACCGCTTAAAATGGAGGGATCTCTAAAAAAGCAAAAATCTCCTTGTATTTATATGGAAAGGACGGCGGTGATCCACCTACCTCAAAGCCGATTAAAAGCACCTTCGCTAGTTTCAAGGTGGTACCCGGCCTCGAGGATCTCCGTCAAAGGAAAGTTAAGCTCTGAGGAGCCAACGACATTCTCACCAGTCCCAAGGTGGTACCCGACCTCGAGGACCTCCATAAAAAGAGGCTAAACTCCAGAGAGCCAATAACGCCTTCACCAGTTCTGAGGTGGGTCTCGACCTCGAGGATCTCCATCAAAGGAAAGTTAAGCTCTGAGGAGCCAACAACATTCTTTCCAGTCCCGAGGTGGTACCCGACCTCGAGGACCTCCATAAAAAAAGGCTAAACTCTAGGGAGCCAATAACGGCTTCGCCAGTTTCGAGGTGGTACCCGACCTCGAGGATCTCCATCAAAGGAAAGTTAAGATCTGAGGAGCCAATGGAATTCTCTCCAGTCCCGAGGTGGTACCCGACCTCAAGGACCTCCATCAAAAATAGGGTAAACTCTAGGGAGCCAATAACGCCTTTGCCAGTTCCGAGGTGGTACCTGACCTCGAGGATTTCCATCAAAGGAAAGTTAAGCTCTGAGGAGCCAACGACATTCTCGCCAGTCCCTAGGTGGTACCCGACCTTGAGGACCTCCATCAAAAAGAGGCTAGGCTCTAGGGAGCCAATAATGCCTTCGCTAGTTCCGAGGTGGTACCCAACCTCAATGGTCTCCATCAAAGGAAAGTTAAGCTCTGAGGAGTCAACGGCATTCTCGCCAGTCCCGAGGTGGTACCCGACTTTGAGGACCTCCATCAAAACAAGGCTAGGTTCCAGAAAGCCAATAATGCCTTCACATGTTCTGAGGTGGTACCCGACCTTGAGGATCTCCATCAAAGGGAAGGATAGGCTCCAGGAAGCTAGTGACACCATTGTGAGACCCGAGGTGGTGCCCGACCTCAGGGCAGCATTTTTAGATTAATGTTTATATATTATTAATTAGCTTAGTGCTTTTAATTTGTTTTTAAAATCATTTTACTATTTTTTATAAATAAAAAGGGTAAAACTGGCTATTTAACATGTAGCCTCAGTTCATTTCAATTATAGACCCATTACATTTCAATTTTAGCCTAAAAGTGACCCAATTTCAAACTCAAATTCGGACGACCCAATTCTTATTTTTACCCGACCCTTAACCCGTTTTCAAACCCTTCCGGATTTTCTTTTAAATCCTGGTCGTTGATCATTTTGATCAACGGCCCTGATTCACCCTTTCCTTTTTTAATCCCCTAACCACTCTAACCCTAACCCCATTTGCACAATGACGCCGCCTCTGAATCCCAAAACTCTCTCAAGACTCTCAAGGTCCTTCGGAACCCTAGCCTCCTCTTACCTTGTTCCACCGTGTTTTCACCGGAGTCCATGGCTTCTCAGGCCATGGACAGCCTATACTCACCTCCTCCGGCTTTTGCATGCCTGATGCTCGAAGGTTCGAGGCCAGACCTCGAAGGTCTACACTCAGACCTTCACCGATTCGATGATTTCGGCCATCTTTGGCCTTGCTCTGGCATACCATGGTGTTTTGAGCCTGATTCTGACCTCTACGACTCAGATCGGTGACCTTTTCAAAGATTTTTCTAGGGTTCTTCTGAAACCAAACCCATCGAGGTTTTCCCCGATTTTTCTTTTAGATTTGTTGTGTATGTATGCTCTACTTGAGTGTTCAAACGATTTCCCTAACTTTTCTTTCAAAAATTACTTTCCGAAGCCTCTTTTACCATCTAGGGTTTTCTGAAAATGCGTAAGTGTTTATCTGACTTTCTTCTCCTTTTCTTTTGTAAGTATTTGCCTCTATTGTGTTCTTATGTTTTCCTTCTACCACGTATGTTCCTATACCGTACTTTCTATATTCCGTTCTTGTATGTTCTGCTATTGTGTTTTCTACACTATGTCCTTGTATGCTTTTCTACTATGTTCTACTATTTTCTTCTACCATGTTCTGGTATGTTTCACCTACTGTATTCTTCTATCGTGTTCTTAAGTGCTCTTACTATTTTTTTTCCTTCTACTGAACTTTGTTTAAGCCTCTTCTAAAAGGATCTTCTTAAGCATGCTTCCTTCTATTGTTCTTATCAGTTTTTTCTCATCATGCTTCGAATTAGTTCCTTTACTCTGTTGCTTTGAACTCTTCTATTGCATTTACATGCTATTCATGAGTTATGTTGCTGCGAGAAGCATGTTAGAAGTTTCAGTTCTTTTCAGAAACCTCTGAACATGTTTCGATTCAACTGCTGGCCCTCTCATCTTTGTTTTATGGTTTGCCCAAACTGGGGTTCTTATTTCAAAATCCCCAACTCTTTTAGATCAATTTCAAAGTTTCATATGATTCTGACCTTTTGATAAACTCTTCTAAACTCTGTTACTAGATTTTCCACTGATTTTACGATGGCATGACAATTTTTCTTTCATACTTAACGTGTCTGTATGCTCTTTATATGTAATGAACCTTTCTGTAAAAGGGCTTTCCAACTTGTGATTGATTCAGAATCCCCTTTTATAGGTCTAATTAATTTCTACTGATTTTCCTTAAGTTAAAATCTTTCCTCTCTTTCTGACTTGGTTCATTGGTAATGTCGAATCCCTGATTCCTTGATTTACTAGGTACTAATTGATTTACTGTGTTCTTGCCTTATTTGGGCTAACCGTATATTTTAAAATTTACCCCTATGTATTTACCCCTAATTTCCTACTTTACACAAGATGTTTACTTGATTCTCTTTCCTTAACTGATTGATGTCCATTACCATTTGAGTTTGAACTCCTTAATTAAAGGAAGTTCTTATGTTGATTGATTATAATTGATACATAGTTCCATAATTACTATGATTCTTCCCTTACTCTCTACCTGTTTTTCAAGCTATAAATACTCGACTCTTTTTCTTTTCACAACACGGAATACACTTCAGAGCTTCACTTAATTCTCACAACCCCTTCTAAAACTTTCTGCACTTTAGCTTTCTCAAGACTTCTGCTTTCATTTGTTTTTTCCTGAAACTGGTATGTCTTAGTTTTGATTTAGCATCAACCCCAATGTGTTTACTTACAAGTTTTTATGTCCATGCCTACTTTACTGCTTTGTAGAGTTCAACTTCTATGATAGTATGCTTATATCTTGCTATCTGTTACTGCAATGAATCTCATTCCCCATACCCCTTTATGTGCTTGAGCTGTGGTTTAAGACATGGCAATACACAAGTTATTGTCCATGGATTAAAACTGGATCCTTTGGATCCTAGGATCTTTCAATTTCCCAAACCCCATTCCCTTAGGTGTGTTGAGTTGAGGTATAGCCTGGCAGCATCCAAGTTGTTGTCCAGGGCTAAACCTGACCTTCAATAGGTCCTAACTCTCTAATTTTTAGCTAACAAGCTGGTCAGGGGTGTGCCAGCACTCCTAATTGTTGGACATGACCACCAGCCTGCCTTGGCATTCCCTAATTCCCCTCTATTGCACCTACACCTATTCCTAGAACCTTAAGTTCTGCCCCTCTCTTTTGAGCCTTCCTTTGGGACCTTGAGTTCCCTCTAAACTTGGACATTTGAGGGCTGGCCCTTCCACACTGCACTATAATCTAATTCTGCGATATATTTGGGGTGTAAGCATTGCCTGGAGTTCTTGAAGCTCCTTGGGACTTTGACACATCCCAAATAAGAGAAAGACATTGGAATCTGATCTTTAGAAGTTGGTTTATTTCATATTTCAGACCTGGGATCAGAATTAGGCTCTCCTTGGTTGGAATCTTTAATTTCTGATATATTTTCTTATTCATTCTGGTCTGTAATAATCTTGTAATAATCAGTTGGGGCGGCTAGTGGAAAAAGGGTAGGGGACTATGCATGCAAGGGGTAGATACCATGTTCATATGGTATTACTATACTTCCGAAACTCTGCATTCTCATATAGATACCATGTTTATAGGATTTTCTGCATTCTCATATAGATACTATGTCTATAGGGTTTTCTACAATTTCATAACAGATGCCATGCCTGTAAGCCGATTCTAAAATTCTGCATCTTCATATAGACACCATGCCTATAGGACTTTCTGCATTCTGTATCCGTCATTAGACAAACCTATTATAGGATTTAAATACCTAATCAATTACATGTAGACAACCTGCCTATAGGATTCCTGCATAAGCAATAACAGTGCTCAAATCAGTAACACCTAGAAAGCATGTCTATAGGAGCTGTTAACTGAACTTGAATCGTCAACTCGCTTATAAGCCTACAATCAGTAGCAATAATGTTTAACACCTGCAGATCTTATGTCCCTGTAATTGACAATTCTTTTTCTGCAATCAGTTTACTTCTTTATTTCTAAAACTAATAGATATCATGCATATAGTTTCTGTTTAACGCCTAGGCAAGCCTTAGGGTAAAATTTTATAATTGCATCAGTTTTGATAATTACAACCAGCAGGCAGGCCTAATTCGGACTTCTTATTTGAAAATATGTGATAAATTAGCCACACTTCCTACGTTAAATATAGACCAAACCAGTATTTGTAAGTCATGCTAAATAATCTGCTGCTTTGAATGAGGAGGCTGACTTGAGCCTTAACTGCTATTTGTTTCCCTTTTAACTGCTATCTGTTATTGCTTGTCGCCTAGATTTTTATCCTTTTGAAAACTCCGCAAAAGCCCCAACTCCCTCCCCTTTAGGATTAGTAGTCACATATGCCTCCGAGACTGATAGGATTGGGACGGGTACTAGCATGCAATAAGTAACGAAACTCTCCGCGCTTTAATACCTTAACGGGGTGGGAAGGGTAGAATATGGATATGATGACCAGTGCGCTAATATCACGTGCGGCCCCTCTTTTGAGGAGTGATTGCTGGATATTGCATTGATGTGATCCATATTAATTATAAACCTAGGACTCCCCCCCCCTTTATTTGCTTTCATCTTTTCTTGTAAAATTATTCAAATCTTTTTCATAAATTTATGTCCTCTCTACTTACCTTCAAAAGTGTTCAACCTGATTGCAATGTTGTATGTAAGTCCTTATTTGAGCCTTGATGGTTTACTTATAAAGTCACAATTGTAACATGGCCGGGAACCACACTAGTGGATCTTGAGGGGTGCCTAAAACCTTCCCCTTGAGATAATTTCTAGCCCTTACCCGAACTCTGGTTTTCCAACTCAAACTCTTCTAAAAAAAAGTGTCCTAATGCACTATAATCATTAGGTGGCGACTCTTCAAATTTCAAAATCCAATTCTCTAAAGGGAATAGGGTTGTCCTTCCCAATGTCGTATACCCGATTTTCGACCCCACGGTTAGAGAAAAAGGGGGCGTCGACACGGAGTTGAAGGAGTTAAAGGAACAGCTTCAGGAACTCCTTGATAAGGGGTTTATTCGGCCTAGTGTGTCACCTTGGGGTGTGCCAATTCTATTTGTGAAGAAAAATGATGGCATAATGAGGATGTGCATTGATTATAGGCAATTGAACAAGGTAACAATTAAGAACAAGTATCCTTTGCCTCGCATTGATGATTTATTCGACTAGCTTCAATGAGCGAGAGTGTTATCCAAGATTGATCTCCGTTTAGGCTATCACCAGCTGAAGATCAGGGATTCGAATATTCTGAAGACAGCTTTCAGGACCCGTTATGGTCATTATGAGTTGTTGGTGATGTATTTTGGGTTGACCAATGCCCCAGCAACGTTCATGCATTTGATGAACAACATGTTTCGGCCTTATTTCGATTCATTTGTCATAGTCTTCATTGATGATATTCTGGTGTATTCGCGTAGTCGGGAGGAGCACGTGGAGCATTTAAGGGTTGTATTGCAGAGATTGAGAGAGGAGAAGCTTTATGCAAAATTCTCCAAATGTGAGTTCTGGCTCGGTTCAGTGGCTTTCTTGGGGAACGTTCAGAGTTCTCCAAATTCTCCAAAGTTCTCCAGTGAGGGTATTCGGGTTGATCCGAAGAAGATAGAGGCGGTTCAGAGTTGGCGCAGACCGTCCTCAGCTACAGAGATTCGTATCTTTCTTGGTTTGGCAGGCTATTATCGCCGGTTTGTTCAGGGATTCTCATTTATCGCATCGCCCTTGACCAAGTTGACTTAGAAGGGTACTTCATTTGTATAGTTGGATAAGTGTGAGGAGAGCTTTCGGAAGCTCAAGACAAATTTGACCACAGCTCCAGTGTTAGTTTTGCCATTAGCTTCAGGTTCATATACCATGTATTGTGATGCTTCGAGAGTCGGGATTGGTTGTGTGTTTATGCAGAAGGGTAGAGTTATTGCTTATTCTTCTCGTCAGTTGAAGCCTCATGATAAGAACTACCCCATTCATGATTTGGAGTTGGCTACCATAGTTCACGCATTGAAGATTTGGAGGAATTTCTTGTATGGCATATCTTATGAGGTGTTCACTGATCATCGCAGTCTTCAGCATTTGTTCAAGCAAAAGGGTCTTAATTTGAGGCAGCAAAGATGGTTGGAGTTGCTTAAAGATTATGATATCACTATATTGTACCATCCGAGAAAGGCCAATGTGGTGGTCAATGCTTTGAGCCGAAAGGCAGTGAGTACGAGGAGTTTGGCATATATCCCAGTTGGGGAGAGACCTCTTGCAGTTGATGTTCAGGCCTTGGCCAATCGGTTTGTGAGATTAGACATTCTCGGTCTTCCTTATATGACCGCATCAAAGAGCGCCAATATGATGATCTGCATTTGCTGGTCCTTAAGGACAGAGTTCCACATGATGATGTCAGAGATGTGACTATTGATGATGATGGAGTGTTGAGGATGCATGGCCGAATTTGTGTGCCCAATGTGGATGGGCTTCGGGAGTTGATTCTGGAGGAGACCCATAGCTTGCGGTATTCCATTCATCCGGGTGCCGTGAAGATGTATTAGGATTTGAGGCAGCACTATTGGTGGCGGAGAATGAAGAAAGATATTGTAGGATTTGTGGCTCGGTGTCTCAATTGTCAGCAGGTGAAATATGAGCATCAGAGACTGGGTGGCTTGCTACAGTAGATGGATATTCCCGAGTGGAAGTGGGAGAGGATCACTATGGACTTTGTTGTTGGGCTTCCACGGACTTTGAAGAAGTTTGATGCTATTTGGGTGATTGTGGATCGGCTAACCAAGTCCGCGCACTTCATTCCCGTGTGTACTACTTATTCTTCAGAGCGGTTGGCAGGGATCTATATCCGGGAGATCGTTCATTTGCATGGTGTCCCAGTTTCCATCATTTCAGATAGGGGCACTCAGTTTACTTCGCAGTTTTGGAGGTCTATGCAGCGAGAGTTGGGTACTCAGGTTGAGTTGAGCACAGCTTTTCACCCTCAGACGGACGGACAGTCCGAGCGCTCTATTCAGATATTGGAGGACATGTTGCGTGCTTGTGTCATTGATTTCGGAGGGTCATGGGATCAGTTTCTACCGCTTGTAGAGTTTGCCTATAACAACAGCTACCAGTCGAGTATTCAGATGGCTCCGTATGAGGCTTTGTATGGGAGGCGGTGCAGATCTCCAGTTGGTTGGTTTGAGCCCGGTGAGGTGTGATGACCCTTTAGGTCATCACTTGTGTTGCAAGGGCATCCAGTGTTATGAGGCCTAAAAACCTTCCTTTTTACCCCACCTTGATTTACGTGTGTGGTCCGGACCTATATTCGGAAAGCCTTCTATGTGAAAATATGAGAAAAAGAAATTTTAGAGTTAAAACTTTGATTATGATTGACTTTGGTCAACATTCTTAACAAACAGACCCGGATCCGTGTTCCGACGATCCTGGGAGGTCCGCAGTAAAATTTGGGACTTGGGCATATGCCCAGAAATGAATTTCAAGGTCCCAAGCCTTAGAAATTAATTTTTGAAAGAAATTGTTTTATAGAGTTATCTAAGGAATAATGAAAAGAATTAATGTTTTAGACCATTATTATCGGGCCGGTATTTTGGTTCCGGAGCCGGTACAAACTTGTTATAGTATTTGAAAGATAACTGTGAACTTTGGTGAAAACAAAGTTTATTTGACGTGAGTTGGACTTCCGGTGGAAGAGTTAGGAACTTTGAGAGTTCTTGATGAAAATGTTGAGTTTTGAGGTTTAATTCATGATTTTACATGTTATTTTGATGATGTGATCGCACGAGTAAGTCCAAATGATGTTTTTGAGTTATTATGACATTTGGTTTGGAGCCCCGAGGGCTCGGGTGAGTTTCGGGATGTTTTTACACTGAGGAAAAAGCTGCAGATTCAGAGAAGTTGCAGGTCACTGAAGCCAGGTCTCGCGGTCCGCGGTGGTAACTTCGCGGCCGCGGTGGGGACTCCGCGACCGTGGTGGGATTTGTGCGGTCTGCGGTGAGCAAGGCCAAGCCTCCGCGGTCGCGCTCAATTTATTGCGGTCCGCGGTGGAGCTCCGCGGCCGAAGTACTTTTTATGCGGTCCGCTGAGAGGGTCTGGGAGGAGTATATTTAAACGAACGTTTCAGTTATTTTTCACTTTTCAAAACCCCAAAAACATAAGAGGCGATTTTTCAAATAACCTTTCTTCTCCAAATCAATTGTAAGTCATTTTTAACTAGTTTTCTTCAATCATTAATATCTTTTAACATAATTTCAACTTCAAATCAATTATATTCATGGGGGAAATTGGGTGTTTTGGGTAGAACCTAGGTTTTTCAAAAAAAATGGGGATTTGGACCTCGATTTGATGTCCGATTTCAAAATAAATTACATATTTGAGCTCGTGGGGGAATGGGTAATCGGATTTTGGTCCGAATTTCGGATTTGGACCAAGCGGGCCCGGGGTCGATTTTTGACTTTTTGGGGAAATCTTTATAAAACCTATTTTCATACATTAGAATTGATTCATTTAGCATTTATTGATATTGTTAAGAAAATTGTGGCTAGATACAAGCGAGTTGGTGGTGGAAACAAGAGGTAAAGCGGTAGTTGAGGCTTGAATTGTGTTCGTTGCATCGAGGTAAGTGTTTGGTCTAACCTTAGCTTGAGGGATTAGAAGTTGTGTCCTATTTGCTATTTGCTTCTTGTCTAGTACGACATATAGGCATGGTGACGAGTATCTATACGTTGGTGTCAGGCATGATCATGGGTCTTATATTGTGGTTTTCATGATTTCGTTGTATTATTCATGACTTGGTAAAGATTCCTAATTGTTCTATAAAGCTTGTGGAAAGAATTGTGACCTATGAACATAAAGGAGCATTGGCTCAAGTTGTATTGTGAAATTGTGAAAGTATAAGTGACAATTGAACTGCTAGAGCATTGGCTCAAGTTGTGAAATGAGTTGTGAAAAAATAAGTGATAATCGAACCTCTAGAGCATTGGCTCGAGTTGTGAAGTGAATTGTGAAGTAAAATTGAGAAAGAGTTATTAAATTGTTCCCTTGCCGGGATATTGTTGCTTTGTTAATTATCTCCCTTACTGGGATGTTGAGATATTGATGTTGTTCCTTTGCTGGGATTTCTATTATTATTTTGTTTATTCCCTTGCCCCTTTGTTTGTGATTGTTATTTGGGTGAGGAAAAGTGTTAAAACACAAAGGGTGATGTCGTGCATTGTTTGTTATTGTGAGGAAAGAGTGTAAAAGCACGAAGGGTGATGTTGTGTCGCACGACGTACCATTCAATGTTGATTCTATTGATTATATGTTGAGAAAAAAGAGTAAAAGCACGAAGGGTAATGTCGTGCACATTTTGATTATATGATTCTTTTGGTGAGGACGAGAGTAAAGCACGAAGTGTGATGCCGTGCACATTTTTATTATATAACTACTTTGGTGAGGCTTAGAGTAAAAACACGAAGGGTGATGCCGTGCAATTGTTGATTTCTTCTTCTTTGTTGATATTCTAGTAATGTTGTTCTTTCCTTACTTGATGCCTATCTATTAGGAACTATTGTCGCCCCCACAGCATGTTTCCCCCTCCCACATTGATTGGTTATTTCTGTATTTCTTTTTCGCTATATATATATATATATATATATATATATATATATATATATATATATATATATATAAACTGCACAGGTTTATTTGGTAGTTTGGTCCTAGCCTCGTCACTACTTTGCCGAGGTTAGGCTAGACACTTACTAGCACATGGGGTCGGTTGTGTTGATACTACACTCTGCACTGTGTGCAGATCCAGAAGAAGCTTCCGGACGGTAGTTGGAGGGCTTCCTTCAGTCCACTCGGAGACCCAAGGTAGACCTGTAGGCATCCGCAGGCCCTGGCGTCTCCCTCTATCTCTATTTCCTGTTTCATTTCCTTTGTTCAGAAACAGTGTATTGTATTTCTTCAGATCTTGTATGTGGTAACTCTTAGACAGTCTGTGACACTGTGACACCAGGTTTTGGGGTATTTGAGGTTTTGTTTAGTTGTAATAGACGTAACCTTAAGATATATAATTGTTGACTTCCGCTCATTTATTTAAAATTCCACTTTTATCATATTATCGGCTTGTGTTTATTAAAAGAGGCAAAAATAAAAGTGTAGCAAGTTTTTATGGTTTGGCTTGCCTAGCTCCCATTAGTAGGCACCATCACGACTCCTGAGGGTGGGAAATCCGGGTTTTAACAAGTTGGTATCAGAGCTCTAGGTTACATAGGTCTCACAGTTCACAGACAAGCTTAGTAGAGTTTGAGGGATTGGTACGGAGACGTCTGTATTTATCCCCCCAAAGGCTACAGAGTTAGGAAAAACTTCACATTTAGTCTTTCCTATCGTGCGATTTTGTTTTTCAATGCTAATTGAACTTTTACTCTATTTTTTCGCAGATAGCGAGAACACGCGCTTCCTCATCCTCTGCTTAGCAGCCCGAGCCCCCAGCAGCAGCTCCCACGAGGGGCAGAGGGCGAGGGAGAGGCTGTGCTATAGACCGAGGTAGGGGCAGATCTCAGCCCCGAGCAGCAGCCCTAGTGACAGAGCCTCAGGTTGATTTTGATGAAGAGGTTCCGGCTCCAGCCGTTTCGGTAGGCCCAGCTCAGGTCTTAGAGGGGTTTATTGCTACCCAGTTCTTCAGGATGCTCTGGTCCGATTAGTGGGCCTCATGGAGAGTGTCACCTGGGAAGGCTTGCTTCTTGTAGCACCAGCCGTCTCTTAGGCTGGAGGAGGGGCCCAGACTCCTGCTACTCGCACTCTGGAGAAGGTAGCTCCTCAGATTTAGACTCCATCAATTTAGCCAGTTGGAGCAGTACAGCCGGGTGTGGTAGCTTAGACCGGTGATGGAGCAGTTATGTCCACCGATGCTTTGTGGAGACTAGATAGGTTCACCAAGCTCTTCACTTCTACTTTCAGCGGTGCATCTACTAAGGATCCCCAGGATTATCTAGATAGATGCCACGAGGTTCTCAGGAACATGGGCATTGTTGAGACCAATAGGGTCGATTTTGCTAAATTTTGCTTGTTTGGATCCGCCAAGACTTGGTGGAGGGATTATTGCTTAGAGAGACCAGCCGAATCGCCAGCCTTGACTTGGGAGCAGTTTACAGTGTTATTCCTGGAGAAGTTTCTCCCCGTTACTCAGAGAGAGGCCTATCAGAGATAGTTTGAGCGCCTCCAACAGGGTTCCATGACTGTTACCCAGTATGAGACCAGGTTCATCAACTTAGCTCGACATGCTCTCATTATACTCCCCACCAAGAGAGAGAGAGAGAGGGTGAGGAGGTTTATTGATGGTCTTATTCAACCGATTCATCTTCAGATGGCTAGAGAGGCTGGGAGTGAGATTACTTTTCAAGAGGCGGCCAATGTGGCCCGTAGAGTTGAGATGGTTATGTCACAGGGAGGCAGTCATAGGTCAGACAAGAGGCCTCGTTATTCAAGCCGATTCAGTGGTACCTCATCCGGAGGTCGAGATTTGTATGGTAGAGGCCATCCTCCTAGGCCCTTTCAATCAACGCTCCAGGTTTTTCAGGATACTCCAGGTGGTCGTGGTCCCTAGACGTAGTATCCCGATCAGCAGTCCTACAGTGCACCACTTGCTCCTATCAATGCACCGCCGCTTTAGAGTTTTTGGGGTGGTCATTCACGTCGCCAGGGCCAGCAGTCTCAGCAGCCGAGGGCTTGTTACACGTGTGGTGATTCGGGTCACATTGCTAGGTTTTGCCCTCGAGCATCGAGTAGCTCTCAACATTAGGGTTCTCGTGTTATGGTACAGGCACCAAGTGTTCCACAGTTCGCCCAGCCAACTAGAGGTGGGGGTAGAGGTGCTAGAGATGGAGGTAGAGGTACTAGAGGTGGAGCTTAGGCCGTCAGAGGTGGAGGCCAGCTAGCTTTAGGCCATCCCAAAGATGTAGTTCAGGGTGGTGGGGCCCAGCCCCGATGTTACGCCTCCAGCCAGGCCCGAGGCTGAGGCTTCAGATGCAGTCATTACAGGTACTATTCTGGTTTGTGATAGAGATGCTTCAGTGTTATTTGATCCAGGGTCTACCTACTCGTATGTGTCATCTTATTTTGCACCGTATCTGGTCATGCCTAGTGATTCATTGAGTATTCCTGTTTATGTGTCTACACCGGTGGGTGACTCTATTGTAGTAGATCGAGTCCATCATTCTTGTATTGTGGTGATTGGGGGTCTTGAGACTCGTGTGGATTTGTTGCTTCTAGACATGGTCGATTTTGATGTTATATTGAGGATGGACTGGTTATCACCTTACCACACTATCTTGGACTGTCATGCCAAGACTATGACCTTAGCCTTACCGGATTTTCCCCATTTAGATTGGAGAGGGACTCTTGGTTATTCTACCCGTAGTGATATCTCGTATATGAAGGCTCAGCTTATGGTCGAGAAAGGGTGTTTGGCCTATTTGGCATACATTCGTGATTCTAGTGCTGAGGTCCCTTCTATTGATTTTGTGCCCGTTGTTCGAGAGTTTCCTGATGTTTTTCCTTCAGACCTGCCGGGTATGCCACCCGACAGGGATATTGACTTTTGCATTGATTTGGCTCCGGTCACTCAGCCCATTTCTATCCCGCCGTATCGTATGGCCCCGCCGAAGATGAAAGAGTTGAAGGAATAGTTGCAAGACTTGCTTGAGAAGGGTTTCATTAGACCCATTGTTTCGCCCTGGAGTGCGCCGATGTTGTTTGTTAAGAAGAAGGATGGATCGATGAGAATGTGTATTGATTACCGGCAGTTGAACAAGGTTACAATCAAGAATAACTATCCATTGCCGAGGATCGATGATTTGTTTGATTAACTTCAGGGTGACAAGGTGTTCTCAAAGATTGATTTGAGATCTGGCTATCATCAGTTGAGGATTAGGGCACCCGATGTCCCTAAGACAGCTTTCCGCACTTGGTACGGGCATTATGAGTTCCTGGTCATGTCATTTGGGTTGACCAATGCCCCAGCAACTTTTATGGATTTGATGAACCGAGTGTTCAGGCCTTATTTGGACTCGTTCGTGATAGTCTTCATTGATGATATTTTGATATATTCCCGCAGCCGGGAGGAGCACGAGCAGCATCTTAGAGTGGTTCTTCAGACCTTGAGGGATAGTCAGTTATATGCTAAGTTCTCGAAGTGTGAGTTCTGGTTAAGTTCAGTTGCATTTCTAAGTCATGTTGTATCAGCAGAGGGTATTCAGATTGATGCGAAGAAGATTGAGGCAGTCAAGAACTGGCCTAGACCAGCATCAGCTACAGAGATTCGGAGTTTCTTGGGATTGGCAGGCTACTACCGTCAGTTCATGGAGGGGTTCTCATCTATCGCAGCCCCGATGACCAGGTTGACCCAGAAGGGTGCCCAGTTCATATGGTCGGACGAGTGTGAGGCGAGGTTTCAGAAGCTCAAGACAGCTCTGACTACGGCATCGGTGTTGGTTTTGCCCACAGGTTTAGGACCTTATACTGTCTATTGTGATGCATCTCGTATTGGGCTTGGTGCAGTATTGATGCAGGATGGCAAGGTCATTGCCTATGCTTCGCGACAGTTGAAGATTCATGAGAAGAACTATCCAATTCATGACTTGGAGTTGGCATCCATTGTTCACGCATTGAAGATTTCGAGGCATTATCTGTATGGCGTGGCATGTGAGGTGTTCACGGATCACAAGAGTCTTCAGTATTTGTTCAAGCAAAAGGAGTTGAATTTGCAATAGAGGAGGTGGTTGGAGTTGTTGAAAGATTATGATATCACTATCTTGTATCATCCGGGAAAGGCTAATGTGGTGGCCGATGCGTTGAGTAGGAAGTCAGCCAGTATGGGCAATCTTGCTTATATTCCGGTCGGTGAGAGATTGCTTGCTTTGGATGTTGAAGCTTTGGCCAATCAGTTCGTGAGGTTGGATATTTCTGAACCTAGTCGTGTATTGGCCTGCACGATCGCTTGTTCTTCTTTATTGGAGAGTATCCGTGGTCGGCAGTATGATGATCCCCATTTGTGTGTCCTTAGAGACACGATGCAGCACAGAGGTACCAAGCAGGTTACATTAGATGATGACGGAGTTTTGAGATTGCAGGGTCGAGTTTGTGTGCCTAATGTGGATGGCTCCGAGAGTTGATTTTAGAGGAGGCCCATAGCTCCTGATACTCTATTCATCCTGGCGCTATGTATCAGGATTTGCAGCAACATTATTGGTGGCGGAGGATGAAGAAGGATATCGTTGCATATGTACCTCGGTGTTTGAATTGTCAGCAGGTTAAGTACAAGCATCAGAGGCCTGGTGGTTTATTTCAGAGGATTAAGCTTCCCAAGTGGAAGTGGGTGCGGATCACTATGGATTTCATTGTTGGACTCCCGCAGACTCGAAGGAAGTTCGACGCAGTATCGATCATTGTTGATAGGCTGACGAAGTCATCACATTTCATTCCTGTGGCAGTCTCCTATTTATCCGAGAGGTTAGCTGAGATCTATATTAGATTGTTCGTCTTCATGGTGTGCCTGTATCTATCATTTTGGACCGAGGTACGCAGTTTACCTTGCATTTTTGGAGAGTAGTTCAGCGAGAGTTGGGCACCCAGGTTGAGTTGAGTACAACATTTCATCGTCAGATGGACGGGCAGTCCGAGCGGACTATTCAGATTTTGGAGGATATGCTCCGAGATTGTGTCATTGACTTTGGAGAGCCCGTCTGAGTGGACTATTCAGATTTTGGAGGATATGCTCCGAGCTTGTGTCATTGACTTTGGAGGCTTGTGGGATCAGCTTTTGCCTTTAGCAGAGTTTGCCTACAACAACAGTTACCAGTTGAGTATCTAGATGGCTCCTTATGAGTTATATGGTAGGCGATGTCAATCTTCGGTTGGATGGTTTGAGCCGGGAGAGGCTCAATTGTTGGGTACGGATCTGTTTCAGGATGCCTTGGACAAGGTCAGGATTATTCGGGATAGGCTTCGTACAGCTCAGTCCAGGAAAAAGAGTTATGCCTACCGCAAGGTTCAAGATTTGGCATTCATGGTAGGTGAGCGGGTATTGCTTTGAGTGTCACCTATGAAGGGCATGATGATATTTGGGAAGAAGGGCAAGCTTAGCCCTAGGTTCATTGGCCCGTTTGAGATTCTTGATCGAGTGGGAGAGGTGGCTTATAGACTTGCATTTTTGCCGAGCTTATTAGCCGTGCATCCAGTGTTTCATGTGTCCATGCTTCGTAAATATCACGGTGATCCATCCCACGTGTTAGATTTCAGCACTGTCCAGTTGGACAAGGACTTGTCTTACGAGGAGGGGCCGGTAGCTATTCTAGACCAGCAGGTTCGTCAATTAAGATCAAAGAGTTTTCCTTCTGTTCGTGTTCAGTGGAGAGGTCAGCCTCCTGAGGCATCGACCTGGGAGTCCGAGTCCGATTTGCGGAGCCGTTATCCCCATCTTTTTCTCGACTCAGGTACTTCCTTCTTATGTTCGTTCGAGGACGAACGGTTGTTTTAGAGGTGGAGAATGTGATGACCCAAAAGGTCATCACTTGTATTGCAAGTGCATTCAGTGTTCTGAGGCCTAAAAACCTCCCTTTTACCCCACCTTGATTTACGTGTGTGGTCCGGACCTATATTCTGAAAGCCTTCTATGTGAAAATATGAGAAATAGAAATTTTAGAGTTAAAACTTTGATTATGGTTGACTTTGGTCTTCTTAGCAAACGGACCTGGATCCATGTTCCGACGATCCCGGGAGGTCCGCAGTAAAATATAGGACTTGGGCGTATGCTCGGAAATGAATTTCGAGGTCCCAAGCCTTAGAAATCGATTTTTGAAAGAAATTACTTTACTGAATTATCTAAGGAATAAAGGAAAGAATTAATGTTTGAGACCATTATTATCGGGCCCGTATTTTAGTTCTGGATCCCGGTACAAACTTGTTATAGTATTTGAAAGATATTTGCGAAATTTGGTGAAAACTAAAGTTTATTTGACGTGAGTTGAAGTTCCGGTGGAAGAGTTATGAACTTTGAGAGTTCTTGATGAAAATGTTGAGTTTTGAGGTTTAATTCATGATTTTACATGTTTTTTTGTTGATGTGATCGCACGAGTAGGTTCATAAGATGTTTTTGAGTTAGTATGATATTTGGTTTGGAGCCCCAAGGGCTCGGGTGAGTTTCGGGATATTTTTACACTGAGGAAAAAGCTGTAGATTCAGAGAAGTTGCAGGTCTCTTAAGCCAGGACTCGCGGTCCGCGGTGGAAACTTCGCGGCCGTGGTGGGGACTCCGCGACCGCGGTGGGATTTGTGCGGTCCGTGGTGAGCAAGGCCAAGCCTCTGCGGCCGCGCTCGATTTCTTGCGGTCCGCGGTGGAGCTCCGCGACCGCAGTCCTTTTAATGCAGTCTGCGGAGAGGGTCTGAGAGGAGTATATTTAAACGGACTTTTCAGTTATTTTTCACTTTTCAAAACCCCAAAAACATAAGAGGCGATTTTTCAAATAACCTTTCTTCTCCAAATCAATTGTAAGTCATTTTTAACTAGTTTTCTTCAATCATTAACATCTTTTAACATGATTTCAACTTCAAATAATTATTTTCATGGGGGGAATTTTGTGTTTTGGGTAGAACCTAGGTTTTTCAAAAAAATGGGGATTTGGACCTCGATTTGAGGTCCGATTTCAAAACAAAATACATATTTGAGCTCGTGGGGGAATGGGTAATCGGGTTTTGGTCCGAATTTTGGGTTTGGACCAAGCTGGCCCGGGGTCAATTTTTGACTTTTTGGGAAAATATTTATAAAACCTATTTTCATGCATTAAAATTGATTCATTTAGCATTTATTGATATCGTTAAGCAAATTGTGGCTAGATACAAGTGAGTTGGTGGTGGAAACAAGAGGTAAAGCGGTAGTAGAGGCTTGAATTGTGTCCGTTGAATCAAGGTAAGTGTTTGGTCTAACCTTAGCTTGAGGGATTAGGAGTTGTGTCCTATTTGCTATTTGCTTCTTGTCGAGTACGACGTATAGGCATGGTGGCGAGTATCTATACATTGGTGTCAAGCATGACCATGGGTCTTATATTGTGGTTTTCATGATTTCGTTGTATTATTCATGCCTTGGTGAAGATTCCTAATTGTTGTATAAAGCTTGTGGAAAGAATTGTGACCTATGAACATAGAGGAGCATTGGCTCAAGTTGTATAGTGAAATTGTGAAAGTATAAGTGACAATTGAACTTCTAGATCATTGGCTCGAGTTGTGAAACGAGTTGTGACAGAATAAGTGATAATCGAACCTCTAGAGCATTGGCTCGAGTTGTGAAGTAAATTGTGAAGTTAAATTGAGAAAGAGTTATTAAATTGTTACCTTGCCAGGATATTGTTGCTTTGTTAATTATCTCCCTTGCTGGGATGTTGAGATTATTGATGTTGTTCCCTTGCCGGGATTTAATTATTTAATTGTGTTCCCTTGCCGGGATTTCTATTATTATTTTGTTTATTCCCTTGCCCCTTTGTTTGTGATTGTTATTTGGGTGAGGAAGAGTGTTAAAGCACGAAGGGTGACGTCGTGCATTGTTTGTTATTATGAGGAAAGAGTGTAAAAGCACGAAAGGTGATGTCGTGCCGCACGACGTACCATTCTGTGCTGATTCTATTGATTATATGTTGAGAAAAGAGAGTAAAAGCACAAAGGGTGATGTCGTGCACGTTTTTATTTTATAACTGCTTTGGTGAGGGTGAGAGAAAAAGCACGAAGGGTGATGCTGTGTAATTGTTGATTTCTGCTTCTTAGTTGATACTCTAGTTATGTTGATTTTCGATTCTTTGTTAATATCCGAGTTATGTTGTTACGTTCGTTTACTTGATGTCTTTCTATTCGGAATTGTTATTTCCCCCCTCCCATACTTGACTGGTTGTTTTTGTATTTCTTTTCCACTGTATATATATTTGAACTACACAGGTTTATTTGGTAGTCTGGCCCTAGCCTCGTCACTACTTCGCCGAGGTTAGGCTAAACACTTACCAGCACATGGGGTCAGTTGTGTTGATACTACACTGTGCACTATGTGCAGATCCCGGAGCAGCTTTTGGACCATAGTGTGGAGGCTACCTTCAGTCCACGCAGAGATCCAAGGTAGACCTGCAGCCGTCCGCAGGCCCTGGCATCTCCCTCTATCCCTATTTCCTGTTTCATTTCCTTTGTTCAGAAACAACATATTGTATTTCTTCAGACCTTGTATGTAGTAACTCTTAGACAGTCTGTGACACTGTGACACCAGGTTTTGGGCTATTTGAGGTTTTTTAGTTGTAGTAGATGTAGCCTTAAGATATATAATTGTTGACTTCCGCACATTTATTTAAAATTTTGCTTTTATCATATTATCGGCTTGTGTTTGTTAAAAGAGGCAAAAATGAAAGTGTAGCAAGTAGTTAAGGTTTGGCTTGCCTAGCTCCCATTAGTAGGCGCCATCATGACTCCCGAGGGTGGGAAATCTAGGTTGTGACATGAGGCTAGGCTATTGGGGACTGATTTGGTGCAGGATGCTTTGGAGAAGGTGAAGGTGATTCAGGAGAGGCTTCATACAGCGCAATCGAGGCAAAAGAGTTATGCTGATAGGAAGGTTCGAGATGTGTCCTACATGGTTGGCGAGAAGGTTTTGTTAAAGGTTTCACCCATAAAGGGTGTTATAAGATTCGGGAAGAAAAGGAAATTGAGTCCTCGGTTCATTGGGCCTTTTGAGGTGCTTCGGAGGATTGGGGAGGTGGTTTATGAGCTTGCTTTGCCACCCAGTTTGTCGAGTGTGCATCCGGTATTTTATGTTTCTATGCTTCGTATAAGCACGTGATTTTTGCCCTATATGAGAATTACTCCCAAAAAATTCAAAATAAAATGATTCTCCTTGGTGTGCAATTTTGAGAATTTTGTGACATTTTTGGATAATTATTTGTATTTGTCTGTGCATGTTTATTTGTTAAATTAACAAAAAATATAAAAATATGTCGCATTTTGCATGTAGGATTTAATTATATAATTGTTACTAATTAAGTTTGTTTAACAAAAAATAAAAATTACCAAAATAGGCATCTTTTGCATTTTAGCATTTAATGTCCAATTGTACAATTTTATGCTTAATTATTACTTAATTGTGCGTTAATTGTTATTGGGAGTTAATTTGCGCTTTTATAACTTAATTTAGTTCTTAATAATAATTTAAGTACTTTTATAATTTAGTTTTAGAAAAAGACAAGAAGAAAAGAGAACAAAAATACAAAGAAAAATCGGATTGGGCCACTTCTTCAAATTTCAACCCCAGGCCCAAACAATTGTCCAACCTTCCCCACGACCCGGTCCACTTCAAACCGGGTCGACCCGGTTCGCCCCATAACTCCAAATGACCTAACCCCTCCTAACCTTCATTTTTCATTTTTCAAAACCTAAACCTAAAGAACCTACCCGCCCCCCTTCATCTTCTTCTTCTCCAAAACTAAACCACCCCAAGCTCCCCTCCCTAGCAGCCATGGCTGCCTCCTCATCGTCAACTACCCTCCATTCTCACATCCAAACGACACCTCACGGCTTCATCTTCACCCTCACCATGGACGACCCAGCTGCGTCTTCATCTTCTTCATCGAGTTTGAGCTCGACGTCCATGGCTGCCTTCCTCCTCCTCGCGTCCAGCCGTTGTTGCTGCTGTTCACGCAGCTGTTCTGCGTCGTCACTTCATCTTCTTCACCTCGCGCTGCTGCTCCATGTTTTTTATATAGCTGCTGCTGCTGTTTCAGCTTTCTTCCTCCTCGACAACCATAGTTGTTGAACGCAGCAACATGTCGACGACCATGGCTGCTCCAAACAGTGTTGATGCATCTCCATTCGCAGCTTGCTTCAGCTGCGTCTAGCTGCTGATTTTGTTCGCCACTGTCCGTCGACCTCCCCTACTGCTTCATCGCTGCTTTCATCTTCTTCGCACAAACAAACCAAAACAAACCAAACGCACCCCACCTGCTTCTGTTTCATCGTTTCTGCTGCGTCAACTGCTGCTACTGCTTCGGCGTTGCTTCAGTTGCTTCTTAGGTTCGTGTTCATCGTCGTTTGTTCGAGTTTTGGTTGGGGTCGTCAAAACAGTCTGTACATATTTCGTTTCGATCCGGTTAGTAGATTTTGAGTTTTATTTTGTCCGTTATTTTTGTTTTGATATTCTCGAATCTAAAATCTATAAATGCTCGATTCTTGTTTTGTTCATGCTTATCGTTGAATTAATTTTTTTTAGTTTGTTCATGTGTTTTGTTGATTTAATTTTCAGATTCAAATGGAAATTTAATTAGTTGTTTTTCATGTTTATTTCATGTTAATTTTATTTATTTTTGTAAGAAAAAGAATTGTTAGTTTAATGTTTGTCAGATTCAAATTGAAATTTAATTGATTATTTCTTCAATTTGTTTCATGTTGTTATGTATTTTCCAGAAATTATTAATGTTGTTTGAATCATTTAATCTGTCATGTTTGTTTCTTAAAATAGATTTAATCCATGTTCATCTTTGTTTGAAGTTCGTTTTTAATCCAGTGATTTAATGTGAGTTTATGTTTTGGTTTTGATTCGTTGATGAATCATGTATTGTGTTGTTAATATTGTTGTTTCCTTGCTCATCCATTTTTGGCCTAAGTTAACCAAGATTGGTTCCCAATATGGTTAACTTATTTCCATTAATTTGAATTTGTTGTTCATCTGTGTTCATATGATTTGTTGTTTGAATTTGTTGTTCATCTGTGTTCAAATGATTTGTTCTTTTACACTTGAGAGCTAGAAGACTTTTACACTTGAGAGCTGACAGACTTGAAACATTTTGAGAGTAAAAGAGAAATGCAATTTGAACTTTCACTTGAATAATTTCCGTTTGCCTTTCTCGAGTGTTATTCAAAATCAGTAAACTACTGCATCTTGTATCCGTCTCTCTTCTGCTTTGACTACGATTGCACTTTGGTATTGCTGAGTTTTCAATCTGTTACTGGGTTATTCTACTGGTCATTACTGGTTTTGCGGTGTTGCTGAATCTGCTGTTGTTGTGGTATTATTGCTGCTGACTCCTACTTCTTTTCTTCTTGTACTGCCATTTCCAGGTACACATTTGTACACTCTCGGCTTGAAGCGAAATGAAATATTAATCAGGCTTTGTTCCTGTTGAATCCCTCCTGTTTAGATTTGTGTTTGAATATAATTTTCCTTTCTTTGTATAAAAATGTAGTCGATTTATTAATGAGTAATGGGGTTGCATATGTATAACTTCTTCATCTAACAATGTTAGTTTAAATTAATCAAATACTAGTTAATTTGTTCTGATATTATGGTGTGTCAATCTCATGTTCTAGTATTATTGAATAATAGAATATAGAATGAAAGCAGTTTTTCTTTGTACAAACTCGATCGCAATTTTCCATTCACCTTAGCCGTAAACTAATAACTAATAAGTTATGTTTTTCAGCATGTAATTAATTGAGAAATTTTCTTTTATTTTTAGAGACAAACTTAATAGAAGAAATGTAGTCACTGTAGGTTTATCCTTAAAAATAAAAATGAGACGAGCCTCGCCAAATAAATCACACATCGTTGGGGCCCTCAATAAATACATAACCATTGACTAGACTTTGGATTTGGCCATTTAATGAACCTTCACGGCCTCTTCCTAAAATAACAATATGTTAGTCTCTTTAGGACGCACCTTAATAAATCTTACCTTTTTAAACTCGGGTGCACATCTATGTGACCCAAAATCCAAATCTCAACGGAGTCGAAATGTGTTTCTAATCACTGGTACATTGATTGTGACGTGGTTCGAGATGCATGTCCATGACGTTGCAAATTCCTTTTTAATAAGAATGAGATGAGCCTCGCCGAATAAAAATACAAAATTGCGGGGCCCTCAGTAAATATTTGCTTTAAAATTGCTTAGACTTCGGGATGGACCGTTTAACAAAATTCCACGGCCCTACCCAAAGTAAATGATACGCTAGTCGCTTTAGGCGCGCCTTTAATAATTTAATTTTCTTAAACTCGGGTACACATTTATGTGACCCAAATCCAAATCTCAACAGAGTTGAAATATGCCAACAACCACGGGTGCATTGATGTGACGTGGTTCGAGATGTGTTTCCATGATGTTGCAATTCTTGACAAAAATAACAGTAAATGATAAAAGCGGTTAAAAGTTAAATTTTGCACATAGGTTCAACATGTATTAAATCAGATAATCAAGCCGAATATGACAGTTGAGCGACCGTGCTAGAACCACGAAACTCGGGAATGCCTAACACCTTCTCCCGGGTTAACAGAATTCCTTATCCAGATTTCTGGTACGCAGACTGTAATATGGAGTCATTCTTTTCCTCGATTCGGGATTAAATTGGTGACTTGGGACACCCTAAATCTCCCATGTGGCGACTCTGAAATAAATAAACAAATCCCGTTTCGATTGTCCTTTAATTGGAAAAAACTCCTACGCCCCTCGCGGGGACGGAAAAAGGAGGTGTGACAGCGATCGCGACCAAGCTATCGGAATAAAACCCAGAACCACTGGTTCAGGGTTAGAAATTCGAGCTTAGATGAATTGTTATATTTGGTTTTATCTGATTTTGTTACATGATACATGCCTAATGTGCTAATTGATTGCCTTTACCGCTTTGATATTATGTGAACTGTATATAAACTATGCCGAATCCCTTCTCTTCTTACCTCCGGGGAGAAGCTCGCTGGTCGAGACTCCCTATTCTGTTAGTGTCAACACCTGAAATAAGAAAGAGGCCGGATAAGTTACAAAGCCGGACGATCCCGCGGGTCCCCGGTACGTAGCCCCCTCCTCGACTCGAGTTGTCCGCTCGGGTACACAGTCTAGAACAAATACCCAGGTTATGAACTTAGAATAACTCAGCTTCATGCCGGATCCCTAGTAGGAACGTTTGTTTGCATCACGTGCATTTGACTTTGGAGGCTCAACACATGGGTTGGGTCTGTCTAGGACAGGTGTACCAAAAAATAAAAATGACCATCCTGATGCATCTTATCTGCTGCTACTTGTGCATTTATTTGATTCAGACTTGTGTGTTGACCGATTTTTGAATATCAGGAATATTGTGAAATTGAAAAAAAAAGAAAAAAAAAAAGAAATAGCGGTTAGGGAATTGATTGTTTATTTTTGAAAAAAACCAATACCCAAATACTGTCAAAACTCTGCCGAAATTTTGAGAAAATGAAAAAAAAATGTCTTATTAGTTTGTTTTATTAAAAGCAAAGGAAAAAAAAAGAAAAAAAAAAGTCGTTGTTCTGTCTTGTTTTTCAAAAAAAATAGAAAAAAATAGTTTGTCTTGCCATGAAAATGAAAATGAAAAAGAGTCTTATTTTTTAAAATAGTTTTTTTATTTGTTTATGAAAATGCGCAAAAAATAAAAATAAAAAGAGTCGTGCATTGAACGTGGTTTTATTATTTGTTCCAAAATATATATATATATATATATATATATATATATATATATATATATATATATATATATATATTTATATATATATATATATATATATATATATATATATATATATATATATATATATATATATATATATATATATATATATATATATATATATATATATATATATATATATATATATATATATATATATATATATATATATATATATATATATATATATATATATATATATATATATATATATATATATATATATATATATATATATATATATATATATATATATATATATATATATATATATATATATATATATATATATATATATATATATATATATATATATAATAAATATATATATAATCCAAAAAAAAAAGGTTCAAAAGAAAATCCGAAAATATTTTGATTCTTCTTTCAAAATTGAAAAGAAAATTCAAAATTCAAAAAAATATTTTTTTAGAAGCATTTCTTTTATTAAAGGTAAAATTCCAAAAAATATTTTCTTTCTTCTTTAGAATAAGAGAAAACAAATGAAAATTCAGACAAAAAATATTTTCCTTTTACTTTTGAAATTCTCAAAGTTCAAATCAAAGAAAAGGAATTCTTAGAAGTCTTTCTTTCAAAAAATAAAATCAATCAAAAATCCAAAAGAAAATACTTCCTTTCTTCTTTTAAAGCAGTTCTTTCACAAATTCAAAAAAATAATAATTTAAAATTAGTTTATTTACTTTATTCATGACCGCCCTAACTACGCGGGTTTGATTCTCACCGGATGTGAGATACGTAGGCAACCCTCATCGGGTCCAACCCCCCCTTTTGCTAAAATAACCAAAAACAAATAAATAAATAAAAACACATGTCAAAATTTTTTCTTTTGTCATGAATAAGTCAGGTGAGGCTGTTTTGTCAAGACATAGCCGAATGTTCTCGAAGGGGACGCCGGAAGGCTGACTTTGCATAAACAGCCACCTTTGGGTCATTTTTTAAGATTTGGTCCAGTTGACCTACACAGCCTTAAAAATCTTCGTCCCCGAGGCGTTGAAAGGCCGTGTTTGCAATATTGAGTTTTCTAATTTGAAAAATGATAAAAAAGAGTCATAAATAAGTCAGGTGATGCTGTTTTGTCATAAATAGCCGAATGTTACCGAAAGGGACGCCAGAAGGCTGACTTTGTATAAACAGCCACCTTGAGTCATTTTTTTTAGGGATTTTGGTCTAGTTGACCCACACAGCCTTGAAAATTTTCGTTCCCGAGATGCCGAATGGCCGTGTTTGCAACACCAGGTTTTCACTGTAAGTTGAAAAAAAAACAAAGAGTCAGCGGTCATGTGAACACCGTTCGGGCTTTTGGTCAAAATAAGCCGAGCCAGCTTCGGCCGCGTCTTAATCTGTTCTTGCTAAAATAGCCTTAGAGTATCTTTCAGTTGTCGAAAGGTTATTTTCGTAAAAGAATGGACAAGTTTGTAAAGTGTCATAAAATAATCCTCTCCGGCCTCAAAATTCATGTGAAATTTGGAAGGGGCCACATTTACAAAAAATAACCGTTGGGTTACATTTGTCAAAAGGAGAAAGGGAGCTAGCCTTTTTGTTTTTGAGTTTATAAATCTCTTGATTAGAATATATGGGTTGTTTGATTTTCGAGTTTGTAGGTCATCTTTAAACCTTTGAAACCCAGTTTGTTTTATTATGAAAATTGATAAGGAAAAAAAATGTTTATTATTGTTTATCTTTTATTGGTTCGAACTACGCAAGGTCTGATTCATGCGGGGTTATGATACGTAGGCAATCCCCATAAGATTCGACCACCCCTAGAAAAAGAAAAGAAAAAAAAAGAGAAAGAAAAATAAAGGAAAGCGCGAGTGCATCGCATCTCTGATAGAACGGTTTAACTGCTTAGGTGCATTGCATCTCTGATATATGATTGTCTGTCAAATGCCCTAACACTAACGTGATGGCTTCCCTTTGCTGTGTTCATATATAGAAAAGTGGTTGGTTGTGGTAACTCCTCCCTGCAAAGCAAATGACACAGAACCTCAGAACAGAGTGGGTCGGTACTGATAACCGACAACAATTGGTCGAACGAAACAACGGGTTGGTAGAAGAAGTGAAAATGCTGAGACAGCACGTGGCAGACATGTATCAGGCATGGATAACTAGAAAAGCACCACCCCCTCCACCGCCAAGCCTCTTGAACTCTGTCATTACCCAAGCACCCAACACCATAACGGAAGATCCCCCATACTCTCCATCCCAACCCACTTATGGCAGCTTTCCTAGCTACCTGAGTAGCTTCATCACTCATCAACACTACTCCCCTCCCCAACGCTACTATTCTCCACGAGATTCCCAAGGATGGACTTCACTGACCAAATACCCAGCTCCACAAAAGGCCTATCCACCCTCACAAGCCTACCGAAAGCCCCCTGGATCAGGTTTCTGGCCCAATCAAGCATTTAGGAATGAGAGGTTGCTGAAACGAGAAAAGGCTCTCACCCCTATCGGAGTATCTTATGCAAGTCTGTTCGAAAGGCTAAGGCATGTTGGCATGATTGAGTCGTTCCCCGCATATACTCCAAATCCAGGTGCAAGAAACTTTGATCCGGCAGCACGATGTGCATACCACTCCAATGTCAGAGAGCACAACATTGAGAGCTGTCGTAATCTGAAAAGGGAAGTAGAAAAAATGATCCAAAAAGGGCGGATTGTGATCGATAACAGTGACATGGAGCACTCGAACCCTATCGAGAACTTGTTGACGGAGGTTGATGATATTGAAGCTGGTAATGGTCTTGGCAGTATTGATGCAAAGCTCAGTGGCTAAGATGCCAGGTTTGATAATTGGGAGGGCGCTCCGTTCCTGGGTTAGCAAGAAAGAAGCTTTTGATGGTTTATTTTGTTGTCATTTCTGTTCCCCGGATTATTAGGGTTGTAATTCGGATATTGTCTTGAGTCAAACTTTCTTATCTTTTCATTTTGTCATAGCGGTTTGTTTAAGTTTGTCCAGGTTGTTTTAGGATTATATTCGGGTTTGTTTTTGTTTGTTTTTGTTATTCAAACCATTTCACCGGTTTGTTTAGTCCTTTTATCATTTCTATTCAATGCCGATTCTAGTTGCATGACATGCGCATACAGTTTGGACCTAATCTTAAAAGTTAATCATAAAACCCTGGGAAGGTGATCAAAGCATTTAAAGGAAATAAGAACGGTTTGAGATTATTTGGGGCCCGAGTCATATGGAACTGGGGCAAGTAAAACATAAAGAAAACCGTTAAAAGCAAGATTCACCTTTCATGATAATGAGAGTTAGAGTGTCGCCCAACGGTACTTTAGAAGTGACAAATGAACAAGCAGATATTGAATATAATTGTCAAGTCCAGCACCATCAGAAGAGGCTACAAATCTTTGTTGTGTTGTTTGCATTTGGCATGTTTTGAAGACTGGAATGACGAAGGCATTTTGTTCTGCTACCTAAACACTTTATCCTTCGTTACCCCTTTTGAGCCTTATTTATTTTTCTTTCATACCCCTCGTTCGGAATCAGTAGAAACGACTAGAAAACGCAAGCATGACAAGTAAACAAAAGAAAAAAAAGAAAAAAAGAAAAAAAGAAAAAAAAGGAAAAAAAAGAAAAGGAAAATGATAACAAAGAAAAGTCAATTGAAAAAAAGAGGAATTGGGAACTACGTTTGACCTGATTCCTTGAAGAGGATACGTAGGCGCTTCACGGCTCGGTCATAGGGTGCATAGTGTGCATGGTGTAATAAAAAGTAAAAAAAATAATAAATAAATAATCCCCAAGCAAGAAACTGGGGCAAGGGTTGCGCTTGTTGTAAACAAATGTGATTTCGAAGGTTGTAATTTTGAACCCCAAATTTATTTTGTTTTTTGAGCCTTTAATACCCTTTCTTTCTAGCCTATCCAAAACCCACATTACAGTCCAAAGAAAGACCTCCTGATCAGTCTTCAAAGATGCCAAGTCATACAAATGAGAGTCTTACCGATGAACATAACACTCTGATCCACAGCAGAAAGGACTCTAATCTCCAGCAGAGAGAGTCATACCGGCAACACTCTAAATCCCCAGCTGGAAAGTGATATAAATGAGAGAGTCTTATCGGTGAAAATCTTTACAGACACCATAAGGCGATGAAAGCTGAGAGAAAACCAAAATGAGAGAGGCTTGATAGTGAAAACCCTTCGGGCACTACAAGTCGAATAAGATTGGGAATCAGATGGGGAATCGTCAAGAGAAGATCTTGAAAGATGATTGACGACGGAGGATAGGCCACAGGTGCATGTCATGACCATTAGAGTCGGTATCTGCGTTTGATAGATTTTTTTTTTTTGTTAAAGAGTCATCTTTTTCCTTTGTCTTTTTATTCTGTTCCCTTTTATCTTTTCCTTTCATAGAAAAATTCCCCAGTAAAGTCTGTCTGGTCAGAACAAGTAAGAAATGACTTCAAAATATGCCATCAGCTTTCCAATTATGCAAGATAAGATCTGACTAGTACATCCAAGTGGTATAGTCAGCAAGGAACAAGCGCGAGGCCAGTGTCAAAAAAGATATCCCCAGCAAAAGGGAATTGACAAAAGGATTGACGAGTGTCAAGAGGGATATCCTTACCAAAATCAAAGGTTATAAACCTCAAGGCCGAGGCCCGTGGACAAAGCAAGGAGAGCAATGAGCATGGTGTGGGAAATTCATACTAGACTAAAAGGTCGGGGAAATGCCAGTTTCCAAGCTATGCCACAAAAAGAAGAGGGATATCCCCAGCAGAAAGGGATTATCCCCAGCAAATAACATCATCCCCAACAAGTTGTGGAACGCAGAGCAAGGAAGGAGAAAGGGAAAAGCCATCCCAGTAGGAGTATCACAACCAACCACCGCGTTTTAAACTAACAAATTTTGTTTGATTTGAAACAGGTAAAGGAAATGGCATTGATGCCAGAAATGCATGCCACAAGGGATATTATCAAACTAGGGCAGAAAATTTTCCTTCCATTTAGAAAATTTTCTGGAAGTCAGGTACCCATTCGGGGAAGAATAAAGATAACGTCAGTCTCAAGGGAAGTGGTCTTAGAACCAGTGTTGCCCCCAACATAATAAGTTTCAATGGAGGAAGTTGTTCCCCAGCAAAGGGATGAAACTTGAGCTCAGAAAAAGCAAGAGGCCAGCATCATTCCCAACAGCCTTCCGAAGAGTGAAGCATTAGTTCTGAAGGAATCAGAATCCCCCAGCAGTGTTATCCTCGACAGCGTTATCCCTAGCTGATAACATTTTACCCCCCCCAATAGGTAAGTAAATAACTCCCCAACAGTATTATCCTTAGCAGTTTTGAGGAGTCCAACACAAGTTTGGTGAAAATCGGTATCCTCAGCGGTTCCTTTCGGGGAAAGGCAAAACGAGTCTTAAGGGAGGTAGCCTTCGAAGGAAGAAGCTAGCAAAAAAAAAAAAGAAAAAAAAAGAAAAAAGGGGAAGTAGTTTGCAGAGGAATGAAACATCCTACTTAAAAGGAAGTAGTTTTGGAAAGAGTAAGATAACATATTTACTCAGCAGAGTTATCCTCAGCAGTGTTATCCCCAGCAGGGTTACTCAGGAGTTCGCAGTGTTATCCCCAGTGGATCATCGAGATGTAGAAGCATCCTCGACAGAGTTTCGACCAAGTCTCAAGAGGGTCGGACAACCCAGAGTGGGTAAGGTAGAAAAGGAAAATTCATCCCCATCAAAATAATCCCCAGCAGTTTCGAGGGAAGACAACACAGGTAAGTAAATAATTCATGAAGAAGGAAATGGTTCACGCATAGGAGATGCACTTCCTAAGTGAAGATTTCATTAATAGGAGACGCACTTCCTAGTTTGAAATCATTAAAGTTTTACCCATAGGAGACGCACCTCCTAAGTTAGTTTTACCCATAGGAGATGCATTCCTCCTAAGTTTGTTTTTACCCATAGGAGATGCATTTCCTCCTAAAGTTTATTTTACCCATAGGAGATGCATTTCCTCCTAAAGTTTATTTTACCCATAGGAGATGCATTTCCTCCTAAGTTTGTTTTTACCCATAGGAGAGGCATTTCCTCCTAAGTTTAGTTTCACCCATAGGAGATGCATTTCCTCCTAAGATTGTTTTTACCCATAGGAGATGCATTTCCTCCTAAGTTTGTTTTTTTACCCATAGGAGATGCATTTCCTCCTAAGTTTGTTTTTACCCATAGGAGATGCATTTCCTCCTAAGTTTGTTTTTACCCATAGGAGAGACATTTCCTCCTAAAGTTTAGTTTCACCCATAGGAGAGGCATTTCCTCTTAAGTTTAGTTTTTACCCATAGGAGAGGCATTTCCTCCTAAGTTTAGTTTTTACCCATAGGAGAGGCATTTCCTCCTAAGTTTAGTTTTACCCATAGGAGAGGCATTTCCTCCTAAGTTTAGTTTTACCCATAGGAGAGGCATTTCCTCTTAAGTTTAGTTTTACCCATAGGAGAGGCATTTCCTCCTAAGTTGTTGTTGAAGTCAGGAGCCCGCCTGAAGAGAGGAATGGCGTTTATTTTAAAAATTGTTTGTTTGAAGTCAGGAGCCCGCCTGAAGGAGGAAAGGCGTTTTATTTTTTAAAGTTGTTTAAATCTCGCCAACCTAAAGAAAGGAATGGCATTTCGTTTTCAAAGTTGCTGAAGTCAGGAGCCCGCCTGAAGAGAGGAAAGGCGTTTATTTTTCAAAGTTGTTGTTGAAATCAGGAGCCCGCCTGAAGAGAGGAATGGCGTTTATTTTCAAAGTTGTTGTTGAAATCAGGAGCCCGCCTGAAGAGAGGAAAGGCGTTTTATTTTTAAAAAGTTGTTGAAATCTCGCCAACCTAAAGAAAGGAATGGCATTTTATTTTTAAAGTTGTTGTTGAAGTCAGGAGCCCGCCTGAAGAGAGGAATGACTTTTCAGTCTTTACATTTCATGTCAGGCGCCCACCTACATAACGAGAGGAATACTTTTCAGTCTTTACATTTCATGTCAGGCGCCCACCTACATAACGAGAGGAATACTTTTCAGTCTTTACATTTCATGTCAGGCGCCCACCTACATAACGAGAGGAATACTTTTCAGTCTTTACATTTCATGTCAGGCGCCCACCTACATAACGAGAGGAATACTTTTTAGTCTTTACATTTCATGTCTCAGGCGCCCACCTACATAACGAGAGGAATACTTTTCAGTCTTTACATTTCATGTCTCAGGCGCCCACCTACATAACAAGAGGAATACTTTTCAGTCTTACATTTCTTGTCTCAGGCGCCCACCTACATAACGAGAGGAATACTTTTCAGTATTTACATTTCATATTTCAGGCGCCCACCTGTATAACGAGAAGAATACTTTTGAGTCTTATACTGCAGATTTTGAAATAAGTAACCCCACCGGAAGGCAGAAGGTTTCAACAGGAATCCCTAGCAGGAAGCAATAAAAATCCCAGCACCGGGAAGCAGAAGGTTGCAACAAGAGGTCCCAACACAAGTTCAAGCGCATGAGTCAAAAGGAAGAAAAGACGCGTCTTGAAAGAAGCGGCCTGTGAACATTAAATTATGCCCAGTATAACAAATCTGATGAAGAGAGTCGTATCCCCAGAGGAACCGCCGAAAGGCTTAATGAAGAAAGCCATGTCCCCAGCGGACCGAACAAAATGATTAAAACTGGTATTCAGAAAAGAAAAGGGTCAGTGTCATCCCCAAATTCACGGAAGAAAGGCACCGGAGGAAACACAAGCCGACAAGAAAGCAAGGCAACAAGAACAAATTTCAGTCTAGCCTAGCTTCTTGTTTTCTTTTAAGCATGGTGTAATAAGGAGATCGGTAAGCAGTGGTAATAGCATGCAACAGCAGTAACATTGCAGTCCCACGGTAGTCCCAGCAACCAAAACTTCCCGAACTACATTAACCTGATTCCCCTTTAGCCAGGGATATGTAGGAAACCTTTGAAGCAAAGGTTCGGTTAAATCTTTTTCAAAAAAAAATGCTTCATACGGAGTACTCGGATGGGCAAAAATCGCTCGCTTTATCTTTGCGCGAAAACCCTTCGTGTCTTCGGGCAAAGAGGGGCAGCTGTAAG
Source organism: Nicotiana tabacum (assembly GCF_000715075.1). NCBI lineage: Eukaryota > Viridiplantae > Streptophyta > Magnoliopsida > Solanales > Solanaceae > Nicotiana > Nicotiana tabacum. Next base: position 82,076,219 of record NC_134095.1, read on the forward strand.
CACGTGATTTTTGCCCTATATGAGAATTACTCCCAAAAAATTCAAAATAAAATGATTCTCCTTGGTGTGCAATTTTGAGAATTTTGTGACATTTTTGGATAATTATTTGTATTTGTCTGTGCATGTTTATTTGTTAAATTAACAAAAAAATATAAAAATATGTCGCATTTTGCATGTAGGATTTAATTCTATAATTGTTACTAATTAAGTTTGTTTTATAAAAAATGAAAATTACAAAAATAGGCATCTTTTGCATTTTTAGCATTTAATGTCCAATTGTACAATTTTATGCTTAATTATTACTTAATTGTGCGTTAATTGTTATTGGGAGTTAATTTGCGCTTTTATAACTTAATTTAGTTCTTAATAATAATTTAAGTACTTTTATAATTTAGTTTTAGAAAAAGAAAAGAAGAAAAGAGAACAAAAATACAAAGAAAAATCGGATTGGGCCACTTCTTCAAATTTCAACCCCAGGCCCAAACAATTGTCCAACCTTCCCCACGACCCGGTCCACTTCAAACCGGGTCGACCCGGTCCGCCCCATAACTCCAAATGACCTAACCCCTCCTAATCTTCATTTTTCATTTTTCAAAACCTAAACCTAAAGAACCTACCCGCCCCCCTCCATCTTCTTTCTTCTTCTCCAAAACTAAACCACCCCAAGCTCCCCTCCCTAGCAGCCATGGCTGCCTCCTCATCGTCAACTACCCTCCATTCTCACGTCCAAACAACCCCTCATGGCTTCATCTTCACCCTCACCATGGACGACCCAGCTGCGTCTTCATCTTCTTCATCGAGTTTGAGCTCGACGTCCATGGCTGCCTTCCTCCTCCTCGCGTCCAGCCGTTGTTGCTGCTGTTCATGCAGCTGTTCTGCGTCGTCACTTCATCTTCTTCAGCTCGCGCTGCTGCTCCATGTTTTTTATATAGCTGTTGCTGCTGTTTCAGCTTTCTTCCTCCTCGACAACCATAGTTGTTGAACGCAGCAACATGTCGACGACCATGGCTGCTCCAAACAGTGTTGATGCATCTCCATTCGCAGCTTGCTTCAGCTGCTTCCAGCTGCTGATTTTGTTCGCCACTGTCCGTCGACCTCCCCTACTGCTTCATCGCTGCTTTCATCTTCTTCGCACAAACAAACCAAACGCACCCCAGCTGCTTCTGTTTTATCGTTTCTGCTCCGTCAACTGCTGCTACTGCTTCGGCGTTGCTTCAGTTGCTTCTTAGGTTCGTGTTCGTCGTCATTTGTTCAAGTTTTTGTTGGGGTCGTCAAAACAGTCCGTACATATTTCGTTTCGATCCGGTTAGTAGATTTTGAGTTTTATTTTGTCCGTTATTTTTGTTTTGATATTCTCGAATCTAAAATCTATAAATGCTCGATTCTTGTTTTGTTCATGCTTATCGTTGAATTAATTTTTTTTAGTTTGTTCATGTGTTTTGTTGATTTAATTTTCAGATTCAAATGGAAATTTAATTAGTTGTTTTTCATGTTTATTTCATGTTAATTTTATTTATTTTTGTAAGAAAAGGAATTGTTAGTTTAATGTTTGTCAGATTCAAATTGAAATTTAACTGATTATTTCTTCAATTTGTTTCATGTTGTTATGTATTTTCCAGAAATTATTAATGTTGTTTGAATCATTTAATCCGTCATGTTTGTTGCTTAAAATAGATTTAATCCATGTTCATCTTTGTTTGAAGTTCGTTTTTAATCCAGTGATTTAATGTGAGTTTATGTTTTGGTTTTGATTCGTTGATGAATTATGTATTGTGTTGTTAATATTGTTGTTTCCTTGCTCATCCATTTTTGGTCTAAGTTAACCAGGATTGGTTCCCAATATGGTTAACTTATTTCCATTAATTTGAATTTGTTGTTCATATGTGTTCATATGATTTGTTGTTTGAATTTGTGTAGAAATTAGTCATATTGGCTATATTTTGGTTGAGTTTGATTAATTGATTTGTTATAGCTGATGGGGGTAGTTTGGTAAATTGCAGTGCGTTCGGGGGTAAGATGGTAATTGCAATAAGGTCAGACGGGTAGTTTGGTAATTAAACATTTTGAATAATTATTTATTTTAAGCATGGGGGACATAATGTAGTGGAGGGGAATATTGTATTTGTTTATGTTAGGCATGGGGGACAAAATGTAATGGGTTGGGATTGATATATTTATTTAATATAGTGGGGGACAAAGCATGAAGGCATGGGGGACAAAGGTTTAAAATAAAGAAAACATTAATTAGTGGGGACAAAGCATGTCATTGGGGGAATAATTTCGGGTTGGGGATTCAAGACAAGAGTCTTGTTATAAATATAGGGTCATTTGACACATTTTAGAGAGGTTGAACATTAAAAGACAAACTTTTACACTTGAGAGCTAGAAGACTTTTACACTTGAGAGCTGACAGACTTGAAACATTTTGAAAGTAAAAGAGAAATGCAATTTGAACTTTCACTTGAATAATTTCCGTTTGCCTTTCTCGAGTGTTATTCAAAATCAGTAAACTACTGCATCTTGTATCCGTCTCTCTTCTGCTTTGACTACGATTGCACTTTGGTATTGCTGAGTTTTCAATCTGTTACTGGGTTATTCTACTGGTCATTACTGGTTTTGCGGTGTTGCTGAATCTGCTGTTGCTGTGGTATTATTGCTGCTGACTCCTACTTCTTTTCTTCTTGTACTGCCATTTCCAGGTACACATTTGTACACTCTCGGCTTGAAGCGAAATGAAATATTAATCAGGCTTCGTTCCTGTTGAATCCCTCCTGTTTAGATTTGTGTTTGAATATAATTTTCCTTTCTTGGTATAAAAATGTAGTCGATTTATTAATGAGTAATGGGGTTGCATATGTATAACTTCTTCATCTAACAATGTTAGTTTAAATTAATCAAATACTAGTTAATTTGTTCTGATATTATGGTGTGTCAATCTCATGTTCTAGTATTATTGAATAATAGAATATAGAATGAAAGCAGTTTTTCTTTGTACAAACTCGATCGCAATTTTCCATTCACCTTAGCCGTAAACTAATAACTAATAAGTTATGTTTTTCAGCATGTAATTAATTGAGAAATTTTCTTTTATTTTTAGAGACAAACTTAATAGAAGAAATGTAGTCACTGTAGGTTTATCCTTAAAAATAAAAATGAGACGAGCCTCGCCAAATAAATCACACATCGCTGGGGGCCTAAAATACATAACCATTGACTAGACTTTGGATTTGGCCGTTTAATGAACCTTCACGGCCTCTTCCTAAAATAACAATACGTTAGTCTCTTTAGGACGCGCCTTAATAAATCTTACCTTTTTAAACTCGGGTGCACATCTATGTGACCCAAAATCCAAATCTTAACGGAGTCGAAATGTGTTTCTAATCACGGGTACATTGATTGTGACGTGGTTCGAGATGCGTGATGTTGCAAATTCCTTTTAAATAAGAATGAGATGAGCCTCGCCGAATAAAAATACAAAATTGTGGGTCCCTCAGTAAATATTTGCTTTAAAATTGCTTAGACTTCGGGATGGACCGTTTAGCAAAATTCCACGGCCCTACCCAAAGTAAATGATATGCTAGTCGCTTTAGGCGCGCCTTTAATAATTTAATTTTCTTAAACTCGGGTGCACATTTATGTGACCCAAATCCAAATCTCAACAGAGTTGAAATATGCCAACAACCACGGGTGCATTGATGTGACGTGGTTCGAGATGTGTTTCCACGATGTTGCAATTCTTGATAAAAATAACAGTAAATGATAAAAGCGGTTAAAAGTTAAATTTTGCACATAGGTTCAACATGTATTAAATCAGATAATCAAGCCGAATATGACAGTTGAGCGACCGTGCTAGAACTACGGAACTCGGAAATGCCTAACACCTTCTCCCGGGTTAACAGAATTCCTTATCCAGATTTCTGGTACGCAGACTGTAATATGGAGTCATTCTTTTCCTCGATTCGGGATTAAAATTGGTGACTTGGGACACCCTAAATCTCCCAAGTGGCGACTCTAAAATAAATAAACAAATCCCGTTTCGATTGTCCTTTAATTGGAAAAAACTCCTACGCCCCCACGGGGCGGAAAAAGGAGGTGTGACACTCCGGAAGTATATTGGGATCCATCTCATGTTTTGGATTTCAGTACGGTTTAGTTGGATGATGATTTGACCTATGATGTGGAGCCACTGGCTATTTTGGGTTGTCAGGTTCGAAAGTTGAGATCAAAGGATATAGCTTCAGTGAAAGTGCAGTGGAGAGGTCAGCCCGTGGAGGAGGCTACCTGGGAGACCGAGCGGGAGATGCGGAGCAGATATCCTCACCTATTTGAGGCTTCAGGTACGTTTCTTGACTCGTTCGAGGACGAACATTTGTTTAAGTTGGGGAGGATGTGACGACCCGGCCAGTCGTCTCATGAGTAACCACTCTATTTCCTCCATTTCTGCATCTTTATAATTCTTTATCCGTGTTTTGTGGTATCGGGTTGGTCGGATCGAGTCCGGAATGATTTTTGGTAAGGTTTGTGACACTTAGTCTCCTTTAAGGAAGTTTAAGTTGGAAAAAGTCAACTGGATATTGACTTATGTGTTAGAGGGCTCAGATGTGAGTTCCGATGGTTCGGTTAACTTCGGGAGGTGATTTATGACTTAGGAGCATGACCAGAATGGGTTTTGGAGGTTCAGAGTAGATTTAGGCTAGAATTGGCGAAGTTGAGATTTTGGCGATTTTCGGTTGATATGCGAGATTTTGATATAGGTGTTGAAATGAAATTCCGAGAGTTTAAGTAGCTTCGTTGTGTTAATTAGGATGTGTGTGTAAAATTTCAGGTCATTCGGACGTAGTTTGGTTGGGTTTTTTATCAAAAGCATATTTCGGAAAATTTTAGAAACTTAAGCTTGAATCCGATGTGTTTTGGGTGATTTGATGTCGTTTGAGGTGTTTTGAAGATTGGTATAAGTTTGAATAAGGTTTTAAGATATTTTGGTGTCTTTGAGGTCCAGGGGGCCTCGGGTGAGTTTCGGGTGGTCATTCGGATCATTTTAAGTTAAGAAAGATTGCAGAAAAATGGTTTCAGCTGTTGTAGGTGATTTGGTCTTCGCGTTCGCAAGAGGACCCTCGCATTCGCGAAGGGCCAGGAAGGGAGGCGTCATGTTTGGCCTTCGCATTCGCGTAGGAGAGTCCCGCGTTCGCGAAGGGCTAGATTGGTACGCATCGCGTTCGCGTAAGCCTGGGTCGCGTTCGTGTAGGTTGGTGAAGCTGAGGCATCGTGTTCGCGATGGGGTATCGCGTCGCGAAGAAGAATTTTGGTCATCGGAATTTTTGTGCTTCGCGAACGCGAGGCTTTGACCGCGTTCGCGAAGAAGGATTTTTAAGCCTGGGCAGAATGTTTAAAAAGTCGTCTTGTCCGCGAATGTGGGTCTATTTTCCTCCATAGTTGCTCGTCTTTGGAGATTTTTGAAGGAGATTGAAGAGGGATTCAAGGAGAAACGTTTGGAGGTAAGATTCTTGGTCTAGAAACTCGATTATTATGTGAATTTCACCTAGAAAATCATGGAATCTAAGCCTAAAAATTGAAGAACTAGGGCTTGAAATTAGAGACCAAACATTTGGGATTTGAAGGGTCATTTGTGGGTGGATTTTGATGTCCTTGGTATCTATGAACTCGTGGGGAGATAAGGAATCCGTTGATGTAAAAAATTTCGAATTCCGAGACGTGGGCCTGGGGGTCGGGTTTGGCCAATTTCGGGATTTTTGGTATTTTTCGATTGTTTTCGCTTGGGCTTCGTTCCCTTAGCATATTTTGACGCCGCGATTCTGATTTTGAATAGATTCGACGCGAGTGGAGGCCGATTCGAGGGGCAAAGGCATCGCAGAGTAGTGTATTCACCGGTCTGAGGTAAATAACCATTGTAAATCTAGAACTGAGGGTACAACACCCCGGTATTAGACTTGTTTTTGATAAATGCGGTGACGTGCATGCTAGGTGACGAGCGTGTGGGTGTGCACCGGTAGGGACTATGACTTGGTCCATCCCATAGTGACGATTAAGTCGCGTATTTGATTTAGAAATGTTATGTTATCTTGTATTTTGGATATTTATATTGTATTATGGGTTGTATGCCATGTTTGGGGCCTTGTGCCGACCTGTAGCAACACTTAGGGGCATTTTGACTATTTTCCTCACTTTAAGTGCTAGAAGTATATCCTCGGTCTTATTTTACCCGTTCAAATGATTAAAACTGATTTTTTCACTCTACTCCTAATTGTGAGGACTGTTTGTGCTAGTTCCCTAATCTCTATTGATAAGCCTGAGAGGCTGTGAGGTTAATGACTGAGAGAGGTTGAGAACCTAATTGTGAGGATATTCGTATATATGTGAGTTATGGATCGGGCTGCATGTCGCAGCAATACTTATATGGATCGGGCTGCACGCCGCAGCGATATACATATTGGATCGGGCTGCACATCGCAGCGATATGACGCTTGAGCTGTAGGAGCCCCTTCGGAGTCTGTACACCCCCAGTAAGCGTAGTCGACTATTATATGTGGATCGAGCTGCACGCCGCAGCGGTTACTATGATTTCTATTATTATGAGATACTAATGAGCCGAGTGGTGAGAGTGAGTATTGTGTGATAAGAGTTGAATCACGAGTGATTGAGAGGCTGCTCGAGGGGCCATATTCTGAGTGATTCCTTGCTCGAGAGGCCTTGTTATGATGTTTTTACGGATTTCACTCTTCTTTTAAATAAGCCTCTATTTGATTTACCGCTAAGTATTTGATTCCAAATGTTTCAACTGGAAATGTGATTTTATAACGAAAATTGATTTTAAACTGTAAAGATGACCTGATATTCTATTGATTATCCAGTTATGTATTTTTGAACTGCTCTTCACTGCTTTCAGTCCTTATTTACTCTAGTTACTTACTGAGTTGGTGTACTCACATTACTCCTTGCACCTTGTGTGCAGATCCAGGTGCCCGAGCGGTCGAGTGAGGGCTTTCAGCTATTTCAGTATTTGACGGAGACTTCGAGGTAGCTGCATGGTGTACGCAGCCCTGTTGTCTCCCTCTTATCTTATTATCTTCCCGCATTTCCTAGACTATTGATGTATTAGGTATTCAGACTTGTATTAGAGGCTCTAGACTCATGACACCAGATCAGTTTGACACCAGATCAGTTTGGGCTGTGTAGGTTATAGTTATTTTGACTTCCGCATATTTTCTGTCGTTTTAATCGTTTATTATGAAATCAGTATTTAAAACATGTGTTGAAAATGGTTTATTACTAAAGGAAAGCGGTGTGGTTAGTTGATTGATTGGCTTGCCTAGTAATGTGATAGGCGCCATCACGACCAGTATTTAGGGTCGTGACACAACAATAATCAACTAGTGATATAAACAGCAGGGCAACAAGAACACCATATATATTGCTCAGCAAATAATGAATACAAGTAAGACCAATTAATCAAATTCTTCAAATATTAATCTACAAGAACACCATATATATTGCTCAGCAAATAATGAATACAAGTACAACCAATTAATCAAATTCTTCAAATATTAATCTTTTGCCTATAAATCTTCCCAATAGTAATGTTTAGGATATAATATTTTCCGATAAATATATTTCTAATATACTTCCTTCAAATAAATATCTTTCTAATATAATTCTTTCAAACAAATATCTTCCCAATATAATTCTTTCAACAAATATCTTCCGAATATAATTCTTCCAAATAAATATCTTTAGAATAAAAATCCTTTCAAATAATATTTTTCGAATATAATTCTTTCAAATAAAAGTCACTGTGTGATACCTCATTTCAAATCATAAAATACAGGTCTCAGTCCATTTTCATATTTTCACGGCACCACGTGCCAATATTTCCATCAGAACCGCACGGACAATTCACGTGCCAATATCGTCATCATTTACTCACGGCACCTCGTGCTCATATTTCATATCACAATTGCACGGTAAATTCACTTATATAACCACAGCACCTCGTGCCCATATTTCATATCGTAACTGCACGGACAATTCACATGACAATAATTAATTTATTATATTTCCCCGGCACCTTGTGCCCATATCATAATCCGCCCGACAATATTCACAGGCTCATAATTTCAATATATATCTGACTATTATCAAATTTACTGAATTTATAAAATAAATTACACAATATGTAAAAGAACTCACAAGGAATTCATCACACAATATAAATATTACCAGCACAATATCCCCTCATCATCACATAACAATTACCAACACAGTGCCCCACGTCATCACATATCATCCCTGACAATAGCCACCATTATCTCTCCTATAACCACCCTTATCAATCCTATAATTTTCTCCCTTATCGCTTCGTATAATAGCCTCCCTTATCGCTCCATACAATAGCCCCCCTTATCGCTCCGTATAATAGCCATCCTTATCCCGCCGCCCAGACAATATCCCAACACACATAACCACAATGAAATGTCACCCTTATACCCACGTAATATTAATAATGTAATGCCACCCTTATGTCCTCATAATAATAACTCAAATTACACAATAATTTACATGGAATATTTTCACAACAACACCATACACCAATTCATATCACAAATTGTCCATAGGCCACAATCAATTCCAAAGATACAACAAAATCAATTAATTTCACAACGAAAAGCCCAAGGCTCCACGCAACGTATATAAAACCTCAAAACAACAACAAGGATGGAAAAATAATTCATCATAGGACAATACCTTCTTTAATCCAAATTTTCGATAATTATAATAATGTCTCTTCTTACCTTATTTAATTAATTATTTGCGCCTGGAAATTCCATAATAAAATTATTTCTAGGAAATATCAAATCACCAAACACATAGAATTCACATAATATCCAAGTAGCAATCACACCAAATTATCATATAAATACAAACTCCACAAACAAAGAATGAGGCATGACAATCAAGGATTTACTAAGTGTCAACCATTTTTAATTAAATACATACCAGTGTCTACGAATTTTAACTGATATAATTTGAACATATAAACCAACTACGCACTCGTCACCTCACGTACATGGTTTCCAATCACACAATTTCCATATAAGACTCAATAACTAAGGGGAAATTCCCCCACACAAGGTTAGGCAAGATACTTACCTTTTTGAAGTTAGGCTGATATTCCAAAATAGCCTTCTTGCTTGAATTGACCTTCGGACGGCTCAAATCTATCCAAATTAAGTGTATAACTTCATTAAAATTCATCGAAAATAATCCCGGATAATATAACGTCGACTTAAAATTTCACATTCAAAAAGTCAACAAAAAGTCAACGAGGGACTCGCCTCTCGGAACCTGACATAACTTTCACGAAATCCGAACAAGCATTTCGATACGAGTTCAACCATACCAATTTTATCAAATTCCGACATCGATTGGCTTTCAAATCTTAAATTTTGTTTTTGGATGATTTTACAAAAATCTCAATTTCTTACACCTAAATAAAAAATAATTGATGAATATGGACATGGATTTATGAAATATAATCAATTTCGGATATAGAATACTTATCCAAGTCGAAGTCGTGAAAAACTCCTTTGGAATCGCCCAAATCCGAGACTCCAAACTCAAAAACGAGTAAAAATGGCTAACTCTTGTTTTTAAGAATCTGTCCAGGCAAGTTGCATTGGTCATTTGAGACTTATAAATCGCATTTGATACATACGATTTAGCCTCTGTCGCAGAAACAAACAGCATTACCTGCCTTCGGTAAATTGATCATAACTTTCTGTACAAATATCCAAATGATGAATGGGTTAACTTTCAGAAAACTAGAATCAAAGGACTACAACTTTCATGTTTTGATAATTTTTAGATTACTTATAAATTTCGATATATAAGCATCTAAAGTCAGCCCAATGAAACAGAAATTTCTGGTGATTTCAAAACTCTTTCCAGACAGTCTGTAGTATATTAATCATAACTTTTTGTACATAACTCCAAATGACAAACGATTTATTTCCCTGAAAACTAGACAAAAGGGATACAACTTTTGTTTTTGGATGATGTCCAAATTCTTTATAGATTGCGAGATATAAACTCTCAAAGTTAGCTCTGTGCTGGCCAAAAATTGCTTCTGCCCAGCGAATTCCAGCATCTTCAACAAGGCGCCAAACGACCCGAACTCATTCGAGCCACTAAGGACCTTGTCCATATATCCAATAAGTCCTGTAATATAACACGGGCCTTCTTGTATCCTCAAATCACATCAAACAATATCCAAATTACGAATCGCACTTCGAATCGAATTATGAGTTTATGAATTTTCCAAATTCTATAATTTGCGCCGAAACATATCAAATCAATCCGGAATGACCTCAAATTCTGTACACAAGTCATAAATAATCTAACGAAGATGTTCCAATTTTCAAAATCGGATTTCGATCCCGATATCAAAAAGTCAACTCCCCGGTCAAACTTTCCAAAAATTTTATATTTTCCAACTTTCGCCAAAATGCGTCGAATTATCCCACGGACTTCCAAATCCAAATCCAACCATACTTCCAAGTCCTAAATGACCATGCGAAACTATTGGAATCATCAAAATTTCATTCTGAGATCGTTTGCTCAAAAGTCAACTTTTCGGTCAATTCTTTCCATTTAAGCTTCAAAATGAGAATTATTCTTTAAATTTAACTCCGAATCTTCCGAAAACCAAATCGACCTTATGTGCGGGTCATAATACATATTATGAAGCTGCTCAAGATCTTAAGTCGCTGAACGAGGCGTTAATTCTTAAATCGACAAGTCGGGTCGTTACATTCTCCCCCTCTTAAAATATACATTCGTCCTCGAACGTGCCAAGAATTATTTTGAGGACATTAAATTACTGAGTGCATGATATCACACATACTCACGGGTTATTCTACGTCCTCGTAAATTTAGCAAGGGTCCGAAAACACCATCTCAGTTGAGATTATTTCTTTTATCAATATTTATAAGCTTTAAAATCAATTCCTTACACTCCAATCAAATTTCAAAAGTCTGCCTTTCACATCAATGCACTGTATTAGTCTCATTTGGCAATAGCCACTCATGCCTATGCACACATCAACATTCTTAATAGCGCTTAAGTACTTCAAAAATAATTTCGGGGTGTTACATTCGTTCTCAAATAAGAAGTAGAGTCCGGCCTCAAACACATAACATAACTTATCTCTTTTTTGGCACATCTTAATGTCCCAAATTTTTCTAACTCCCAAATTATTCTGAAATTTCAGCAGCCCCTCCCCTTTAATTGGGCCCATCCACGTGTCAGAGTAACACCAAAACAACTCCTAACAACACATCCACAACCCAACAAAGCACCACAATATATATATCAATAACACTAATCTCAGCATTACAAGCATTGCATTATCATAATAATATTTGGACATGAAACACATCATATGTATGCCCATAACCACATCTCTGGTCTTAATAGTTGTTCATAATCAATTACAAAATCGCCAATTAACCTCATGTTAACCAAGATCTCATTTCAATTTTTTTCACAACATTGACAGCCAATCGCGAGGCATGAAAACCTCATCATTATTTACTCGAATCAACGAATCACATTTAACGCCACCTGGGCACTCACCTCGTAGGTCAAAACTCAATAGTTACAACACAAATATGGCTAAATATGCAAAGAATCACATAAAACAATTTATTAAATAAGCCTAACTGGCATGACTCCCCGTTAATACTATAGTACAAATTTAAATTTCACAAAGGGAGAATTTAAACATATAAATTTTTTACCACAAGGACCTCATCCTTATATAACTCTCATCGCGGCTTGTAGCCCGTTTTAAATATTTCACATCATATAAAAAAATTGTGAGGATCTCGTCCTCAACTCTGCATCACAAGTAATTGCACATTGTGCCAACTGAATTCTTTTCATTTCTTTTCTTTCTTCTCACAAATTCCGATAAACATCACAACACAGAATGAACCCTCATACCAATAGGGCATACAATTCATAAAATTTGAAATCAATTATTCCGAAATCACATCAAATCCACTATAGTGAGTAATAGAAAGTAATTTTTTTTGGACTTATAGCCCCCAATAGTGTACAAAATAAAATGATATACACGGGCCAACATCATCAATCTCCCAACAAGGATAAACATAAAAGTGGGTCACAAAATTAAGAAGCTCACCCATAAGCAGAGCATAATAGGAGGACTCGCCTCAAATTTTAGAACCAAACAAATTAAGGAAAAATATCCTTTTTATAACAATTGAAATTGTACCTGTAACGACAACATCTGATGTAATGGCCTCAGCCACACCATAGCATTATATCAATGGGTTAGGCCTCTACCTCTTAGGCGTTATCTACCTACTCGTCCTCCATCTCTAACTTGTAGTGTATGTAGATTAGTAACTATAATGGAGTGTGTGGACTGAGAGTTCTAATGAAATAGATTTCTCCCAAGTCTGGGACAATTTCTCATGATTTCCTAGTATCATCACACTGATAACAACCCCTCTACGGGTTCGGCTGCTCATACTGAGTCTGTGCCGAATAATTGGAATAACCATTATAGAACCCCGTATCGGTGGTGCATTAAAAGAACTTACTGGAGCACTTTGAGTAATCTGAAATTGTTTCCATGACCCCGCTGATACTGAAATGTAGAATTATTAAGGACGCGTAAATATCGCAAGTCCCAGCACTATACCATACTAATCTCAGCTCTACCATATACAAGTTTTAGAGAACCTTTCAACACCACATAAATACATCTCAGGCCAAAACTGATATAACACATGATCCCCCAATCTGATTGTTGATAGTGGACTCCCATCACTTGGCATGAAGCCATAGGACATAGTCCGATGATCCACAATACTAACCTTCATCGCTCGTACGACACCAGTCATAAGACACATCAAGCCATTTATTTGGCGTATGTCATCCTCGTGACAGTTAAACTCATTTTCTCTAGTGCCTTGGCTGCTAGTATGTACCCTTAACTAAATTGAAATCCCATACGAACCACATAGTCCATAATACCATCCAACTATCTTCATACCTACATCCACCTCATGACACTACCATGATTGCGATTAGGCAACTAATTAAACCTTCTTAAGATCGTACTTATCAACCAGATGTCAGAACCTGTTGCACCCCATGTACACAACTGAAAGATCTTTCAATACTTCCGCATTATCGATATGGATGACATGCGGTAACAATGGTTGAGAAATCCTGGCTCCCTTATAACCCCTCTGTAGTATCACAAACCGTTGGCGCATAGTTGATACCGAGTGTGCAATTTCATACACGAGTGGATGTAAAAGAACATAACATATATGCTTCAAGCTAAATAAGTGTCGCACGATAAGGAATGAAGTAAGTGGAAATTTTCCTACTAGCTCTATAGCCTCTCGAAGATAAGTACAGACATCTCCGTACTGATCCGCAAGACTCTACTAAACTCGTTCGTGACTCGTAAAACCTATAAACCTAGAGCTCTGATACCAACTTGTCACGACCCAAAAATCCCACCATAAGTGTCGTGATGGCACTTAGTCTTTAAGACTAGGTAAGCCGATTATAATAACAATTCAAGCTATTTTTTTAATATATAATCGAAACCAACAGCGGAAATAAAGATACAACCTCCCAAGACTGGTAGTACTGAGTCACGAACTCTAACTGAATACATGAAATGATCTTAAGGAAATTAAATGTACAATACTGCTCGAATAATAATTGACAGTACAATACAAAGGAAAAACTTCAAAGGACTGCGATGACCAAGCAGCTCTACCTTGTATCCTTGCGATCACACTCTAACTCTGTCCGAGTCATATATCTCCAATACCTGGCTCTGTACATAAAATATGTACAGAAGTGTAGTATGAGTACACCACAGCGGTACCCAGTAAGTATCAAGACTAACCTCGATGGAGTAGTGACAAGGTACAATCAAGACACTCACTAGTCTAATAACATGTTCAATAGAGCGTACAAAAATAATAGGAAACAAATAACAATGATGGCAACAATAATCAACCAGTGATATAAACAACAGGGCAACAAGAACACCATATATATTGCTCAGCAAATAATGAATACAAGTGCGACCAACAACAACAACAACAACCCAGTGTAATTCCACAAGTGGGGTCTGGGGAGGGTAATATGTACGCAGACCTTACCTCTACCCGAGAGGTAGAGAGGTTGTTTCCAAGAGACCCTCAGCTCAAAGAGGCAACAAGAGACACTATATTAGTATTATCAATAGACTCATAATAAAACAACATAAAATACCATGAAATCCATAACATAACATAAATGCCATAAAAAATAAAGTAACAGCAATATAAGAGATATAGGAAATACGAGAAAGATATAAGGTATTAATACACAGCAGCTAAAGCCCATCATCAGTAGTTGATCAATAGCATCCTAAGACTAACTCCTAACTGGCTAGTCTCACTCTAGTGCGCTGTAAAAAAGACATCACAATTTCCCCTAACCTACAACCTTAATGTTCGATCTCCACAATTCCCTGTTTAGGGCCATGTCCTCAGTAACCCTAAGTCGCGCCATATCCTGCTTGATCACCTCTCCCCAATACTTCTTAGGTCTCCCTCTACCTCTCTTCGTACCCACCACCGTCAGTCGTTCACACCTTCTCATCGGTGCATCAGTGTTCCTCCTCTGAATGTGCCGGAACCATCTGAGTCTTGCTCCCCGCATCTTGTCCTCCATGGGGGCCACACCCACCTTCTTTCGAATATCTTCATTTCTAATCTTATCCTTCCTTGTATGCCCGCACATCCACCTCAACATCCTCATCTCTGCAACTTTCATCCTCTGGATGTGTGAGATCTTCACCGGCCAACACTCAGTCCCATACAACATAGCAGGCCTAACCACTGCCCTATAAAATTTACCTCTCAGTAACAGTGGCACTTTCTTGTCACACAGGACTCCCGACGCTAACCTCCATTTCATCCACCCCACCCCTATACGGTGTGTGACATCCTCATCGATCTCCCCGGACCCCTGAATAAACGACCCCAGGTACTTGAAACTACCCCTCTTAGGGATGACTTGAGACCAATTAATCAAATTCTTCAAATATTAATCTACAAGAACACCATATATATTGCTCAGCAAATAATGAATACAAGTACAACCAATTAATCAAATTCTTCAAATATTAATCTTTCGCTATAAATCTTCCCAATAGTAATGTTTAGGATATAATATTTTCCGATAAATATATTTCGAATATACTTCCTTCAAATAAATATATTTCTAATATAATTCTTTCAAACAAATATCTTCCCAATATAATTCTTTCAACAAATATCTTCCGAATATAATTCTTCCAAATAAATATCTTTAGAATAAAAATCCTTTCAAATAATATTTTTTGAATATAATTCTTTCAAATAAAAGTCACCATGTGATACCTCATTTCAAATCATAAAATACAGGTTTCAGCCATTTTCATATTTCCACGGCACTTCGTACCAATATTTCTATCAGAACCGTACGGACAACTCACGTGCCAATATCGTCATCATTTACTCACGACACCTCTTGCTCATATTTTATATCACAATTGCACGGAAAATTCACGTGCCAATATTATTTTAATTATATAATCACGGCACCTCGTGCCCATATTTCATATCATAACTGCCCGGATAATTCACATGCCAATAGTAAATTCATCATATTTCCCCGGCACCTCGTGCCCATATCATAATCTGCCTGACAATATTCACAAGCTCATAATTTCAACATATATCTGACTATTATCAAATTTACTGAATTTATAAAATAAATATTACCAGCACAATATCCCCTCATCATCACATAACAATTACCAACACAGTGCCCCACGTCATCACGTAACATCGCTGACAATAGCCACCCTTATCTCTCCTATAGCCACCCTTATCGCTCCGTATAATAGCCTCATTTATCGCTCCATACAATAGTCTCCCTTATCGCTCCATATAATAGCCATCCTTATCACTCCGCCCAGACAATATCCCAACACACATAACTACAGTGAAATTCCACCCTTATACCCACGTAATATTAACAATGGAATGTCACCCTTATGTCCTCATAATAAGAACTCAAATTACACAATAATTTACACGGAATATTTTCACAACAACATCATACAACAAATCATATCACAAATTGTCCATAGGCCACAATCAATTCCAAAGATACAACAAAATCAATTAATTTCACAGCGAAAAACCCAAGGTTCCACGCAACGTATATAAAACCTCAAAACAACGACAAGGATGGAAAAATAATTCATCATAGGACAACACCTTCATTAATCCAAATTTTCGATAATTATAATAATGCTTCTTCGTACCTTATTTAATTAATTATTTGCACATGAAAATTCCATAATAAAATTGTTTCTAGGAAATATCAAATCACCAAACACATAGAATTCACATAAAATTCAAGTAGCAATCACACCAAATTATCATATAAATACAAACTCAACAAACAAAGAATGAGGCACGACAATCAAGGGTTTACTAAGTGTCAACCATTTTTAATTAAATACATACGGGTGTTTACGAATTTTAACCGATATAATTTGCACATATAAACCAAGTACGTACTCGTCACCACACGTACATGGTTTTCAATCACACAATTTTCACATAAGACTCAATGCCTAAGGGAAAATTTCTCATACAAGGTTAGGCAAGATACTTACCTTTTTGAAGTTAGGCCGATATTCCAAAATATTCTTCTTGCTTGAATTGACCTCCGGACGGCTCAAATCTATCCTAATTAATTGTATAACTTCATAAAAATTCATCGAAAATAATTCCGGATAATATAACGTCGACTTAAAATTTCACATTCAAAAAGTCAACCAAAAGTCAATGCGGGACCCGCCTCTCGGAACCCGACATAATTTTCACGAAATCCAAACACACATTCCGATACGAGTTCAACCATACCAATTTTATCAAATTCCGACATCGGATTGGCTTTCAAATCTTAAATTTTCATTTTTGGAAGGTTTTACAAAAATCTCAATTTCTTACACCTAAATCCAAAATAATTGATGAATATGGACATGGATTTATGAAATATAATCATTTTCGGATATAGAACACTTACTCAAGTCGAAGTTGTGAAAAACTCCTTTGGAATCGCCCAAATCCGAGACTCAAAACTCAAAAAAGAGTAAAAATGGCTAACTCCCATTTTTAAGAATCTTTCAGGCAAGTTGCATTGGTCGTTTGAGACTTATAAATCGCATTTGATACATGCGATTTAGCCTCTGTCCCAGAAAAAAATAGCACTACCTGGCTTGGGTAAATTGATCATAACTTTCTATCCAAATGTCCAAATGATGAATGGATTAACTTTTAGAAAACTAGAATCAAAGGAATACAACTTTCATGTTTTGATAATTTTCAGACTCCTTATAGATTTCGAGATATAAGCTTCCAAAGTCAGCCTCGTGAAACAGAAATTTCTGGCGATTTCAAAACTCTTTCCAGACAGTCTGTAGTTTATTAATCATAACTTTTTGTACACAACTCTAAATAGTAAACGATTTATTTTTCTGAAAAACAAACACAAAGGGATACAACTTTCGTTTTTGGATTATTTCCAAATTCTTTATAGATTGCGAGATATGAACTCTCAAAGTTAGCTCTGCGCTGTCCAAAAACTGCTTCTGCCCAGCGAATTCCAGCATCTTCAACAAGGCGCCAAATGATCCGAAACTCATCCGAGCCACTCGGGACCTTGTCCATATATACCAATAAGTCCTGTAACATAACACGGGCCTTCTTGTATCCTTAAATCACATTAAACAACATCCAAACTACGAATCACACCTCGAATCGAATTATGATTTTATGAATTTTCCAAATTCTAAAATTTGCGCCGAAACATACCAAATCAATCCGGAATGACCTCAAATTCTGAACAAAAGTCATAAATGATCTAACAAAGATGTTCCTATTTTCAGAATCGGATTTCGATCCTGATATTAAAAAGTCAACTCCCCGGTCAAACTTTTCAAAAATATTATATTTTCCAACTTTCGCCAAAATGCGTCAAATTGTCCCATGGACTTCCAAATCCAAATCCGACCATACTTCCAAGTCCGAAATGACCATACGAAACTATTGGAATCATCAAAATTCCATTCTGAGGTCGTTTGCTCAAAAGTCAACTCTCCGATCAACTATTTCCATTTAAGCTTCAAAATGAGAACTATTCTTTAAATTTAACTCTGAATCTTCCGAAAACCAAACTCGACCTCACATGTGGGTCATAATACATATTATGAAGCTGCTCTAGATCTTAAGTCGCTAAATGAGGCGTTAATTCTTAAAACGACAAGTCGGGTCGTTACAAACCCGCTCCCAGTTCATTTATCTCGTGGCAGGCGTGCCACCCGCTCCCATTTAATTTATCTTCTCCCATTTCATTTATCTTGTGGCAGGCGTGACCCGCTCCTAGTTGCAAATCAACAACAATCACAAAGAATTCCAACAAGGAAACAAGAGCAATATAACAATATCCCCGCAAGGGAACAATAATATTTCAATAACATCCCGGCAAGGGAAGAGTAATATTTCAATAACATCCCGACAAGGGAACAACCCCAACCGTTCATATTATTTAAACACGTATACCTCAAATTGCTCTCACGATCCAATTCCTCACTTTTATAAAATAGGACTAAGCCCTCATTTGTTTTTTTTAAGATTAAGACGTCTGAATCTGAATACACATCTGAATATCAAGATGTGTATTAAGATTAAGACATCTAAATCTGAATACACATCTGAATATATTAAGATCTGAATACCAAATAATTAAGACTGTTTGACTTTTAACATCTGAATGTATAAAATTTATATTTATTTGAAAATTAATAAACATAAAATTCAAATAAAATACTAAATAATCTAATATTCCATCTATAAAGTATATAGTTTTTTAAAATATGCATGATAGTTGTTGGTGGTGATGGCTAACAGGTGAATGCCAACTAGAGGCGGTGGTTGGTGGTAGTGTTAGTTGATGATGGTGTGTCATACTAGTATCTAGTATTGATTGGTAGTGGTGGCGATTATGAATGAGGATGGTGGTGGTGATAGTTAATAATGACGAGTGGTGATAGTAGCTGTGACTAAGAAAGGTGGTGGGTGGGTGGTGGTAGGTTATAATAATGGGCAGTGCCGTCTTTGGTTGTTGATGGTGATGGGGTGGTCAGTGTGGTAGTTGAGGTGGATGAGTATTGATTGTGGATGAGAATGATGGTGGTTCGAGTGGTGGGATAGTGGGTGGTGATGGTCGATAATGGTGGCGGCTATGATTGAGGATGATGGTGGCGTGGTGGTGGTGGAGGTGGTGGTAGTAATGGGGGTGGGAGTGGCGGTTGAGTATGATGGTAGTGGCGGTATGGTGGTAGTTGATAATGTTAGGCGGTGGTGACAGTTAATAATGAATATGTGATAGCATCTTAATGAAATTAAGTCTCTGTTATAGATCTTAATCATACAGACCTATTCAGACCCATTAAGTGGTTGTGAAGTAAAAAAACAAACACACTTAATGATTAAGATCTGAATAATTAAGATTCAGACTTTAAAAACAAACGCACTTAATATCTGAGATCTAAATGATTAAGATTCAGACCTTCATTAAGAGCAAACAAATAAGGTCAGTCTCTCGTGGTCAAAGTCATATCCTTCTTCCCTATCTCCTATCTTAGTTGTTTTTACATGAACATATTTTCAAATTTATTATTATTTAAGTTTGAGCTATCTGAATCTAAAATTTAAAAGATTATGAGTATATCCAATATATTGACGTAGAAGGGAAAGGAGGGAGAACATAGAGAATCCTAATCCCAAAACTCTAGGCCCAGGCTTAGAAGGGATATCTTGTTTGGCCAAATTTCAAAAATCAGCTTATTTTGATAATAGTTTTTTTCAAAAAAGTACTTTTGATGAGAAACAATTCATGTTTAACTAATTAGTTTACAATGCGCTTTTGAGAATATTTAGTGTTTGACTAAGTTTTAAAAGTGATTCTAAGAGCCCGTGTGGCCAAGCTGTCAAAAACTACATATTTTGAAAGGAAAAGTGCTTTTGCAAAATAAGTATTGTGGTTGGCCAATTCGTTTGAGTAGTGCTTTTTGCATTCTCATCGTATTTGGCCAATCTTTTAAAAAAGCACTTTTAAGTTTCAAATTACCAAAAAGGACAATAAAGGTTCAAGTTGCGATTAGTATTATTTCGAAAAAAAATAAATTTAAACATTTATTAGAAAAGAATTCAATTAAAAGATAAAACATAAAGTAAAAATATAAATTAAAAATTCTAATTAATATAAAACATAGTTATTCCAAAGCAATAATATTGAGTGTTTGGTATTACTTATTATTTACATGATAATTTAAATATGTTAAAATACATCGTTCAATATAAATTTAAAATTTACTCTTAAGAATAGGAGAAATAGAATAAAAATTTGATTAAAATAAAAAAGAGAATAAAGGTATAGCAGAAAAAAAGGAAAAGGAAAAGAAAAAGAAAAATTTAAATTAATGAGGAATAATTTGAATAATATAAATTTATTGTAAGGTTATTTTTGTCTTGAATAAATTAACTTTCTCCTTCTGCTTCTACTTTTTGGAAGAAGCTAGAATTTGCAGCTTCTCCTTAGAAGCAGAAAAACTGCTTCTGCTGCCGCTAAGAAGTACTTTTTTATTTTGGCCAAACAACTTAAATTTTTCAAAAAGTACTTTTGGCCTCCTAGAAGCTTGGCCAAACAGGCTCTAAGTATATTTTTTTCAAAATACTTTTGAGAAGAAGATACGAGGGTGAATAAATAGGATATTTTGGTGTCACTATTGATTTTTTAATCCAAACTAGTATTAATACCTGCGCGATGCGCGGATAATTAAAAAGAACGATCTACATCATAAAGTTTAATATGTTAGTGTTAATACCATCTTTACAATCAAACATTAAAAATATTTTAAGACTCCAGTAAAACTTTCATTCCATCTCCTAATAAATATTCCATAAAAAATAATTATACTATACAATTTGTTTGTTATGAGATTTTATGATACTATACAATTTGTTTGATGTGAGCTTTTATGAGCTGTATAACCGCTATGACAGGTTGATTGGGTGATCCATCCAAGCGGGGCAAGATTTTATCTACAAATTCTCCCCAAAATGCCGCTGAAATATTGTTCTTCCTATATGTAAAATACACAAATTAATAATGAGAAAATAATAGCAATTGAATCTATAATTAATTCAACTCATGGTTGCAAGCGTACTCATGATCCTCAAGCTCCAAGTTCATAAAGGTACTTATTTTACCACCTTGATTGTACGATTCTACGTTACCATGACCAATAACTTCTCTTATGACATCTGCCACATTTAAATAAATAGTTATAAATAAGGTGATAAAACATTCAACAAAAAATAGCAAAAGGTAATAGTTCATTCTCATCAACCTCAAGTTGATTTGTGGGATGCTCATAAGGCTTAAAGTTGAAGATATTCAAACTAAACCGTGGATCACTAATTTCATCCGCACTTGCCCTATGAGAAAATGCCAGTTTCAATTTATGCTTGTTGGTCTTAATTTTCAGATTGTTTGGTCCAACCATAAAGTTTTTCATAACATACAATTCCATTTCATGTATTTTTATTTTGAAAATACGCATAACAGCTCTTCCAAAAGTTGCATGAATTCGATCTCCCTAAAACAAAAATTTAAAAAGAAATTTAAGTTAGTAAGGCGCATAAGTTGAAGAAAATACAGCACAACTCGAAAAAATAACATGTAAAAGAGTATGCACCTTTTCATCTTGAATAATTAATTCAATTGAATTAGAATTTTCTGGTTTCTCGCGGTCTGGAACGTGCCACAATCTAACAACACGAACCTTCAAATTCTAACTCATTTTGGACAGTGATATTTCACTGATATAGTTATAGTTTGGAGTCATACTTTGCAGAAGTTTGTGTGGAAGTTAAACCCTAAGCAATGTAGAGAAGCCAAATCTAAGCAAAAATTTCTTAAATAAAGATTTTTAAGGAAAGACTATCGTAGTAAATTAATTTTTAAGTATCTGAAATCCTAATATTTAAAAAAGGTACGTGTAAATCAATTTGTATGAGTGAGTGCGCAAAAAATGATACGGATCTTAATTTTTTAGCTTTTGGGTTTTTTTGATTTTTAACGTTTTTTTTTTGTGGTTAATTAATATTTGTTAACCACCAAGCCTTAATTTTGTCTTGTCTTTTTCCTTTGTCCTCTTGTTCATTTTTTAATTCTATTTCCTTTAATATAATATAGATGTAAGATACAAAATATTTATTTAATTATTTTTTTCTTAAAAAAGAATACCTACCATAACTGTATTATACACAAAATTTAATTAAAGATACCTATAATAATGTATAT
The DNA here is from genome assembly GCF_000715075.1 of Nicotiana tabacum. Lineage (NCBI taxonomy): Eukaryota > Viridiplantae > Streptophyta > Magnoliopsida > Solanales > Solanaceae > Nicotiana > Nicotiana tabacum. The sequence goes on from NC_134095.1 coordinate 82,098,765, forward strand.
TGTTCACAAATAAGGTTAGATACAAAACTTGTACTAAATAAAGAATTATTGTTTCAACTTAAAATTAATGTGTAAGATTTTCAACGAAATTTTAATTGATTTTTGTTCAAAAAAGGATACCTACCATAACTGAATTATACACAAATTTAATTAAAGATACCTATACTTATAATATATTGGTTTACTTAATGAAAATTGCGTCCTTTTTTTGTGTACGTCCTAAAAATTCTACTTTGGTCATTAAAAAGAGAACATTTTTAGTTTAATTATTAATTCTTTCTTAAAATTTTTAGTCTATTTCCTTTAATATAATATGAATGTAAAATAAAAATATTTATTTAATTATTTCTTTCTTAAAAAAGAGTAACTACCATAGCTGAGTTATACACAAAGTTCAATTAAAGATAACTATAGTAATGTATATGATACATATATTAATGTATATTGTTCGCAAATAAAGTCAGATACAAAGCTTGTACTAAATATAGAATTATTATTTCAACTTAAAACTAATGTGTAAGATACAAAACGAAATTTTAATTGATTCTTTCTCAAAAAGGGATACCCACCATAACTGAATTATACACAGATTTAATTAAAGATACCTATAGTTATAGTATATTGGTTTACTTAATATAGATTGCGTTCTTCCATTAAAGAATGAAATTCACTTAATGGCGTAGGTCTTTCCTTTGCATTTGCATAGATTGCGTCCTTCCATTTGCTTAGGTCTTAATATAGATTGTGTCATTCCATTTGCATAACTGAATTATTGTGATGAACCAAAAGGTCATCACTTGCTTTAAATTAAATTTTGTATTTTCGAGGACTTGAAAACCTCATTTAGAGTCACCTCGATTTATGTACGCAGTCCGGGCATATAACCGGAAAGCTTAAATGTGAAAATCTGTGAAAAATGATAAGCTTTGACTGTAAAATGAATAAATTTGACTTTGGTCAATATTTTGGGTAAACGGACCCGGACCTCCGATTTGACAGTCCCGGAGGGTCCGTAGGAAAATATGGGACTTGGGCGTATGCCCAGAATTGAATTCCGAGGTCCCAAGCCCGAGAAATGAATTTTTAAAGGAAATTATTTTCTAAAATTGTTCAAGAAAAATTGAAATGAAATTTGCTTAGAACATGATGGTATCGGGCCCGTATTTTGGTTCCGGCGCCCGGTACAGGTCTTATATATGATTTAAGACGTTTTTGTGGAATTTGATGAAAAACGGATTTCAGATGACGTAATTCAGACTTAAATCGCAAAGTTGATGTTTAAAGAAGTTTTGAGAAAATTTCATTGATCTCGAGATTTAATTTGATGTTCATGATGTTATTTTGACAATTTGATTGCACGAATAAGTCCGTAGGATGTTTTTGAGGATTTTGTGTATATTTGGTGTAACGACCCGAACCGTCGTTTCCTGTATTTTCGTCCTGTATTCCCCGTTAAATGCTTATTCATGTTTCAATATGTGTACTTGGTGAATTTGAGTCAATTCGGATCGAGTTTGGTATGAAATGGGACAATTAGTCTCTTTAAGGAAGAATTAGTTTGGAAAAGTCAACCGGATGTTGACTTGTGAGTTAGAGGGCTCGGAATTGAATTCCGATGATTCAGTTAGTTTTGGGGGATGATTTAAGGCCTAGGAGCGCAATCGGAATTAATTTTGGAGGTCCGGTGAAGAAATTAGCTCATTTTGGCGAAGTTAGTATTTTGGCGATTTCCGGTTGATAGGTGAAATTTTGATCCGACGGTCGGAATGGAATTCCAAGAATTTTTGTAGCTTCGTTATGTCATTTTGGACTTGTGTGCAAAATTTGAAGTCAATCGGACGTGATTTGATAGGTTTCGGCATCGGAAATAGAAGTTGGAAATTCTAAAGTTCATAAAACTTGGATTGGAGGTTGAATCATGATTTTAGCGTTGTTTGATGTGATTTGAGGCCTCGAGCAAGTCCGTAATGTATTTTGGGACTGGTTGGTATTATTGGTCGGGGTCCCGGGGGCCTCGGGTGTGTTTCGAATGCCCAACGGGTCATTTTTGGAAGCTTTTTGTCGTTTTGAGCATAAATGTAATGATCTAAAGGTTCATTTTTAGTTCTAGAGGTCCAAATTTGATTTCGAGACTTCCAGAATTTAAATCATGAATTATAGGACTGATCTGGAAATTTTGGTTTAATTTCATCAAGTCGCGATTGGGTTTTTGACGTGAAATGTGAGTTAATTGTTTAACGAGCTAAATGGGTATTGAATTGGGCAAACGAGCTCTGAATTGAGTTTCGATTAAAGGGTTGTGTTCGTATTATTATTTGAGACTCATAGGAACACGAATCGTCTAATTCCCAGTTCGTATGATGGAGTTAGAGTCATTTTAGTGAAAAATGGTTGTGCTGCAAATTTCTTAAAAGTTGCTGTATTTTCTGCAGCAGTGAACAGTACCCGCGCGTGAACAGTAACCGCACGGGTGAACAGTGAATAGTGACCTCACGCGTATGAACAGTGCCCCAGCGTGAATAGTACCGGAAATTTCTGGACAGATTTAATGTCCAGCCGTCCGAGTTTGGTCATTTTTTTGATTTCCAAGCTCGGATTTTGGGCGATTTTTAGCAAGAAATCTTGGGAAATCTTGAGGTAATCACTTGTGATTATTTCTACTCCATAATATTTTATTATCATCGAATAATCCGACTAGATTACATGTTTTTGAGGAGTAAATTGAAGATTTAGGCCTAGGGATTTGAAAATAAGATTTGAAGATTTGAGGGGTCATTTGAACTCCTATTTTGGTAAATTTTATATGTGCGGACTCGTGGTGAGACAAGAAATCCGGTGATGTGACTTTCGTAATTTTTCGAGAACTAGGCCTGGGGCTCGGGTTTTGCGAATTTCGTGAATTTCGATATTTTTCGAGTCTTTTTGATTGGGTTATATTCCCTTAGCCTATTGTAATGTATTCGTTGTGGTTTTGACCAGATTCAACGCGCGAAGAGGTAAATTCGAGAGGCAAGGGCATAGCGGAGTAGACATTGGACAGTCTTGAGGTGAGTAATGATTTTAAATGATGCACTGAGGGTTTGAAACCCCGGATTGCACAATATACTGCTATGTTGAGATGAGACACGCGTTGTATGACGAGCATGGGGTTATTTACTATTGGGGATTGTGACTTGGTCCATCCCAGTTGATATTTTTACCGCGTAATTGATAAAGATTTATTGTTTTTTCACTATGATTGGGCTTATTGCCATATTTGGGTTTCGTGCCAATTATCTGAAATCTTTTGTGAATTTACATCACTATTTTCCTCACGAATTGAAATATTATTTGAACTCAGTCCAATTGAATTATATTATTTTGTGAACTCAGCTACATTTATACTCAACTCGAGATTTAATGATATTTATAATGTTGTTGAGCTGAGCACTATTGTTTTACTGATGCCCAAGAGGCTTATGATTATTTTCTGGACTGACTGAGGCTGAGGGTCATACGTAAGGATATGTTGAGTGATGTGGGAGGCTTTCAGGCCTCGAGTGTTATATGAGGAGGCTTTCAGGCCTCGTGTGTGATGTGTGAAGGCTTTCAGGCCTATTGATATTGCGCTTGGGCTGTAGGAGCCCCTCCGGAGTCTGTACACACCCCTAGTGAGCGCAGGGTACCCAGGTGAGTTGGGAGTGGGCCCGAGAGGCCGTTGCTTGTGTGTGGTGAGTTGGGAGTGAGCCCGAGGGGCTGATGTTGTGTGCTGGTGAGTTGGGAGTGAGCCCGAGGGGCTGATACTATACTGAGATTTACATATTGAGCCCGAGGGGCAAGCTTTTGATTTATCCTTTCTGTGGAAATTATTTGTCTTTACTGTTTTAAAAGAAGAATTATCTGATACTCACTATTTTACTGTATAACTGATTTTACTGCTTGGGATAGCGCTATATTGTGCCGTTATGAGATTTCATGTTTTCAGTCGTTATTTATTTTTATTACTCACTGGGTCGGAGTACTCACATTACTCCCTGCACCATGTGTGCAGATACAGGCAGAGCTGAGTTCGCTCCTGAGCGTTGATTCTTTCCAGACCAGGCGGTGACTAGGAGTAACGAGGTAGCTGTTGACGTCCGCAGCCCCGTTTTCTCCCTTATCTTTGTTATTTATGATAATTCCAGACTTTGTAAAATATTAGTAAACTTTGTAGTAGCTCATGACTTGTGACACCCCAATTTCGGGCTGAGTTGGGAGGGTTTTCCTTATTCTATCACGTTTATTTCGCATTTAAGATTATATTGCCCATGATTTAGACTTATTCCTGCTAAGTAATTATAAATAGATGTACTGTTTTGTTGATTGGCTGGCCTTGTCCTCACGATAGGCGCCATCACGACCGGGTTGGGATTTTGGGTCGTGACAAGTTGGTATCAGAGCTTAGGTTACTAGGTCTCGCGAGTCATGAGCAGGTTTAGTAGATTCTCGCGGATTGGTACGGAGACGTCTGTATTTATCCTCGTGAGACTGCAGAACCTTTAGGAAAACTTCATATTCTTGAATTCTTATCGTGCGTCCTTGATTCAGCTGGAAAAAAAGTAACTCTTACAATTCCATCCACTTGTTCGTATGCGCGAACGAGCGCTCAGTATTAGATGTGCCTTGATGGCTTGTAATTCCCCGGACGAAGGGCGAGACATAATCGCTATGAGTTTGATGTTAGGCCAGTCTGGAGGACTTGAGGCTGGATCCTTGCCTATGGCTTGAGCACCGAAGTGCTGATTGTGCGAGCAAGAGTTTTGAAATTATATGTCCGGTATTGTCCCTATTAGTGGGAATGATGGTTGGATAACCACGTGAGGAGTATGTTAGTACTACGAGATATATCTATATGACTTGGAGGTGACGAGGAAGGGCGTCAGGATAATAGATGAACTATTAAGTGTTTGATTTTCATTGTGATCTGATGTGTAGCCCCGAGTTATGGGCGCGTGAAGAATCTTTTCATGTCTCCTGTTTGGAGTGAAGTAAATTTCATGTTACGGTATGAGTTTAGACTCAGGAAGACTAAGTGATTGTGTAATGTGAATGACGGTGGAAGGTATACAAAAATATTAATTAGAAGTGAAACATGTGGATTATCTCCTGTGGAGTGTTCTAAGGTGGTGCAATTTTTATACTGTCTATTAGAAGATCTCATTTACAAGTAAAGAATATGCGTTGAAATATAAATTTGGTCGCCAAGAGAGTGGGCTTAATTGTTATGTGAGTGAATGCAAGAATTGCAGAAGAGTTAAAATTCTAGATGATTTGTGTTTCCACAAGCTTATGAAGGAGTGAGTTCAATCTCACTATGGTATTACGGCAATAATAGAGTATGTGCGTTATGATTTATTGAGTGCATTTTGATCTATGTCTTTGAGCCAAGTTGGGGAGTTTGCTATTAAATAAGTTGATTGCACGATTTTGTGCTATATTGGTTCCAGTTTGAGGCGTGTTGGTGAGTCGGTTATTGCTTACGGGGATTAAGGTCAATCAAGCGGTGGACGGGCCTATTCTTTTTTTATGTTATTGTTTCAAATGATGTCATTACAGGAATTGTCCAGTCTGCCACAGATATGCCTCTGTATTATTCGATCCCGGTTCCACCTATTCTTATGTGTCCTCATATTTTGCTCATTATTTGGGTATGCCCCGAGAGTTTCCTTCTTTACCTGTTCATGTATCTACCCCGGTGGGCGATACTATTGTTGTGGACCGTGTGTACCGGTCATGTGTTGTGATTATTGAGGGTCTGGAGACCCGAGTTGATCTATTGCTGTTTAGCATGGTAGATTTTGATATTATTCTGGGCATGGATTGGTTATCTCCATATCATGCTATTCTAGAATGTCATGCTAAGATAGTTACTTTGGCTATTCCGGGTGTTCCGAGGATCGAGTGGCGTGGCATGACTGATTATGTCTCTAGCAGAGTAATTTCTTTTTTGAAAGCCCAGCGTATGGTTGGGAAGGGTTATCTATCATATCTGGATTTTGTGTGGGATGTTGGAGCTGAGACTCCTAGTATTTATTCTGTCCCAGTTGTGAGGGACTTTCCTGATGTATTTCCTACAGACCTGTCGGGCATGCCGCCGGACAGGGATATTGATTTTGGCATTGACTTAGTGCCGGGCACTCAGCCCATTTCTATTCCGCCATATCGTATGGCACCAACAGAGCTGAAAGAATTGAAGGAGCAATTTCAGGAACTCCTAGATAAGGGGTTCATTCGGCCTAGCGTGTCCCCGTGAGGTGCACCTATTTTATTTGTGAAGAAGAAAGATGGCACAATGAGAATGTGCATTGATTATAGGCAGTTGAATAAGGTAACAGTGAAGAACAAGTATCTTTTGCCTCGCATTGATGACTTATTTGATAAGCTTCAGGGAGCGAGGGTATTTTCTATGATTGATCTCCATTCGGGCTATCACTAGTTGAAAATCAGGGAGTCGGATATTCCCAAGACTGCCTTCAGGACTAGATATGGTCACTATGAATTTTTTTGTTATGTCTTTCGGGCTGACCAATGCCCCAGCAGCGTTAATGCATTTGATGAACAGTGTATTTCAGCCTTATCTGGATGCATTTGTTATTGTATTCATTGATGATATCCTGGTGTACTCGCGTAGCCAGGAGGAGCATGCCCAGCATTTGCGTGTAGTGTTGCAGAGATTGAGAGAGGAGAAGCTTTATGCAAAATTCTCCAAATGTGAATTTTGGCTAAGTTCTGTGGCATTTTTGGGACACATAGTGTCCAGCGAGGGTATACAGGTTGATCCAAGGAAGATAGAAGCAGTGCAGAGTTGGTCTAGACCGTCCTCAGTCACAGAGATTCGGAGTTTTCTTGGGCTAGCAGGCTATTATCGCCGATTTGTTCAGGGGTTTTCTTCTATTGCATCGCCTTTGACCAAGTTGACTCAGAAAGGTACCCCATTTGTATGGTCCGGCGAGTATGAGGAGAGCTTTCAAAAGCTCAAGGCACTTCTGACCACAGCTCTAGTGTTGGTGTTACCATCAGCTATAGGTTCATACACTGTATATTGTGATGCTTCCAGAGTTGGGATTGGTTGTGTGCTAATGCAGGAGGGTAGAGTTATTGCTTATGATTCTCGTCAGTTGAAGCCCCATGAGAAGAACTACCTTGTTCATGATTTGGAGTTGGCTGCTATAGTTCATGCCTTAAAAATTTGGAGGCACTATTTATATGGCGTATATTGTGAGGTATTCACTGATCATCGCAGTCTTCAGCATTTATTTAAACAAAAACATCTTAATTTGAGGCAGCGGAGATGGCTTGAGTTACTTAAAGACTATGATATTACCATTCTATATCATCCGGGGAAGGCCAATGTAGTGGCCGATGCGTTGAGCCGAAAGGCAGTCAGTATGGGTAGTTTGGCTTACATCCCAGTTGGGGAGAGGCTTCTTGCAGTTGATGTCCAGACCTTGGCCAATCGGTTGATGCGGTTAGATATTTCTGAGCCTAGTCGGGTATTGGCTAGTGTGGTTTCTCGATCTTCCTTATATGATCGCATCAGAGAGCACCAGTATGATGATCCGCATTTGCTTGTCCTTAAGGACAGAGTTCAACATGATAATGCCAAAGATGTGACTATAGGTGATGATGGCGTATTGAGGATGCAGGGCCGTATTTGTGTGCCCGATGTTGATGGGCTTAGAGATTTGATTCTTGAGGAGGCCCACAGTTCACGATATTCCATCCATATGGGTGCTGCGAAGATGTATCGGGACTTGAGACAGCATTACTGGTGGAGGAGAATGAGGAAAGACATTGTGGGATATGTGGCTCGGTGTCTCAACTGTCAGCAGGTGAAATATAAGCATTAGAGACCGGGCGGTTTGCTTCAGCAGATGATTATTCCTGAGTGGAAATGGGAGAGAGTTACTATGGATTTCGTGAGTGGCCTTCCTCGAACTTTGAAGAATTTTGATTCGATTTGGGTCGTTATGGATAGGCTGACCAAGTCAGCGCATTTCATTCTGGTGTGTACCACATATTCTGCGAAGCGGCTGGCTAGGATCTTTATTCAGGAGATTGTGCGGTTGCATGGTGTTCCAGTTACTATTATTTCGGATAGAGGTACTCAGTTCACTTCTCAGTTTTGGAGGACTTTTCAGCACGAGTTGGGCACTCAGGTGGAGTTGAGTTCAGCATTTCATCCTCAGACAGACGGACAATCCGAGCGTACTATTCAGATATTGGAGGATATGTTGCGTGCCTGCATGATTGATTTTGGAGGTTCTTGGGTTGAATTTTTACCACTTGCAGAGTTTGCCTACAACAACAGCTATCAGTCCAGTATTCAGATGACACCGTATGAGGCCTTATATGGGAGGCGGTGTAGAACTCCAGTGGGTTGGTTTGAGCCCGGTGAGGCTAGGTTGTTGGGGACAGATTTGGTCCAGGATGCCTTAGAAAAGGTGAAGGTGATTCAGGAAAGACTTCGCACAACTCAGTCGCATCAGAAGAGTTATGCAGACCGGAAGGTCCGAGATGAGTCATTTATGGAGGGCGAGAAGGTTTTGCTGAAGGTTTCGCCGATGAAGGGTGTTATGAGGTTCGGAAAGAAAGGGAAGTTGAGTCCGCGGTTTATTGGACCATTTGAGGTACTTAGGAGGATTGGAGAGGTGGATTATGAGCTTGCTTTGCCGCCTAGATTGTCGGGTGTTCATCCGGTATTCCATGTGTCCATGCTCCGGAAGTACATTGGGGACCCGTCTCATATTTTAGATTTCAGTACAATACAGTTAGATGAAAATTTGACTTATAATGTGGAGCCAGTGGCTATTTTGAGTCGACAAGTTCAAAAATTGAGATCAAAAGATATAGCATCAGTGAAAGTACAGTGGAGAGGTCGGCCCGTGGAGGAGGCTACTTGGGAGACCGAGCAGGAGATGCGGAGCAGGTACCCGCACCTATTTGAAACTCCAGGTATGTTTCTTAACTCGCTCGAGGACGAGCATTTGTTTTAGTTGGGGAGAATGTAACGACCCGAACCGTCGTTTCCTTTATTTTCGTCCCGTATTCCCCGTTAAATGCTTATTCATGTTTCAATATGTGTACTTGGTGAATTTGAGTCAATTCGGATCGAGTTTGGTATGAAATGGGACAATTAATCTTTTTAAGGAAGAATTAGTTTGGAAAAGTCAACCGGACGTTGACTTGTGACTTAGAGGGCTCGGAATTGAATTTCGATGATTCGGTTAGTTTTGGGGGATGATTTAAGGCCTAGGAGCACAATCGGAATTAATTTTGGAGGTCCGGTGAAGAAATTAGCTCATTTTGCCGAAGTTAGTATTTTGGCGATTTCCGTTTGATAGGTGAAATTTTGATCCGACGGTCGTAATGGAATTCCGAGAATTTCTATAGCTTCGTTATGTCATTTTGGACTTGTGTGCAAAATTTGAAGTCAATCGGACGTGATTTGATAGGTTTCGGCATCGGAAATAAAAGTTGGAAATTCTAAAATTCATAAAACTTGGATTGGAGGTTGATTCATGATTTTAGCGTTGTTTGATGTGATTTGAGGCCTTGAGCAAGTCCGTAATGTATTTTGGGACTGGTTGGTATTATTGGTCGGGGTCCCGGGGGCCTCGGGTGTGTTTCGGATGCCCAACGGGTCATTTTTGGAAGATTTTTGTCGTTTTGAGCATAAATGTAATGATCTAAAGGTTCATTTTTAGTTCTAGAGGTCCAAATTTGATTTCGAGACTTCCAGAATTTAAATCATGAATTATAGGACTGATCTGGAAATTTTGGTTTAATTTCATCAAGTCGCGATTGGGTTTTTGACGTGAAATGTGAGTTAATTATTTGACGAGCGAAATGGGTATTGAACTGGGCAAATGAGCTCCGAATTGAGTTTCGATTGAAGGGTTGTGTTCGTATTATTATTTGTGACTCATAGGAACACGAATCGTCTAATTCCCAGTTTGTATGATGGAGTTAGAGCCATTTTAGTGAAAAATGGTTGTGTTGCAAATTTCTTAAAAGCTGCTGTATTTTCTGCAGCAGTGAACAGTACCCGCGCGGGAACAGTACCCGCGCGGGTGAACAGTGAACAGTGACCTCACGCGCATGAACAGTGCCCCCGCGTGAACAGTACCGAAAATTTCTGGACAGATTTAATGTCCAGCAGTCCGAGTTTGGTCATTTTTTTTGACTTCCAAGCTCGGATTTTGGGCGATTTTTAGCAAGAAATCTTGGGAAATCTTGAGGTAAGTCACTTGTGATTATTTCTACTCCATAATATTGAATTGTCATCGAATAATCCGACTAGATTACATGTTTTTGAGGAGTAAATTGAAGATTTAGGCCTAGGGATTTGAAAATAAGATTTGAAGATTTGAGGGGTCATTTGAACTCCGATTTTGGTAAATTTTATATGTACGGACTCGTGGCGAGACGAGGAATCCGGTGATGTTACTTTCGTAATTTTTTGAGAAGTGGGACCGGGGCTCGGGTTTTGCGAATTTCGTGAATTTTGATATTTTTCGAGTCTTTTCGATTGGGTTATATTCCCTTAGCCTATTGTAATGTATTCGTTGTGGTTTTGAACGCACGAAGAGGTAAATTCGAGAGGCAAGGGCATAGCGGAGTAGACATTGGACCGTCTTGAGGTGAGTAATGATTTTAAATGATGCACTGAGGGTTTGAAACCCCGGATTGCACAACATACTGCTATGTTGAGATGAGACACGCGTTGTATGACGAGCGCGGGGTCATTTACTATTGGGGATTGTGACTTGGTCCATCCCAGTTGATATTTTTACCGCGTAATTGATAAAGATTTATTATTTTTCACTATGATTGGGCTTATTGCCATATTTGGGCTTCGTGCCAATTATCTGAAATCTTTTGTGAATTTACATCACTATTTTCCTCACGAATTGAAATATTATTTGAACTCAGTCCAATTGAATTATATTATTTTGTGAACTCAGCTACATTTATACTCAACTCGAGATTTAATGATATTTATAATGTTGTTGAGCTGAGCACTATTGTTTTACTGATGCCCAAGAGGCTTATGATTATTTTCTGGACTGATTGAGGCCGAGGGCCATACGTGAGGATATGTTGAGTGATGTGAGGAGTCTTTCAGGCCTTGAGTGTTATATGAGGAGGCTTACAGGCCTCGTGTGTGATGTGTGAAGGCTTTCAGGCCTATTGATATTGCGCTTGGGCTGTAGGAGCCCCTCCGGAGTGTGTACACACCCCCAGTGAGCGCAGGGTACCCAGGTGAGTTGGGAGTGGGCCCGAGAGGCCGTTGCTTGTGTGTGGTGAGTTGGGCCCGAAGGGCTGATGTTGTGTGCTGGTGAGTTGGGAGTGAGCCCGAAGGGCTGATACTATACTGAGATTTACATATTGAGCCTGAGGGGCAAGCTTTTGATTTATCCTTTTTGTGGAAATTATTTGTCTTTACTGTTTTAAAAGAAGAATTATCTGATACTCACTATTTTACTGTATAACTGATTTTACTGCTTGGGATAGCGCTATATTGTGCCGTTATGAGATTTTATGTTTTCAGTCGTTATTTATTTTTATTACTCACTGGGTCGGAGTACTCACATTACTCCCTGCATCATGTGTGCAGATACAGGCAGAGCTGAGTTCGCTCCTGAGCATTGATTCTTTCCAGACCAGGCGGTGACTAGGAGTAACGAGGTAGCTGTTGACGTCTGCATCCCCGTTTTCTCCCTTATCTTTGTTATTTATGATAATTCCAGACTTTGTAAAATATTAGTAAACTCTGTAGTAGCTCATGACTTATGACACCCCAATTTCGGGCTGAGTTGGGAGGGTTTTCCTTGTTCTATCACGTTTATTTCGCATTTAAGATTATATTGCCCATGATTTAGACTTATTCCTGCTAAGTAATTATAAAGAGATGTACTGTTTTGTTGATTGGCTGGCCTTGTCCTCACGAGAGGCGCCATCACGACCGGGTTGGAATTTTGGGTCGTGACATTTGGTTTGGAGCCCCGAGGGCTCGGGTGAGTTTCGGGTAGGTTTCAGGATGTCTTAGGCCTAAAAACACAGTTGTTGCAGGTTCAAAGAAGTTGCAGGTCTCTAAACCCGCCAATGCAGTACGCACAAAAACGTGTGCGACCGCGGAAGGGGGCCAGTGCGATCCGCAGTCGGCTTTGTACGGTGCGCGGTGGAGGACTATGCGACCGCAGTCCATTTTGTGCGGTCCGCACCGAGCACTGGACCGCAGTACCCTCAGGAAAGCCTATGCAGCCGCAGTCCATTTTGTGCGGTCCATACAGGGGGTCTGAGAGGGGTATAAATAGACAGAATTTTCAGTCATTTTTCATTTTTCAAAACCCCAAAAACATAAGAGATGATTTTTCAAACAACCTTTCTTCTCCAAATCAATTGTAAGTCATTTTTAACTAGTTTTCTTCAATCATTAACATCTTTTAACATGATTTCAACTTCAAATCAATGATTTTCATGGGGGAAATTGGGTGTTTTGGGTAGAACCTAGGTTTTTCAAAAATTAGGAATTTGGACCTCGATTTGAGGTCCGATTTCAAAACAAATTACATATTTGAGCTTGTGGGGGGATTGGGTAATCGGGTTTTGGTTAGAACCTCTGGTTTTGATCGTGTGGGTCCGGGGGCGATTTTGACTTTTTAGGTAAAACTTTGGACAACTCGTTTCCATGCATTCAAATTGATTTATTTAGCATTTATTGATGTAATTAAGTAACTTGTGACTAGATACGAGCGAATTGGTGGTGGAATCAAGGGGTAAAGCTATAATTGAATCGTGAATTGTGTTCGTGGCATCGAGGTAAATGTTTGGTCTAATATTAGCTTGAGGGATTAAGAGTTGTGTCATATTTGCTATTTGCTTCTTGTTGAGTATGACGTATAGGCATGGTGACGAGTACCTATACGTTGGTGTCAAGCATGATCGTGAGTCTTATATTGTGATTTTCATGATTTCGTTGTATTATTCATGCCTTGGTGAAGATTTCTAATTGTTGTATAAAGTTTGTGGAAAGAATTGTAACCTATGAACATTGAGGAGCGTTGGCTCAAGTTGTATAGCGAAATTGTGAAAGTATAAGTGACAATTGAACTTTTAGAGCATTGGCTCGAGTTGTGAAATGAGTTGTGAAAGTATAAGTGATAATTGAAATTATAGAATATTGACTCGAGTTGTGAAGTGAATTGTGAAGTAAGAGTGAGAAAGAGAAGAGATCATTATGTTGCCTCCTTGCTGGGTATTGTTGAATTGTGGTTCCCTTGCATTGTGTTCTTAATTGATATTAGGATGCTTAGGTTGATGATTCTTTGGGTTGGGTAAGGATTATGGGTATAGCTGAGGTAGTTAGGTGTCAGAATGAGGTTGGTTATAGCTAATATAGTTAGGTGTGGTGACGAGTTTGGTTATAGCTGAGGTGGTTAGATGTTGTAACGAGTTTGGTTATAGCTGAGGTAGTTAGGTGTGATATCAAGTTTGGTTATAGCTGTTTCTCCCTTGCCGGGACGTGATTGCTTATGCTGTCGAATCCCTTGCCGGGACAGTGTAGACCTTATTGATCTCTTGTCGGGACTCTCGTTATAATTGTAAATATTATATATGGATCGGGTTGCACGCCGCAACAATATTATATATGGATCGGGTTGCACGCCGCAACAATATTATATATGGATCAGGTTGCACGCCGCAACAATATTATATATGGATCGGGTTGCACGCCGCAACAATATTATATGCGGATCGGGTTGCACGCCACAACAATATTATATGTGGATCGGGTTGCACACCGCAATAATATTATATGTGGATCGGGTTTCACGCCGCAATAAAGATATAATGAAATGGAAACGGGTGGTACACCTACCACAAGATATAACAAAATGGGAGCGGGTGGTACGCCTACCACAAGACAAGTGAAATAGGTTCGGGTGGTACGCCTACCACAAGATATAATAAAATGGGAGCGGGTGGTACGCCTAACACAAGACAAGTGAAATGGAAGCGGGTGGCACGCCTGCCATGAGATATGAAAAGAAAGTGAAATCTGCCTTTGTTCCCTTTTTCTTGTTAATGGGTGGTTTTGATTCCTTAATAATTCTCTTGATATTCTATTTTACCTGCTATTCCCCGAAGCATGTTTTCCCCTCCCAACCTTACTTGTTTATTTCTATATTTCTTTCTCGATGTATATAATTAAACTGCACAGATTTATTTGGTATTCTGGTCCTAGCCTCGGCACTACTTCACCGAGGTTAGGCTAGGCACTTACCAGCACATGGGGTCGGTTGTGCTTTACTATACTCTGCACTCTTTTGTGCAGACCCCGGTGTCTTGGACTTTAGACCGCAGTGAGATTGCTGATTCTTGATCATCAAGCGACCTGAGGTAGTCCTGTAGGCGTCCGCAGGCCTTGGCTTCTCCTTCTATCTACTTTTCTGTTTCTTACATGTATTTCCAGAAACAGTGTTGTAATTAATTCTTTCAGACCTTTATTTGTAGTATTCTTAGACCGTCTGTGAAACTGTAACACCAGTTCTGGGTAGTCGAGACTCAAACAGTTGTAATAGATATTCATGTTCAGATGGCTTATTGTTTTCTTCCGCTTATGTTATACTCCGTTGTTTAAATGTTATTTCTTCGTAACTGTTAAAGAGAATAAAATTGGTAAAAAGGTAGATGGTTTAATAATTGGCTTGCCTAGCTCACATTAGTAGGCGTCATCACAACTCCCGAGGTGGGAAATTCGGGTCGTGACAAGTTGGTATCAGAGCTCTAGGTTACATCGGTCTCATAGTTCACAGACAAGCTTAGTAGAGTCTGAGGGATCGGTGCGGAGACGTCTGTATTTATCCCCTATAGGCTATAGAGTTAGGAAAAGTTTCACTTCTATTCTTCCCTGTCGTGTGATTTTGTTCTCTCAATACTAAATTGAAACCTCTACTCTTGTCCTTTCGCGAATGGCGAGGTCATGTACCATTTCTTCATCCGAGCAGCAGCAACACAGACCGGTGATAAATCAGCTACGTCTTCGGAGGTTTTGTGGAGGTTGGATAAGTTTCACCAAGCTCTTCACTACTACTTTCAGCGGAGCATCTTCTGAGGATCCCCAAGACTTTCTAGATAGTTGTCATAAGGTTCTCAGGAACATGGGTATCGTGGAGACCGATGGGGTCGATTTTGCTACTTTTTGCTTGTCTGGATCCGCCAAGGCTTGGTGGGGAGATTATTGCTTGGCTAGACCAACCGGATCGCCAGCTTTGACTTGGGAGCAGTTCATGCAGCTATTCTTGGAGAAGTTTCTCCACATCACTCAGAGAGAGGTATTAGAGGTGGAGATAAAGGTATTAGAGGTGGAGGTGCAGGTATTGTTTTGGTTTGTGGTAGAGAAGCTTCAGTTTTATTTTGCGCCGTATCTGGTCATGCCTAGTGATTCTTTGAGTGCCCCTGTTTATGTGTCTACGCCGGTGGGTGATTCTATTATGGTGGATCGCTCCCATTGTTCATGTATAGTGGTTATTGGAGATCTTGAGACTCGTATAGATTTGCTTCTTTTGGACATGGTTGATTTTGATGTTATATTGGGGATGGACTAGTTATCACCTTACCACTCTATCTTGGACTGTCATGCCAAGATTGTGACCTTAGCCTTATCGGGTTTGCCTCGTTTAGAGTGGAGAGGGTCTCCTGATCATTCTACTCGTAGTGTTATCTCTTATGTGAAGGCTCGACGTATGGTCGAGAAGGGGTATTTGGCCTATTTGGCATATGTTTGTGATTTTAGTGTTGAAGTTCCTTCTATTGATTCTGTGCTCGTTGTTCGTGAGTTCCCTGAAGTATTCCCTTCAGACCTGTCGGGTATGCCACCCAACAGGGATATTGACTTTTGCATTGATTTGGCTCCGGGCACTTAGCCCATTCTATCCTGCCGTATTGTATGGCCCCGCCTGAGTTGAAAGAGTTGAAGGAACAATTGCAAGACTTGCTTGAGAAAGGTTTCATTAGACCTAGTATTTTGCCTTAGGGTGCGCCGGTGTTGTTTGTTAAGAAGAAGGACGGATCGATGAGAATGTGTATTGATTATCGGCAGTTGAACAAGGTTACAATCAAGAATAAGTATCCATTGCCGAGGATTGATTATTTGTTTGATCAGCTTCAGGGTGCCAAGGTATTTTCAAAGATTGGCTTGAGATCTAGCTACCATAAGCTGAGGATTAGGGCATCTGATGTCCCTAAGACAGCTTTCCGCACTCGGTACGAGCATTATGAGTTCTTGGTTATGTCATTCAGGTTGACAAATGCCCCAGCAGCTTTTATGGATTTGATGAACCGAGTGTTCAAGCCTTATTTGGATTCGTTCATGATAGTCTTCATCAATGATATTTTGATATATTCCTGCAGCTGGGAGGAGCACGAGCAGCATCTCAGGGTGGTTCTTCAGACTCTGAGGGATAGTCAGCTATATGCCAAGTTCTCGAAGTATGAGTTCTAGTTGAGTTCAGTTGCATTCCTGGGTCATGTTGTATCAGCAGAGGGTATTCAGGTGGATCCAAAGAAGATTGAGGCAGTTAAGAACTGGCCTAGGCCAGCATCTACAGAGATTCGGAGTTTCTTGGGATTGGCAGGCTACTGTCGTCGATTTGTGAAAGGGTTTTCATCTATTGTAGCCCCGATGACCAGGTTGACCCAGAATGGTGCCCAGTTCAGATGGTTGGACGAGTGTGAGGTGAGCTTTTAGAAGCTCAAGACAGCTCTGACTACGGCACCAGTGTTGGTTTTTGCCCACAGGTTCAGGGCCTTATACAGTCTATTGTGATGCATCTCGTATTGGACTTGGTGCAGTGTTGATAGAGGATGGCAAGGTCATTGCTTATGCTTCGCGGCAGTTGAAGATTCATGAGAAGAACTATCCGGTTTATGATTTAGAGTTGGCAGCCATTGTTCACGCATTGAAGATTTGGAGGCATTATCTGTATGGCGTGGCATGTGAGGTGTTCATGGATCACAAGAGTCTTCAGTATTTGTTCAAGCAAAAGGAGTTGAATTTGAGGAAGAGGAGGTAGTTGGAGTTGTTGAAAGATTATGACATCACTATCTTATATCATCTGGGAAAGGCCAATGTGGTGGCCGATGCTTTGAGTAGGAAGTCATCTAGTATGGGTTGCCTTGCTTATATTTCGGTCGGTGAGAGACCGCTTGCTTTGGATGCTCAGGCTTTGGCCAATCAGTTCGTGAGGTTGGATGTCTCTAAGACCAGTCGTATGCTAGCTTGCACAGTCGCTCGTTCTTCGTTATTGGAGTGTATCTGTGATCTGCAGTATGATGATCCCCATTTGTGTGTCCTTAGAGAAACGGTGCAACGCGGAGGTGCCAAGCAGGTTGCCTTAGATGATGATGGAGTTTTGAGATTGCAAGGTTGAGTTTGTGTGCCTAATGTGGATGGACTCCAAGAGTTAATCTTAAAGGAGGCCCATAGTTCCCGGTACTCTATTCATCCGGGTGCTACGAAGATGTATCAGGATTTGCGGCAGCATTATTGGTGGCATAGAATGAAGAAGGACATCGTTGCATATGTGGCTCGGTGTTTGAATTGTCAGTAGGTTAAGTATGAGCATCTAAGGCCTGGTGATTTATTTCACAGGATTGAGCTTCTCGAGTGGAAGTGGGAGCGGGTTACTATGGATTTCGTTGTTGGACTCCCACAGACTCGAAAGAAGTTCGACGCAGTATGGGTCATTGTTGATAGGCTAACCAAGTCAGTGCATTTCATTCCTGTGGTAGTCTCTTATTCATCCGAGAGGTTAGCTGAGATCTATATCCGGGAGATTGTTCGTCTTCATGGTGTGCCGGTGTCTATCATTTCGGATCGAGGTTCATAGTTTACCTCATGTTTCTAGAGAGCAGTTCAGCGAGAGTTGGGAACTCAGGTTGAGTTGAGTACAATATTTCATCCTCAGATGGATGGGCAGTCTGAGTGGACTATTCAGATTTTAGAAGATATGCTCCGAGCCTGTGTTATCGATTTTGGAGGTTCGTGGGATCAGTTCTTGCCTTTAGCAGAGTTTGCCTACAACAACAACTACTAGTCGAGTATCCAGATGGCTCCTTATGAGGCTTTATATGGCAGGCGATGTCGATCTCCGGTTGGATAGTTTGAGCCGGGAGAGGCTCAGTTGTTGGGTACGGTCTGGTTTAGGAGGCCTTGGACATGGTCAGGATTATTCAGGATAGGTTTCGTACAGCTCAGTACAGGCAAAAGAGTTATGCAGATCGCAAGGTTCGAGATGTGGCTTTTATGGTCGGTGAGCGGGTGTTGCTCCGAGTGTCACCTATGAAGTGCGTGATGAGTTTGGAAAGAAGGGCAAGCTTAGCCCTAGGTTCATTGGTCCGTTTGAGATTCTTGATCGAGTGGGAGAGGTGGCTTATAGACTTGCATTTCCGCCGAGCTTATCAGCCGTGCATCCAGTGTTTCATGTGTCCATGCTTCGGAAGTATCACGGCGATCCATCCCACGTGTTAGATTTTAGCACTGTCCAGTTGGACAAGGACTTGTCTTATGAGGAAGAGCAGGTAGCTATTCTAGACCGACAAGTTCGTCAGTTGAGGTCGAAGAGTTTTCCTTCTGTTCGTGTTCAGTGGAGAGATCAGCCTCCTGAGACATCGACCTGGGAGTCCAAGTCCGATATGCGGAGCCGTTATCTCCATCTTTTCCCCGACTCAGGTACTTCCTTCTTATGTCCGTTCGAGGACGAACGGTTGTTTTAGAAGTGGAGAATCTGATGACCCAAAAGGTCATCACCACTTGCTTTAAATTAAATTCTGTGTTTCTGAGGTCTTGAAAACCTCATTTAGAGTCACCTTGATTTGCGTACGCAGTCCGAGTGCGTAGCCGAAAAGATTGAATGTGAAAATCTGGAAAAATGATAAGCTTTGACTGTAAAATGAATAAATTTGACTTCGGTCAACGTTTTGGGTAAACGGACTCGGACCCATGATTTGACGATCTCGGAGGGTCCGTAGGAAAATATGGGACTTCCGCATATGCCCGGAATCGAATTCCGAGGTCCCAATCCCGAGAAATGAATTTTTAAAGGAAATTATTTTCTAAAATTGTTTAAGGAAAACTAAAATGAAATTTGCTTAGAACATGATGGTATCGGGTCTGTATTTTGGTTCCGGCGCCCGGTACAGGTCTTATATGTGATTTAAGACGTTTTTGTGGAATTTAGTGAAAAACGGATATCATATGATGTGATTCAGACTTAAATCGCAAAGTTGATGTTTAAAGAAGTTTTGAGAAAATTTTATTGATCTCGAGATTTAATTTGATGTTCATGATGTTATTTTGACGATTTGATTGCACAAATAAGTCCGTAGGATGTTTTTGAGGATTTTGTGTATATTTGGTTTGGAGCCCCGAGGGCTCGGGTAAGGTTCGCGTAGGTTCCGGGATGCCTTAGGCCTAAAAACACAGTTGTTGCAGGTTCAGAGAAGTTGCAGGTCTCTGAACCTGCCAGTGCGGTCCGCACAAAAATGTGTGCGACCGCGGAAGGGGGCCAGTGCGGTCCACGGTCGGCTTTGTGGGGTGTGTGATGGAGGCCTGTGCGGCCGCAGTCCATTTCGTGCAGTCCGCATAGGGCACTGGACCGCAGTACCCTCAGGAAGGCCTGTGCGGCCACAGTCCATTTTATGCGGTCCGCACAGGGGGTCTGAGAGGGGTATAAATAGACGGGATTTTCAATCATTTTCAAAACCCCAAAAATATAAGAGGCGATTTTTCAAACAACCTTTCTTCTCCAAATCAATTGTAAGTCGTTTTTAACTAGTTTCTTCAATTATTAACATCTTTTAACATGATTTCAACTTCAAATCAATGATTTTCATGGAGGAAATTGGGTGTTTTGGATAGAACCTAGGTTTTTCAAAAATTGGGGATTTGGACCTCGATTTGAGGTCCGATTTTAAAATAAATTACATATTTGAGCTCGTGGGGGAATGGGTAATCGGGTTTTGGTTCGAACCTCGGGTTTTGACTGCGTGGGCTCGGGGGCGATTTTGACTTTTTGGGTAAAACTTTGGAAAACTCATTTTCATGCATTCAAATTTATTTATTTAGCGTTTATTGATGTAATTAAGTAACTTGTGACTAGATACGAGCGAATTGGTGGTGGAATCAAGGGGTAAAGCTATAATTGAATCGTGAATTGTGTCTGTGGCATCGAGGTAAATGTTTGGTCTAACCTTAGCTTGAGGTATTAGGAGTTGTGTCCTATTTGCTATTTGCTTCTTGTTGAGTACGACGTATAGGCATGGTGACGAGTATCTATATGTTGGTGTCAAGCATGACCGTGAGTCTTATATTGTGATTTTCATGATTTCGTTGTATTATTCATGCCTTGGTGAAAATTTCTAATTGTTGTATAAAGTTTGTGGAAAGAATTGTGACCTATGAACATTGAGGAGCGTTGGCTCAAGTTGTATAGCGAAATTGTGAAAGTATAAGTGACAATTGAACTTTTAGAGCATTGGCTCGAGTTGTGAAAGTATAAGTGATAATTGAAACTATAGAGCATTGGCTCGAGTTGTGAAGTGAATTGTGAAGTAAGAGTGAGAAAGAGAAGAGATCATTATGTTGCCTCCTTGCCGGGCTATTGTTGAATTGTGGTTCCCTTGCATTGTGTTCTTAATTGATATTACGGATGCTTAGGTTGATGATTCTTTGGGTTGGGTAAGGATTATGGGTATAGCTGAGGTAGTTAGGTGTTGGAATGAGGTTGGTTATAGCTGATGTAGTTAGGTGTGGTGACGAGTTTGGTTATAGCTGAGGTGGTTAGATGTTGTAACGAGTTTGGTTATAGCTGAGGTAGTTAGGTGTGGTATCAAGTTTGGTTATAGTTGTTTCTCTCTTGGCGGGATGTGATTGCTTATGTAATCGAATCCCTTGTCGGGACAGTGTAGACCTTATTGATCTCTTGTCGGGACTCTCGTTATAATTGTAAATATTATATATGGATCGGGTTGCACACCGCAACAATATTATATATGGATCGGGTTGCACGCCGCAACAATATTATATATGGATCGGGTTACATGCCGCAACAACATTATATATGGATCGGGTTGCACGCCGCAACAATATTATATGTGGATCGGGTTGCACGCCGCAACAATATTATATATGGACCGGGTTGCACGCCGCAACAATATTATATGTGGATCGGGTTGCACGCCGCAACAAAGATATAATAAAATGGAAACGGGTGGTACGCCTACCACAAGATATAACAAAATGGGAGCGGGTGGTACACCTACCAAAATACAAGTGAAATGGGAGCGGGTGGTATGCCTACCACAAGACAAGTGAAATTGGAGCGGGTGGTACGCCTGCCATGAGATATGAAAAGAAAGTGAAATTTGCCTTTGTTCCCTTTTTCTTGTTAGTGGGTGGTTTTGATTCCTTAATAATTCTCTTGATATTCTTTTTTACTTGCTATTCCCCGAAGCATGTTTCCCCCTCCCAACCTTACTTGTTTATTTCTGTATTTCTTTCCCGCTGTGTATAACTGAACTGCACAAGTTTATTTGGTCGTCTGGTCCTAGCCTCGTCACTACTTCGCCAAGGTTAGGCTAGGCACTTACCAGCACATGGGATCGGTTGTGCTGATACTACACTCTACACTCTTTTGTGCAGACCCTAGTGTTGTAGACTTCGTACCGCAGTGAGATTGCTGATTCTTGATCATCAGGCGATCCGTGGTAGTCATGTAGGCGTCTGCAGGCCTTGGCGTCTCCTTCTATCTACTTTTCTGTTTCTTACATGTATTTCCAAAAATAGTGTTGTATTAATTCTTTCAGACCTTTATTTGTAATATTCTTAGACAGTCTGTGAAACTGTGACACTAGTTCTGGGTAGTCGAAACTCAAACAGTTGTAATAGATATTTATGTTCAGATGGCTTATTGTTTTCTTCCGTTTATGTTATACTCCGTTGTTTAAATGTTATTTCTTCGTAATTTTTAAAGAGAATAAAATTGGTAAAAAGGTAGATGGTTCAATAATTGGCTTGTCTAGCTCACATTAGTAGGCGCCATCACGACTCCCGAGGTGGAAAATTCGGGTCGTGACAATTATACACAAATGTTTTTAGGTCTTCAAGAATGAAATTCACTTATAGAAAATCTTGGACTATTACTTCTATTAAATATGTTTCTATTTATAATTCAAATTTTTGATGGTGTCTTAAAATTGCCAAGTTGCTCCATTTTAACTTGCCACTTGGCTTAACCACATGCTTCATTACTCTCCTTTTAATATAATATATAGATTATTATTTCAACTTAAAATTAATGTATAGGATACAAAACGAAATTTTAATTGATTCTTTCTCAAAAAAGGATACCCACCATAACTAAATTATACACAGATTTAATTAAAGATACCTATAGTTATAGTATATTGGTTTGCTTAATATAGATTGTGTTCTTCCATTAAAGAATGAAATTCACTTAATAGCGTAGGTCTTTCCTTTGCATTTGCATAGCTTGCGTCCTTCCATTTGCTTAGGTCTTAATATAGATTGTGTCCTTCCATTTGCATAACTGAATTATACACAAATGTTTTTAGGTCTTCATGAATGACATTCACTTATAGAAAATCTTGGACTACTACTTCTATTAAATATGTTTCTATTTATAATTCAAAATTTTAATGTTGCCTTAAAATTGCCAAGTTGCTTCATTTTGACTTGTCACTTAGCTTAACCACATGCTTCACTACACTCCTTTTAATATAACTAGTATTAGTACCCGCACGATGTGCGGATAATTAAAAAGAACGATGTACACCGTAAAATTTAATATGTTAGTGTTAATACCATCTTTACAACCAAACATTAAAAACATATTAGGACTTCGGTAAAACTTTCATTCCATCTCCTAATAAATATTCCATAAAAAATAATGATACTATACAATTTGCTTGATATGAATGTTCCACAAAAAATAATGATGCTATATAATTTGCTTGATATGAAGCATGTGCCTAATGGAACATTATTGTAGCAAATGCTCATGGACATATTGCAATGCATTTTCCAGAAGTTGTCTTCTGTATTGAGGTTTATTACTGCAAAAAGGCATGGGTAAAAATTCAAGAATTTCTGGTCCTTGGGCGACAATTTTTGATGGAAATGAGAGACAACATACTGTATTACTGATGAGATAATGAAGAAGACATGCGAGAATGATCCTTTAGAAGGAAACTTAGTTGGCATCTAAAATTATTGCACACTTTCAGATGTTTTGATTAAGTGTAGAATAAAATATATTCAAATACATCAATAGCTTGGATTCTAGGAAGCCGATAGATCTCATCACGCCAACATCAGAATCTAGATGAGCTTCATGCACTTGGACTGCAGATAACATAGTCACAGGCCACTGTTCCATGTCACTATAGGTGACATCTTTTTAGACTTTCTCAATGCATCTAGCTTATATTATGCTCTCTGCAATAAATTATCCAACTTTGCATTAAAGTAAAAAGTTGCATACTACCTCAATATAGAATTCTCCAGTTTCTGGTTCTTTGGCCACTGTTGCTGTCCACCGAGCAACATATGAGGATTGGTAGTATAATTCATTAGTATTCTCCATTTCTCACTAATCTGCAAGCTAACATGACAGTATCACTCAAATATGATAAAAACTTATGGTAGATTAATCACAACAACACGACAATAAAATACACAAATGCAGTAAGCAATAATGACACAGAGTAAATCATATATAAAGAAAATAGAAAAATACTTAATTGGCTTCAAGATTCTAGGAGTGAAGCTCTGGAAAAAAAGCTAAAATGTCACCTCTAATAACTACCACATAACATAGTTATACCAAATTAAAAATAATAACTAAAGAAAATGATACATAAGACCAAAGGATCATAAGACAATAACAATACTCAATAATTAAATGATAAATCATTTAATAACAACTCTTCCAATAATTGCATGAATTCGATCTTCTTTAAACAAAAAATTTGAAAAGAAAGTTAAGTTAGTAAGGCGTATAACTTGAAAAAAATGCATCACAAATCGAAAAAATAACAACAGCTAAAAGAATATGCACCTTTCATCTTGAATAATTAATTCAATTGAATTAGGATTTTCTGGTTTCTCATGGTCTGGAACGTGCCATAATCTAGCAACACGAACCTTCAAATTCCAATTCATTTTGGACGTTGATATTTCGTTGATATAGTTATAGTTTGGAGCCATACTTTGTAGTAGTTTGTGCGTAAGCTAAACCCTAAGCAATGTAGAGAAGCCAAACCTAAATAAAAGTTGCTTAAATAAAGATTTTTAAGGAAAGGCTCTCGTAGTAAATCAATTTTAAGGCATCTAAAATCTTAATTTTTTAAAAAGGTATGTGTAATCAATATGTAAGAGCGAGTGCGCTCAAGAAATGACATAGATCTTCATTTTTAGCTTTGGGCTTTTTGAATTTTTAACCTTCGTTTATTTTTTTTATTAACCACCAAGCTTTAATTTTTCTTGTCTTTTTCCTTTGTCCTCTTGTTAATAATATTATTTCCTTTAATATAATATAGATGTAAGATACAAAATATTTATTTAATTAATTCTTTCTTAAAATGAATACCTACCATAACTGAATTATAACAAAATTTAATTAAAGATATTTATAATAATGTATATTGTTCACAAATAAGGTCAAATACAAAGCTTGTACTAAATAAAATTATTATTTAAACATAAAATTAATGTGTAAGATACAAAACGAAATTAACAAAATTTAATTAATTCTTTCTTAAAAAAGGATACCTACCATAACTGAATTATACACAAAATTTAATTAAAGATACCTATAGTAATGTATATTGTTCACAAATAAGGTCAGATACAAAGCTTGTACTAAATAAAGAATTATTATTTCAACTTAAAATAAATGTGTAAGATACAAAACAAAATTAACGAAATTTTAATTAATTCTTTCTCAAAAAAAGATACTTATCATAACTGAATTATACACAAAATTTAATTAAAGATACATATAGTAATGTATATTGTTCACAAATAAGGTCAAATACGAAAGCTTGTACTAAATAAAGAATTATTATTTTAACTAAAAATTAATGTGTAAGATACAATGATTATTTCTCAAAAAAGGATTCATACCATTACTAAATTATACACAAAATCTATATTATACACAAATTTAATTAAAGATACATATAGTTATAGTATATTGGTTTGCTTAATGAAAATTGCATCCTTTTTTTGGTGTACGTCTTTGGTCATTGAAAAGAGAACATTTTTATTTTTAGTTTAAATTTTAAAATAATTGGCTTTGATTAATTAAAGAATAAAATTCAACTTACAGAAAATCTTGGACTACTTTTTCCATTAAATATGTTTTCATTTATAATTTAAATTTTTTATGTTGTCTTTAAATTTCCAAATGGCTTCATTTTAACTTGCCACTTGGCTTAACCACATGCTTCACTACTCTCTTTTTAATATAATATAGATATAGATATATATATTTTAATAAAATTCTCAGTATTAGTTTATTTTATCTCAAGCTTTAATAAGTCTTATTCTTTTAAATTTTACACAATTTTTTTGTTCTTTGATTATAATTATTATATTATTTATTATTTAATATTATTATACTTTCATGTGATTTTTTCGGCTTACTAATTGACTTTATATTTTTCTTATTATCCTTTTAATAATTATAATATATTTTTTATTCTTGAAATTTAATATATTTTACGCTTTTATCCTCTTACTCAAAACTATTTTACTCTTTAAATCTATCAATAATATTTTTGAAAATAATTCAATTATTTACTTTATTTTAAATTAATTTAAAGTATAAATATTCTCACATTGTATCTATTGGTTTCTTTATACAGTCTCTTCCCTATTAAGAAATTTTTAATTAGTATTTTACCGGTAATCAAAATAATATCATATTTGACTTTAAGTTGTAACTTTGATTAGTATAAAATATTAATATATAAGTTATTTGATTATTATATTCCAAATATATTAAGTTTTCTTATATTTATTTTTTGTATTACATGCAATAAAAAAATTCTCTTTTAGTTTCAACATACATATTTAACTTTTAATTTTAGTTAATAAAATTGCTTATATTAGATATTTATTTTATATTTTTAAATTTTAATTATATATCATATGGATTTTAATTAATTTGCTACTTTATTTAGTATTATTATCCATTACTATCCTTTAATATAATATAGATAATCTAGAAATTTTTTAATCTTAAAATAAATATATATTTTATTTTAAAAATATTTCTTGAATTCTTAAGTTATTTAAATTAATCAATAGTATTTTTAAGTATTTATTTCACTTTATTTTATTTTCTAAACTAATTCTTAGCATAAATATTCTCACGCTATTTCTAATTTATTTTAAATATTTTTAAGTTCTTATTTTATCTATTAGACATAAGTTGCGTGGTATTATCCACAATATGATATTTCTTATTATAATAGATAAATAACAACTTTCTCATCTAAAATTTAAATAAGTTTTATCATTTTCTTTATGATGAAAGATTTGATTAATTTCTCTCTATTTATTCCTTATTTTTACTATTCTATTATTCAATACATAATATTATTACATTGTTATGTGGCTTTCATTAGCTTGTTTAATTTAATATCTATTTCTACCACACTCATTTTAATATTAATTATAAAAGTTAATTTCTTATTTGTTTGAATACATTATATTTAATGATAATATTTTCATTATTATTTTATTTCTCTATGTACTATTTCTAAAAATAATAAAATTATGAAATGAAAGAAGAAAACAGATCAAGTGGTTAGTGAATAATTATATTTGGAAAGCTATCAAAATTTATTTACTATTAGAATGTGAGTCAATTTTAATTGATTTCTACCATAAATTAAATTTGGTCAAATCTAAATTGTTTTAATCCTTATTAAATTTGTCTAAAAATTTATTTAGCATATGTCTTAAAAATGTTAAGTGACATTTTCTGAATATGCCCCTTGGCTTAGTGTTATGCCTCACTACCTTCCTTTTAATATAATATATATAGAAGATATAAATATTTAAGTTTTTTCTTATCTTATAAATAATTGTATACTTTATGTAAGATCTTATTTTACTGCTTGAATATTTTAATTTTTGAAGTCAATAAATCTTTAATATCATAAGTACATTTTAGTTTTATTTCATATTTTAACTTACTTCAAAGTATAAATAGTCATAGATTATCTCAATTTACGTTTTTCTATATTTTTTATTTTTTCCAATTATAGTTTTTTAATTAATTTTTTTACTTCCTTATTTCTAGCTAATTTAGAAGAAAATCTATGAGTGAATCTATATATATACATATATAAAGAGAGAGATTATATTTGTCTAAAATATATTTAAATTATGTATAAGATTCATTAAACTACTTCTCTTAATTACTTTCCATTTATAATTTCTAATAATTAATATTGTCTTATAATTGCCAAATGACTTTATTTTAGCTTGTCACTTGGCTTAACCACAATGCATATTACTCTCTTTTTAATATAACATAGATATAGATAAGAGAAATCTTGGTAAAGTAGCCCCCGCTAGAATTTTGGAAGCGATCCTGGAAATCGTCTTAACTTTTGACATGGTGATCATCCGAATTTGCCAAAAATATATGACAATTATTGAAATTTTCATACGGTGATCACGAAGATTTGCAAAAAATGGCAATTGCCAAAAAAAATTATTTTTGTTATCATAGTATTTATCATAAATATTGCAATCGTTGGGATTTATTATATAGAAAACTTCTTACAACATACTTTAAAATTCTAGCAGGAGCTTCAAAATTTTGGCAAAAGGTTATTTTATCAAATTTTGCTCAAGGGGGTTATAACATAAATGATGGTTCTAAAAATATTGAAAAAATAATATTGTGTAGTCGTTCTCAAAATAATAGGTAATATATATATATATATATATATATATATATATATATATATATATATATATATATATACACACACACACTATATTAAAAGCACGAAGGTCCTTAGCGAAATGTTGTTCGCCTTTTTTACCCTTTAAAAATATATTATATATTGGATAAAATAGTAATTTATATTATTTACCTAAAATTAAGGGCTTCAAAATTGTGACGACCCAAAAGGGTCATCACCTGTTTCTAATTGAAATCTGTGTCTCCGAAGCCTTGAAAACCACATTTAGAGTCGCCTCGATTTGTGTGCGCAGTCCGGGCGCGTAGCCGGAAAGCTTAAATGTGAAATCTTGTGAAAATTCCTAAGTTTTTACCTCGAAATGAATAAATTTGACTCCGGTCAATATTTTAGGTAAACGGACCCCGGACCCGTGATTTGACGGTCCCAGAAGGTCCGTAGAAAAATATGGGACATGGGCGTATGCCCGGAATCGAATTCCGAGGTCGCAAGCCCGAGTAATGATTTTTTAAGTGAAATTGTTTTCTAAAAATGTTTAAAGAAAAAAAAAAGAAATTTGAAATGAAATTTGATCAGAACGTGTTGGTATCGGGCCCATATTTTGGTTTCGGCGCCCGATACAGGTCTTATATATGACTTGAGTCATTCCTGTGAAACTTGGTTGAAAACGGACGTCGTTTGACGCGATCCGGACCCAAATTGGGAAAATTGATGTTTAAAAGGAAATCTGAGAAATTTCATGGATCTTGAGGCTCAATTCGATGTTCATGATGTTATATTGGTAATGTGATCACACGAATATGTTCGTAGGGTGTTTTTCATGTAGTGTGCATGCTTGGTTTAGAGTTTCGAGGGCTCGGGTGAGTTTCTAGTAGGTTCCGGGATGCCTTAGGCTTTAAAAGATCAGATGTTGCAGGTTCAGGAATTTTGACAGGTCTCTGAACCTTTTTGCGCGGCCCGCGAGGAAACGCGTGCGACCGCAAAGGGGCCAGCGCGGCCGTGGTCGCCTTTGCGCGGTCCGCGGTGGGTGTTGCGCGGCCGCGGTCGGCTTTACGCGGTCTGCGTGGGGCATAGATCCGCAGGCCTTCAGGAAGCCTGTGCGGTCGCGGTTCTTCTTGTGCGGTCCGTGGTGGGAACTTCAGAGGGGTATAAATACACATGAATTTTAGTTATTTTACACTTTTCAAAACCCCAAAACATAAAAGGCGATTTTCCAAACAACTTTTCTTCTCCGAAACGATTGGTAAGTGATTTCTAACTCATTTTCTTCACTTCTTAACATCTTTTAACATGATTTCAACTTCAAATAAAAAGATTTTCATGGGAAAATTGGGTGATTTGGGTAGAACCTAGATTTTTCTAAAATTGGGGATTTGGACCTCAATTTGAGGTCTGATTTCAAAACAAACCATATATTTGAATTTGTGGGGGAATGGGTAATCGGGTTTTGATCCGAACCTCGGGTTGCGACCACGTGGGCCCGGGGGTGAATTTTGACTTTTGGGTAAAACTTTGAAAAGCTCACTTTCATGCATTGGGATTGATTCATTTAGTATTTATTAATGTGATTAAGTAACTTATGACTAGATTCGAGCGGATTGGTGGTGGAATCAAGAGGTAAAGCTATAATTGAGGCTTGAGTGGTGTTCAAGGCATCGAGGTAAGTGTTTGGTTTAATCCTAGCTTGAGGGATTAGGAGTTGAGTCATATTTGCTACTTGCTTCTTGTTGAGTACGACATATAGGCATGGTGACGAGTATCTATACGTTGGTGTCAAGCATGACAGTGGGTCTTAACTTGAAAGTTGTTGTGTTTTTGAATGACACCTTGTATACTTTAATTAATAATCCACTATGATTAAGTATTTCCATTAATTGAACTGAGTACTAGCAAAGTGAGATTGGTTATAGCTGATTCTCCCTTGCCGGGAAGTTATTATATTACTTGTGTTCCCTTGCCGGGATTTCTTGTGATTGTGTGATATAATGAAATGGGAGCGGGTGGTACGCCTACCACGAGATAGAATGAAATGGGAGCGGGTGATACGCCTACCACGAGATATGAGAAATGGGATCGGGTTGCACGCCTGCAACAAGTGGAAACTGAAAGTGAAAGTTTCCTTTATTTTCTTCATTTGTGATAGAAGTTATAGTGCTAGCTTCCTTATTATTCCCTGTTATTTCTTTTAACTGCTATCCCCGAAGCATGTTCCCCTTCCCCAGCTTTAACTGCTTATTACTTGTTTACTTTTCCGCCATATATTATATAACTGTACAGGTTTATCTGGAGTCTGGTCCTAGCCTCGTCACTACCTCGCCGGGGTTAGGCCAGACACTTACCAGCACATGGGGCCGGTTGTGCTGATACTACGCTCTGTGCTCTTTTGCACAGATCTAGGTTTTGGACAGCAGCAGTAGCGCGGGAGCCAACCTTCAGTCTAGTGAGACACTGAGGTAACCTTGCAGGCGTTCGCAGGCCCGGTGTCTCATCTATCTTTTATTTTCGTCTGTTATCTCATATATTCGAGACAAACAGTTTATATTTTCTTTCAAATGGTTGTATTTAGCACTCTTAGAAGTTCGTGAGCAATGTGACATCAGTTCTTGGGTAGAGGCATATGTTGATTCTCGTATTATTGTTCAGTTTCTTTAAATTTAAGTCTTCCGCATATTTATTTAATTCTGTTGCTTTCATGCTATCGCTGATAATTGTTAAAAGAAGTAATTGTTAACGAAGTAAGCATTTAAGGATTGGCTTGCCTAGCTCTGATTAGTAGGCACCATCACGACTCCTGAGGGTGGGAAATTCGGGTTGTGACAAGTTGGTATCAGAGCTCTAGGTTACATAGGTCTCACAACTCACGGACAAGCTCAATAGAGTCTGAGGGATCGGTACGGAGATGTTTGTATTTATCCCCCAGAGGCTACCGAGTTAGGAAAACTTCACTTTTGTTCTTTCTTGTCGTGCGGATTTGTTCCTCGAATGCTAATTGAACTTCTACTTTGTTCTTCGCAGATGGAGAGAACACGCGCTTCCTCATCTACTACTCAGCAGCCCGAGCCACCTACAGTAGCTCCCATTAGGGGCAGAGGGCGAGGCTGAGGCCGTGCTAGAGGCTGAGGTAGGGGTAGAGCTCAACCCCGAGCAGCAGCACCAGTGGCGGAGCCTCAAGTTGATTTTGCGGAAGAGGTTCCAGCCCCAACAGTTCTGGTGGGCCCAGCTCAGGTCCCAGAGGGGTTTATCGCTACCCCAGTTCTTCAGGACGCTCTGGTTCGATTGGTGGGCCTTATGAAGAGTGTCACCCGAGCAGGTTTGCTTCCTTTAGCACCAGCCACTTCTCAGGCTGGAGGAGGGGCTTAGACTCCTGCTACACGCACTCTGGAGCAGGTAGCTCCCCAGATTCAAGTTCCAGCGGTTCAGCCAGCGGTGGCAGTTCAGCCGGGTGTAGTGGCTCAGACCGGCTATGTCCGCCGATGCTTTGTGGAGACTGGACAGATTCATCAAGCTCTTCACTACTACTTTCAGCGGAGCTCCTTCTGAGGATCCCCAGGATTTCCTATACAGCTACCACGAGGTTCTCAGGAACATGGGCATTGTTGAGACCAATGGGGTCGATTTTGCTGCATTTCGCTTATCTGGATCCGCCAAGACTTGGTGGAGGGATTATTGCTTAGCGAGACCAGCCGGATCGCCATCTTTGACATGGGAGAAGTTTTCAGTGTTGTTTATGGCGAAGTTTCTCCCCGTGACGCAGAGAGAAGCCTATCGGAGGCAGTTTGAGCGCCTTCAGCAGGGTTCCATGACGGTCACTCAGTATGAGACCAGGTTCATCGATCTAGCTCGCCATGATCTTGTCATACTTCCCGCCGAGAGAGAGAGGGTGAGGAGTTTTATTGATGGTCTTATTCAGCCGATTCATCTTTAGATGGCCAAGGAGGTCGGGAGTGAGATTACATTTCAGGAGGCAGCCAATGTGGCCCGCAAAGTTGAGATGGTTCTGTCACAATGAGGTGGTCATGGGTCGGATAAGCGGCCCCATCATTCGGGTAGATTCAGTGGTACCTCGTCTGGAGGTAGAGATTCATATGGTAGAGGTCATCCTCCTAGGCCCTTTCAGTCAGCTCTCCAGGTCTCTCATGGTACTTCAGGTGGTCGTGGTTCTCAGACACACTATTCTGATCAGCAGCCTTATAGTGCACCATCAACACATATCAGTGCACCGCCGCTTCAGAGTTTCCAGGGTCGTCAGCCCCAGCAACCGAGGAACCGAGGGTTTGTTTTACTTGTGGCGACACGAGGCACATTGCTAGGTATTGCCCTCGAGCTTCGAGTAGTTCTCCGTATCAGGGTTCTCGTGCTATGGTACAGGCACCAGATGTCCCACAGCCTGCCCAGTCAGCTTGAGGAGGGGGTAGAGGTGTTAGAGGTGGAGGTAGAGGTCCTAGAGGTGGAGCTCAAGCCGCCAGAGGTGGAGGCTAACCAGCAGCAGGCCGTCCTAGAGAGGCAGTTTAGGGTGGTAGGGCCCAGCCCCGATGTTATGCACTTCCAGCTAGGCCCAAGGCTGAGTCTTCAAATGCAATCATTACAGGTACTATACTGGTTTGTGATAGAGATGCTTCAGTGCTATTTGATCCAGGGTCTACGTATTCGTACGTGTCATCTTATTTTGCCTCGTACTTGGTCATGCCTAGTGATTCATTGAGTATTCCTGTTTATGTGTCTACACCGGTGGGTGATTCTATTGTGGTTGACCGAGTTCATCGTTCTTGTATTGTAGTGTTTGGGGGTCTTGAGACCCGTGTTGATTTGTTGCTTTTAGACATGGTCGACTTCGATGTTATATTGGGGATAGATTGGTTATCCCTGTACCATGCTATCTTGGATTGTCATGCCAAGACTGTGACCTTAGCTTTACCGGGTTTGCCCCATTTAGAGTGGAGAGGGACTCTTGGTCATTCTACCCGAAGTGTTATTTCGTATGTGAAGGCTCGGTGTATGGTCGAGAAGGGGTGTTTGGCATATTTGGCTTATGTTCGTGACTCCAGTGCTGAGGTTCCCTATATTGATTCTGTGCCCGTGGTTCGTGAGTTTCCTGAGGTTTTCCCTTCAAACCTGTCGGGGATGCCACCCGACCGGGATATTGATTTCTGCATTGATCTGGCTCCGGGAACTCAGCCTATTTCTATTCCGCCATATCGTATGGCCCCGCCGGAGTTGAAAGAGTTAAAGTAACAGTTGCAGGATTTGCTTGAGAAGGGTTTCATTAGACCCAGCATCGCCTTGGGGTGCGCCGGTTTTGTTTGTAAAGAAAAAGGATGGTTCGATGAGAATGTGCATTGATTACTGGCAATTGAACAAGGTTACAATTAAGAATAAGTATCCACTACCGAGGATTAATGATTTGTTCGATCAGCTTCAGGGTTCCAAGGTATTTTCAAAGATTGACTTGAGATCTAGCTACCACCAGTTGAGAATTAGGGCATCCGATGTCCCTAAAACAGTTTTCCGCACTCGGTACGGGCATTATGAGTTCTTGGTTATGTTATTCGGGTTGACCAATGCCCCAGCAGCATTTATGAAGTTGATGAACCGAGTGTTCAGGCCTTATTTGGACTTGTTCGTGATAGTCTTTATTGATGATATCCTGATATATTCCCGCAGCCAGGAGAAGCACGAGCAACACCTCAAAGTGGTTCTTCAAACTCTGAAGGATAGTCAGTTATATGCTAAGTTCTCGAAGTGTGAGTTCTGGTTGAGTTCAGTGGCATTCCTGGGTCACATTGTATCAGTAGAGGGTATTCAGGTTGATCCAAAGAAGATTAAGGCAGTCAAGAACTGGCCTAGACCAGCATCAGCTACATAGATTCGGAGTTTCTTGGGATTGGCAGGCTACTATCGTCGGTTCGTGGAGGGGTTCTCATCTGTTGCAGCCCCGATGACCAGGTTGACCCAGAAGGGTGCCCAGTTCAGATGGTCGGACGAGTGTGAGGCGAGCTTTTGGAGGCTCAAGACAGCCCTAACTACGGCGCCGGTGTTAGTTTTGCCCACAGGTTTAGGGCCTTACACCGTTATTGTGATGCATCTCACATTGGACTTGGTGTAGTGTTGATGCAGGATGGCAAGGTCATTGCCTATGCTTCGAGGCAGTTGAAGGTTCATGAGAAGAACTATCCGATTCATGATATAGAGTTGGCAGCCATTGTTCACGCATTGAAGATTTGGGGGCATTACCTGTATGGCGTGGCATGTGAGGTGTTCACAGATCACAAAAGTCTTCAGTATTCGTTCAAGGAAAAGGAGTTGAATTTGAGGCAGAGGAGGTGGTTGGAGTTGTTGAAGGATTATGACATCACTATCTTATGTCATCCGGGAAGGCCAATGTGGTGGCCGATACTTTGAGTAGGAAGTCAACCAGTATGGGTAGTCTTGCTTATATTCCGGTCGGTGAAAGGCTGCTTGCCTTGGATGTTCAAGCCTTGGCCAATCGGTTCGTGAGGTTGGTTAGCTTGCATGGTAGCTCGTTCTTCTTTATTAGAGCGTATCCGTGATCGGCAGTATGATGATCCCCATTTGTGTGTCCTTAGAGACACGGTGCAGTGTGGGGGTGCCAAGCAGGTTACCTTAGGTAATGATGGAGTTCTGAGATTGCAGGGTCAAGTTTGTGTGCCTAATGTGGATGGGCTTCGAGAGTTGATTTTAGAGGAGGCCCATAGTTCCCGGTACTCTATCCATCCGGGCGCCGCAAAGATGTATCAGGATTTGCGGCAGCATTATTGGTGGTGTAGAATGAAGAAGGATATCGTTGCCTATGTGGCTCGGTGTTTGAATTGTCAGCAGGTTAAGTATGAGCATCAGAGGTCTGGTAGTTTATTTCAAAGGATTGAGCTTCCCGAGTGGAAGTAGGAGAGAATCACTATGGACTTCGTTACTGGACTTCCGTTGACCCGGAAGAAGTTCAATGCAGCTTGGGTCATTGTTGATAGGCTGACCAAGTCAGCGCATTTCATTCATATGGCAGTCTCCTATTTATCCGAGAGGTTAGCTGAGATCTATATTCGGGAAATTGTTTGCCTTCATGGGGTGCCGGTATCCATCATTTCGTACCGAGGTACGCAGTTTACCTCACGCTTCTGGAGAGCAGTTCAGCGAGAACTAGGCACTCAGATTGAGTTGAGTACAACATTTCATCCTCAGACGGATGGACAGTCCGAGCGGACTATTCAGATATTGGAGGATATGCTTCGAGCTTGTGTTATTGACTTTGGAGGTTCGTGGGATCAGTTCTTGCCTTTAGCAGAGTTTGCCTACAACAACAACTACCAGTCGAGTATCCAGATGGCTCCTTATGAGGCTTTATATGGTAGGCGGTGTCGATCTCCAGTTGGATGGTTTGAGCTGGGAGAGGCTCGGTTGTTGGGTACAGATTTGGTTCAAGAGGCCTTGGACAATGTCAGGATTATTCAAGATAGACTTCGTACAGCTCAGTCCAGGCAAAAGAGCTATGCAGATCGTAAGGTTCGAGATGTGGATTTTATGGTTGGTGAGCGGGTATTGCTTCGAGTGTCGCCTATGAAGGGCGTGATGAGATTCGGGAAGAAGGGCAAGCTTAGCCCTAGGTTCATTGGTCCATTTGAGATCCATGATCGAGTGGGAGAGGTGGCTTATAGACTTGCATTGCCGCATAGCTTATCAGCCGTGCATCCAGTGTTTCATGTGTCCATGCTTCGGAAATATCACGGCGATCCATCCCACGTGTTAGATTTCAGCACTGTCCAGTTGGACAAGGATTTGTCATATGAGGGGGAGCCGGTGGCTATCTAGACCGACAGGTTCGCCAGTTGAGGTCGAAGAGTTTTCCTTCGGTTCGTGTTCAGTGGAGAGGTCAGCCCCCTAAGGCATCGACTTGGGAGTCCGAGTCTGATATGCGGGACCGGTATCCTCATCTTTCCCTGACTCACGTACTTCCTTCTTCTGTCCGTTCGAGGACGAACGATTATTTTAGAGGTAGAGAATGTGATGACCCAAAAGGGTTATCACCTGTTTCTAATTGAAATCTGTGTCTCCGAGGCCCTGAAAACCTCGTTTAGAGTCGCCTTGATTTGTGTGCGCAGTCCCGGCGCATAGCCGGAAAGCTTAAATGTGAAATCTTGTGAAAATTTCTAAGTTTTTACCTCGAAATGAATAAGTTTGACTCCGGTCAATATTTTGGATAAACGGACCCAGACCCGTGATTTGACTGTCCCGGAGGGTCCGTAGGAAAATATGGGACATGGGCGTATGCCCGGAATCGAATTCTGAGGTCCAAGGCCCGAGTTATGAATTTTTAACTGAAATTATTTTCTGAAAATGTTTAAAGAAAAAAAGAAATTTGAAATGAAATTTGATCAGAACGTGTTGGTATCGGGCCCGTATTTTGGTTTCGGTGCCCGGTACATGTCTTATATATGACTTGAGTCATTCCTGTAAAACTTGGTTGAAAACGGACGTCGTTTGACGCGATCCGGACCCAAATTGGGAAAATTGATGTTTTAAAGGAAATCTGAAATTTCATGGATCTTGAGGCTCAATTCGATGTTCATGATGTTATATTGGTGATGTGATCATACGAATATATTTGTAGGGTGTTTTTGAGGTAGTGTGCCTGCTTGGTTTAGAGTTTCGAGGGCTCGGGTGAGTTTCTAGTAGGTTCCGGGATGCCTTAGGCTTTAAAAGATCAGATATTGTAGGTTCAGGAATTTTGACAGGTCTCTGAACCCTTTTGTGCGGCCTGCGAGGAAACGCGTGCGGCCGCGGTCGCTTTTGCACGGTCCGCGATGGGTGTTGTGCGGCCGCGGTCGGCTTTACGCGGTCCATGCGGGGTATAGATCTGCAGGCCTTCAGGAAGCCTGTGCGGCCGCGGTCCTTCTTGCACGGTCCGCGGTGGGAACTTCAGAGGAGTATAAATACACGTGAATTTCAGTTATTTTACACTTTTCAAAACCCCAAAACATAAGAGGCGATTTTCCAAACAACTTTTCTTCTCCGAAACGATTGGTAAGTGATTTTTAACTCATTTTCTTCACTTCTTAACATTTTTTAACATGATTTGAACTTCAAATCAAAGATTTTCATGGGGAAATTGGGTGATTTGGGTAGAACCTAGATTTTTCGAAAATTGGGGATTTGGATCTCAATTTGAGGTCCGATTTCAAAACAAAACATAGAATTAGAGGTAGTGTGCATTCCTGTGAATAAAGGTAGTCTGGTGAATAAGGCATCTTGCATTAACATTAATTTTGAGGGACTTCAAATTTTCTTTTTTGCTTATAAAAATCAAGTTTAAAATGGAAAAAAACGTTAGTTTTAAATTTAGTCTTCTATTGTAGGTATTTTATTAAATAATCTAGAATTGAAAATATAATAAGCACATTATCTCTTATTAATAAAAGAAATGGAAAATAAACGTGATAAAAGTAAGTCTATAAATTAGGATTCATATCTATTTTAAACAAGGAAGTATTTAATATACAAAATATAGTTAATTTTTGTCACGATCCAGATTTTCCACTCTCGGGAGTCGTGATGGCGCCTACTAATGAGAGCTAGACAAGCCAATCCTTAAATGCTTACTTCGTTAACAATTACTTGTTTTAACAATTATCGGCGATAGCATGAAAGCAACGGAATTAAATAAATATGCGGAAGACTTAAATTTAAAGAAACTGAACAATAATGTGAGAATCAACATATGCCTCTACCCAAGAACTGGTGTCACATTACTCACGAACTTCTAAGAGTGCTAAATACAACTGTTTGAAAGAAAATATAAACTGTTTGTCTCGAATATATGAGATAACAGACGGAAATAAAAGATAGAGGAGACGACGGGCCTGCGAACACCTGCACTGCTACCTCAGTGTCTCACTGGACTGAAGGCTGGCTCCCGCGCTACTGCTGCTGTCCAAAACCTGGATCTGTGCAAAAGAGCACAGAGCGTAGTATCAGCACAACCGGCCCCATGTGCTGGTAAATGTATGGCCTAACCCCGGCGAGGTAGTGACGAGGCTAGGACCAGACTCCAGATAAACCTGTACAGTTATATAATATATGGCAGAAAAGTAAACAAGTAATAAGCAGTTAAAGCTGGGGAAAGGGAACATGCTTCGGGGATAGCAGTTAAAAGAAATAACAGGGAATAATAAGGAAGCTAGCACTATAACTTCTATCACAAATGAAGAAAATAAAGGCAACTTTCACTTTCAGTTTCCTCTTGTTGCAGGCGTGCAACCCGATCCCATTTCTCATATCTCGTGGTAGGCGTACCACCCGCTCCCATTTCATTCTATCTCGTGGTAGGCGTACCACCCGCTCCCATTTTATTATATCTTGTGGTAGGCGTACCACCCGCTCCCATTTCATAATATCTTGTGGTAGGCGTACCACCCGCTCCCATTTCATCAATTTTGTGGTAGGCGTACCACCCGCTCCCATTTCATCAATCTTGTGGTAGGCGTACCACCCGCTCCCATTTCATTATATCTTATGGTAGGCGTACCACCCGCTCTCATTTCATTATATCTTGTGGTAGGTGTACCACCGGCTCCCATTTCATAATATCTTGTGGTAGGCGTATCACCCGCTCCCATTTCATCAATCTTGTGGTAGGCGTACCACCCTCTCCCATTTCATAATATCACACAATCACAAGAGATCCCGACAAGGGAACACAAGTAATATAATAACTTCTTGGCAAGGGAACAAGGATATCGAAATAGTCATCCCGGCAAGGGAGAATCAGCTATAACCAATCTCACTTTGCTAGTACTCAGTTCAATTAATGGAAATACTTAATCATAGAGGATCATTAATTAAAGTATACAAGGTGTCATTCAAAAACACAACAACTTTCAAGTTAAGACCCACGGTCATGCTTGACACCAACATATAGATACTCGTCACCATGCCTATACATCGTACTCAACAAGAAGCAAGTAGCAAATATGTCTCAACTCCTAATCCCTCAAGCTAGGGTTAAACTAAACACTTACCTCGATGCCTTGAACACCACTCAAGTCTCAATTATAGCTTTACATCTTGATTCCACCACCAATCCGCTCGAATCTAGTCATAAGTTACTTAATCACATTAATAAATGCTAAATGAATTAGGGTTCCAAGGTATTTTCAAAGATTGACTTGAGATCTAGCTACCACCAGTTGAGAATTAGGGCATCCGATGTCCCTAAAAACCCGATTATCCATTCCCCCACAAATTCAAATATATGTTTTGTTTTGAAATCGGACCTCAAATTGAGATCCAAATTCCCAATTTTCGAAATATCTAGGTTCTACCCAAATCACCCAATTTCCCCATGAAAATCTTTGATTTGAAGTTCAAATCATGTTAAAAAATGTTAAGAAGTGAAGAAAATGAGTTAAAAATCACTTACCAATCGTTTCGGAGAAGAAAAGTTGTTTGGAAAATCGCCTCTTATGTTTTGGGGTTTTGAAAAGTGTAAAATAACTGAAATTCACGTGTATTTATACTCCTCTGATGTTCCCACCGCGGACCGTGCAAGAAGGACCGCGGCCGCACAGGCTTCCTGAAGGCCTGCGGATCTATACCCTGCACGGACCGCGTAAAGCCGACCGCGGCCGCACAGCACCCACCGCGGACCGCGCAAAAGCGACCGCGGCCGCACGCATTTCCTCGCAGGCCGCGCAAAAGGGTTCAGAGACCTGTCAAAATTCCTGAACCTACAATATCTGATCTTTTAAAGCCTAAGGCATCCCGGAACCTACTAGAAACTCACCCGAGCCCTCGAAACTCTAAACCAAGCATGCACACTACCTCAAAAACACCCTACGAATATATTCGTGTGATCACATCACCAATATAACATCATGAACATTGAATTGAGCCTCAAGATCCATGAAATTTCAGATTTCCTTTAAAACATCAATTTTCCCAATTTGGGTCCGGATCGCGTCAAACGACGTCCGTTTTCAACCAAGTTTTACAGGAATGACTCAAGTCATATATAAGACATGTACCGGGCGCCGAAACTAAAATACGGGCCCGATACCAACACGTTCTGATCAAATTTCATTTCAAATTTCTTTTTTTCTTTAAACATTTTCAGAAAATAATTTCAGTTAAAAATTCATAACTCGGGCTTGGGACCTCAGAATTCGATTCCGGGCATACGCCCATGTCCCATATTTTCCTACGGACCCTCCGGGACCATCAAATCACGGGTCTGGGTCCGTTTATCCAAAATGTTGACTGGAGTCAAACTTATTCATTTCGAGGTAAAAACTTAGAAATTTTTACAAGATTTCACATTTAAGCTTTCTGGCTATGCGCCGGGACTGTGCACACAAATCAAGGCGACTCTAAACGAGGTTTTCAGGGCTTCGGAGACACAGATTTCAATTAGAAACAGGTGATAACCCTTTTGGGTCATCACATTCTCTACCTCTAAAATAATCGTTCGTCCTCGAACGGACAGAAGAAGGAAGTACGTGAGTCGGGGAAAGATGAGGATACCGGTCCCGCATATCGGACTCGGACTCCCAGGTCGATGCTTTAGGGGGCTGACCTCTCCACTGAACACGAACCGAAGGAAAACTCTTCGACCTCAACTGGCG
The DNA here is from genome assembly GCF_000715075.1 of Nicotiana tabacum. Taxonomy (NCBI): domain Eukaryota; kingdom Viridiplantae; phylum Streptophyta; class Magnoliopsida; order Solanales; family Solanaceae; genus Nicotiana; species Nicotiana tabacum. The sequence goes on from NC_134095.1 coordinate 82,139,444, forward strand.
AACCTGTCGGTCTAGATAGCTACCGGCTCCTCCTCATATGACAAATCCTTGTCCAACTGGACAGTGCTGAAATCTAACACGTGGGATGGATCGCCGTGATATTTCCGAAGCATGGACACATGAAACACTGGATGCACGACTAATAAGCTATGCGGCAATGCAAGTCTATAAGCCACCTCTCCCACTCGATCAAGGATCTCAACTGGACCAATGAACCTAGGGCTAAGCTTTCCCTTCTTCCCGAATCTCATCACGCCCTTCATAGGCGACACTCGAAGCAATACCCGCTCACCAACCATAAAAGCCACATCTCGAACCTTACAATCTGCATAGCTCTTTTGCCTGGACTGAGCTGTACGAAGTCTATCTTGAATAATCCTGACATTGTCCAAGGCCTCTTGAACCAAATCTGTACCCAACAACCGAGCCTCTCCCAGCTCAAACCATCCAACTGGAGATCGACACCGCCTACCATATAAAGCCTCATAAGGAGCCATCTGGATACTCGACTGGTAGCTGTTGTTGTAGGCAAACTCTGCTAAAGGCAAGAACTGATCCCACGAACCTCCAAAGTCAATAACACAAGCTCGGAGCATATCCTCCAATATCTGAATAGTCCGCTCGGACTGTCCATCCGTCTGAGGATGAAATGTTGTACTCAACTCAATCTGAGTGCCTAGTTCTCGCTGAACTGCTCTCCAGAAGCGCGAGGTAAACTGCGTACCTCGGTACGAAATGATAGATACCGGCACCCCATGAAGGCAAACAATTTCCCGAATATAGATCTCAGCTAACCTCTCGGATAAATAGGAGACTGCCATATGAATGAAATGCGCTGACTTGGTCAGCCTATCAACAATGACCCAAACTGCATTGAACTTCTTCCGGGTCAACGGAAGTCCAGTAACGAAGTCCATAGTGATTCTCTCCTACTTCCACTCGGGAAGCTCAATCCTTTGAAATAAACCACCAGACATCTGATGCTCATACTTAACTTGCTGACAATTCAAACACCGAGCCATATAGGCAACGATATCCTTCTTCATTCTACGCCACCAATAATGCTGCCGCAAATCCTGATACATCTTTGCGGTGCCCGGATGGATAGAGTACCAGGAACTATGGGCCTCCTCTAAAATCAACTCTCGAAGCCCATCCACATTAGGCACAGAAACTTGACCATGCAATCTCAGAACTCCATCATTACCTAAGGTAACCTGCTTGGCACCCCCACACTGCACCGTGTCTCTAAGGACACACTAATGGGGATCATCATACTGCCGATCACGGATACACTCTAATAAAGAAGAACGAGCTACCATGCAAGCTAACCAACCTCACGAACTGATTGGCCAAGGCCTGAACATCCAAGGAAAGCAGCCTCTCACCGACCGGAATATAAGCAAGACTACCCATACTGGTTGACTTCCTACTCAAAGTATCGGCCACCACATTGGCCTTCCCGGATGACATAAGATAGTGATGTCATAATCCTTCAACAACTCCAACCACCTCCTCTGCCTCAAATTCAACTCCTTTTCCTTGAACAACTACTGAAGACTTTTGTGATCCGTGAACACCTCACATGCCACGCCATACAGGTAATGCCCCCAAATCTTCAATGCGTGAACAATGGCTGCCAACTCTATATCATGAATCGGATAGTTCTTCTCATGAACCTTCAACTGCCTCGAAGCATAGGCAATGACCTTGCCATCCTGCATCAACACTACACCAAGTCCAATGTGAGATGCATCACAATAACGGTGTAAGGCCCTAAACCTGTGGGCAAAACTAACACCGGCGCCGTAGTTAGGGCTGTCTTGAGCCTCCAAAAGCTCGCCTCACACTCGTCCGACCATCTGAACTGGGCACCCTTCTGGGTCAACCTGGTCATCGAGGCTGCAACAGATGAGAACCCCTCCACGAACCAACGATAGTAGCCTGCCAATCCCAAGAAACTCCGAATCTATGTAGCTGATGCTGGTCTAGGCCAGTTCTTGACTGCCTTAATCTTCTTTGGATCAACCTGAATACCCTCTACTGATACAATGTGACCCAGGAATGCCACTGAACTCAACCAGAACTCACACTTCGAGAACTTAGCATATAACTGACTATCCTTCAGAGTTTGAAGAACCACTTTGAGGTGTTGCTCGTGCTTCTCCTGGCTGCGGGAATATATCAGGATATCATCAATAAAGACTATCACGAACAAGTCCAAATAAGGCCTGAACACTCGGTTCATCAACTTCATAAATGCTGCTGGGGCATTGGTCAACCCGAATAACATAACCAAGAACTCATAATGCCCGTACCGAGTGCGGAAAACTGTTTTAGGGACATCGGATGCCCTAATTCTCAACTGGTGGTAGCTAGATCTCAAGTCAATCTTTGAAAATACCTTGGAACCCTAATTCATTTAGCATTTATTAATGTGATTAAGTAACTTATGACTAGATTCGAGCGGATTGGTGGTGGAATCAAGATGTAAAGCTATAATTGAGACTTGAGTGGTGTTCAAGGCATCGAGGTAAGTGTTTAGTTTAACCATAGCTTGAGGGATTAGGAGTTGAGACATATTTGCTACTTGCTTCTTGTTGAGTACGACGTATAGGCATGGTGACGAGTATCTATACGTTGGTGTCAAGCATGACCGTGGGTCTTAACTTGAAAGTTGTTGTGTTTTTGAATGACACCTTGTATACTTTAATTAATGATCCTCTATGATTAAGTATTTCCATTAATTGAACTGAGTACTAGCAAAGTGAGATTGGTTATAGCTGATTCTCCCTTGCCGGGATGACTATTTCGATATCCTTGTTCCCTTGCCAAGAAGTTATTATATTACTTGTGTTCCCTTGTCGGGATCTCTTGTGATTGTGTGATATTATGAAATGGGAGAGGGTGGTACGCCTACCACAAGATTGATGAAATGGGAGCGGGTGATACGCCTACCACAAGATATTATGAAATGGGAGTCGGTGGTATGCCTACCACAAGATATAATGAAATGAGAGCGGGTGGTATGCCTACCACGAGATAGAATGAAATGGGAGCGGGTGGTACGCCTACCACAAGATTGATGAAATGGGAGCGGGTGGTACGCCTACCACAAGATATTATGAAATGGGAGCGGGTGGTACGCCTACCACAAAATTGATGAAATGGGAGCGGGTGGTACGCCTACCACAAGATATTATGAAATGGGAGCAGGTGGTACGCCTACCATAAGATATAATGAAATGGGAGCGGGTGGTACGCCTACCACGAGATAGAATGAAATAGGAGCGGGTGGTACGCCTACCACGAGATATGAGAAATGGGATCGGGTTGCACGCCTGCAACAAGAGGAAACTGAAAGTGAAAGTTGCCTTTATTTTCTTCATTTGTGATAGAAGTTATAGTGCTAGCTTCCTTATTATTCCCTGTTATTTCTTTTAACTGCTATCCCCGAAGCATGTTCCCTTTCCCCAGCTTTAACTGCTTATTACTTGTTTACTTTTCTGCCATATATTATATAACTGTACAGGTTTATCTGGAGTCTGGTCCTAGCCTCGTCACTACCTCGCCGGGGTTAGGCCATACATTTACCAGCACATGGGGCCGGTTGTGCTGATACTACGCTCTGTGCTCTTTTGCACAGATCCAGGTTTTGGACAGCAGCAGTAGCGCGGGAGCCAACCTTCAGTCCAGTGAGACACTGAGGTAGCAGTGCAGGTGTTCGCAGGCCCGTCGTCTCCTCTATCTTTTATTTTCATCTGTTATCTCATATATTCGAGACAAACAGTTTATATTTTCTTTCAAACAGTTGTATTTAGCACTCTTAGAAGTTCGTGAGTAATGTGACACCAGTTCTTGGGTAGAGGCATATGTTGATTCTCACATTATTGTTCAGTTTCTTTAATTTAAGTCTTCCGCATATTTATTTAATTCCGTTGCTTTCATGCTATCGCCGATAATTGTTAAAAGAAGTAATTGTTAACGAAGTAAGCATTTAAGGATTGGCTTGTCTAGCTCTCATTAGTAGGCGCCATCACGACTCCCGAGAATGGAAAATCTGGATCGTGACAAAAATTAACTATATTTTGTATATTAAATACTTCCTTGTTTAAAATAGATATGAATCCTAATTTATAGACTTACTTTTATCACGTTTATTTTCCATTTCTTTTATTAATAAGAGATATATATTTTCAATTCTAGATTATTTAATAAAATACCTACAATAGAAGACTAAATTTAAAACTAACGTTTTTTTTTCCATTTTAAACTTGATTTTTATAAGCAAAAAAGAAAATTTGAAGTCCCTCAAAATTAATGTTAATGCAAGATGCCTTATTCACCAGACTACCTTTTTTTAATTCTAATTCTAAAAACTTTTTGGATATATATATATATATATATATATATATATATATATATATATATATATATATATATATATATATATATAGGCCCTTAGCGAAATATTGTTCGCCATTTTTACCCTTTAAAATATAAAGTTCACATTAGACAAAATAGTAATTTGAGTATTTCATTAATATTTAGAAATAATTATTTAATTAATTCTCCTATAATTTAGGAATAGCTATTTAATTATTCTCCTATTATTTATAGTCTAGGAAAGTTAATAACATTTTGCCTAAAATATTTTCCTATTCTTTCTACTCCCTAGGTTGGAGTAGTTAATACCATTAAGGTTTTGGAGACCTTTTCTGTAGTTAAATTTTCGCCCATATGTTGGAGTATTAAATGTGTTTGTTTTGTAGTTAATACCTTTTAGGTTTAGGAGACCTTTTTGATTAAATTTTTTTGCGTTAAATCACACACGTAATTTTCTTTTTTGTTAGGAGTCTTTATTATTTGGTAAAATTTTCAGTACGCGTGTTGCATGTGTACCTACCGCTTCTTTGGATTGTTGTTACATATCGTTTCATAATGTATCATATCGTATTGTATTTTACTGTACTGTATCATTTGATGAATACAATGTTTAGATGGACTGTGTCATTTTGCCGTCGTTTCATGGTATCATGCACCAGTAATATGATGAATGTTTTGCAATATTATAAAGAAAACTTATGATACAGTATATAAAAAGGTAGATAAATTATAAAATAAAATTATTTAATGATAATGAAGGGTGAAATTGAGATAAAAAGATAAGGTAACGACGCGACCACACCAAATCGGTCTTTACATAAAGTGACACATTTCATCGTTACGTAATAACAGAGTTAACGATATGGTAAAATTAAATTTAAGTAACAATCAAAACAAATATTATATTTAATGTAACAATACAATACAATAGGTAACAACCATCCAAACAAGTTGCTAATCTCAATATGTAAGTATACTTACTAAAAGTTATATTCGCGTATAAAATAAAAGCTTTAAATTTTTGAAATTGATGCATATTGATCTTATATATAGCTAACTCAATAAAGGAAGAAATTATACCCTATTAAATTCCCCAATCATCATTCAATATGTTCAAATTAAACTTAGTTCAAATTCTATATATTCAACTTTTCAGTTTTAGAAAGAATACATAATTTTTGAAGATCTAAGAGTTTTTTCTAAAAAAATTGAAAAGCTATTTTCAATTTCATTTTAATAGATAGAAGACAATATTTTTTCTTTTTTTGCGAGCAAAATACACGCTGTTATATTTCTTTAATATAAAAATATATAATATATATCAACATTATAAAAACACAAATCCTCAAAGCGAAATATTAATAAACCTTTTAACTCTTAAAAATAAATTTCAAATAGGATAACATTGACATCTAATTATTTTCTTAATATTTATAATTTAAAAATCAATTATAATATTATGATAAAATAATTAACTTAATTGTCTATTTTTATTGATTACTACGTAACGAATCATAATATACATGGTTATTAAGACAAAAGAAATATTCATACGATATTCTAATTTCAAATTACTAATAATATTTTTGTATACTCTAATTTAATTTGTTACTTAAATAAATATTATTAGAAAAGATCATGAATAAATGAATAAAATTCTTTATATGTGTGTCATTTCATGATCAATATTTATCATTTTCAAGAACTCAAACTTTTACTTAATATTATTTTTGTGACTAAAACCATGTTTTGAATGTTATTTATATATTTTAAAAAAATAATTCTCATCAATATAGGGTACATGCGCAAGTACCCTGAGACTAGTATATATATATATATATATATAATTAAAAATTTACACTTTTACGGCTATTGAATATAAATAACGTCGGCCAGGGGCTAAAGCCTAAAGGTGATATTTGCCCAAAAATATTCATCCAATTTCCTGAAAAATCGTATTCCCAATTTGCTAGGCCCATGACCAAAAGCCCATTTTCTACCGATTAGGGTTTTAAACCAGACACCTTCTCGTTGTCTGCCTTTTAGCTTTATATAGTCGCCCATATCCACCTACACAAACAGATCTCTCTCTCTCTCTCTCTCAATAAACGGATCTCAGGGTTTGAACTACACACACACACACACAGTTTTCATGTTTTCATAGGAGCTGTGATGATATATAGAGAAAGTCATGCACCACTCTGATTATTGTGATGTTAAATTTCTCATACCCATATACTCTTCTGAGCTCCTTTCCTTACCTTTTTTTATTTTGACTATTTTTGATTTTTTCTAAATTGTTTGTCTTTTCTTTTTTATTCGATTACACACATATATGAGCCATGTGATGCGATCTTTGAAAAGATCAAACCATGATGCGGACCGTACAATAGCCTCAAGCTTCTGGGGATCAACTTTGGTTCCTGATGGCTCCCTTCTGTTATTTGTTTTTTTTTTCTTCTATAAATAGATTCGCTTTATCTTTCAATATTTTAATTTACTTATATTACTCTCACATTTGAGGAAGAGGGAATGAGTAGTGATCCGTAAAAAAAGCTGAAGTGGAAAGAGATGCGATTATGAGAAGTTATTGGAGTGGGAGGTGTCTAAAGATAAATTTATATTTGTTTTTTTCAATTCAAAGTTGAAAAATAAAATAATTTTGTCTTTCCGATGCCTCCCATTCACATTGCTTCCGCTTACTTCGCCCTTTCCTGATGTTGCCATCAGCTTGCAGAGACTAATTGGTTTCTTTTCGTTCTCAAGGTTATAATTGTGATAATTGCTGATATAGTGCATTTCTAAAGGTTAAAGAAATGCATTGTATATTGTGGATCAAAAACTGGTTGATGGGGAAAAGGATTGATTATTGGGGTTTGTTGTTACAATTTTATCTTTTGAAATATATGTGTGAATAGTCTTGGATAAAATAAATTTGCCCTGGTTTGCTGCAGGCAAATTGATGGCAATAGTTGAGTTCTATTGTAAGATTCTGATTCAGTGTTCTTCAATTAAGTCTTATGTTTTGAAATTAAAAAGGAAGAGTGCATCCTTAGCTTATATTGTACTGTAATATACTAATTTTTAAGTCTTGCAACTATAATATGTCAAGTTATATCCAGCACTAGCAGTTTATAAGTTTGTAAAGTTGTATTGTTGAAACATGGTGAAGTCTTTAGGGTATTACGGTTTACAATTTCTTATTCCTTGCGAGCATGCCTCATAGTTTGTCAATTTTGTTTTTGTTTTTGTGAAACCCTTGAAGTTGAATTGTATTGGTTTTTCATTGTGCTCAGTTGTCGTGAAGTTGGTATGTTTGCCTCATATACTATCCCCTGATTCTCCTCTCAAATGCTGATACATGTATATGTTGGTTAAAGTGAGAGACTGCTGAACCTTCTCTTCTGAAAACAAATCTTAATAGACTTTCATGGTTAACTAGTAAGTAACATGTTTTAACAGACTACCTTCCTAACATGATTCTTTGAGTTTAAGTAGCTTCCAGTTTTTCCTTAAAACTACACAAAAATATGCTGTACTTCATTTATCTAGTTGGGCTCAAAACATTTTTCATAGAATCAAAGCGTTAGGAAGTTTACGAAAATTTAGCATTACCACGTTTGAGGATTGCTTATGCATGGCGGATCAAATATCTTCCCTATTTGATGTTTAAACAGATTGCCCCTTGTAATTTAGTCTAATGGAACTGTGAAGTTGGGTAAAATATGTCATGTGAAGTGAAATGTACCGGTGGTATATGTATTACTTCAACATTATTGTTAGGGATCAAGATCTAGTAAATTATGAGTGCACTTATAGACTAATTGAAAGCTTACCAAAAATATGGAGAATTTTGAGTGAACGTGTGAAGACAAACTGATAGCTTAATAAAGATTTAGAAGAAAAGCTTACCCCCCCCCCTCCCCACAAAATAAAAAAGAGAGATTGGAGTTGGGAAATTGTATACATCTAAAGCCATGCAAACTGTGCTCGGTCTAGTGCTTTATGCCGTGCAAACTGTGAGTATCTTTATATGGTTTTGGATATATTTGGCGGAAAGGTTTTACCCCAAAACTTGGGCGTGAGTACCCTTCTTTGTCCTATGAGTCTGTTATAATGAATGAACTGCAATTGGCACACCTCATTTCCTTCTTTTCTTTACTTTGTTTTTCAGATTTGTAAACTGAGCTCTTTTTAGTGTACATGCAATCCCGAATCTTATATGGGCTTTCCTACTTAACTGGTAGGAATTTTTACCTCATGTAGTAAAGGTTAACACCTTATTTATTTTAAATAAATATCATTTTAAAAAATTATATTCTATAGATATCTTTTAATATTTATAGCAAAATATCTAATTTTGGTTACCTCCTACCTATAAGCCACTAAATATGCTATTTAATTACACTATTTTTTTTCTCTCTACTTTGATACATGTCATTCTCTTTCCCCATTCCTTGAAAACACGATGCTTAATTTCAAAATTCCTCTCACCCACATCACCTCTTATTAGTCAAAAACCCCACGCTCTCTCCTCTCTCTCGGGCGACATGGTGTAGTATAGGTTGTCATGGATACGCAACCCTCTACATCAAGTTAACATCAGAAGGGCTAAGGTTGAATCTCAAGAGCCTTTGTTTGGATCTCGTTTTTGAATCTGCCGCCTATGTTGTTCGCGAAGAAATCACTGTTGTCTATTGCTTCAGTAGCAGGTAAGCCCATTGCTATTGATAAGGCCACGCAAGAAAGGTCTAGACCTATCACAACTAGGTTTAAGGTTGAACTTGATCTTCAAGGAAAGCAGTCGCAATATACGAGGATTCAATTTGTTGGTGATAAAACTGGGAAGGTTATCGAGCATGTCAAGAAATTCAATTTGGGGCTGAGCAACTTGGTTTTCTATTAATATATTTCAATGTATCACGCTGTATTTTCATGTATTTCATTGCATTTATTGTCTCTTTTTTCATTGTAATTCAATATATTCCACTGTATTCTATGTATTTCATTGTATTCATTGTCTCGCTATATGCCATGAATGTATTCATATATTTTTTTAATTAATATAATTTATGTATTTAGATGTATTATATAATTTCCCTGAAGATTGTTATATTTTTGGGGTATTTTCGGTTGAGAATCTTTTTTATAACTGGAAATACAAAATTTGTGTGTTGTAATTGAGTTTGTTGAGTTATATTACGAGTCGATTATGCTAATTGATTCACTTTTCGTTTAAAAATAGTGTAATCTCCTATTTCACGCCGTGAATTTAGTCGAATACAGTCGAATACACTCGAATACAATAATCTGTCTAGTTGTATCCCCTATTTCACGCCTAGAAATGCTACTGTATTCATGAATACAGTAGCTTAAATACATCAAATACATCTTGTAACAACAGAAAACGTATCTACAATCCGTAATATAGCAATTGGTATCTATAGATAATTAATTACCACTAAAAGATAGCGCTTTATGAAAATTTCTCTAACTTATATGACGAACCAATTGTTTATGCGTTGTTGTGGGCCGATATACCAACAATTTGTTATTGAGAAATTTTCACAAACCACTATTGTTTAGTGGTTATTAGCTATCTGTAGCTACCATTTACCATATTACTTCCTATAGCCATGTTTTCAGTTGTTATAAAGTATTTAAGCTACTATATTCATGAATACAGTAGCAAAACTTGACATGAAACAGGAAAAGTCCAGCTAAGCAATTATTGTATTCGACTGTATTTGTGAATTGTATTCGTGAATACAGTAACGTAAATTGCGTAAAAAATGGTCTTTTCAGCTATTTTAAAATGGTAAGTGAATCAATTAACCAAATAGTCTCCTAATATAATTCAACTAACACAATTATATCACGCATAATCTGTATTTCATATTGTAGAAAAGATTTTCCATCCGAAAAATACCACAAAACAGAGCAATCTCTAGATTTTCAATGTCACGACTCGGATTTCCCCCCTCCGGAGTCGTGATGACGCCTACTAATGGGAGCTAGGCAAGCCAAACCTTAACTACTTGCTACACTTTTATTTTTGCTTCTTTTAACAAACACAAGTCGATAATGTGATAAAAGCGAAATTTTAAATAAATAAGCGGAAGTCAACAATTATATATCTTAAGGCTACGTCTATTACAACTTTTAAAAACCTCAAATATCCCAAAACCTGGTGTCACAGTGTCACAGACTATCTAAGAGTTACTACATACAAGAACTGAAGAAATACAATACACTGTTTCTGAACAAAGGAAATGAAACAGGAAATAGAGATAGAGGGAAACGCCAGGGCCTGCGGACGCCTACAGGTCTACCTTGGGTCTCCGCGTGGATTGAAGGAAGCCCTCCAACTACTTTCTGAAAGCTACTCCTGGATCTGCACACAGTGCAGAGTGTAGTATCAGCACAACCAACCCCATGTGCTGGTAAGTGTCTAGCCTAACCTCGGCGAAGTAGTGACGAGGCTAGAACCAGACTACCAAATAAACCTGTGCAGTTCATATATATATATATATACAACGAAAAAGAAATACAGAAATAACCAGTCAATGTGGGAGGGGGAAACATGTTGTGGGGGCGACAATAGTTCCGAATAGATAGGCATCAAGTAAGGAAAGAACGACATAACTAGAATATCAACAAAGAAGCAGAAATCAACAATTGTACGGTATCACCCTTCGTGCTTTTACTCTCAGCCTCACCAAAGCAGTTATATAATAAAAACGTGCACGACATCACCCTTCGTGCTTTTACTCTCGTCCTCACCCAAACAATCATGTAATCAGAATGTGCACGGCATCACCCTTCGTGCTTTTACTCTCTTTTCTCAACATATAATCAATAGAATCGGCACGGAATGGTACGTCGTACGGCACAGCATCACCCTTCGTGCTTTACACTCTTTCCTCACAATAACAAACAATGCACGGCATCACCCTACGTGCTTTAACACTCTTCCTCACCCAAACAACAATCACAAACAAAGGGGCAAGGGAATAAACAAAATAATAATATAAATTCCGGCAAGGGAACACAATTAAACAATTAAATCCCGGCAAGGGAACAACATCAATAATCTCAACATCCCGATAAGGGAGATAATTAACAAAGCAACAATATCCCGGCAAGGGAACAATTAATAACTCTTTCTCAATTTTACTTCACAACTCGAGCCAATGCTCTAGAGGTTCGATTATCACTTATTATTTCACAACTCAATTCACAACTCGAGCTAATGCTCTAGAAGTTCAATTGTCACTTATACTTTCACAATTTCACTATACAACTTGAGCCAATGCTCCTCAATGTTCATAGGTCACAATCCTTTCCACAAGCTTTATACAACAATTAGGAATCTTCACCAAGGCATGAATTGTCACACCTCCTTCTTCCGCCCTCAAGAGGGTACAAGGAGTTTTTTCCAATTAAAGGACAATCGAAACGGGATTTATTTATTTATTTCAGAGTCGCCACTTGGGAGATTTAGGGTGTCCCAAGTCACCAATTTTAATCCCGAATCGAGGAAAAGAATGACTCTGTATTACAGTCTGCGAACCAGAAATCCGGATAAGGAATTCTGTTAACCCGGGAGAAGGTGTTAGGCATTCCCGAGTTCCGTGGTTCTAGCACGGTCGCTCAACTGTTATATTTGGCTTATTTTCCTGATTTTTAAACAATTAAGAACTTATATGCAAATTTAGCATTAAACCGCTTTTATCATTATTCTTATTATTATTTTTATACAAGAATTGCAACGTCGTGAAAACGCATCTCGAACCACGTCACAACCAGTGTACACGTGATTTGTTGACGCATTTTGACTTCGTCAAGATCGGGATTTGGGTTACATAAATGCACACCCGTATTTAAGAAAATAACTTTATTAAATATGCGCCAAAATACTACGCGTTATTAAACTATTAGGTAGGACTGTTAAATTTACTAAATGGCCCATCCCGGAATCTAAATATTTTTTTTTAAAAAAAAATAAATAAGATTGGAGGACCCTGCAAATTTTTTTATTGTTTGTATTTATTTATTTTTAGCTAAATCCTCCCTTATTTTATGAATATCTTTTAATGACTACTTTTTATTATTACTAATATAAAATCAATCTCTACATACTTAAAAATAACATATTAAATACTAGTTTAAAACAAATATTAACGGAAAGTAATATTACTAAAATTATAATTATAAATACAGCATGGAATTGTCAAATAATTTTTTTTTTAAAAAAACTAATTATCCCATAGTCAATTAAAATCATATTGTTAGATAACTTGAGCTATTGAAATTAATTATTTACAAATACTGAAAATTAGAAATAATCTTGATTACTAAACCGTATTTCTAAAAATTAAATAATTTAACCTTAACTAACCTTGTTTTAATTCAAAACATGTCCTAATACTTGATTCGCAAAATTAATTCATGTTTTAACTGAATTCAGCTACATGATTCCGATTAACTTAACGTTGGCGATACTAAAACCCTTATGAATAAGGAATTTAATCAGTTTTGCCAAACTGATTTAATAAAGCCATTTTTACGTTATTTTCTTCTATTTTAATTATTTGACAGTTTAATTAGTAATGAACATGATTAAATATATACTACCTAATAATCAGGTTGAAGCAAAGCACTATTTAATACATCGCTACAATATGCCTAATTATGCCAAACGACGGCGATTTACAGAATAATAATACATGAAACAACCTAAATGCAATTAATAAAAAAAATAAATTAAAAATTTAAACTTCCATTCTTCATTTCAGCTTACAAATGGCCAAAATTACAGTTGTGTACCTGGTATTGCCAATATAAGAAGAAGAAAGTCAGCCACGCAGTACGTAACACAGCAACAACAATAATAACCAGCAATCCAGTCAACAGAAATCCCAGTGACAGAATTGAAAATCAAAATAAAATCCAGAAACACCGACAACAAACAACGGACATAAACCAAGGGAATTTTCAGATTTGAAAGGCTAATTAATGTTTAATCCTTAATTTCTAAACCTGTATATCAGAATATTTATCAGGTGTGTACTCTCTCTCTTCTAATTTCCAGCTCTTTTTATTTGTATTTTTTTCTTTTCTTTTTCTTTCTTGAAAGTTTTAATATTTTTCGGATTTTTTCTTTCTCTCTTAAATATTCAGCATTTTGTTTTTCTCTCTTTCTCTATCTGTGTTTTTTTCTAAAATCTGATCAAGCCTCCTATATATATCACATCCCAAACCCTTTAATTAATTAATAAAACAACCATTTTCTCCTACCAAACCCATTATCTTCCCACTCATCCCCATTTTAATCCCACTAAATTAAACAAATATATCAACCCCACCCCATTACATCTTGTCCCCCATGCTTATCATAAACAATTACCATATTTCCCTCCACTACATTATGTCTTGTCCCCCATTATATTAAACAATTATATCACCTACACCCCATTACCTTTTGTCCCCCATGCTTAACATAAAGAATTATTCAAAATGTTCAATTCCCAAACTACCCCTCTGACCTTATTGCAATTACCAAACTACCCCATCAGCTATAACCAATTCACCTAATCAATCTTAACCAAAATATAGCCAATATGATCAATTTCTAACAATGTTCAACAACAAATTCAAACTAAATGATGAACAACAAAGAAACAACTAAAATTATCTTGATTGAACAACATCTTTAACAACAAACAAACCTACTTTCAGATTCAACAACAACAACAACAAACAAATATATTCAGATTTCTAAATTCAATAATCAACTTAAAATCTAACAACTTTACAACCAACAATTCCTATATTAAAACTAAACAAAATCATGAAGCAAACTGAAGAAATAAAAAATGATAATCAACAAACAAAAAGATCAAACTATACTAATTTCGGATTCAAGATCAATCCAACAAAGTATGAACATAAATGAAAAGATTCAACAACAATAACAAACAAGCTTTATTCAACTTCGAATTAAACTTAAACAAAACAAATAAACATATTCAAATCACTAATCTTCAAATAATCAATTAATCTTTTTAAATTAAATCCAACAAAATTATAACAAAGATACATGATCCAAAAATTAAAAACCAAAACATAACTTCACATTAAATCACTGAATTAAAAACGAACTTAAAAAAAAATGAATACGAATTAAATCTATATTAACAACAAACAACGGATTCAAATGATTTAAGCTAACACTTTTCTATATTAAAACTAAATCCTCTTAAAATTAATAAAACAAACTGAAAAATAATTTAATAATTAATTGAACTTCAACTTAAATCTAATAACAATATAATTAAACTAACAATTTTTAAAGCAAACTTATACTAATTCCAAATCTGAAAATATCAAACAAATTACGGACGAAAATAAACTTAGAACAACTAACCGTAAATGACCACCGACGAACTCGAACGAACTTTAAACGAAACCAACGAAACTTTGACATAAACGAACTTGAAGATGACGAAGCGACAAGCTGCGATGGCAGCCATGGCGAAAAAAAAACGAAGATGAAGGAGCAGCAACACAAAACAGTAGCAGCAATACGAAGGAGAAGATGCAACGGGCAGCAGCACGAAGCTGCCATGAGCAGCAGTACGAAGGCAGCAGCGCAGCAGACGGGCAGCAGCAACGGCACGGAGGAGCTGGGAGGCGAGGTGAGGCAGCCATGGCAGTACGCGCGACGAAGAAGATGCGACTGGTCGTTGACGAGGAAGATGAAGCAGAAAACGCAGTAGCAGCTGCGTGAGCAGCAGCAGCAACGGCTGGACGCGAGGAGGAGGAAGGAGGAGTCGTTCATGTTGGTGAAGCCGCGGGTGTGTGTGTGTGTGTTACATCGCCGTGGTTGTGTGTGTGTGTGTGTTGTCGACGTGGTTGTGTGTGTGGCATGGGGATGAAGGGAATGAGAGAGGGGCAGCCATGGGAGGGGCTTTGAGCTCTTTTGGAGAAGAAGGAGAAGAGAGAAAGAGAGGGGGGGGGATGAGTTTAGTCTAGGCCTTCTTTTTTTTGTTTTGTTTTTGTTTTGTAAAAATAAAAAATGAAAATGAAGAGGGGGAGTTGGGTTGTTGGTACTGGACTGGGTCGACCCGATTTGGAATGGACCGGGTCATAGGGAAGGTTGGGCCATTTTTTGGGCATGTGGCTTGAAATTGAAGAAGTGGCCCAATCCGATTTTTCTTTGTATTTTTGCCCTCTTTTCTTCCTTTATTTTTCTAAAACTAAATTATAAAAATACTTAAATTATTATTAAGAACTAAATTAAGTTATAAAAGTGCAAATTAACTCCCAATAACAATTAACACACAATTAGGTAATAATTAAGCATAAAATTGTACAATTGGACATTAAATGCTAAAAATGCCTATTTTTTGTAATTTTCAATTTTTGTAAAACAAACTTAATTGCTAACAATTGTATAATTAAATCCTACATGCAAAATGTGACATATTTTTGTATTTTTTTATTAATTTAACAAATAAACATGTACAGACAAATACAAATAATTATCCAAAAATGTCACAAAATTCTCAAAATTGCACACCAAGGAAAATCATTTTATTTTGAATTTTTTGGGAGTAATTCTCATATAGGGCAAAAATCACGTGCTTACATGAATAATACAACGAAATCATGAAAACCACAATATAAGACCCACAGTCATGCTTGACACCAATGTATAGATACTCGTCACCATGCCTATACGTCGTACTCGACAAGAAGCAAATAGTAAATAGGACACAACTCCTAATCCCTCAAGCTAAGGTTAGACCAAACACTTACCTCGATACCTCGAACACAACTCAAATTTCAATTATAGCTTTACCCCTCGATTCCACCGCCAATTCGCTCGTATCTAGTCACAAGTTACTTAATTACATCAATAAATGTTAAATGAATCAATTTGAATGCATGAAAATGAGTTTTCTAAAATTTTACCCAAAAAGTCAAAAATCGCCCCCGGGCCTACATGGTCAAAACCCGAGGTTCAAAAACCCGATTACTCATTCCTCCACGAGCTCAAATATGTAATTGTTTTGAAATCGGACCTCAAATCGAGGTCCGAATCCCCAATTTTTGAAAAACCTATGTTCTACCCAAAACACCCAATTTCCCCCATGAAAATAATTGATTTGAAGTTGAAATCATGTTAAAAGATGTTAATGATTGAACAAAACTAGTTAAAAATGACTTACAATTGATTTGGAGAAGAAAGGTTGTTTGAAAAAATCGCCTCTTATGTTTTTGGGTTTTTGAAAAAATGAAAATAATTGGAAATCCCGTCTATTTATACCCCTCTCAGACCTCCTGTGCGGACCGCACAAAATGAACTGCAGCCGCACAGGCCTTCCTGAGGTACTGCAGTCCAGTGCCCTGTGCGGTCCGTATGAAATAGACCACGGCCACACAGGTCTCCACCGCGCACCGCATGAATTCGACCGCGGACCGCACACGTCTCCATCGCGCACCACACGAAATCGACCGCGGACTGCACTGGCCCCCTTCCGCGGTCGCACACAATTTTGTGCGGGCCGCACTGGCGGGTTCAGAGAAACCTGTAACTTCTGGTTTTAAGTCTAAAACATCCCGAACCTACCCGAAACTCACCCGAGCCCTCGAAACTCCAAATCAAGTATGCATACTAACTCAAAAACATCATATGGACCTACTCGTGTAATCAAATCATCAAAATAACATCATGAACATCAAATTAAGTCTCGAGATCAATGAAATTTTCTTGAAACTTCTTTAAACATAAATTTCGCAATTTATGTCCGAATCACGTCATATGACATTTGTTTTTCACCAAATTCCACAAAAATATCTTAAATCATATATAAGACTTGTACCAGGCGCCGGAACCAAAATACGGGCCCGATACCATCATGTTCTAAGTAAATTTCATTTTAATTTTTCTTAAACAATTTCAGAAAACAATTTCCTTTGAAAATTTATTCCTTGGGCTTGGGACCTCGGAATTGGATTGTAGGCATACGCCCAAGTCCCATATTTTCCTACGGACCCTCCGGGACCGTCAAATCACGGGTCCGGATCATTTATCCAAAACATTGACCGAAGTCAGATTAGCTCATTTTATAATCAAAACTTATCATTTTCACAGATTATCATATTTAAGCTTTCCGGCTACGCGCCTGGACTGCGCACACAAATCGAGGTGACTCTAAATGAGGTTTTTAAGGCCTCGAAACTTAGAATTTCATTGCAACACAAATTATGACCTTTTGGGTCATCACATTCAATCCTTCCTTTTTGTGTTGTTGTCGTTCGTGGAAGTTCTATTTTCGACCAATAAAATTCGAGATTCATACAATTGTTTACAAAAAAGAGTATGCGCCGTAAAATAATTTGGTTGGTTCAATTTCGAATCAACTCGACATGGATTTGAGCTCAAAGTCCATTAAAATTGAATACCAAATAGAAGGAAATTTGACGCCAATGGAAATACACAACGATATTGGTTACGGGGTATATGTAGAGTTGAAAAAAGTGAAGAGAATTCAGGATGTATCCTTTGTGCATAACAACGATTGACAAAGAAGTTGTAGCTGGAGGTAGTTTAATTCAAGGTGACCTTATGCAGATTGACGAAGCAAATCAAAGGTGTGATTTTGATACAGATGATACACTTGCTCTTGACGCTGTCAATTCAGGTGAACCAATTAGGGTGTTCGAACTGGACACAAATTTGATTATTTCAAAAACTAATCAAAGAGAGGTTATGGCTAGACAAGTATATAAGGATAAGGATACATTGAAAGAGGTGATGGAGCATTATACAATATTTGAAAGGTTTCAATTCCGGGTTGATATGTCTAATGCTATCAGGTTTGAGTGTTCTTAATTACAATTTGTTGAACATCAAGTTATGTATTTAGAATTTTTTGTATATTGTATTCATGGTAGAATTTTTAAATTGTATTAAGATGTATTTGGATATTTTTACATGACTTTCACTGTTGTACTTATGAATGTGTTATGTATTTCAAATACATGTATTCATCTGTATTTTACTGATAAATATTTATTACAGTGACTTTCACTGTTTGTTTTTAGATGTATTAGATGTATTTAGTCGTATTAAAATGTATATGTGTGTATTTTATAATACATACATACATACATACACACACACACACACACACACACACACACACACATATATATATATTCAATTGTATATGCGTGTATTTTTTCTATGCATTTATACTAATCATATATATATATAATGATAAACTATTTGCAGCTTATCGACAAAAAAATACCTACATCATATAGGAATCACATTAGACGACCAATGTGAAATATGTCGTAGAGATCCGGAAATTATTAAACATATCTTTTTTACAATGTTCTAACATTAAACATATATGGAATGATTTAGGTATAGCAAAATTTATCAATAATATAAATATAGACTCTCATCCATCAGATTGGTTAATGAAAAACATTAATACAAAGTACAACAACATGGCTTTCCGTATAAATAGCAAAACTTTTATTTCGTACATATTATGGCACATTTGGATTAATCGTAACAATTACAATTTTAATGATACACAACAACGCCTATCACTTAAAATAATTACTAATAATGCACTGAAATTTACCTACTTAGCTGCAAACGTAGAAACAACAAAAATTCCTATAATGCAACATATCAAATGGATACCTCCTAAATCAAACTACTACAAATTAAATACGGATGAAGATGCATCAACATTAACTCATAAAGCAGGTATAGGGGGAATCATATGCGACTCAAATGGAAATTGGATTATAGGTTTTGCAGGCAATTTGGACAATGCCACCACCATCCAGGCAGAATTAAAGACCCTTTTCCATGGACTGGAATTGGCAAATACATACAATTTGGTTCCGCTGGAAATAAACATCGATGCATCAGAGGTACCTACAATGTTAAAAAATGACAACATCGTTTATACTAATATACTAGCTGACTGCAGGTACCTCCTGGACCAACTGCATATTGCTACCATTGCACACACCTACAGAGAGGGGAATGAGGTGGCTGATGGTTTAGCCAAGGCGGGATGCAACATGGAATCTAATGAAAAGCCATATATTTTTGAAGAGCCACCGAATTTTGTCAGCACCTTTTTGCGAAGGGATCAGGCAGGAGCAATTCGTTATAGGAAGACAACATGCACACTGCAGGAACAAGAGGAGGACATGGATCACAACACTTTTGCAATCTATGACACTGCTCAACAAATGGATGTTTCCAATGGAGATAATGTGGTGGATGACAACGTTAGAATAAATAGTATTAATCCTTGTAATAGACAACTATCAAACAACTATATTATAGATGCAGAAGCATCACCCTCTCTGTAGTAACTTTAATTATGTTTAATACAATATTATCTTTCCCATAAAAAAAGAGGATTGTGAATGGAGATATAAGGCTTCGAGCATTAACAAATCACAAATTTTCAAAGGAGGGAGTTCAATGATAAGCATACATGTCCATTGAAGGATAAGGTGTATGAGTAACGTCAAACAAGTAGTTGTCTTATCGGTGGTATGATTAGGTCCAAGCTTACTAATCATAAGAGGAAATACACCCCAAAGAATATAATTGATGATGTGAAATTAAATTTTGGTGTAGATGTTAGTTACATGTTGGCGCGGCGGGCTAAAGAAAAAGCAATGAATTCTTGAGACGTGAACCGGCTGATTCATACAATAAATTACCAGGGTACATATACACAATGGATATGATATATCTTGGTTCGCACATTAAAATGGTAACATTGCCAAAAAATGAGTTCATGTATGTGCATATTGTCACACCTCCTTTTTCCGCCCCGTGAAGGGTATAAGGGAGTTTTCTCAATTAAAGGACAATCAAAACGGGATTCCTTATTAATTTCAGAGTCGCCACCTGGGAATTTTATGGCTTCCCAAGTCACCGGTTTTAATCCCGAATCGAGGAAAATATGACTATGTTTGTCATTCTGCGAACCAGAAATCCGGGTAAGGAATTTTGTTAATCCGGGAGAAGGTGTTAGGCATTCCCGAATTCCGTGGTTCTAGCACGGTCGCTTAACCATTTTTTATACTTGGCCTAATTATCTTGATTTACTAAATACATTACTTCTTGTTGCATGATTTTGTTACCGCTTTTGGTTAGATTGTTTAGAGTTATAGACCCTTCTTGAAACGAATCACGCGTACGTATATTCGCATTGTATATATTTTTTAATGTAAAGAATCGTGTCACGCCTACGTGTACACAATGAGATTGATAATATTATTTTATATTTTATTACAAAAGAATTTATGGTCGAAATTTCGCGTGTTTAAATAAAATTACAAACATTCGTCATTCTTGTATGATTAAATAGTGAACTTCACATCTCGGGTTATATGAAATAAATTTATTTAATATCCTCCGGAGAACCCCTTTTATTAAGAAAGTTTGCTCGAAGTTGCGCGAACGCATACTCCAAATTGTCTTTAGAAATGTAATCATGTCACGCGAACGTGTCCCCAATTACAAAATATTTTTGATGGTAATATAAATTTTTACAAATGTTTATTATGTCCATTTACCTTTAAATATGAAAAGCCATGGGAAATCACCGAATGGAATGTCTCGAGATTTTTTTTTTAAAAAAGAAAAGTTTATTAGGTGTTGATCACAGGTTATATTTTAAACGTGTGAATTATATACCTCAAAACTATTCAAATTAAAAGAATTAATGAGGTGAAAATAAATAAATAACGTGCAACTAAAACTACCATTTTTATCGTGAATACGGTATATGTATTTCCAGTACTTGATAATTATATGCACAAGTTATTTATTATTTGTATAAGCTTAAGACTAAATGTATACGTTTGAAGACTTACCAAAAGCGAATTGTGTAAAAACTAGGAAAAATTTAATTGATAAGCAAACTAATAGTTTTCGAAGAATTTCCATTATTCTATTCGGAGCGAACTCTATTTTTGTACATTTTTGACTTAAAATATTGCAATTCGTATTTATAAATCCGACCTTCTTCTACACAAATTGTTTTTAATCTAAAAGGTCTAATTATTTGGTTAATTTGCTTTCAAGGATTGAGTTGGGATAGATAAAATTAAACCAATTTTCTTTATCTCGGCTTATGCAAGCTATTTACAAATACTAAATCTACACTTTGTAAAATCATTGACATTATTTTATATACTATTTTTTAAGAAATGGGTTAATCGCATTCCTAAAATAAATGGGCCATTTGTTATAAAAAAAAACTAATCTACAAATTGATTTAATAAAATGACATTACATGTGACATAATTATACATCTGAACCATCCATAATATTTCAATATCGTAAACGTAACGGATTATATCAATTCACCTCTCACCTATGGTTATACACATAACCGTTATCATGCCTTATACGAACAAAATACAACTTACAGCATCTAGCTTTAAACAAAAATTGGATGTTTGACGAGATATACTAGTAATGTGGTTTCTTGATATTTCCATACTATCCTATACTTAGCCAACAAGATTACAAAATTTAATTAATGGTCAGCTTTCTGCCATGTTCCCTATCTTGACAATTCGAAAATAAATGTTATCACTAAACTTCAAAATAAATAAAATTACCGCAGAATTTATACTAGTTCAAAAGGCCAGTTGGTTAATAGCGCCCATGTCAAGTATAATACCACATTAGCTAACTAAAAAAAATTGAAACTTAACTAATAGATTTAAATGAGTAGAGGACATAATCGCAATTCCAAACTTCATTTATTTGCAATATTGAAGCTTTTCATGACATGAGTCTACAGATATATACCTGGAAATGAGGGTAAAGAGTAATATTTCAGCAACAGCAGCAACAGAAATCCAACAGCAGAAAAATGCCAATCAATTCAGCAGATTTGAACAAATCAGCAAGACCCGTGAAAACCAGACGAACAGTAGCAGGAATCTTAGGAAATTTCAGATTCAATCCAAACAATATCAACAAACAAACCGGACAGATATGAGGAAAACTATTTCTGATTTTTCTTTCTTTCTTCTCTTATTTTTTCTGTTATGTTTCTCTTTTCTCTGTGTGTGTGTGTATGCTCTTTGTTTTTCTGTTTTTTTTCCTCTTTCTGTTTTTTTTCTATGTCTGTATCTTCTGTCTCTCTTCCCCTCTTTTTCTCTATCTGTTCTGCTCCTGAAATCAGTCCCTAACCCCTCTTCTTATACAACTTATTTTCCTTCTTTTTAGCCTACTGCCCGGACCCCTTTTCCCCTTTTAAAATCAAAAATTTCCACTCAAATAACACAAAAACTGCTTTTCTAATCAATCAGCCACTAAGGATACCTTTTCCCCTATTTTCAGCACTCCCAATTCCCTTTTCCCCCATTATTGCATTAATTAATACCCTATTTAACAAAGTACTAAACCAAAGTATTATCCTCATCTGTCTCTTTCCCAGATTGCCCCCTGAAATACCCTTAAACTGCAGCTTTTACCAACAGCAACAAGTTTTCGACTGAATCTTAACTAAAAATGCAACCTTCTAACCCAATTATATCTAATTAACACTTGTAAAACTGAATTCAAACCAAAACATCACATTAACACCACACAAAACTCAAAATAATCATTGAAGCTGAAATTGAAACTTGAATCAAAATCAACATCAGGCAGGATCATTGTCAGCACACTGACAAGCTTTGAAACTAATTGTCTAAGGATCAACACATACAACAATCAATCAGAAATGGACAATTAGGCAATTCAAACAACATTGACAAAAACAAAGGTTTGTAATAAAACTTAACTAATCAACTAAACTTATTTGAATCGATTACACACATTGTAACTCATAATAACAACAAGCAAACAGAAGCAATGCCGAAATTAGATCAAACAAATAGGTCTACTGGAGATAAGCAGATGAATTGAAAAGCATGGGAAATTAATAAAATTAAACTAAACATATACATAGATAAAAAAACATGAATATAGATCAAAGGAAAAAACAGAATTACCTCAGAATATCAAATGCCTTCGGACCTAGGTTTGAACTCAGACCTAAGCACTTTGAGGTCGAAACAAACTTTAATCGAAGTGTTTTCAATCAAAAACACTTCGACTAATGTCAGTTAAACACCCAAAATCTCTTAAAATTTGGACAGAAATCAGTTCTGGGTTTTCTAGGGTTTTGTTTGTTTCGATTTGGGGTTCGAGTGTTTCTAGCTAGATTCGAACCAAGGGGGTAAGGGATTTGGGTTCAGGGTGTCAAGGAGGTGCTATGGTGTTAAAGGGGCGGCCATCGGAGACAGTTGGGTTTTCAGGCCAACCTTCGATCGAATATTCGAGACGTTGGGGCCTGATTCGAGGGATATGGGTTATGGATTTGGAACGGGGAGGTTAAGAGGAGTCGAGGGTGTTAAGGTGGGGTCGTTTGGACCACCAGAACCGCCGTGAGGCGATTTCCGGTGGGCGGTGCACGGTGGTGAAGGGGCGGAGGGTCGTCTGGTCTCTAAAGCATAGAGACGATGAAGAGATGGGGGGGTCTGGCTTGGGGGTGGGTGAGGAGTTTAATCATATATACTAGGGGGGAAAATGAATCCTGGCCGTTCGATCATGCGAGATCAACGGCCTGGATCAATCCCTTTGAGGGGAACGGTGTCGTTTGGTTTTAATTGGGGGTCGGTTTGAACCGGGCAGCGGGTCGGGCCAGGGAATAGGTAAAAGAGACAGCCTTTGAGCCGTTGGATCATGCAGGATCAAGGGCCGTGATTGATCGCCTGCTGAAACGACGTCGTTCGGATGTCTTATGAGATTTGTACCGGGCAAAAAGGGTGTTTGGATTGGGCTGTGGGGGGGGGGGTTAATTTGGTTTGGGCCTGGATTTCGGTCCTGGTCCGATTTTCCTTCACATTTATGACTTATTTTCCATTTTTCAAAAATTAAACAAAAATTCTAAATAAATTGTAAAAAACAAAAATAAAAATAAAATTACACACATATTATTTAATGCCTATAATAATAAAATCAACACAATGACAAGAAACACATATGCATATTTTGTGATTTTCCATTTATGCCGAATAAATTATATAATCAAATCCTAAATGTATATATTTTTTGTTTGTATTTTTCATTTTATATAAACCCATGATTAAATAATTCTAAAAATGCGATATTAACTCCTAAATGCATATGCATCTGCATTACCATTTTTTTTGTATTTTTCCTTAATAAAATAAACATGCACAGACGAAATGCCACGAAAATTCAAAAATTGCATACAGATAAAAAAAATTGTGATTTTCTTTTGGAGTAGTTCTTGTGAGGCAAAAATCACGTGCTCACACATATTATCTTTGTATGCCTTTATAAAGCGGTCGTTGTAGACCTATTGTGGTTGTGGATGACAGCCACCTAAAATCGGCATACACAGGGACATTTATCTCGGCCAACACATTGGATGGTTCAAGTGAGTATGGGGATTATAATTAAATTTGTTAATTCTACTGCCAATTCAATTTTGAAATACATATTTTTAATATGTATGCAATTGTATTTACAGGTCATATACTGCCACTAGCATATGGTATTATTGATTCAAGAGAACGATGATGCTTGGTCGTAGTTCTTTGAGCAATTCAAGGAAGCATATGGTGAAAAGGATAACATGTACATCGTTTCAGATAAGAATGACAGCATCATCAAATCTATATATAGAGTGTATCCAACGGTATCACATTTTGCTTGTATATGACATCTATGGAACAACGCATATGAGAAACTCAAAAAGAGTCATTCAAAGTTGAGCGAGATATACTTCTCGATGGCAAAAACATACACACAAGCTAAATTTGATAGTGTAATGAATACGGTGGAGAAGGTAGATATTAGGGTGAAAGAATACTTGGAATTAGCTGGATACGAAAAGTGGGCTAGGTTGTATGCACATGTTAACAGGGGATGGACCATGGCGTCAAATATAGCTGAGTCAATCAATGCCACACTCGTGTTAGCAAGAGAATTGCCAACATACGACTTCCTCGAAGAAGTTAGGAAGATTATTGGATGTTGGAATTGCAGCAATCGGAAAGAAGTTTCACACACGTACACAACGCTGGGAAAAAATACTGTCACACCTCCTTTTTCCGCCCCCGCGAGGGGCGTAGGGAGTTTTTTCCAATTAAAGGACAATCGAAACAGGATTTATTTGTTTATTTCAGAGTCGCCACTTGGGAGATTTAGGGTGTCCCAAGTCACCAATTTTAATCCCGAATCGAGGAAAAGAATGACTCCATATTACAGTCTGCGCACCAGAAATCCGGATAAGGAATTTTGTTAACCCGGGAGAAGGTGTTAGGCATTCCCGAATTCCGTGGTTCTAGCACGGTCGCTCAACTGTCATATTTGGCTTGATTATCTGATTTAATACATGTTGAACCTATGTGCAAAATTTAACTTTTAACCGCTTTTATCGTTTACTGTTATTTTTTATCAAGAATTGCAACATCGTGGAAACATATCTTGAACCACGTCACAATCAATGTACCCGTGATTATTGACACATCTCGACTCGGTTGAGATTGGGATTTAGGTCACATAAATGTGCACCCGAGTTTAGGAAGATAACATTATTAAATACGCGCCTAAAGTGACTAGCGTATCATTTACTTTGGGTAGGGCCGTGGAATTTTGCTAAACGGTCCATCCCGAAGTCTAAGCAATTTTAAAGCAAATATTTATTGAGGGACCCGCAATTTTGTATTTTTATTCGGCGAGGCTCATCTCATTTTTATTTTTTAAAGGAATTTGCAACGTCGTGGACATGCATCTCGGACCACGTCACAATCAATGTACCCGTGATTAGAGCCACATTTCGACTCCGTTGAGATTTGGATTTGGGTCACATAAATGTGCACCCGAGTTTAAGAAGGTAAGATTTATTAAAATGCACGCCTAAAGTGATTAGCGTATTATTATTTTGGGTAAAGCCGTGGAGTTCGCTAAGCGGTCTATCCCGAGTTCTAAGTAATTAACACATACATTTTGTGAGGGCCCCGCAATCTGTGCGTTTTAGTTGGCAAGGCTCGTCTCATTTTTATTTAAAAGGATAAACCTACAGTGACTACATTTTTTCTATTAAGTTCGTCTCTAAAATAAAAGAAAATCTCTTAATTAATTACATGCTGAAAAACGTAACTTATTAGTTATTAGTTTACGGCTAATGCGAATGGAAAATTGCGATCGAGTTTGTACAAAGAAAAACTGCTTTCATTCTATATTCTATTATTCAATAATACTAGAACATGAGATTGACACACCATAATATCAAAATAAATTAACTAGTATTTGATTAATTTAAACTAACATTATTAGATGAAATTATATATATGCAACCTCATTACTCATTAATCAGTCAACTACATTTTTATACGAAGAAAGGAAAATTATGTTCAAACACAAATCTAAACAGGAGGAATTCAACAGGAACAAAGCCTGATTAATATTTCATTTCGCTTCAAGCCGAGAGTGTACAAATGTGTACCTGGAAATGGCAGTACAAGAACAAAAGAAGGAGAAGTCAGCAGCAATAATAACACAGCAACAACAGGTTCAGCAACACCGCAAAACCAGTAACGACCAGTAGAATAACCCAGTAACGGATTGAAAAATCAGCAATACCAAAGTGCAATCGCAGTCAAAGCAGAAGAGAGACGGATGCAAGATGCAGTATTTTACTGATTTTGAATCACACTCGAGGAAAGGCAAACGGAATTTATTCAAGTGAAAGTTCAAATTGCCTTTCTCTTTTACTCTCAAAATATTTCAAGTGTCAAAGTCCTTTTGGTTCTCAAGTGTAAAAAATCTGTCTTTTAATGTTCAAGTTCTAAAAATCCTCTCTCAAATATTGGTCCCCCTTTAATGTCAAGAACGACTCTATATATAGCAAGACCCTTGTCTTGAATTCCCAACCCGAAATTATTCCCCCAAGGGCATGCTTTGTCCTCACTACTTAATGTTTTCTTTATTTTAAACCTTGTCCCCCATGGCTACATTAAATAAATACATCAACCCCAACCCATTACAATTTGTCCTCCATGCCTAACATAAACAAATACAATATTCCCCTCCACTACATATTGTCTTGTCCCCCATTATGTTAAACAATTATATCAAACCCCACCCCATTATATTTTGTCCCCCATGCTTAACATAAAGAATTACAATAATGTTCAATTACCAAACTAACCCTCCGACCTTATTGCAATTACCATTTTACCCCCTAAAGGTACTGCAATTTACCAAACTACCCCCATCAGCTCTAAACAATCAATTAATCAAACTTAACCAAAATATAGCCAAGATGACCAATTTCTCAACAATCTTCAACAAAAAATCATATGAACACAGATGAGCAACAAATTCAAATTAATGGAAATAAGTTAACCATATTGGGAACCAATCCTGGTTAACTTAGACCAAAAATGAATGAGCAAAAAGACAACAATACAAACAACAAAATACATGATTCAAACTAAATCAACAAATCAAAAACATAAACTCACATTAAATTACTGAATTAAAAATGAACTTCAAACAAAGATGAACATGAACTAAATCTATTTTTAAACAACAAACATGACGGATTAAATGACTCAAACAACATTAATAATTTCTGGAAAATACATAACAACATGAAACAAATTGATGAAATAATTAATTAAATTTCAATTTGAATCTAACAAACATTAAACTAACAAATTTTTACCTAAACAATAAAACAAACATGAAATAAATATGAAAAACAACTAATTAAATTTCCATTTGAAATCTGAAAATTAATTCAACAAAACATTTGAACATGAACAAAACAAAAAAATCAAATATCTACCGATTTTAGATTCGAGAAATATCAAAACGAATTACGGACAAAAATAAAACTCAAAATCTACTAACCGAATCGAAACGACGAACAACGACTAACCAACGACGAACTCGAGTATGTAGGGACTGTTTTGACGACCCCCAACCAAAACCCGAACAAACGACGACAAACACGAACCTAAGAAGCAACGCCGAAGCAGTAGCAGCAGTTGACACGGCAGAAGTGATGAAACAGAAGCAGCTGGGGGTGCGTTTGGTTTGTTTGCGCGAAGAAGCTGAAATAGATGAATCAGTAGCAGCAGTCTGGCTGCGTAAATGGTGGACGCGCAGCAAAAACAGCGGCGAAGCAGACGGGGAGGTCGACGGACATGGCGAACAAAATCAGCAGCTATATAAAAACATGGAGCAGTAGCGCGAGCTGAAGAAGATGAAGTGACGACGCAGAACAGCTGCGCGAACAACAGCAACAACGGCTGGACGCGAGGAGGAGGAAGGCAGCCATGTTAGCTCAGGTTCGAGCTCGACGAAATAGCGGCAGCTATGGTTCTTGGGGTCGTTTGGACGTGACGAACTGGAGCAGCAATGGTGGACTGCTTGTGGTCGTTCGGGCTGTGTGTGGAGCTGACGAGCTGTTTGTTGGTGGCGTTTGGACGTGAGGGAGTGGGGTCGAGGGCAGCCATGGGAGGCTAAGGCATCCATGGTTGTGTGTTTGGAGTTTGGAGGAGAAGAAGCAAAGGTGGGGGGGGGGGATCATGTTAGGGTTTTTTGAAAAAAATGAAAATGAAGATTATGAAGGGTTAGGTCATTTTGGGGTTAATGGGGCGGACCGGGTCAACCTGGTTTGAAGTGGACCGGGTCATGGGGAAGGTTGGACAATTGTTTGGGGCTGGGGTGGAAATTTGAAGAAGTGGCCCAATCCGATTTTTCTTTGTATTTTTGTTCTCTTTTCTTCTTTTATTTTTCTAAAACTAAATTATAAAAATACTTAAATTATTATTAAGGACTAAATTAAGTTATAAAAGCGCAAATTAACTCCCAATAACAATTAACGCACAATTAAGTAATAATTAAGCATAAAATTGTATATTTGGACATTAAATGCAAAAGATGCCTATTTTTGTAATTTTTAATTTTTGTAAAACAAACTTAATTACTAACAATTGTGTAATTAAATCCTACATGTAAAATGCGACATATTTTTGTATTTTTATTAATTTAACAAATAAACATGCACAGACAGATACAAATAATTATCCAAAAATGTCACAAAATTCTCAAAGTTGCACACCAAGGAAAATCATTTTATTTTTGAATTTTTTGGGAGTAATTCTCATATAGGGCAAAAATCACGTGCTTACAGCTGCCCCTCTTTGCCCGAAGACACGAAGGGTTTTCGTGCAAAGATAAAGCGAGCGATTTTTGCCCATCCGAGTACTCCGTGTGAAGCATTTTTTTGAAAAAGATTTAACCGAACCTTTGCTTCAAAGGTTTCCTACATATCCCTGGCTAAAGGGGAATCAGGTTAATGTAGTTCGGGAAGTTTTGGTAGCTGGGACTACCGTGGGACTGCAATGTTACTGCTGTTGCATGCTGTTATCATTGTTTACCGATCTCCTTGTTACACCTTGCTTAAAAGAAAACAAGAAGCTAGGCTAGACTGAAATTTGTTCTTGTTGCCTTGCTTTCTTGTCGGCTTGTGTTTCCTCCGGTGCTTTTCTTCCGTGGATTTGGGAATGACACTGGCCCTTTGCTTTTCTGAATACCAGTTTTCATCATTTTGCTTGGTCTGCTGGGGACATGGCTTTCTTCATTAAGCTTTTCGGCGGTTCCTCTGGGGGTACGGCTCTCTTCATCAGATTTGTTGTGCTGGGCATGATTTAATGTTCACAAGTTGCTTCTTTCAAGACGCGTCTTTTTTTCCTTTCGACACATGCACTTGAGTTTGCAACCTTCTGCTTCCCGGTGCTGGGGATTTTTATTGTTTCCTGCTGGGGATTCCTGTTGTAACCCTCTGTTTTACTGTCTTCTGACTTGATCTTGAAATGTATTCCTCTGTTCTATGGGCGGGCTCCCAACTTCAACACTTGAAATGAAAAGACTGAAATGTATTCCTCTGTTCTATGGGCGGGCTCCCAACTTCAACACTTGAAATGAAAAGACTGAAATGTATTCCTCTGTTATATGGGCAGGCTCCCAACTTCAATACTTAAAATGAAAAGACTAAATGTATTCCTCTGTTCTTTGGGGGGGCTCCCAACTTCAATACTTGAAAAGTAGTACTAAAATGTATTCCTCTGTTCTATGGGCGGGCTCCCAACTTCAACACTTGAAATGAAAAGACTATATGTATTCCTCTGTTCTTTGGGTGGGCTCCCAACTTCAATACTTGAAAAGTAGTACTAAAATGTATTCCTCTGTTCTATGGGCGGGCTCCCAACTTCAACGCTTGAAATGTAAAGACTGAAATGTATTCCTCTGTTATATGGGCAGGCTCCCAACTTCAATACTTGAAATGTAAAGACTGAAATGTATTCCTCTGTTATATGGGCGGGCTCCCAACTTCAACGCTTGAAATGTAAAGACTGAAATGTATTCCTCTGTTATATGGGCGGGCTCCCAACTTCAATACTTGAAATGTAAAGACTGAAATGTATTCCTCTGTTATATGGGCGGGCTCCCAACTTCAATACTTGAAATGTAAAGACTGAAAAGTATTCCTCTCGTTATGTAGGTGGGCGCCTGACATGAAACATAAATACTGAAAAGTATTCCTCTCGTTATGTAGGTGGGCGCCTGACATGAAATGTAAAGACTGAAAAGTATTCCTCTCGTTATGTAGGTGGGAGCCTGACATGAAATGTAAAGACTGAAAAGTATTCCTCTCGTTATGTAGGTGGGCGCCTGAGACATGAAATGTAAAGACTGAAAAGTATTCCTCTCGTTATGTAGGTGGGCGCCTGAGACAAGAAATGTAAAGACTGAAAAGTATTCCCCTCGTTATGTAGGTGGGCGCCTGACTTCAAATAAACAACTTTTAAAATAAACGTCATTCCTCTCTTCAGGCGGGCTCCTGACTTCAAACAAACAACTTTTAAAATAAAATGCCATTCCTTTATTTAGGTTGGCGAGATTTCAACAACTTTTAAAAATAAAACACCTTTCCTCTCTTCAGGCGGGCTCCTGATTTCAACAAACAACTTTGAAAATAAAACGCCTTTCCTCTCTTCAGGCGGGCTCCTGATTTCAACAACAACTTTGAAAACGAAATGACATTCCTTTCTTTAGGTTGGCGAGATTTAAACAACTTTTTTTTAAAAAAAAACTTTAAAAGATAAAACGCCTTTCCTCTCTTCAGGCGGGCTCCTGACTTCAACAACAACTTAGGAGGAAATGCCTCTCCTATGGGTAAAACTAAACTTAGGAGGAAATGCCTCTTCTATGGGAAAAACGAAGTTAGGAGGTGCGTCTCCTATGGGTGAAACTAAACTTAGGAGGAAATGCCTCTCCTATGGGTAAAAACAAACTTAGGAGGAAATGCATCTCCTATGGGTAAAATAAACTTTAGGAGGAAATGCATCTCCTATGGGTAAAAAACAAACTTAGGAGGTGCGTCTCCTATGGGTAAAACTTTAATGATTTCAAACTAGGAAGTGCGTCTCCTATTAATGAAATCTTCACTTAGGAAGTGCGTCTCCTATGCGTGAACCATTTCCTTCTTCCTGAATTATTTACATACCTGTGTTGTCTTCCCTCGAAACTGCTGGGGATTATTTTGATGGGGATGAATTTTCCCTCTTTTTTCCTTACCCACTCTGGGTTGCCCGAAACTCTGTCGAGGATGCTTCTACATCTCGATGATCCGCTGGGGATAACACTGCTGAGGATAACTCTGCCGAGTAAATATGTTATCTTACTCCTTCCAAAATTACTTCCTTTTAAGTAGGATGTTTCATTCCTCTACAAACTGCTTCCCTTTTTTTTTCTTTTTTTTTATTCTTTTTTTTTTTGTTTTTTGCATAGCTTCTTCCTTCGAAGACTACCTCCCTTAAGACTCGTTTTGCCTTTCCCCGAAAGGAACCGCTGAGGATACCGATTTTCACCAAACTTGTGTTGGACTCCTCGAAACTGCTAGGGATAACACTGTTGGGGAATTATTTACTTACCTGTTGGGGGGTAAAATGTTATCAGCTGGGGATAACGCTGTTGAGGATAACACTGCTGGGGGATTCTGATTCCTTCAGAACTAGTGCTTCACTCTTCGGAAGGCGATTGGGAATGATGCTGGCCTCTTGCTTTTTCTGAGCTCAAGTTTCATCCCTTTGTTGGGGAACAACTTCCTCCATTGAAACTTATTATGTTGGGGGCAACACTGGTTCTAAGACCACTTCCCTTGAGACTGGCATTATCTTTATTCTTCCCTGAATGGGTACCTAACTTCCAGAAAATTTTCTAAATGGAAGGAAAATTTTCTGCCCCAGTTTGATAATATCCCTTGTGCATGCATTTCTGGCATCAATGCCATTTCCTTTACCTGTTTCAAATCAAACAAAATTTGTTAGTTTAAAACATGGTGGTTGGTTGTGATACTCCTACTGGGATGGTTTTCCCTTTCTCCTTCCTTGCTCTGCGCTCCACAACTTGTTGGGGATGATATTATTTGCTGGGGATAATCCCTTTCTGCTGGGGATATCCCTCTTCTCTTGTGGCATAGTTCGGAAACTGGCATTTCCCCGACCTTTTAGTCTCGTATGAATTTCCCCAAATCATGCTCACTGCTTTCCTTGCTTTGTTCATGGGCCTTGGCCTTGAGGTTTATAACCTTTGATTTCGGCAAGGATATCTCTCTTGACACTCGTCAATCCTTTTGTCAATTCCCTTTTGTTGGGGATATCTTTTTGACACTGGCCTCGCGCTTGTTCCTTGATGACTATACCACTTGGATGTACTAGTCAGATCTCATCTTGCATAATTGGAAAGCTGATGGCATATTTTGAAGTCAATTCACACTTGTTCTGACCAAACAGACTCTATTGGGGATTTTTCTATGAAAGGAAAGAGATAAAAGGGAACAGAAATAAAAGACAAAGGAAAAAAATGACTCTTTAACAAAAGAAACTATAAATAAAAACCTATCAAATGCAGATACCGACTCTAATGGTCATGACATGCACATGTGGCCTATCCTCCGCCGTCAATCGTCTTTCAAGACCTTCAATTGGCAATTCCTCATCTGGTTCTCAATCTTATTCGACTTGTAGTGCCCGAAGGGTTTTCACTATCAAGCCTCTCTCATTTTGATTTTTTCAGCTTTCATCGCCTTATGGTGTCCGTGAAGATTTTCACTGATAAGACTCTCTCATTTGTATCACTTTCCAGCTGGGTATTTGGAGTGTTGCCGGTATGACTCTCTCTGCTGGAGATTAGAGTCCTTTCTATTTGTGGAACAGAGTGTTATGTTCGCCGGTAAGACTCTCATTTGTCTGACTTGGCATCTTTTGAAGACTGATCAGAAGGTCTTTCTTTGGACCGTAATGTAGGTTTTGGATAGGGCTAGAAAGAAAGGGTATTAAAGGCTCAAAAATGCATCGATTTTGGGTTATTAATTACAACCTTCAGAACTAGATTTATTTACAACAAACGCAATCTTTGCCCCAGTTTCTTGCTTGGGGATATCTTAATTGATTTTTTTTTTCATTTTTCAAAACTATGACCGAGCCGTGAAGCGCCTACGTATCCTCTTTGAGGAATCAAGTCAAACGTAGTTCCCAATTCCTCTTTTTCATTTGACTTTCTTTTGTTTTTTGTTTTTGTTATCATTTTTCTTTTCTTTTTTTCTTTTTGTTTTTTCTCTTTTTTTTTTGTTTTATGCC
Organism: Nicotiana tabacum; assembly: GCF_000715075.1. NCBI lineage: Eukaryota > Viridiplantae > Streptophyta > Magnoliopsida > Solanales > Solanaceae > Nicotiana > Nicotiana tabacum. The sequence goes on from NC_134095.1 coordinate 82,173,644, forward strand.
ATGCTTGCGTTTTGTAGTCGTTTTTACTGATTCCGAACGAGGGGTACGAAAGAAAAACAATAAGGCTCAAAAGGGGTTAACGAAGGATAAAGTGTTTAGGTAGCAGAACAAAATGCATTCGTCATTCCAGTCTTTAAAACATGCCAAGTGCAAACAACACAATTGAACATAGATTTATAGTCTCTTCCGATGGTGCTGGACTTGACAATTATGTTAAACATTTTATTTTTCCTTTGTCATTTCTAAAGCACCGTTGGGCGACACTCTCATTATCATGAACGACCCTCATGCCAATTTGGCGAATCTTGCTTTTAACGGTTTTCTTTGTGTTTAACTTGCCCTAGTTCCATATGACTCGAGCTCTGAATAATCTCAAACCGTCCTTATTTTCTTTAAATGTTCTGATCACCTCTCCAAGGTTTTATGATTAACTTTTAAGATCAGGCCCGAACTGTGTGCGCATGTCATGTCACTAGAATCGGCACAGAAAAAAAAAGGACTAAACAAAAAGATGACTGGAAATAATAAAAGACCGGATTCTGCATTAGACTACCGGTGAAATGTTTTGAATAACAAAACAAAACAAACCAGAACAAAACCCAAAAACCAACTGGACAAAACTTAAACAAACCGCTATGTCAAATGGAAAGATAATAAAGTTTGACACAACCCTAAGAATAATCCGGTCAACAGTAATGACAACAAAATAAACCATCAAAAACTTCTCTTTTGATAACCAAGGAACGAAGCGTCCTCCCACTTTATCAAAATTGGCATCTTAGCCACTGAGCTTCGCATCAGTATTGTCCAGACCGTTACCAACTTCAATATCATCAACCTTAGTCAACAAGTCCCCAATAGGATTTGAGTGCTTCTGCTATCAGGCCCGATCCCCGCAAAGTGTGCATCATGATGTGCGAGTAAAGGATTCTGCGCGATGTTCTGGGTGTCATTGTCCGGCTTACCACAAACCAACCACCTTCTTTCTTTGTGATTCAAAACGAAATAGGTTAAAATGGACTCAGTAGGTCCCCATTATTAACAACATCTTTTCTTTTTTTTCTTTTTTTCTTTTTTTTTCGATTTTTCTTCTTTTCTCTTTTTTCATTTTTCTCTCTTTTTTTTCTCATTTTTCTCTTTTTCATTTTTTTTGTTGTGGTCGAATCTTATGGAGATTGCCTACGTATTATGACCCCGCATGAATCAGACCTTGCGTAGTTCAGACCAATAAAAGATAAACAATACTAAATATTTTTTTTTCAATTTTCATATTAAACAAACTGGGTTTCAAAGGTTTGAAGATGACCTACAAACTCGAAAATCAAACAACCCACGTATTCTAATTAAAAGATTTACAAACTCCAAAAACAAATGGCCAGCTTCCTTTCTCCGTTTGACAAATGCAACCGAACAGTTATTTTTGCAAACGTGGCCCCTTCCAAATTTCACATGAATTTTGAGGCCGGGGAGAATTATTTTATGACGCTTTACAAACTTGTCCATTCTTTTACGAAAATAACCTTTCGACAATTGAAAGATACTCTAAGGCTATTTCGGCAATAACGGTTTAAGACGCGGCCAAAGCTGACTCGGCTTATTTTTGACTAAAAACCCAAACGATATTCACCTGACCGCTGACTCTTTGTTTTTTTTTCTTTTCAAATTACAATAAAAATCGGGTGTTGCAAACACGACCCTTCAGCGCCTCGGGGACGAAGATTTTTAAGGCTGTGTGGGTCAACTGGACCAAAATCCCTAAAAAAAATGACCCAAAGTGGCTGTTTGTACAAAGTCAGCCTTCCGGCATCCCTTTCGGGAACATTCGGCTATTTATGACAAAACAGCATCACCCTGACTTATTTATGACTCTTTTTATCATTTTTCAAATTAGAAAACTCAATGTTTCAAACACGGCCTTTCAACGTCTCGGGACGAGGATTTTTAAGGCTGTGTGGGTCAACTGGACCAAATCTTAAAAAATGACCCGAAGGTGGCTGTTTACGCAATGTCAGCCTTCCGGAGTCCCTTTCGGGAACATTCGGCTATTTTTGACAAAACAGCATCACCCGACTTATTCGTGACAGAATTTAAAATTTTGACATGTTTTTTTTTCTTTTTTATTATTATTTATTTGTTTTTGGCTATTTTAGCAAAAGGTGGGGTTGGACCCGATGAGGGTTGCCTACGTATCTCACATCGGGTGAGAATCAAACTCGCGTAGTTCAGGCAGATCATTAATAAGTAAATGAACTAACTTTTTTATTTATTTATTTTATTTTATTTTATTTTTTTGAAGGAAAGACTTATAAAGAAGAAAGAAAATATTTTTTGGAATGTTACTTTTAATGAAAGATACTTAAAAAAAATATTTTTTTGAATTTTGAATTTTCTTTTGAATGGAAAATAAAGATATATATATATATTTTTCAAGACATATTTTTTTGGAATTTTTCTTTGAATTTTCTTGGCAAAACAAATACTTTTTGTAACAAATAAAGATATATATATTTTTTGAAAATAAAGAAAAATATTTTTTGAATTTTTATATATATTTTGCAACAAATAATAAAACCACGTTCAACGCACGACTCTTTTTATTTTTATTTTTGGCATTTTCAGAAACAAATAAATAAATAATCATTTTAAAAGCAAGACTCTTTTTCATTTTCATTTTCATGGCAAGACAAACTATTTTCCTTTTCTATTTTTTTTTGTTGAAAAACAAGACAGAACAACGACTCTTTTTTTTTCTATTTTCCTTTGCTTTTAATAAAACAAACTAATAAGATTTTTTTTCATTTTCTCAAAATTTCGGCAGAGTTTTGGTAGTATTTGGGCATTGGGTTTTTTTCAAAAATAAACAATCAATTCCCTAACCTCTATTTCTTTTTTTTTTCAATTTCACAATATTCCTGATATTCAAAAATCGGTCAACACACAACTCTTAATCAAATAAATGCGCAAGTAGCAGCAGGTAAGATGCATCAGGATGGTCATTTTTATTTTTGGTACACCTGTACTAGACAGACCCAACCCCTGTGTTGAGCCTCCAAAGTCAAATGCACGTGATGCAAATAAACGTTCCTACTAGGGATCCGGCATGAAGCTGAGTTATTCTAGGTTCATAACCTGGGTATTTGTTCTAGACTGTGTACCCGAGCGGACAACTCGAGTCGAGGAGGGGGCTACGTACCGGGGACCCGCGGGATCGTCCGGCTTTGTAACTTGTCCGACCTCTTTCTTATTTCAAGGTATGACACTAATAGAATAGGGAGTCTCGACCAGCGAGCTTCTCCCCGGAGGTAAGAAGAGAAGGGTTTCGACACAGTTTATATATACAGTTCAAATAATATCAAAGCGGTAAAAACATCATTTAGCACATTGAGCCCAAACATGTAACAAAATCAGATAAAACCGAATATAACAATTTATCTAAGATCGAATTTCTAACCCTGAACCAGTGGTTCTGGGTCAAATCCCCAGCAGAGTCGCCAGAGCTGTCACACCTCCTTTTTCCGCCCCCGCGAGGGGCGTAGGGAGTTTTTTCCAATTAAAGGACAATCGAAACGGGATTTATTTGTTTATTTCAGAGTTGTCACTTGGGAGATTTAGGGTGTCCCAAGTCACCAATTTTAATCCCGAATCGAGGAAAAGAATGACTCCATATTACAGTCTGCGCACCAGAAATTCGGATAAGGAATTCTGTTAACCCGGGAGAAGGTGTTAGGCATTCCCGAGTTCCGTGGTTCTAGCACGGTCGCTCAACTGTCATATTTGGCTTGATTATCTGATTTAATACATGTTGAACCTATGTGCAAAATTTAACTTTTAACCGCTTTTATCGTTTACTGTTATTTTTTATCAAGAACAACATCGTGGAAACATATCTTGAACCACGTCACAATCAATGTACCCGTGATTATTGACACATCTCGACTCGGTTGAGATTGGAATTTAGGTCACATAAATGTGCACCCGAGTTTAGGAAGATAACATTATTAAATACGCGCCTAAAGTGACTAGCGTATCATTTACTTTGGGTAGGGCCGTGGAATTTTGCTAAACGGTCCATCCCGAAGTCTAAGCAATTTTAAAGCAAATATTTATTGAGGGACCCGCAATTTTGTATTTTTATTCAGCGAGGCTCATCTCATTCTTATTTTTTAAAGGAATTTGCAACGTCGTGGACATGCATCTCGGACCACGTCACAATCAATGTACCCGTGATTAGAGCCACATTTCGACTCCGTTGAGATTTGGATTTGGGTCACATAAATGTGCACCCGAGTTTAAGAAGGTAAGATTTATTAAAATGCGCGCCTAAAGCGATTAGCGTATTATTATTCTGGGTAAAGTCGTGGAGTTCGCTAAGCGGTCTATCCCGAGTTCTAAGTAATTAACACGTACATTTTGTGAGGGCCCCGCAATCTGTGCGTTTTAGTTGGCGAGGCTCGTCTCATTTTTATTTAAAAGGATAAACCTACAGTGACTACATTTTTTCTATTAAGTTCGTCTCTAAAATAAAAGAAAATCTCTTAATTAATTACATGCTGAAAAACGTAACTTATTAGTTATTAGTTTACGGCTAATGCGAATGGAAAATTGCGATCGAGTTTGTACAAAGAAAAACTGCTTTCATTCTATATTCTATTATTCAATAATACTAGAACATGAGATTGACACACCATAATATCAAAACAAATTAACTAGTATTTGATTAATTTAAACTAACATTATTAGATGAAATTATATATATGCAACCTCATTACTCATTAATCAGTCAACTACATTTTTATACGAAGAAAGGAAAATTATGTTCAAACACAAATCTAAACAGGAGGAATTCAACAGGAACAAAGCCTGATTAATATTTCATTTCGCTTCAAGCCGAGAGTGTACAAATGTGTACCTGGAAATGGCAGTACAAGAACAAAAGAAGGAGAAGTCAGCAGCAATAATAACACAACAACAGCAGGTTCAGCAACACCGCAAAACCAGTAACGACCAGTAGAATAACCCAGTAACGGATTGAAAAATCAGCAATACCAAAGTGCAATCGCAGTCAAAGCAGAAGAGAGACAGATGCAAGATGCAGTAGTTTACTGATTTTGAATCACACTCGAGGAAAGGCAAACGGAATTTATTCAAGTGAAAGTTCAAATTGCCTTTCTCTTTTACTCTCAAAATGTTTCAAGTGTCAAAGTCCTTTTGGCTCTCAAGTGTAAAAAATCTGTCTTTTAATGTTCAAGTTCTAAAAATCCTCTCTCAAATCTTGGTCCCCCTTTAATGTCAAGAACGACTCTATATATAGCAAGACCCTTGTCTTGAATTCCCAACCCGAAATTATTCCCCCAAGGGCATGCTTTGTCCCCACTACTTAATGTTTTCTTTATTTTAAACCTTGTCCCCCATGACTACATTAATTAAATACATCAACCCCAACCCATTACAATTTGTCCCCCATGCCTAACATAAACAAATACAATATTCCCCTCCACTACATATTGTCTTGTCCCCCATTATGTTAAACAATTATATCAAACCTCACCCCATTATATTTTGTCCCCCATGCTTAACATAAAGAATTACAATAATGTTCAATTACCAAACTAACCTTCCGACCTTATTGCAATTACCATTTTACCCCTGAAGGTACTGCAATTTACCAAACTACCCCCATCAGCTCTAAACAATCAATTAATCAAACTTAACCAAAATATAGCCAAGATGACCAATTTCTCAACAATCTTCAACAAAAAATCATATGAACACAGATGAACAACAAATTCAAATTAATGGAAATAAGTTAACCATATTGGGAACCAATCCTGGTTAACTTAGACGAAAAATGAATGAGCAAAGAGACAACAATACAAACAACAAAATACATGATTCAAACTAAATCAACAAATCAAAAACATAAACTCACATTAAATTACTGGATTAAAAATGAACTTCAAACAAAGATGAACATGAACTAAATCTATTTTTAAACAACAAACATGACAGATTAAATGACTCAAACAACATTAATAATTTCTAGAAAATACATAACAACATGAAACAAATTGAAGAAATAATTAATTAAATTTCAATTTGAATCTAACAAACATTAAACTAACAAATTTTTACCTAAACAATAAAACAAACATGAAATAAACATGAAAAACAACTACTTAAATTTTCATTTGAAATATGAAAATTAATTCAACAAAACATATGAACATGAACAAAACAAAAAATCAAATATCTACCGATTTTAGATTCGAGAAATATCAAAACGAAAAACGGACAAAAATAAAACACAAAATCTACTAACCGAATCGAAACGACGAACAACGACTAACCAACGACGAACTCGAGTATGTAGGGACTGTTTTGACGACCCCCAACCAAAACTAGAACAAACGACGACGAACACGAACCTAAGAAGCAACTGAAGCAACGCTGAAGCAGTAGCAGCAGTTGACACGGCAGAAGTGATGAAACAGAAGAAGCTGGGGATGCGTTTGGTTTGTTTGCGCGAAGAAGCTGAAATAGATGAAGCAGTAGCAGCAGTCTGGCTGCGTAAATGGTAGACGCGCAGCAAAAGCAGCGACGAAGCAGACGGGGAGGTCGATGGACATGGCGAACAAAATCAGCAGCTATATAAAAACATGGAGCAGTAGCGCGAGCTGAAGAAGATGAAGTGACGACGCAGAACAGCTGCGTGAACAGCAGCAACAGCGGCTGGACGCAAGGAGGAGGAAGGCAGCCATGTTAGCTCAGGTTCGAGCTCGACGAAACAGCGGCAGCTATGGTTCTTGGGGTCGTTTGGACGTGACGAACTGGAGCAGCAATGGTGGACTGCTTGTGGTCGTTCGGGCTGTGTGTGGAGCTGACGAGCTGTTTGTTGGTGGCGTTTGGACGTGAGGGAGTGGGGTCGAGGGCAGCCATGGGAGGCTAAGGCATCCATGGTTGTGTGTTTGGAGTTTGGAGGAGAAGAAGCAAAGGTGGGGGGGGGGGATCATGTTAGGGTTTTTTGAAAAAAATGAAAATGAAGATTAGGAAGGGTTAGGTCATTTTGGGGTTAATGGGGCGGACCGGGTCGACCCGGTTTGAAGTGGACCGGGTCATGGGGAAGGTTGGACAATTGTTTGGGCCTGGGGTGGAAATTTGAAGAAGTGGCCCAATCCGATTTTTCTTTGTATTTTTGTTCTCTTTTCTTCTTTCATTTTTCTAAAACTAAATTATAAAAATACTTAAATTATTATTAAGGACTAAATTAAGTTATAAAGCATAAATTAACTCCCAATAACAATTAACGCATAATTAAGTAATAATTAAGCATAAAATTGTATATTTGGACATTAAATGCTAAAAATGCATAAGATGCCTATTTTTGTAATTTTTAATATTTGTAAAACAAACTTAATTACTAACAATTGTGTAATTAAATCCTACATGCAAAATGCGACATATTTTTGTATTTTTATTAATTTAACAAATAAACATGCACAGACAGATACAAATAATTATCCAAAAATGTCACAAAATTCTCAAAGTTGCACACCAAGGAAAATCATTTTATTTTGAATTATTTTGGGAGTAATTCTCATATAGGGCAAAAATCACGTGCTTACAAATACTAGGAAATGCCTTCTTTGAATGAGACAATGTCTACACGTATGACTGTACGTGTTTAATTTTTTTAAGTCATTGTATCATGTATTTATCCCTGGTACAAGATGTATTTATTTTTGATTCTAAGGATGCATTCAAATACGGAATGCTCATTGTATTATAGCAGTTGTGCATGTGTTCTGTTTTATGAAATGTTTAAAAAACTGATCATTATATGTATACATTACTTGTTTATACATTTGCATTTCATTGGTTGAATTCAATAACTTTGTTTCTAATCAGATGCATTTCCTAAGCAGATAGTCATTATGTTACTTTATATCACTGTATTCATCAGTTAAAATGTCATTAACTTTAATATTCTGCCAGCCTAAATATAAACTGTATTATACGATATTCAATATATTTTATTGTATATCACTATATGTCTTTGTATTTTATATATACATATTTTTTTGAATTCAATATAGATGATAATTATGCATATTTTATTTGTTTTTAATTGTATATATCTATACTGTATTTAATACATCTATTCTTTGAGACATATATGACTTTTTAAAAATGTTCAAAACTTATAGGTCTATGTTTAAATGTAGGTTGTACCATCGACAGAATACTTGCATACGGTGAACGATGAAGGAAGGCATTACACCATTTGCCTCTGTGATGACCCAAAATGTCATTTTTAAATTAAATAATTATTTCGGTATTTTAAGACCTTGAAAAGCTATATCAATAATTTCTCGACTTGCGTGCGCAGTCCGTATAATTATCCGGAAGGTTTTCATGTAAAAAATAGATTAAATTGTGAATTAGAGCTTTAAAACTCAACTGAGTTGACTTCGGTCAATATTTTGAGCAAACGAATCCAGATCCGAATTTTGACCATTCCGGTAGTTCCGTATTGTGATTTGGGACTTGGTCATGTGTCTGAAATCAAAGTTGGAGGTCCCTAGATCAAATTATCGGCATTTAACAGAATCTAGAAATCTAAGACTAAAGATTTCTTAAGTTTTACCGGAGATTTGACTTTTGAGCAAACGACCCTGGATTAAATTTTTGATGATTCCAATAGCTTTTTATGGTGAGTTCGGACTTAGGCGCATGTTCGGATTTGGATTTGGAAGTCTGTAGGATAATTTGGCGCATTTTGGCAAAAGTTGGAAAATAGAAGATTTTTGGAAAGTTTGACCGAGAGTTAATTTTTGATATCGGGGTCGGAATCTAGTTCTGAAAAATTTCATAGCTTCGTTATGTCATTTATGACTTATGTGCAAAATTTGAAGTCAATCGGACTTGATTTGATAGGTTTTGGCATCGAATATAGAAGTTGGAAGTTCTTAGTTTCATTAAGCTTGAATTGGGGTGTGATTCATGGTTTTAGCATTGTTTGATGTCATTTGAGGCATCGACTAAGTTTGTGTCATATTATGGGACTTGTTAGTATACTTGGTTGGGGTCCCATGAGGCTCGGATAAATTTTGGAAGAGTTTTTGGAAGATTTTGGCGTTTTGAGCATAAGCATGTAATGATCCAAATGTTCATTTTCAATTATAGAGATCGAAATTTGATTTCGAGACTTCCGTAATTTTGATAATAAATTATAGGAGTGATCTGGAAAGTTTGGTCTAATTTCATCAAGTCACGATTGGGGTTTTAACGCGAAACATGAGTTAATTATTTAACGAGCGAAATGGAGATCTCACTAAGCAAATAAGCTCCGAATTGAGTTTCGATTGAAGGACTATGTTCGTATTATTATTTGTCACTCATAGGAACAAGAATCATCAAATTCCGAGTTCGTATGATGGAGTTAGAGCCTTTTTAGTGAAATTAAAGATTGCTGGTGCAACAGATCTGGTGTGCACCTTTAGCGACCAGATTTGACCACTTTTAGCGACGGGAAGTGACTTTTAGCGACCAAAATCGGGTTTTTAATGATGTTTCTGTTTTAAGCCCATTTTGATGTTTTTGGTGAAAGAACACGGCTTGGGGCGATTTTTGAGCAAGAAATCATGGGAAATCTTAAGGTAAGTCACTTGTAAGCATTTCTACTCTATAATATTGAATTATCATCGAATAATCCGACTAGATTACATGTTTTTGAGGTGTAAATTGGGGAGTTAGGCCTAGGGATTTGAAAATAAGATTTGAAGATTTGGAGGCCGAATTGTTATCGAAATTTAGTAATTTTGGTATGGTTAGACTCGTGGTTGAATGAGTTGTCAGATTTTGTGAGTTTCATCGGATTTCGAGACGTTGTCCCCACGGGCAAATTTTGGGTTAATTTTGGATTTTGTTGGAAAATTAGTATTTTCATATGGAATTAATTCCTATAATTAGTATTGACTGAATTGAATTAAATGTGGCTAGATTCGGATCGATCGGAGGCCGATTCAAGGGGCAAAGGAATTTCGGAGTGGGATTTTGCTCAGATTGAGGTAAGTAATGATTGTAAATGTGTCCTGAGGGTATGAAACCCCGGATTTCATATTGTTGTGCTACTTTGAGGTGACACACACGCTAGATGACGAGCATGGGGTCGTGCACCATTCGAGATTGTGACTTAGTCCGTCCGGTATGACTGTTAAACCGCGTATTTGATTGAGAACTATTTGATATTATTGTGTTTTGGAAAGTATTATCATATTTTGGGTTGAATGCCATATTTGGGCCTCGTGCCAGCTGTTTTGGACCCTTAGGGGATTTTTACTACTATTCCTCACTGTTTTGATTTCATATTTGTACTCAGTCATGTTGTATTCTACTGTTTTTATAACTCAGCCATATTTACTCCGTTTTGATATTTTAAATGATATTTTGGGCTGAGCATCATGTTTTACTATTGCCCGAGTGGCATGAGAGACTTCTGACTGAGTGAGGCCGAGGGCCTGTGTTGTGAGGATACTATGGGATCGGGCTGCGCGCCGCAGCAGTGTTATACTGATTCATGATTTTGAGGCCGAGGGCCTGATTTGTTACGCCACGAGGTGGCTTATTGATATGAAGCCGAGAGGCTATTTGATTATGCCACGAGATGGCTTATTATTGCGCTTGGGCCGTAAGGGGCCCCTCCAGGAGTTTGTATAGCCCCAGTGAGTGCGGGTACCCAGTGTAAGTGATATGATATAGCCCGAGGGGCTGTTGTTGTTTCATATTGTTGCCTGAGGGGCTGTTTTTGTTTCATATTGTTGCCCGAGGGCTATTGTTGTTTCATATTGTTGCCCGAGAAGGTGTTCTTGATCCATGTTTTGCCCAAGGGGCGGTTCTTAATTCATATTATGCCTGAGGGGCTGATTACGAGTGATTGCGAGGTAGTTCGAGGGGTTGGTTATGTTGATATTATGCCCAAGGGACGGTTTATGGTACATGTTTTTCCCGAGGGGCTATTACATTTCTATCATTTTTACTCACTGTTTTATCACTTGTTTGAAACTATTGAAAGTTGTTTAAAAGGTTTTACTGAAACTGAGCTTGATTTATGAAGTAAATGGTTTCTGTACTATTTTGAGAAATATACGGTATTTGGTGTAGTGCTATGACGTGAAATTATGTGTTTTCTTACTGCTCAACTTTCATTTACTTTTATTACTTACTGAGTTGGCGTACTCACATTACTCCCTGCACCTTGTGTGCAGATTCAGGTATTTTTGAACCCGGTAGCGAGTGTTGATTGCTCAGTGGCAGAGTCATCGGAGTTAGCAAGGTAGCTGCCCGACGTTCACAACTCTGCTCTTCTCCCTCTTGTCTTCCTTAGACTATTTTTAGTTTATTTTCAGACTCTTCGTCATATTAAGACCTTAGTAGATGCTCGTAACTTGTGACACCTCGATGTCAGGCGGTATCTATTTCTGCACATGTTCTATTTCGCTAAATTTATACTTGTTGGGGATTTATTCTTATAAATGACTTAATTGACTTATTAAATTGTTAAAAAATGAATTTGGGAATTATGTCGGCTGGCCTTGTCTTCACGAGAGGCGCCATCACGACCGAGTCTGGTTTGGGGTCGTGACAAGTTGGTATCATAGCCTAGATTATATAGGTATCACGAGTCATGAGCAGGTTTAGTAGAGTCTCGCGGATCGGTACAGAGACGTCTGTATTTATCCTCGAGGGGCTGCAGAACCTTTAGAAAATTCCACATTTTTGAATTCTTATCGTGTGACATTGATTAAACTTGAAGCATAATTCCTTGAATTCCTTCCACGCATTCATTTGCGCACATGAGTGCTCGATATCTACTGTGCATCGACAGCTTGTGATTCCCTGGATGAGGTGCGAGATGTGATTTCTGTGTGTGATGTTGGGACAGTCTAGAGGACTTGAGGCCGGGTTTTATCTGTGGCTTGAGTACTGAGATTTCAATTGTGTGAGCACGTGCATTTGGGACTTATATGTCCATTTGTGTCCTTATTGGTAGGATTGTGACTGGATAACTATGAGGCGAGTATGATTTGATTGCGAGATGTATTCAGATTGTTCGAATGTGATAAGAAGAGTTTGCTGGAGATGTTGTAAGGACTATTGGGTGTTTGACTTCCATATTGAGTTGACGTATGCCCTCGAGCTATAGTTGTAGAGTGGAGTAGATCTTCATGTTGTGTTATGATTTCGGAAGGGGGGGGGGGTTAAGTGATTGCGTAATAGTATGATTATGGAAGAATGTAGAGAGATACTAGTTTGAGGCTAAGCAGGTGGGTTACCTCCTACGGGGTGTGTCGAGGTTTGTGTGAACCCTATGTTGTTTGTAGCGAGTCCTCTTTTACTAGTGAATTACATGTGCTATAGTTTGAGTTTGGATCAGTATGAGAGTTAGATTGACTATTATGAGGGTGAATGCAAGATTTGCAAATGGTTTGAGGAATTAGATGGGTTGTGTTGCATGAGCTTATGAAGGATTTAGCTTAATCTCATCCAGTTGGGGCAGCTCAACCAGTTTTTGCGGCACAGGCCGATGACAGGCCTGCCTTGTCTTTTAAGGCTTTGCCGAGATTGGATAAGTTTACCTAGCTATTTCCAGTCCATTTCAGTGGTACACCTTCTGAGGACCCATATGATTTTCTAAACCGCTGCCATGAAGTATTGCAGAATATGGGAATAGTTGAAAGCAATAGGGATTGATTTTACTGTGTTTCAGATGACGGATTTCGCCAAGAGGTGGTGGAAAGATTAGGTATTTACTAGACCCGTTATAGTTCCGTCCGAAGATGCGGAGGTATTGAGAAGATCACCCAGTGAATCTTGTAAGGGTGCAACGGACCTTGACGTCTGGTTGATTTATATGAGTTAAAAGGTCAACATTGTGGATTATCGGACGTTGTGACCCATGACTTCGCGCAAAAGGGGGATGTCCACTATCAATGAATAGATCGAATGGTCATGTGTTATATCAGTTTTGACCTGAAATGCATATATATATGGTATTGAAAGTCCCCCCAATAATTTACACATAATTAAGGCCTGAGACATGTAGGGGATAAGGTTGGGACTTGCGGTATGTCTGCCTCTTTAATTATCCAATACTTCAGTATCAAAGGAGTTAGAAAAAAAACCTTTAATTTATTGAAGGTCCGCTTAGTGTGGAAGTCAAGGTTGCAGATTTTGGGGTGCTTCAGAGGAAGTATAATAGTTGACGATCTTCTGGACTATGTAGATCGTGCCAAGATTTATCTTGATGTGGGTATACTTTTGTGATTATTGTACATAATTAGGGGAAAGAGTTACTCCAAAGAAGAATCGGAGAGTATATGAATAAATAGGTTAGCTCAGCAGTGTTGAGTCAACATAGCAAAAGAAGAAATTAGCCGCCGGTGTTTGTGGCAAGCCTATGAAGAGGGAAGACTAGCCAATGCAATACCACCTACTCAGCTCAGTTCTAATAAATATTTTTGAAGGAGTTTGTCTCCTAGATTCTCCGTAATATGTGGTATATGGGGTCTGAACGGTTGTGTCAGGTCACTATGACGGTGTCAGAATATGTCATCAGGTTCAATAAGTTAGCCGTCATACTCCTACTTTGGTTTCTAAGATAGAGAGCGAGTCCACATACTCATTAAAAGACTCAATTATAATCTTGAAATTTAGTAAATCCCAGGAAGCTACGGGTTGATGCTTCATTTCGGCTAGTGGTAGAAATTGCCAAAATGTTAGAATGTGTTCTGGATGAGGAAAAGAGGAAGCTAAGAAGGCCAAGAGGTCTCGAGGTTTTAAAGGATTCATCGGATTCTACTCTAAAACTATAAATCATTATGACAGGGGCTTGGGCAGCCGGCCAGCCCAGTCAATATATCTGATTACTCGGGGTGCTCCAATAAGTTCTTTTAATGCACCACCGCCACGAGGTTCGTATAATGGTTATTCCAGTTATCTAGCATAGACTCAGTATGAGCAGCCAAACCTTCAAAGGGATTGTTATGAATGTGGTAGTACTATGCATATCATGGGAAAATTGTCCTAAACTTGGGAGAAATATATTTTATCAAAGCACTCAGGCTACGTGTCTCATTGCAGTTACTACTCCACTTAAATAACCAGCCAGAGGTAGGGGTCAGGATGTTCAAGGTGGAGGTGAGGCTCTTATAGGTGGAGACCCAACCCGTTGATATATTTTCTATGGTATGGCTGAGGTCGCAACACCAGATGGTGTCATTATACGTACGGTCTTGAATTATTATAACGTAACAATTTTATTAACTTGATTCAGTTCTGAGTATCGAGGCAAGTCATCCTATTGTACTCCACTTATGAGTGAGCTTCGTAATTCTGAAATCTGCTTATGTGAATACTCCTGTTGGGAGATTCGATAGAGATAGTTATGTCTATCATTATATGTTGGAATTTTGTTAAACGGAAAATATTTTGAAAGAAGAAAATTAAATATTCCGATTGGCACGAGGTGCATAATACTTGTGATTCAGAACTGAAGCCGAGAACCTCGCATTTTAATATAATGAGAAATATTTAAACCTGGCTACAAGCTGCGGTGGATGTTATATAAGGATGATGTCCTTGTGGTGAAAAAATGTGTTTACATGCTCCCTTTGTGAAATTAAAATTTGTACTATAGTACTTATAATGGGTCATGCCTATTAGACTTATTTGAAAATTCTTTTATGAATATCTTTGTGCATAATTTGCCAGATTTGTATTGTAATTATTGAGTTTTAGACTACGAGGTGAGTGCCCGGGGATGCAAATTGTTACTCATTAATTCAGGTAAGTAATTAAGAGATCTTCATGCCTCGTTGTTAGTAAACTGGAGGTTTGAAACGAGATTTTGTTAACATGAGGTTAATTGGCGATGTTGTAATCTATTATGAACAACTATTAAGACCAAAGATGTGGTTATGGTCATATATATGACGTGTTTCATGTCAAGATATCATTCTGATAATGCAGTGTTTGTAATGCGGAGATTAGTATTATTGATATATACATTGTGGTGCATTGTTGAGTTGTGGATGTGTTGTTAGGAGTTGTTTGAGTGTTACTCTGATAGGTGAATACTCCCAATTGCAGGGGAGACTCTGCCAAAATTTCTCAAAAATTTGGGAGTTAGAAAAATTTGGGCTATTGAGATGTGCAAAGAAAGAGATAAGTTACATTATGTGTTTGAAGACGGACTCTACTTCTCATTTGAGGACCAATGACCCTAAGTGGGGGAGAATAAAACACCCCGTATTTGATGGGTGCGTATGCACGAGTTGCTATAGCCAGTCGAGACTAATATCATGTGTTGACGTGAAAATCAAACCTTTCTGGAAATGATTGGAGTGTAAGAAATTTGGTCTTCAAGTTTACAAATATGGATAAATGAAATAATCTCAATTAAAATGGTATTGTCAGACTTATGTTGAATGCGGTAATGTGGGATCAACCGCGAATATTTGTGTAAAAGTAAAATCGTCAATTTGGCAACCTGAGAATAATTCTTAGTACGTTCGAGGACAAATGTTTGTTTTAGAAATGGAGAATGTGATGACCCAAAATGTTATCTTTAAATTAAATAATCATCTCAGTATTTTAAGACCTTGAAAAGCGGTATCAATAATTCCTCGACTTGTGTGCGCAGTCCGTATAATTTTCCGGAAGGTTTTCATGTGAAAAATAGATTAAATTGTGAATTAGAGCTTTAAAACTCAACTGAGTTGACTTCGGTTAACATTTTGAGCAAACGAACCCGGATCCGAGTTTTGACCATTTCGGTAGTTTCGTATTGTGATTTGGGGTCATATGTCCGAAATCGAATTCGGAGGTCCGTAGATCAAATTATCGACATTTAATAGAATTTGACTTTTGAACAAACGACCCCGAATTAGATTTTTGAACAAACGACCCCGAATTAGATTTTTGATGATTCCAATAGATTCGTATGGTGATTTCGGACTTAGGCGCATATTCGGATTTGGATTTGGAAGTCTGTAGGATAATTTGGCGCATTTTAGCAAAAGTTGGAAAATAGAGGATTTTTGGAAAGTTTGACCGAGAGTTGACTTTTTGATATCGGGGTCGGAATCTAGTTCTGAAAAATTTTCATAGCTTCGTTATGTCATTTATAAATTGTGTGCAAAATTTGAGATCAATTGGACTTGATTTGATAGGTTTCGGCATCGAATATAGAAGTTGGAAGTTCTTAGTTTAATTAAGCTTGAATTGGGGTGTGATTCACGATTTTAGCATTGTTTGATGTCATTTGAGGCATCAACTAAGTTTGTGTCATATTATGGGACTTGTTAGTATACTTGGTTGCTCTGATGGTAAGCAACCTCCACTTCCAACCAAGAGGTTGTGAGTTCGAGTCTCCCCAAGAACAAGGTGGAAGTTCTTGGAGGGAAGGATGTCGAGGGTCTATTTGGAAACAGCCTCTCTACCCCAGGGTAGGGGTAAGGTCTCGTACACATTACCCTCCCCAGACCCCACTAAGTGGGATTATACTGGGTTGTTGTTGTTGTTGTTAGTATACTTGGTTGGGGTCCCATGAGGCTCGGATAAATTTTGGAAAATTTTGGCGTTTTGAACATAAGCATGTAATGACCCAAAGGTTCATTTTCAGTTATAGAGATCAAAATTTTATTTCGAGCCTTCTGGGATTTTGATAATGAATTATAGGAGAGATCTGGAAAGTTTGGTGAATTTCATCAAGTCGCAATTGGGTTTTTAATGCGAAACATGAGTTAATTGTTTAACGAGCGAAATGGAAATCTCACTAAGCAAATGAGTTTCGAATTGAGTTTCGATTGAAGGACTATGTTCGTATTATTATTTGTGACTCATAGGAACAAGAATCATCGAATTCCGAGCTCGTATGATGGAGTTAGAGCCTTTTTAGTGAAATTAAAGAATGCTGGTGCAACAGATCTAGTGTACACCTTTAGCGACCAGATTTGACCACTTTTAGCGACGGGAAGTGACTTTTAGCGACCAGAATCGGGTTTTTAATGTTGTTTCTGTTTTTAAGCCCATTTTGACGTTTTTGGTGAAAGAACACGGCTTGGGGCGATTTTTGAGCAAGAAATCATGGGAAATCTTAAGGTAAGTCACTTGTAATCATTTCTACTCCATAATATTGAATTATCATCGAATAATCCGACTAGATTACATGTTTTTGAGGTGTAAATTGGAGATTTAGGCCTAGGAATTTGAAAATAAGATTTGAAGATTTGGAAGCCGAATTGTTATCGGAATTTAGTAATTTTGGTATTGTCACACCTCCTTTTTACCTACACCCCCGGAAGGGAGGGTATATGAGGGAGTTTTTTCCAATTTAAAGTGACAATCGAAACATGATTATTTTATTAAAAATTCAGATTCGTCACTTGGGATAATTTATGGTGTCCCAAGTCACCGGTTCAAACCCAAATCGAGGAAAAGATTGACTCTGTATTACAGTCCGCGAACCAGAAATCCGGGTAAGGAATTCTGTTAACCCGAAAGAAGGGTTAGGCATTCCCGAGTTCCGTGATTCTAGCACGGTCGCTCAACTGTAATTATTGGCCTATTATCTGATTTTAGAACATTTTGAACCTATGTGCATTTTAACTTTATAACCGCTTTTATTCATTTTTAGGAAAATTTCAACGTTATACAAAACACGTCTTTGGATCACGCCACATGAACTGCACCGGCAATCCGAGACATATTTTATTTAACGTTGTTAGGATTTCGGATTTGGGTCACATGAAATGCACACCCGAATTTAGGAAGGTAATATTATTAAAATAACACGCCTAAAGCAACTACGCGTTTTTAACTTTGTGAGGGCCATAGAAAATTTGCTAAATGGCACGCCTCGATTTTTAAGGATAAACAAGATTATTTAAACGAGGGCCATGCATTTTTAGGTCTAATTTGGCACGACACGCCTCGATTCTAATTTTAAAAGAGTGTATTCAATTAAAGCCAATCACGGATATTCCTAATTATTTTCCTAAATTTGATATTATTGCCCAGAGTTATGGAGATTAATTATGACCCATGGGTAAGCCTCAAACTGATTCAATCATAATTAAACATTTTCCAAAATCTAACAGATCTCAGTCACTAAAACAAATGCTAACTAATCACTCAAAATAACGCCACTTAATATTACTAAAGAAAAAACAAATACAAAGATACTACATGAAACACTTTTCATCATTTGAACAAACAAACTTTCCATGAAGTAGTTGACAATTAACTCCATGTATTCAAACTCTTCACTTAATCGTGTAATTAAAATCGGATATCAAGCGATATAAAACACACAACATCACACTTTCAACAAAGAAATCGGCGAAGTAGCTTCAACTGGGCTCCAACTGTGTGACAAAATATTTAACAAAACATTAAGGTCAATTAATTAACACAGATCCACGAAAATCATGCAATTATCAGAATTATATTTCACTCATCACAGCTTGAATGATTAAACAGATATCAACATTTAGAGCCGAAATCGAAATCAGAACAACGAACGGACCTCAAAACAAAGCAATTTTTGAATTTGAAAATACTTAACACCGGAAACCTTTGACAGAGACAACCACGACGGAACCGCAAATCTGCCCGAAAACCTCAGATTACGACCTTCGACGAACTCGGAACTCGCTGGAAAACTCAAATTAAACCAAAACTTGCCGGAAATAAATGGAGGACGTTTAGGGTGGGGTCTTTCTGGTGTTCTCTATTTGACGAAGAGAGCCGGGGTCATTTGTGCGAGTTGCTGCTGCTGGGTTCTTGGGGGTGTCGATGAGATGGATATCCGATGGGGTTGGGTCTGTGAAGAAGACGAGGAGGGGGGGGGTCTGTCCCTGTTGAAAAGTTGCGCTTGTCAGCCCCCTTTTCAGATGCCTCTTTCCTTTTTCTTTGATTTTGTTTTTGCCTAGATCTCTCTTCAGGCGTTCTTTTCTATCCCCCATAGCTCATTGTAGGCATTACCTATAATATAGGTCTAGATTTTAAGTGTATTTTTGTGTATTTGCCAATTAGTCCCTAGGTCCTTTTGTGTTAAGTCCTTAGGGCCTTTTTATTTATTTTTGTATCCATTTTCGCACTTGTTTTATTTCACTAAATTTATACTTGTTGGGGATTTATTCTTATAAATAACTTAAATTGACTTATTAAATTGTTAAAAAATAAATTTGGGAATTGTGTCGGCTGGCCTTGACTTCACGAGAGGCGCCATCACGACCGAGTCTGGTTTGGGGTCATGACAGCCTCTTAGAGAGAAAGTGCGGTTGTGGGCGGTTCCAACTTGACGAATTACCATGCCCACGCGTTTGGGCTGTCTTGAAGAGCAAGTTTCTAATGCCAGAAGATTATTGCTCGGATTATTACAAACCAAAGTATGTTGAATGAAATAAGAGGTACCGGTGTATCCGCTGCCTGACCAAAATGAATGGAATGTACCAGCACATATATCAGAGGAAGTTATCTTACCACCCAAATGAAAAAGACTTCCTGAAAGGCCAAAGAAGAAGCGCGATAAGCCGTTCAGTGAATCGTTGCAGAAGAAAAATCAACATTCGTGTAGCATATGTGGGCAGGAAGGACATAATAAGCGTACTTGTAGAAATTCTCCACGTAGGACTTAGTTCATGTTCTGACTTGTATTATTGCAATAATGATGTGTCATAGATTCCGGTGACATTTTGTAATAATATATATTGATTTGTTGGTGTATTGGATTATTGCGTGATGATTTCTTTCTAGCAGTTACAAAAAATATAATTTAGTAAACTGCTTAATACATACTGCATTTATATGTTGAATAAATATGTATACACACAGGTTTGGTTATATATGAATACATAATTACAATTTGCTGAATACATGTGAATATAAAATGTACTACACATACAATACAATCTGAATACATTTGAACACTTATAAATACAAAATGCAGTATGCATACATTAATCCACATCATATATTTAAATACATGTGAATATAAAATGCAGTACACATACAATACAATCTCTTGAATTTAACTCAAAACATGATGAATATACAACCTGCTGAATAATCTGAATACATATATACATATTAATACAATCTGCTAAATATATTTGAAAAATGTATGTGTATACAAAGTGCAGAGCAATCTCCTGAATATATTTGAATATATGTGAATATAAAATACATGATACATACAAAATGCAGTTAAAGCCTGCTACATATATCTAAATACATATATACATATGAATACAATCTGCTAAAGGATTATTTTTAGAATACTGATGAATTCATATTGTATATATACATCTGCTGAATACATATAAATACAAACTGCTGAAAAGTAACCGCTGCACAAAATATTGAAGCAACATGAATATTTGAAATTATAAACTGTTGAATAAACATTGTGGATACAATGCATAAAGTGAAAATATAAGTTTTTCTTAATAGAACACCATCTTTAACAAAAAAAAATATTCAAAAAACTATATTCACATAAAACTATCTTCCAAAACTATATTCACCGAAAACTATTCTAAAACTATCTTCATAGAAGTGTCCAAATCCATGAATTTCCTAACAATCTCTGAGGGTGCTTCGTTCTCGCTTATGGAATCAACGTCTATCTTCGCATAGCATAGCCCCAAAGGAGGGCACCATATCTTTGACAGAGTAAATTGGCATCAAATGTTGTTTGTGGAACCAAACCAAAAGTGCTCAGATACTCCATATGCCATGACATGCAACCCACAATCCCTGAAAATATAGATTGACAAAATTAAAAATAATTCATATTATTAGTTTTATAAATGATACAAGTAAGAGGATTGGTTACATACATACTTCCAGAATTTTGTTGAGGCAGATTCGAAATGAAAACAATATCAAAGGGATCAGTTTGTGCCTTGTCATTATATGCTGAGTCACGAGACCAATCTATGCCTTGCTTATCTCTGTAAAAATCACCGATCGATAGATACATAGGTACAATCTTAGCAAGCTTATCTATCTCAGAACCCACATAGGCATCATGACTTGCTGATCTGTATGAGTCATATACTTTGATACATCTCTCCTTAAATGAGACAACTGTCAATATCCAATGAAGTTTGTCCTTCAAGTTGACTGGTATCAAGACATTGTCAACAGTCTGCCATGGTACATTAGCTAGCAATCTGTAGCCCCTTATATACTCATATACGACATTTTCTTCTTTGGCTACACTTGCATTACTATCTGTATCAGCATACCTGTCTAAAATTTCAACAATTCTTGTCTTGAATATACAATCAACAGTTGTATACTTGAAGGTAGTGGTTTGGCTGTACTTGCCCTTCTTTCTCAGGTAGTAAAATATAACATCAGTATGCTATATATAAAATTGAATACATAGCGTCAATTTATTGAATGAAATCAAGGAAAACAAACTTCATTAAAGAAGCCTTATATATACATGTATTGTATGTTGAAGAAAATAATTATAGAAGGCAGTACTGCCTGAAACCAATTGAATATAGTGTGTACAGTTAAATACATACTGCTGAATACATTTGAGTATTTAATATTGCATACAGTTAAATACATACTAATAACTATAAATCTGCTCTGTATCAGTCATTCATTAAAAAACTAATGGAGAAAACATACAACTTTTAACAAGTTTCTAGATAAAACAGTGAAACAAATAGAAATATGAATACATTTAGATATATTGAATATACAGAAGTCATTGAACTAAAACAACAACAATAGAAAATACTGTCCCAGGAACAGTGAATACAATATTTAACTGTATTTCTATCAATGTAGAATACATCTCTCTACATCCTAGGAAGAATGAATACAATATTTAACCATATTTCTATTAATATAGAATACATTTGTCTACATACCAGATGTAAAATATAAGTACGATGAATTCGGGATTTGTATGTCACTAACAAAATTGTGAAATATACAATTAGACAAACCAAATAGAGAAATATGAATTACACTGAATTTAGAAGGGTTATATCTTCATTGTCATTCCATAGGTTACCGTCAAATGAGAGAAGGTAAAACTATTTTTTTTAAGTGACTTGATCAACTCTAAAATCCAACGGTATAGACAGTATTGACTTATTTTTCTTGTAATAGTCTTCCATATCATTTCTACAAGAAATTGGAAAAACATTATATCCACATAAACCATATTATACATATCGGAAAAAAAGCTTACTTTTGATCATGTTTAGTAAGAAGACCATCACGAACCCATTTCTCGTATTCCTGAATGACTAGTATAGGACGTGGCCTCGATATTAAATCATCTTCAAAGGGGTATTTTTTTTGTCAAATATGGGAGTCAACTTTACCGAGGTGCCTATAGTTTATGAAAATCATTAATAGAGACATTTAATTATGGATATCATGGGGAAATAGATCATAACTTTATAATACATATTTTTTGTATAATAATTTACTAATTAAATCACGTCCGATTGACCTCAAACATTTCACACAAGTCATAAATGACACCACGGACCTACTCCAACTCTCGGAACCCCATTCGCAGCCTCGTATCCACAAATCCACTTTCGGTCAAACTTCTAAAATTTCAACTTTCGTTATTTCAAGCCTAATTTAACTACGAACATCCAAATCACTATCCGAACACGCTCCTAAGTCCAAAATCACCCAACAGAGCTAACAAAACTATCAAAACTCTATTCCGGAGTCGTGTACACATAAATCAACGTCTGGTCAAACTTTTCAACTTAAGTTTTCAACCTTGATACTAAGTATCTCAACTCACTCCGAAACCTCTCCGAACCCGAACCAACTACCCTGGTAAGTCACATAGCAGCTATAAAGCATAAAATAAGAAGTAAATGAGAAAATAGGGCTACAACTCTCAAAACGACCGACCGGGTCGTTATAGGTACCCTAGCCCGAGTACTATTCTTGGTACTCTTTCGGACCCTAACAATGACCCTCTTTTTCTTGGCCTCGAATGGAGCATCCGAGGATCTAGAAGGTCCCTTATTCTATATTTTTTTCTCCTCCTTATTCACAACAGCCTCAGTGGAAGGTTGTCCTAAAGCAAAGGGTTTTGCAGATGCGGACGAAGCCTCTTCCTCGTCCACCACCCGAAGTTCAGTGGTCTTGGGCAAACCTGTCAAAGGAAGAAGGGGACTTAGTCAAATGATAGTAGAATGAAAAGGAAGTTAAATAGGTGGATAAAGGACACTCACCATGGGAACGAGCCTCCCACTTTCCTTTTGAAAGTTTGCGTCACTTGCACTCATAATTTGTTAATTGTTTGCAGATCCTCTGGGCCCACTCCTTGAAAGGGGGGCTGCATTAGGAACTTGGGCTAACTCTGCACAACGAGAAAGTTTGGACGATGAGAATGGAGAATAAAATCGAAAAATTATTTTAACTACTTAAGAGGAGATGAACTTACGTTTTGAGTTCCACTTCATGGGGAACGATAAGAAATCAGAGGGAATGAGTTCCTCGATCTTTACCTGGACAAATCTCTAATGCCAGCCTCGGTCCGTGTCTTCGTCAATGCTCGAGAAGGGAGCCTATTTTGCCCATTGGGCAAGCTTGATTAACCCTCCTCGAGTGATTCGAGGGTCGTAAATGCGAAGAATGTGGTCTATAGTGAACCGAGGCTCCTCCATGTTATTCATAAAATGACGAAAGAGAATCACGATCCTCCAGAAAGATGGATGGATCTGCCCAAGGTAGACCTCACACCTTTTGCAAAAGTCGAGGACCAGCGGGTCTACCGGGCCAAGCGTGAAAGGGTATGTATAATCGCTTAAGTACCCCTCCAGGACATTAGGACCTGGGATGACAATTTCCTTGCCTCCCCACTTGCAGTCCTCCCGGTCTGTCGGGAGCATGTCTTCGAATAGAGAAGATATACCTCCACGCCTCCTTATCGTGATCCCCTTGTTTAGAGGCCTTTTTGACCTTAAAATCATTGTATGTAGAACAACTTCTGGGAATAAAGTCCTTCAGGGGAGATTCAGGGGCCGCTACCAGCAAGGTCGCTTCGATGTCAGCAGCCGGAGTGGCAGTTGAAGGAGCAATAATTTGAGGCACGGACTTTGAAGTTTTTGCTATCAATGGGAATATGAAGATTTAAAGGCAGATATGAAGGTTTAAATATGGGTATGAAGATTTGAAGGTCAAACTTGAAGATTCAAAGATGAAATATAAGGATTTAAAAATGGGAGATGAAGAAATGAATATATGAAAAAGAATGTATGAAGATTTGAAGGAATTATGAGCATGTAAAAAGTTCGGGGTTAGCTTAAGAAGTTTTTAAATCGGAAAGTAAAAAAGTGAAAAAAAGCCCGAAGCTTTTATAAGAGAAAGGTAATTAATACGTGACGTTTCGCATTTGAGGATGGTCAACCGACGACTGACACATGTTCGAAGTCAGAAAGACACGACTGACGGGACGTTTGACTGACTTGTCGACCCGATTGTAGAATACGAAAGAAGGAACTGGGGTCAGTTAATCACTTCTCGTCGTTTCGATGAATCTACTCTCCGAAAAGTGGGAGGACTATTTGTGTACAGGTAAAATTGAGGATAAAGTTACCCCCAATTTCCCAGTAAAGAAACAAAATGGAAGCACGATCTGACATGACCTTGAGTAGAGCCGAGGAGTTCCATGTCTCAGAGCTCGGGGAAGATGAATGATGCACCCGGGACAGGATACAGCTTAGCATCGGGTCCGAGCAGAGCGAATGACCGAGCCTAGGGGAAAAATGGTTAGACACGATAAGCGGGGAGCCGTAATATCCGACCTCAATCGGATGTTACAACGCAAATCTCGCCCGGTATCAACTACAAATCAACGTTTACTGGAAGAAGAAGATTTTTACCTTATTTAGACTTGTACTAGGATTGAAACTCCCCTAATATATAAATGGGAGAACCTTTCTATTTATCAAACACTGTTGGTACGCATATCAAAGCAATAAAATTAATTTTTGTTCTCTAGCTACTATTCATAGTGCTCTTCAGTTGCTTATTTATCTAGTTACAACCGAGCCTGTCTCGAGGATTCAACTAGTGTCAATTTTCAGTGGTCATCCAAAAGCCAGGCTTAATTGCCTATCACATTTGGTTTAATCATTTTGTTTCTCTTTACTTTAATTATTTTCTATTCATAGATCATTCATGTTAAATTAAATCACGTATCTTTTAAACCACGTACAAATTTAATTGTTACTCATTTTGAGGGTAAACAAGACAAATAATTCAAAACGCTAGTTGCTTTTAGGCACGTTCCAAATAACATGACTATATATACGTTTACGTAATATAGTTGTGATCCATAAATTAAAAAGCAAAGCACGCGTTCTCGCGGCTTGACAAAAATCCTTACAATAATAATAAATATGTCTTTAATTATATACAAATGGCATGATTTTTGACACACGAACAAAACAAATACACGTATGCGTGAAATGTTCAAGATAACTTCCATAAATACACTAATCAAGCAAACTAAAAACGGAGAAAGGCATAAATGCATAAAATCACTAGATATTCAAATTAGTTAAGCCACGTTTAAATTAGTTAAAAGACCGTGATAAAACAACGAGATTCAGGGAGTGCCTCACACCCTCTCCCTAATTAAAAGAGGTCGTTATCCGATCTTTTGTGTTCGCAGACCATAACTAGAGTCAAAACTTTTCTTGATTAGAAATTAAATAAAAAGCAACCTAAAACACGGAAAACATTCAATTCTAAATGGCAACTCCTACAAAATAATAAAATAATTTCTTTTCAAATAATATCATTTTAATTGAAAAAATTTCAATCCCCAAAAAAGGATATGTGACATTCATAACAGTGGAGTTTCACTCTAAGAAGACAAAATAAAATATTGAAAAGTCAAAATTGTACTAGTGGAGAAATTTCATTTGGAGATACTTATCAAACCAAAACCCATACAATATCCTCCACTGAACAAGGCTTGTATTTGGTTTGCTTTTTGATCATATAAAACCGGCCTCCCCAGAAGGCTTTCTTTAGTTAGGATCAAATCAAAATGGAAAGTATAGTAGGAGGAGGAAACAAATACAGAGATTACTTGAGTGAAGAAGAGGTCAAAAACACAAAATGGAGAAATGGCCCTCCTACCTATGATGTTGTTGACAAGCTTTTTGAAGAAGAAAGAACTCATGTATGTTTTCATGTTCTATGCTTATTTATTTATTTATTTATTTATTTTGGTTTTCTTTAGGTAAAAGTGCATTAACACGTTTGAAGAAAATAACATCATTAACTGGATTTAATTTAGAAGTTTATTTTTATACTAGTACTGTAAGATACTGGATTTGCCTCTTTATTTTTAGGTATGGCCTGAAGGATCACTTGAAGAGAAAGTGCAGAGGCTATTGAAGACTTGGGAAATGGAAATGGTCCACAAGACAGATCCTAATGACTTCAAAACTGTTGATCCAAAAGTATACACAAAGAGTGTCAATGGTACTCTTCTGTCAAAGTTTCTCCATAATATCATTGTGCAGGGTAACCTAATTGGAAGACTTTATTTCGGGTGAAATTCGAAAATAGCTAGATTTACAAGTGATAATTGAAAAATAGTCAAAGTTTCAGAAGTAATCGAAATTTATCCACTTTTCATGTAAAGATAATTCTGAATGAAAATATTGTTCAAAATCCGGAAAATATTCCAGCATAATATGCTGGAAGTTCATACACATGTGCACCAATCTCCAGTATATTATGGTGAAACTTTCTTTATTGCAGCAAAATAGTGGTTATTTTTCAATGACTTTACAAACGTTAGTTATTTTTATTACTAGTCCAAAAACTGGCTAGCCGGTGCTATTTTCACCTTTATTTCTTACTATTAAAAACTTCCAGTGTGAGAGAAACTAAAATTTTATAAGATAGGACCTGTTTAGGAGTGAGGCATAATTGCTGTTATTTTTATTATTTATTCTACTAGTTCTTTTATTGCTGCCTCTCAAGGTCGTTTGAGAGAATTTACAATAACACTATTTTTAGGCAGGAAAGGGTTGACACCAGAAGAAAATGCAAAACTTGGTGGTGGCTATAATACATTCCTTCAAACGTCATTGCCAGAGAGTGTTCGAGTCTACAACCCTGATGAGGAAACATTTGAATCATCACAGAAAATTTTCAGATCCATATTTTTACGAGGATTCGCGATTGAAATCCTACATGTTTATTCAGGACCACCAGAAATAGTGTACAAATTTAGGCATTGGGGTCACATGGAAGGTCCATTTAAAGGGCATGCTGCTACTGGTGAACTTGTAGAGCTCTTTGGGATTGGCACTTTTGAAGTACTTACCAGAAACCATCTTCATTTTTAAGTCTTTATGCTATTTATTCCTTTTTAATAGTAATATTTTGTGAAATAATTGAATAATTTTTGAAACAGTTGGACAAAGAGAGTAACAAGATCGTTAAGGCAGAGATGTTCTTTGACAGAGGAGAATTGCTTGGAGGCCTGGTGAAAGGAGAAAGCAATGGTGAATTGGCATTGGCTTCTTCAAAATGTCCTTTCATGAAATAAGCAAGTTGTGCTTATTCCCAACATAATGACTATCAAAATCCATCCTTTTGCACTTTGAAATATTTGTTGTTCTAGGAAGAGCATTCTAATTAGCTTGCTATTTTGCCATATTTGTTCATCTTTTTAAGAGAAAGTTTATATATTCTAGCTGTTCACAACATACTAAGAATTGCAGTTATTTGTCACCCAAAAAATAATGAGGAGAATTTTCATTAATTTTTTTTATAATAATCATGTTACTTTCCCTTTGAATAAGAGAGAAAAAAAAGAGTAAGTGATTTCTAAGGATAATTTATAGGGGTGCTTATTGGGCGGATAATTATACTTAACAATTCGGCTTAATGGTTATCGGATTATAAATGGAGTAATCCGCTAGCCATCCAATAAGACAACTGGCAGATTAGTATTGAATTAACAGTTATCGGACGGTTATCGGGCAGCTTATTGGCTAAACCAAATTTTTTTTTTGAACAATCATTCAATCAATACCAAGACTACACATACTATCATTACACATATTAACCAAATTTGTAAAACCAAAAAAACACATTCGTTCAGTAATCAATCAAACTTTCAAAAGGACATTCATTCATAATCAATCAAAAGGCAAAAGCTTCAGCCTTCGTCCTCAAAGCTCTGATGCTTAGGATATGCATTCAAATCGGTTTATCGATAAATCGAATCGATTATTTGTTATCGGTTTATCGATATCCGTTTATCGATTTATCGATTTCGATTTCGAAATTTTTCTTATCGAGTTAGCGATTTCGATTTCGATTTTGTCCTCTTCGATTATTGATTTATCGATAAATCGATAAGATATACTAAAAAGACAAATATACCCTTATTCTATAATATCTTTTCCTCTACCCTAAGTCCCTAACCCTATTATGCTGCTAGCTAGCCAATGGAAATTCACTCGAGTCCGGCCTTACTGGAGACCGGTGCTATTATAATAAGCATGGAATTCCAGAAGAATTGGAAATAACGAACAACAATTCTGTTACGTCCAATTGAAGCTCATGAGGAATTAGCCAGCCATATTTCCGAATCGATGAAGATCAACGAGAACAAGAAGAAAAGAAAGAAAGTGAAATTGAGGTTTTTGGGTTCAGTACAAGACGTTGTTAATCGAGGAAGGTACGTATATTTTAATTAATTTTATTGTATTGCTTAAGATAGTTAAATAATATATTAATTGCTTGACTTGTTAATATATATTCTTATTAGATTTATTAATCTTGGCAAAGAAGCTTCCACCGACGATGTTTGCTAGAGTTTGTTAGCTGCTATGTAAGTTCTCCATTTTAAATAATATACTTGTAAAAGAATGTGATGTATTACAAAGTTCTTAATATTTTTCTTAATTTCTTCCAGGTTTAAAGGTTAGGACTTTCAGCAAGGGATACCACATTTAAGGAATGATCATATTTAAAGCTCAAGGGAATGAAGTTCAAATTAATGGAAAACAGAATTAGCCGTGATGATGCATTTTATTTTATTTTTTTTGTTTTTTTATATCGTTGGAGTGTTGGTGGCATACATTTGATCCCTTACTTTAGTTTCGTTGCATGTGCTTGTTGACACAATTTTTATGTTATAAACGGTGTTCGTCTTATTTTAGCTTCTTTTTGTCCATATTAGTTAGGCGTGTTTATAACAATATACTTTCCGTAGAATCCCGCAAATTTGCTTATTGGTGTAATCGATAACCGAATCGATAAGCCCCAAAAATCGATAAATCGAAATCGAAAAAAGCGAAACCTTATTGAAACGATAACGATAAGCATATGTACAAATCGATAATCGATAAATAATTATCGATAAGAGTCAAAATCGAATCGAAAAATCGAATGCACACCCTTACTGATGCTTAACTTAGCTAGAAGTTGTAGTTCGATTCTGTAATATGCAAATGGATAATGTTCGATTCTGGCATGTTTCTTTATCATGAGAAGTGATGTGGAGGTCCGGAATAAGGTTGTATTCAATGTGAAGTATATTGCCGGCATCCAGGATGTTATTTAAGTGGCTATGGTGGTCAGATGTTATTGCATCGTGCAATTGAGTTGTGTGGAGCAGCGTGTGATTGTATTCTGGATTGGAATTTGGCTTGATTCAGCTTGTCAAGGCTCATGTAGTGTGATGACGTGGAGTTCGGATCCGATGATGAGTTTCAGATGTTGAGGTTTGGGTTCTGTTCTAAGGTTATGGGCTAAGGAGGAGATGAGATCTTCAGTTAAGTTGCATTGTCAATTCTGCTTAGGTTGGGTGATGGGGAAACACCCCGGGTGTATGTATGGTGAGCTCATGCAGTGGTTCGATGTCTTTAAAATGACTCCGGGCACGTTCGAGGACGAACGTATGTTTAAGTGGAGGAGGATGTGACGACCCGACTGGTCGTTTTGAGTAATTGCGCTTGATTCAGTAGTTTGAGGTCTCGAGCAGCTTCACATTAGGTATATCTACTTGTGTGCACGGTTGGATTCAGTTTCCGAATGAATCGGAGTTGAATTAGAAGAAGGAACCTAGTTTTGGAAGTTTAAACAGTGAAAATTTGACCAGAATTGGACTTTTGAATAAATGGCCCCGGAATGGATCATGGGTGATCTCAATAGCTTCATATGGTGATTTTGGACTTAAGCGCGCGTCCGGATTCGGATTTGGAGGTCCGTAGGGTAATTTGAGGTGTTTCGGCGAAAGTTGGAAAAGTTGAAGTTTGGAAAATGAAGAAGTTTGACCCATAGTTGACTTTTGTGATATTGGGGTCGGAATGCAATTCCGAGAGTGGCAACAGCTCCGTTATGTCATTTTGGACTTGTCTGCAAAATTTGGCGTCATTCCGGGTTGAATTGATAGGTTTTGACATGAGTTTTGGAAGTTAGAAGGTTTAAAAGTTCTTAAGTTTTATTTTTGGTGCGATTCGATATTTCGGCGTTGTTTGATGTGATTTGAGACCTTGAGCGAGTCCGTGATAGGTTATATGACTTCTTTGTGTGTTTGGACGGGGTCCCGGGGGCCTCGGGTGTGTTCCGGGTCATTTTCCCTTGTTTTTGAACTGCTGTTTTCTGCTTCTGGTATCCTCTTTCGCGATCGCGAACCGCCTTCCGCGTTCGCGAAGCTTTGTTGCTGACCACCTGAAAATCCTTCTTCGCGTTCGCGTTTTGAGCCTCGTGTTCGCGAAGCTCTGCTTCATCCCTCGTCGTGTTCGTTTCCCCCGCTCATGCGTTCGCGTAGCTATGTTGTTCCACTCTTCGCGTTCGCGTACTAGTTCACGCGTTCGAGAAGAGCAATCTCTGGTCCATAATATTTTCCTTCTTCGCGTTCGCAAGCGTGCTGTCGCGTTTGCGAAGCACAACTGGGCAGCCTACATTTTTTTCTTCACAAACGCGATACTCCCTCCGCGTTCGCGATGCTTTAATACCTGGGCAGAATAAATAGTACTCTATTCCGAGGGTTTGCCATTTTCACCATTTTTGGAGTTCTAGAGCTCGGTTTTGGGCGATTCTTTGTGGAGTTTTCAAGCAAAACAATTGGGTAAGTGTTGTTCACCTGGAATTGATTATATTCCATGAATTTATCTTTATTTTTATCATTTAATTTGTGATTTGGGTTGAGTAAAATGTTGGTTTTTGAAGAAAATTCCTAAGATGAAAAATCGTGATTTGAGGGACCAAATGGTATCGAAATTTAATAAATTTTGTATGGTTGAACTCATATTGGAATGGGTATTTGGATTTTGTAAAATTTGTCGGGTTTCGAGCCGCGGGCCCGGGGGTCAACTTTTGGACCAATTTTTGGATTTTGTTAAAGATTGAGACTTTATGATCTGGAATAGTTTCTTATGTGTTTTATTTGTGCTTTGAAGTTAATTTGGTTAGATTTGAGAAGTCTGGAGGTCAATTCACCGAGAAGTGCATTTAGAGTATCGGTTTGTCGTCTTTGAGGTAAATATCTTGCCTAACCTTGTGTGGGGGACTTCCACTTAGGAATTGAGTTTTCTATGCTAATTGTAGTCTGTGCATGCGAGGTGACGAGTGTGTGCTCGGACTTATTTGTGGGAAATATGCTCTAGGGTTCTTAAGTCCTTATGTTCAATATATGAAGAGTATTCCATTAGGATTGAGTTTAACAATTGCTTAATTGTCTCTATATGCTCCATATGATGTTGCTAGCTTTCCTCGAATTCCTACCTGTTGCATTGACCCTTAATTGCCTTAGTTGAAGTGATCGCCTTCCTTATTGTTTTGATACTTCTTGATTGTGAGTTCCTCTATGACTTCGTACAAATAGGTTACATGCCCAATTGTTGTGATTACCGGTGTAGTTATCACGTGCTTGTTATGTCTTGTTATTTAGTTGAGGTTTCATTGTGAAGTTAATTATCGGTACAAATTTGGTTATAGCTGATTCCCTTGCCGTGACATATTTAATCCTTACCGTTGGTTCCCTTGTCGGGATGTGTTTACTCTTGTTGTTGACTCCTTTGCCGAGATATGGTTGTTTCCTTATTATTCCCTTGTCGGGATTTTTTTGTGATTAGTATTGATTGTATATTAAATGGATCGGGTTGCACGCCACAACAATATTATATGGATCGGGTTGCACACTGCAATAATATTATGTGGATCGGGTTGCACGCCGCAACAATATTAAATGGATCGGGTTGCACGCCGCAATAGTACTATATGATTGAGATCGGGTTGCACGCCGCAATAGTACTATATAATTGGGATCGGGTTGCGCGCCACAACTAGAAAGAATAAAAGTGAATATTGACTCTTATGGCGAGAACAAGAGTAAAAGCACGAAGGTTGGTGTCGTGCACTTTCTGCTGTTGTGTTTATTTGTTGTTATCAATCCACGTGTTTAAACTGTTTAAATTCCTTTATTGATGTGATCCTTTGTGTTAGAACCTACAATATTTTCAATACCTCACCGTATTTGTGTGTGTGTGTATATATATATATATACACCAATACTTCAAACTTCAATAATTGTTACAGCCGTAATTCAATTAGTTTCTCAATTATACCCATTAAACCGTTTGTGGTCGTATTTTACTTAAGAAGGAATTTCTACTAAGTTTTAAGTTATTAAATCTCATGTTAAAGGTAATAATCCATTCAATATTGTATTTTTAAATTAAAAGGGGTACTTTCTTTACTCAAATGATTTCAAAAGAAACAAATTTCACCTTTTCTTGCTAGCTTTCCCAATTAGTTTAGGAATTGAAATTTTACTGATATTAGGTAAATGAGACTTCTTGGACATATTGAGTGCATTATGCGAACATTATGTATTGTATAGCATGTGGATTCTGTTGTTAAAAGCGAAATGGAAAAGATGGGGGCACAAGGTGCCATGTGTGCGGAAGATTCGAAAGTGAAGATTATGATATGAGAAATTGAGAATTGAGATGATCGGGATTGTGTATTAGACATGATGTGATTGATTGAGTGGGAAATTCCTTCTTTAATTGAATACACTTTTACTTGTCTTTGTTCTTGTTATGTCAGTGTTGCTTTACTTGGTTATCTGATTTACTTGGTTATCGTTTGGTACTACCCACGTTCTCCTTTATTGTTCTTACTGTTGTATTTGATTTCTTTCTGCTGTTAATATTATCTCGTTATCTTTATCGCGATATTTTATTATCATATCCTGTTCATTTCATTTGACCAGTAGGTATCTTGACTGTTCCTCGTCACTACCCCACCGAGGTTAGTGTTGATACTTACTGGGCACCACCGTGGTGTGCTCATACTACACTTCTGTACATTTTTGTGTACAGATCCGGGTATTGATCGATAGTAGCTGTGCGGGTCGTCGTGGTGGAGACTCACGGTAACCTGTTGCTGCGTTCGCAGGCCTCAGAGTCACTTTCGTTTGTATTTACGTTCCATTGATTCCTTCTCGTTCTGGAACCGTGTTGTATTTATTTTGTATAATTACTTTTAGAAATGCTTATGACTTGTACCACCAGTTTTGGGAATTGTGATTTATTGAGAGTTATTTAATTTGAAATTAGTAAATATAAATGTTATTTCTGTAAATGTTAGGCTTATCTAGTTTAGAGACTAGGTGCCATCACGATTCCTTCGGAGAGATTTTGGATCGTGACAAAAAGTCGGAAGCCGATCCCCAATATTTTAATGAATTTTATTGAGAAAATTCAATTGGTGCATTTTTTTATAGTTTAAAAGAAAGAAAACATGATTAAATGTTATTGTTAACGGCCGCCGTTAATCCTTATCTGCCACTTTTAATTCTTGTGGCAAGTATAGGATATGAAATGCATCTTCGTCGTGAGTTAGTTTATGATACACATGGAGTGAATCTGAAGGTCCATTGAAGATTACTTGACAAAATTCTACTGGACTGGATCTTTTTCCGTCTGGGAAACCGCAGGGCTAGATACTCCTAGTCAATCACCTACCCCCTTTTTATTATTTTTTTGGATTATGGAAAATTCACAACTAGGTTCGATGAACCTTCCTTGATTCAAACTGGTCATCTTCGTCTAATTTCTTTATTTTAATATATCGGATTAGGGGTGGCAAATGGACGGATCAGATTGGATATGAGACGTATCGAAAATGAGTATTGAAAGAACGGATAAATTATTCGATCCGACTCATATTTAATACGAATAAAAAAGGAGTTAACCGATGGATAATATGAGTAATCATATTATCAATGGCTTCTTGAATATGATTACTCTGGGGAAAATTCATAGTATCCCAAACTTGAAGAACACTCAATTTGAGGCTTAACAAATATAAAAGTTAAACACATTAATTATCTATTTTCTAAATGAATTATACGGTTCTTATCCATATTTGATCCATTTTTAAAAAGTTCTCTATCCAACCATTTTTTTTAGTAATATGGGTGATTAACTATTTTATATCACAATTGTCCAGCTAGTTTTCCTTTTTTTCCCTTTTCAAGAAAGAATCTTAGATGGGCGAACCGCAATAGTATGGGGCCGCGGGAAGAACATAATTGTAAGAAGACAACTACTAAAACTTAGATTTGTAAAAATAAATGATGAAAAACTCAATCTAGTACTAGTGGATAATATTTTATTTACAGGTATTAAACCCTATCCTATATTGAACTCTGCACGTTATTTCCACGATACATCCATAGAATATGTTTTTGTAGTTGATTAATTTGAAGCCAAGATTTGTCGTTGGTTAGCTTTTTGAGCATATAAAATCCCCCTTGAAGTTGAAGGCTTCTTAGTTAGTATCAAAACAAAATGGCAAGTTTAGTAGGAGGGGGAGACAAATACAGAGATTACTTGAGTGAAGAAGAGGTTAAAAACACCAAATGGAGAAATGGTCCTCCTACCTATGATGTCGTCGATAAGCTCTTTGAACAAGAAAGAACTCATGTATCTTCTCTTTTTTCAATACATCTTAGATACTCTTTTGATTGATTCCAAGAATGTCTCGAGATTTAAGATGATATAACTAGTAAATATGTTCTTCCTTATGCTTATTATTGTACAAGTAGCTACTTGATTTACTATGAACTTTCACTGTCATCCGACTTTAACAAGAGATCTAATAGGGTGATTGGTTCATGTGTTATTTGTTTATTTTAGTTTTTTCAGTAAAAAGTGAATTACCACGTTTAAAGAAAAAAATAATCATTCATTAGTACCCAAATTTAGAAGTTTAACATTATAATAGAAAGTGGATTTACCTCTTTACTACTTAGGTATGGCCTGAAGGATCACTTGAAGAGAAAGTGCAGAGGCTGTTGAAGACTTGGGAAATGGAAATAGTCCACAAGGCAGATCCTAATGACTTCAAAACTGTTGATCCAACTAAGTTCAAGATTAGTATCAATGGTATACTTCTGTCACAGTTTCTCTTATTGTTAAAATATTAGTCGTACCTAATTGTAACCCTTTATTTCTTAATTTAGCACTATATTGTCCATGAGGAGAAGGGGTAGGTGTGATTTTCTTTTCCTTGTTCCTTTATTGCTGTGTCTTTCAACCCAATGATTTCCCTAAATACATTATGAATTTAACTTGTATACACTAACAATATAAAGAATTT
This sequence comes from Nicotiana tabacum, assembly GCF_000715075.1. Lineage (NCBI taxonomy): Eukaryota > Viridiplantae > Streptophyta > Magnoliopsida > Solanales > Solanaceae > Nicotiana > Nicotiana tabacum. The sequence continues at coordinate 82,209,365 of NC_134095.1, forward strand.
AATAGGCAGGAAAGGGTTGACACCGGTAGAATCTGCAAAGCTCGGTGGTAGCTATAACATATTCCTTCAAACATCATTGCCAGAGAGTGTTCGAGTCTACAACCCTGATGAGGAAACATTTGAATCATCACAGAAAGTTTTCAGATCCATATTTTTACGAGGATTCGCGATTGAAATCCTTCATGTTTATTCAGGACCACCAGAAATAGTGTACAAATTTAGGCATTGGGGTCACATGGAAGGTCCATTTAAAGGGCATGCTGCTACTGGTGAACTTGTAGAGCTCTTTGGGATTGGCACTTTTGAAGTACTTACCAGAAACCATCTTCATTTTTAAGTCTTTATGCTATTTATTCCTTTTTAATAGTAATATTTTGTGAAATAATTGAATGATTTTTGAAACAGTTGGACAAAGAGAGTAACAAGATCGTTAAGGCAGAGATGTTCTTTGATAGAGGAGAATTGCTTGGAGGCCTTGTGAAAGGAGAAAGCAATGGTGAATTGGCATTGGCTGCTTCAAAATGTCCTTTCATGAAATAAGATCCATCATTTGCATTTAGTTGGAAAAATTTGTTGTTCTAGTAAGAGGTTCAGAAGTGTATTTTTCACTTTGAAGACTATTGTTTCTTCAATATCTCAAATAAAGTGTGATGAAAAGGATGACGGCCAAGTTGCTTTCGATATAAGGATCTTACTGGGACTCTGTTCTGACCAGTTCTTCTCCTTTTAAAGCGGCTTAATTCCTTTTATATTTGTGAAAAATGGTCTCCGCAAGTTAAAAAATCTTGTTCTGAAAATCCAATTGCAGACCGATGCAGATGCCTAAACCTCTTCGCCTTGAAATCATAACTACAACCTGAGTGGTTGTTAAAGTTAGGACTGTAAATATATGTGACACATCTACTTCTACAGGAACATTCGTATCACATTCATCATAGATTAACTACTTAAAGTTAAAACCACAGAAACTTAACATTATCAAGCAGTAGATATATTGCAGACAATGGAGAAGCAACTTTGAGGCTTTCAAGAGATGCGACACTATCAATATCATAGGTATTAAAAGGGAAATATAAGTAGTTATATGGTGTAAAGCTAAAATTATACAGTAGCATATAGCCCAAAGATGCAAGAAATATTGTGAAGTGTACACCAAAGCATTTTACATCACATGATTAATATAAGATTCTGAAAGGCCAGGAGAAGATACAAGAGAGTAGTGTTTCAGATTTCTTGCTACATATTACCAGAACCTACAATCTAGAAAAGCTGGTTTAGATTATTATACAGCATAGTCCTAGCCTCAACTTTTGATAGTTCAGTTTCTCTTTATAAGCTAAATAAAATATCTAGTCTTTTTCAATATGTATGACTAAAGGGCAGCTCGGTGCACGAAGCATCCCACGTTCATGCAGAGTCTGGGGAAAGGCCGGACCTCAAAGGGGGGAGGGGTAATGTAGAAAGCCTACCCTGATGCAAACATGAGATTCCACAGCTCGAACGCATAGCCACAAAGAGTGATCCTTGGCTGTTCCAGTTTTAGTTACATATGGAAGCATAGTAGTAATAGTACCAGGATAGTTTGAAAATGATGTTCTGTGTTGACTTTGATGAAGAGAAAGCAATAGCTAATAGAGGTGTGTAACCTTGACTCTTACTTGCTATATGTTATGTCGAATAAGCATAAGGCAAGGGAATCATCAATGTTTCTCAGACTTATGGTGCATTTATAGGCAAAGGCATCAAGTCATCTTTTACCAGTTCCATTTCATCTATGGAAAGAATATGCATTCCATTTCATCTATCTCCGTCATACTTAGTAATTCATTTTATTTGTATATTTGTGATTGTGGCCATTATGACATGGTTAGGTGACAATTTTCTAAGGATTCTTGAAAACTACCAAATTGTGTATCTTTCTAAGGTTACCCCTTCTTATAATGACTATGCATATAACACTATTCTGGCCTGGTCTGCTATGAACTCATAATCTTGGCATTGACTCGATCATCAGATTATAAGTTCATAGCTGTAGCTCATTCCCATTTTGGACGGAACAAATCTACAATTCTTTGGCGCTCTACATAGAGCATACTATTCACTATGATAGTTCCTAATATAGTAAGTAATTAATACCTATTTTTGACAGGTGAATTACATACTAGGAGATAACCCTATGAAGATGAGTTATGTGGTGGGATATGGTGATACCTATCCGGTTCATGTTCACCATCGAGCTGCATCGATACCTTGGGATGGGAAACGACGTACATGTGCAGAAGAAAATCAATGGCTGTATTCGAAAAGGGAAATCCAAATACCATTTTGGGAGCAATGGTTGCAGGACCAAATAGAGATGATATATTTTCGGACGAGAGAACTCAACCATGGTTCACAGAGCCAAGTATAACAAGTAATGCCGGTCTAGTAGCAGCACTGATTGCAATTCATGATCCTCCCACTGGTTTTGCTAATTTAAATGGAGTTAATTTAGGAATAGACAAGAGTGGTATGTTTGAAAATGTAAAAGAATTTTCTTAGAGCATCTTGGGAAAAAACTAAGATATAATAATTAGGTGAAAAAGGAAAAGATCATTACTGTGTACAAGTCAGTGACTAGTTTATAAGCTAATTATTGTTTATTTGAATTTTAGCTTTTTTAGATACAAAGTTATTAATAATTTTTTCTTATAATCAATAACTCCGAATATTGACAATATAGCTAATCTATTTAATGCTTCTTGTGATATTGTTGTTCTTAGGTAAGTTTTTATCAATTTTAATTTTGAAAATTTCTTTCCGCTGAAGCAACGGTAACATGAGTTATGAACATTATTCCATAAGCAATTCAGGCATATGGAAAAAAATTAAATCTTTTTATTTGATTAAGTGTATCAATTAAACTATTATCTTCTAATTGTACTATTTTTCTTAATAATTTAAATTCAGAAAATAAATCTAAACCATCAATATCAAATTGATTATTATGCTTTAAGGAACATTCAAGATTAAGACAATATTTTTTCAAATTTCTAACATCTAGTGATCTTAGTTTTTATTGCCAAATAGAAAACTAAAGATATTTTCATATGCTTCGAATTGTTCAAATCTATTTTGAAGTGAAAAAAATAGTCTTGTCTATTATGTATAAAAGTAATCAACTCTAAATGACTCTTTGAAAGATTTTGAGATTTCATTATCAACATTCACATCAAATTGTTACTCCCTATATATCACACGTTTTCTTACGAAATTCGGGTTCGATATTTATTTCAAGTGCAATTTCCTTGGTAGAAATCATAGCTGTTGCAAATCCTTCTTCTCTATATTTGTTAAAAAAAAATCAAACTTTTTCACTTTACATAACTCTTTTTAAACTTATACATAGTATATTATGTGTAATAAAAAAATGGGCCCCACAAATATGGAGCCTAAAACGATTGCTTTATGAAAGGGCTGCCCCGGGGGTTGTATTGATTCCAATTAGTTTATTAATTGTCGGTTCTATAAATCGAGCGCTTATCAGTGTAACTCAAATAATTTAGGAATAGACAAGAGTGGTATGTTTGAAAATGTAAAAGAATTTTCTCAGAGCATATTGGGAAAAAACTAAGATATAATAATTAGGTGAAAAAGGAAAAGATCATTACTGTGTACAAGTCAGTGACTAGTTACCATTTTCTTGACCTTGTTTATTAGTTCATAAGCACAAATAGTTACCATAATCTCTATCAAAGACATCAGATCATGATTTCTTCTTTTTCTTTTCATTTTTAGAGTTTAGGATATCATCCCAGAATGTTATCTTTTTCCTATGCTCTCTGCTTTCTCCACCCTGTTTTTCTTTGGAAAAATGAGAATTTGTTTTAATTAAACATAGCATGATAAGGCTACGTACAATAAACCCTTGTGGTCCAGTTATTTTCCGTACCTCGCGCATAACGGGCGCTTAATACACCGAGATGCCCTTTTTTTTAAACATCAAACCATTTTCTTAACAATTTACGTGTAAACAATAAATTACGTCGAGAAAATAAAATCAAGACCGAAAATATTGCAACAATCGTAGTATTTAATTTCAAATAATATGAGTGTACAATCTCTATGAATCCTCTGATTCTACTTTTCAACAGTAAATAAAAGAGCCTTCGAGCTTAATCTTGAATTTTATTTTCTTTTAATCCAAGTGCTTGAGGCTCGATCTTGATCTTGGCATATTTTTAATCCAAAGGCTTGCAGCTTGTTGATAATAGGCTAGATTCATGTAGTTTGGCGACTATTTATGACTCAACTTGATGATGCTTCACTGTTCTAGGATAGTTAAATGACGATAAATTGGCTCTAATAGTGAATTTCATGTTTTGCATGAGCGAGTTGCATTTATGAGGACTTGGGACAATGTTTGAAGCTAAATTAAAGCAAGGGAAATCCCTCGGAGCTGAGTACGTGTGAAAGAAGAGAGAACAGAAGTGAAAAAAGGTTGACCACCTTAGCGCGGCCATTAGCACGACCGCGCTAGCCCAGGAATTCGAGGCAGAATACTATGCCATATGCGCGGCCATTAGCACGGGCACGAACGCGGCCGTGCTAGTCCAATTCGGATTATATAGTTTCAGGGGTAAACTTGGAAGTTCGGGGGTAATTCCACTTAACCTATAAGAGGTCCAGCTTGCCCAAAAGGACATTATCAAGGTTTTTACAGCTTAGTTGAAGGCAAAGAGAGGCAAGAGGCAAGGAGGATAATTCAACATCGAGTTCTTCCTTTTGTATTTTACCATTTATGATGAATTTTGCCGTTGTTAGTATGAATACGATTATGAGTTGCTAATTATTTAGTCTAGGGTTTTGATAGAACCTGTTGAAGGATGAACCTCGTGTTATGTTAATATAGTTTGCCCAGTTTAATCTCTATTTGTTCAACTACGTTCTTGTTGTAGTTAATTGATAGGATCCTCAATTAGTTGTGCCTATTTAGTATGTATTACTCGGGAGAGAGTGTATATTTGGGTAATTGTTGAACAACATCACTCCCAAAATATATGAGGAATCAATAACCGAGGGTTTAAAGGTGGGATTAGGGATAACGAAACCTTGGGTGCGATCTAAAGTGAGCTGTAATAAAAGCCAGCTAGCGTAATTCAGGAGAGTGTGTCTAGTAAATTATCGTGATTACTCGGGAGAGATTTACGATAATAAGAGTGCTCATGATCGATAGAGATGATTAGGAAAATCTATGCGAAATATAACAGGAAGGGATTCCATCAATAAGGGAAATCACAACCTTAGATCCTTCTCTTACTTGCATACAACCAGTCATAGTTAGCTTTTAGTTTACTTGCTTTCATTTAGTTATAGTTAGTAAAAACATCTCTAATTGTTATTCAAAATATCTGAAAAGTTGATTACGAAGAATTCAATGAGTCTGACAAGAGTAATTGGTAGGTTAATTCCCTGTGGGATTCGACTCTGGGCTAAATACTCGGATTATATTTGTAACGACTGCTTGTCCTTTTTATAAGGCATAGTTGGGCGTGATCAAATTTTGGTGCCGTTTTCGGGGAATTAACGGTGTTATCAATTACAGTTGAAAGAAATACAAACATTCTTAGTATAGTCAGTTTTCTTTATTTTCAATTTACACATTGAAATTTTAACGTTTGTTGACTTGGTTGTACAGGTGCATGCCTAGAAACTCATCGAGAACTGGTGAAATATTTGAAGCATTATCAGATCCCGAGAAAGTTTTCAAGGCCTTAAATCGGGCCAAACGGAAAAACAAACAACAACAATCAACTGAACAACTCGAACCAGACATGGGGGATAACGTGTTAGACCCAGTTGCGCCAGTAGCGCCAGTGCCACCTCTTGTGCCAGAGGCTACGCTATATGACTGGGCACAACCCACAATAGAGCAATTTGGCCACAACGATATTAGTCCCGCAGATACAGGCCGAATCTTTTCAAATCACGAACAACATGCTGCACTTGTTACAAAACAAGGGACTATTTTTGGGGTCATACATTGAAGATCCTCAGTAGCACTTGAAGAATTTCCTGTCAATCTGCAAAACTCAAAGGTAGCCCAACGTAACTCAGGAAGCAATAAAGCTATTGTTGTTTCCATTCTCAGTGACAGGAGCTGCCCAAACCTAGCTAAACTCACTCCCCATTAATTCCATCACAAATTGGGAGGAGTTAGTCAAGCAATTTGTGAATAAGTTTCATCCACCCAACAAGACTGCTCAGCAAATTGATAAAATTTTGAGCTTCAAACAGAAATCAATGGAAACACTGCAAGAAACATGGGAACGATTCAAAGGGATGTTGGTTATATGTCCGCACCATGGTATTCCAGATCAGATGTTAGGGAAACGGTTTTACATGGGTTTGACAAATAGCGTGAAGGCTAATGTTGATGCTTCACCTGGTGGAGCATTCTTGAGCAAAACATGGAGAGAAAGCCAGAGCCTACTTGACAAGATGGCACAAAATTCGAGGTGGACAACCAGGAATGCACCTATCACTTCAGTAGTTCACTCAGTGCCCTTAGATCCATCCAACACTCTTGCTGAAAATATGGCCACATTAATGACACAGATGAGTATACTCACCAAAAAAGTGGAAGAGTCAGGGAAGAAGCAGCAGGTACACATTATTGATACTATCAATGAGGGCTTATGCACATCTTGCATTAGTCAGCCAATTGGTAACCAATGGAATGCAGAAAGTGATCATCATCACTACCCTGAGGACATGAATTATGTGTCTAATTATGGAGTCCAGAGATAGGGTGGTCAAAATTAGGGCCAACAGAATCAGCCATATAGGCCAGTCCAGCCACATCTCAACAATGGAAATATGGGCGGTATGTGACCTCACAATAATATGGCGCCCTACCAATGGCCACAAGGATACAACAATCAAAATCAGCAGCAGGGTTTTCATCCTCCTCAGCAGCAACATGGTGGGAGACAGGAAGATGGGTTGGCTAGACTCGAGGCAATGATGAAGCATGTTATTGGGTCAAATGCAAAAATGAGTGAAAGGGTAGATGCACATGAGTCAGCTATAAAGAATATTTAAGCGCATATGGGCCAAATTTCGATGTCTTTGAATAATCGTCCTCATAGGACATTACCTGCAGACACTCGGATAAATCCAAAAGATCAAGGCCCTAAGCAGCTGATGGCAGTGAGTCTACGTAATGGCAGAGACTTAGACTTGGAGCAATAGAGGGATCAAAAAAGCAGACAGGCTGAGACACTTGTACCAGTGCCCATTGAGCTAGATGATTCAATGAAACTGACAGAGGTGACAGTACAACCTGCTCAGGAAGAAACAACACACAAATTGAGGCTGAGAATGAAGCTAAGACAGCCCATGAACCGGTAGTTGAGGTGGTGTCTGACAAAGAGAATACCCAAATCATTGGGAAGAAGAGACCTCCAGCACCATTCCCACAGAGACTGGCCAAATACCAGAAAGAGGAACAATACAAGAATTCTTGGAGATGCTGAAATAAATCCAGGTAAATATTCCATTGATAGATGCTTTGAAGGAGATGCCTGGTTATGCAAAAATGATGAAGGACTTGATGTCCCAAAAATTTGATTTCCAAGACTTGGCCACAATGACTCTAACTCAGACCTGCAGTGCTGTGGTGACTAGACGGGTTGTTAAGAAGTTGTCTGACCCAGGGAGTTTCACAATTCCCTGCACCATTGGTAACTTTTCTTTTCCAAGGCACTTTATGATTTGGGGGCTAGCATAAATCTTATGCCCCTGGCGATCTATAAGAGGTTGGGGATTGGAAGAGCTAGACCCACTTCTATGTTGTTGCAACTAGCTGACAGGACCGTGAAAAGACCTTCTGGTATCTTGGATGACGTGTTGATTCAGGTAGGGAAATTTGTGTTCCTTGCAGATTTTGTGATTCTAGATTTCAAGGTGGATGAAGAAATTCCCATAATTTTGAGAATGTCGTTCTTGGCCACAGAGAGAGCTCTCATTGATTGTGAAATTGGGGAGCTCAAAGATGAGGTTGAACGATGAGGAGATAACATTCAATGTATAGAAATCTATGAGGCGACCAAGTGCATTCGCCAATTGCTCTCTTATTGATGCCATGGATGTAATCGTAGAAGCAGATGATGAGACGTTGACTATTGAGGATCCTCTTGCTACTTGTCTTATAAATTTAGATGAGGTGAATGGGGAAGAATTGGCAGAATGGGTGCTGGCTCTAGAGGGTAGAGGGTTTTGGTATAGAACACTTGAATTCGAGCCCCTGCATTTTGAAAACAGAGAAACTCCTCCAGCCAAGCCATCCATAGAAGAACCACCAAAGCTGGAGTTGAACCACTGTCCGCCCAGCTCAGGTATGAGTTCCTATGACCTAAATCCACTATTATCTCATCTAGTTTGTTAGATGTGCAGGCACAACAACTTTTGCAGGTACTCAAGGAGTGCAAGACCGCTATTGGGTGGACCATGGAAGACATTAAGGGGATCAACCCGACATATTGTATGCATAAAATTCTACTGGAAGAGGGGCACAAACCTTCCAGGGAGCACCAAAGAAGACCGAACCCCAACATGAAGGAAGTGATGAAGAAAGAGGTGATTAAGTGGTTGGATGCAGGAATCATTTTTCCCATCTCTGACAACACTGGGTTAGCCCGGTGCAATGTTTTTCTAAGAAGGGTGGTATGACGGTGGTAAAAAATGATAACAATGAGCTGATCTCGAAAAGAACCATCATAGGCTAGAAAATTTGTATGGACTATAGGAAATTAAATCTGGCCATCCGGAAAGACCACTTCCCACTTCCCTTCATTGATCAGATGCTTGACAGATTGGCAAGGAGGTCCCACTTCCGTTTTCTGGATGGGTACTCAGGGTACAATCAAATCTCCATTGCACCAGAGGATAGAGAGAAGACCTCCTTCACATGCCCATATGGAATTTATGCTTTTTGGAGGATGCCCTTTGGACTATGCAATGCACCTGCCACATTCCAAAGGTGCATGATGGCCATATTCGCTGACATGGTCGAAAACATAATGGAGGTGTTCATGGATCATTTCTCAGTGGTGGGAAACTCATTCGACGAGTGCCTTATAAATCTGACCCGAGTGTTGAAAAGATGTATTGAGACTAACTTGGTACTTAGTTGGGAAAAGTGCCATTTCATGGTACAAGAGGGAATAGTCTTGGGATACCGGGTATCAAGCAAGGTAATCGAGGTGGATTGTGCTAAAGTTGACATGATAGCAAAGCTTCCACCTCCCACTTCAGTCAAGACAATCAAGAGCTTCCTCGGGCATGCCGGTTTCTACCGGAGATTCATAAAAGACTTCTAAAAAATTGCCAACCCTTTCTGTAAGTTGTTAGAAAAAGATCACTCTTTCTTGTTTTCTGATGATTGCAGGGTAGCATTCAAGGAGTTGAAAAAGTGGCTAGTCACAATACCCATCATTGTTGCCCCCGACTGGGAGCAACCATTTGAACACATATGTGACGCCAGTGACTATGCAGTGGGGGTAGTGTTGGGACAGTGGAAAGACAAGCTAATGCACCTAATTTACTATGCCAGTAGAACATTGAGTGGAGCCCAGCCGAACTACACTGTGACTGAAAAGGAGATGCTGGCTGTGGTGTTTGCATTCGACAAGTTCAGATCAAACCTAATTGGCTCTAAAGTAATTGTATATACTGATCATACAGCTCTCAGGTACTTGATTGAGAAGGAGTCCAAATCGTGCCTGATTCATTAGGTGATGTAACTACAAGAGTTCGACCTGGAGATTCGTGACCGTAAGGGCACAGAAAATTAAGTCGTTGATCATCTATCACGACTTAAACGAGCTGAAAACTCAATTGAGGTAGAGGACATTCTGGAAACCTTTCCAGACGAGCAGCTACTCACTATAAGCCTTGAGGAAGTGCCATGGTATGTTGACTTTGCAAATTACCTGGCAAGCGGTATAGCTCCCTATGACATTTCCTCTGTGCAAAAGAAAAAGTTTTATCGTGACTGTCGCATGTATTACTGGGATGAACCTTATCTGTTTCGAATATGTGTTGACAATATGATCCGGAGGTGTGCCCTCGAGATAGAACAATCTTCTATTCTGCATACATGTCACACATCGGCGTATGGCGGGCATTTTGGAGGAGTCAGGACGGCAGCAAAAGTACTAGAAGCCGGGTTCTACTGGCCAATAGTGTTTAAGGATGCACATCAATGGGTGAAGGGCTGTAATGAATGTCAGCGAACTGGGAACATTTCCCGTCGCCATGAAATACCCATGAACCCAATTCAAGAGGTTGAAATGTTCGATGTCTGGGGGATAGACTCCATGTTCTTTGGCAATAAGTACATACTTGTTGCTGTAGATTATGTGTCCAAATGGGTGGAAGCTGCAACACTTCCCACCAATGATGCAAGAGTGGTGGTGGGGTTTTTGAAGAAGAATATATTCACCCGTTTCGGGACCCCAAGAGCTATTATTAGTGAAGGAGGCACTCACTTTTGCAATCGAGCCTTCGAGAAATTTCTAGCAAAGTACGATGTACACCACAAGGTGGCAACCCCGTATCATCCTCAGACCAGTGGACAGGTCGAAGTGTCGAATAGAGAGATAAAGAGTGTACTGACCAAGACTGTAAGCGCCACAAGAACTGATTGGGCAAAAAAGCTAGATGAAGCACTCTGGGCCTATAGAAATGCTTTTAAAACACCAATTGGTATGTCACCATATAAGTTGGTGTTCGGGAAGGCCTGTCACTTTCCAGTGGAACTAGAACATAGAGCTTGGTGGGCAATGAAACGGCTAAATTTGGACATTGAGGTTGCGGGAATAACTAGGGTCACAGAATTCCATGAGCTCGACGAGTTCCAATATCTTGCTTTTGATAGAACAAGGTTGTACAAGGAGAGAATGAAGAGCTTGCACGACAAGAACATTGTTGAGCGAAATTTCAATCCCGGAGACATGGTATTGCTTTATAACTCAAGATTAAGGCTATTTCTGGGTAAACTCACGTCACGATGGTCTGGACCATTTTGAGTGGTCGAAGTATTCCCTTCAGGTGCCGTAGAGATTGCCTCAGAGAAAGACTGTCATACATTTAGAGTCAATGGGCAAATATTGAAACCATATATAGGCATGGATGAACCAAAAGAAGTGTCAGTGATCCATCTGACTGAACCTCAGAGGTCGAGTGAGCCTTAAATGCGCTTATCTGTGTTGTGCCACGACATTAAATTAGGCGCTGCATAGGAGGCAACCCATTGATTTGTTGTAACTATCGTGCCACAACATTAACTAAGGCGCTGGTTGGGAGGCAACCCAATGATAGTGAGTAGTTGTTACTTTTGATTTTGGTAAGTACTAACCAATGTAGGTGAGCTTGGGCAGGTGATAAGTCCATCGGACGCGGAAAGAACAAGTGAAAAAGGAAACCTTTTGTGCCCAGGAGCACGCCCGCGCTACCCACCGCGCTACATGCCGCACATATGGGCAAACATGCTGCCTCAGTATCTCAACCGCTAGCGTGACCGCACTATGACCACTCTAGTGGCCACGCATATGGACAAGTACACTGTCTGCACTAGCTCGACCGCGCTATGACCACGCTAGTCCCGCCCAACTGACGCTTTATTTAACTTAATAATTTTTATTTTATTTTTTAGTCTTTATTTTGTATGTTAAATCTATAAGTGTTATTTCCCCTAACTGTTCCCTCCCCCCATTCTAATTACTCCCTTCTTCTTCACTTTCAAAATCCCCAATGCTCAAATTCCCAAACCCTAACCCCCTTCTTCTTCAAATTCCATCTTCCTCAAATTTCCTCTTCTCCAAATTCCCAACCCAAATTCCCCAAGGTTCAAGCCACTCTCTCCCCTACTCTTTCTCACTTCTCACTATCTTCTCTCACTACAGGTAAGTTTTTCTTTTTACCATTATTTTTGTAATTGTTTGTAGAGGTTTTCGTTTATATTGTTTCATTATGTAGTAGTTTTTGTTCTTCTCTTTTCCTAGTAGTAAATTGTAGTGTGTGTGTAGTGAGTGTGGGTGGTAATGTTGGTGGAGTTGTATCTTAACTTAGTGGGTGAATTTAAGGAAATTGTGGTGGTATTGGGGTGCAACATGTTTGAATTAGGGTGTGGGTATATACTGCCCATAAGTTGTTTGTTTAAATGCCACAGTGAGTGTAAATGAGTAATTGTGACCAATTGTGCGCGTGAAGTCTGAGTAACTGCATTGAGTCACATTTTTTTTGGGTTGTGCTAATGTTATTCCTTTTCCAGGTAATATGGCTCCATCTAGGAAACGACGCACCACAAGTACTTCTTCCAGCAGTCAAGCTGGATCGTCCAAGGCACTCAAGTCAACTCCTGCACGTCCCTTTGATAGTAGTAGGTTCGTCTCTGCCAAGGCTCAGGACCGCTTTGCGGATAAGGCCCCTAAGAAACCGATACTAGAAAGGGGCATAGATATAGAGTCGGTCCAGCTGGGTTGCCCTAACTTGTATAATGAGCTGGTAAGGCGGGGGCTACAAATCTTCCTTGCAGAGCCGGACGAGGGAAGTGTGATGGTTGTCCGTGAATTCTATGCCAATGTAAAGGAACATGTGAATGGCGTAGTAACAGTGCGTAGAAAGGTGGTGGATGCCTCTGTTGAGGCTATACAGCGGATATACCAGCTGCCCGCTCCTGTGGATCTGTATGAAGACTATTATGAGATGTATGGCAGATGACACACGCAGTGGGAGATGTTCTTTCCAACAATATGTGTACCCGACAAGGAAATTATATGGATGAAATACGGTCAGAAGTTTCACTCCGCGGTGCTAACCTTTGAAGGGAAGTGCTGGTTATATGTTATCAACAACCACCTGATCCCGTCTTCCAACACCACAGAGGTAAATGGTCCTCGAGCGGCTCTGATATGGTGCTTTGTGAATGGTCATAACTTTGACGTGGCCAAGCTAATTCATGAGGAGATGTTCACCCGTTGTCCGGTGAAAAGGTATGGGTTCTTCTTCCCTTCCTTGGTTACTAGACTGTGCCGGGCAGTTCGGGTGCCGGAAAGTCTGGTTGTGGATGGGATAGTGCCAAAAGACTCCAAGTTCCGAGAAAATAAGGTAACTACTGGAAAGGAGCCGGTGGCAGCGTATGGTGATGATAGTGGTGAATCTGATGACTCTGAGGAAGAGGAGGCTGAGCAGGAGGATGTGAGGGCCGAGTCACTAGCCCATGAGCAAATTGCAGCGACTCCAGCACCATCTGGGGCTGCTCAGGTTACACGGTTCACAGCTATGGAGCAGGAGGTGGCCGGACTGCGTACCTCGGTCGCTGACTTAAGTACACGTGTTGACACAGTGGTTGCCTAGCAAGTGAAATCGGAGAAGAAAATATTGGGCTGGCTGAGAGCTCTGGGTCGTGCTTTCAATCTGAACCCAGACACGGTCTCCGATCAAGAGTGATCATTTAGGGAAGTTCCTTTACCTCACTGTTCTTTATTTTGTATGCCATGAGGACATGTCTTCCTTTTAAGTGTGGGGTGGGGGATACTTCTATGTATGTGTGTATATGTAACAACTTGACTATTTTGATATTTTCTTTGTTTTTCTTGATTGTTTTTGGTGGGTTTGAGTAATAGTCAAATTAGGTAAGTTCAAAGTAGGTAAGTTGACTTGTCCCGACGATGGATCTCTTTCGATGGGATTCTTGAGGGTCTAAGTCGACGTGAAAATCGAAAAAAAATAGAAATATGTTGGACTCTTCCTGATGACGGATCTTCTAGACAGTTTTTTTGAGGGAAGTAAGTCTAAAGAAATAACCAAAAAGATTTTTTTTTGTGTGTTTTAGGTAGTGTAGTAACTCCCCATTGGTTTTTCTTTGGGCCACGGTTCTTTTCCAAAGGTTTTGCTTGAACTGGGTGTAGTTAGTTTTTATTTATTTTGTTTCTAGTTTTTAGTTAGTATTGATGGGCTATGAGCTGAAATAGAAAGAGAAACCCTTGGCGTTGATACACCTAAACACAGTAGACACTAGAGTGTAACGCTTAGTCTCAGTGGTTGATTCTTGCTAGAGTGCCTTAAATTGTATGTTTGTAACTAACTTGAGTGCTCAAACGAGAGTGTCTTGATAAGCCAATCTGGAGTGAGTCATGTGCCATATGTGTGTGAGTAGTACTGTATTCTATGCTCTGCATTTGATGCCTAGAACTTGCCCCTTGCATTTGCAAAGCGAAATAGTAGCTTTATTTAGTCTTAGAAGTGATATAGACATTTCTTTGTTAAGCCAGATATATAAAGTAGACCCTTATAAATGCAATACATCGTAGTTAACCCCGTTGAGCCTATAAGCCTATTTCTTTGGCAACCACATTACAAACCTTACCCAATTGTTTGAACAGCCCATCTGTTTGAACCCTTTTACCTCTCATGAGCACTTGAATGGTTATGAAATATGCAAAACCTCAAGTGTGGGGTGGTGGTTTATTTTTTTGAGTGGAACCAATGAAATAGAGAAAAATGTGCAGTAGTTTGAAAAAGTAAAAGAATAAGCACCACTTAAAAAGAAAAAAAAAAGAATGAGTAAATGTAATATTTGATAAGTGGTGACTTGATACAATTGCACCTAATGGAGTAGGATGTTATGAATAGAAACGGGGTGGAATGTTTGGTTTGACATAAGTATGATTTTGAATGTTAATATGATTGTATTAAAAGTGCGTAGGGAGGTTAGTCACTATATCCAAATATATCCTACCCGTCCCTTAGGTCACATTACAACCAAATGAAGTCCTAATTGATCTTAGACTGAATGGGCTCGATTAGTAGAGTAGTACACTACAGGAAAGCCTATGATGCATCTGTGTGGCATATGAATTTTCTTTTGGAAGTGAGCGAATTTTGTCTATCTATGTTCCTAATTATTCTTAATATTATTATTTGTGGAACTACTCTCTTGTGTGATGTGAGGGCATGTGATTATGAAGGAGAGGTAAGTCTTGACCTATGCATAGAGTAATTTGAGTAAGTACGAATAGTGCACGGCACGTGAGAGTCGACTTTTGAGGCAAAGATTGTACACTACTAGACGTAACTTTGGTGATTTGTTCTTGGTGTGATACGTTAGGGGGAAAAGCTTAGTGAATGAATCTTTATAGAGTGTGGTGGATTGCTCGAGGACTAGCAATGATTTAAGTGTGGGGTGTTGATAATAGGCTAGATTCATGTAGTTTGGCGACTATTTATGCCTCAACTTGACGATGCTTCACTGTTCTAGGATAGTTAAATGACGATAAATTGGCTCTAATTGTGAATTTCATGTTTTGCAGGAGCGAGTTGCGTTTATGAGGACTTGGGAAAGTGTTTGAAACTAAATTAAAGCAAGGAAAATCCCTCGGAGCTGAGTACGTGTGAAAGAAGAGAGAAAAGAAGTGAAAAAGGCTGACCAGCTTAGCATGGCCGTGCTAGCCTAGGAATTCGAGGCAGAATACTATGCCATATGCGTGGGCACGAGCGCGGCCGCGCTAGTCCAATTCAGATTATATAATTTTAGGGGCAAACTTGGAAGTTCAGGGGTAATTCCACTTAACCTATAAGAGGTCCAGCTTGCCCAAAGGGACATTATCAAGGTTTTTACAGCTTAGTTGAAGGCAAGGAGAGGCAAAAGTCAAGGAGGATAATTCAACATCGAGTTCTTCCTTTCTTCCTTTTGTATTTTACCATATATGATGAATTTTGTTGTTGTTAGTATGAATACGATTATGAGTAGCTAATTATTTAGTCTAGGGTTTTGATGTAACCTGTTGAAGGATAAACCTCGTGTTATGTTAATATAGTTTGCCCAATTTAATCTATATTTGTTCAACTACATTCTTGTTGTAGTTAATTGATAGGATCCTCAATTAGTTGTGCCTATTTAGTATGTATTACTCTAGAGAGAGTGCATATTTAGGTAATTGTTGAACAACACCACTCCCAAAGTATATGAGGAATCAATAATCGAGGGTTTAAAGGTGAGATTAGGGATAACGAAACCTTGGGTGCGATCTAAAGTGAGTTGTAATAAAAGCCAACTAGCGTAACTCGGGAGAGTGCGTCTAGTAAATTGTCGTGATTACTCGGGAGAGATTTATGGTAATAAGAGTGCTCATGATCGATAGAGACGATTAGGCAAATCTAGCCTCACAATGCCTAGCGCCATGATCGGCCCCGTGGTCTTGGCTGAGCCAAGTGACAAGCGCGCATGCGCCTCTGTCGCCCCACCGATGCCTCTCGCCAGCGCCCAGTGGTTGGCCAATGACAACAGCGCCGCGCGCACTGACAATGTCGCACGCGCAGATCCTGATGCCACGCCAGCGCCCAGCTGCAGGCCCATTCCCGCAGCGCCACGCACACAGACCCTGATGCCAAGCACCAGCGCCCAGCCTCAGGCCAACACAACAAGTGTCGCGCGCGCCCACAGCACCGCGCGCGCAGATCCTGACCCGCAAGACAAAGTTGCTGCCATCGGACTTGGTTCATCATTGTAATAAACTAAGTCATTTTCATTGTAATTATAGGCTAGTTTACATCATTTTCATTCACTGTGCTTCTACAGCTTTATTAGGACTAGTCATGTAACTTTGGTTTATTTTTTTTAAGTATTATTAGGGGGGATCAAATAATCAAACATTTTCAAGCAAGCAATTTTTTGTACTGGTGTCTCTCCCCCTCGATACCGCATCTTTTGTAATCAGCATTTCATTCATCAATAAAATCATCATCATCATTCAAAACCCAATTCTCTCTCAGCTTCTGCAATTGCTCGTGACATTGGTTTTCCCGCATGGCACTGACAATCTAGTCTAGCGTGCGGAGGGGACCTCATTGGCGGACAACAACCGCACTGACATCGGTTGCTTAGCCTTACGTTGCCCTTCCAAAGAACATCAGGAAGGCGTTGCGTAACATACTACACGTTAGGAATCCTACGTGATTATCTTTAGGAATCCTATTAGTATAATTACTTTCGGAATGTCTAATTCATATAAAATTAAACAAGTAAATATCTTTAGTCATGTAATCCTATTACTTTTAGGATATATTTCTTAAAAATTCTTCTTACTAATTTAATTTTAAAACGTATTATAACGTCTTATTACAAATTTAATTTGAGAATGTATTATATTGTCCAAATCCATAATACACACATTAAAAAGAAAATTAAATATTATAATAGAGATGTTACGAACAAAATGTTCAATTGATATTTGGTTGGAAGAGTAAAAGATTGCGGTACTCTAATTTATTCAATTTTGTGGATAAATTGAAAGTAAATAAACTCCAGTCGTACTACAACTAACATTAACTTAACACTATAAAATTGGTATTATTGTTATATTATAAAAGTTGATAACATCTATTAATTACACTTTATTACTTTAATAGATGATTTGAGTTAGTTTCATATTTTTATAAATTGTGTTTGTTAAGTTATCAAGGACAATGAATAGCAACTAACAGTTTGAATTAATTAGTAATATTTAGCTGTTATATCCGAATAATTTGTCTGATTATTGAGATTATAAATTTTACCTTTCATGAAGGATAACATATAAATATTTTTTGGGTGATATGTAAATTGTTGTACACAATTCATGTATATGTTCAACTTCCTCTTTTACTTTATCAATTTTTTCATTAAATTTATTATTTTCTAATATGCGTTTCGGAATTTTTGCATCACATAAAAGAAAATTATTTTGTATCTGGTTTAAGGAACTAATATTCACGAAGAAATAACAAATCACTATATCAGTTTTGTCATTAAATTTATTATCTTCTAATATGTGATTCGGAATTGTATCACGTGAAAAGAATTCTTTTGTATTTGGTTCATTAAACTAATATAAGGAGGAAATTTAAAAAAAATAAAAATAGTCTGATCAAGACAAAAGTAATACTTATCTAACACGGAAGTTTTTGAAGGATAAATTTAATTCTCATAGTATTATACAATGATATCCGATTTTTACTTTACTTTATATAAGTGGCTTGCTTTGAAAAACGAAATGAGTTCTTATAAATTTGTGATTCTTTTCTAGAGTTGCTGTAGAAGTACAGTTGTAGTCTCCTACTCTCCTGCACGGCAACAAAGAAGGTTTTTGGCGTTAAATTAGTAAAGTATTCACTATTTTCTCGCAATTTTGTTGACTTCATTGTTAATTACAAATTTATCCTTAATAAAGTTATCAAATTGCTCAATATTTTAAGGTTATTTTGGTCAATTAATTATTATAAAAGCATGAATACAATGTTGGTTTACAAAAATAGCCTTATAATATTAAGCATAATAACTCATAATAAAAGGACGTAACCGAAATTCTAGATATTAACCTTATAATCTTATTAGTTTTAGGACATAATGCTACACGTTAGGAATCCTACATGATTATCTTTATGAATCCTTTTTAGTATAATTACTTTTGGGCTATCTAATTCATATAAAATCGAACAAATAAATATCTTTTGTCATGTAATCCTATTACTTTTAGGATATACTTCTTAAAAATTTCTATTACTAATTTAATTTAAAAACGCATTATAATATCATATTACTAATTTAATTTGATAATGTATTATATTGTCCAAACCCATTTAGAAAAAAAGAAAGCCTATATTATTATAAAAGCATAAATACAATATTAATATACCAAAATAGCCCTAAAATATTAAGCAGAAGAACTTATAAAGAAAATACATAACTGCAATAACCTAATTTTTGGACTACAATACCTTCTATTCTGATTTTTAATATATATATAATTAATAAAATTTTGTCTATTAAATTCTTATTAAAAATATGTATGAAGGTTTGATAAAATCATTTTCATAAGAATCCTTTGTATTGGCAATACATCACTATTACATCACCACTCCATAATTTTCAATACCAAAAAATAAATATTAAATGACTGCATGAAGAGTTGAAATTGAAAAAAAAAATATCCCCACGATAATATATGTTTATATTATATTTGAACCATTTTCCTACTCGAATAATATATTTTTATCAATTTTTCGTTTAATATTAAAAAATACCCAATTATTAAACAACAACTAAGAAAATATTTAAGAATATAAATGTGTGAAAAAGAAAAAAATAGTTGGTAAGAGTCAATACCACTAATGATTCTACAAATATAACGATCTAAAAGTAAAATGTCATATCAATCTTTTACTCCTTGAAAATAAAATTTATGGCGGATAAAATTATAATTAAGATTAAATATTCAAAACAAGAGATGAACTAATATTAAGGTTTGAATCAACATAGAATAAATTATTTTCTATGTTAAAAATAAATAACGAAATCTTGTAATTAATTATTTCGCAAGAGAATTCAATTCAATTATTTTTTATATTCATTATATGAGTAAAATTCTTATCCAAGTTATAAAAAAAAACTTAGGATCCATAAATATATTCCATAAAAAGAGCGTTAGAACACAAAGTAAAAAGATTAGTTTATTATTAAGAATCAAAATACTATACAAGTGTCTTGGGAAGCACAATCAAAGCCAAATCGTAATCAAGAATAAACTTTCAAGACTATATTATAAACAATCGACTGTAACGACCCGACCGGTCGTTTTGAGCTCTAGCGCGTCGTTCAGCAGTTTGAGGCCATGAGCAGCTTCACTTCAGGTATTATGATTTGTGCATGTGGTCGGAATTGAATTTCGGGAAGTCCGGAGTTGATTTGGAGAGAGAATTCTCATTCCGGAAGCTTTAAGTTGAAAGAATTAACTAAGATTGGATTTCAGAGTAAACGACCTCGGAATCGGGATCTGAAGGTTCCAGCAGGTTCGTATGTTGATTTCGGACTTGGGCGTATGCCCGAATCGGGTTTTGGATGACCCGGGAGCATTTTGGCGCATATTGTGGAAGTTAGCAATTTGAAAAAAATTTCATAAGTTTGGCTTGAAGTGCATTTCAGCGTTATCGGTGTCTGTTTGGGATTCCGAGTCTGGGAGTAGCTCCGTATGGTGATTCTGGAGTTGGGAGCGTGATCAAAAGTGAATTTGGAGGTTTGTAGGTCATTTTGAAGTCATTTGGCTAAAGATAGAAATTTGAAGGTTTTTGAGAAGTTTGACCGGAAGTTGGAGTAGATCCGCAATGCCAAATGTGACTTGTGTGCAAACTTTGGGGTCAATTGGACGTGATTTGATAGGTTTAAACATCGAGAGTAGAATTTTGAAGTTCTAAAATTCATAAAACTTGGATTGGACGTCGATTCGTCGTTTTAGCGTTGTTTGATATGATTTGAGGCCTCGAGCGAGTCCATAACATGTTTTGGGACTGGTTGGTATGATTGGTTGGGGTCCCGGGGGCCTCGGGTGGATTCCGGATGGTTAACGGATCGAAAATAAAAATTTTGGAAGGCTAAACTTGCTGGTTGCTGTCATAACCGCACCTGCGAGAATTGGGTCGCAGGTGCGGAGCCGCAGAAGCGGCTAGGAGGGCGCAGATGCAGTTTTGGATCAGGAGCGAAGGGACCATAGATGCGGTTCGGGTGCCGTAGAAGCGGGATCGCACCTGCGGTAGACGAGGCACAACGGAAATAAGGGGGCCTGGGAAGGACCGCAGATGCGGTAGTGTGGCCGCACCTGCGGAACCCCAGAAGCGGTCGAGTGACCGCAGGTGCGGAAAGTGCTGGAGGCAGAGGATGTTTTAAAATCGGGGTTTTGGACATTTCCTCTCATATTTTCTTCGCTTGGGCGATTTTTGGAGAGCTTCAAGAGAGAATTTTCATCATCAATGATAAGGTAAGCTATCCCCCCACCTCTCTTGAGTTAAATACATGATTATATACGGATTTGGGCATGGAAATTTGTAGAAAACTTGATGTTTGAAGGAAAACTTAGAAAATTGATATTCTTGGAATTTGACCACGATTTTGGGTATGGAATTAAGAGAAAAACATATATTTGAGTTCGTGAGTTCATGAGTGAACTATATCTTCGAAAAATTTAGGAATCCGGACACGTGGGCCCGAGGGCAATTTTGTCAACTTTTCGATCGAAGTTAGGGATTGCTATAAATTGGATTGTAATGAGTAATTGAACATATATTAATGGATTTGCATAATCATTGGCTAGTTTTAGAGCATTATGTATCGATTCGAGTCTTCGGAAGGGCGTGGAATGCCGGTTATGGATCTTCGGAACGAGGTGAGTCTCCTTTCTAACCTTGTAAGAGGGAATTGTCCCCATAGGTGAGTTAATTGGTTATGTGCTCCTATTTGCGGGGGTCTACGTACGCACGAGATGACGAGAGTTCGTGCATAGCTACTATTATGCTATTGTCCGGGTAGTCTAGGACCCAAAGGCATGTTGTACTTGGATTATTTGTAAACTTATTGACAACTTTAATTGCTTAAATCTCATTGAATTAGTAAGTGAATTTCTAAAAGGATTAAACTTCATTTTCTTAAATTGTTAAAAGAGAATTGACTTTTATTTGGATAAACATTCCCCGATAAATTCTTAATTGGCTATTTGAGCATGTATTTCTATGTGTACCTGCGTCGCATGTAGGATTCGCGAGCAGGGTATTTGTTTATTTATGTTGACCGCGTCGCATGTATGATGTGTGAGCGGGGTAATAGATGCATCTATGGTTCGCGCGCCATTCGACCCTCGGCAATGCACATTTTATATTTCTGTTGGATCGGGTCGTACGATCTCGGCAGAATTTGCGCATGCTTGTAGTGCTTGCCTTGAGACTTATTGATATTGATATTTGCTCTCCCCGACTTGAGATATTTGAAAACTAATGGATTTTTGAATCCGTAGACTTTTAATATAAAAAGGAACTTTCACCTGTTTGTTACTTACTTGAAATTTCTGTCATTCTTAATAAATCCATGATTATTCGCATTAATAATATATCATTATTTGGACCATTAGTAAGTGTCGAAGTCGACCATCTTGTCTCTACTTCTTCGAGATTAGACGGGATACTCATTGAGTACACGTTATTTTCGTACTCGTACTACACTTTTGTGCATTTTTGTTGCACAGGCACATGCGTCTCTAGAGGCTTACTGGGCGTGACAGCATGGTTGACACAGAGACTTAGGTGAGCTGCACTTCTCGAGGCGACCCGCAGCCAGCAGAGTCTTTTTCAATTTTCTATATTTATTTTCTGTCTATTATTGTATTCCGGACGGTTATTGTATTACATTATTTCTTAGAAATTGCTCATGCACTTGTGACACCGGGTTCTGGGATGTCTGTGGGTTTATTCAGAAATTTTAAAAGTTGTTAAATGTTTCATATTTATTCAGAGGAATTTACTATGTATTGTTTAAATTTATAAAAGAAGTGATTTCAAAAATATCAAAGCAGGAAATTACTAGTTTTTCGGTGTTGGCTTGCCTGACAGCGATGTCCGGCGCCATCACGACCCTTAGTGAATTTTGGGTCATAACATCGACTCTAGTATAACGGGATTATTCTTTGTAGATGCCTCTGGCGGAATCGAAATAATATTTCTAGGTCATGCATTACTTGCAAATATCATGTCAAGAGGAATGACACTATTAACAATAGTAGCAAGTGGTGTACCAATAACGATTTTATTGTGAGGTCACTCACTTTAGATTTGATATATCTTCAAACAACTTAAATAACCATAAAAAATATATCAAAGCAGAACAATTATCCTAAATTTATAAAGAAAGCAAAATTGATAATATGGGATGAAGCACTTATGGCTAAGTGTCAACCGATTGAAATAATTGCCCGGTGTTCTAGAGATATATTGGATATTAATGAATCGTTTGGTGGAAAACTAATGGTTTTGGAGATAATTTCTGTCAAATACTACCAATAGTTCCAAAGTCGATAAAAGCAAAGACTGTAAAAGCTAACTTATCAAAGTTATACTTTTGGCCTCAAATGAACAAGATTCAACTGACAAAAAATATAAAGTAAGAACAGATACAATATTCAGTGTCTTCTTGCTTCGTGTCGGGAACGAAGAAGAACATCTAATAAAAGATGATTTGGTTTGTCCTGAACATTTGGTTATCAATCTAATGGTAATGGCAGTGCATTTAATAAAAGAAATATTTCTATCATTAGATTAAAATGTAGTTTATGCAAATCACATGATAGAAATAAAAAGAAACCTTAGCAAGCAGAATATGTTGATCAACTAAATAAAAAGTTAATTGCAAAATTTTATGGTAAAAACAAAATATTTTTCAGTTTTTGAATCAGCAGAAATGATACGAATAATTACTACCAAGAAAAATACTTAAATACTTTAATACCAGATGACCTTCTACCATACATATTTATTGTCAAGTTTATTATTTCTTACATATGTTAGTGTCATAGTATATATAATAGGCTAAGTTAAAATTGATCTTCCATTGTATATAGGTTAATTTTGAAGAAAAATATGTCTGTCATGTTACTGAAAAACTCAGATACGCCGAATAACTTATGCAATAGCATAGATGGTATGTAGAAGTTTTGACAATAACGTCATAAATGCAAAATTATGATACTGGTCAATGTGCTTATGAGTATATTTTTATCCCTGAGTTCAACTTTCGTCTTCCGAAACTAAGGAATATACTTTTAAATTTGTGTGAAAATAAATTTTAGTATGTTTATGCTTTGCAAATATAATAAATAAAGCACAAGGACAAACATCCTAAATATTGGACTATATTTACCGCAATATATTTTCTAGCTCGAACAACTGTATGTTGCACTTTCAAGAAGGATATCAAGATCGACAACAAGAATTCTGGTTAAGGCAGAGCAACCAAAGCATTAGGAGGAAACATACACAAAAAAATATTGCCCACAATGAAATGTCACATTAAATACTTTTAAAATATAATACATAATTATCCAACTAACATGACAAATTGATCATTTGTGTAAGTTTTAATGATGTCGTTTTATTTTAAATTCATGTATTATGCTAATGTATTAATATTTTTTCGACATTCAGATGATTGTTATATTATTATTCATAAAATTTCTCTCACTAATTAAATTTTATTTTTCAGCTTTTAGATGATTTAAATGTTTAAATCATTACGTGTCATTATTAACGTGCAACACATGTTTAAATGTGTGACTAGAACCAAGGATTAACATTTTACTATTCGTGCCGATTGGGCAAAGTGAACTACTAAAATTTTTTGCGCTTGCAAACTTCTTCCAATTCGTGCTTGACACGTAACAATTTTCCCTTATGCTTTCATGTAATTTCTTTTATCGTCCTTTAGTTTTTTCACAGGCCAATCAAGTAAGGGTAAATTTTCCCATGCATGAAGAAGGTGATCTTAGGGCGCAAAGAGATGCCGACTCACCCCATCCGAAAATCGATGAGATTTTGTGCATAATAAAACATACAGAAGGACAACTGGCAACATATAGAAGAATAAATTCCCAACAGCATATATAAGGATCGAACCGCAACAACTTATAGCGGGGGACAAACTCATGGCACCTTATAGAAAGAACAAATTCTCAACAGCATATAGAAGGATCAAATTCGTGATAAGACCGGCTTAAGGTGCAAAGGGACTTAAATGTCCACTTTAAGACTGAAAAATTATAGTTTCTTTTAAGAACAAACCCGTAAAAGACCAACTTAAGGTGAAAAAGGACTTAACGTCCACGTTAAGATTGGAAAATTATAGTCCCTTCTAAGGACAACCCCACGAAGAGGCAAACTTAAGGTGCAAAGGGATTTAAGCGCCCACCTTAAGATCGAAAAATTATAGGTTCTTCTAAGAACAAATCCGCAAAGAGGCCAACTTAAGATGCAAAGAAATTTAAACGTCTACCTTAAGATTGGAAAATTATAGTTCCTTCTTAAGAACAAATCCACCAAGAGGCCAACTTAAGGTGCAAAGGGATTTAAGCATCCACCTTAAGATTGGAAAATTATAAAGCCTCAACTGAAAGGCTTGGTGGATTTGTAGACTTCAACTTGAAGATCAACAAACTTGATCATTTGACGGACATGAAGATTTGGGCGAACTTTGACATGTCAACTTGAAGAGCGGTGGACTTTAAACTTCAACTTGAAGAATTAGCAGACTCCAACTTAAAGGCTTGGCGGGCTTAAACAACTTAACTTAAAGACCGCAGAATTTAAGGACTTCAACTTTAAGACCGATGGACTTGAAGACTTGGAGAGCTTGAATATTTTAACTTAAAGACTAGCGGACTTGCAGATTTCAACTTGAAGGGCAGTGGACTTGAAAACTTCAACTTGAAGAACTGGCAGATCTAAAGATTAACTAGAAGATCGGTCGTCTTAAATTGGAGGATTCGTAGACTTCAACTTGGAGGCTTGACGGATTCGAAGACTTCAACTTGACCAAAAACTTGAAGGTTTGGCATACCCGAAGGTATAGCTAATCTCCGAGCTTCATTGCGAATACTTGGTAGTTTCCTAAAAGACTATAATCATTCCATTGAAGATACCAATATATCATAGATGCTTGCCCCCTTTAAGTAAAATGGGATCCAAAGTTTAATAGAAGAATGGTGTTTCAGCTCGATTCAAGTGCTGATTGAATGGATACATTCCATTACACTTCATTCGAACAATGACTGGAGAACTATGCATCTTTTGAACTCATGCGACTGAACTTAGAATGAAACTCTAAGCTGCCTATGTACCTCGGTAAAGAGGATCAAGTCACACCGTAGTTCAAAATAGGTGAATTTTTTTTAATGTCCTAATTTTTGCCTAGGCCACCTCTTTAGAGGTTTTCAATCTAGCGTGCCTTTTTTTTGGGTCGTACATAGTTTATACTCTTGCGGGCCACGAGTAACATACAGTTTATACTCTTGAGTTAAAGAGCGTAGCCACTTCCAATTTAAGCTCGTATTTTTAGGAGCTTTATAATTTGAAGAGTTTCATGACATGTAGTTTAGGCTCGTGCGTCCAGGAGCACAGTAATTTGAAGATGTAGCTCAGACTTTAAGAGCTTCACAACTTGAATTTCACCTTGAATTTGAAGAACTTTGCAACTTGAAGTCTTTTCTCAACTTTGAAGAGCTTTCGACTTGAGTCTTTGGTCGAAATTTAACAGTTTTGTGACTTAAGTCTTTGCTTGACTTTGAAGAGCTTTACGTGTTGAAGATTTAATTTAAATTTGAGGAGCTTTACGTGTTGAAGATTTAGTTTAAATTTGAGGAGCTTCGTGACATACAATATAGGATCATGTGCCAAGAAGCACCATAACTTGCAGTTTAGGCTCATGCATTGAGGAGCACAATAACTTGTAGTTTAGGCTCATGCGTTGAGGAGCATTATAACTTGTTGTTTAGGCTCGTGCATTGAGGAGAATTACAATTTGTAGTTTACGCTCGTGCGTTGAGGAGCACAATAACTTGCAGTTTAGGCTCGTGCATTGAGGAGCATTGCAACTTCAAGGATAATACTTCTTTAAGAATTTGCCATTGATAGGGGTGATCCTCATGCCATCTGCATCAACCAGCTTGTAAGCTCGACTTGAATAAGCTTTTTGCACGACATATGGCCCACCGCATTTTGAAGTGAACTTTCCTGAAGCCTCAAACTCTGTTAATCGAAATCGGGCATTTTCTTCATCAGTGATCACTTCTTGAATAGCTAATCGTAATGAAAGTATTTGATGCTCAAGTGGCAAAACGGCTTCGACTCCATAGATAAGTGAATAAGGGATCGCTTGAGTTGGTCTGTGGTGAGTTGTCCTATATTCCCACAGAGCCTCTTCCATATGAACATGCCAATCTCATTTGGATTTGGAGACAACTTTTTTAACAAGTTGTATAGAGTTTTATTGAATGGCTCAACTAGACCATTAACGACAACATTATACATAGAAGAGTTATGTTGCTTGAAATCAAAGAGTTCACAAATATTGTTCATCAACATATTGTCGAATGGCTTGCCATTATCCCTTATTATGTAAGGAGGAATGCCAAAGCGATAGATTATATTTAATCAGATGAAACTTGCAATATTTTCCTTCTTTACCTCCTTAAGAGCAAGCCCATTTTGAGAAGTAGTCAGTTGCAGCCAAGATGTATAGGTGCCCACCAGAGGACTTTAGCAGTGGTCCAACAACATGTAATCCCCAAGCGTCAAACGGCCAGGATGCAACAGTCGGATGCAACATTTCGTGTGGCCGATGAATAAAATTTGCATGGAATTGGCAAGCCTTGCATCTTTGAGTGTAGTCCAAGCAATATTTTACCATCGTTGGCCAATAACATCCCATCCTTTTTATATGAAAGTGGAGCTTTGGTCCAGACTAATGTGATCCACAAACCCCAGAATGTGTTTCTTGCAAAGCTTGGAGTGCTTCATCTTTCCCTAAGCATCACAAGAGTACTTCCTCAAATGATCTTCTATATAGAGTATCTTTGTAGTAAAGGAAGCGAGGTGCACGATGGTGGATTTCAGTCCTTCTCCTCGGATTTTCTAGGAGTATCCCGTAGCTCAAGTAGTCGATAATGGGTTATTGCTATTCTTCCTTATCAACTTCAGAAACAGTGACAAGATGCTCGAGTTTATTGTCTTTACATTCAACCTTATTTGGTGGCGGTACTACCCATTTTTGGAAGATAGTAACTTATGCTTGATTAGGCAAGTTTAACGATGAAACTAGGGAAGCTAAAGCATTAGCCTTCTTGTTTTTTTCCTAGGTACATGCTGAATAGTCACATCACCAATCCATCCCATTAATATTTTAGCATAATTATGATAAGGGCATAGTTCAGGTTTCTTGTCCTCGTAGCTACCTAAAAGCTGGTTGATCACTAACTGGGAGTCACCAAAGACTTGCAATTGCAACTGCTTCATATCGACAACCATTTCAAGTCCAAGTATTAGTGCTTGATATTCAGCAAAATTGTTGGAGCAGAGTTGTATTGACGAGCGCAAAACACAACACGAAATTGATACTCACTAATCAAAGATAGTGTACTATAATATCTTATCTGCAAGGATTGGAATTAATCAACGTTCGAGTAATTTTTGGTTTAATTGTTATTTAGGAGAATCAACACTTGAGTTAAATGATTATAAACTAAGTTTAACTACTAAAATAATGCAATTGAAAATTAACAACAAGGACTTGGAGATTCGCATAGGGGTTTCTTATCAATATGAGGAATAAGTATTTGACAGGATAGGTGCAAGATAACTATTTGAGATTTAACTCTAATTTTGTATACGGTGAAATCGGAGAGTCCGACTTCTCGACATTGAGGCACCTCAGAAGGCCATCTCAAAGTCTCAGAGCTACAAGATTATGATCGTGTCTCCTCCTTCGGGGTTCGTCGAGGCCCGACCTCGGGACAACGTTAGCCTCGGTCACGGTAGAAATGGGGAGTTCTCAAGACACGTGACTAGGACTGACAGAGCTACCCTAGCCCATAATCAGGATGTCTTCTAGCTCTCCCATCTCCACTTCTTTGTCATTAATGTATTTTGTACTATGTCGGGATTACCCTCCTATATAAAGGGGATCCTTGCCACTTTGTAAGAGGTCGGTGGCTCCAGCTGCTCCATAAGAAATATAGAAGAACACTCCATTTGCTCTCTCATATACTCTCTCTTGATATTATTATAATTGCAATTTTATGTAATTTAGCTTAAAAATATCAAATGAATTTGTAAGAATATGCAAAAATCACGTTAATTATATTTTGGTGTAACTATGAGGATGGAAATAAATTATTCACTAAAATTATAATTTCGGAAATAATTATTGGATTTGGTACTGTTAAAATAGACAATAAATTGGTTTTGAAAATCTTTAAAAATTTGGGAAAAAATACCAAAATACTTGGGCATGCTTATATATGCATACACATGCTATTTTGAAAATATTTTGAGTATAAAAAATATATAGGGAAAAATTGGGTATCAACAACTGCCCCTCTTTACCCGGGAAGGATGAAAGAGTTGTCGGGTAAAGATAAAATGACCAATTTTGACCGGAAGTGGCGATTTGAAAGGAGTTTTGACCGAGCTCTGGTTTTTGAGCCGCTACATATCCCTTGGTCTTGCAGGAATCAGGCCATATGTAGTTCCGGAACCATTGACGGAATATGCCGATGGAGATTTGAAACGGACGAACGCGATGTTTAGATTGAGAGAGGTTTTCAGAAAAATCGATAGGCTGCGGGAACAGGAGCGATATCGCTCCAGCTGAGACGGTCGTTGCCAGTCGGTGCACCTGCAAGTAAGCAATACGAGCGTATATTGTGCATAAATTTAAACGTAATGCAAATTCCCATTGGACCATAAATGCTGTCCTCGGACGGTTAGGATGACGTCCTCGAACCATGACGTCCTGGGCCATGAGGCGTATAGTAAAGGATTCGCAGGCTATGAAATTATGTTCTCGGGTTATGAGAATGGTGCCTCTGAACTATGATGCCTTTGAATAATGATATGCAAAAGATAAAATAGGGGTCCTCAGGCCATGGCATGGCATTCTCCAGCTATGCAAATGGTACCTTCGAACAATGGCGCCTTTGGACAATTTGGTGATCTTTCAGCCCATGAAATACAGAAGGTGGCGATCTTTCAGTCGATGCAAGAAAATAAAGTGGCGATATTTCAGCCATGCAGGATGGAGACAGAGCTTAGTCTCGGAAGGCAGAAAGGTAGCCTTGTGCAATGCGGAAACGCAGATGGAGGTAGAGCTTAACCCCGGAAGGCAGAAAGGTAGCCTTATGCAAAATGCAGATAGAGATAGTGCTTAGTCTCGAAAGGCAGAAAGGTAGCCTTATGCAACGCAGGAAATGTAGATGGAGGTAGAGCTTAACCTCGGAAGGCAGAAAGGTAGCCTTATGCAATGCAGAGAAATGCAGATGGAGGTAGAGCTTAACCTCGGAAGGCAGAAAGGTAGCCTTATGCAAAATGCAGATGGAGACAGAGCTTAGTCTCGAAAGGCAGAAAGGTAGTCTTATGCAATGCAGGAAATGCAGATGGAGACAGGGCTTAGTCTCGAAAGGCAGAAAGGTAGCCTTATGCAACGCAGGAAATGCAGATGGAGGTAGAGCTTAACCTCGGAAGGCAGAAAGGTAGCCTTATGCAATGCAGGAAATGCAGATGGAGGTAGAGCTTAACCTCGGAAGGCAGAAAGGTAGCCTTATGCAGAATGCAGATGGAGACAGAGCTTAGTCTCGAAAGGCAGAAAGGTAGCCTTATGCAATGCAGGAAATGCAGATGGAGGTAGAGCTTAACCTCGGAAGGCAGAAAGGTAGCCTTATACAAAATGCAGATGGAGACAGAGCTTAGTCTCGAAAGGCAGAAAGGTAGCCTTATGCAACGCAGGAAATGCAGATGGAGGTAGAGCTTAACCTCGAAAGACAGAAAGGTAGCCTTGTGCAAAATGCAGATGGAGACAGAGCTTAGTCTCGAAAGGCAGAAAGGTAGCCTTATGCAATGCAGGAAATGCAGATGGAGGTAGAGCTTAACCTCGGAAGGCAGAAAGGTACCCTTATGCAAAATGCAGAGAAATGCGGGATGGAGACAATGCTTAGTCTCGAAAGGCAAAAAAGTAGCCTTATGCCGTGCAAGAATGTAAAAGGATGATTAGTAGCAAGACCTCTTAGTTGGTAGTCGATTACGACAATATGACTGCTGGGGAGATTGTGTACAGATAGCAATTGTGGGCAAGTGATGATTCTGATAAGTTGCATTCTTTGGAAAGTATGCGTACATAAATATACCTGA
This sequence comes from Nicotiana tabacum, assembly GCF_000715075.1. Lineage (NCBI taxonomy): Eukaryota > Viridiplantae > Streptophyta > Magnoliopsida > Solanales > Solanaceae > Nicotiana > Nicotiana tabacum. The sequence continues at coordinate 82,240,157 of NC_134095.1, forward strand.
CGATATTGCAAGTCGAGTGCCTGCATCCAAAGAAAATCGTGAGTTCTGTGAGGGGAAAGGTTAGTTCGTCTTCCCAGGGCTCTTGACATTATGTGTCATTGGGGTAGCGTCGCTAAACAACAGCAATTCAGATAATAGTTATGCATGCTTTAGTAAATATATAATCGAAAATAGTTTTCTTTAGATGAACCAACGACTGCGACGTGGTTCAAGAAATTGCAACCTCTTTCCCTCCGAAATTTTGAAGATCCTCCTCAAAATTCTGCCCCAGTTTGCTGAGCGGACATTTCTGACGGTTGTGCTGAATGACTAAAAAAATCATCTTCGGAATTTTGAGGGTCCTTCTCAAAATTCTACCACAGTTTACCAGGCTGGCGCTTCTAGCGATGCATGGGCTGAAATTTAACTTCGGAATTTTGAGGGTCCTCCTCAAAATTCTGCCCCAGTTCCAATAGCGGGAAAAAATGGAATTTTTATTAAATTATGACCGAACCCATAGGGCTGCCTACGTATCCCCTCTTAAACAAGAATCAGGTCAGGCGTAGTTCAAATTACATCATTAAGGGAATCATAAGTGGTTACACATAATATCGTTTCACTACATCTGAATTGATTGGCTTCGGCCAGACTTCTCCATCCATCTCTGCAAGAATAAGGGCTCCTTCAGTTAGAACCCGGTGAACCATGTACGGACCCTGCCAATTGGGAGAGAACTTCCCCTTGGCTTCATCTTGATGTGAGAATATTTTCTTCAATACCAGCTGCCCTGGTGTAAACTTCCTTGGCTTAACCCTTTTGTTGAAGGCTCTGGACATTCTGTTCTGATACAACTAATCGTGGCAAACCGCATTCATCCTTTTCCCATCTATAAGGGATAACTGCTCGTAGCGACCTTTTACCCATTCTACATCATCCAACTCTACTTATTGTATGATCCTTAAGGAGGGAATTTCTACCTCGGCGGGGATGACCGCCTCTGTACCATAAACCAGCATGTAGGGAGTTGCTCTGGTCGATGTGTGGACTGTAGTGCGGTATCCCAATAAGGCAAATGATAACTTCTCATGCCATTGTTTGTGCCTTTCGACCATCTTCCTTAGTATCTTCTTGATATTCTTGTTGGCTGCTTCCACAGCTCTATTTATCTGAGGCCTGTAGGCTGTAGAGTTCTTGTGTTTGATCTTGAAAGTTTCACACATTGCTTTCATCAAGTCGCTGTTGAGATTGGAACCATTATCGGTGATGATTGATTCCGGAACTCCGAACCGACAAATAATGCGGTTGCGGACGAAACCCGCCATAACCTTCTTAGTGACCGCCTTGTATGATGTTGCTTCGACCCATTTGGTAAAATAATTGATTGCCACTAAGATGAACATGTGCCCATTTGATGCGGCAGGCTCGATAGGTCCGATAACATCCATTCCCCAAGAGGCGAATGGCCATGGTGAGCTTGTTATAGTAAGCTCATTTGGAGGCGCCTTTATCATATCTGCATGTATCTGATTGCGATGGAATTTGAGAACATACTAGATACAGTCTGTTTCCATAGTCATCCAAAAATACCCTGCTCGGAGTATCTTCTTTGCTAAGACAAAACCATTCATGTGCGGCCCGCAGGTCCCTGCATGCACTTCGTCCAATAGCCTGGATGCTTCTTTTGCTTCGACACACCTTAGTAAACCCAAATCGGGAGTCCTCTTGTACAGGATTCCTCCACTGTGAAAAAAGTTGCTAGATAGCCTACGAAGTGTACACTTCTGAGTAGAGTTGGCAAGTCCTGGATATTCCCATGTTGTCAAGTACTCCTTGATGTCATGAAACCATGGTTTTCCATCCGCTTCTTCCTCAACGTGGGCACAATAAACTGGTTGATCATGAATCTTTACTGGGATGGGATCAATGAAATTTGTATCTGGATGTTGGATCATGGACGATAAAGTAGCTAATGCATCAGCAAACTCGCTCTGGACTCTGGGGACGTGCTGAAATTCTGCCTTTGTGAACCTTTTCCTCAACTCCTGTATATGATGCAAGTAGGGAAGTATCTTAGAGTTCTTCGTTTCCCACTCTCCTCGAACCTGATGTATGAGCAAGTCTGAATCCCCGATCACTAGCAACTCCTGAACGTTCATATCAATGGCCATTTTGAGCCCCAAGATGTAGGATTCATATTCGGCCATATTATTGGTGCAAGGGAACCTGAGCTTGGTGGATACCAGGTAGTGCTGGCCGGTTTCTGATTCTAAGACTGCTCCTATGCCAACTCCTTTGAAATTTGCAGCTCCGTCGAAAAATAACCTCCAACCATCATAGGATTCTGCAATATCTTCTCCTATGAAAGATACCTCTTCATCGGGAAAATATGTTTTTAGGGGCTCGTATTCTCCGTCCACGGGATTCTCGGTGAGATGGTCCACCAAGGCTTGCCCTTTGATTGTTTTCTGGGTCACGTAAACAATATCGAATTCGCTTAGCAGGATCTGCCACTTGGCGAGCTTGCCAGTGGGCATGGGCTTCTGGAAGATATACTTTAGAGGGTCTATTTTGGATATGAGATAAGTAGCGTAAGCACAGAAGTAATGACACAACTTCTGCGCGACCCAAGTCAGAGCACAACAAGTGCATTCTAAAGAAGAATACCGGGCCTCATACGGTGTGAACTTCTTACTGAGATAGTAGATGGCTTGCTCCTTTCTCCCTATTTCATCATGTTGTCCTAGAACACAACCGAATGCTCTATCCAATACCGCAAGGTAAAGCAATAGGGGTCTTCTTGGCTCAGGCGGAACCAAGACCGGTGGCATTGATAGGTATTCCTTAATTCTGTCAAAAGCTTTCTGAAAATCATCAGTCCATTTGGTAGCAGCGTCCTTCTTCAACATTTTGAAGATAGGTTCACAAATGATCATGGATTGAGCTATGAACCGGCTGATATAGTTGAATCTTCCCAGGAAACTCATCACGTCCTTCTTGTTCTTTGGCGGCGGAAATTCTTGGATAGCTTTGACCTTTGATGGATCCAATTCTATTCCTCGGCGACTCACAATGAAACCCAATAATTTTCCAGCAGGAATCCCGAATGCACACTTGGCGGGATTCAGTTTCAGATTGTACCTCCTTAGTCTGTTGAAGAACTTTCTTAGATCTGCCATGTGATCCCTGGCTTTCTTGGATTTGATGATGACGTCATCCACATATACCTCGATCTCCTTGTGTATCATGTCATGAAAGATGGTAGTCATGGCTCTCATGTAGGTGGCACCAGCGTTCTTCAAATCGAATGGCATCATTATGTAACAGTACATTCCACATGGCATGATGAAAGCCGTTTTCTCTGCATCTTTCTCATCCATCCATATCTGATGATACCCAGCGAAACAATCAACAAAAGATTGCAACTCATGCTTGGCGTAGTTGTCGATAAGAATGGGTATGTTAGGCAAGGGAAAGTCATCTTTGGGACTGGTCCGATTAAGATCCCGGTAGTCAACACAAACTCTAACTTTCCCATCCTTTTTTGGCACTGGCATGATGTTGGCTAACCATGTCGGATACTCTACTACCCTGAGAACCTTGGCTTTTACTTGCTTGGTAACCTCTTCTTTGATTTTCAAACTCATGTCGGGTTTGAATTTCCTGAGCTTCTGCTTTACTGGCGGGCATGTTGGATCTGTTGGCAGTTTGTGAGCTACAATGGATGTGCTGAGACCAGTCATATCATCATATGACCAGGCGAATATGTCTTCATATTCCTTTAGGAACTCCGTGTACTCTTTCTTTTCTGATGGTGACAGGTGAATACTGATGCGTGTTTCTTTGACATTCCCTGTATCTCCCAGATTAACGACCTCAGTTTCGTCCAAGTTAGACTTAGGCCTATTTTCAAAATTCTCAACTCCTCTGACGACCTCTTCTAGTATATCATCCTCTTCTGAGTCTGTATCCATTTGTTGCATTGTCTCGTTGCAAGTCACAATCGTTGGTTCATCATCAAGGCAAGTAATAGTAATGCTGTGTAAAATAAAGTGAATGATAGAAAAATAATAAGAGCGAGATATATAATAAACTGAAATGCTTCGATTAAATTCATAATTGTTTTGAGTATCAGAACCTTTTTCAGAATTAAAGACAATGCGGAAATAAAATCAGCTAGTAAAAAGTAAAATGTGATGCATGGTGCTTTTGTTTAGCCTTGCTACCCCGAAGCTTTCCGGGCCCTGGTGGTTCTGATTGACCAATTGCTGAGGCGCTCTCCTTGGTTCACAACTTGTATAGAAGGGTCTTCCTCCCCTTCCTCCTCGAAAATAACACAGCAGTCCATATCATTATCCTCCAGGAACAGATTCTTCACGGCTGTCAATGCTTCATCTTCCTCCGACCCATATATAGTATTTGCCGGCTGGAAAGTCTGCTCCAGGTAGGTATCGGATGCTCCAGTGGGTAGTAGGGACCGCGCCATGGTAGCGACCATTGATTGAACTCCTCCTAAGTGTACTCATACCCCAAACCAAATGTAGTGCCATGTTTCTTCAGCTTGATGGGTTTGGCGATTCCCTAGAGGTTTTTGCCGAGTCCCTTTCCAGGTTCATATCCACACCAATTCAGGATACTTTCAATCTTATTATCCCATCATTTATCTTTGTCTACAGCGTTGACTCTTTCAATGTGGTGGTATGTTTCTCCGCCTATTCTCCTTCTGCCTCCAATCATCGGGATGGTCTGGCGACTATATATGGGGTTGCTACCATTGCCATGAATGATCACCTCTTGGTGATTCCATTCGAACTTCACTGCCTGATGCAGGGTCAATGCTACAGCTCCAGCGACATGGATCCATGGTCGTCCCAACAGCAAATTGTAGGATGCTGGGACATCTATCACTTGAAAGTCGACGTCGAACCAGGTTGGCCTCATTTGCAAGCATAGGCTGATCTCTCCGATAGTAGACCTTTGGGACCCATCAAAGGCTTTGACATTGATGGCCCCATCTTTGATCTCGTGCAGGCTCTTTCCCAATGTTCTGAGAGTTATCAACGGACAGATGTTGAGGCTGGAGCCTCCATCGATCAAGACTCTAGTGACGAAGTAATCCTCGCATTGCACAGTGATGTGTAAGACCATGTTGTGACTCAGTCCTTCCGGCGGCAGCTCATCTTCGTGGAAGGTGATTTTGTGGCTTTCCAGTACTTGTCCTACCATATTTGCCATTTCGCCCCCAGTTATGTTGTTGGGCACATAAGCTTCGCTCAATATCTTCATCAAGGCATTTTTGTGTGCGTCAGAGCTTTGTAGAAGAGCTAGGATGGAGATCTGTGCTGGTGTTTTGTTCAACTGCTCAACGACCGAATACTCCTTAGCTTGTATTTTCCTCCAAAGATCATCGGGACCAATTTCAGTAGTCTGTCCCGAGGCTTGCTTACTGGACTCAGCTAGGTGCTCTGGAGTGTAAACCCTGCACAGCAATTGCTTCTCCCATCTTGGTCTTTCCTTTCCTCCTTGCTTCAGCTGTGTAATCCCATGGTATGGCATTTGAGTGGAACGATGTTATGTCTGACATTGCTACAGGAATGGGTACCCTCAGTGGTAACACAGCAACTTCAAAGAGTACAGGTGCCTTTGGAGCCCCAAACTCAACCTCAATTGGCCCGGCCTCCTTCGCAGAAGAAGGTTCTTCAAATTCGAGAGGTATAGACATGATTACTTCATCTCCCTTGGAGGGATGGTTTTGTACAACAATCGGGTTAAGTGTGACTGCCGATTTCTTTGGCTCATCATCCTCAACAATCAATCCTATCGATCCCTTGGAGTCCCAGTCATCTTCGATCTCGATCATGTGAATGTCCCCACCTCTGTGATCAGGCAGAGGGTTGTTGCGGATATTAGGAGCAGGCTCCTTTGCTACGATAACCTTATTGTCGATTAGAGTTTGAACCTTGTCCTTCAATGAGCGGCATTCGTCAATGGTGTGACCTTTCATGCCGGAGTGGTACGCACAGGTCTTATTAGGGCTGACCCATTGGGAAGGATTTTCTGGAGTTATGGCAGGGATAGGGGAGACGTAACCAGCAGCTTTAAGTTTCTCATACAGCTGGTCAATTGGATCGGCGATGGTTGTATATTGTCTGGGAGGTCTGCGGTCAAAATTTGGTCTGGGTCTAGGGAAATTTTGGCGAGTGGGAGGTGATTGGTAGTGAGAGGGTTGGGCATTATAGGCTTGGTAAATAGGTGTAGGTTGAGAGTATCTGGATGAAGTAGGTTGATATGCGGGAGGTGGAGATGATTGGTAAACGGGTGGTGGATTTTGGTAAGAGGGTGCGAGTGCTTGGTAATTCGGGATAGGCTGATATGTAAGTGGAGGTGATGGGTAAGTGTGGTATTTTAGTGGTGATTTGGCTCCCTGTGCGACCATCACAACATTGACATCCTTCTTCTTGGACATGCCACCAGACTGTAAAGCCTTGTTGGTGGCCTGCAATGCTTCAAGATTAGTAACCATACCATTCTTAATGCCTTCCTCAATTCTTTCTCCCAGCTTGATGATATCGGAGAACTTCTGGCCCTTGATCAGCATCAACCTCTCATAATATTGTGGGTCCTGAGCCCAGACAAAGAATCTGTTCATTTGTTCCTCTTCTAAGGCCGGCCTGACCTTAGCAGCCTCTGATCTCCAACGAGTAGCATACTCGCGGAATGTCTCTGTAGGCTTCTTCTTCAGATTCTGGATGTAGAATACATCCGGTGCATTCTCTGTATTGAATCGGAACCTATCCATGAAATCCGATGCCATACCTACCCAGCTTGTCCATTTCTTGGGGTCCTGACTGATGTACCAGGATAAAGCATCCCCCTTCAGGCTTCTCATGAAGAGTTTCATACGGATTTTCTCATTCCTTCCAACTCCGACCAACTTATCGCAATATGTCCTCAAATGGACTCTGGGATCTCCCGTGCCATCGAACATTTTGAACTTGGGAGGTTTGTATCCCTCCAGAAGTTCAACATCTGGCTGAATGCAGAGGTCCTCATAATTCAGCCCCTCTATGCCTTTGTTTCCTTCCATGCCTTGGACCCGGCTGATCAACTTCTTGAGTTCTGTTGCCAAGTTTTTGATAAGAGAGTCCTTGTCATCAGGCTCAGGTGCACTTGAGATTGGTTGAGTGTAGTGGGGTATGGTATCTACGTAGATGGGAGTGTTGTGGGGGTGGTCGTTTGTGGAGTTCAGTGGTTCAGGAATGAGTAGTGGAGTGTGGCATGTGTTGCAGTGTTGAGCATGAGTTGGTTGCATCTGTGGTTGTGGGGTGTTCTGTGCGGGATTTTGATCATTTGGAAAGTTGACATCAGGAGCGGTGAGAGTGAATGATAAATTTGCCAAGTTCCGAACTTGATCCAGTTCTTCTTGAAACTTCAACAGTTTCTACTCAAGTTAGGCAGCAGTTTCCTGGGGTACCCTGAGGAATCTCAATTCTTTCAATTTCCTTTCTGGCGCTTGAATCTCCCATTCTACCTTTGTTCTTGTTCCGGATAGGAATCGGAGGAGGAGGAGGTGGAGGGACCTTGGATCTCGTACTGTATGATGATGGTGCCAGAATGCACGAACTAACCTTTGGGGAGGGGAATAAAAATAAAGAAAAACAAAAAGGTAACAAGTTAGTGCGGGTTATGAGAAGAAAATGTTGCAATATTTAAACACATCGTTTCCTAATTTGAGTGCCTCGTTGTGCCTGAGGTAGGCCTAGCGACAAATTAACTTGGAGAACTTATAATGCTAAATGCCTCATTTTATTGATAAAAATAAGACAAATCCAAAACAATGCTAAATAGCAAAAAATAAAATGTCACTAGTGGCCATTGTCCTTATTACATCATTAAAAGCAAAATAAAAGACTCCTAACTACTTGGTCCCAAGGACCTTCCCCAGATTCGGTATCTTTATCCCCCTCGAACAGCTTCACCAGCTCACGCAGTCCTAGCATCAGATAAGCTTGGGCCAAATGTCCGCCTGCATTCCCTTCAGCGTTTCGACAATCTTCAATCCTTTTGAGGAACTTTCCTTCTAGCTCCACTAGACCCCGCTCCAAATACCCTAGTCGCTTGTTGGCGCTGACAACCATATCCTTCCATTCCTCGATCAACTTCTGATGGGCTTCTTGTATTTCCCGATGCTCACTTTCACACTCTCGAATCCTCTTGCACAGTTGATTGTACTTAACCCGCGCTTCAACTTTCTCGTCGATGATTCTATGTCCGTGAATGAACCCAGGCTGACCCATACCATTGTGATTATCTTCCAACCAACCCGAATAGTGCAGCACGCAACCAGCGTGATACCTGTCTGGATCAATAGATTCTTTCCCCAAAACGAGCTTGCAATGCCACATGTGTTGAGCTTGGCATTTGTGAGGGCTATCATCATCCTAGAAATCAGCCCTAAAGTGACTCATTTTGTCGACCCTTGGTATGATTTGCTTTCTTCCCACCTACCTCATGGATTGGAGGGGAACGTAGGGATAAGTTCCTCTTAGACCAATGAGTATGAGAAATGGTGCGTCTCGGGATCGAACAATGAATTCTTCCGTAGGGAACCATTCGACCATCCACTGTACCTGGTCTTATTTTAGATTCTCAAATAAATCCACCCATATTCCGGCGTCCTCTGGCTGAGCGAACATCTTAGGCATATAATTCATACGCCTTGGCTGGTGGAAGGCAATGTGATCATCCCAGTCTCTGCGTAAGATCTCTTGTCGGTATTCTCCTTTCTGGAGGTGCTCCATGAGCCAGAGCTGAAGTAATAAATTGCATCCCTCAAAATGACTGGCTTTTCGCTGACAGTTGTCCAAAGCCCGGTATATCTCAGCAACAATCATGGGCACTATAATGAAAGGCTGTCCGCCAATTCCTTCCATCGAGTCTTGGTTACCATGGCCAGTCTGGTGTGGATCCTAGCCTTCTTCATAGGGAACACTATCATCCCCAGAAAACAAAACATGAATATGAAGACCCTTCTGTGAATATTCCCCAGTGAGGTGAGGGAAAATTCATCTGAGTAGGTGCAGTATGACTTTCTATGGTCGTACCTCTCGTACAGATAGTCGAATAGGATGTAGGAATCTTTCAAACAGGTCAAGTCTGGGTTCTTCTTCAGTCCCATCATCTTCAGGAAACCCCTACCCTTGCGATTCTCTGGCATAAGCAAACTCGGAGTCTCCCAAGGAATACCAGCTAAGCCTCCTATTTCTTCGAGCAAAGGAGTCATTTCAAGGTCCCCGAAGCGGAACACGGACCTGTCACTATCCCAGAACAGAGTTGCAGCCTCTATGATTTTGTTGTCAGGCTGGATTTCTAGAAGAGAAGGCAGATTCCCTAAGTATTTGCGGACGAGTGTTTGATCACTGGAGTGGAGATCTTCCCACCAATTTAGCAGCCTTGGATGAATGTTGGTTACCATGCCAAATCTGGGGACTTCGTGCCTCATTTTCTGCAAACCAGAGTGTTAGACCCCTACCCCGCCAGACTCGACTATTTAAACCAATAATTAGCATAAAAAGCATTTAATTCTCCAAATAAATGCATAGAATATGTAGGTGTCTGTTTGGGTTTCAGGGAAACCCGATGGACTTTGGAAAAGGCTATCTTAATGAGTCATTATGTGGACAACATAACTGACTTGGCTAGGTTTGACCATGATGCATGCACAGTTAGAAAGAGTAAGGTTTCTATCGGGGTATTAGACAGGTACCCTTGAGCGGACAACTCAAGAGGGAAAGGCACGAAATCGTAGACTGCACCGCTGATCGACTGGTTTTACCGCAAATATGTCTTTTCCAAATTTAAAGGGTGATAATATTGGAAGAGCGCAACCACTCATTATAAACGTTGTTTATGGTATTTGTTTGGCACGAGTGGATTATGATGTTGAAGATGCAGTTTACAAGAATGAAACAAATTGACATGTATTTTCACGTTCATAAGATAAATGATTACAATAATTGTAGTAATTACAACAGTATTGAAATAAAGCAGTAAAGGAAAGCAGCTAAAGGAAAGAAAAGACATGAAGAGCCAAGTCAGTTTCGTAGTGAAAGAATAAAAGACAGTAAGTAAAGCAATTAATGAGATAGTAAATTCACAAGCAACATGCAATGGTAAAAGCCTAAAGAAAATCCCCAGCAGAGTCACCATGCTGTCGACGCCCCCTTTTTCTCTAACCGTGGGGTCGAAAATCGGGTATACGACATTGGGAAGGACAACTCTATTCCCTTTTGAGAATTGGGTTTTGGAATTTGAAAAGTCGCCACCTAATGATTATAGTGCATTAGGACACTTTTTTTAGAAGAGATTGAGTTGGAAAACCAGAGTTCGGGTAAGGGCTAGAAATTATTTCGAGGGGAAGGTATTAGGCACCCCTCAAGATCCTCTAGTATGGTTCCCGACCATGTTATAATTGTGACTTTACAAGTAAACAATCAAGGCTCAAATGAGGACTTGCATACAACATTGCAATCAGGTTGAAAACTTTTGAAAGAAATAGAGTGTTTAGAAAATTAGTCTTAAAAGAAAAGCTAAAAAAAATTAACAAGTAAAGGGAAAGGGGGTCCTAGGTTTATTAATAATATGGATCACATCAATGCAATATCCAGCAATCACTCCTCAAAAGAGGGGTCGCACGTGATATTAGCGCACCGGTCATCATATCCATATTCAACCTTTCCCACCCCGGGAAGGTATTAAAGCGCGGAGAATTTCGTTACTTATTGCATGCTAGTACCCGTCCCAATCCTATCAGTCCCGGAGGCATATGGGACTACTAATCCTAAAGGGGAGGGAGTTGGGGCTTTTGCGGAGTTTTCAAAAGGATAAAAATCTAGGCGACAAGCAATAACAGATAGCAGTTAAAAGGGAAACAAATAGCAATTAAGGCTCAAGTCGGCCTCCTCATTCAAAGCAGCAGATTATTTAGCATGACTTACAAATACTGGTTTGGTATGTATTTAACGTAGGAAGGGTGGCTAATTTATCACATATTTTCAAATAAGAAGTCCAAATTAGGCCTGTCTGCTGGTTGTAATTATCAAAACTGATGCAATTATAAAATTTTACCCTAAGGCTTGCCTAGGCGTTAAATAGAACCTATAGGAATGATATCTATTAGTTTCAGAAATAAAGAAGTAAACTGATTGCAGAAAAAGAATTGTCAATTACAGGGACATAAGATCTGCAGGCATTAAACATTATTGCTACTGATTTTAGGCTTATAAGCGAGTTGACGATTCAAGTTCAGTTAACAGCTCCTATAGACATGCTTTCTAGGTGTTACTGATTTGAGCACTGTTATTGCTTATGCAGGAATCCTATAGGCAGGTTGTCTACATGCAATTGATTAGGTATTTAAATCCTATAATAGGTTTGCCTAATGACGGATGCAGAATGCAGAAAGTCCTATAGGCATGGTGTCTATATAAAGATGCAGAATTTTAGAATCGGCTTACAGGTCTGTTATGAAATTGCAGAAATTCCTATAGACATAGTATCTATATGAGAATGCAAAAAATCCTATAAACATGATATCTATATGAGAATGCAGAGTTTCGGAAATATAGTAATTCCCTATGAACATGGTATCTACCCCTTGCATGCATAGTCCCCTACCCTTTTTCCACTAGCCGACCCCAAATGTTTATTACAAGATTATTACAGACCAGAATGAATAAGAAAATATATCAGAAATTAAAGATTCCAACCAAGGAGAGCCTAATTCAGACCCCAGGTCTGAAATATGAAATAAACCAACTTCCAAAGCCTTTCTCTTATTTGGGATGTGTCAAAGTTCCAAGGAGCTTCAAGAACTCTAGGCAATGCTTACACCCCAAATATATTGCAGAATTAGATTATAGTGCAGTGTGGAAGGGCCAGCCCTCAAATGTCCAAGTTCAGAGGGAACTCAAGGTCCCAAAGCAAGGCTCAAAAGAGAGGGGCAGAACTTAAGGTTCTAGGAATAGGTGTAGGTGCAATATAGGGGAATTAGGGAATGCCAAGGCAGGCTGGTGGTCATGCCCAACAATTAGGAGTGCTGGCACACCCCTGACCAGCCTGTCAGCTAAAAATTAGAGAGTTAATACCTATTGAAGGTCAGGTTTAGCCCTGGACAGCAACTTGGATGTTGCCAGGCTATACCTCAACTCAACACACCTAAGGGAATGGGGTATGGGAAATTGAAAGAGCCTAGGATCCAAAGGATCCAGTTTTAATCCATGGATAATAACTTTGTGTATTGCCATGTCTTAAACCACAGCTCAAGCACATAAAGGGGTATGGGGAATGGGATTCATTGCAGTAATAGATAGTAAGATATAAGCATACTATCATAGAAGTTGAACTCTACAAAGCAGTAAAGTAGGCATGGACATAAAAACTTGTAAGTAAACACATTGGGGTTGATGCTAGAATCAAAACTAGGACATACAAGTTTCAGGAAAAAACAAATGAAAGCAGAAGTCTTGAGAAAGCCAAAGTGCAGAAAGTTTTAGAAGGGGTTGTGAGAATTAAGTGAAGCTCTGAAGTGTATTCCGTGTTGTGAAAAGAAAAAGAGTCGAGTATTTATAGCTTGGAAAACATGTAGAGAGTAAGGGAAGAATCATAGTAATTATGGAACTATGTATCAATTATAATCAATCAACATAAGAACTTCCTTTAATTAAGGAGTTCAAACTCAAACGGTAATGGACAGCAATCAGTTAAGGAAAGAGAATCAAGTAAACATCTTGTGTAAAGTAGGAAATTAGGGGTAAATACATAGGGGTTTAACTAAGGAAAGAAAATTTTAAAATATACGGTTAGCCCAAATAAGGCAAGAACACAGTAAATCAATTAGTACCTAGTAAATCAAGGAATCAGGGATTCGACATTACCAATGAACCAAGTCAGAAAGAGAGGAAAGATTTTAGCTTAAGGAAAATCAGTAGCAACCAATTAGACCTATTAAAAGAGATTCTGAATCAATCACAAGTTGGAAAACCCTTTTACAGAAAGGTTCATCACATATAAAGAGCATACAGACACGTTAAGCATGAAAGAAAAATTGTCATGCCATCGTAAAATTAGTGGAAAATCCAGTAACAGAGTTTAGAAGAGTTTATCAAAAGGTCAGAATCATATGAAACTTTGAAATTGATCTAAAAGAGTTGGGGGTTTTGAAATAAGAACCCCAGTTCGGGCAAACCATAAAGCAAAGATGAGAGGGCCAACAGTTGAATCGAAACATGTTCAGAGGTTTTTGAAAAGAACTTAAACTTCTAACATGCTTCTCGCAGCAACAGAACTCATGAATAGCATATAAATACAATAGAAGAGTTCAAAGCAATAGAGTAAAGGAACTAATTCGAAGCATGATGAGAAAAAACTGATAAGAACAGTAGAAGGAAGCATGCTTAAGAAGATCCTTTTAGAAGAGGCTTAAACAAAGTTTAGTAGAAGGAAAAAAATAGTAAGAGCACTTAAGAACACGATAGAAGAATACAGTAGGTGAAACATACCAGAACATGGTAGAAGAAAATAGTAGAACATACTCAACAAAGTAGAAAAGCATACAAGGACATAGTGTAGAAAACACAATAGCAGAACATACAAGAACGGAATATAGAAAGCGCGGTATAGGAACATACGTGGTAGAAGGAAAATATAAGAACACAGTAGAGGCAAATACATACAAAATAAAAGGAGAAGAAAGTCAGATAAACACTTACGCATTTTCAGAAAACCCTAGATGGTAAAAGAGGCTTCGGAAAGTAATTTTTGAAAGAAAAGTTAGGGAAATCGTTTGAACACTCAAGTAGAACATAGATACACAAAAGATCTAAAAGAAAAATTGGGGAAAACCTCGACGGGTTAGGGTTTCAGAAGAACCCTAGAAAAAGCTTTGAAAAGGTCACTGATCTGAGTCGGAGAGGTCAGAATCAGGCTCAAAACACCATGGTATGACGGAGCAAGGCCGGAGATGGCCGGAATCTTCGAATCGGTGAAGGTCTGAGTGAAGACCTTCAAGGTCTGGCCTCGAACCTTCGAGCATCAGGCATGCAAGAGCTAGAGTAGGTGAGTATAGGTTGTCCATGGCCTAAGAAGCCATGGACTCCGGTGAAAACACGTTGGAACAAGGTAGGAGGAGGCTAGGGTTCCGAAGGACCTTGAGAGTCTTGAGATAGTTTTGGGATTCAGAGGCGGCGTCATTGTGCAAATGGGGTTAGGGTTAGAGGGGTTAGGGGATTAAAAAAGGAAAGGGTGAATCAGGGCCGTTGATCAAAATGATCAACGACGAGGATTTAAAAGAAAATCCGGACGGGTTTGAAAATGGGTTAAGGGGTCGGGTAAAAATAAGAATTGGGTCGTCCGAATTTGAGTTTGAAATTGGGTCACTTTTAGGCTAAAATTGAAATGTAATGGGGCTATAATTGAAATGAACTGAGGCTACATGTTAAATAGCCAGTTTTTCCCCTTTTTATTTATAAAAAATAGTAAAATAATTTTAAAAATAAATTAAAAGCACTGAGATAATTAATAATATATAAACATTAATCTAAAAATGCTGGAAATGATTTTATGATTGCAAAACGCTATTAATCGTAATATAGGCCATAATTGCAATTTTATGTAATTTAGCTTAAAAATATCAAATGAATTTTTAAAAATATGCAAAAATCACGTTAATTTTATTTTGGTGTAACTATGAGGATGGAAATAAATTATTCACCAAAATGATAATTTCGGAAATAATTATTGGATTTTGTACTGTTAAAATAGACAATAAATTGGTTTTGAAAATCTTTAAAAATTTGGGAAAAATACCAAAATACTTGGGCATGCTTATATATGCATACACATGATATTTTGAAAGTATTTTGAGTATAAAAAATATATAGGAAAAAATTGAGTATCAACAGCTGCCCCTCTTTACCCGGGAAGGATAGAAATGGGCTGAGTGCCCGGCACCAGATCAATACTGAAATCAATATCCATGTTGGTGGCATGCCCGGCAGGTCTGCAGGAAACACATCTGAAAATCCCTCACAACTGGGACAGAATCAATACTGGGAGTCTCAGCTCCAACATCCCTCACGAAGGCTAGATACGAAAGACATCCCTTCCCGACCATACACTGGGCCTTCAAGAATGAGATCACTCTGCTGGGAACGTAATCAGTCAAGCCTTGCCACTCTATCCGTGGCACACCCGTAATAGCCAATGTGATTGTCTTAGCATGACAGTCCAGAATAGCACGACATGGAGATAGTCAATCCATGCCCAAAATGAGATCAAAATCCACCATACACAGTAGTAAAAGATCCACTCGGGTCTCCAAACCCCCAATAGTCACCAACACGATCGGTACACATGGTCTACAACAACAGTATCGCCCATCGAGGTAGATACATGAACAGGTAAGGCAAGAAACTCACGGGGCGTACCCAAATAATGAGCAAAATACGAGGACACATAAGAAAAGGTGGAACCAGGATCAAATAATACAGAGGCATCTCTGTGGCGAACTAAAACAATACCTAAAATCATGGCATTTGAAGCAGCAACATCTGATCTACCCGGAAGGGCATAGAAATGAGCCTGACCACCACCTGATCGACCTACCCCTTTAAGGCGGCCCCTGGCTGCCTGACCTCCACCCCTAGCTGGCTGGGCGGGTGGTGAAGTAACTGGAGCAGAAGTCGAGGGCTAATCCCTCTGCTGAGATTGACCATCACGAAGATGAGGACATTTCCTCTTCATATGCCTAAACTCTCCACACTCATAGCAACTCCCCGGTGCTGGAGATAGGGACTGAAGGGAACCCTTGGCACCGAAATGACCAGTAGAAGGACCTGGCATGGAAGAACCCTGGACTAATGGAGCACGAGACGAGCTCTGAGCTGGAAGGGCACTAAGTGATGAGTGGCCCTGATGAGAACTATGAAAGCCATGACCTAATGATGCTCCACGGTAACCTGGGCGAGCTGAATGAGCCTGCCTGAATGAACGACCTTTACCCTGCTGGAACTGACCCCTCGAAGGAGTACTGCTAAAGGTACCAGATCCCCGAGGCCTCTTGGCCTCCCTCTCATCTCGCTCCTGCCGGCGAACAGTCTCAATCTCACGGGCGATATCAACAACCTCCTCGAAGGTAGCACCTGTCACCCTCTCCCCAGTCATGAGAATCCGAAGCTGGTACGTAAGGCCATTAACAAACCTCTTGATCCTCTCTCGGTCTGTGGGAACCATCCAAACTGCATGACGGGCTAACTCAAAGAACCGCATCTCATACTGTGTCACCATCATCTCCCCTTGACGCAGCTGCTCAAACTGCCAGCGCAGCTCTTCCCGGCGCGACTATGGTACATACTTCTCCAGGAAGAGAACAAAGAACTGCTGCCAAGTAAGGGGCGCTGCACCAACAGGCCTACGCCTCCCACCAAGTGAAGGCAGCCCCAGAAAATTGAAAGGTAGTAAATGCCACACCACTGGTCTCAAGAATCCCTGTTGTACGAAGCATCCACTGGCACTTATCCAAGAAACCCTGTGCATCCTCGCCCTCTGCACCGTTGAATGTCGGAGGCTCGAGTCTACCAAACCTCTCAAGTCGACGCTGCTCGCCATCCGGCATAACTGGTACCACATCTCTGTACCGATACGCGAGACTCTACTAAACCGGCTCATGACTCGCGAAAACTATGTAACCTAGGCTCTGATACCAACTTGTCACGACCCCAAATACCGGTCGTGATGATGCCTATCACATTACTAGGCAAGCCAATCAATCAACTAACCACACCACTTTCCTTTAGTAATAAACCATTTTCAACACAGGTTTTAAATATTGATTTCATAATAAACGTTTAAAATGACAGAAAATATGCGGAAGTCAAAATAACAATAATCTACACAGCCCAAACTGATCTGGTGTCACGATTCTAGAACCTCTAATACAATTCTGAATACCTAATACATCAATAGTCTAGGAAATGCGGAAAGGTAATAAGATAATAGAGAGAGATTAGGGTTGCAGACGCCATGCAGCTACCTCGAAGTCTCCGTCAAATACTGAAACAGCTGAAAGCCCTCACTCGGCCGCTCGAGCACCTGGATCTGCACACAAGGTGCAGGGAGTAACGTGAGAACGCCAACTCAGTAAGTAACTAGAGTAAATAAGGACTGAAAGCAGTGACGAGCAGTTCAAAAATACATAACTGGATAATCAACAGAATATCAGGTCATCTTTACAGTTTAAAATCAGTTTTCTTTATAAAATCACATTTCCAGTTTAAACATTTGGAATCAAATACTTAGCGGTAAATCAAACAGAGGCTTATTTAAAAGAAGAGTGAAATCAGTAAAAACATCATAACAAGACCTCTTGGGCAAGGAATCACTCAGAATATGGCCCCTCGGGCAGCCTCTCAGTCACTCGTGACATGACTCTCGTCACACAGTACTCACTCTTAGCACTCGGCTCATTAGTATCCCATAATAATAGAAATCATAGTAACCGCTGCGGCGTGCAGCCCGATCCACATATAATAGTCGACTACGCTCACTGGGGGTGTACAAACTCTAGAGGGGCTCCTACAGCCCAAGCGTCATATCACTGCGGCATGCAGCCCGATCTAATATGTATATCGCTGCGGCGTGCAGCCCGATCCATATAAGTATTGTTGCGGCATGCAGCTTGATCCATAACTCACAAATATACAAATATCCTCACAATTAGGTTTTCAACCTCTCTCAGTCATTAACATCACAGTCTCTCGAGCTTATCAATAGAGATTAGGGAACTCAGCCCAAACAGTCCTCACAATTAGGAGTAGAGTGACAAAATCAGTTTTAATCATTTAAATGGGTAAAACAAGACCGAGGATATACTTCTAGCACGTAAAGTGAGGAAAATAGTCAAAATGCCCCTAAGGGTTGCTACAGGTCAGCACAAGGCCCCAAACATGGCATACAGCCCATAATAAAATATAAACATCCAAAATACGGGATAACATAATATTTTCAAATCAAATATGCGACTTAATGGTCGCTACGGGATGGACCAAGTCACAGTCCCTACCGGTTCACGCCTACACGCTCATCACTTAGCATGTGTGCCACCGCATTTATCAAAAACAAGTTTAATACCTGGGTTTTGTACCCTCAGTTCCAGATTTACAATGGTTACTTACCTCAAACTGATGAAAACACTACTCCGCGATGCCTTTGACCCTCGAATCGGCCTCCATTTACGTCGAATCTATTCAAAATCAGAATCACGGTGTCAAAATATGCTAAAAGAACGAAGCCCAAGCAAAAACAATCGAAAAATACCAAAAATCTCAAAATTGGCCAAATCTGACCCCCGAGCCCACGTCTCGGAATTCGAAATTTTTTACATCAATGGATTCCTTATCTCCGCACGAGTTCATACATACGAAGAACATCAAAATCCATCCATAAATGACCCTTCGAATCCCAAATGTTTTGTCTTCAATTTCAAGCCCTAGTTCTTCAATTTTTAGGCTTAGATTCCATGATTTTCTAGGTGAAATTCACATAATAATCGAGTTTCTAGACCAAGAATCTTACCTCCAACGTTTCCCCTTGAATCCCTCTTCAATATCCTTCAAAAATCTCCAAAAACGAGCAACTATGGAGGAAAATAGACCCACATTCGCAGACAAGACGACTTTTGAAACATTATGCCTAGGCCTAAAAATCCTTCTTCGCGAACGCGGTCAAACCCTCGCATTCGCGAAGCACAAAAATTCTGCTGACCAAAATTCTTCTTCGTGAACGCGATGCCTCAGCTTCACCAACCTACGTGAACGTGACCCAGGATCATGCGAACGCGATGCCTACCAATCCAGCCCTTCACAAACGCGGGACTACCCTTCGCGAACGCGAAGACCAAATCACCTGCAACAGCTGAAACTATTTTTCTGCAATCTTTCTTAACTCAAAATGATCCGAATGACCACCCAAAACTCAACCGAGACCCCGGGACCTCAACCAAAGGCACCAACATATATTAAAACCTTATTCAAACTTGTACCAATCTTCAAAATACCTCAAACGACATCAAATCACCCAAAACACATCGGATTCAAGCCTAAGTTTCTAAAATCTTCCGAATACGCTTTTGATCAAAAACCCAACGAAACCACGTCCGAATGACCTGAAATTTTACACACACATCCTAATTAACACAAAGAAGCTACTGAAACTCTCGGAATTCCATTCCGACCCTTATATCAAAATCTCGCTTATCAATCGGAAATCGCCAAAATCTCAACTTCGCCAATTCAAGCCTAAATCTACTCCGAACCTCCAAAACCCATTCCGGTCACGCTCCTAAGTCATAAATCACCTACTGAAGCTAACCAAACCATCGGAACTCACATCCAAGCCCTCTAACACATAAGTCAACATCCGATTGACTTTTCCAACTTAAACTTCCTTAAAGGAGACTAAGTGTCTCAAACCTTACCAAAAATCATTCCGAACTCGATCCGACCAACCCGATACCACAAAACACGGATAACGAAGCATAAAGAAGCAGAAATGGGGAAAACGGAGCGGTAATTCATGAGATGACTGGCCGAGTCGTCACAGCTAATCTATTTGTCTCTTTTTGGTAACTATCCAAGAGTTGAATGAAAATGTCTAATGTATAGAAATGAGGCAAGACCAAAAGCAAAATTCACCATGTGGTTGCTACTACACACTTCTGCACATTTTTTATGTATAGAGCCAGGTATTGGAGATATATGACTCGAACAGAGTTAGAGTGTGATCGCAAGGATACAAGATAGAGTTGCTTGGTCGTCGCAGTCCCTTGGAGTCTTTCCCTTGTATCGTACTGTCAATTATTATTCAAGCAGTATTGTATATTTAATTTCTTTAAGATCATTTCATGTATTCAGTTAGAGTTAGTGACTCAGTACTATCAGTCTTGGGAGGTTATATCTTTATTTCCATTGTTGGTTTCGATTATATATTAAAAAAAATTAGCTTGAATTGTTATTATAATCAGCTTACCTAGTCTTAAAGACTAAGTGCCATCACGACACTTATGGTGGGATTTTTGGGTCGTGACAGGGTGGCACGCCTGCCACGAGGTACATGAAATGGGAGCAGATGGCACGCCTGCCACAAGATAATTGAAATGGGAGCGGGTGGCACGCCTGACACAAGATATGTGAAATGGGATCGGGTTGCACGCTTGCAACGTGGTAAATGAAATGAGATTGGGTTGCACGCCTGCAACAAGATGTGAAACGAAAGTGAAGTCTGCCTTTGTTTTCCTTATCCTTGTTAGTAGTTGGGTTTTGGTTCCTTTATAATTCTCTTGACATTCTATTTTTACATGTTGTTCCCCGAAGCATGTTCCTCCCCCCCCCCATCTTTACTTGTTTATTCATGTTTTATTTTCCGTTGTATATTATATAACTGCACAGGTTTATTTGGTAGTTTGGTCCTAGCCTCGTCACTACTTCGCTGAGGTTAGGCTAGACACTTACCAGCACATGGGATCGATTGTGTTGATACTACACTCTGCACTATGTGCAGATCCCGGAGCAGCTCTTGGACCGTAGTTTGGAGGCTACCTTCATCCACGCGGAGATCCAAGGTAGACCTGCAGGCGTTCGCAGACCCTAATGTCTCCTCTATCTTTTATTTACTGTTTCATCTTTCTGCTTCAGAAACAGTGTGTCTTTTATTTTTAGACCTTGTATTTAGCAGTCTTAGACCGTCTGTGGTACTGTGACACCGGGTTTTGGGTGATTAAGGTTTAAGCAGTTGTAATAGATACAGATTTTAGATATTTTATTATTTTCTTCCGCTTAATTTAAATTTCTGTTGTTTATACGTTATCGCTTTACGTTTGTAAAAAGAAATAAATGGATAATGAAGTAATTAGTTTAAAGGATTGACTTGCCTAGCTTATATTAGTAGGCGCCATTACGACTTCCGAAGGTGAAAAATCTGGGTCGTGACACATAGTTTAACTAATGGTAGAAAATGGAGCAAGTTTCTGTTATCAAATTGTATGTATATTTAGCTAAATAAATATACATACAATTTGATTTTACATTCAATTCTTCTGTACTAGCGTAATGCTCCACAACAATACATGTATTATTCAACTTCATTAGGAATCTGCACAGACATAAGTAAATTTAAATCCATAACTAAATTTAACGGAAAAAATAACTCCATGAAACTAAATTCATGTGACTTAGGGGTACATTGATGTAGTCATATGCAAAATCGAATTTCAATGTATTTCTGTTTATAATTGTATCAATCTCAAGTTTTCTTGGTTGAAATTTGTTTTGTACGAACTGTAACAAAGGAACTGAAAAGAAAGAAGGGAGATTGGGAATCCACAATTTGCTCTGTTTTTTGATACTTTTGGATGGAAAATCTTTAATAAAGGGAGAAATACATATTATGGGTAATATAATTGTGTTAGTTGAGTTATATTAGGAGACTATTTTCTAGATTGATTTCCTTTCCGTTTTAAATCAGTTGAAAGGTCCCTTTTTAAGGAATATACGTTACTGTATTCAATGATACAACTCTTGAATACAGTTGAATACAACATCTGATTAGCTGGACTTCTATGATTCATGCCTATTTTTCCTATTGTATTTATGAATACAGTAGTCTAAATACATCAAATACATCTTATAAAAACGTAAAACGTATCTACAGAATGTAATATACCAAATGGTATCTATAGATAGCTAATTACCACTAAGAAATAGTGCTTTATTAGAACATTATATTTGGGATCCGATGTGAGATAAGGGCATGCGTATTGTTGAGTAAAATGTCTCATCTTCCTCCTTTTTGAGTGTCTGTATTCCCTCATCCCCATTCTTAGTCTGATCTTCTCATCTCTTCTTCTCTATCCTTTATATTTCAGTTTAGTGTCTTTAATTCGTGTAATAGTTTGAGTTGAGTTGTAACTTCCTTTCACTATTGAAATAATAGAAGTGTTAGAAAAACGTTTTGTGTTATAAAATAAAGACTGTAAAGTAAAGACAAGTATAGAGAGAAACTGATATATTATTCGAATTCAAACTGATGTACATAATGAACTGAAATCTCTTCTATTTATAGAAGAAAGGAAGTTGATGTGTAAGCTGCTACGCAAGCTACTGTGTAAGCTGCTACTACAAGCTGTTGTGTAAGCTGATATTACAAGCTGCTGTGTAAGCTGCTACGCAAGCTGCTGTGTAAGTTGCTACTGCAAGTTGTTGTGTAAGCTGCTACTATACCAGATATGGATAATCTTCTACTGAGAGCAATATTTATCCATAACGGAGTACTGAATGGATAAGCTTATTATACCCGGTATGGATAATCTTCTACCTAGGATAATGTTTATCCACGGGTACCAAAGTGATAAGCTTCTTCAGGAAGCTTATTTCCAATAGAGTACTAAATAGATAAACATATTTACGGTGGAGTCTCATATGGATAAGCTTCTTCAGGAAGATAATTTACGATGGAGTACTAAATGAACATCCATAATATAATATATTTATAACACTCCCCCTTGGATGTTCATTAAAAGATAATGTGTCTCATTAAAATCTTACTAGGAAAAACCACGTGGGAAAAAAATCCTAGTGAAGGAAAAAGAGTACACATTAGTAATATGCATTGCTAGGTGCCTCATTAAAAATCTTATAAGGAAAACCCCATGGGAAAAAACCTTAGTAAGGGAAAAAGAGTGCATTGCGTATTTTACTCCCCTGATGAAAACCTTGTTTCAAATATTTGAGTCTCCGCATTCCAATCTTGTATACCATCTTCTCAAAAGTTGAATTTGGCAAAGATTTAGTGAATAAATTTGCTGGAATATCACTTGAACGGATTTGTTGCACATCAATGTCACCACTTTTCTGAAGATCGTGTGTGTAGAATAATTCTGGTGAAATGTTCTTCGTTCTATCTCCTTTTATAAATGCTCCCTTTAATAGTGTTATGCATGAAACATTGTCTCCGTATAATATTGTGGGTCTTTTATCACATTCCTACTCACATGTTTCTCGAATGAATCACTGATCTCAATCATATGCACTCCCTGCTTGTCGGTTTGAAATCGAGCTTTATGGGTATCAGATAAATAACTTGCATCTGCATTACCAATACGATCTGCATCACTTTTGTTAGCATTAGCAAGATAAATAAGTGCACCATCTATACCGAGATAGAGTATTTTAGGACCAAGGAGCTCCTCATCCTCTTCAAGAGGTTGGAACGGATCCTTATTCACTTCAAGTGATTGAATATTCATTGGTGTACTTAATGGGTACATTTTGTCCATGTAAAAGTATTTTTAAGACCCTCTTGGAGCTCTTCCGGAGTTCCAATAAGATTTATGTCACCAACATAAACAGCAAGTGTAACAAATTTTGATGACATTTTCTTTATAAAAATACATGGACAAATAACATAATTTATGTAACTTTCTTTCAGCAAATATTTACTGAGGCGCACACGCGCACAGATTGCTTTAAACCGTACAAAGATCTTTATAATTTGATAGAGTACATTTCTCAAGACTTTGAATTATATGCTTCGGGCATTTTCAATCCTTCAAGGATCTTCATATAGATTTAGCCAAATAAGTCATATAGGTTAAGACTTGTATCTAAATAGTATGACATCTTCAAGTGTCTGAACTGCTAGTCCGATCCTCACAATCTTTTACAATATTGTGCACTATATTGTATTAAATATATCGTCGACGATCATTTTGTGGCAGTTCCGAAGCGACATAACTTGTGGAGATCTCATAACTTTCTTTATTTTCAGGTACCTGAACTTTTTCGGGAGTTTCATGAAATGGTATGTCGTGGGCTCTTCTAGAGCTTATTTCCTCCTCATTTTGATCATTAGCTCCTACTATTTTTCAAGGATTGTTACCTTTGGAACCGATTGGTCTACCACGCTTCATGCGTACAGTAGACTCTATCCTTTAAGGACTTTAATTTTAATAGGAGCATTTGCAGCTGAAATATGATATTTAATTTTGGATCAGCAAATGCTTCTGGCATTCGACTTGAATTATCTTCTAAGTGAGGATCATGATAATTCGATTCATATAGCATATTTTTCAACTGTTTATTCCATCCCCCAAATGTTAGAAAAACTAACATATATCCCCAATCATCTTTGGGAAACATATCTTTGTGTATTATGGTAGAGAAATTAATCATATACCACACAACAAAAGATAGTAAAAATATTTGGTTTCTGATCCTGAACCAATTGTGAAGGGATGACTTATCATATATTGTTGATCTGATGCATACAAGTGCTGCTATATGCAATTTAGAAAATCTTAGACCAACACATGAAGCTTTGTTCTCATAAGCAATGGTTTAGCCATTAATAGGAGGTATTCAATGCTAAACCAGCTTGGATATAAACCAGCATTATCAAGATGAACTATCTTGATTTCATAATCTGAAAATTATGCTCTTAATCGAGAAAAACAATTCCAAATGCAAAACTGCAGGTTGACAATAATTACACATGTAACCATCTCATATATGCACCTATAAGTGGTTCACATGATAGGTGAACGGGCCCATATTCACCTTTTATATATTTCAGAATCAGGGGTCTTAGTCCCAACTTTAGCTGGTATAATCAATTCATTATGAGAACAAGCAACACATGAGAATTCCTGAAGAATCTTCTAGTTCTTTAGTATATGCTTATCTGAATTCTCAAATAGCTCATTTAAAAATGGCAAATGAAAACTTCAAGTTTATCATGTCATGTGCTATCTCTTAATAAACTTCTGGTTTACTATGGCGTAAACTTTTGCATTAATAAACTTCTTATTTACTATGACTGCTTTTGCATTAGTAAACTTCTGGTTTACTCTGATACATGATATAGTACAAAATTGAAGAATAAGGCGGGTAACTTCGCACATACATATTATTTTACCCCCTATGATTGTGGAAACATGAAGATTTTTAATCTTCCAATCATTTGTAGTCTCAATATGATAGTCATTTGTATTAGTAAACTTCAGGTTTACTACAACATATGTTTTGACCATAATCATATAATATGAATGACATATTTGTATATAAACTCTTCGAGAGCCTTCATTTATTATACACAATTTAATATTTATCAGACACTACTTGTGTCATATGTCTTCTAGACAAACAGTTAGCTCTTCAGGAGTTGTTGATATATTTTGTACTATCAAATATTGCTCAGACACTTCTGGTATCATGAGAGAAATTCTTAATAAAATGAACATTATAAAGACATTATAAATTTATAAATGTAAGAAATTAAAATTTGCAGTATTTTTACCACCAACTTTGTGACAAATATCTCCTTCAGGGAGAAACGCCATTAACATCTGAATATTTTATATCAAAGCGGCAACCACATAATCATTACATCATTCAGGGAAAGATACATGAGTTGTTATTTCCTTCAGGGAACTCGATAACTAACCATAAAATATTAATGTGGTTGTAGTACAAAGCATTCTACAAGAATGCTTTTTGCCTTAGAATGATATTTAATAAAATTATTCAAGATATTTTACGTACAACGGGTACGTGCGTTAATGATCTTTATGCCACAAAAACAAAATTTATATCCTTTGTTATTCTACCTCTTCAGGAGGTGAGTTGTGGTATTTCTTCATTCACTCCAGGGAATGAAAATGTGCTTCAAAAATAACTTTGAATAGCTTATTATTTTGTTTAAGCACAAAAAGACACAGTTTCATAATATTTTCCTGCTTCAGGAGAAAATTTCAATTGTGTTACTTCTTCAGGAGCAAATTTAAAATACGAAATATTGAGTATATATTCCTTCAATCATATTACCTCTTCTGGAGGTGAATCGTAATATATTCACATAAAAAATGTGTTCCTATTTACGTCATTTATTAATATTGTCACATTTACTTCAGGAATGGGCTAATATTTATCAAAAGTTCTCATCCTTCAGGGAACAGAACATAATTATTTGAACGTGCATTAATTACACCAAATCATGTGATGTCTTAGAAGCTCTTTTACGATAATGCTACTTCAGGAGCAAATTGAGGCATGCATGTACTATAGAGAATATTTCTTTAGTTTATCTTCAATTGTAACCACAGAAAGCCTAAATTATCACTTCTAGTGGCCATAGGCATATACCACTTCTGCCGGTTAACAAAAATTTAGGTACAACGAGATATGCGAAACATAACCACTTCTGGTGATTGTATATTTCTTGCAAACTCTGCTGGAGTATAAGTGGATCTAACAATGTCATCCACTTTATAGTTTCCTATGCAATATTACTCTTCTGGAGTAAAATTAAAATCTTAATTCGAAAACGAGTAAATGAAAAACGAAACATAAAGATATACAAATTATAGTGTTTTAAAATTCATAAAATGCTCCAGAATCTCGTCCAATGATTATGGCTCACTTACTAGGTTCCTAAGTACCTTTTTTTATTTTATTTTAATGGCAGTAGCACACATAGCAAGTAAAACGCATAACTTATCTTTGATGGTGTCTGCTAGACCCATCATATCAAGATGAATTTCAGCATCAAGCACCCAAGACACGTAACTTTTGCTCGATATATCCAATATTACAAATTCACGTTTAGAAAGATTTGACATTATTTACAAAAAGAAAGTTCGTACCTTTGATACTTTCAAAGTATTTGCTCGAGATGGCAGAGTCTCGTGCTGATAACGTGTTATAAAATAGAGACTGTAAAGTAAAGACAAGTATAGAGAGAAACTGATATATTATTCGAATTCAAACTGATGTACATAATGAACTGAAATCTCTTCTATTTATAGAAGAAAGGAAGCTGCTGTGTAAGCTGCTACGCAAGCTGCTGTGTAAGCTGCTACTACAAGCTGTTGTGTAAGCTGCTGTGTAAGCTGTTGTATAAGCTGCTATTACAAACTGCTGTATAAGCTGCTACTGCAAGCTGCTGTGTAAGCTGCTACTATACCAGATATGAATAATCTTCTACTGAGAGCAATGTTTATCCATAACGAAGTACTGAATTGATAAGCTTATTATACCTGGTATGAATAATCTTCTACCTAGGGTAATATTTATCCATAACCGGGTACCGAAGTGATAAGCTTCTTTAGGAAGGCTTATTTTCAATAGAGTACTAAATAGATAAACATATTTATAGTGGAGTCTCATGTGGATAAGCTTCTTCAAAAAAATAATTTACAATGGAGCACTAAATGAACATCCATAATATAATATATTTATAACAGTTTGCTACAATCAAGAAGAGCAACTATGGATTATATTTAACATCCAAGTTCAATTTGGGAAATTAAAATAATTTGGAATTTCAAAAGTTAGAGCAAGACTAATCTATCATATAACAATAAATCATCAGTTATCACAACTATAATCTTCAGAGCAAAGAGAGAAGCAACTGCTTAATTTCACAAACGGATGACAAAATCAAGAGAGGGAGAAGTTAGTGGAAGTCATGGTATGGGAGGAGTAGCGAAGATATTTTTTATTTTTCATTTTTTCCAATTTTGGTTGTAAAAAATTAAATAATCATAATCTTTCCACCCCACCCGCACCAATAACTTCCCAATATCCTCATCCCTTTCTACCTCATCCTTATTCCAATGGTTGTTTAACTGACAATTTCTCAACCCATCTTTCTCAAAATGGGTGAAAATTTCCAAAAGACAAATGAAAATTTTGCTAATCAACTCAAAAAAGTATGTGGGTATGAGAATTTAACATCGCTTCTGTCAGAGTGGTGCATGACTCTCTATATCTCATCACTGCGCCTCTATAAACTGTGTGCTTAACTTGTGTGCGTATTAGAAGCTGAGGTCTGTTTGTGTTGCGTGGGAAGACAAGGGCGAATATATAAAGTTGAAAAAGTGACAATAAGAAGGCACCTACTTTTGAAACCCTAATGTACTTTGGGGTCACCCCTCCAAATACAACAAGATCCCGGGATTTGATGTATAACAAAAATTAATACTTATACTCCTTTCATTTTAATTAATGTGAAAGTGTTAGAATTTCGAATTCAAACGAATTACTTTCAAATATATATTTAAATATTTTAAATTATTAATTATTGTAATTTATAGTATTTTTTTACATAGTTTCTAAATATATGAATTTTATTTAAAAAAACTAAAAAGTTCTATGTCCATTCATGATCAAAATTAAAAAATTTGAATTTAAAAGACAACAAGCGTCACATAAATTAGGATAGAGGGAGTACAATGTTTGGTTTATCTTTAGGATAGAGGGAGTACAATGTTTGGTTTATCTTCTCTATTAATACTTGTATAAAGTGATACATCGATTTTGGTAACTTAATACCACCATCAACATGGAGTAACTGATTCTTTTATATAACATATACATAGATAAAGCATCAAAAGGATAAAATTATCCTTGTCTTTTTTTCTAAAAGATATGAAAGCCAAGCATCCAAAGGTATAATTGTAAACTCATTACAAGAAGTAAATCAAGAACCTAAAGGTGTAATCAAGAAGTAAAAACACATTACAATGAACCTAAAGGTGTAATCAATAAGTAAAAACATGCCTGCATGCAGAAACGCTTGTAAGTTGACAAAACACACAACCAAGTTGAGAAGTCCACCAACATGAAACAACTCCTCAAATAAGTAACATTTAGAAGAATATGAAGAACAGTGCAAAAATTCATTAACAAGTGAAGTTAACAGTCGTACATCTTTTGGAAATCTGTCAAAACTTAGTAGCTTAAGATTTTGTTTTTCCTCATCATGCAACAAACTATCTTATCAGCTTTGCACCAACCATGTCATTGCCCAAATTTTCCTCCAAGCTTTACACATGAAAATCATCAGCTATTCAAGTCTTTACAGTACTTCAACCCTAGACAAGTGCCTTCTCAATATTCACGCGCACTCCTAAATATAGGTTACCTACCATATCATCTCAATGTGGAAATATGTCCACAGTATGGTTAATGAACAATATGGTTAGAAGATGAAATCCACACCTCTGCTTCTAGGTTAGATTAAATAGTCTACTATCTCCGTAGGGATGACATCCCTTTAGATTGATGATGTGGTCGCTTGCCATGCATCCCACTGTCGCTCATACTCCCTTCAACGAGATCATCATGTACTTCAGAGAACTCATTTGTCCATGAGTTCAGTGGAACAAGATAACTGTCATCTTTCGAGTTCCTCCTCCTCTCTTCATACCGTTTTACATTTTCTGATATCTGATGGAAAGTCCTATTTAGTTTAGCAATTCCCCTTTCAACTGGTTCCGCAACATGAGATACTGTGAACCTCATATCATCAATTATCTAAAAGACGTGACATCAGAAAACACATCAGTTGCACAGCTAGAGAGAATCAAGAATAACTAAAACAACAAAAGAAGACATCAAGGAATAGAAATCTTACTATTTCACCACTTCCAACAACTACATCACGAACACTCTGGTGGAATTTTAAACGCTTCTCTCTCTCTTCAGGCCGAGAAATGCGTATACGGGTAGACCTTTCACAATCCTGAACTTCCTCTGGGTCTGGTGGGGTGTCCAGAGCTGCATAATCTGACAGCACAGCAACATTTCTGACACATCTTTCTCCGCGCTTGTAAGGCACTGCTGGGAAAACATAAAGATGCACCACAGCAGCAATACCCATCTGTTTTTACAAGAAAATATTAGATAATGTACTAAATAATTGGCTAACATCAGGTCACCAAATAATTTGAAACATGACAAAAAGATAAAGATGCACCACAGCAGCAATACCCATCTGTTTTTACAAGAAAAGATTAGATAATGTATTAAATAATTGGCTAACATCAGGTCACCAATAATTTGAAACATCACAAAAAGATCTTATGCAGCTAGTTCTACAACAACAACAACAAAAAACCCAGTGAAATCCCACAAGTGGGATCTGAGGAGGGTAAAGTGTACGCAGACCTTACCCCTACCTCATGAAGGTAGAGAGGTTGTTTCCGAAAGACCCTCGGCTCAAGAACATTAAAAATAAAACAACTTATCCAGCTACTTCTATTGCTCGCAAAAGGTTTCCGCTTTGAAATAACAGGCAAAAGAAAATAAATTGGTACATACTGCCAGACCACCTAGATTATCACTCCCAAGATAATGGCTCTCATGAGAAAGAAAATCTGGTAAAACCTCCACCCAGTAAACCCCAGCTACAGTCCTTTTAGACAGGGAAAACAAGTTAGTTACGGTTTACTCGGTGGAATGCAGTTAAACCCTACTACATCTCTATCAGATTGAGAAGATAAATAATGATCAGCGCACATGAAGAGTATGTGCCTGCCATAAGTGACTACACAGTCTTCTCAACTCTGTTCTAAGAAGATATTTTGTGGCAGCTCATAGCAGAATTTGTGGCTTTAAGGGGTTAAACATTTCAAGTATCATTCCTAGGCTTAATACTTTTCGAGCGCTTCAATACTGCAATGGAGTTTGAAAAGCTAATGGACTCTTTTACTGATATCACATGTCAGAAACCCAAGCTGCAGTATTCCAATGTGGAAAACATAATCATACACAGATCAGGGCTGTACAATTCCATTTTGAGCTTAGAAGCATGATATATTCAGCATGATTTTGAAGGTAGCGACACCGGAAAGGCACTATGCAGAAGTCACCTTTGATTTATCCCATATCATGGCATCACCAGGTCTTTACTCACATCAATCTCAACCTTCACTTCATCTGTCTGTTAATTTGGACAACCAACACTTCAGCCAGCAGATCAAGGAATGACAACTGATAAGAGCAAAGGCATAAATGCACTAATCATTACTATAGGTAGGTAATTTTCAACTTTCTATACTCCAGTGTTATAATCTTATACTTCACAAGATTAAAATTGTTACCAGCCCTTCAAAAGGCATTCCCGGTTCCCAGATCTCTTTGTTCTAAAATGCAGGTGTTAAGCTCAAAAGGTGCGTCACCTCAATCAGTCCTGAGCAAGCTAAATTTTAGGCTAGGGTTCTATTGATGCATCAACACTATTTAAAGACTTGACATGTCTTTATATAATTATACTTATCAACTGCTAGGTTTACAAATGTCATGCATTGCCTTGGTGTATGAAGCCTACTGTTGTAGTAGGTGCATATCCCAAGAATTTTACTGTGGTTCGCCCGAACCACAAAATACTGCAAAAATATAATTTTCAATGTACATGTGACTTGATCCTTATTATACCAAGTTACACTTTATATTTAGCTTATTTATATTTAGTTTACTGTGCATGTTTTTTCCTTTTTTGTTAATTTGTGTTTTTTTATTTGCGATTGATTCATAAAATATACAAGGGTAGCATGAACTACTGCTACATAGATTCATTGAGGATTATGCGTTACTTATATCAGATATTCAGGGACTGGAGTTAGATGGTCTACTTGTTTGGAAGCCTCAAAGTGGGTAGGAAAAACCCTCCTTCCTCCTTCTTTCTTGGTATCCCGTTTTTCTTAAGGTTTAATTACTCTGTTCATTTTAGGTTTAATCACTGAAAATATCATGAAGGAGGGCTAGGCATGATACTTTTAGTGATTAAACCTAAAATGAGCAGAGTACTTAAACCTAGAAAAAATAGGATACCAAGAAAGAATAAGCGTTTCTCATACACACTTTAAGATTCCCAAACAAATGGACTATGTTACGCTAGTCAACAATGCTTGAATATTTAACGCCTAATCCTCAATGAATCTATGTAGTGTTGTTCATGCTTCCTATATGTATTTTATAAATTAATCGCAAATTAAAATAAAACAAATACAAATAAAGAAAAAAAAGAAAAAACTGACCTATTAAACTAAATATAAATGAACAACAATATAAAATTTAACTTGATATTATAAGTATTAAATCACATATATGCTGAAAGATTAAATCTTGAAAATCATATTTTTACACTATTTTGTGGGCAACCCACTGTAAAGTCCTTGGACATGCACCTACTACAACAGTGGGCATAATAAACCAAATAAGTAAGGAAGTGCATGGCACTTGTAAACCAAATGTGGCAGTTGGAAAATATAATTATATAAATAAAGGCATGTCAAGTCTTTAGGTAGTGTTGATGCATATGATCAATAGAAGGAATTGATGGTCCAACAGATTCGTAAGGAGCATGTAAGGGGGGAGGGGGGTAGTATGGGACCTCTCATTTAGAAGGAACATGCAAGATTGGGAGATTGCGGAACTCCAAGATTTATTGACAATGCTATATGGGCAAGACAGGCATCAGCCATCTTGTGATTCTTGGAGATGGGGTTTGTGTGGCGATGGTCTGTTTACCGTAAAGTCCTTTTACTAGAGTATGTTGGTGAGAGAGGAGGCCTCTTTTCCATATTCCTCGATCTGGATTCCTAAGGCGCCCACGAAGGTGTACTTTTTTGCATGGCTAGCGGCAAGGGGAGTGATTTTGACCGCTGAGAATCTGCGAAAGAGGGGAATTACACTTGTTAGTTGGTGCTATATGTGTAAAAGCTCAGGGGAAGAAGTTGATCATCTTTTGTTGCATTGCCCTGTGTCCTCGGCTTTGTGGAGGGCGATCCTCAACCTTTTTGGTGTTCAATGGGTGATGCCAAGCACTGTTAACTTTTGGTCCAATGAATAGTTTTTACTTTTATGCATATTTTGGGAGTGCATAACCATTGCCCTTAACGAATGAACTCATATATAGGCAGGAAATACTTTTCAGAGTTGTCGCCTAGTCACTACAAATAGGATAAGGACAGTAGACCAAGTCTAAAGCACCAAGCACATTATGTATGACTTCGAATTTTAAGCATACACCCGCAACAATTAAGGAAAAAAATAATAAAATTGAAAGACATTTAGCCTATCCAAGCAGAAACTTAAATTTTTCACCCAAACCACCCTCTACCTTGTTGGACATTGTCCGTTGCACAGGTGGTTATCTTTTCTCTGCTCCCCTTCCATACAAAATTTGTTCATATTATGTCCAATGTTGCAACTATCTTGGAAAGTATTGGAAGTAATGTCATCATGTATGTAGAAAGGAAATCAAAAATTGCATTTATCAGGACAACCTGAAGAGACAAATACAAAAATACTCTCCCTTCCAGATAGAAAGTCTATTCTCAATCATTTATAACCTGCTTCTAGTGGCATTCCAGGGTAGGTTGTGATGAAAAATTCGACTTGACATGCCAAATTGTCTACCAATCTTGTAGTCCTATACCTCTTAAACAGAGAACATGATGAAAATTGATATGTAAACTTAATACAGCTTAGAATATTAGCGAAATGAGCCTTTGATATCTCAATCGGGATTCTTCAGCACCACATATTATTATTGTATCAACTAGAATACCACTATATTTGCAACCCAACATAAAACTTCTTATCCTAGTTTTAGTTTTAGCCTTATACATCATCTAAGAAGGCCCTCCCCATACTAGCAAAAAGAGAAACAAGAAAACGTCTTCCTACCTTAAAGCCCCCCTGTACAAAGAAATCCAGCGACCATCAACAACAATTACAGAGAACACCACCCTAGAGACAAGAACTATATCCATCTAACCATTAGTGTCTTAAAGTCCCATTTTCTTCAACATAATCATTAAAAATAACCAACATGATCATAGACTTCCTTAATATCTAATTTTTATATCAAACGAGGTAGAACTTGCTTTGCTCTACCTTTTGTCAACCTTTTTTACGAATTGCAGGTAACTAAAAAGCATTCCCATATAATTAAAGCGCTCTAAACAAATCGGCCTATAGTCCTTTAATGTAGGAACTCTTGTCTCAAAAGATCACAATGCCCTCATATCCATTAGCTCCTAAAGCATCACCTACCTATTAGGCCAGAGCTGTCTCAAATATCTCACCTCCAACTCTTCGACTTTTGTCGACAGGGAACAATATACATCTGTATTCCGATTAAGTAAGAGTGACTAAAAAGCTTATTTTCACCCTACTATTCCATCCCTTGCATTCCAACTTCTTATCCTTATCTTCATCTTTCACTGCATTGGCATTGACCGTCATTGCTTCTTTATGCCCTATTACTATACGACACATTTAACTCTAGCTTTTCAGCTCCCAGACACTTTCGCCTAAAAGTTGAAGGAATTCTGTGACACTTCATTTTTCCTCCCCAAACTCCTTGTTCGATCTTCTCAAATAGGGCAAGTCATCAAGCACCTCATAGAAGCTCACAAACTGGGCTCCCCAATGTCTACCCAATCCACGGACAATTTTTTTTTCTTAAAAGGAGTAAAATTTTATTAGAAAAACAGTAGATATTGTGATAGTACAAAGATAATGCTGGTTATAAAACACTAGAAACCTAAGCTATCAAGCATGTCCAGCATGTTTTGAAGAAAAGGACATTCTTCCTTTTCAATAATCAATATGTAAGCACTATTCAAGCGAAAAAATTGTCTAGGGGATTGGACATCAGGTTTCACCTTGAGGAACAAAAGTAGGTACACCATATACGCAATTTAAGGTATTACCCTGTTCCACTACTGAGCACTTTTATTAGCCTCCTTTTACTTGAAGTTGTTGCTGCTCAATGACTACTATTTAGCTGCCTAAGTTTGGCTAGTCTTCTCAAGAGGAAATAGGACTTCAAAATTTCTGATTAGTAGTCTAGACTTTAAGGAGCTCTTGAGAAGCCCCTAAATCAATCTGTGTCGGTCATCCGGGATTATATTTATGTTGATGTGACCACGCTTGAATCGTTAGCCCTTTCGAAGTCCTAAGCCCTTGATTGACTTCTCTCAACCACGGGCTTCGGTAGTCGCAATCCATTTTTTGGACCAAATATTATCGCCATGTTTTGGCGATCTTTACCTGAGCCTTTAATGTGTTTAATGCTCTCATTCTTGCCACCAAATATCTCCTTCCACTACTTGTGCGGTGTGATCAATGCTTAGACTTCTTCTACAATTTAAATTTTGAAAATGATTCATTTTTCGAAAACATGTCCTAGCGACGTGGATAACAGGCACACTGATCTTTGAGAAACGTAACATTCTACCTCTGCTAGAATTGACTCCTTGAGTTGGTTTAATTCAATATCATATCTCTTCTGCATGAACAAGAATTTCCACCTTGCCCACTATCTCGGATAGGGTTATAATAATGTTTCTTTAAAGAAGTATCTCCATTACAATTGGAATAGGAAATCTTACTCTCTCAACTTCAATGACAACATCTGATGGGATAGGCTTGGGAGACCACAAGACACAAACACAAGTGACAAGCCCACTAAAGGTGTGCTCTACGTCTTTTAAATGGCATCGGTCTCCAGAAATCACAAGCATTATCACCATGTTCTGGTGTTCACCTTTCTGGTACATGTTTTCGGTGTTCAATTCACTGGCTGCTAGTAGAACTCAACAGCCACCTGTGCAGAGACACTTTATGATTGTTCCAATACACATCACCCATCATAATTCCTTAATCTATGACCACAAATGAATTGCTTGTGATTCGTCTCTTTTCCAGCAGCAACCCTCCACATTCTATGCACCCATCTTCTACGTTTGTGCTGGTCACCCTCTCTTCTTCAATGTTTACCAAAAGCCAGCAAACATATTTGCATTACACCCCTTCCTAGGTTTGAATAAAGCTTCAAGCTCAACCACCATTATCATCTGACCTATATGGCATCTTTGACTTCAATGTTATTTTGCAGCAAAGCACTCAATCCTGCAACCTATGTATGCTTTTAACTTGTTGCCTTCAGCCTTCTTAGCCAACTGATCATTTACTATCTTGATTTTTGAACTTTTGTATCTTTCCTGGCTAATTCTGACCAACCTCAAATAAGTAAAACTCCAAGAAAATTGTCTGGCTCTTTCTCTTACCCAAAATACAATTAAATCTACCAAGATTGTGCAGTTTAATAATCATACATGTTACTTTTGTTTCATAATATGACAGATTTCTCCCGCTCCTTCGGAGACCTATGCATGATGCTGGTAATGCGAAATGTTGTAGCTAATGCTGATACAACTTTCGAAATTCTTCTTCTTTCCACCCATGTATATCAAGACGAATTTTCTGATCATGTTTTCTAGGAATTCCTTCCCAACATAAACAAGTTTATTTTCACGATCCTAGTTACAAGAGTGAATTCATTAAATTTCTTCTAGGAGTAACCTAGGATTCCACAAGAGATTGCTATATCATCATCTTAATTGTTATTTACATTTATCTTGAGTTAAAAAGAAAAATTAGAAATGATTTTCTCTTTTAGCTAGATACAGGGTTAATCTATTAGACATCACATTATCTCACTGTCAAAAATAAAAATCTTAACTTGTTTTATCTTTTTAGTTGGAGATAAAATTCTACAAGTATTAAGATTTCCAACTTGTTTAGAATTCAATGTCCTACAAATAGGACCATCATGTACTATGTTTAAAAGATTTGAGTGATAGTTATCTCTCTCTTTGTAGCTATTCTTCTTCCTCTCTGTTTCTACTCCCTTTTGGTACTACATCACAAACAAGCTATACTTTCAAATGTCAACTTCAGCAGTTAAGTACCACCTATGAGTAGCTCAAAGCAAACTGTTCCATGATGCGATTAAAATGTACAAGCCCAATACTTAGGTATGTTTTGTGATATAGCTTTCCACGTCCTCGATTTAGTTTTGTCACTCCACTCCCCGCACTTTAACTAATTCTAGGACATCTCAATATGAGCGAGTAGAGAAATAAAGAGCAATATCAATTTATCAAAAAATTTAATCAATACAACCTAAGAGCACTATATCCTTCACTTTAATACAAAAAAGTTCACTACTCCAGCCAGACTACTCCAGCAGCTCATTGATGCAAACTGAAAAAGAGCACGTATTCTACAACAAAATTAATCATTTTTTTTCATGAACCTCTGCTGGCCCATGAAGTAGAAATCAGGCCATTATTAGTTTACAAAGATAATTACATAAACAAAACTGACCTCAAGACAGATGATATAGTCCTGGATTCGTGTCTTCAATAGTTGTGCCAAAGAACCTTTGAATGCTCCAAATGACAAAAGAAAGGCAACAGCTATACCTTGCCACCACGTCAAGAATACAATCGACTTGAATACAAGAAACTTCGCCAATGGCTTAATCGGTGCTAATTTATTCTTGGTGACTGAATAAAACTGCACAAGGCAATATAGAGCCCAGGTCTGGCTAAAATTAAGAACAACTGCCAAATAAGGATAGCTGCAAGAATTAACACTCAAATTAACAACGTGCTTGTGCTCTCATGACATTTCTAATATTGTGGATAAATTGAAACAGAATCAATCCAGAGGCTAGAACAGAAATCTACAGTACAAGAGTCACGAAACAGGTGGAATAAATACTGATATCTATGGAGTAAGGCAGGAAAACCTGGTAGACTTACGCATATCTCCACTCAAATTTTCCTTCACCATAGATGCCAAAAAATTGAAAAACCATAGCCAGTAAAGCACATATCATCTTAAGTATCATCTGGAAAAAGAATTCTCAATTCAGTACATAGAAGCTTGACGAAACTCTTAATCCAGAGGCAAATTACAAGAGGGGCACATACATATTGCACTATCCCAATTTTTACTGCTTGATAAAAGTCAGGGCCAAGATGCCACTCCCTGATCATGCAATTCAATGGAAAAGGATGTTCAACCACTCCATATGCATAGGCATCATCCAATAGAGGCAAGCTGGAACTTACAACACTTTGACTTTCCATAAATTCGATTGTGTTTTTCTCTCCACCTAGGTCATGTAGCTCATATGAGAATCATGTTTAAAGAAAGAAACTTTATTAAAAAAAAAAAAGCTAGCAGAAGTTTGCCCCATTAAAGAAACACTAAGAATGGAGACAATCATATAGCCCCACTGCAAAATAAGTTGCAATAGCAACATGAATGGAGCAGCATTTGGAAAAGGTTATGCGAATAATAAACACAAATATAGTGACATTATCAAACTCCAAAGGGAACCTAATCATCGACTGCCTGTCATCAAATTATAGCTGAGTAGATCTTGCAAGAAGCTCGTAATTAAGGCACTTAACTTTTCAATGTGGCCATTTCCCATGGGATAACTTAATCTGAGAAGAGGGCAACAACCTATGTCTAACGACATACCTAAGCAGGCTATCAGATACCTCTCGAAGCAATATAATGCAAAAGCCTCGTAACAATCACGTATGATCTCACAGTTGAATGCGGCATTCGAGTCCAGTAGGGATAAGAACTGTCAGGTAAAAGCAAGAACTGTGGTCAAGCATTGAACCACTCGCCTTACAAAATCATAAACATAAACGACGACAACAAAATATTTTTAAAATTTAGGGTGATGGTCATACCATAAAATTAGACGTATTACATATAGGCTGTTGAAGGATGCACTCAATTCAAGCTCAACTTAAAATACAATTTTTTTAAGATATCTAAATGCAGATTGCAGAAATGAGAAAACCTGAAGGGACTTGCATTTTCTTATCTTAGCACTACTTTAGAGAACTGTCCTTGTCAAATTAAGAGATTTAATAACAACAACAACAACAACAACAACAACAACAATAATCATCGCCCAACATCTCAAATTGTGTATAACGAACTTCAAATACCATTTCCAAGAAACTGGATAAAAAAGCTAGCAGACAAGCTAAAGGTTATCTTACCGATTCCAGTGCATAAACAGGAACCATCAAGATTAGTCCAATCAAAAACTTCTGCTCCTGTGATAAAGATAATTCGTTCAGATAAGTTTTCTGAGACAATGAAACTAGGCAATGCTACAAAGACCAAGTATCTGTACAACACAAGCATGTACGCGATCAAGCACCACAAACTTATTACTGAAATGAACAGATCAGCACACCATTGGATCAATGATGTTCGCGAGAAAAAAACTCCGAGAGGATTGAACAGGTATAAGTAAAAACCTCAGGCTGATGGTATGCAGCTAGATGCTCGACGATTAGATACATAGACAGGACTATAGCCACCAGTACGGAAAAACCAGCACTGTACAAAGCCCAGCTATAAAGTGGAGATGATCCTGAGACTACGTTTAGCGACCACATTTTTTCAGCATTTCTTGAAGATTCGACCAAAGTGATGGAGAATAGTAACAGAACCAAAATTCCCCTCCATCCCATTCCACTTTTTAAAACACTGCTTCTCAGGATCTCCAGGAAATATGGCCTACAATCAGGATGATTCAAAACTCAACAAGAAGCTTCCATGTCAGCTCAGATAGAATTAATCAGTTTAGCTTCTTTTCTGGAAGAACTTTCCAATACTTTAATAAAGCAGGTTGCCTGAGTCTCTCGACAAGTTATCTCCACCAGAACCATGAATTAGAAACCAGGCATCAGAAGGATCCTGCATAATGCTTCATACCCATAAAAACACTGATGCTGAATGGGGACGATCAGATTCTCAATGTTCTGCCTTCAGGAACCCTGCCACAAACATTTGGAATGTAAGAAGAAAAATCTTATGCCTGACTACTAAGATATTCATCATAAGATGATACGGGGGAAAGAAAAGAAAAGAAATAGAAAAAGGAGAACGTCCTCCGTTGTATATAAATATTTTAAGCATGACGTGTACTAGGAGGGAGGGGAAATTGATCTTTCTTTTTCAATTTTTTGTCTTGCAAGATATTCTAATAGACTTTTAGATTTCTAAAAATCCTCTTACCCCGTAGAGACATGATAAATAGAAAGGAATAACCCAAGATCCACTGTTTAAATTCAGTATTTAAGCAGATAATGGAGATGCATCCCGAGTTTTCCTACTGTAATAAATTACCAGTATTAACCGCATATTGGCACATCAATAAAAAAGGTGAAGTGCAAATATTTTGAGCATGACATGTTCTAAAAATGACAGTACTTAAGCTCTTTCTTTATATCTGCTTGGAAGGATCATTACGAGACTCTTGGATTTCAGAAAATCCTTTTCTCATAAAGACATGACAAAGAAAATGGACTAACCCTAGATCCTTTGTTTGAGGTTAGAATTTAAGCTGCAGAGATCATTTCCCTATATGTACCAACTGCATTGTTAAACCAGAGGCGGATCTAGGATTTCTAGTACATGGGTGCACTACTAAAAAAAAGGAGTAAAAAATATATTAAGTGGGAGTTGATCTCTATTCCTCTTGGTAAATAACTCAACCTTCAACCAAGTGCACCATTGAGCATGGGTAATTTTAAAAAATATGTACATAAAATATCTAATTTTGCAGAAAAACCATGAATTCACGTGCCCCATAATCTCAGCTATAAATTTGCCCGTGTTAAACCTAATATTCACACAGCAATAAGCAAAGTGAAACGAGCACTTAAGAACTGTCAATACTCCAATGTTTCACCTATCTTGTCAAAAAACAGATTATCTATCCATGTATAGACATCTCTCCTAAGTTCCCAGGAGAGCAAAAGAGAAAGAAATGAAAGATGTCTATGGCATAAACTCAAGCTATACTAGAAGTCACTATGCTTCGGAGAGCAGCATGTCAATTGTCTCTCTTTTTTTTTTTTTTTTTTGAAAAAGGTAACAGTCAATGGTCTCTCTTTAATTTCAAGCTCCTTAAGCTGCATTGACATAGTTGTTCTTCTTTCCTTTCCTGCAGAGGTTTTCCTTGATAGTACAATGATACTACTGAATCAAACTTCCTGTCATCTAAACTATGAAAATTGAATTTAAGTCATCCATGATCTGTGGAGCAGTGCTTGCTCAGTGCTTTAAGCGCGTAGCGAAGTGAGGCGGCCAGTGTGTCGCTTCTGTTGGGTGAAGCGTAACAGGTAGTTGGAAGCGACCGCTTCTGCCAAAAAGCGAGAAGCGGTAGCGAAGCTTCTGCCTTTTAAGTCACTGCCAACAGTACTTAAATGAAAAAATAAAAAAGTTCAGTTTTTTTCACAAAATCAGCAGAGCAAGCAGCGACTAGGTTTTGTTGCTTTTCCTCGCTTCACGCTCTTCACAACACTGCTGTGGACTTCAAATCCAGCTAGATGTACAACTCCAACACACTGATCATCAGTGATTTTAACTACAGCACTTCCCATATTATTGCCTTCATAAAAGTATAATGCCCAGTGTCAAGCAGAAACTAGAGAACCTAAATGCTTTCCGACACAGAATCCGACCCATTATGAATGATTAGAAAATGAAATTGACAAAACCCTCTTATGCGCCGAAACAGGTTTGATGCTGAAAATTGACGGGGAAAACAAAATTTTCATATTTTGCTTTTTTGTAACCAAACGAGCTATTCCCCCAGCCAGAAAAGTTTTAGCACGAATTGGAGAAAATATCGAGCCATAGCAGACGAATAGCTATGTGTTTAGTTCCCTTTAAAGCAGTTCAAGAACTCAGTATACACTTACTATGTGAAACAACATAGTCCAAATATCCCAAATCACCAAAAGAGCCAGATAACCCCCACCCCCAAAAAACAAAGGAACAAACTTGTTTTCTGCAAAGCAGAATGGATTAAAAGCAAACATTTGCAGATATAAACTCTTAAACCTACCACCTCTTTTGATTTGTCTCAAATAAATTTAAAGAAAAAAAAAATACCACCTCAACGCAGCAATGTATATTTTCTACTTAGGACTAGGAGCAACATATTAATTCACAAACCAGCATACATGTTAATTCCACCTCTTTTGATTTATATAACATAAACTAAAATTTAAAGGGAAAAAGTAAGCACCTCAAAACACCAATTAATTTTCTACCAAGCAGC
Source organism: Nicotiana tabacum (assembly GCF_000715075.1). NCBI lineage: Eukaryota > Viridiplantae > Streptophyta > Magnoliopsida > Solanales > Solanaceae > Nicotiana > Nicotiana tabacum. The sequence continues at coordinate 82,281,995 of NC_134095.1, forward strand.
AGCATTGATTAATCACTAAATATCATATAAATAAATTACTACTAAACATCACCTGCTTTGAGCTTTCTCGCAAATTATTCAAAAGATAAACGAATAAAAGCAAATAAGTTAATTTTAAATATTTAAAAAAAAAAGTTCATCTACAAACTGTAAAGAGAAAAAAATTATGCACAATACAAAAAAGGAAAATGAAAAAAAAAAGAGGGGAAAATTAACGAACCCTAAAAAGTGAACAAAGACTGGTGCAAAAAGGGGCTACAATTTGATGCTTTAACCGATCATATGGTGCTTGAAAGTTTCCGGCTGGAGATGAAAGAACAATGCTGTAAAAGGGACAAATTTATGTAACAACTTTTCCTACGATATTCAGGATTGAATGGCAGGTGTTTGTGAAAAAGGGGGTTACGTATTGCAAATTCCTAATAGAAGATTTTGGTCATGTGTTAGGAATGCTTCGTTTTTAGCTTTTGCTTCGGCAGTTGGGAGAAAAACGAAATTCGAGAATAAACTACGAAATGAGATTAAAGTGACGATTTGTCTGCAAATTATTGTATCACGGCAAGTATCTGACCGTCCATTTATGGGTCCCGCTTGTTTTTTAGTTTATCCGACGGTTGATGTTGGTCAAGGTTTGTAGTTTTAGCTTCATAGCGGAAATACTTCGTTTCTATGGGGGAAGTGATACTAGCATTCCACGTAAGCATGATTACGTGGCGGTTAGGTAGTTTTAAGGTTACACGTCATGCTAGACTATGAGATCGAAGGAACTATCACTTGACTAGTTGTTTGATTGCTTAATTAGGATGGGGGAATACGAGACACTTAGTGGGCGTTTGGACATAAGAATAGTAAAATTTCAAAAAAAGTGGAAAAAATATTAAATAAAAATGGTATTTGAAAATTAGGGATGTGTTTTGACATGAATATAATTTGAGTTATTTTTGAAGTTTTATGAGTGTTTTGAGTGAAAATTTTGAAAAATAACTTTTTGGAGTTTTTTCAAATTTTCGAAAAATTCAAAATTCATCTTTAAGTGAAAATTGAAAATTTTATAGTCAAACACTGATTTCGAAATAAAAAATTCTCAAAAAGAAGTGAAAGATACTTATGTCCAAATTAAGGGTGGCAAGTGGGTCGGTCCGGGCCCGGGACCGGTAGGACCGCTAGAGGTGGGCTTGGGCCGGTTTCGCAGGCCGGTTCTTGCCCTTGAATCGTTAGGACCGGGACCGTTTGGCCCGCCAAGGGACCGGACCGGGCCCGTGGTGGGCCAAACGGGCCCAACGGTAATTTTTTTTAAAAAAAAAGTAATTGTTTGGCTATTTAAAGAAATAGTCGTTGGGCTTTAAAAATAGTCATTAGCTATTTAGAAAATAGCCATTTAACCTTGTCCCTAACCCGCCAACTTTGTTTTAACCCCAAACTTTTTATAATTACACTTTTCCCTTTTTTTACTATAAATATCCCCTCATTCTTTCATTTTTCTTACAAAATCAATATCGATCTATCACAATCTCTCTCTAATTTTCTTCTATACTTGCTACTATTGCTTACTTTATTCCAAAAAATAGTAAAAATCTCGAGATTGTTACAATTTGTGAAAAAATTGTGAAGTTGGTGAATTGAAGTTTTCAAGTCTTCAACGTTAATCAATTTTCAACAAGTTGTTCTTCGTCAATTCGGTAAACTCGCTCCAACTCTTAAGTCTTAATATTATAGTTTTGTTTGTTTTATTTATTTGCTATTACTTGATTAATTAAGATGGTTTCTGTCACACCTCCTTTTTACTCACACCCCGTAAAGGGCATAAATATAAGGGAATTTTTCCAATTAAAGGACAATCGAAACGGGATTTGTTTATTTATTAAAATCAGAGTCGCCACTTGGGATAATTTATGGTGTCCCAAGTCACAGGTTTGAAATCCCGAATCGAGGAAGTTGACTCTTATTTATGGTCCGCGAACACAGAAATCCGGGTAAGGAATTCTGTTAACCCGGGAGAAGGTGTTAGACACTCCCGAGTTCTGTGGTTCTAACACGGTCGCTTTTGATTATACTTGGCTTGCGAAATTGTTTACTTTCTCATTCTGGAACCTATGTGCTTTCACCCCTTAACCGCTTTTAAATTAAAAATTATCTTGAAACGGGTTACGCGTACGTGTACCCATTTTTGGCGCGTAAAAATAATGTCACGCGTACGTGTCCACAATTAATAACGCTTATTATTATTAAGAAAGTTTAGCCGAAGTTATGCGAACGTATACTCCGATTTATTTTTTAGAAATCGTAACCGTGTCACGTGAATGTGTCCACAACCACGATAGTATTTTAAACGACCCTAAAGGTTCCTCTACGAATATTTATTTTATTGTCTAATTAAAACATGTGGGGTCATAAGCCATATTCTATTCTAATATGGTACACGTCACATGCCTTAATCAGCGAAATCTGATTAACTAAGAAAAAATTATCACTACTTTTGGACTGAAAATTTGAACCAACTCTGGACTAACAGACCGAACGGATGGCATGATGATTAGAGGATAACGTGAAATATCCTTGGGCTCGAACGAACTGGCTCGACGTGTGAAGAAGGGTGGCTGATCTTCACTCCAGGCCCAACATGAGCCCAGACCCTTGGAGGATCGAGCGTTAAGGAGTGCTAGACTCGAGGTCGAGTCCCCGAGCACGCGGGATATCAAATTATGGCGGAACGAGCGTGAGCCTAATTTATTAGTAAAAGGGAATGTCACGCAAGCAGACTTGGGCTGGCCTTAATTTCATCAATTGGGCCAATATTAGGCCCAAGTCTAAAACCCTCCTTTATGCACAATTAGCTACTTGTAATTCCATTAAAACACTTCATGAAACATGAAATGGAGTTAACCTTCTACTTCTGCATCAATTATTCGAGCACATGATGACTAACTAACCATCACGAAATTGCAATACCATTTCCAGCTAAAATGCCCAACGCACAATTAGTCACTTGCAATTTAATTAAGAAACGATATGAAATGTGAAATAAGATAAACATTCCAAGTTTGCAAACAACAAATCCTACTTAAACATACCCGCAATCAACACCAAAGTAAAGTAGTATTTGCTTCTATTCCCCAAAGATCCTGAACTATTCCCTTCCCTTCAAACATGACCTCAATACCCCCATTTAACCAAAAATACATTCAGCTGACCCATAGCATTATCCATACATAACTAACATGATATCCAAAACTTAAATGAACTACATATCAGATCCTTTAGTTGTCACATGTTCCACCCCAGTCTGAATCACTCCAGAGCTGTTATATCCAAACAACATTCAGTTTCAGTCTTTGAAACAGGCTGACAACAGCTTTAATTAAAATTTCGAACAAAAGAATACAAGATATAACCAAACTTGGTTAGACCTACTATTAATCAAACATTCGTAATAGTCCAGAATCATGATAAAGTTCAGTTATACAATACCAAGCCTTTAACTATGAGACATTTAACAGGAAATTGAGTCTCTTGCTAATTCTAAACCAAATTCAACCCTCAAAACATATTATCACCAAAGGAGAGCATGCACCAATAACTCATGATTCTAAAGAAAAATAAAGCTACATTATGACAAAGAACATGTTGATGTTAAGCTCCCAATCTCCAGATTTCCATATCAAACTTGAAGCAAGTTTTACATTAGGTAGAATTAAAGAATATATACCTGGAAATTGAAAAGGAAAAAGAGGTGAAGAAGCAGTAGATAACAGCAGAACAAAAGCACAGCAGTATCAATGCAACAGTGACCTCACAGCAGCATGAAACCCAGAAAAACCAAAAATCAAACCATCTCCCAACCCAGGTGCAAGATGTGAGATTTTCAGAGATTTTGACTAATGAAGAAGATCAGAAATCTCCAGCTGATACAGAATTTGATCAGTTTTTATCAAAGAAACATGATGGAAATCAGTGCAGTTTCAGAATTCTCAGCCGTTTTGTTTTCTCAGAATTTTTTAATCTCTTTCAAGTCTCTTCTTCCTACCTTGAAAGGAAAGAAAAGATGCCTTTATAGGCAAGTTATTAGGGCAGCTTTCAGATATTAGTCTTTGCACATTTGACCATTTTTTAATTTTCATTATAGTTCAGATACCCTTATTAAAAGAACAGAAAATCAGAACCAACCCCTTCCTCAGCTTCCTAGAAGCTTCCTAGTCAGTTATAGCAAGATTCCTTTAATCAGAACCAACCCGAACGGGCTCAATGCTTAACTAGACATGGGCTCAGACTCAGACCAGACAGAATTCCTTTAACATGAGATCTTAGACTGACCTCAGAGCCCAAAGACGAAATCCAAACAAATTCAGAAAACTTAAAAACCAAACAAATCAACTAATTAACAATCACAAACAGGCGGGGAACTAATTAAGCTAACTAATTAAGCTCAGTGACCAAAACAAAGACAAAAATGAGAAATTTAAGCATGGCACTAATGAAAGCTAATCAGACCATAAACTTCAAAAAAGAAAGCTGAAAAGCCAATGAAACAGATACGAACGCAAAATCAATCTTAGAGGGAAACTAGGTTCAGAACCTTGTTCGAATTTCAATCAAAGTAAAAAAAAAACTTAAAGAAAGGGAGAGGAAAAGAAGGTAAAACTCGGATAGAAAAGAAAAAGGGAAAGAAACTTACCCAGTAAACCCGAAATGGCATCGGACATCTTGATTTAAACGGAACTGATGCTAATCACTTGTTCTTTGTCAAGAACAAATAAGCAGCATCAATTCGCGTTGAATCAGACTTCAAACTCGAACAAATCGGAGGCTTAAGGTCATGCATGCCCACAGCTTCAACGGAATTTTTAGGGTTCGAACTCAGATTTGAAATTCGGAGAGTTCTGGGGTGATTTGAGGGAATCTAAGTGGGGATTTAGAGTGAGGGAGAGACGGGGGTTCAGGGGTGTGATTTTGGGGTCGAATCGAGGCGGCGCCGCCACCGGAGAACATAGGGGCGGCGCTAGGGTTTTTCTTTCAAACCAAGATTCAAGACGTTCTGGGCTTGTTTGATGGAAAGTGCTTGTAGATTTGGACTGAGGGAGTTGAGGAGGGTATTTGGTGTTAATTTGAGGTCGGTTCGTGGTGGCGCCGCCTCCGGTGGTGGCGGGTTGTGAGGGAGATGAATGAGGGGTAGGGGGCAGGTTTGGACATTTAAATACTAAGTGACCTGGGCTTCAGGACCGTCCGATCAAGAAACCTCGACGGTCCTGATCTGTTGCCCATGAAACGGCATCGTTTGGTTTGGGGGGAATCGACCGGGTCAAAGCATGGGTTTGGGCCGGGTTTCGGGTAATTTTCGTTTGGGCTGGGGAAATTTGGATTGGTTTTGGCCTAGATTTAGATTTCCTTTCATTTCTTTCTTTTCCTTATCAATTTCAAAATTCTTTTCTTTTCAAAATTAAAATAAACCTTAAATTAATTAATAATAATTTTTTAAATTAAATTAACCTACCCAATTAGATTAATCATTCATCATGGTATTTACAATAATTAATTAAATCCTAAATTTAAAGAAAAATTATACAATTCAAAATTAAAAAGTAAAAATGCAAAATGAATTATTTTTTTGTGATTTTCATTTTTTATAAAACAAACTAATATACTAATTAATTTTAAAAAAATAAAATTAAATCCTAAATGCAGATGCAACATATTTTTTGTATTTTTCATGAATTAAATAAAATAAACGCGCACAGACAAATGCAAATAATTAACAGAAAATGCCACGAAATCCAACAAAATTGCAAACACTGAAAGAAATTATTTTGTTTTGAATTTGTTGGAGTAATTCATATAGGGCAAAAATCACGTGCTCACAGCTGCCCCTCTTTGCCCGGAAACACGAAGAGTTTTCGTGCAAAGATAAAGTGAGCGGATACGAGCGATTTTTGCCCGTTTGAATACTCCGTGGGAAGCATTTTTGAAAGATTTGACCGCACCCTGCTTCTGAGGTTGCCTACATATCCTTGGCTAAAAAGAAATCAGGTCAGTGTAGTTCGGGAATATCTGGTAGCTGGGACTACCATGGAGCTGTGATTTCACTGTTGCTACTGTTGCTGCTGCTCACTGAACCCCTTTATTACACCATGTCAAAAATAAAAGAAGCTAGACTAGACTATGATCTATGCTTTACAAAATCCTATCTAGATCTTCAAACTTGATCTTGTGTTTCTTGTTTCCTTGTATTCTCTCGGTAAAATTCCTTCGTTGCCGCCTTGAATTGTAAACTGAGATGTTTCCCTTTCTCCAGGTGGATGTCTGACTGCTGAACTTGATATGCAATCCCATGTTATCCAGGCGGGCTCCTGACTTCAAAACATGAATATATTCCCATGCTATCCAGGCGGGTTCCTGACTTCAAAACGTGAGTGTATTCCCATGCTATCCAGGTGGGCTCCTGACTTCAGCAAAATAAACAAAAACAAAGAGAATTTTCTGCCCCAGTTTGGTGGTTGGGACCATGTGTAAGTGTAAAACGAATCACATTACCGAATATCAATAAGAATTTTGAAAAACCAAAACTTGAATTGTACTCCCTTGTTCTCCAGGCAGGCTCCTGACTGCTAAACTTGAAAGTATTCCCTGCTTTCCAGGCGGGCTCCTGACTTCAACTTGAAAGTACTTCATGCTCTCCCGGCAGGTTCCAAACTGCTGCATTTGAAAGTATTCCCTGCTCTCCAGGCGGGCTCCTGACTTTAACATAGACAAAACAAAGGATTTTGAAAGCTAAAATTTAACTTGTACTCCCTTGTTCTCCAGGCGGGTTCCTGATTGCTATGCTTTAAAGTATTCCCTGCTCTCCAGACGGGCTCCTGACTTCAACTTGAAATGTATTCCCTGCCCTCCAGGCGGCCTCCTGACTTCAACAAAATAGACAAAAACAAAGAAAATTTTCTGCCCCAGTTGGTGGTTGGGCATAGATGTAAGTGTTAAACTGAATCATATTACCCAATATTACTAAGAATTTGAAAGCTAGGTTCCATTATGCAGGGGGGTCCTGACAACTCTTAACTAAACGACAGTTTTAAATCTAAGTTATATCTTCTACAGGTGTGACTTCTACCAAATCTTGCTATCTAAAAGAATCTTTAAACTACTCCCCGTTATCCAAGAGGGTCCTGAAAATCAAAAATCAAGTTTTATCTTAAGAGTGACAACTTTCATAGCTGAATTATACTACCCTACAGTAGAACTTACGCTAAATGTTATTATTTAATCGAAATCTTAAAGCTAAGTCCCATTATTCAGGAGGGTCCTGGAAACTCCTAATTGAATCCTATCTCGGACATGCAAACTTCTAAGCTAACTTATATTCTTTTGGGATACATTTATGCTAGATTATGCTATTTCTAAACTTTAAACTAGGTCTCATTTCCCATGAGGGTCCTGAGAGTTTACGGTCAAACCTGTTTTGATGCTTTCTCTTTCCCTTACGGAGAGTTTCTCCGATACAAATGAATTTTCTCCCCCTGTTTCAATCAAAGAAAATTTTGTCAGTTTAAATTGGTGGTTAGCTGATGGCATTCTTGCTGGAGATCTTTCCACTGCATTGTTTTGTTCTGAATGGCTTTCCCGAACTGGCCCGAACCGCTTTGACCTTCTGACTGACTTTCAAATCCCATGGCCTTTGACGAACCGAGTGTTTTATACCCATGTTGTTGTTTCACACCTCTGACCCCTTTATCTGAATCTTTGCATCTCCCATGACATACCAAATCATTCCACCGGTGAAACTTCTGGTGATTCCCCGTATCCCACCTTACATCATGATGTCTTTAGTATGCTCTGACCACGTTGTGATTTGCAATTTTGGAAGTTGGTAGTGAGCTTTGAAATTCTTTTCCACTTATTTGGGACAAGACTGACATTAAAATATCTTAGACAAATAAACCCAAAAGAAAATGAAATGCAATGACTTTGCGGGTTAAGGATAAGGAGAATCCAAAATCGTATGACTGCTACAAAGGGAAAAAGAAAAAGAAACTTATCTGAGTGGAACAGCTGGTACCAATGATCATGACATACATTTCGGATTAATCGGCCCAATCTGTCCAACCGATCCACTTTCAGTTGCCGTACTTCATCGCCTCAGCATTTCCATGACTTGATTACTTTACCCCCCTGTTCATCTTGCGGTGCCTTAAAACAGTTTTCCACCAACAGACCTTTCTCACTTGTTGACTTTTCAACTCACTTTCGCCTCAAGGTGCCCGTGAGAGTTTTCACCAATAAGACTCTCTCATTTTAATTTCTCTCAATTGTCGTCGTCTTACGGTGCCTGTGAAGGTTTTCACCAATAAGACTCTCTCATTTTTATTTTTCCTGCTTGAACCAGAGTGTTGCCCCTGACATGAATTACCTTTACCTGCTCGACTTGACATTTCTCAAAGACTGATCAGAAGGTCTTCCTTTGGACCGTAATGTGGGCTTTTGGATAGGGTTAGAAAGAAAGGGTACAAAAGGCTCAAAACAATTCAAATGGGTTAAAGTTACAACTTTCGGAATCAAGTTTCTCACAACCACCACAACTTCTGCCCAAGTTTCTTGCTTGGGGGCTTTCGGATGTTTGTTTGATGAGACCGAACCGTGAGGCTGCCTACGTATCCTTAAAAGGAATCAGGTCGAACGTAGTTCATGCCATAGAAATTACTTTGTTGTTGTGATTTTCTCTTTTCTCCTTCTTTTCTTTCTCATTTTTGCTTTCCTTTTCTCTTTTGTTGTTTTTTCTTTCCTTCTCTTTTTTTTTCTTTTCATTCTTTTCTTTCTCTTCTTTTCTTTTCTCTTTTTCCAATTTTCATTTTTCTTCTCTCCCTTTCGTTCTTTTCTTTTCTCCTTTTCCTTTACTTATCTTTCATGCTTGTGTTTCTGATCTTTGCTATTGATTCCGAAAGAGGGGTAAAAAAGAAAATAAATAAGGCTCAAAAGGGGTGACGAGAGATAAAGTGTTTAGATAGCAGAACAAAATGTCTTCGTCATTTTAATCCTCAAAATATACCAAATACAAACAAGTACAATCAAACAAAGAAATCATACATATTATCTCTTGACTGCATCGGAATTGATAGCCATTTCCACACATTTCCCTTCCACATCTGTCAAATATAATGCGCCATTGGACAACACTCTAGTTACGAAAAATGCCCCCTGCCAGTTTGGGGCGAACTTTCCTTTTGCTTCAGCCTGATGAGGCAAGATACGTCTCAACACTAACTGACCCACTGTGAACTTCCGTGGACGTACCTTCTTGTTATATCCCCTCGCCATTCTTTGTTGGTACAATTGGCCGTGACATACTGCTGTCAATCTCTTTTCATCAATTAGGCTTAATTGCTCCAAGCTGGTTTTGACCCATTCAACGTCATCAATTCTGCCTCAACGACAATCCGAAGGGATGGGATTTCAATTTCTGCGGGTATTACTGCCTCCGTGCCATACACCAACAAATAAGGAGTGGCCCCTACTGAAGTACGGATAATTGTGCGATAACCCAGCAATGCAAACGGCAGCTTTTCATGCCATTGTCTAGAACCTTCCACCATTTTCCGAAGTATCTTCTTTATATTCTTGTTGGCTGCCTCGACTGCTCCACTCGCCTTAGGGCAATGTGGGGTGGAATTGCGATGTATAATCTTAAACTGCTGACATGTCTCTGTCATCAGATGACTGTTGAGATTAGTGCCATTGTCCGTGATGATTACTTTCGGAATCCCAAACCGACAGATGATATTTGAATGCACAAAATTGACCACCGCTTTCTTGGTCACAGATTTGAAAGTTTTTGCTTCAACCCACTTGGTGAAATAATCAATGGCTACCAGAATAAACCTGTGTCCGTTTGATGTTGCTGGATCGATTGGCCCAATGACATCCATGCCCCAAGCAACAAAGGGCCATGGTGCCGACATTGTATGTAATTCAGATGGTGGGGAATGAATCAAATTTCTGTGCACCTGGCATTGATGACACTTGCACACAAAACTGATGCAATTTCGCTCCATAGTGAGCCAGTAATAACCTGCTCGGAGAATCTTCTTTGCCAGAACGTACCCACTCATATGCAGTCCACAAACTCCGGAGTGTACCTCAGTCATGATAATTGTGGCCTGTCTGGAATCTATGCATCTTAGCAATCCAAGATCTGGAGTTCTTTTGTATAACACCCCTCCACTGAAGAAAAATCCACTTGCCAATCGTCGAATTGTTCTTTTCTGATCACCTGTGGCCTGTACCGGATATACCCCCATCCGGAGGTATTCTTTGATATCATGGAACCATGGCTCCCCATCAAGTTCTTCTTCTACCATATTACAGTAAACATGTTGATCACGGACCTGAATCCACAAAGGGTCCATATAAGCTTTATCTGGATGGTGTAACATTGAAGCCAGAGTAGCCAAAGCATCGGCGACTTCATTATGGATCCTTGGGATATGCCTGAATTTTATTGACTGAAACTGCTGACAAAGATCATGCAAACATTGTCTGTACGGTATGAGTTTCAAATCCCGTGTTTCCCATTCTCCCTGAATTTGGTGTACCAGGAGATCTGAGTCACCCAAGACCAAGACTTCCTGGACACCCATATCCACAGCTAACCTCAAACCCAGAATGCATGCCTCGTACTCAGCCATGTTGTTGGTACAGTAAAAACGAAGCTGAGCCGTAACAGGGTAGTGCTGCCCTGTTTCAGAAATAAGTACTGCTCTTATCCCCACGCCCTTCATGTTTGCAGCCCCATCAAAGAAAAGTTTCCATCACGGCTTCTCAACTTGCTCCAACTCATCGATGTACATCACCTTTTCATCAGGGAAATAAGTTTTCAAAGGTTCATAGTTTTCATCAACCGGGTTCTCGGCCAAATGGTCCGCCAAGTCCTATGCCTTCATTGCAGTTCGAGTCATGTAAACAATATCAAACTCTGTGAGCAGGATCTGCCACTTTGCAAGCCGCCCTGTGGGCATAGGCTTCTGAAAGATATACTTCAATGGATCCAAACGAGATATGAGGTAAGTAGTATATGATGACAAATAATGTTTCAGCTTCTGTGCCACCTAGGTTAGGGCGCAACATGTCCTCTCAAGATGAGTATACTTAACCTCGTACGGCGTGAATTTCTTGCTGAGGTAATAGATGGCCTACTCCTTCCTGCCAGTGATATCATGTTGACCTAATACACAGCCGAATGAATTGTCCAAAACCATCAAATATAGAATCAAAGGTCGCCCTGGTTCTGGCGGGACCAACACGGGTGGATTTGACAAATACCCCCTTTATCTTATCAAATGCCTCCTGACATTCATCTGTCCATTTGACCGCAGCGTCTTTCTTTAACAGTTTGAAGATAGGCTCGCAAGTTGTCGTGAGTTGAACAATGAACCTGCTGATGTAATTCAATCTCCTCAACAAACTCATCACCTCGGTCTTGTTCCTCGGAGGTGGAAATTCTTGGATGGCCTTGACTTTCGATGGATCCTGTTCAATGCCCCGGCGGCTAACTACGAACCCCAACACTTTCCAGACGACACCCCAAAAGCACACTTTGTAGGATTAAGCTTGAGATTGTACCTGCGAAGTCTTTGGAAGAACTTCCTCAAATCCCTGACATGGTCAGACTGCTTTTTAGACTTCAAGATCACATCATCCACGTACAGCTTGATTTCTTGGTGTATCATATCATGGAATATTGTTGTCATTGCCCTCATATAGGTTGCCCCATCATTTTTCAAGCCAAATGGTATGACCCGATAACAGTACGTTCACCACGGCGTGATGAATGCCATCTTTTCTGCATCCTCCTCGTCCATTAAGATCTGATGATAACTCGCGTAACAATCCACAAAAGAACCAATCTCATGTTTGTCACAATTATCAATTAAGATATAGATGTTCGGCAACGGAAAATTGTCTATTGGACTCGCCTTGTTGAGATCCCAAATAATCAACACACACCCTGGTCTTGCCATCCTTCTTTGGCACATGCACAACATTGGCTAACCAGGTGGGATACCGGGTGACCCGAATGACTTTGGCATCGAACTGCTTGGTGACCTCTTCTTTGATCTTTACATTTATATCCGTTTTGAACTTTTTCAACTTCTGTTTGACAGGAGGGAATGTCGGGTCAGTGGGAAACTTGTGAACTACTAAAGCAGTGCTTAGGCCCGGCATGTCATCATAGGACCATGCAAAAACATCTTTGTATTCTAACAACGCTTTAATTATCTCCTCCCTGAGTTGAGGTTCCAGATGCACACTTATTTTAGTTTTACAGACATTATCTTGGTCCCCTAGATTAACTGCTTCTGTATCGTTCAAATTAGGTTTGGGATTTTCCTCAAAATGAGTTAGTTCTTTACTAATTTCTTCATAAGCCTCATCATCATCAAATTCCAACTCATCATCGCACTCAATTTCTTGTATTATTATTTCAGAGTAAGATTGGCTTTTAAAACTGGGCTGAAGATTCCTCGTGCATGTCATGTCATTGATATCAGCGTAAAAAGAACTGTACAAAAGAAGAAAACAAAATAAAATTAGAAGAAAGGAAGGAAAAGGAGAAATTGCATTTCATTGAATTTAAAGATAACAGGGTTTTAACACATCCAACTGGACAGAACATAATATCTGAATTACAGACCCTAGAATAATCCAGAGAACAAAAGGAAAATCAAAAACCACTACCAAGACTCCCTCCGGGTAGGAAGAGGAGTAGTTTCCCAGTTGTTGACTTTTGCACATGGTCCCACGAATTGCACATCTGCCCTACTGGACCCTTCCCCAGACTGAACCATGTTAACCTCGGCGAACAAACTTTTGAACCCCTTCTCCAAGTCTTCACCGACACCAATCAGTGATCCAGGAACCTTTGACAACAATTTCTTTCTGATACCCGACCTGACGAATGATCTGGACAGACGCGGGATTGGCTTTAACAATGCCCATGCTTTCTGTTTCATTTTTCTAGCTCTTCTCACATCTGTGACTGTGGGCTTGAACCCCAGACCAAAAGTATCCAGATTCTTTGGAAGAGAAACTGGCTGCATAATACCTTGCAGAGATGCACCCAAACCCTTGCCTGGGATGAAACCATTTTTCAACATTTCAACGGCTACCATGACTGATGTAGTAGCTACCTTTGGAGTTGGAACGCACTTTCCTTATGGAATTTTCTCTACCGATACTGTGTCGAAAACCTGATAAACCCATGGCCCCTTGTCGTTTTCAACCTCTTTGAGCGGAACAATGGCATCATTGGGCACACACAAATTATCCTCGCTGTGTACGATAATTTCCTGTCGATCCCATTTAAACTTGATAATTTGATGCAGAGTAGACGGGACCGCTTTGGTAGTATGAATCCAAGGTCGTCCCAATAGCAGATTGTACGAAACAGCCACATCTAGCACCTGGAATTCCATAGTAAATTCAACTTGCCCTATTGTGAGCTCAAACACGATGTCCCCGACTGAATCCTTCCCTCCACCGTCGAATCCCCGAACGCAAATACTATTCTTGTGAATTCTTTCATCCTCCACTTGCAGCTTGTTCAATGTGGAGAGAGGACAAATTTTTGCGCTAGACCCATTGTCAACCAGCACCCGAGTAACCACGGAATCTTCGCATTTCACCGTTAGATAGAGGGCTCTATTGTGCTCGGTACCCTTCACGGGAAACTCATCATAAGAAAAAGTGACTCTGTTTACCTCAAATATCTTGTTAGCTATCTTTTCTAAGTGGTTTACTGAGATTTTGTCAGGGACATGGGCTTCGTTCAAGATCTTCATCAAAGCCCGATGGTGTTCGTCTGAATGGATCAATAATGACAAGATCGAGATCTGAGCTGGTGTCTTCCTTAACTGCTCCACAATGGAATCTTCGCATTTCACGGAATCTTCGCATTTCATCGTCAGATAGAGGGCTCTATTGTGCTCGTTACCCTCCACGGGCAACTCATCATCAGAAAAAGTGACTTTGTTTACCTCAAATATCTTGTTAGCTATCTTTTCTAAGTGGTTTACTGAGATTTTGTCAGGGACATGGGCTTCGTTCAAGATCTTCATCAAAGCCCGATGGTGTTCGTCTGAATGGATCAATAATGATAAGAGCGAGTGTCACACCTCATTTTTCGCCCGCGCCGCCGCAAAGGGGCACGAAAGGGAGTTTTTTCCAATTAAAGGACAATCGAAACGGGATTTATTTATTTATTTTAGAGTCGCCACTTGGGAGATTTATGGTGTTCCAAGTCACCGGTTGAATCCCGAATCGAGGAAAAGAATGACTCTGTATTACAGTCCGCAAACCAGAAATCCGGATAAGGAATTCTGTTAACCCGGGAGAAGGTGTTAGGCATTCCTGAGTTCCGTGGTTCTAGCACGGTCGCTCAACTGTCGTATTTAGCTTACAATTATGAACTTATGTGCAAACTTTAAACTCTTTACCGCTTTTATTATTATTATTATTATTTTAACAGAGAATTACAACATTGTGAAAAACGTATCTTGAACCACGTCACATCAATGTACCCGTGGTTATCGACACATTTCGACTCTGTTGAGATTTGGATTTGGGTCACATAAATGTGCACCCGAGTTTTTAAGAAAGTAAATTGTTAAAGGCGCACCTAAAGCGACTAGCGTATCATTATTTTGGGTAAGGCCGTGAAATTTGCTAAACGGCCGATCCCGAAGTCTATACAATTATTAACCAATTATTGAGGGCCCCGCAACTTGTGTGTTTTATTGGGCGAGGCTCATCTCGTTTATTTTAAAAGGATAATCCTAAAGTGCCTACATTTTTTCTATTAAATTTGTCTCTAAAAATGAAAGAGAAAAGGTCCTAATTTATTTACATGCTTACGAGTTGTTATAGTCGGGTTCCGAACGCAATTTGTTAAATCAGAATGTAAACACAATATGGACAGCCCGTTGGCCAACGTGGGCCCAGGTTCACCGCATATAGTATTAAACGTGACTTGGGCTGTCTTATCCAATATTGGGCCTAGTTAATTATTTCTACACATGTTCACAATTTTTGCACTTACAGAGATATAAGATGATAGTATCTAACTAAGCAAGTTACATGCAAGTTTTAAAAAGAGCAATTAATTGGAATGAAGTAAATTAAGGGTCTAGTTTTAATCCTAAATTCAAACAATTGATTGTTGGAGCTAGATTGCCATGATATTAAAACAGTCTACTGGCCTGGTTTTATTTAACATGCATTTAAACTTATACTACCTAATAACCAAACTAAAACAACGGGACATTATTGACTACATTACTATAACACTGTCCAGTTATATAGAAATGGCAGAAATGTTTTACGAAACAGTAGTGTATAGAATGTCCTAAGTACAATCAGTAACAAAACTAAATCAAATTAAAACTTCAACTCTTTATTTGTATTCATGCTTCATGTTTCAGCTTACAGTAACCAGCGTGTCAGTTGTGTACCTGATATTGGAAGCAAAAGACGAGGAAGATCAGCAGAAATGCAGTAGCATATAACAACAACAACACCCCGCAACCAGTAACAACCAGCAACGAGAAACCAGTGACAGATTTTAAAATCAAGCAAAAAATCCAGCAATAACCAGTGAAGTAGTAGCAAATAACCAACCAAACTCAAGGAACAAACCAAATGAAAATCCAGAAACACCAACAACAATCAACGGGCAGAAACAATGTGAACCCTTTTTAGATTGAAAGACCAGTTAATGTTTAACCCTTAAATTCTGACCCCGCCCCCTCCTTTTTTTTCTTTTCGAATTTTTTTTTTCAAAATGAATTTTTTCTCTGTATATCCAGTGTATCCAGAATGTATATCGGGTGTATACTACTCTCTCTTTAGATTTCCAGAATGTTTTTTTGTTCCGAAAAATCCTCAAATCTCTCTTAATGTTCAAAGAATCCTCCCTTTAACTTGTGTCAACCTCCTCTTTATTTATAGCCAAACTTGAAGCACTTAAATTAAATCTCATCATCTTCTCTCCATCCCCCTTTTGAATCCCACTACTTAATGTTTTATCCCCCACTATATTAAACAAATATTAATTCTCACTAACACATATCTTTTCTTTATTTAATTCCCTTATTCCCCACTACCGCATGCTTTGTCCCCCACTATATTAAACAAATATATTAATTTCCACTACCACTTGTTTTGTTCCCCACCAAATATTAAAAAAATATATTAATTTAATATTATTAGTACTTAGTGGACATAACACTCAAATAAATCATTTTTTAAAACTTAAAATCCCGAAAATGCCCCTGAAACTACTGAAATTACCATTCTACCCCTGAAAATACTGCAATTTACCATTCTACCCTCATCAGCTATAATCAATTCACCTAATCAATTAACCAAAATACAGCAGCTATAACCAATTCCTAATCAAATTTCATCAACAAATTTAAGCTAGAAAATCAGATTATGTCAAATATCATCAAAACAAAGACTAAGGATTCAGGGAACCAAACCATATGATGAACAATAAAAAACAACTGAAATCATTTTGACTGAACAACATTTTTAACAACAAACATACTTTCAGATTCAATAACAGTAACAAATTGAACATAACAAACAAGTAGATTCAAATCCCTAAACTCAATAATCAATTGAACTTCAAATTAAATCTAACAACATTACAACCAAGATAAAGGATTCAAGTGATTAAACTAACACACTTCTATATTAAAACTAAACAAGAACAAATGAATAAAAACAAACTGAAGAAATAATCAAGATATGATAAACAACGAACAAGAAAAGAATCAAACATATACTGATTTCAGATCCGAGAATATCAAACAAAATACGGACAAAAATGAAACTTAAACCAACTAACCGGAAATGACCGCAACGGAACAGAAACTCGGACAACAACCTCGACGTACCAGATCTCGACGAACAACGATGACCTCAACGAAAACGGAAAACTCAAACCAAAATTGCCAACAACCTCGACGGGCTGTTGGTAGTGTGGTCGACGGACTATTGTGCGTCGTTTAACGATGGTTAGTGACGAGCTGCTCAGCTGCTGGTGGGCGACGAGGCAGCGTGAGGCTGCTGTGCATCATGAGATGAAGCAGTAGCACTGTCGAAGAAGCTACAGCAGCAACTGTTCATCTTGTGGGGGTCGTTGGCAGTGTCATCGATGGGTGGTTTGGGTGGACGACGAGGGTTGTTCGTTTGGGGTTCTGTCCGGCGGTGAGGGGGTTGACTTGGGTGGTCGTTTGGTTTCAATGGCGGACGGGGGGTCGACTTGGGTGGTCCGTCGACGGAAAAGAAGAATGGACGGGGAGGGGGGCTGGACAGTGGTGGAGGAGGGGGGGTTGTGGGGTTTCGTAGAAGATGAAGAGAAGGAAGGGGGTGCATGGGTCCGGCGGCTAGGAGAAAGAGATGGGGTGTCTTTAGGGTTTTTTAGGTAGTGAGTAGCAAATGAAACAAAAATGAGAGAAAGAGTGAGGGGGGTCGTGTGGTCAGATGGGGTTATGGGGCGGACCGGGTCGGGTCGACCCGGTGGGGTTTTTGGGTTGGATAAGGGATTATTTGGTTTTGGGCTTGTGGTTTAGAATTGAAGAAAAGGCCCAATCCGATTTTCTTCTTCTTTTATTGCTTCTTTTTTCTTCTTTTATTTTTTCTTAAACTAAAACTAAATTCTAAAAATCCTAAATTATCCTATAGAACTAAATTTATTTATAAAAGTGTTAATTAATTATTAATAACAATTAACACACAATTAAATAGCAATTAGGATAAAATCACACAATTTGGACATTAAATGCTAAAAATGCAACGTACATTATTTTTATGATTTTTTTGTTCTTGTAAAAATAAACTTAATTGCTCCTAATTGTAGAATTAAATCCTAAATGCAAATGCGACATATTATTGTGTTTTTTATTAATTTAACAAATAAACATGCATAGACAAATACAAATAATTATCAAAAATGCCACGAAAATTCTCAAAATTGCACACAAAGGAAAATTGTTTATTTTGAATTTTTGGGAGTAATTCTCACATAAGGCAAAAATCACGTGCTTACAGCGAGATCTGAGCTGGTGTCTGCCTTAACTGCTCCACAATGGAATAGTCTTGCACTTTCATCTTTCTCAGAAATTCCTCTGCTTCTTCCTCAGTTACCTCTTTCTTCACCAACACAGGATTATCTTTTGAGGTCTTAGCTTTTCTCAATTCTTCGGGGGCAAAGCATCTCCCCGATCGAGTCAAACCATGAGTTTCACACACTTCTTCTTTAACCTCTTTCCCTTTGTAAGTCACGGTCACTCGTTCATAATTCCACGGGACTGCCTTGATGTTGACTATCGGTAATTGAGTTACCGGTTTGATAATGGCAGGATCTGTGGGGGCTCCCTTCACAATTACCACAGGCCTTTTCGTCACTCCTGGCACAACTACTTTTGCTTTCTCATGTTTTCCTGCAACGTCACTTGAGGACCCCTTCTTGACCTCCACAGATGGTTCAGGCTTCTCACTTGTTGATTTTTCAAATGGCCTGGCTTCACTAGCCCGAATCATCATGACGGTTTGCGAAGGCTTCTTAGGCTCCCCTCCCTTATGCACTATCTCAATTATATTTGTTTCATGATGGGATGGCAAGGGATTCCGATTGATATTAGGCGCCTCCGGAGCTTGGACCTCAATCCGATTGGTGTCAATAAGTTCTTGAATGGCTGTTTTCAATTTCCAGCATTTCTCTGTGTCATGTCCCGTGGCCCCTGAACAATACTCACAATTCACCGAGCGGTCAAGATTTCTGGGAGGGGGATTCGGCAATTTAGCCTCGATTGGATTCAACATACCCAACTGTCTCAGTCTGTGAAATAGACTAGTATATGATTCTCCCAATGGAGTGAAAGTCTTTTGCTTCTGCAACCTCTCATTCTTAAAGGCTTGATTGGGTCGAAAACCTGTTCCAGGAGGATTTTTGTAAGCTTTTGGGGGTGGATAGTTATTTTGTGGAGCTTGGTATGGATTTTGTGGAGCTGGCGCACGCCATTGTGCATGAGCAGGAGGTTGGGTATAGATTTGTGCATGATGGACAGAAAAATGGGGATCTGGATGTGGGTAATAGTGTTATGGTGGGTTATATGGAGTGTGGGGGTAAGTTTGGGGATAGGGTCGCGGCTGGTTGTAGTAATGGGGAAGGTTCCTGGATCCAACCCAAGCACCCGACTCAATTGTCGCAACATCCTCCTTCTTCTTCTTCCCGAGCACACCCCCATTACCGTTTTGAATGGCCTGAGTGGTTGCTTTGATTGATGAATAACTCATGATATTGTTGGACTTGAGTCCCTCTTCAACCATGCCTCCCATTTTTATGACTTCATTAAATGACTTTCCCACTGCTGACACCAAATGACCGAAATAAGTGGGCTCCAAAGCTTGCAAGAAATAATCAACCATCTCGCTTTCTTTCATCGGAGGGTCCACCCTCGCTGCTTGCTCTCTCAAACAGAATCCATATTCCTTGAAGCTCTCACCGGGCTTCTTCTCAAGCTTTGTCAATGACAGCCGGTTGGGGATAATTTCGAGGTTGTACTGAAAATGGCAGGCAAAGGCTTGGGCCAAATCGTCCCATGTGTACCACCTGTTGTGATCTTGTCTGGTATACCATTCTAAGGCCGATCCACTTAAACTTTGGCTGAAATATGCCATCAGCAATTCATCTCTTCCACCTGCTCCTCTCATTTTGCTACAAAATCCTCTTAAGTGTGCTATTGGGTCACCATGCCCATCGTACAGATCAAACTTGGGCATTTTGAACCCTGCTAGCAACTGAACATCTGGGAATAGACATAAATCCTTATAGGCCACACTCACTTGACCTCCCAGCCCCCTCATATCTCGGAACGATTACTCTAAGCTTTTGACCTTTCTGATCATCTCTTCATGCTCGGGATTTTTGGGCGGTTTCTCGGTCTCTGTCGGGATATCAAGATTAGGGGTGTAAGGATATGGTTCTGGAACTTTGAAGGTGGGTTCAGGGGGATATTACTGGTTGTCGTGAGTTTGGAACAGGGGTTCACTGGAAGATCGGTGTAATGTAGCAGGTGGAGGTGCCACGAAAATAGGTGTAATTGGTGGGGGAGGGTATCGGACTTGTTTGGGTGGTGGAGCATAAGAAGTATGGGAAGTGGCGCCATGGCATTGTTGGTAGAGGGGAAAGGCTGGAGATGAGTTCACAGTGGGAGGCTCCGGAGGTTGGGCTGATGGTGGGATATAAGCAGGGTTGGCGGGATAAACTGGTGGTGGGTGCCCCTCGCCCAGGCTTGGTAAATTTCAGCCATCTGTTGCTTCAGCTTATACATTTCTTCCCTTATCGCATTAACGTCCATTCCTTCCACCTCTTTCGATGGGTTGACAATACTTTTTTCTAGTTCCTGGTTGGCCATATTCAGCCTGTCTTTCGATAGGGTGTTGTATGAGTGAGTTGCTAGAATGCCAATCAACTAACCACCTGCCTGGGCTCAATACATCAACAACAACCTTGTTAGCGATTAGGCTTTAACAGATTGGCAACCGCACATTGGGCATGAATGCACCTAAACAGTTAACCGACTCTATTATGTATTTGATCGGTTGCATGCGTCATCCCGGCCTTTTCTTTCTTTCGATTGCAAACTTCCCCCTTTTCTTTCTTTTTCTTTTCCTCCCTTTCGTCCTCTCTTCGTTTTTATTCTCTCTTGATTTTTATTTTCTCTCTTTTCTTTCTTGTTTTTCCGCTCTTTCTTTCTCTCTTTTATTTGGTTACGGTCGAATCCTATGGAGATTGCCTACGTATCATGACCCTGCATGAATCAAACCAAGCGTAGTTCTTGGGGATAAGTGTGAAATAAAGCAAAAACATTTTGGGATTTTCAGTTTTCATAGATATATAAAAAAACGCTATTACAAAGACTGAAACTAACAAACTCGAAAGAAACTAATAGACTCTAATGAAAGAACGAGATACAAACTCAAAAACAAACAACCCACATACTCTAACAACAGAAATACAGACTCCAAAACAACTGGCAGACTTTAACGAAAAGAAAATATAGACTCAAGAAATCACGAATACATCAATGCCTCAATTGTCCCCGGGACCCGCGGGGCGTCATTCGGCCTTGCTGCGGGCCGACTCGCTAAATCCCCCTGAAGGTGGTAGAAATCTTCCATTACTCGGTGAACAAAAATCATCACAGTAGCGAAGAACATAGATCTCGTCATATCCTCACAGCTACTGCACTTCATTGCGATATAGTTGGCGACCCTTTTGACTCGCTCTCTTATGACGCCTTTCTCTTGCAACAAACGCCCAATTTGTTCGGTTCTGGCTTCCAAAGTTCATTCGACTACATGGTTCTGTTCTTGGAGTTGTTGCAAGTCCCTTTATAGCCGTGCCATTAAGGCATAATAATGTTCTCTTTCAGCCTTAAAATTTTTGGCCTGTTTAACCATTTCACCCTCGAGGTTGCCAATTGCCTTTTCCCAACCTGTGACCCCTTTTTCATATTTTTCCTTCATCTGTTGAACGAAAGCTGCCCGCCCTTTGGCGCTTTTAGCCAATCTCGCCCGTGCTTTTGCTAGTTCAGACTCAACTTTCTGCAGGTCATCTTCATAGTCACGTACCTTTTGAGTAAGGTTATAAATGAGTCTTTCGTCTTTCCTGCTTCGGCCTGGGTTCTCGGCTTCAATTTTCAACTGTCGAACCTGAGCTCTGAGGGCTTCATTTTCTCGCACCAATCTTCTCCTTTCACCTTCGGCCTCTTGTGCCTACAAATCATTGTTGAAGGTGACATTTCTCAATTCTTCTTGTAGACCATGGATGATGGCCTTATATTCCTTTTCCTTCTCCCCCCGAGCTAACCTTTCTTGAATTTTATCATCAAAGGCTTGAACATGAGGCCTTTTGGCGGGCCTTTCGGGCTCTGGCTCGTCGTTTACATAAGACATTTTCTCAAACCAAGCAGAATAATTTGGATCTACTTCCCCCTTGGCGATGTTTGGTACCTGGGTGCCATTTTTTAGATACCGACGGCTATTCCAATCTTGCTGAACCACAGCCTCGGGCAATGCAACTTCTGGATGTAACTCTATGGCCTGGGTGCTTAGATCTTCATCTTCAGGCACAATCTGATACCTTCCCAATTGCCTCAAGACCCTCTGCGGCGCATATGGCTGAATACTCCTTACGCCCATTAACCTCAGGTAGCCTTTGGTAGCAGTCATATAGATGGCTTCTGTCCTTGGGAGCCATCCTATAGTCCACTCGACTTGACCTGCATTAAGAACTTTCAAATGAGAAACGCATGCTTCAAATCCTTCTAGTGTGTTGTAATCTTTTATTCTCTCCTCATAACTAATGATGAAGTTATTTGGGCTTGAACGACAACTCATGAATCTAGGATGATGGCGAAGGTGCTCGATCAGCCACATTTGCAGAATGATGCTGCAACCTTAAAAAAAATTGAGCCTTTGCTTTGCATAAAGTCAATGCTCGATAGATATCTGCCAGCAGTAACGGGGCAAGTGTATGATCTTCCTTTGTAGTGAGGATTTGTGCAATTCTAGCCATACGAATATCCACCGTCCCTTTCTTATTTGGAAAAATCATGATCCCCAAGAATGCCACAATAAATGCGAACCGGCGATGAACTTGCCAAAGGCCCTTGTTTTGTTTATTGCTTAGACCCTTTTCATGCGTTTCACAAATATTGTGGAAAGAAATGGAAAGCACAACATCTGTTGCTCACACGTTCCTTATTTGTCTGTTTACTAACATTCAGGAGGTCAAAGAACTTGTGCACCGATGGAGCCCTTGGAAAATTAAGTTGTTGCTTCCTCAAATCCCGTCCGAATTCAATGTACCGGCTATCTCCTCCAAAGTAGGGGTGATCTCAAAATCCGAGAAATGAAAGACATTGTGGACAGGATCCCAAAAAGTTACCAAAGCTTTGACCAGATCTTCTCGCGGTTTGATTTCAAAGATGTCTATAAGAGCACCCAAGTGCTTTTTCACCCATTTCTGACCATCTTCGTCTAGATCATTCCACCACATACGCAAGTGTAGCCGAGCCTGTTCCCTGACCACTTCTGGCGGTTCCTGGATGGTATTCATTTGTTCCTGTGGAAGATTAAGGTTAGGGTTGACTCGAGTTGACCCTTTTGTAAACAGTTTTTTGAAGAAAAAAAGAAAAATGAAAGATAAAAGAAAAGAACCATAATTTCTTCCCCTATATGCCAACTTTAGCCAAATGGCTATTTTTGCAAATGCGGCCCCTTCCCCATTTCGCGCGAATTTTGAGGCCGTGGGGAATTAATTTATGACCCCTCACACACTTGTCCATTCTTTTACGAAAATAGCCTTTTGACAACTGAAAAATACTCTGAGGCCATCTTTGACAAGAACGGTTTAAGACATTGCCGAAGCTGGATCGGCTTATTTTGACCAAAAATCAAGATTGCGTTCACTCGACCACCGACTCTCTTTTCTTTTTTTCAAAAAAAATAAGGCTGAACCTGATGTAGGTTGCCTACGTATCCCACATCCGGTGAGAATCAAACCTGCGTAGTTCGGTCAGTTTTGACACATTTGAAAGAACACAGTGTTTGACTCTTTTGAAATAACTCTTTTTGAAAATATTTGGGCAGAGTTTCAGGACGCTTTTCAAATTCCGGGATGCTTAGAACTGGGTTTTATCTCCTTCCCTATATCACTCTTGGTTTTCCCTCTTTTTCGCTTTATTTTCCCTGGCCGGTCAGCATGCAAGCCAAAATAAATGTTCACATAGCACGTGGAATGCATCATAATGGTCTGTTATTTCGGGCATATCTGTCCTAGACGGATCCAACCCCTTTGTTGAGTCCCCTAAGTCAAATGCACATGATGCAAACAAACATTCCTACTATGGATCCGGCATGAGGCAATGTTTTTCTAGGTTTAAATTATGGGGTTTTGGTCTAGACTTGGGGTACCCGAGCGGACAACTGGGGCCGAGGAGGGGGCGACATACCGGGAGCACTGAAGTCTACCCGGCCTTGTCGCTTGCCCAGCCTCGTTCTATTTGGTATAATTTCTATAGAAAAAGTGGGATACGCGAACGTATGCACCATTTCTAGAAGACTCAGATGGGTGGCGTAAGAAGACAGTTATATACAATTCAAATAATATTAAAGCGGTAAACAGATAGCATTTAGTACAATAGATTCACAGAATACAGTAATATTAATAATAAATAAAGCCAAGTAAAAATCATGTTAACAAGCTCGAATTCTTGAACCCTAAACCAGAGATTCTGGGTTCGGTGCCCAGCAGAGTCGCCAGAGCTGTCACACCTCCTTTTTACTCACACCCCGTAAAGGGCATATATATAAGGGAGTTTTCTCAATTAAAGGACAATCGAAACAGGATTTGTTTATTTATTAAAAATCAGAGTCGCCACTTGGGATAATTTATGGTGTCCCAAGTCACCGGTTTGAAATCCCGAATCGAGGAAGTTGACTCTTATTTATGGTCCGCGAACACAGAAATCCGGGTAAGGAATTCTGTTAACCCGGGAGAAGGTGTTAGGCACTCCCGAGTTCCGTGGTTCTAACATGGTCACTTTTGATTATACTTGGCTTGCGAAATTGTTTACTTTCTCATTCTAGAACCTATGTGCTTTCACCCATTAACCGCTTTTAAATTAAAAATTATCTTGAAACGGGTCACGCGTACGTGTACCCATTTTTGGCGCGTAAAAATTATGTCACGCGTACGTATCCACAATTAATAACGCTTATTATTATTAATAAAGTTTAGCCGAAGTTACGCGAACGTATACTCCGATTTATTTTTTAGAAATTGTAACCGTGTCACGCGAACGTGTCCACAACCACGATAGTATTTTAAAAGGCCCTAAAGGTTCCTCTACGAATATTTATCTTATTGTCTAATTAAAACAAGCGGGGCCATAAGCCATATTCTATTCTAATATGGTACACATCACATGCCTTAATCAGCGAAATCTGATTAACTAAGAAAATATTATCACTACTTTTGGACTGAAAATTTGGACCAACTCTGGACTAACAAACCGAACGGATGGCATGATGATTAGAGGATAACGTGAAAGAGCCTTAGGCTCGAATGAACTGGCTCTACGTGTGAAGAAGGGTGGCTGATCTTCACTCCAGGCCCAACATGAGCCCAGACCCTTGGAGGATCGAGCGTTGAGGAGTGCTGGACTAGAGGTCGAGTCCCCGAGCACGCAGGATATCAAATTATGGCAGAACGGGCGTGAGCCCAATTTATTAGTAAAAGGGAATGTCACGCAAGCAGACTTGGGCTGGCCTTAATTTCATCAATTGGGCCAATATTAGGCCCAAGTCTAAAACTCTCCTTTATGCACAATTAGCTACTTGTAATTCCATTAAAACACTTCATGAAACATGGAATAGAGTTAACCTTCTACTTCTGCATCAATTATTCGAGCACATGATGACTAACTAACCATCACGAAATTGCAATACCATTTCCAGCTAAAATGCCCAACGCACAATTAGTCACTTGCAATTTAATTAAGAAACGATATGAAATGTGAAATAAGATAAACATTCCAAGTTTGCAAACAACAAATCCTACTTAAACATACCCGCAATCAACACCAAAGTAAAGTAGTATTTGCTTCTATTCCCCAAAGTATTCTGAACTATTCCCTTCCCTTCAAACATGACCACAATACCCCATTTAACCAAAAATACATTCAGCTGACCCATAGCATTATCCAGACATAACTAACATGATATCCAAAACTTAAATGAACTACATATCAGATCCTTCAGTTGTCACATGTTCCTCCCCAGTCTGAATCACTCTAGAGCCGTTATATCCAAACAACATTCAGTTTCAGCCTTTGAAACAGGCTGACAACAGCTTTAATTAAGATTCCGAACAAAAGAATACAAGATATAACCAAACTTGTTTAGACCTACTTTTAATCAAACATTCGTAATAGTCCAGAATCATGATAAAGTTTAGTTATACAATACCAAGCCTTTAACTATGAAACATTTAACAGGAAATTGAGTCTCTTGCTAATTCTAAACCAACTTCAACCCTCAAAAGATACTATCACCAAAGGAGAACATGCACCAATAACTCATGATTCTAAAGAAAAATAAAGCTACATTATGACAAAGAACAGGTTGATGTTAAGCTCCCAATCTCCAGATTTCCATATCAAACTTGAAGCAAGTTTTACATTAGGTAGAATTAAAGAATATATACCTGGAAATTGAAAAGGAAAAAGAGGTGAAGAAGCAGTAGATAACAGCAGAACAAAAGCACAGCAGTATCAATGCAACAGTGACCTCACAGCAGCTTGAAACCCAGAAAAACCAAAAATCAAACCACCTCCCAACCCAGGTGCAAGATGTGAGATTTTCCGAGATTTTGACTAATGAAGAAGATCAGAAATCCCCAGCTTATACAGAATTTGATCAGTTTTTTATCAAAGAAACATGCTGGAAATCAGTGCAGTTTCATAATTCTTAGCCGTTTTGTTTTCTCAGAATTTTTTAATCTCTTTCAAGTCTCTTCTTCCTGCCTTGAAAGGCAAGAAAACTGCCTTTATAGGCAAGTTATTAGGGCAGCTTTTAGATATTAGTCTTTGCATATTTGACCCTTTTTTAATTTTCATTATAGCTCAGATACCCTTATTAAAAGAACAGAAAATCAGAACCAACCCCTTCCCCAACTTCCTAGAAGCTTCCTAGTTTGTTATAGCAAGATTCCTTTAATCAGAACCAACCCGAATGGGCTCAATGCTTAACTAAACATGGGCTCAGACTCAGACCAGACAGAACGCCTTTAACATGAGATTTTAGACTGACCTCAGAGCCTAAAGACAAAACCCAAACAAATTCAGAAAACTTAAAAACCAAACAAATCAACTAATTAACAATCACAAACAGGCGGGGAACTAATTAAGCTAACTAATTAAGCTCAGTGACCAAAACAAAGACAAAAATGAGAAATTTAAGCATGACACTAATGAAAGCTAATCAGACCATAAACTTCAAAAAAGAAAGCTGAAAAGCCAATGAAACAGATACGAACGCAAAATCAATCTTAGAGGGAAACTAGGTTCAGAACCTTGTTCGAATTTCAATCAAAATAAAAAAAAACTTAAAGAAAGGGAGAGGAAAAGAAGAGGAACAGAAGGTAAAACTCGGATAGAAAAGAAAAAGGGAAAGAAATTTACCCCAGTAAACCTGAAATGGCATCGGACATCTTGATTTAAACGGAACTGATGCTAATCACTTGTTCTTTGTCAAGAACAAATGAGCAGCATCAATTCGCGTTGAATCAGACTTCAAACTCGAACAAATCGGAGGCTTAAGGTCATGCATGCCTACAGCTTCGACGGAATTTTTAGGGTTCGAACTCAGATTTGAAATTCGGAGAGTTCTGGGGTGATTTGAGGGAATCTTAGTGGGGATTTAGAGTGAGGGAGAGACGGGGGTTCAGGAGTGTGATTTTGGGGTCGAACCGAGGTGGCGCCGCCACCGGAGAACACAGGGGCGACGCTAGGGTTTTTCTTTCAAACCAAGATTCCAGACGTTCTGGGCTTGTTTGATGGAAGGTGCTTATAGATTTGGGCCTAGGGAGTTAAGGAGGGTATTTGGTGTTAATTTGAGGTCGGTTCGTGGTGGCGCCGCCTCTGGTGGTGGGGGGATTTAGAGGCGGCGGCGTTAGGGTTTGCAGGGGCGGGTTGTGAGGGAGATGAATGAGGGGTAGGAGGCAGGTTTGGACATTTAAATACTAAGTGACCCGGGCTTCAGGACCGTCCGATCAAGAAACCTCGACGGTCCTAATCTGTTGCCCATGGAACAACGTCATTTGGTTTGGGGGGGACACCGACCGGGTCAAGGCATGGGTTTGGGCCGAGTTTCGGGTAATTTTCGTTTGGGCTGGGGAAATTTGGATTGGTTTTGGCCCAGATTAAGATTTCCTTTCATTTCTTTCTTTTCCTTTTCAATTTCAAAATTCTTTTCTTTTCAAAATTAAAATAAACCCTAAATTAATTAATAATAATTTTTTAAACTAAATTAACTTACCCAATTAGATTAATCACTCATCATTGTATTTACAATAAATAATTAAATCCTAAATTTAAAGAAAAATTATACAATTCAAAATTAAAAAGTAAAAATGCAAAATAAATTATTTTTTCTGATTTTCATTTTTTATAAAACAAACTAATTTACTAACTAATCTAAAAAAATAAAATTAAATCATAAATGCAGATGCAACATATTTTTTGTATTTTTTATGAATTAAATAAAATAAACGCGCACAGACAAATGCAAATAATTAACAGAAAATGCCACGAAATCCAACAAAATTGCAAACACTGAAAGAAATTATTTTGTTTTGAATTTGTTGGAGTAATTCATATAGGGCAAATATCACGTGCTCACAGTTTCCTTAAAAAATATTTTTGGTAAAAATAAGAATTAAGGGAAAATCCAAGAGTGGCGAATCTAGTGGTCATGCTATTCCTCCTCCCCTACCCCCGGCTCCCCGAACCAAACCTCATATCCGTCCTACACTTGCTATTCTTGATAGTGATAATAGTTTATTACAATTTATCGAGAGTCAATTTTTTACCATAATATTGCACCCGGTGAACAATTAGACCATGAATTAATGAATGCTCTTTATTCTAATAATTATAATACTATTGATGAAAATGATGATGAGGAAATTGATCTTGATAAAACTCAACCGGATGATGATACACCCACTAGTACTGCTCCTAAGACCTGATGTTAACCCAACTAGTGATAACCCCACTAATCCAAATGATGACCCATCTGATACTCCTGTTACTGCCCCTACTTTTTCTAGACAACCTACCAAACGGACAGAAACATCTCCTTTTTGGCCTTTTTACTCAACTAATTTCACAAAATAAGGCTAAGTGTAAAACTTGTGGTATGGAGTTAGCTTTTAAATATTTTGGATCACGGGAAGGGGGACAGGAACTTTGACTAGACACACAAAACACCATAAAGATAGAGTCAGATATGAACGTCTGAAAGCTTTGGCCGAGGGGAAAAGTGTACCTAGTCCTAGTCAGGCTGACGCTAGTATCGGTTTAAATCAATTTCAACCGGAAATTAATATTGTTACCGATGGTATTTTATATTATGATCCAAAAAAAATATCGAAAAGAATTGGCAAAAAATGGTAATTGTTATGTGCTTACCCTATACTTTTCCTTCTGACCCTTCGTTTGTGCATTATATTAGATTTTTTTAATCATACTTAAAAAGGTTTTCCTCGCACAACGGTAAAGAGCGATATTTATAAATATAAGCATGAATATGAACAATATTTGCGCTATTTATTTATTCATATAAATTGTCGTATTGCTATTACAACTGATATTGATAGAAGTGACAACAATTGTGATTACCTTATTGTTACCCGTCATTGGATTGATGAGGATTGGATAATGCAAAAGTACATAATTGCTTATAGAATAATTAATTCACGTCACACAGGACAGATTATTGCTAGCACAATTATGGATATTTGTAGATATTTTTGCATTAGTGATAAAATAATATCGGCAATAGATAATGCTACTAATAACACAAATGCTATAAACTTGCTAACCACTATGTTAAATCCTGCATTTAGATGTATTTGTCATATTTACCATTTAATTATGGGTGATCGTATGAGAATTTTAAATACTCAAATTGAAAAGTTTAAAATGGCTCTTAAATGGATTTTTTATTCAAACCGTAGAAGTAGACTTAGAGAATATTTTAAAAGATGCGATGAATGTAGCTTAAGAGAAAGAAAGGTTCCTAAACCTTATCCAACTAGATGGAATTACATGTATGAAAGTTTGGTTGTTGTATATGAATATAGAAACCATATGAACTCAACGTTTAATACATATGTAAGTGATGATGATGAGTATCTTACGAATGGGGATTAGGCTAATGTTAAAATGCTTGTTGATTTTTTAGAAAAATTTCATATTGTTGCAAATGAATTTTTGGGCAATATTATCCGACTATTTCTAACTGTCTAGTTTATATTGCAAAACTTGCAAATTTGTTTGCTCAATTTTTAAAGGGTGGAGAAATTTATAAACTTGCTATTGATTCTATGAGAAAAAAGTTTAAAAAATATTTTTCCCTATTCCCCCTATTTATGGTGTTGCTGCTTTGTTAAATCCCTATATGAAATTAGGAGGTCCTCAATTTTGGTATGAAACTGTTTATAATGGTTTAGCATCTGAAGATGATGAGTTGCCTAAACTTCCGGAAGCAATAGTCTCAATTAGAATAAATGCTCAAACTATTTATAATGCTTATCAAGTTACATTAAATCATGTTAGACCAAATGTTCCAACTCCTTCTTCTGCTGATTCTCAATCATCTAAAAGAATTGCGGGAGTAAGAGCACATAGTGATTGGGTGGGGTTTAAGGGTTCTCAAGGTTCTAGTAGTAATGATTTTTCACAACTAAATGAGCTTGAAGTTTATTTGTCGTAACAAATTGAGGAAGTAAATCCCGACGGCTCCTTTTATATTTTGCAATAGTGGAAGGACAAAGAAAAACACTTTCTAGTTCTTTCAAGGATGGCCCGAGACGTTTTAACTATTCAAGCTTCGACAGTGGTATCGAAGAGTGCTTTCAGTCAAGCAAGACTTCAAATCGGTGATTATAGAGCGTCTATGAGGGTGAACTTGAAAAAATAAGTACTTTTCAGAGATTGGATCCGTTCGAAAAGAAAAAATTTTGGACTTGCTGAATCACAACCAGAGGAAGACGAAGCTTACGAAGAAATGCTAGTTGAACTTGCGGAGGATGCTACTTCACCCGACAATGGAAGCGGCAATGACCAAGCTACTTTTCCGCCACAACCAACAAAAATTCCTCCAGACCTTGAAGGATTTATGAAAGTTTGTAAGATATACCATGTAATTTGTATGAACAAAAATTAGTATGTTAATTTGTATTTTGGCACATCTTGATTAATTTCTTTTTCTTCTTAATGGTGGTATTAGTACCTTGTTGTGCTCATTCCATAGGGGGGAGGAAGACTAAGAAAGATACTGCCATGTGTTTTTAATGTTATAATAAAATTACAAGGCATTTCTTTGAATATCTCTTTACAATTTTATTGTCTTTAAATTTGAATTAAAAAATTAAGGAATATTCTATAATAAATTTACAAGGCATTGCCTTAGATATTTTCTTAACTTTTTTGTCTCTAATTTCTAATTTTTTTAAAAAAATTCAATATTTAGCCGTTGGGCCTACTTAGCCCCCGGGCCCGAACGTTTAGCCCGGGACCGATTGACCCGTTTATTTAAGGAGCGGCCCGAGACCGGGACCGTTTAGACCGGCCCACATGCCACCCCTAGTCCAAACGGGCTCTTAAAAGTTGGAACAATCAATTGAATGAACAAAGTGCACATATTTTTGTCTTTAATTTTGTTTTAATACGGAAGGATTTGGGTTGAATCCATAGATGATAGATAGGAGAGTAGGAAAGGAGATATGCGAATCAAATATCTTATGCTTTTGGTAGATATAATATATATAGGTGTGTTTCACTCAATTTTTTTTATGTATATGTGCATACTGTAGCGAACCATATAGATTTAAGTGTGATTAATTGAATATATAGTTAGCCACAACATGTACGTTTTGTTTTTTTGCTTATTGGTATTAAAGAAGAAAATTAGTCAACAATTTAATTTTATTTATTTTTATTTACTAGCATCAATATTGCCTTCCAAAAAGGAATTTAGTAAAAGCCAGAGAAGCATCATAAAGCACAAAAATTTATTTTGGAAACCAGATTTTTTTTAGAGAGATAGAAGAAAAGACAAGGGGAGCCGACCAAGAGATAAATGGAGATGACGATACAAGAAGAGAAGGTGAGAATAGATGGGAGAATAGAGTTTATGGGATGGGGCTGTAATTTGCCTCTTTTTTTAAATTAAGATGTTAAATAACTTGGGGTTATTTCTTACCATTAGTTGTATGAAATTGTATCAACATGTCGGTTTCTATTTATTTGTTAGTTTAATGAAAAGATTGGATTAGAATTTATTGGGATTAGATATGTGATGCCTTGTTCTTTTATAATAAAAAAAAGTATATTGTTAGGAATTATACTGATTCGAAATAAATATTTCATGAATTTATGTATTGACTTTAACGTTGATGTAATATATTTATTTATTTGCATTTAAGAATTAAAATTTATAACTTCCTGTTATAAACAATAAAAGAAGAAGAAGAGTATTGTAGAGAAAAGTAAAGAGATGATTCTTATTAATTTGGGATGAATTACAATGGAATAAAACCCCTCTATTTATAGGGGAAAAGTGACTTATCCACCAAGTAACTAACCCTAAAATCTCTCTAAAATATAGACATTTATCTTAAATACAATTCTATTTATAACACTCCCCCTTGAATATCTATTAAACATATAATGTGTCTCGTTAAAACCTTAACTAAAATAAAATCCATTGGAAAAATATTCTAGAGAAGGAAAAATAGTACACATATCTAGCAATACGCCTTTTGGTTGCCTCATTAAAAACCTTACGAGGAAAACCCAGTGGGACAAAACCTTATAAGGAAAAATGAGTATAACGCATATTAACTCCCCCTGATGCGAGCATCAATTCGCATCTTTGAGCTTTCACATCCCAATCTTGTGCACTAGCTTCTTGAAGGTTGACGTCGGCAGAGATTTGGTGAATAAATCAGCCATATTAACTCCAATGAATATGTTGCATCTTGAAAATTCTCGCTATCACATTATAATATTTATAGTTTTAGCAAGATACTGTAACGACCCGGCCGGTCGTTTTAAGAATTAACGTCTCGATCCCCTATTAACTACTTTTCTCGTGTTTGTTTCTGCTATTTTGATTCGCCGGGATGTATGATTTTGAGTTTCGGAGTGTTTAGGGACACTTAGTCCCTAAATGAGAGTTTAAGCTTTAGAATTTAGACCGTAGTAGGAGCAGTATGAAGACGGTCTCAGAATGGAATTCCGTCGGTTTCGTTAGCTCCGTTGGGTGATTTCGGGTTTAGGAGCGTGTTTAGATTGTGTTTTGCAGGTCCGTAGCTAATTAAGGCTTGAAACGCCGAAAGTTGAATTTTTGAAGTTTCTGGTTCGGCCGTGAGATTTTGATCTAATGGTCGGAATGGAATTCTGGAAGTTGAAGTAGCTCCGTAGTGTTGAATGTGACGTGCTTGCAAAATTTCAGGTCATTCGGACGAGGTTTGATAGACTTTTTGATCGAAAACATAATTTGAGAGTTTTTGGAGTTCTTAGGCTTGAATCCTATGTTAAATTGATGTTTTGATGTTGTTTTGAGCGTTCCAAAGATTGGAACAAGTTTGAATGATGTTTTAGGATTAGTTGGCATGTTTGGTAGAGATCTCGGGGGCCTCGGGTGTGTTTCGGATGCTCAACGGGTCATTTTGAAACTTAGAGAAATTGCAAAAAATTTGCAGCAGCCCAGTTCTGGTTTCCTTCTTCGCATTCGCGAGTGGGGTCTCGCGTTCGCGAAGAGGAGCTGAGGCTGGAGGAGGTTTAATGTTTTGCGTTCGCGAAGTTTCTTCCGTGTTCGCAAAGTTGGGAGGTCTTGTACCTACGCGTTCGCGATGGTGTTCCCGCGTTTGCGTAAGAGGAGGAGATTGTGCACCGTGTTCGCGATGAAGGAAAGCTCGACCAAGCGAAGTTGTGATTCGCGAACACGAGGGTCCTTCCGCGTTCGCGAAGAAGGAAATACCTAGGCAGAATGTTTAAGTTCAAAATCGAGGGTTTAGCCATTTTTGTGAAAACTAGAGCTTGGGAGCTCAGATTTGAGCAAGGTTTTGAGGAATTTTCAGAGATATCGATTGGGTAACGATTCTTAACTCCTTTTTGCTTGTAACCCATTAATCTAAACATGAATTCATCATTTAATTTCAGAATTTGTATGAATATTGGGGGAGAGTTCTTAGACCAAAAATTCGAGTTTTGATTGGGGATTTGACATTGGATTTTGATAATTTTGGTATGGTTAGACTCGTGAGAGTATGAGGATTATGAAAATGTAAATTTTACTCGATTCTAAGACGTGGGCCCGATGGGCGTTTTGGTCATTTTACCTAATTTCGCGTATTAGCTTAGAATTTATTTGTAGAATCAGTTACTTGAAGTGTTATTTACACTATGCAATTGAATTGAATAGATTTGGGCCATTTGGAGTCGACTACTCATGGCAAGAACGTGATTTCAGGTTGATTTTGAGCCGGTTCGAGGTAAGTGGCTTGCCTAACCTTGTGGGGGGGGGGGGGGGAACTCCCCTTATGATTTGGTATTATTGATATTTAAAATGCCTTGTACATGAGGTGACAAGTGCGTACTTGTGCAAATTGTTGAAAAATTCGGTTTTTCTTTAAGTAAATTTAATTGTGTTTCTTTTTTTTTCATGTTTATACTACTTGCAATTTAAGCCTGTTGTTAGCTTAGGGAAGCATGTCTAATTGACTTAATTGCTATACTTGCTCAAACTGCCTTATTTGGATTACGTGCAGCATGCTAGGCTAGAAATACCTATTTTACTTTGGTATGAGTTTGAATTGAACTGTGTATTCTTCTTTTTGTTGTTATGTGTTTACTTTGGGATTACGGGACGGTATCCTGAGAGATCCCCCTGTATGTTTACTTTGGGACTATGGAACGGTACTCCGGGAGATCCCCTTACATATTTACATTGGAACTACGGGATTGCACTCGGTAGATTCCCCTTGTACTGAGTATTTATATTTGGGACTACGGATCGGTATTTCGGGAGATCCCCTCGCATTATGAGTTGGACTACGGGACGGTATCCCGAGAGATCTACTAGATATTTATATTTGGGACTGCAGGATGGTATCCTGGGAGATCCCCGATTGTTATTTTTGTGTTGAGCTATATTTCTCTCTGTGTTTAATTTACCTCTGTAGTAGTTATTACTGTTCTTTCTATTCTGTGTTACTCATTATTGTTGCACTTATTATACTGTCTTATTTTTACGCTGTTACACCTTGTTTTTCATTTAATCTCGGTAGGGCCCTGACTTTCCTCGTCACTACCGGACCGAGGTTAGGCTAGCACTTACTGTCTATTGTGATGCCTCGAGGATTGGCCTTGGAGCGATTTTGATGCAGGACGGTAGGGTGATTGCCTACGCGTCCAGACAGTTGAAGGTACATGAGAAGAATTATCTTGTCCATGATCTCGAGTTAGCTGCCATTGTTCACACCCTGAAGATCTAGCTTCATTATTTGTACGGTGTTCCTTTTGAGATATATACTGATCATCGGAGCTTGCAGCACCTGTTCAAGCAAAAGGATCTAAATTTGCACCAGAGGAGGTGGTTAGAGTTGTTGAAGGCTATGATATCACTATTTTGTATCACCCGGGCAAGGCTAATGTGGTGGCCGATGCTTTGAGTCATCGGGCAGAGAGTTTGGGGAGTTTGGCTTATTTACCAGCAACGGAGAGACCCATGGCAATGAATGTTCAGGCCTTAGCCAGCTAGTTTGTGAGATTGGATCTTTCAGAGCCCAGTCGGGTTCTAGCTTGCGTGGTTTCTCGGTCTTCCTTATTTGATCGTATCAGGGAGCGTCAGTTTGATGACCCTCATTTGCTTGTCCTCAAGGACAGGTTCAGCACAGTGATGTCAGAGATGTGACTATTGGTGATGACGGGGTATTGAGGATGCAGGGTCGGATTTGTGTACCCAATGTTGATGGGCTTCGGGAGTTGATTCTAGAGGAGGCCCATAGTTCGTGATATTTCATTCATCCGGGTGCCGCGAAGATGTACCAGGATTTGAGGCAGCACTATTGGTGGAGGTGGATGAAGAATGATATAGTTGGGTTTGTAGCTCAGTGCCTCAACTATCAGCAGGTGAAATATGAACACCAGAGACCAGGTAGGTTGCTTCAGCAGATAGAGATTCCGGAGTGGAAGTGGGAGCATATCACCATGGACTTTGTAGTTGGGCTCCCACGGACTTTGAGGAAGTTTGATGCCATTTAGGTGATTGTGGATCGGCTAACCACTCCGTACATTTCATTCCGGTATGTACTACCTATTCTTCGGAGTGTCTAGCGTAGATTTATATCCGATAGATTGTTCTTCTACATGGTATTTCAGTTTCCATCATTTCAGATAGAGGTACTCAGTTCACATCACGGTTCTGGAGG
This sequence comes from Nicotiana tabacum, assembly GCF_000715075.1. Taxonomy (NCBI): domain Eukaryota; kingdom Viridiplantae; phylum Streptophyta; class Magnoliopsida; order Solanales; family Solanaceae; genus Nicotiana; species Nicotiana tabacum. The sequence goes on from NC_134095.1 coordinate 82,318,332, forward strand.
GTCGTACAACATGAGTTGGGTACTCGGGTGGAGTTGAGTACAACATTTCACCCTTAGATGGACGGACAGTCCGAGCGCACTATTCAGATTCTTGAGTATATGCTCCATGCATGTGTGATTGAGTTTGGAGGGTCTTGGGATTAGTTCTTACCAATGGCAGAGTTTGCCTACAGCAATAGCTATCAGTCCAGCATTCAGATGGCACCGTATGAGGCTTTATATGGTAGGCAATGTAGATCCCCGGTGGGTTGGTTTGAGCCGGGTGAGGCTAGATTATTGGGCACAAACTTGGTTCAGGATGCTTTGGAGAAGGTTAAGGTGATTCAGGATAGACTCCGTACAACCCAGTCCAGACAGAAGAGTTATGCTGATCGAAAGGTTCGTGATATTTTTTATATGGTTGGAGAGCGGGTTCTGCTTCGGGTTTCGCCTATGAAGGGCGTTATGAGATTTGGGAAGAAAGGGAAATTGAGTCCGAGGTTTATTGGTCCTTTTGAGATATTGAGGTGTGTTGGGGAAGTTGCTTATGAGCTTGCCTTACCTCCCAGTTTGACAAAAGTTCATCCGGTATTTCATGTTTCGATGCTCCGGAGGTATCACGGTGATTCTTCGCACGTGTTGGATTTCAGTTCAGTTCAGTTGGACAAGGATCTATCTTATGTTGAGGAGCCAGTGGCAATATTGGACAGGCAGGTTCGAAGGCTGAGATCAAAGAACATTGCCTTAGTAAAGGTTCATTGGCGGGGTCAGCTGGTCGAGGAGGCTACCTGGGAGACCGAGCAGGATATGTGCAGTCGTTACCCTCATCTTTTCACTATTTCAGGTATGTCTCTATGCTCGTTCGAGGACGAACGAATGTTTAAGTGTGGGAGGATGTAAAAACCCGGTCGATCCTTTTAAGAATTAACGACCCGATCCCCTATTAACTATTTTTCCTGTGTGTGATTCTGCTATTATGATTCGCCAGGATGTTCGATTTTGAGTTTTGGAGTGTTTAGGGACACTTAGTCCCTAAATGAGAGCTTAAGCATTAGAATTTGGACCGTAGTCGGAGCAGTATGAAAACGACCTCATAATAAAATTCCGTCGGTTCCATTAGCTCCTTGAGTGATTTCGGATTTAGGAGCGTGTTCGGATTGTATTTTGGAGGTTCATAGCTAATTTAGGCTTGAAATGCCGAAAGTTGAATTTTTGAAGTTTCCGGTTCGGCAGTGAGAATTTGATTTAAGGGTCGGAATGGAATTCCGAAAGTTGGAGTAGCTCCGTAGTGTTGAATGTGACGTGCTTGCAAAATTTCAGGTCATTCGGACGAGGTTTGATAGACTTTTTGATCGAAAGTGTAATTTGAGAGTTTTCGGAGTTCTTAGGCTTGAATCCTATGTTAAATTGGTGTTTTGATATTTTTTTAGCGTTCCGAAGATTGGAATAAGTTTGAATGATGTTTTAGAATTGATTGACATATTTAGTTGAGGTTACGGGGGCCTCGGGTGTGTTTCGGATGCTCAACGGGTCATTTTGGAACTTAGAGAAATTGCAAAAAATTTGCAGCAGCCCAGTTCTGGTTTCCTTCTTCGCGTTGGCGAGTGGGGTCTCGCGTTCGCGAAGAGGAGCTGGGGCTAGGGGAGGTTTAATGCTTCGCATTCGCGAAGTTTCTTCCACGTTCGCGAAGCTGTGAGGTCTTGTACCTACGCGTTTACGATGGTGTTCCCGTGTTCACGTAGGAGGAAGAGATTGTGCACCGCGTTCGCGATGAAGGAAAGCCGGACCAAGTAAAGTTGTGCTTCGCGAACGCGATGGTCCTTCCACGTTCGCGAAGAAGGAAATACCTGGGTAGAATATTTAAGTTCAAAATCGAGGGTTTAGCCATTTTTGTGAAAACTAGAGCTTGGGAGCTCAGATTTGAGCAAGGTTTTGAGGAATTTTCAGAGATATCGATTGGGTAACGATTCTTAACTCCTTTTTGCTTGTAACTCATTAATACTAAACATGAATTCATCATTTAATTTCAGAATTTGTATGAAAATTGAGGGAGAGTTCTTAGAGCAAAAATTCGAGTTTTGATTGGGGATTTGACATTGGATTTTGATAATTTTGGTATGGTTAGACTCGTGAGAGTATGAGGATTATGAAAATGTAAATTTTACTCGATTCCGAGACATGGGCCCGATGGGCATTTTGGTCATTTTACCTAATTTCGCGTATTAGCTTAGAATTTGTTTGTAGAATCAGTTACTTGAAGTGTTATTTACATTATGCAATTAAATTGAATAGGTTTGGGTCATTTGGAGTCGAGTACTCGTGGCAAGAACGTGGTTTCGGGTTGATTTTCAGCCGGTTCAAGGTATGTGGCTTGTCTAACCTTGCGTGGGGGAACTCCCCTTAGGATTTGGTATTATTTATATTTGAAATGCCTTGTACGTGAGGTGACGAGTGCGTACTTGTACAAATTTTTGAAAAATTCGGTTTTTCTTTAAGTAAATTTAATTATGTTTCTTTTTTTTCCTGTTTATACTACTTGCAATTTAAGCATGTTGTTAGCTTAGAGAAGCATGTCTAATTGACTTAATTGTTGTACTTGCTCAAACTGCCTTATTTGGATTACGTGCAGCATGCTAGGCTAGAAATACATGTTTTACCTTGGTATGGAATTTGAATTGAATTGTGTATTCTTCTTGTTGTTGCTGTGTGTTTACTTTGGGACTACGGGACGGTATCCTGGGAGATCCCCCTGTATATTTACTTTGGGACTACGGAACGGTATTCCGGGAGATCCCCTTATATATTTACATTGTAATTACGGGATTGCACCCAGTAGATTCCTCCTGTACTAAGTATTTACATTTGGGACTACGGATCAGTATTCCGGGAGATCCCCACGCATTTTGAGTTGGACTACGGGACGGTATCCCGGGAGATCCACTAGATATTTATATTTGGGACTACAGGACGGTATCCTGGGAGATCCCCGGTTGTTATTTCTGTGTTGAGCTATATTTCTCCCCGTGTTTACTTTGTCTCTATAGTAGTTATTGTTGTTCTTTCTATTCTGTGTTACTCTTTACTGTTGCACTTATTATACGGTCTTATTTTTACACTGTTTCACCTTCTTTTTCATTTAACCTCAGTAGGGCCCTGACTTTCCTTGTCACTGCCTAACCGAGGTTAGGCTTGGCACTTACTGAGTACCGCTGTGGTGTACTCATGCCCTTTCTACACATGTTATTCATGTGCAGATCCAAGTACTTCCACTCAGTCTTATCATCTTTGAGGCGAGGCGCTTCTGTAGAGACTTCGAGGTATATCTGCCATGTCTGCAGACCGAGGAGTCCCTTTCTATCTTTCTGTAATAGTATAGCCCTTCAATATTTTCCTTTTTGTTAGACATTTATGGAGTTAGAGCTTCTTATGTATCTTTTAGTTTGTGATTCATGGGGTTTCGGATTTTGGGAAGTGTTACGTTGAGATTCTTGTACTATTATGTGTCAGGCGACATCTTAAACACTATTTCATTTTGTTATTTCAGTTTTATAATACTTTCTTTTCGCAAATTATTTCTTTTCTGCATTTGTTAGGCTTACCTAGTCGTAGAGACTAGGTGTCATCACAATAGTTCACGGAGGGCGAACTGGGGTCGGGACAGATACAAACGTGCACAAATTACATTTAGGATGTAGTACTTCATGACCTAGAATTCATATAAGCCATATGAATGGACTTTAGATGCATATCATGTTTTTATGTCATGCTAGACATATAAGATTGATAAAGGTAATTACACACACCATTGACTTTATACTTTCAAGTATTTGAATGACATAGCCAAAACTACATGACTTTCATATGAAACCAATTCTATTCGAATTATGTCTCTTCCAATTGGCTAATATTTTTGTGTCTATATACGACAGACTTAAGATCTTCATCTATATTTAGCGCTATCATAGATATTGTCAGAGAATATTTTATATCGGTTCCAACCTCCTTTTTTCATGAAGACATAAATAGAGATCTCTTCATTCATATTTTCAGATACTTGAATCTCTCCTGAGATTTTATGAAGTATTATGTCATGTGATCTTCTAGATCACTTGCCTCCTTATTATGATCATTTGTTCATTTTCTTTATCAAGAATTTTATTTGAACCGATTGGTCTATACGCTTTAAGCGTATTATAGGCTTGTCCTTCCAGGACTTATTCTAATAGGAGCATTTGCAGTGAGAATATAGTTACTTTCTTTAAGATCAGTAAATGCGTCCGGCATGCTTTGTAATATATAGCAGATGAGTTATCTTTTTATGAACTTCAAGTTCATATTATCTTATTTGAGGATCTAGATGTACAAATGATAATTCATTCCACGTAACGTTTTCTCAACTTTTATTCTGTCTCCCCATCATGTTAGAAAAACTAACTTTCTTCCTCAATTTTGAAAACTCACCTTTGTGTTTTATGGTGTTAATCAAAATATACAACGTACATCAATAATAATAAGATAAAATTATTTGGTTCCTGACCGTGAACCATTTGTGAGGGGAGAATGTAATATACTTTCGTATATAACGTATATCGAACTGATATAGATAACTTTGTTCTCATAAGTAATAGTTTAGCTATTAAGTGGAGGCACTCAATAAATTATTTTGCTAAACCAACTGCGATGTAAACCAACTTATCAATATGAACTCCTTGAATAGAAAATCTGGAAATTATGCTCTAAATTTAATTATTGAGCAATTTACCTCGCAAACACCAAGTTGCGGGTTAATAATAATTTTACATGTAACCATCTCATAGATTCATCTTATGTGATATACATGACAGGTAAATGAGCCCATATTCATATTTTATATTTCTAGATTCATGGGATTCAACCCTAATTTTAGTTGTCTATTAACTAATGAGAACAAAAAACATAAGAGATTCATACAAAATTTTCTAGTTCTTCAATATTTACCCATGTGAATTATCTATTATTTTTGCACATCATGCTTAAATCAATATAGCTAAACCAATTATGCCAGCTGAATAAATTATCAATATTGATAAACTTCAGGTTTACACCATGACGTGTGCAATTATCAATAAACTCTAAATTTATTATGATATGAGTTTTCATATTAATAAACTTCTACTTTATTGTAGCATTCTTTTATTTGTGTTGTACAAATTGGAGAATAAAGCGGGTACCTTTTCACATACATATTACGCCGCTACAAGTTGTAGTAATAGAAGATATTAAGTCTTCTCATTATTTATAGTCTCAATATAACCAACCGGTTTCGTGGCTACATTAGAAACTCAATAAATTTCTTTGAGACTTACTACAACACAATACCTTAGTGATAATCAATTTTATTTCTCCAAAATTGTATAATTAGCTCTTCGAGAGCTCTCAACTAATTTAGTACTACCACATATTCATCATCATTCATATGGTGAATTCCTCTTTCAAGGAGAAAGTTATACCATTATGGTCATGGTCAAAATCATTATAGACAAGATATGTTGCTTCCATTGTACTAGTCACATTATCAAAATATTTTGGCATAATCACAATAGGTACGTGGTCAATGACCATTCATGCCATAATAATAAAATTATTTTCTTATTTTATCTCAAACCTTCTTCTAGATGTGAGTGTGGTATATTCACTACCACTAGCACGTTCACATTCTTTCAAGAATGAAATATATATACACAAATCACGTGTTGCCACATTCATATTATGAATAGACCATAATCATCTATATGTGCTTTACAAAATCTCATATCAAATCGATGACAAACATTACTTTCACAGAGTGAAGGATTATTTTGATAATCCTTATTATTCTCATTACCACAATGATGACGATTATAATTTCGTCTATTGTCACGTCCACATCCATTGATACCTTCACGATAATAATTTTGTCTTCCTTCAGACTTATTACATATTGCTACCACATTCTCTTAAGGGAATGAGAATGAAATAAATTCAATGGGATGGGTTTTCACTTCTTTGCCCACAATCATACATGAATTTGATCATGGCAAGACATAGAAATTTTACCACTTTGGATGGTTGTAATTTGTTGCAAACTCTATTAGAGTTATAATCAAATTTTATTGTCTTTGTTTATATTTAAAATCAAATTATAGAATTTCAAGAATTTAAAAGAGAAAAATAAAGTAAAATACGTACCTTAAATCCATAATTTAATCATGAAGGAAGTTCATGGAACAATTGATAATTATTATGCTCAATCCCAAGCTTCTACTTAATTGGTTAGAGTCTCGTGCTGATAATGTGTTATAAAAAAATAAAAGAAGAAGAAGAGTATTGCATAGAAAAGTAGAGAGAGGATTCTTATTGATTTGGGATGAATTACAATGGAATAAAACCGCTCTATTTATAGGGTTAAAAGTGACTTAGCCACCAAGTAACAAACCCTAAAATCTCTCTAAAATATAGACATTTACCTTAAATACAATTATATTTATAACAGGTTAAAATTTATTGAAATTACCACACAAAAAAAAAAGATGTAGGAATTGTCGTCTAAACGCGTTGACAAGTCATATTACATGACATTTTAGTGAGCATAATGATTGTCAATTGTTCCATGAACTTCCTTCATGATTAAATTCTGGATTTAAGGTAAACATTTTACTTTTCTCTTTCAAATTCTTGACATTCTACAATTTAATTTTAAATACAAACAAAGGCGATAAATTTTGATTGTAACTTTAATGGAGTTTGAAAGAAATTATAAAGGCGATAAATTTTGATTGTAACTCTAATGGAGTTTGAAAGAAATTATAACCACCCAAAGTGGTAAAATTTCTATGTCTTGCCATGATCAAATTCATGTATGATTGTGGGCAAATAATTGAAAATCCGTCCCATTGAATTTGCTCCATTCTCATTCCCTTAAGAGAATGTGATAGCAATATGTGATAAGTCTGAAAGAAGACAAAATTATTACCGTGAAGGTATCAATGGATGTGGACATGGCAATAGACGAAATTATAATCGTCATCATTGTGATAATGAGAATAATAAGGATTCTCAAAATAATCTTTCACTTTGTGAAAGTAATATTTGTCATTGATTTGACATGAGATTTTATAAAGAACATATAGATGATTATGGTTCATTCATGATGTGAATGTGACAACATCTGATTTATGAATACATATTCATTCTTCAAAGAATATGAACGTGCTAGTGGTAGTGAATATACCACACTCACCTCTAGAAGGAGGTTTGAGATGATAAAAGAAAATAATATTATTATTATGACATGAATGGTCATTGGTCACGTACCTATTGTACGCCAAAATATTTTGGCAATGTGATTATTAAAGGGCAACAATAATGCAAGAAACATATCTTGCATATAATTTTGACCATGACCATAATGGTATAACTTTCTCCTTGAAAGAGATATATGACCATATGGATGTTGATAAATATATGGTAGTACAAAATTAATTGAGACCTCTAGAAGAGCCAATTACCACTATTTTGGAGAAATAAAATTGATTATCAATAAGATATTGTGTTGTAGTAAGTCTCAAAGAAACTTATTTAGTTTCTAAAGTATTCGCGAAAGCGGTTGGTCATACTGAGACTATAAATAAAGGAAAGGTTTAATATCTTCTACTACTACAACTTATAGCGGGTATGTATGTGAAAAGTTACCCGCTTTATTCTCCAGTTTGTACTATACAAACAAAAGAATGACATAATAAAGTAGAAGTTTATTGATATAAAAACTCTTATCATAATAAACTTGGTGTTTATTAATAATTTCACACGTCATGGTGTAAATTTGAAGTTTATCAATATTGATAATTTATTCAGTTGGCATTTGGGTTAGCCATATCAATTTAAGTATGGTGTGCAAAAATAATAGAGAATTCACATGGGTAAATATTAAAGAACTAAAAAATTCTTTACGAATTCTCTTACATTGCTTGTTCTTATTAATTAGTAGACCAACTAAAATTGGGATTGAATCCCATGAATGCTGGAAATATCAAAAGTGAATATAGGCTCATTCACCTGCCATGTATACCATATAAAATGCATCTATGAGATGGTTACATGTGCAATTATTATTAACTCGCAACATGGTATTTTGCGAGGTAACTTGCTCAATAGTTTAATTTCGAGCATAATTTCCAGATTTTCTATTCAAGAAGTTCATCTATATATGTTGGTTTACATCACAACCAGTTTAACAAAATAATTTATTGAGTGTCTCCACTTAATAGCTAAACTATTGTTTATGAGAACAAAGTTATCTATATCAATTTGATATAGGTTATATACGAAAGTATATTACATTCTCCCCTCACAAATGGTTCAGGGTCAGGAACCAAATAATTCCATCTTATTATTATTGATGTGCAGTGTACATTGATTAACACCATAACGCACAAAGATGAGTTCTCAAAGTTGAGGAAACAAGTTAGTTTTTCTAAATGGGGGGGAGACATGATAAACAGTTGAGAAAAAGTTACGTGGAATGAATTATCATGTGTATATCTAGATCCTCGAATAAAATAATATGAACTTGAAGTTCATAAAAGGATAATTCATTTGCAATATATTGCAAAGCATGCTAGACGCATTTGTTGGTCCAAAGAAAGTAACTATATTCTCATTGCAAATGCTCCTATTAAGTCTTAGAAGGACAAAATCTATGGTACGCTTAAAGCGTATATACTAATTGGTTTCAAATAAAACTTTTTGATAAAGAAGATGAGCAAATGATCAAAATGATCATAATAAAGGAGGCAAGTGATCTAGAAGATCACATGACATAACACTTCATAAAGTCTCATGAGAGATTCAGGTACCTGAATATATAAATGAAGTGATCTCTATGTTATGTCTTTATGAAAAAATATTGGAACCGATATAAAATGTTTGTCGACGACATCTATCATAGCGCTAAGTATAGATGAGGATCTTAAGTCTATCGAATATAGACACAAAAGTATTGGCCAAATGAAAGAGGCATAATTCAAGTAGAATTGATTCCATATGAAAGACATATATTTTCAAGATGCAATATATTCATTCAAGTTAATATGACTGATTTGTTTATCAAGTCTCTACCAAAGATCGTTTGAAGATGGTGCACAAGATTGGAATGCAAATACTTAAAGATGTGAATTAATGCTCTCATCAGGGGGAGTTAATACGCGTTGTACTCTTTTTCCCTTACAAAGTTTTGTCCCACTGAGTTTTCCTTGCAAGGTTTTTAACGAGGCAACCAAAAGGCGTATTGTTAGATATGTGTACTCTTTTTCCTTCTCTAGAATTTTTTTTCCCATTGGGCTTTATTTATTTAAGGTTTTAAGGAGACACATTATCTGTTGAATAGACATTCAAGGGGAAGTGTTATAAATAGAATTTTATTTAAGGTGAATGTCTATATTCTAGAGAGATTCTAGGGTTTATTACTTTGTGGCTAAGTCATCTTCCCCTATAAATAAAGGGTTCTATTCCATTGTAAATAATCCCAAGATTTAATAAGAATTTCCTCTCTCTTTCTCTGCAATATTCTTCTTCTTTTATTGTTTCATAACATATTGTATTAAGTTAGCGTTTGGCAACAATGTTTTTCTTGTTGCATAGACTTTTCGCATCGGAGTTTATCTCAACGACTTCTTAGTTGTTGTCAAAAGTCAGCAACAACATTTAGTATATTCAACAAAAAAGGCTGTTGGCAAAAGCCTTCTTTTTGTAGTATAGAGTTCACAAAATTAGAAGAAAATACTAGTTTAGCGGAAAATTATTAATTTCTAATTTCGTTTTGATACCAATTGCAAGAATTTTAATTCAGTTCTAGACTGTAAATATAATATAAAATTCTATTAATAACTCAGGATTGCGGAACTTAGTGATTTTCATAATGTATACAGAGCAATGATTTAATCAAGAAAAACATACCCAAATTTATAAAGTTTAATTGCTAAAAATGTTTGTGCAGAAATTACTTCATTTACTTGAATAATTAAGATACCTTCTGTCCATGAAGAATAGACATTTACTTAACAAAGATAGGAAGAGATGGCCTTCGTAATATTACAGGGCCATCATTATTGCAAGATAGATATTCGCGCTAAGGTGGGAGTGGCGCCCATGGATGACAAAATAGGCTTAAATGATTCGGGCACGTGCGGAGGAGAAGTCTGGACGCCCTGGGTTAGGAGGTGCGAGCGGTTGGCCTTGACAGGCACGAGAAGAGGTAGAGGACGGCCTAAGAAATATTGGGGAGAGGTTATCGGGCAGGACATGGCGCGACTCCAGCTCATCGAGGACATGACCTTAGATAGGAAGGTTTGGAGGGCGAGCATTGGGGTTGTAGGTTAGTAGGTAGTTGAACATTTTTTTCCTTGTTGAGGGTGGTAGGCTAGTTTGTAGTGTCTTGCTTTAGATTGCTAGTGGTATTTGTTGTGTTTGTACTGTTTTCTGCTCTGATTGCCTAGTACCTTTCCATTGTTTTGAATATTGTTACTGTCTTTTCCATTTATTTTTTTGATTCTTAGGTTGCTGACACTGTCTTCTTGGCGTATGTGGTTGTTACTGTTCCATTGCCTCTTTTTCATCTCCTTGTGCCGAGGGTCTTTCGGAAAAAGCCTCTCTACCTTGGATATAGGGACAAGATATGCGTACACCCTATTCTTCCCAAACCCCACCGTGGAATTATACTGAATTGTTGTTGTTGTCATTATTGCAAGATAATGATTAGCAATGTTTACTTACTATGACAAGGAAGTATTGTTGGCTAAAAAACTACTGCTATAACTCTTTGGTTTGAAGGTCACTTCATTGCATGCAAAAGCCACTTGATCATGCTTGTGCTTGATTGCCATTTGCTATGCAGTAAAGAGACTGCTTCAACATTTATCCTCATCAAAATTTTTTGAAACATTGGGTGTGTTTGGTATAACGGAATGGAAAATGTTTTTCAAGAAATTTTTTTTTGGAAAATAAGTAATAATCTTATTCATTTTTCGGTGTTTGGTACGCAAATTAAGAAAAATAATTTTTTAAGAGTATTCATAAATAATTTAGATATAATAAACATGAAGCCATAAACTTTCAAACCAACAACCTTCCGGACCCACAAATTTCATAAACTTTCGAACCGCTAAACTTTCAAAACCGCGGAATTTCGAACCTGTAAACTTTATAATTTCTAAACCCGTAAACTTCCAAACACATAAACCTCCGAACTTATAATTTTGGAATTTGTAAAATTTTGAGCCTTTAAACCGATAAATAATAAAATTAAAACTGAAAAATATATTTTAATTTTTTTTCGAGGGGGGCATGGGGTGGGGGCGGGGCTGGAGGGCAGTAAAACAAAAAAAACAGAAATTTAAGTTACAAAAAAAAAGTAAAAAAAGAAAATTGTGCGGGGGAGGGAGGGTGGGCAGGTGGGGGTTGGGGTGGGTGGTGTAGAAAAATGAAAAAATAGAAATTTAAAATTGCAAAAAAAAATTAAGGTAAAAAAATATTTTTTTGGGGGGGGGAGGGGTGAAGGGATAGTAGGGTGGGTGGTAACGGAAAAACTGAAATTTGAAAAAAAAAAAAAAACCTTTTTTTGGAGAGGGGGTGCGGTGGGTTGGTGAGGGTGAGGAAGGTTAAGAATGAGCTTTGGAAAATGTTTTTCCTTTTCTTGATAAGGAAAATATTTTCCTCCAATTGGAGGAAAATGAATTGATAAGAAAATATTTTTCAAAACATTTTAGTCAACCAAACATGGAAAAATTGAAAAATATTTTCCTTCGTACCAAACACACCCATTATCTTCCATATTCCATCAAAATGGGAAGTCCCACAAACTCTAATTTTCTGAAAAATGGGTGCTTGTGTATCAATTCCAGGCCATACAATCAAAGTACAGAAGAGAGACACCGTCGTCGCCATAAAAAACGGACTAATAAGGAAATAATGCCAAGAAAATTAAAGAGGATGGAGTAAATAATACTGCATTTGATTCCAAAAAGACGGCTATTGAGATTCTGTTTTGTTGATGAGCAGAATGGCAGTAGGTTCAGCTCTGGTAATGTTAGTTGTGCCTATTCTATTTCCAAAAGAAAAAAAGGATGGTACAACTTAGCAAACAAATAAATTTAAAATTTTAAAAATTCAAAATTTACCACACTAATTTTATGTAACTACCACTATTTTTGATTGATGCAATAATATGTTATCTAACTTGACCGTGTTCCCAGTTTAGTAGACTAATCAAGAAATTATATATAATAAAATCAAGGTAGACTAATTAAGAAAAGATGGCAGGCAAGGAAAATGGTATGGCAAATTTTAAGAATGTATCAAAATATAAAGGCAAAATACCTTAAACCACCCCTAAATTTGGCTCAGATTATTAGTATCCTCCCTGAATTATGTCTGGTCTTAATTACCCCTCCCTCAACTTGGCCTTTTGAAAGACATTACCCCCTAGACGCTGATGTGACAAAAAGTGTGGGTGCACTCACCTGCCACGTGAATTTTTTTGTATATGTGGTATTTTTTTTGAAAAACAAAATATATTTTTACCGTTTTAAGAATATTACTTTTTTAGATAATTTTTTTCGAATACAATTTATAATAAAACTTGGATAGAACTACATTATTTAGGCTAAATATTTTTATTTGGACAAAAATAATAAAGTTTTAGTTAATCTTTTTTTGAATTTGACCTGAAAATAAAAATTTATACAATTGAAATAAATAGTCAAGGCATTTAAAAAGTTTTAAAAAATACATAGTTTGAAATTAATTATTTTGGCTATAATTTTTTATATAGCACTAATACAGTGCTCTAATTTTTTATTTTTTATTTTTACAAATTTTACCTAAAAAGGTAAAAATACAGAATTGAAATAATAGTTATTGCATCAAAAGAAGAAATAAAAAGAGTGTATTGATGTTATGACTATTTATTTTTTATAACTTTTAGATGCCTTGACTATTTATTTCAATTGTATAAATCTTTATTTTCAGGTCAAATTAAAAAAAATAGTAATTAAAAGTTTATTATTTTTGGCCAAATAAAAATATTTAGCCTAAATAATATAGTTTTATCCAATTTTTATTATAAATTATATTCGAAAAAAATTATCTAAAAGAATAATATTCTTAAAACGGTAAAAAGTATATTTTATTTTTCAAAAAAATGTCACATATACAGGAAAAATCCACGTGGCAGGCAAGTGCACCCACACTTTTTGCCACATCAGCGTTTAGGGGGGTAATGTCTCTCAAAAGGCCAAGTTGAGGGGGGTAATTAAGACCGGGCATAGTTCAGGGAGGATACTAATAATCTGAGCCAAGTTTAGGGGTGATTTAAGGTATTTTGCCAAATATAAAAGAAGGCAGAAAAAAAAAAAGAAACATACAACAACTATTACTACACCTCCGTCAGAAAAGCTTGTGTGTGATTTCAATTAATAGTTGAGAAAGCTGCTCAAATCATTCAAGCCTAGAAGAATCCCAGAAATCCTACAAGAATACAAGACTAGAAAGGATCTCAGGAGTATGAGAATATTACATGTAAACAACAAATATAGCGTATATGGAAAGAGGTATACAGATGAACAAGTCTCAGAAACCGTCTCACTCTGGCAGGAAACGGAGGCTGTGAAAGAAGATGACTACAAAGGCTACAAAATGTATTTATCGGACTTTCATCAGCGCACTCAGCTCTTTATGTACTTCTGCAGAAACCAAATATCCCCTTTTAGACTAAACACGAAAGCTAGTGTCATCATCAACACTGCTGAAAAGTTGTATACTTATTACAGGGGCGGTAAGCTTAACTTGGATTTTACCTGAGATTGTAAGTTTTCAGATTTTCACAAGGTACTATAGAGTCCAACATTCACACCATATTGGTGCTTGTACGAGCGATTCTCTGAGCTTCTTCAAGGTCCTTCAAGAATCTACATGTCCACCACACACATTACAAAATATTTCGGTTAACTGAATGCATAAGAGAGTTTAATATAACTGGGAGAAGATGATGTTTGGAATAAAAAGGAGAGCATACCTCTTAGAATTTAAAAGGGCAGAACCACCAAGTATAAAACGGATCCCCGAATTTGTAGAATTCTGCAGAGCAACTGAACGTGACTCTTCATATGTTGTCCCGCCAACAATGAAAATCACCACCTCCTGTGGCCTGTATATGACAAACAATTAAGGTTGTTTTAGCCACATAAATTGTTTAAGCACCATCGTATTTTCAGCCAGGTTCCACCCAGAGGCGGAGCTAGCCTATGAGGGGCGGGTTCGGGCGAACTCAATCACTTTTGGTTAAACACTATATCTGTACTAACAAATTCATTAAAATATGTATAAATATTCAATTGCGAACCCGGTAACTAAGACGAGTTATGGGTTCCGTAGCAAATTTAGAACCCATAAACTTCAAATCCTGACTCTATCTCTGGTTCCACCTCATCTTCAACCCTAAAATGTGACTAGCAAGTTTAGTTGAACTCATTTCGAATCTAAGTTTCAAAAACTATGAAGAGAAAAACACAAAAAAGTTTGTCTGACACTAATTGTTGGTTTACAAAATTAACATTCTTCAAAGTATTAGCATAACCACAAAAGAAATCTATTGAACCCTATTTAAAATGTATAACACAGATAGTGACTTTAGTATCAGAGCCACGCACTTACGATGAGGAAGATTTCGTGCATGCCAGAATTATTTATAGAAAGTAATTGCACTTCTTACATCAAACTGCCAAGGTCTTGCAAATAAAAGCAAGTCAGTTGGCTAGAGTACTGCTTACTCTAGTCTTTCCCTTGGCGCGCTAAAACTAGAGAAGATGCAGAAAATAGTATGGAAATAATAAAATTTAAAATATCATTGCAGCTCAACTGACTGACCTGGCCTGTTGAAAATGATTTCCTACATAAGGGTAGTCCACATCTCTCAACCTCCCCCTGGTGATGTTCTCCATGGTTTGGAAAAGAAGAGGTTGATGCTGGGTATACACATTCTCAACCCCCTGAGATAAAACTCAACTGTAAGCCATTAAAATCTGCATCTACAAGGTGTTGGATAAAAATAGTAATAATCATTTCGGTGAGGTGATGGGTTGGGGTGGGGGGCATTATAACTCTGGAAAGGGAAATATCAAAAAAGACATTTTTGTGTTCAACTTTTTAGTATTTTCTGGTAAGTAGCCGAACTGTTTAGTACTTCTCGAGCAATTTGGAAGTTTTAGATTATCTATTTGGGAACATAATTTAGATTAACCAAGAGGGACTAGGCGGATATTAACACTAGCATTTTCTTTTTCCAAATACGAATGCTTGAAGAGATGTTTCTACAATTCTAGATTATACAGAGTTCTGGTTTCTGTTAATAGTACAGAGAGAAAAAAAAAGTATTCTACATCCTAGACGCACCTTGAGCCCACGAGCCATGTTACGCGCAATGTTCAGGAGATCTCTGTTCCCGTACAGATCCCCAGTTCTCTTATCAACTCCTGCTTGCTTTAGAAGGAATTGCACTAGCTTCAAACCATAACCAATAACAATGATTTCATTTGTCATATGGAATAGTCAATATAACATCAAGTTCAGATTAACAATCAACTCAACAATAGAAGAAAATATACTTTGATGCAAAATACCTACACATAAACTATAACCAACAAAAAGCATGAAATAAACAAGACTAACTGACTTTTTACCTACTTATATGAAACATAATAACCACGATTTTAAAGAATGCTGTTTGTTTCCCCTTTTTTTCCTATTTGTACAATCTTTAGAGCATAAAGAGAAAAGTAGAATTTTTTAAGACCATCAGAAGCAATAATCTTTTGAGCATCCACAAATAGATCAGATCAATCCACAAAGAGAATAAAGCACATTAACTGTTAGCTAAAAGAAATTTGCCTTTACAGAAGGCACCAAGTGAGGTCCTAATTATCTCTTTTTCACTCTTTCACATGGAGAGAAACAATGAGCAAGGGCAGAACAATTTGTAAGATACAGGTAATAAATGCAAAGAGAACAAGGATAGCAGGACTAACACATAGGAGAAACTGAAAAAGACAACAATCATAGTAATCCTCCTTACTCCAGGCTTATACTTGGGCGAACGAGATGCCAATTTGTTGAATAGCTGCATGAGTTGAACAGGGCTCTCCTTTTCATAGCGCAAGGCATACAGCATGACGAGGCGCAGGCGGTCAATATCAGAGATATTATCATTATTCAGTAGATTTGTCACGGCCTGCAGAGATAGCAACATTTAGAAAAGATATTTTACCCAAAATGATCGTCGTCTTCCACTGATTTCAAATCTTATAGTCACTAGTGCTAAGTACAAGACGAGTCAAAACAGTAAATATAATTAACATTTGTGGCTCAATATCAGACATGTTAATACATTTTACATTATGAGCATCTGACATGAGAATCAGTTCAGTTTCAGAGCCGTTATCCCACTGTATTGGTTTGCTTGCCAGATATCTGAATAGAATTAGCATGTTTAAAAGATTTGGAACTTGCTTCTGCGGAGTCTGTCCAAACAGCGCACCAACAGCATATATTTAGTAGTGTCAACAGACTACTTTGCACTAAATCTCAAGTCAAGATTGAAGTTATCAATGCAGTGAGCTTATCAGAAAATATTAACACCGAACATATCAGTGATGTACCTGAATCATTTTAGCAAAGAAAGGTAGAGAATATTTATTAAACAATTTAGTATTGGATTGAACCAAATTTGTCACCTCCTCTTTTCTTTTAGGAGGTACAGAAACTTGTATCATTTCAAGGATCAACAATATACAAGGTTGTATGACAATTTTGTTCATGGCCAGCGAACTCATTGACATATTAGTAATTTCAAAAGTAGATTTCAATTACATCCTACATGTGTTGTATCTTGAATAGCCACTTTATATATGGAAATCACAAATTAGATGCAAATACAACTCTATAGTTATGACATTATCAATGTGTAACACCTAACAGCGTGGATAGGGACACAAGAGTAGAATCCGAGACACAATTGTTGAAATTGGATTTCAAGTCACCAAGGGGGAAAAGTTAAAAAAACAAAAAAAAAAAAACAAGAGTTGGCCCATGAAACTAGGGGTTTAGGGGTGGGATTTACCCCAAAAATGTTAAACTCAAAAAAGATGACACAACACGGATTAGACAGTATGTTATAATTTATGTATGTTCTTTTAAGTAACACTTTTATAAGTAATACACAGCCTATAAAACAACAATAACACAGTAAATAAACCCAACAGGAACTTTAAAAAAACTCCTAGATCAGTAAAAAATTTCCAAATAGATGAACAAAAATTAATAAGAGACATAAACAACATATAAATTTCATGCACATTGCTAGCTAACACCTGACCAACACAAATACGTGGACTTAACTCTCATGTCCATGCTTCATAGTTTAGTGTATCCATTCACCAAGAGGGTGGGAGGTGACAGGGATACTCCATTTCTTCTCCTTTTATTTTGGGTATAAGTAAAAATTGGGACCCAAGAGGATCAGGAGGATTGGTGACAGTAATATACCCTTTACCACGACAAGCACACCATCAACTCAGAAGTTACATGCCTCGGTTCAGCGACATATGCTCACGACTACATCAAACCGCATTAGTCCATGTTTATCTTTCTAGGCGGCAAGTTTACTTGATACACCCTAAGCTCTTGTTATCCAGGACTTGTCTATACCAGATTGTTTGTATCATGTGTAATAATGGTTTCAGAAGTGATAACATGCAACAATAAGCATCTCTTTGCCTCGTCCCTCCTCCCCTCTAACGAACAACTCAGTTAGTTTCAATTTAGCAGTATGTGTTCATTAAAACAATAATTTCAAACAAAGTTCCAAAGAAGAACTGTTGTTGCTTAAACATGGAATGACCTTGGTTTTAGTTACATCTTCAACGCAATCAAAGGAATTTCAGAATTCAAACTAGTTAATTAAAAAAAAAGGAATTTAGCATGTAAAACTTGGCCCAAATAACCACCAAAAGTAGAAAACAGAGAGAAGACTAGACGAAAATTTTCCTTATTTTCTACTTAAGTTTTCCACATTTATTTTCCATAACTGATAAGAAAGTTATGGTTCAATACTGAAGGACTAGGCTACCTCGAATGCTGCCCCTTGTCCGCCATTGCAAGCCAATTCTTGTTCTGTCTGTGAAACCAACATGAGTTTTCGCTCTTCAACTATCTTGCTCATTTCCGTAACCAGTGTCACATGCTTAGAAACATTGCCTTGCATTTTTCTGTATTCCGGGTAGTTGTCCACAAATTTAGCCATGTCCTCTGCAAAAATGCAAGCCTTATGAATAGAAGCTTCTTTAGAAGAAAAATACCATGTCGGAGTTGCAACAGAAACACTTTCTGTACAACCCAAAGTTAAGCTACAAGCTCGCAAATACAAACCTATCGTCTGGATATTTTGGTTACTTTTTGCCACTTGTTGGAAGTCGTCCACCATTTTCTTAATATTCATTCCAATATCTCCGAAGTTGTCATACATATTAGCTTTGAAAAATGCATCTTGCTCAGATGATAGCACAACCTCCTAAAATCATAAAGAATCAACAGGTAATGAATCATCCAAGATAACAAGGCTGTATTTAGATACAAGAGGAAATAACTTTGAACCTGTTGATCTTTTGGCAACTTGCCAACATTTTTCAGGTTGACCTTGTTATCTTGAATGCCTATCAACTCATGAACCATTGCCTGTAAAAGTACATAGCACAAATGAGCAGCATTACTTAAAGAAGTGACACACTAACGTCACTTGAAGAAGAAGAAGAGGGGGAGGCACAAAAGAGCAGCCCGGTTACGCTCCCGCTACGCACGGGGTCGGGGGAAGGGCCGAACCACAAGGGTCTATAGTAAGCAACCTTACCTTGCATTTCTGCAAGAGGCTGTTTCCACGGCTAAATTTGATGAAAATAACAGAAGTACAGAAGAGGCACAATCTGTTAGAAATAACAAGGACAGAGAACTTACAGACTAGTCATACCTGATAGGTCCACTGATTAAGCAGTGGAGTCACTGGGTCATCCCTTCTATCAATTATTAGCAACAACGGAGAAACTTCTGTTCTCCTGAAATCAAAAAGACCACTCTCTTGCTGGTACATCAGCTTCTGCAATATCGACAGAAGAAAATTGTGTTCAACTTTTTACTTTTCCAATCTGAAATATCCAAAATCAACTGCACCTTCAACCTCAAGCAAGAGAGGTAATAATCCTAATAATAGAACTTGATAGACTACAAAGAGTCTATCAAGTTCTATTATTAGGATTATTGCAAGAGAGGAGCCTTGGCGTAACTGGTAAAGTTGCTGCCATGTGACCCGGAGGTCACGGGTTCAAGCCGTGGAAACTGGAAACAGCCTCTTGCAGAAATGCAGGGTAAGGTTGCGTACAATAGACCCTTGTGGTCTGGCCCTTCCCTGGACCTCCGCGCATAGCTGGAGCTTAGTGCACTGGGCTGCCCTTTTTTTCTAGACTACAAAGAACAAACATGACGAAAAAGAAAGATACAGTTGGCGTGCTTACAGAAGCTTCATGTGCTATTCTTTTCGCAATATCAGATGTCCGTGAATATCGAATAATAGGCCTTCGCTTTAACGCCAGGAAAACCGCAGAAATTCCATCAACAACTCGTTCACAAAACTGCTGTAGTGCTGATGGATCTACAACTGCTGGGAGCATATACATGTGGTTTGAGGCCATATTTAACGTGAAATGGTAAGGGTCCAACGCAACAAAATCTGCATAAAATTCCTGCAAATCACGTCAATAATCATGTAACATAGCGAATGTCTAGTTTCAATAAAAAATTTAAACAAGTTACAGGCCACAACAAATTTTTAGAGCTCCAATAGAAAGATGTTATCAGCAACAATTTCTTAGTTTTTTCCATATTATGCAATATCCTTTTTCAAATGCACATGATTTCCCATTTAAACAGTAGAAAATGCTAATTCTAAACATACCTGCAACTGCTGGACAACTTCATGTTCATCTGAATCGGCTAACATATGAAGTTGAGTATCTTTCAAAATATTGGAGAAAACTGCACAACAAAAAGGATATGTTAAATGTTTTATCCTTGAGAATCTTTGGACAACAGCATTTTACACTAACATGTTCTTTTGAAATATTTTAATATATAGCCTGAACTTATTAGCAGATTTCCTGTGCCGTCCAATTATAGAGGACATACTTACAAAGGTGATATTCTCCAAATCTTGGCTGAGCCAGTTGACGCCGCATATGCTGAATATTCTCTGATATCGGTCTTAGAAAATAAACTGCTTTAAGATGTGACATGGATTCCTTGGACATTGAAATAGAATCTACCAGCTCCACCAGGAACACCTCCTTCTTCAGGAGCTCTGATTGAGAGTACACAACACTAACAAAACTAACCTGCTCATTAACAACAAAAAGTAAACACCACAATTTATGACAAAATAGCATTAACACAAGAAGAGATTTTGCAGATATAATCAATTAAAACTTAACTTACACCTAACATCTTAAGAATCAAACAAGATTAATTATTATTCTGGGCCACCGTTTATTGATAGTAAAGCAGAATTACATCATTTGTGATCATATTTTACCAGCTTAACTACAATAAAAGAAAAACACAAATAGGTAGAAGCAGTGCTTAGATGCCGTAGACGACTATATTCCAAAATACCATCCCAAAACTAATTGATGTATCCAACAGTCAAAATCTACCTAGAAGCAGAAACAACTGAAGTCATTACTTGATCCAAAAAATAGAAATGGAAACAACTTAAAATCCAGCAGACCGTCTTCCAGAACCCTGATTCCACACCTAATACACCCTTATCTAGAGAACTTCCACCCTGCTGCACATGCAAAGCGTATTCTATTCTTCTTCTTCTAATGGACCAAGGGAAATTAAAAGTTGGTTGCATAATATCTCCTGGAACAGGCAGCTTTCCATAGAAAAGAAGTCATCACTCATCACTGCTAGCCATAAGAGGGAACACATATAAGACAAAGCTAATAGAACTGAGAAGAAAAGGATTGATCAAGTTTTCATCTATTAGGCAACTGTCAGTTCCCTGCTGCATCTTAATTTAACTGTTCTGTAGAGAGCACTCACTGCTAGTGTATCATAAAACTTCTAATTAGATACAAAGTTAGCCCCAAATGGTTGCTGGACCTATACTAAAGTACAGAGATTTACTCACACACCAACCTATGTAGAGAAATAACAAAATCCACTTAAGATAAGTATACCATTGACAGCTTCGAGTCACACCAAAAACCATACGCATTTGAACTTGAATCTCTCCGTGGTCTTTCTTCTTCCTTCAAAACATCTATGATTCCTCTCCTTCCATCCTTTCAAAAATGCAAGCTGTGACTGAATTCGATAAGTTCCTGATATGTCTTTCTAGCTATATAGAGTATCTTTTGATGCCTTAGGCATGCATCCTTCCGAACTTCCAACTCATGCCAAAATCTACTCCAGTAAGAAACAAGGTCAAGAGAACCTGATCCTCTATCTTCAGAATTCATAAACAGCAGCTTAGATCTCTTTGAAAGTAAAACGGCTGCTCCAATATGAAATTCAAAACAGAAGCTTACTCTCGCACAAACTAACACGACAAGGTGTGCAAACATTGTCTAAAGTCTAATTACCCTGCCAACTACATCAGCCCACCTACAAGAAAGGGTTTCTCGCCTTTGCTTTACTACAATCACTTCAATGACATCCACAAACCCCAGCACTACAACAATCGATGATAACACTATTCATTCTTTCATCTCCTTTTCGGACGTATTAAGCAAAAAAAACTAACGAGTTATGAATTACTGATATTATTTCTGCATCTCAAAATCTACCCATACCCTCAATGATAAAATTCGCAATGTGGCCTGAGCAATGAGCACTTCTTTTTTTTCCTTTGTGTTTCATTGACCACATTGATAACAATCTTGTTAGCTCATACAGCTTGGCTTCCCTGTCCAACATTTCCAGTTAAAGTCTCTTGAGATGATTGAAGGTGTTAAAAGGATAAGATATAGACCTAAAATCATATTGAGGATTCTTGTCTCAAAAGACCTACAATCTCTTGAAAGCAGCCGGACTTACTAAGAAAAAAACACAATGGAAGCAAAGGATCCATATAACCATTACCAGCTAATCGGATTAGACCCTGCGTTCGTAAGGAGTCCTTTCATTTTGGCTAGACTTGTATAACTTTGTAGGATAAGTATGATATTCAGCGAATCTCTAGTAAAAGAACTCCTAATTTGGCTTAAAAGACAAAATATTTAGTATTAAATGAAATGAACCTGAATAAAAACAGATTTGATCCAAAGAATTCATATAGCTAGCCCAACTAAGTTGGTATTTAGAACTAGTCGAATGGTTGATAGACATGGGCAGTTGTATAATCTAAGAAGTGTGTTCAGCCGAACCCAATAGCTTTAGCTCTGACCATTTATATTTGTTAAGAAACCTACTAAATATGTACAAGTATTAAATTTTGAACCCAGTATTCAAATGGTCAGTAGGTTCAGTGGGATCCTAAACCCATAAAGTTAAAATCTTGGATCCGCCTCTGTTGATAGACTGATTGAAGCTCCAAGTAATTCTTTTTTTCATTCTTTGAGCTCAAGATATTTCATTAAGCCACCATTTAATATCAATCTGTAACTACACATTAATTCAAACCAAGAAGGCATCAGATCACTAGACTTATTACTCAAAAAGGCAACTTTATAAAGGAGTCATCTCACTCAACTTATTTTCCCAGTCCAGAAATTTCAAATTGGATAGGAATTATCACCCATTTATCGGATCAGATAACAACATGACCATCTCAATTAAATAAAACGAAATAAACACCAAAAAGATTAGATTAAAGAACACACACAACACACACAACACAAAAACACAAAAAACAAAGAAGCAAACAAAAGGGTGTCTTTAAATTGGAAAGAAAAGAACAAACCGTGTGAGAATCAAGAATGAGGACTTTCATCCCAGAAATGTCTTGCAACATGCGATTGATATAATCCCTCACCGCTGCTACTAATACCATCTTTTCTTAGGAATCCAAAATTATGCTGATGATTTGATCTTGTTTTTGCGATGAAATTCAGGAACAGAAAAAAGAAAGATCTCAACAAATCTTTGGAGGGAATTGAAGAACGCCTTGGAGTTGGGGGAAAAAAAGAAGAAAGAACGTTGGGGACAAAGTGACAAAACTGATCCCTTATGTTTGGGGTAGGTTTAAAGTGACCCTTTCAGTATATTTGTGAGCTCTTTTGGTTCTGTAAGTTTGCCAAAAGTAATTATTTTTTAACTTCAAATTTTAAGAAAACTTCAATTGTTAGATTTAACAAGAGCTATGAAGGAAAAAAAAAATATTAACCAAGATCCGCCAAATGCCAAAATCTGCAACAGTAAAAACTACACAAAACACTAAAAACTACTTTTAGACGCAAATTACCGTTAAACTGTATAGTACGGGTGTGCCTTTCATAAATCAAGTAAAGCAATTACTTTAGGCTGGTGATTTGCATCTATACTCACTTTTTGGGTCACGTTTTAACTTGTGTCCGTTTTGCAAAAAAAATTGCAAGTTTACCCACTTTTTCGCCTAACTTCAGCATACGAGGTTGAATTAGCAAAGGCAATGACGCAAAACTTCAACGTTCTAGTAGACTGGCTTAAAGTAGCAAGTGTGCTAAACCAAGTGTGCTGAAGTTTTTGTTTGTAATTGCTGAACTTAAGCATAGTAGCTGAAGTTTTGTTCTCTATTTGCTGAAGTTTTTGTTTGTAATTACTGAACTTAAGCATAGTAGCTGAAGTTTTATTCTCTATTTGCTGAAGTTTTTGTTTGTAATTACACTAAATAAGCTGAAATTTTTTTTGTCATAGATTCATTAGTTTTGTCATTAAGCTTTTTCAAAAACTTCAGCAGAAAATGCTGAAGTTATTTAGTTCATTTATAAAAACTTCAACACTAAATAAGTTGAAGTTTTTTTGTCCTGGATAAGTTTTTTCAAAAACTTCAGCAGAAGATGCCGAAGTTATTTAGTTCATTTGTAAAAACTTCAGTACTAAAAGCTGAAGTTTTTTTTGTCCTAGATTCATTAGTTTTGTCATAAAGTTTTTTCAAAAACTTCAGCAGAAGATGCTGAAGTTATTTAGTTCATTTGTAAAAACTTCAGCACTATATAAGCTGAAGTTTTTGAAAAAGCTTTCTAACATACTAGATAAATAATCAGATTGCCAACAGTATCTAAATCATAAATTTTGGAAACAAAGAAAAGAACAAAGAACATAATTATCATTGTCTACTAACTTACGTACGTAGAAATATTCACAAATTATTGTCTACTAACTTACGTAATTATTTATAATTTATTTTTAAATAATCTGATAAACATATTTATGGCAATCATCCCATGAACTGAAGCTTCATAGCAGCACCAACAGCAGCAAAAGAAAGAAGGAGGAGAAATGGGGCTAAAGTTATTTAAAAATGGATACAAGTTACCGTGCAATTTTTACCTTTAGGCCCCACATTTTTCGGGGCACCATTTTTTGTTACACCTAATAGGATATGTATAAGTTTTAAAAAAGGTGAAGTAAAATAGTTTGATTTCTTTCTTCAACAAGTATGGAGAAGAAGGATTTGCAACTGCTATGATTTCTGCCAAGAAATTGCACTTGAAATGAATATCGAACCCGAATTTCGTATGAAAAGTATGATATATAGGAAATAACAATTTGATGAGAATGTTGATAATAAAATCTCTATCTTTTGAAGAGTACTTTGACGTTGATTACTTTATACATAGTAGACAAAGCTATTTTTTTCACTTCAAAATAGATTTGAATAATTCGAAGCATATAAAAGCATTTTTGGTTTTCTATTTAGCGGTAAAAATTAAGATCACCAGATGATGAAAATTTTAAAAAATATTGCCTTAATATTGAATATTCCTTAAAGCATAAATATCAATTCTATATTGATGATTTCGATTTCTTTTCAGAATTAAAAATATTTTTAAAAAATAGTACAATTAGAAAATAACAGTTTAATTGATACATGGTACATTCAATTTAAGGAAGAAAAGCCCCTTTTAAGCTCATTTAATCATACTAGTTTGCGCGCGTACCTTATATCAATGAATATATAATTTTAAAAGATTATAAAAAATATTAAATAATATGAGCTATTGAATAAAATGAAAAAAAGTATAAGTTCTTAAATATGATGAACCTTGATCCCTTTTAGCCAGTTTGCTCGATAAATAAATAATAATATAAAATCTTTAAAAAAACTCTAATATTATAGTTAATACTTTATAAAAAAAATAATGTAAATATAGGGAACTGTCATTTATTAGGATGGTTATAAGAAGAGAAAAATAATGATAACATTTAAATACCTCTTGTCTTATGTTGTTACATTTTATTGCATTAAGTTTGCATTTTTAGCACTTTGACCTTTAATGTTATATTGTAACTAATTTTGCTCTATTTTCTTATTTATTTCATTACCAATACTCTTTTATTGAAAATAAATTTATGTACCTTAAAATTTTTATTAACTTGAAAAATAATTTTACTTACATGATGATTTTGAAAAATAATTAAATTTAAGTCTTTTGCTAATTAGTTAATTCAAAATTTTAGTTATTTTGTCTTAACATGAAAGATTACTTTTTTGTATTGGGACTTCGTACTTTTATAATAATATAAATAATTTAGACAATTGTACATTCCTTTCCTACTCGAATAATGTTTCTCTCTTCTTTTTTGTGTGATATTTAAAACTACATTCAATAAATGACTATGTACTTTATATCAAATGAGTATAAAATTGTAAGAATAACACAAATTTTGTTAAACTATGTAATTGAGTTATAAAATAAAATTTAACAACCACAAATTCTTGAAAACGGTTAATGTTAATCATATTAGATGCTAACTTAATAAAGAAAAATACGATTTCACACAAAAATATCCTAAAGTCTTATCATACCTTTAATATATGAGTTCTGCATTGGTTTCGTAGCTCAACCAAAATTGGATATACAGTATGTCGACCTGTACTTAAATATCATGCAATAAACATGAGAAAATGGGTGTGTTTGGTACGAAGAAAAATGTTTTTCGAAAATATTTTCCAATTTTTTCATATTTGGTTGGCTCAAATATTCAGGAAAACATTTTCCTTATGAACTCATTTTCCTCCAATTGAAGGAAAATGTTTTCCTTATCAAGAGAAGGGAAAATATTTTCTAAAACTCCTTCTCACTTTTTCCCAACCCTATTCCCCACACCCTATCCACCCCATCCCCTCTCTTCAAAAAGGCTTTTTTTTCATCACCATCCACCCTACTATCCCCCCCCCCCCGCCCCGCAATTTTTTTTTTTTTATAATTTTAAATTTCTGATTTTCCATTTTTCTGCCCCCACCCACACACTGCCTCCCCTCCATCCCTCCACCCCAATCCCCCCGGGAAAAATATTTTTTACTTTTTTTTTGTAATTTCAAATTTCTTTTTTTTCGTTCCCTACCCACCCACCCCACCCCCCCGAAAAAAGTATTTTTTTTAAAATATATTTTTATTTTAATTTTTTTCATCTTTCGGTTTACAGGTTCAAAATTTTACAAGTTCCAAAGTTATGACTTCGGAGGTTTTATGTGTTTGGAAGTTTACGGGTTTAGAAATTATAAAGTTTACGGGTTCGAAAGTTCGCGGTTTCGAAAGATTAGCGGTTCGGAAGTTTATGAAATTTGTGAGTTCGGAAGGTTATTGGTTCGAAAGTTTATGGCTTCATATTTATTGTATCTAAATTATTTATGAATACTCTTGAGAAGTTATTTTCCTTAATTTGCATACCAAACACCGAAAAATAAATATGATTACTACTTGTTTTCCAAGAAAATATTTTCCGTTATACCAAACACACCCATTATGTTCTTTATTGCCATAAAAATAAATTATATTTTCTCAAGTACCTAATATGAATTCCATCTTATTTCTATTAGAACTCAAATTGAAAAATATGAAAAAGAGAAAAAATTCTTCATATGTAGGTTTAGTTATCATACGGAAATTCTAATTGAATGGTAATATAAAATAAATGTTACAAAAAAAATAATGTAGAAAATTAATGCTTATTATTATTTTATTATAATCATTCAAATTTTAATTGATAAAATTATTTTTCTTCGACCATGAATTAGTAAAAGAGAAATGATAACTGAAACAATGGTAATATCACAATGGAAGTTTAGCTTTGCTTTGAATGGCAAATATTCAGGTTAGTTTTGATTTAATAAATATGTTACACGTCAGCTAATTCTATATATTAAGATTTTTATATAGTTCAAATGAAAAAATTTAATAAGTAAAATTTTTAGCTAATTTTAGAGTCTTAAAATTTTTAAATATAATTAAATAATATTTTGAGTGTAAAATTAATTTTTAAATTAATTTTCTTGATTTCTGTTTATACTTCTTATATTTGTCAAAGAATATCTAATAATGGAAGTATAGCTTTTCTTTGGATGGAAAATAACTCACGCTAGGTTGATAATTAATGTGTTACATGTTGCTAAATATTACTGACTTTTTACATCTATACTTCCGATAAGGATTAAGGAAAGACATAATAAGAAAAATCTTAGGTGATTTTAAAGTCCTAAAAAAATTAGGAGTGATAGTAAAATGACTAATTGTCTAGTATGAAACCATATTTTAAAGGGTATAAAAGACGAACGATATTTCACTAAGGGACTTCGTGCTTTTAATATAGTATAGATATAGATAATGTTAATAACTCTTGTTTTCGTCGTTTCAGCAAAAAAAACAATCGAAATTAAAATTGATAAAATCTCACCTAAGATCAACAATATCTCAAAAGATTAAATGGATTAGCTATATTGTCAATGAAGAAAGACTTACTGAAAGTTATTGATTATAAGAAAATTATTAATAACTTTGTATCTAAAAAACGCTAGGAAAATAGATTTCAAATAAATAAATAATTTTTTTTTAAAAAAAATTAAGGCCCCTCATAAAGTTTGGCTTTAGGCCACAAAACTCGTCTGGGCGCCCCTAAACTATAGTCGCTGATTTTACAGCCAAACTGCCATGAATGGAGAAAAATAAAAGCACCTTTTGTGGGGTGAAGTTCATTTAAGAGCCTATTTTGGACTCTTTTTGAAGGAGGTCGAGGTTCAGACATTCAGTGAAACAACTAACATCCCTCATATAGTATAGGGTTTATGAACTTAATATGATCGTCTGGGAAGAATATCACATTATCAAAGCGAATGGAACCTTTTGAAGAAAAAACTTATATGTTCACATCAAATCGCGCTTGTTTCTCATAGCTAAATTGCATGATTTACGGGTACTAGGGACTGTTGAGACTATCAGGAAGAAAAAAAGGTTTAAAAGGTAATCCAAACACACAAACTTTCTCTAAATTTATTTTTTCACACATTTCCAGAAACAAAATCAGAACCAAATCCAATTGCCTAAGTATTTACTGATCTTAAAGACGTGCAATATGTTAGCTCCAGCTAAAGTAAGCTAAGAGAATGCCAACATGCTTCAAAAGATTATTTATTTGACGTTTTTATATATCATTGGATGTTTTGACCAGAAAGTTTGTGCGATGGTGAAACACAAAAATGTAAGATGTATATTAAGCCTATTTGAGTCTGCATTCTTCATTGGAAAATCCATCTAACTAAAGTACCAAGCGGTGCGTCCATGTTGTCAAGGGTTTTTCATTTGACGTCTCATTGGATATTGTGAAGAAGGTCGCAACAAACGTGCAATATTTAAAAAAGAGTGTGGATTTTCCAATCCTACGGATTAGGGTATTGAACCATGCTAATCACAACAATCGCTTATTCACTACTCTAGTCTACTACAATTCTCTCTATGTTATGAAATATATTGTGTTTTCGGTCGTATGTCTTAAGAATAGATTATCTTGTCATTGTCACATTTTACTTCGTTGTGTATTTATCATACACATACATATTCTAGACAGCACAACATACTCAGGAGAAACAATAAGACCGATGGAAGTGCAATGATTATTAAGAAAAGAGAATATGTAAAGGCAAACACAAATAATCAAGCAAGCGAAAAAGGAAGTGCGGAAAGGCATATCATCCCAACTTATGTAGGAAAAGGTACAAGACAAATGATTCAAGAAGAGAAAACACGTGAGAGGAACTGCAAACGCTGCAGTCACAAAATTTCATAAAGCTCTGCTGATGACCTAAATATTTCCAAAAAAAAAAAAAAAGAATACAATATGGAGGAAATTGAGGTATATTGCGCCTGTAGAAAGGTTTCCACGGAAGCTGCCCGTATGAATCATAAAATATGTTTTTCTACTATGTTTACAACAGTTACACATTACCAAGAAAAGAAAAACCCGCTACACATAGGGAGAAAAAAGCACTCGCCTGCAAGACTCAATTCAAAACTCCGCCATCTCTTAGCTGTTAGAAGCGCTGGACACTATGTTCTCACCTTCTGTTGCAACTGGAGTTGCTACTGGACTGCCACTTGCGGATGCAGATATTTTATCCGGAATGGATCCACCACCTTGTTTGACCAAATCAATATCAGCCACAACAGTTGTGGAACCGAGGTTAGGGGTACTGGTACCAGAGCCACAATCATCAACTTGCTTAGACTTATTCAGGGCATGGCAATGAGGGCAATAGTACGTTATGTAAGGGAAGTCCTCTTTCCTGGCCAGCCCTGCAAATGATAGTAATGCCATTACTTATTTATCATTCTTTACGTGAATCCTCTCCAGGAATTAGGCTTAATGATCACTAAAATTCTTTAATTCTTACCATTGTGCATATGGCAATTGCCGCATATGAGTGCATAAGACTGGGTTGGATCCTCCCCCACAAGCAATGCTGCAATTTTTGCAAGCCATCCTCCATCTTGTGTGTTGGAACCTGTCGGGTTGTAATGCTCAACAACTGTTTGCTGATGCTGCATCGTACCAGAACCTTCAAGCTGTGCATGTTGAAGCATTTCTGCTTCATGATGATCTAGTACAGCACTCTCTGGACTACTAGATCTGCCCTGCTTCCTATTTCTCAGTCCAGTAGATTGCACAACCTCTACATCATTGCTCTTTCCAGTAGGGGCATTAAGGTTAGTATCATCCCCCACATGAAATTTCAAGCCAGTATCTGCACCAAGCTTGGATGCAAGCACAGTGGCTGCAGCTGCCTTAGCTGCTGGGTCGGGGTCATATCTCTACACAAAAGATTCAACAATGAGATATCATGCATGTCATTCACAATTGGGATTCCTCAGGAAAAGGTTCTTGGAAAAATCACGATAATAGAGGCAAGGACAAAAGAGGGAGTATTTATTGCCTTCCACAGTGCAACTTCATGATTTTTTGTTTAAATACAAAAGAACTCTTTGATCACAGCAATTTCATGATTAAATATGTGAAGAACTTGGATAAGCCCGAAAACTTGCATATGGCTATCACCTGAATGAGCTGTTGAGTTATATAGTAATTTGTCTTCTCTTTGAGTTCGTCAATCTTGGCTTGCCTTTCAGCTCGAAGCTTTTCCAAAGTTTTCTGGTCCTTGCGTTCACCTGCAAGGACACACAAAGGATAAGCTACAAAAATGAGAGACAAAAAACACTATTCTTTTAAGGGAGTCACGAACAAGGAGGACATGTCAAATTCAGTGAAAGCCACAAGGTTGAATAGACAAATAGGAAGAATCCAAAACCAAAAGGAAATATCAACGTCAAACTGTAAAATATTAAATTTTTAGATAATATTTTCAATAACATCATTTGACGTGATATAAAAATATGGGTCATAGATATTCCCATGCTGTTTGAAATCCTAACATAATAATCACAAAGCCAAATCAGATTTACTCAACCATTTGGGTATTACTAAATGTCCTTGAAACAAACAAAAAACCAGAGAAAGCTAAAGTATGAGCTCTTATGTGATATTATAGCTTCGTCCAAATAATCAGGGCTTCATATGACATTATACATAAGCTTTTCACTAGTAAGTTTGGTTAGAAGTAACTTAAATCATAGTTTTATCTGCTTCTACAGCCACTAGCTTTCTATTACGGTCCAGTTACCAATCAATTCTGCGTTTTCATGGTTTGTTTTCATTGTCATGCTTTCCTCCACCACTATGCCTACTTCAACAATAGTAGTCCATACCCCCAATTAATGTCCAATCAGACATATTTTCTGTAGGCCAGAAAACAGGGTTAGCACACAAAAATGCAATATCCAATACCACAAAAGCATACGCAGAAAATATAAGAAATATCAATTCAATGCATTTCACATAGTTCACAACGTATTAATAATACATATAAGCCGGTGTTACAAGGACAAAGGTGTGAGTATTCAATACAGGTATGGATCTACAGGTCGGGTTCGTCTTTCTCTTAAATTTTACGATTTAGAGATATGGATATGGATACAGGCGTGGTAGCGGAGATACTGCAAATTAATGATAAATATTGACATTTTACTTAAAATTGTTGAAAATATCTTTTTGCTGTTTAACAATGTGGTTAGAATCTATCTATTAAGTGGTCAGCAGTGTTCATTATAACTTATTTCTTTTTTAAGTTGAGTTATGTGGTCCAAGGTTACTCCAACTTACTTTATTCTTCTTGGGCTTGTTTATAATTAGAATGTGAATCTTGTTTGTGGCAGAAAATAAATTGTATGAGTGTCCCACATAAGAAAATACAGTTGTTCTAAAACAAGTTAAATCAGTCAGTGTGTTTTCTGGTTTTGGGCTAACCCTGAACCATTCAACACAACCTAAAAGAATCTGCCCCATTAAGTCAAACCTAACAGCAGCTTTGAAAATGAAACCCTAGCTTGCGCCTTGTTTTTATGTTCGAAAGATTGCTCTCGAATTGTAAACTAACGGCGACAACAGCAGCAGCAGTAGAACTGCTCCTCACTTCTCGATTTAACAATGTGTTTTCTTCACTTGTTCTTTCCTTTTCCTTCTTTTCTATTGCTTTCTTCCTTCTCATCCTTCTTCTATCCCTTTATCTTTTCTCTCATTCCTTTTTCTTCCTTCTTACTGGTGTTGAGTCAACAACCCCTCCTTTGCCTGACCGGTCCGGCACGGATCCTACACACACACTGTGGTGTCATATCGCAACCAGCCAATGACAGTAAGTGGAAGATCCATGTATGACAGCATACAATATAGATATATTATATTAATGCGCTCTCGTGTGCGTGCATGTGTATTTGTCAATATTTGTCCAGCCACCTAGCCGACGAATCACGAATCAATGAAATATACCTGATGAAGCCAGGAGTTCAACCCAACTCAAAAAGTTCAGTCACAGTATCCCATTCCCTAAATACCAACCAATCACCTCTATGCAGGTCAAACATGGTCTAGAACACAAATTTCAGAAAAAAAATTCTGATAAAAGCAAGAAAGTTACAGCAATAAACAACATTATCTATTGGAGAAAGGGAAAAAGAAGAAAAACAGCCCTTTCTAGCCATCTAGAAAATCAATATAATGTACCTAAAGAAGCCAGAACTTCAACTGACCCTATAATGAGCACAAATTTGCCTGCCTAGACAGTTATTTATAACATAACCTTCTTGTGAAACTTCGTTTTCCAGAATTTTGTTACTTGGGCAAGATACTAGACACTGATATGTAAGCAACAGGGAATTAATTTTTCAAGCTTAACATATTACTTGAACAATACTGGTTCTAGCATGTATACCACATAAATAATTCTTACCCAAGTTAAAGCACCCACAAATGCTAAAAGCAGGATCCCAAGGTAGCTAGAATAAGTTATGAACATTGAACTGTAGCTTCAACTTAGAGCACAAAATACACAAAATAACCAGGTCATCTCTCTGTCTTTTCCCAGCTTTGCCCGTAAACATCAAAGTCCAATATTACAATCAGCACCAGCAAGCAAAGCAAGTAAGAAAAAGGGAAAAACAATATCTCCTAGCCACGAGGTATAACAATTTGACTACGAAATGAGTAGTATGAGAACTTTGGTAAGCTAACAACCATGAATTACTTACACATCCTTGTGAAGCTTCCAAGTGCTGAATATGTAATGAAGGATAACCCAGGCAACAGAAACATTGGTAAAACTCGCAATGCCCTCATTTTCCAGTTTAGCTCAAGGGATCTTGTAGTCATGATAGCATAGCCCACTGCAATAACCTGAAAATTGAAATTGCCACAATACCACGCCCATAAGATAAATAACCAACTCAAGCAGTCGGGAACACATATAACATATAAGGATGAACACTGATTATCAGTTAGCTACATAATCACCTACATAAGTAATTACAAGTGTGAATTTTATGATCTGTCGAAGTACTGGCAACACTTCTCATTTTAAAAATAAAAATTTCACGTGTATTTTAATCTAGTAAATTAAATTTTACCAGTTCCTAATACACTTGTCATTATTCAAAAGGGAAGCATCCTAGCAAACTAAAAATATGTATGCTTTAACTTGTTTACCATCATGCTATATTCATCAACTGAAATTCAGATGAGAAGTATCCTAATAAACTAAAAAGCTTTATGTTTTAACTTCTTTACATCATGCCAAATTCATCCAATGGAACTCAAAAGGAAAGTATCCCATTCAACTAAAAAGATGTATGTTTAAAATCGTTTTATTTATTTGGTAACCCAGATCTACGGTTCCACACTACCCCCAGAACCCCTTCTCCAGGAGTCAACAATGACCATCCCCCGCTTTTTTCTCCTTTGGTAACTCGAATTATCCTCAAGGTTGGAGGTGCAGGGCGCTTTCAACTAGAGCAAGTGTCTCTAATCAGTGTGCTTTGACTACTTAAAATAAAATTTCTAGCTCGAAGAAACCCTTATCCACTCATATTTGCAACTTTCAGTTACACGTCAAATCATTTTAATTAGTTTAACATTCAACCAGATTTGTAACAGCATCTTCCTCATGCTTATCAGATGTGTTTACTGTATAATAGTGTCAAATAGGATTATCAAATAACCCATCAGAGAACTAAAAAGTTCTTCACCTAAGCTCAACATAATAATGAAAAATTAACTAGATTAAAGAAAAACCATCAACTAGATTTCTGCACTTAGATCGTTTTTTATTCCATCACAACTGCCATTAAGTACCCAGCTCACAGTTATAAATTTAGACTGCAGCATAAAACAGCAAAGTCATGCATTACATTCTCTTAATATTTATTTGTCAAAGGAAAAACATTCTGTTAATATTTTGTTAAAAGCCGTCTATAACTTCCAGAAATTCTGGTGTAATTCCTGAATTTCTAGCTACTATCAAAAAGTAAACTAATAAATTTCTAACTATCAAAAGACGAAACAATAATGTTCCATTTTACTCCAAAATACAGGTCAAAATTGACCATCAGAAAAAAGAAATAGAAATGAGACTGATAACATACTAGGACATTAGGAGTAAACATATCTACTCCTTCCAACTGAAGGAGTAGATATAATGCAGCCTTGTAGGAGAAGCAGAGGTGGATCCAGGATTTAAGCTTTAGTGGTTCTTAGCATTGAACCCGCTATATTTTTAAAGTTATGGGTCCATATCTACTATCTAGTATTTATTGCAATTTTAGTAACTTTCACCTAAAAATTTATACTCCGCGTCGAAAGAACTGGGTTCATGTGAACCCAGTACCAACAAGCTGCATCCGCCCCTGAGGAGAAGGGCTAGCCCATTCAATAGAAATTTCATGCATATAGTACAGAAGTATGACCGTGGTGTGGCAATAAAACTAGAAGAAAGATGCAGTAGTTTCCTCCTAAACATGGAAAGGAGGCTAGCTCATTCAATAGAACTTTCATGCATATAATATAGAAGTATGACTGTGTTGTGGCAATAAAACTAGAAGAAAGATGCAGTAATTTCCTCTTAAACACAGATAACTTCCCACTTAGGGAACCATATATTAGAAATGGTCACTGCTCTCCACTCGATGACCTCACCAGTTGTGAAGTGTGTTTGGACAAACTGAATGTATGTCAAAATCCGAACGACCATGAACGTACAGAAAAAAAACAACCAATTCAAAAGCCTAGAAAAGGTAAATCTATATAAGAATAAAAGATCTGCACTCTAATTTTCTACATCAGG
Organism: Nicotiana tabacum; assembly: GCF_000715075.1. Taxonomy (NCBI): domain Eukaryota; kingdom Viridiplantae; phylum Streptophyta; class Magnoliopsida; order Solanales; family Solanaceae; genus Nicotiana; species Nicotiana tabacum. The sequence continues at coordinate 82,353,625 of NC_134095.1, forward strand.
ACATGCACTAGAAGTTTGAACATTACCTCAAAAAGTACAGAAAGTATAATGAGATGCCTATTCATCCTTCTCCAATTTAGAGATCGCTTATTTATTCTGGCAATAACAGCAGCCTCCTCCTTGGAAATGTGCTGCAATCTCTTCTCAAAATCATCTTTGCCGGATCTAAATAAACTATTCCACATTCTTGAGAAAAATCCCTTCTTTTTCTTCTTTTTTGTCTTTGCTTCATTATCCGTAGAAGTGACCGGTTCTGTGTCAGCGACGTCGTCATGATCTTTTGTAGGCTCCGCAGCCATTTCCTACAAGTTAAAAAGAAGATATATTCAAATGATTGAAGGAGAAAAGCAGTGAGAGAGAAATTAATAGCCTCATAGAAGCATTTAGGCTAATGATACAATGTCTACTTAGTAGCCATACTGTACCGTAAAATCTATATTGTCCCTTATCTAAAATAAATATGCACCTTTTAGTTGACTTTATAGATTAAAAAATGCCTTTTAAGCAGAGTCGGAACCAGGATTTGAAACTTATAAATTCGGGATTCTACCCTTTTAAGTTATCGGGTTCTAAATTGATAATTTGTACATCTTAAATAAATTTCTTAAGATAAATACAGAGTTTGAACTGAAGTTACTGGGTTTGGCCGAACCCGTATCTTCAAGGCTAGCTCCGTCCCTGCTTTTAAGCATCGTCCCATAAGACTGTTGTTTTTCGCTTCCTTTATACCTCCTTTCCATCCATTCTGCCAGCTGGCGATGCAAACTTTTAAATAATACAAGAACAACAACAACTACTACTACAACTACGTCTCAATCCCCTAGCTAATATCGTAAATGCTCTGTTTGAGTCCATAATATTTCAATACTCTATATTTAAGGAATATCTAACGCTAGGGGTTCTCTAATAAACTCTAGTGGTTATGTTTCTGATATACAACGAGTCTTCTAGCAAGCACTAATCTTCTAGCTGGTATCACCAGTTCGGATTTTCTACTTCCATAGTTTTCTATTTTTATTATAAGAAACTAGAAAATCTTTTCTGAAATTATTATCTCTTCTGTTGAGCCGAGGGTCTCCCGGACCCCACTAGTGGGATTTTACTGGATATGTTGTTGTATTATAAGAAACTAGAAAAATTGTATAGCAAATAATGCTTGTTTATATTTTATTTCAATTGAAACTTTTTCTGCGGCCACAGGATGAGTTCTATTACTTTGTACAACATTGGACGAGGAGTAATACACCTCAAATTTATGCATCTGAGTACAGTTCAGACTCAGAAATATGCATAAACCAAATATCTTGCAACAACAAGAACAACGACCCAGTATAATCCCACAAGTGGGGTCTGGGGAGGGTAATATGTACGCAGACCTTACCTCCCTCGGCTCAAAAAAAACCAAATATCTTGCTTAATTAAAAATGCTGAACAACTTCACAACTCACAAGGAATAAGCACACTAGCACTTGAGTTCACTCAAATTCTAAATAATACTATGTAACAAGTTTGAGAGATCAACTAGCACTTCCATATTTCAAATGCATCAAAATTAATTAATTAAACAAAAATCAAGGGATAGGAAAATAAATATATTACAATAATTAAACTCAAAGATCAAACACATTAGACAACTCTAGTTCGATCGAAATATCATTTCCAAGACTAAATCAACACAAATCATCACTTCAACGACCGATTGCCAAATTAAAATAACAACAAAAAGACACGGCAGCGCACGCGATTACGCGCAACGCTTGTAGTTCGTACCTTGAATAAGAGCCGATCGATTGCTGGATGCACCGAAAGCAGATCGATTGCTTTAATTGCTTCCCGTGCGATGAGAGAGAGAGAGAGAAGGGGAAATAGAGGTTTCTAGAAATGTCCGAATTCAAAAAGTTGTGAATGATGAAAAGAGGCGTTTTTGCAACTTACGAAAGCAAACGGTAGATCGGGGTAATAAATAAATAATAATAAATATAAGACAAATTGAATTTAAGGGTGGTGGTTTGCGAGTTAAATGATGCCCATTATGGCTTCGCTGGCCCCTTCCTATGATTTTTGAGACAATGTACGTTCCCAACGCGGTATTGATGTTAGGGGCTTAGGGTTCATTTTCATGGAAATTTGTGATTTCTTCACCAAATTAATACTCTCTCACGTTCACTCGGGTGGGGCAGAGTGTGGGGCGGGGTTCAGGGGTGGGTCGGGTAGCAGGGGAGGTAGAGGGGGCAAGGGAGCCTATAGGTTGAAAATCGGGTCATGGAACATAGGTTCACTAACGAGTAAATCCATAGAGTTGGCGAAAATCCTGCAGAAGAGGAAGATTAATATAACGTGTGTCCAGGAGACTAGGTGGGTCGGATCGAGGGCGAAAAACGTGGATGGGTATAAGTTGTGGTACTCTGGTGTCCTGAATGGTAAGAATGGAGAGGGTATCCTGGTAGATAGCCATCTTAGAGAGTCAGTGGTAGAGGTCAGGCGAGTGAATGATAGGCTAATGACTATTAAGTTGGTGGTGGGTGAGGGCATTGTAAATGTCGTTAGCGCGTACGCACCACAAGCAGGCTTGGATGAGGATATTAAAAGGCACTTTTGGGAGGGGTTGGATGAGATTGTTCGTAGTATACCGCCTTCTGAGAGGTTATTCATAGGAGGAGATTTCAATGGTCATATTGGGTTATTTGCAGGCGGGTACACTGAGGTGCATGGCGGATTTGGTTTCGGAGAGCGGAACGGAGGGGGCATTGCGCTGTTGGACTTTGCCAAGGCTTTCGATCTAGTCATTGCAAACTCGAGTTTTACGAAGCGGGATGAACATTTGGTTACTTACCAAAGTTCGGTGGCGAAGACTCAGATTGACTATCTCCTCCTCAGGAGATGCGACAGAAGGTTGTGCGAGGACTGCAAGGTTATCCCAGGGGAGACCCTCTCAACGCAGCATAGGCTTTTGGTGATGGACATTTGTATTAGGATAAGGAGGAAGAAGAGGTCAGTACAAGGACGCCCCAGGATTAGGTGGGGCGCCTTAACTAAGGATAAAGCTGAAGAGTTGGAAGGAAGGTTATCGGCAATGAGAGCTTGGAGAAGTAGTGGGGATGCAAACACAATGTGGTCGACGACGGCGGACTGTATAAGAAAGGCGGCGAGAGAGGTGTTAGGGATATCTACGGGCCACAATGGTGGCCACAAAGGAGATTGGTGGTGGAATGCAGTTGTCCAAGGTAAAGTGGAAGCAAAGAAGGCGGCTTACCTACGGTTAGTAGGGAGCACTGACGAGGAGGAGAAGAGAGAGAACAGTCAAAGGTATAAGGTAGCTAGGAAGGAGGCGAAGATGGCAGTGACGGAGGCTAAGACGACAGCTTTCGCTCGTCTGTATGAGGAACTAAGGAACAAAGGTGGGGAGAAGAAGTTATTCCGACTCGCTAAGGCGAGAGAGAGGACAACTCGGGATCTGGACCAAGTGAGATGCATAAAAGATGATGACGACAGAGTTTTGATGGGAGATGACCAGATTAAGAGGAGGTGGCAGACCTACTTTCATAAACTTCTAAGTGAAGAAGGGGATCAAGATATTATATTTGGGGAATCGAGGAATGCCGACAGTCACCATGAATTAAGTAATTGTAGGGACATTGAGATCGATGAAGTCATGGAGGCAATGCGTAAGATGAGAAGGGGCAGAGCTACCGGGCCAGACGAAATTCCGGTTGAACTGTGGAGGTGTGTGGGTAGAGCAGGCTTGGAATGGCTTACTGCATTGTTTAGTGTTATATTCAAGACTAATAGAATGCCTGAAGAGTGGAGGTGGAGTACAATGGTCCCGTTGTATAAGAACAAAGGTGATGTCCAGAGCTGTAACAACTATAGGGGCATCAAATTACTAAGTCATACCATGAAAGTTTGGGAGAGAGTGGTAGAAATGAGAGTGCGAAGGACGGTGTCTATTTCAGACATCCAGTTCGGGTTCATGCCGGGACAATCTACCACAGAAGCTATCCACCTTATTAGGAGGATGGTGGAACAGTACAGAGATAGGAAGAAGGATCTTCACATGGTGTTTATTGATCTGGAGAAAGCGTACGATAAGGTTCCTAGGAAGGTCTTATGGAGCTGCTTAGAGGATAAAGGGGTCCCGAGTAACTATATTAGGGTGATTAAAGACATGTATGATGGAGCTAAGACTCGGGTTAGGACAGTAGGGGGCGACTCTGAACACTTTCCAGTTATTACAGGGTTGCACCAAGGGTCTGCGCTCAGCCCATTCCTATTTGCCCTGGTGATGGATGCACTGACTCATCATATTCAAGGGGAGGTTACATAGTGCATGCTATTTGCTGATGACATTATTCTAATTGACGAGACAAGAGGCGGCGTCAACGAGAGGCTAGAGATGTGGAGACATGCTTTGGAGTCTAAAGGTTTCAAGTTGAGTAGGACGAAGACGGAATACCTCGAGTGCAAATTTGGAGTTGAGCCGACGGAAGCGGGAGTTGAAGTGAGGCTTGACTCTCAAGTAATTCCCAAGAGAGGTAGTTTCAAGTACCTTGGATCGGTTATTCAGGGGATCGGGGAGATTGACGAGGATGTCACACACCGTATAGGGGTGGGGTGGATGAAGTGGAGGTTAGCGTCGGGAGTCTTGTGTGACAAGAAAGTGCCACCGTTACTAAAAGGTAAGTTTTATAGAGCAGTGGTTAGGCCTGCCATGTTATATGGAACTGAATGTTGGCCGGTAAAGAACTCACACATCCAGAAGATGAAAGTATCAGAGATGAGGATGTTGAGGTGGATGTGCGGGCATACAAGGATGGATAAGATTAGGAATGAAGATATTCGAGAGAATGTGGGTGTGGCCCCCATGGAGGACAAGATGCGGGAAGTAAGACTCAGATGGTTCGGGCACATTCAGAGGAGGAGCACTGATGCACCGGTGAGGAGGTGTGAGCGACTGGCTGTAGTGGGCACGCGGAGAGGTAGAGGACGACCTAAGAAGTATTGGGGAGAGGTGATCAGACAGGACATGGCGCGACTTAGGATTACTGAGGACATGGCCCTTGATAGGGAATTATGGAGGTCGAGCATTAAGGTTGTAGGTTAGGGGAGAGTGTGAATATTTCTACAGCACAATAGAGTGAGACTATCCAGTTAGGAGTTAGACTAGGAATGTCATTGGTCGTCTATTGATGCAGGGCTTTACTTTCTAGTTGTACTATACCAGCCATCTATTTCGTATTTCGTATTTCGTATTCTGTATTTCATATCTCTTATATATTGTTGTTATTTTTATTATGCATTTTTATGGTACTAATATATCATCTCCTATTGCTTTTTTGAGCCGAGGGTCTCCTGGAAACAGCCTCTCTACCTTTCGGGGTAGGGGTAAGGTCTGCGTACATATTACCCTCCCCAGACCCCACGTGTGGGATTATACTGAGTCGTTGTTGTTGTTGTTGTTGTTCATATTACTTGTCTTTTACAAAAATTAATATCCCATTAGGTCCATAACAATAATTTTTGATCTTTGACATACCCTTTAAGAAAATACTACTAACTTTTAAGAAGAAGTAGAAGAATTTTGACTAAATTATTCTTAATTAAAATTTGCATATTGTTAACTTCATACATTGGGATATGTAAGAACAAATTTTAGAAAATAAAATTAATTCTTTCGTGAGTATGTAAAAGAATACTCATTTTGAACCAAAATAAAAAGGCCAAAAATCATTTATTATGAACTAGAAGGAGTACTACTCTACTAGGTTCGTATTATTTACTCCATACAATAAGCAATTTTCAAGGGTTCTATAAGAACATTCATTAAATACATATATGTAATAACATTTAAACAACATTGTGTTTGCGCATGCATAAAATAAACTGGCAGTAATTGAAAATAATGTCAATTAAACATAGATTTGAACGAGAAATAAAGTTTTTAAACTTGTACGACCTCAAATTTCTTGCGACAATTAAAGAGACAAGACTCAAGAGTATAAGCTCCAGGAGCTAGTACCAACTAGAGTGCGAATTATTGATCATTTATTCGTTTCAAGCTTCTAAAAAATATATTTAGTTAGTTCGTTACCTAAATAATTTGTAAAAATAGCAAATGCTAGCTAGTTTTCAAAGCGGTAATTGAAAAATAGACAACGTTTGCAAAGTTATTAAAAAGTAACCATTATTTTGCTGAAACACGAAAAGTTCCAGTATAATGTGCTGGATTATGGAACTCCTGCGTATAAACTTCCAGCATATTATGAGTCCGTTTGGACATAAAAAAAAAATTCCTTTCTTCCAAAAAGATTTTACTTTTTTTCGAAATCAACGTTTGTTCATAAAATTTCCAATTTTCACTTGAAGATGCATTTTGGAAATTTTCAAAAAGAAAAACTTCAAAAAGTTGTTTTTCAAAATTTTAACTCAAATCACTCACAAAACTTCAAAAACAACCCAAACTGAAATGTATGTCCAAACGCAACTCCAAATTTCAAATACCATTTTCAGTTAAAAAAAATTCACCATTTTTTGAAATTTTACAATTCTTATGTCCAAACGCTTACTATGTTAGAATTCAGCACACAGAAAGTTCCAGCATAATATGCGAGATTATAGAGCTCATGCATATAAACTTCCAGCATATTATAATGGAACTCTATCATATTATAAAATTTCAGCATATTATTCTGAAAGCTCAAATGTAAAAATTCAAACCCCGTCATATTATGCTGGAGTATTTCCGAATTTTTAAGAGTGTTTTTATTCAAATTTTATCTTTACATGAAAAATAGCAAAATTCGATTACTTTTGAAAATGTGACTATCTTTCAATTATCAATTATAAATATGATTTTTTTTTTTTCCGACCCACAAGAGCCCGTATGGCTCAAACCTATACCTGTCCTTGTATTAGGTGGCTGGTCAAACCTTACTTTCGTTGGGGGTTCTTTTTAATTTGTTAAGGGACCGGGACATGCAAGTGCATCAATTGAAACAACGTGCACTCCATATTTGACCTTAATTGGTCCCACAATTGAATCAAGGGTAATTGATTGACTAATGCAAAATTCAACCTCGAAACCAAGAGCCAGTTTTATTTTAATGTTTTCAATTAGTTACAGTGTATTTTACACGTCTTACTTTTCAAATTAAATGTGTTAAATTAGTTTTTTCAATGGGAACGGATCAAAAATATTGGCGAGGAAAAAGTCTCGTTATAATAAGAAGGAAAATTATGCACGAAATATTCGAAAAGAAGCTAATTTAATGTTTTACAAATAGTGGTATTATGTTCACAAGATATTTTTAATAATGTGAACATTATATCCCGAAGTAAAAAGGAAAATGAATGTCAACTTTGAAACCATTGTTGTAAAACCTATAGTAAATGTGGTTGTCCATTACTCTTATTATTTTTATCCATGATATAAATAATCTCCCACTACTCATTACTATTATGATTGTAGCTCGCACACCTCTATAATCTCTCCCCATGATCTTAATCCATGATCTCAATAGTTAATGTCATGTTTAGGACAATTATTTTGTAACCTTCCTATGCAATAGTATAAATAGAGGCATGAAATGTGAGATGCTACACTATGAAATAAGAAAGTTATCTCTTCTTCTTTTATTCTAGGCGAAATACATAAAATGCCACCTGAATTTGTATCCAAAATCTCTGTTACACACTTGTTGACCACAAAAATATTTTTAGACACTTAACCTTTCAAAAGTGAATCTATTACATACCGCTTTTGTATTTCACCACTCTTTACAAGTAAGTGTAATGTCACGCACCAATTGGATCTTAACACGTGGATTAACTAAGGGAATAAAAGAAAACACTTAAAAAAATCCATTTGCTTCATCTTCCCAAATACCCTTGTGAAGATCTCCATTACCATTACCACCCCCACTACAAAGACTCCATTACCACCCCAAATAGAGACTCCATTACCACCCTTGTCAAGAACCCCAGTCGGCTCTCCACCATCCAATCGCCTACTACCATAAATTTTTCAATTCACCGCTGCTCCGCCATCAATCAGCCATAGGTGCCGCTCGACAACATCACATTCTTTTGAAGAAAATGTTCCTTCATTGGCAACTTCCCGCAGTCCATGACACTATAAGCACAATATTCCTTCACCTGCATTCATTTTTCATCATCTATCCTTGAACCCACATCCACCTCTTCCATTAAAACGATATTTTCACACAATCCTTGCTTCATCATAGAACAAAGTCCAACGAACAGCCCTACTGCCTCATGTAATCGGAATAAACAGTGAAATATGCTGAATGTCTGGGATTTTTAGGGCCAAAATCTCTCTGATTTTCTGGAGATTTGTTTAATAAATAGATTTTTTCGAAAAAGGATGGAAGGAAATAAAGGAGAAAATATAGAAGAAATGGGAGAGGGAGGGAAGTTTTCTATGGTGAGATTTTGGATAAAAAGAAAAGGGAACAATTTCTCCATCGTTGCGAGATCTGGTTGTTTTGTTTAAGCTCTTGACGAAGTAGATGATGTTTTTAATTAAAAAAATAGAAAAATGGACATGTGTGGCATCCAGATGAGAGTTCACACATTTCTTTTCCTATTCACTCGCCTAATTTGTGTGTAAAACACGCTCTTGCCATATAATCAAAATGGTGTGTAACAGACACACTTTTGAAAGGTTTAGGTGTGTAAAAATATTTTAGTGTTCAACAGGTGTGTAACAGGGATTTGGGTACAAGTTCAGGTGGTATTTTATGTATTCTGCCTTTATTCTATTACTTATATTCTTGTTTTATATTGTTACTTTGACCTACATTTCTTAACACTTTATCACCACGAAGTTGAGCTCTTTTCATTGTTCAAATATATTTGTTCATTCTGTTTTCTTCGTTGTATATTTTGATTTCATGATTAGTGTCTTTAATATGCAGTTTTATAATTTCTCACATCTCTGAACATGTGTAAAAAAAATAAAGAATTCTATGTTTCTTTATTTTAACTTGTTTGCATGATTGTCACGTGAAACTTGGTATTTTTCATGTTAATATAATTAACTGAGAGATTAATACCTGTTTTATGTTGTTCGACATTTGAAATTGTGTTAGAGGCATACAAGAGAAGATGAAGGCGAAGGAGCCAAACCTCACATTTTCTCAAGAAGTGTTAGAAGACATTTTTGTTATAGTTAGCATCAAAGATATATTAATAATTTGAAAAAAGTAGTGTTCTTTTCTATAGAATTATCACTTTAGTGTATATAGATCACAAATTTGATATTATGTCAATTGTTTCTTTACGCTATTATCCTAATGATTTCTAATTATTTATCTTCTTTGATAGTTTTCACTATGTCGAATTTGTCAAAGCTTGAGTTTGTGGCACTTGACATTTCTGGAAAGAATTACCTATCATGGGTTCTCGATGTTGAGATTCACTTAGCCGCTAAAGGCTTTGGTGACACCATTACCCAGGGTAACGAGGCATCAAGACAGGACAAAGCGAAGGCCATGATTTTGCTTCGTCATTATTTGGATGAAGGTTTGAAGGTTGAATATTTGACAGTGAAAGATCCACTTGAATTGTGGACTGGCCTGTGAAGGGTATGATCACCTTAAGGCTACGGTATTGCCAAGGGATCAATATGATTGGATGCACTTACGGTTGCAAAATTTTAAGACCGTAAGTGAGTATAACTCTGTTGTATTTCGAATAACTTCCCAATTAAAATTATGTGGGGATGCTACGAATGATGAAGATTTGTTGGAAAAGACTCTTACGACTTTTCATGCCTCAAATATGGCATTACAACAACAATACCGTGAAAGGAGTTTTAAAAAGTATTATAAATTGATCTCATGCCTTCTGGTGGCTGAGAAACATAATAATCTTTTGCTGAAAAATCATGAAGCCCGGTCTACAGGGTCAGCTCTGATTCCTAAAGCGAATATGGTAGCGAGACATGATAAGTCTGGAAAAAGACAGAATAATTATCATGGCCATATGAATGTACGTGGGAATGGCAATGGCAAGAGACGATAAAATATTCGTCATTGTGGTGGTCATAGCAAACGAGAGAACAATATGGGTTCTCTAAATAATCCTTCAAGAGGCAAAATCGGTAACTGCCATCGCTGTGGCATAAAAGGCCATTGAAAAATTAAATGTCGTGCACCTGAGCATTTTGTCGGGCTTTATGAAAACTCCATCAAAAGAAAAGCAAATAATGTTGGAGCATCTTCTGCTAATGCCCCAGTGGAGTCTCACTTGACCTTTAAAAATGATTTTGAGGCAGGACCTTCAAATTAAAATGATGACAATGCCGAGGCAAATCTTGCTTTGAATGATGATGATTTTGAAGGCCTCGATGATCTTACTCATTTAGAAGTTGAAGAATTATTTGGGGATCAAAACTAAAGTTTGATCATTTTATTGGGGAATGCAATTATGTTATTATTTTTATTTTCAGTATTTTTTGTTGTCTCGTTCTAAAGTTATTTTTATTTTCAAGTAGTACTTAAGTTGTCTTATGTCTTATGTTGTTGGTGGTGGTGTTAGTTTTTCCGTATTTCTCATGGTGTACTTTTATTTTTTATGAAGAAAGTCAAAAATTTCAGACTTCAATTGGATCCAAAATGAGTAATGAAGATTTATGCCTTTTGGATAGTGCTACAACTCACACAATATTAAGAAAAAAGAAAATCTTCTCTTATTTGGTTATGAAAAAGGCCTATGTTAATACAATATCTGGTAGTACAAAATTAATCGAGAGCTCTGGAAGAGCGGCTTTATTACTACATGGAAGAACGATATTGACTATTAATAATACATTGTATTGTAGTAAGTCTCAAAGAAACTTGTTGAGTTTCAAAGCTATTCGCCAAAGTGGCTACCATGTTGAGACATCTAACGAAGAAAATGTTGAATACCTTTATATTACTACAATAAAAGCGGGAGAAAATGTGTGCACGAAAAATTACCCGTATTTTTTTCTGGGTTGTACCACACAAACATTGGTGTGGTTGAATCACATGCCATAGTAAATAAAAGGGTTAATACTTCAAATGATTTTATCATTTGGCATGTCCGGTTGGGCCATCCCAGTTCGAACATGATGCGGAGAATAATAGAGAATTCAAATGGGCTCACATTGAAGAACAAGAAGATTTTTCAATTTAAGGAATTATCTTGTGTTGCTTGTTCTCAAGGAAAATTGGTTATTAAACCATTAGCAACTAAAGTTATGATTGAATCCCCTGCATTTCTGGAACATATACCGGGTGATATATATGGGCCTATACACCCTCCATGTGGACCATTCAAGTATTTTATGGTCTTGATAGATGCATCTACAAGATGACCACATGTGTGCTTATTGTCAACTCGTAATATGGCATTTGCGAGATTGTTGGCCCAAATAATAAGGTTAAAAGCACAATTTCCAGATTATGCAATTAAGGCAATTTATTGTGATAATGTTGGTGAATTTACTTATTAGGCCTTTACTGATTATTATATGGCCACTGGAATAAAAGTTGAGCATCCGATTACTCATGTTCATACTCAAAATGGTCTAGCAGAATCGTTGATTAAACGCCTCCAATTAATAGCTAGACCAATGCTAATGAGGACAAAACTTCCCCTTTCAGTGTGGGGATATGCTATTTTTCATGCAATAGCACTTGAACGCATAAGGCTAACCAGTTATCATAAAGTCTCCTCATTACAGTTGGCTTTTGGTTGGGAGCCATATATTTTCCATCTAAGAATTTTTGGATGTGTAGTATATATTCCAATTGCTATGCGACAACGCACAAAGATGGGTCCCCAAAGAAGGTTGGAAGTCTATTTGTTATGAATCTCCTTCTATTATTAAATATATGGAACCTGTGACAGGAGATTTGTTTACAGTCAGATTTGCTGATTGTCATTTTAATGAATCAGTTTTTTCAACATTAGGAGGAGAAAATAAACAGTTGGAAAAAGAGATAGATTGGAACATATTATCTCTATCTCGTTTAGATACTCGTACAAATCAATGCGAACAAGAAGTTCAAAAGATCATTTATATGCAAAATATTGCAAATCAACTTCCAGATGCATTTACTAGCCTTCCATGGGTTACTAAATCGCATATTCAAGCTGTAAATGCTCCAATTCGAGTTGATGTCCCAGTGGGACAGTATGATAATGCAAATGAGTCTAGGCCATACTTTAAATGTGGTAGACCAATCGGTTCCAAGGAAAAAAATTCTCGAAAAAGGAAAGGAGCAAATGATCGAGTTGATCACAATGTGAAGGCAATTGCTCAAGAGGAGCATAAAGACATAACAATTAATAAGACCTTACATGAGGTTCTAGTACCTGAAAATGATGAAAATGAAGATATCTCAATAAGTTATGTCTCTACGGGAAAAAGTGGATCCAAAATAACGTTGTTGTTGACAACAGTTGAAGCAATGCAACAAGATAAGGATCTTGAGCCAAAATCTGTCGATAAATGTAGACGGATAAATGATTGGCCAAAATGAAAAATTGCAATTCAATCGGAATTGGCTTCACTCAAAAAACATAAAGTTTTTGGACCAATAGTCCGAACGCCTGAAGGTGTCAAGTCAGTGGGATACAAATGGATTTTTGTGCGAGAACAAAATGAGAAAGGTGAAATCGTAAGATATAAAGCACGACTTGTGGCACAAGGGTTTTCGCAAAGGCCTAACATTGATTATATGGTGACATATTCTCCTGTGGTAGATGCAATTACCTTCAGGTATCTAATAAATCTGCCAGTTCATGAAAAGCTTGATATGCGGTTGATGGATGTTGTCACGTCCTACTTATATGGCTCATTGGACAATGAAATTTTTATGAAAATCCCTAAAGGATTTAAAGTTCCTGAAGCACATAAAAGTTCAAGGGATACTTGTTCAATAAAGCTTCAGAAATTCTTATACGGATTGAAGTAATCAGGGATGATGTGGTACAATCACCTTAGTGAGTATTTGCTAAAGGAAGGGTACAAAAATGACCCTATTTGCCCTTGTGTCTTTATTAAGAGATCTAGATCTGAATTTGTCATTATAGCTGTGTATGTTGATGACTTGAATATCATTGGCACATCTAGAGAGCTTCTAAAGGCTGTAAAGTGCTAGAAGAAAGAATTGAAACGAAAGATCTTGGTAAGACGAAATTTTGTCTTGGCCTACAAATTTAGCATGTAACAAATAAAATTTTGTCCATCAATCAACATACACTAAAAAGGTTTTAAAGCGATTTTACATGGGTAATGCACATCCATTGAGTACCCCAATGGTTGTGACATATCTTGACATAAATAAAGATCCATTTCAACCTTAAGAAAATGATTAAGAGCTCGTTGGTGAAGAAATTCAATATCTTAAAGAAATTGGGGCACTGATATATCTTGCCAACAATACCTGACGAGATATTGCTTTTGCAGTAAGTTTATTAGCAAGATTAAGCTCCTCCCCAACAAGAAGACATTGGAATGGTGTTAAGGATATATTTAGATATCTTCGGGGAACTATAGATATGAGATTGTTTTATTCTAATAAATTCAAGTCAGAAATGATTAGCTATGCTGATGCAGGTTATTTGTCTGATCCACATAAAGCCAGATCTCAAACAGGCTATTTGTTTACATATGGAGGTACACTATATCATGGCGTTCAATAAAATAAACAATAGCTGTCACATCTTCAAATCATGCTAAGATAATAGCCATTCATGAAGCTAGTCGGAAATGTATTTGGTTGAGATTAATAACTCAACATATTCAAGAAATGTGTGGTTTTCTTATGAAAAACGATAATCCAACTACACTATATGAAGACAATGTTGCTTGCATTGCTCAACTGAAAGGAGGATACATTAAAAGAGACAGAATAAAACATATTTCACCAAAGTTCTTTTTCACGCATGATCATCAACAAAATGGTGAAATTAATGTTCAACAGATTTGTTCATGTGAAAATTTGGCTAATCTATTCACTAAGGCATTACCAACCTCAATATTTGAGAAGTTGAGACAGAAGATTGGAATGCATTGTCTTCGAGAAATAAAGTGATATTTTTATGAGGGGGAGTAATCCCTTAGCCTAGATTTTGTCCCACTGGGTTTTCCTGGTAAAGTTTTTAATGAGGCAGTAAATAAAACGTATTACAGATATGTGTACTCTTTTTCCTTCACTAAGATTTTTTTCCACAGAGTTTTTTCTTGATAAGGTTTTAACGAGGCATATTATTTATTTTTGGACATCCAAGGGGGAGTGTTCTAAAATATATAGTAAATGTGGATGTCCACTACTTTCACCCATAATGTAAATAACCTCCCACTGATCATCACTATTATGATTGTAACTCTCACACCTCCATAACCCCTTCCCATAATCTTTCCCCATGATCTCAATTGTTAATGACATGTTTAAGACATTCATTTTGTAACCTTCCAATGTAATAATATAAATAGAGGCATGAAATGTGAGATGGAAGACACTTGAACACTTGATGAAATAAGAAAGTTATCTCTTCTTCTTTTATTCTATTACTTATCTTCGTATTTTATATTGTTACTTTGAGCTACATTTCTCAATAGTGATGTGTTTTAGATTAATTTTCTTAATCCAACGTGTGTTTGTGTGTGAACATTATATCCCTAAGACAAAAAATTAATTTTTGAAGCTTACTCATATTATCTGCCAAAAATGCCTTACAATATTGTGCAAACAAAATAGCCTATTTCTATCCATCTTGTAACCGATATAGTGATAAGAATGTGCAGCCTAATAATTTTAAAAATAAATATTGCGACTCAACTATCAAGGTTTCAGAATATATATTTTATGTACGTTTACCCATAAAATGATAAAGTTGAAATTGTTACGTGATTAATAAACAAGCGAACTGATTTGATCCAAAATAATAAATAAATTAAATTAAAATAAGACCTAGCATTAAAATCGAAGGAAATGGCAGGCCTAGCTCCGGGAACGATGCTTCTGAGGGCAAAATTAAGAAGAATATCCAACAAAAAGTAAAGTTGTGTTATTTTGCTTGAGAACAAAGTATAGCATAAATTATAGTCACTATTTATAGCTATACATAGAAAATAAGATCCTAAGATCAAGCCCCTCTTACATGACAATAAAGAGGGTCATTGATGAATGTGCAACGGCAAGCCATGAATGCCAAAATTCTCTGCAACGGCTACCCATTTAATACTAGGGAATATTCTTCATTAAAAGACATATGGTGGCAAATATTTGACCTACTCCCATTGACTATGCTCCCTTCGGAGTCTATCCGATACCATCTGCAGTTGTTTTCCCCGGCCTTAATTCTTACTTGACTTATCTTTCGCCTGTCTTCGATTCCACGTGTCATGCTATCATTGGGTCATTTAATATAAACCAATCTTACCATATAAAAATAGTCCCCCTGCTTTCTGGTGGCACGTCTTTGTGTCATCAAGAAGTTGGTGAAGATTTCTTTCTTGGCGGAAAATTTTCTGAAACCCTCTGAGTAGTTTCTAACGCTTGATAAGATGCACGTCTCTTCGCATTTAATAATCTGAACACGTGTTGTTCCACGATTCAACAATATTTTTACCGGTTCTCGAGGTAATCATGACAATGATTTTAGCCGCCTCTACCTTTACTTATACGCATCATTTTACCTCTTTCATTTCTAACAAATTCTTAAGCTCTTTTATCCTTTTTGCACTTAACCTTCCTTCTACTTTCATCTCTCTCCGATCTTCTTCAAAAGACTCTATTATCTTCTTATTATTATGGTCTCTTTTACCAAATCTTTCAAAAATTCTAGTCTTCTCCTCGGTAGAGTCCAGAAGAAAAGCAAAGATAAAGAGGTTGATGCCGATCCTCCCGGTAAGCACCATCATACCTAAACACTTGAGCACCGTGAACGAATTCCAAGAGAAGTTCCCTTCTGCAAATCCTCAAACTTGGCATGTTAGCAGGTATCCTTCATTTATTCGCCCTTCCAGTATCCCTACTGTGAAGGATGAATGTAACTGTCACGACCTAAACATCATTGCTCCTGACCTGGTGGAGCGGGTTACCTTTACCAAGAAGGGTTTTACGTATGTTTATACGTACCCCTTTAGTTTAGGTCCATTTTCTTTGAGTGGGGGACTTGACCCCGTGATTTTGGAGTTATGCCATCGGTACCAGGTCTACTTGGCACAGGTAGGCCCTTTTATATGGCGAACGATGGCTTGTCTGCGCAAGATATTCACGGAGACGGGGAAAACCCTAACCTTGGCGCATATAATGAAACTTTACTCCCCCAAAATCTTCTATGGGGGAGTAGTAAATTTCAGCAAGTGTGGCCATCATGCTCTGCTTACCAACATGGATGATGACAATGACCGCGGGTATTTGGAGCGATTTGTCGTCATTGCTACTAGAGATATCACCCCGGCCACAACTCTATCCTTTCCTGAATCATGGAGTTGTCCACGTAAGTTTACAATCTACCCTTTTTCTCCACAAAAGGTTGTTCCATGTTATTTCTAACCCTTTTACTTCCGTTATTTCAGCTATTCGGTGGACACCACTAAGGGCTGAAGGCCTATACCAATGGGTTCAGAAGATTCTGGATATTACTACGCTAGATACACATCAAAGGAAGTAGTTGGCCCCCAAATACTGGTGGAAAGCCAAGAACCATGGTAAACTGATTTTTTCTACTTTCTGCCTCTTCATATACTTAAGCAAACTTCGCTAACCATATCTTTTATTTGATTCAAGACTCCTGCAAGATTCTGTTATCTACCTAGAGGTCGAGGTTTTGACCGATCCTACGGAGGCAGCAAGGTTATTGCATGAGGCTCTTACTCGGAGCGGTGCCCTCGAATCTTCCTTCAGATCAGGTGCTTCCTCCCATAGTCCCCAGCCAGAGAACAAGCAACCAAAAAGGCGTCGTTCTTCCTCGGTTGGGAACAAAAATAAGAAAATAAAGAAGGCCACGCCCGAGCCAGCCGCATCCACTATGGTCATCGATGATGAAAGGGAAGCCGGTGATGAAGAGGCTCCCCTTCAACAAAGACAATGATCTTTATCATCTCAACAAAATGCTCAATCTAGAAAGCTTAGAACCCCAACCGAGGGCGAGGTTAGAGTGCTCTAGGGAGAAATAGATTTAGTGGAGAATGTCGATTCTCCTTTTTCGGTCCTAGTTGTTGCTTCCGATCCTATGAGGTTGGATACCTGGACTCTTATGCCTTTGGTTGATGAGCAATCAATAATCAGAACTACCTCTTTTGCAGCTGCTTCTCAACCTGCAATATAATCAGCTTCATCTCCCTCCACTCCAGTTGTGCCTTCATCACCAACAACTATTATATCTCCTCAACCGGCTGCAGGCGCCCGAGAAGTGGATGTCTCCCCTCCCCAGTCCCTTGACCACGGGAATTTGGGGCACAACTACTTACCCCTTTCTCTAGATTCCCGAGGGAGGAGGAACGTCACTATCTCAGTTTCACATGAGTGCCATCTATTATCCAGGCCGGTAGAGCTTGCCAACTATCTGAAGTCATTGGCTTCAGAATAAAATACACTCTCTTTCAAGCGAATGTATACTGAATAATGTTATGCATAATTCGGCAACGGTATCGTACTTGTTATCTTACTATTTGTTTTTATTCATCTGCTATAATCGGGTTTCTAACTTCGATATATGTTTTGCAGGCCAACTTCCTCACTTCGGAAGGCCTTCAGAGACTGATCTTGATAAAGAAGGACTCATGTCTGAGCGGGATCAGCTGTTGTCACACCTCATTTTTCCGCGCCCGCGGGGCGCAGGGGAGTTTTTCCAATTAAAGGACAATCGAAGCGGGATTGGTTTAATTAATTTCAGAGTCGCCACTTGGGAGATTTAGGGTGTCCCAAGTCACCAATTTTAATCCCAAATCGAGGAAAATAATGACTCTATATTACAGTCTGCGTACCAGAAATCCGGATAAGGAATTCTGTTAACCCGGGAGAAGGTGTTAGGCATTCCCGAGTTCCGTGGTTCTAGCACGGTCGCTCAACTGTTATATTCGGCTTGATGATCTGATTTTATACAAGTGTGAACTTATATGCAAAATTTAACTTTTAACCGCTTTTATCATTTACTGTTTTTATCAAGAATTGTAACGTTGTGAAAATGTATCTCGAACTGCGTTACAATCAATGTACCCGTGGTCGTCGACACACTTTGACTCCGTTGAGATTTGGATTTGGGTCACATCAATGTGCACCCGAGTTTAAGGAAATTAAATTATTAAAGGCGCGCCTAAAGCGACTAGCGTATTTATTTTGGGTAGGACCGTGGAATTTTACTAAACGGTCCATCCCGAAGTCTAAATAATTTTTAAAACAAATATCTACTGAGGGCCCCGCAATTTGTATTTTTATTTGGCGAGGCTCATCTCATTCTATTTTTTTTAAAATGAATTTGCAACGTCATGGACACGCATCTCGAACCACGTCACAATCAATGTACCCGTGATTAGAAACACATTTCGATTCCGTTGGGATTTGGATTTGGGTCACATCAATGTGCACCCGAGTTTACGAAGGTAAGATTTATTAAGGCGCGTCCTAAAAAGTCTAGCGTATTGTTATTTTAGGAAGGTTGTGAGATTTGCTAAACAACCCGTCCTGGAAGCTAAATGCTTTACTAATATACATTTAACATGGGCCCCGCATCTGCGTTTTGTTTATTTTTATCGAGGCTCATCTCGTTGTTATTTTTAAAGGATATCCTATAGCAACTACGTTTCTTGTCGTGTTTGTCTCTATCAATTGAAAGCAGTAAATAGCCTTAGTTGATTATAAAACCGGATTTAAAGTGCTTTTACAGAATCATAAAACGTGACTGCACTTATGGACAACTAGCCGCAAATTATGGGCCCAAACCTAGCTCATGCGAGATGGCCAGACTTGGGCCCTGTTTTTCCGATACAGGCCTAACTGATTTTTCGATTTGGGCTCGGCCTTCCTGAGGTTGAGGCCTAGAACTGATTCTTTGTTCTTTATCAATTTATATGTGACAAACTAGCAAAAGGGGAAAGAACTTTAACTCATGTGGGTAGTTTACCTATTTTGGCCTACATTATAGAATGTACTACACCATCAGACTAAGTCTAAAATACAATCTATTACCCTGGGAATGTCTTTCACCTAACAGCATACATACATGACTATCATTCATTAACCTTCATTGATATACTGAGCATGTAGGCTACTTCTATTATACAAACGAAAATGTAACTATTTTATGACATTTAATGTAACAGTTCATGTATACATAAAAAACAATCTGCAGGTCCTCTCTTTTGCATTCATGCTCAAACTCTCAGTTACATTGGTGGTATCAATTGTGTACCTGGTAAGGAATGGAAAGGAAGAAGGAGAGTGATCAGTTGAGTAGTATGCAGTAATCACAGCATCAACAGATACACAGCAACAGCACAGCAACAAACCAACAACCAAGATTGTTTTCCACAGTCCACGAACAACCAACAATGATTCCCAGAATAAATGAAGCCAGCAAATAGTCGAGTGCCAAACCAATAATTCCAGACGAAGAGTAATGAACACCAGAAGTAAAAGAAGTTCAATGCAGCAAATACCAATCAGTTCAGCAACCAACAAACAGCTCAGTCACTGCAGACGACAGAACTTGGCCAAGACAGCTTGACCAATATGAATTCTTGTTCAACTTTCAGATGGTGTTTGGTTACAATCTATTTGGAAACTAACTTATGTTTTTCGGCTTTCTTTTGACTCACTAGACCTCTCTTCAGATTAAACTCTAGCTTTAAGACTGAAAATTTTCACTTTGTTTTTCTCTTTTTCTGAAGACTAAAAGTCCAGCCCTTTTTCAGTTCTCAAATGGCCTATTTATAAGCCAAAGTGACCAAGTGCAGCTAAGCTGCCCCCATGCTGCAACTTGCAGCCTGCCCCTACCCTGTTAAACCCATGCTTGAGCATCTCTTGATGTCAGCCCCTCTTGTTCCCCACGCCTGGTTTATTCTTCAATCAAGGATTATGGGCTTATTTTAGTATTCCTTTTAAACCCATACTCTTGTGTCTTGTCCCCCATTGGCATTAGTTTAATCCTAATTTAGTACCCCATTTGTCAGCTCACTTAAACTAATTACTTCTGTTCTTTTTAACACCCCAGAATACCCCTGTCAACCTTGATTATTACTGCCCCTGCCTATTGCAGCATCAGGGCATTTTTTGAACTGATGAAAGTTCGAACTCAAGACTGCCTGGGCTGAACCTTTTTCAGTCAGTTTTACAGTGCAAACAAACCATTTCAAACAATGCTGGGGCATACAGTCAGTGGCAAAGCTCAATTAGTCATGCGACATTATTAGCTCATTCGATTTATTAGTTATAGAAAGCTAATCGACGATATTTATCGAGTCGACTATACTAATTATAACAGGTAATAATCAATCGCTCACATAAACAATACGTTTAGGGACCTAAAGGGCATCAGACAATTTTTGTTCAATTACTGGGGCCTATATGAGTTAACTTATCTGCCGATTAAACTAATCGACGATCATGTTTATCACAGAACACATTCAAATCATACACAGGAAACAATTGACCAAATAAAAGGTCTTTACAAAGACGGATGAAATTAAGAAAAGTATCAGAAAACACCGAACAAACACAACAGAACATGCTAATATACTTAACTAGCAGTTGAATAAAACAAAAAGGAAAAGAAAACTTACCAAAAATGTCCAGACAAAACTGAACCAAATCTGACTCGACATTGACCCTTTGAGGCCGAACAAACTTTAATCAGGGTGTTCTCACATGAGAACACCTTGATTAAGGTCTATTAGACCTCAAACCCCCGTTAAGGATATCCGGATTCCCCATGTGCATGTGTTCTAAAGTCTGGATTTTCAGATCTGGATTTTTGGGAGTTGTGGGTAGATTCGGACCAAACCAAGCTTGGTTTGGTCACGAGGAAGGTCAGGGGGTGTCTGGTATGAAGATGGGGTGGTTTGGCATAGATCCGGGTTCGACTCAAATCTTCAAATGAAGATTCGAGACGAACGAAAGTGATTCGAGGCTAGGGAGTAACAGATCCATGTTCAGGAGAGTGAGGGGGTCTTAGGGTGTTCGGGAGGTGGCCACCGGCGTTCATGCCGCCGGGTTTTGGTGGAAGGGAAACCAGGGCGGCGTTAGGGTTTGGGGGTTTCAGGGTTCGGGGAAGGAGATGACTGAAAGGGGGGGTTCGGATAGGGGGTGCGGGGTAAAGGGTCAAGTTTATATATGGAAGGGGAAGAGAGATTGGAGCCGTTAGATCAAGTGATCTGAACGGCTTAGATCTATTGGTGGGTAACAGGACGGGGTCGTTTGGTATGGGAACGGGGTCGTTTTGGCTTAGGTGAGGGGTTGGGTTAAACCGGCTAAATAGGTCGGGTCATGAGGGGGCCAGGGACCGTTGGATCAATGAGGTTGGACGGCTCAGAACAACTTGCCTGAAACGACGTCGTTGAGGTGAGTTGGACAGCCTGATCTGGACCGTTCCTTTGAATCAGATCAACGGCTTCAAATGGGGACGCCGATACGACGTCGTTTGAGTCCGTGCTTGGGCAGGCTGGGTTTGGACTGGATCAGTACTTTGGTTTTGGGCCTTGTTTCGGGGCCCAAATCGGATTTTCCTTTTCTCCTTTTTTTCAATTTAAACAAAAATTCCTAAAACAATGTAAAAATTAAAATAAACCTACACACATATTGAGTGACACCCACAACGATAAACACACATAAATGGACAATAAAAAATAAAAATAAAAATAAAAATAAAAAATGGTTAGATCACAGTTTAGAACGAACGATGCACACATACATATATTTTTTGAATTTTCTTTTAATGACAGGCATTTTGTATTTTTGTTTGGTAATGACTAGATGTAAAATGGACAGACCCATAAATGACTAACAACACATGTCACGGAAAACTCGAAAAATTGTACAGTGAAATCATTTGTCACTATTTTTATTTTCTTTTGGAGCGATTGCTCGTAAAGCAAAAATCACGTGCTTACAGCTGCCCCTCTTTGCCTGAAGACACGAAGGGTTTTCGCGCAAAGATAAAGCGAGCGATTTTTGCCCGTCCGAATACTCCGTGTGAAGCATTTTTGAAGAAGATTTGACCGAACCTTTGCTTCAGAGGTTTCCTACATATCCTGGGCTGAACAGGAATCAGGTCAATGTAGTTCGGGAAATCTTTGGTAGCTGGGACTACCGTGTGACTGTAGTGTTTGCTGTTGTTGTGCGCTGTTGTATGCTGCTGTAGGATGCTACGGCTCAACCGATCTCCCTATTACATTGCTCTAAAAGGAAAACAAGAAGCTAAGCTAAACTGAGGATCCTGAAATCTCATCCATCTTCAACTTGTTCTTGTTGCCTTGCTTTCTTGTCGGCTAACGCTTTCCTCCGATGCCTTTATCTTGTGACTTTGGGAGATGATGTTGGTCCTTTGATGACGTTTGAATGCCAGTTTTCATCACTTTGCTTGATCCGCTGGGGATACGGCTTTCTTCTTTAAATCTTCCAATGGTTTCTTCAGTGGTATGTTTCTTCATCAGCATCGTCATACTGGGCATGCTACAACGTTCCCAAACTGCTTCTTTTGAGATGCGTTCCTTTTTCCTTTTGAATTGCGCGCTTGCCTTTGCAATCGTCTTCTTCTGGGGATTTTATTGTTTCCTGCTTGGGGATCTCTGTTGCAACCTTCCTTCTTCAGGTGGGGCTACTGATTCCGAACTCTAGAGCTAAAAGTATTCCCGCATTATACTGGTGGGCGACCTAGAACTTAAATGTATTCCCGCATTATACTGGTGGGCGACCTAGAACTTAAATGTATTCCCGCATTATACTGGTGGGCGACCTAGAACTTAAATGTATTCCCGCATTATACTGGTGGGCGACCTAGAACTTAAATGTATTCCCGCATTACACTGGTGGGCGACCTAAGAACTTAAATGTATTCCCGCATTATACTGGTGGGCGACCTAGAACTTAAATGTATTCCCGCATTATACTGGTGGGCGACCTAGAACTTAAATGTATTCCCGCATTATACTGGTGGGCGACCTAGAACTTAAAATGTATTCCCGCATTATACTGGTGGGCGACCTAGAACTTAAAAGTATTCCCGCATTATACTGGTGGGCGACCTAGAACTTAAAAGTATTCCCGCATTATACTGGTGGGCGACCTAGAACTTAAAAGTATTCCCGCATTATACTGGTGGGCGACCTAGAACTTAAAAGTATTCCCGCATTATACTGGTGGGCGACCTAGAACTTAAAAGTATTCCCGCATTATACTGGTGGGCGACCTAGAACTTAAAAGTATTCCCGCATTATACTGGTGGGCGACCTAGAACTGAAATGTATTCCCGCATTATACTGGTGGGCGACCTAGAAACTTAAAAGTATTCCCGCATTATACTGGTGGGCGACCTAGAACTTAAAAGTATTCCCGCATTATACTGGTGGGCGACCTAGAACTTAAAAGTATTCTCGCATTATACTGGTGGGCGACCTAGAACTTAAAAGTATTCCCGCATTATACTGGTGGGCGACCTAGAACTTAAAAGTATTCCCGCATTATACTGGTGGGCGACCTAGAACTTAAAAGTATTCCCGCATTATACTGGTGGGCGACCTAGAACTTAAAAATATTCCCGCATTATACTGGTGGGCGACCTAGAAACTTAAAAGTATTCCCGCATTATACTGGTGGGTGACCTAGAACTTAAAAGTATTCCCGCATTATACTGGTGGGCGACCTAGAACTTAAAAGTATTCCCGCATTATACTGGTGGGCGACCTAGAACTTAAAAGTATTCCCGCATTATACTGGTGGGCGACCTAGAACTTAAAAGTATTCCCGCATTATACTGGTGGGCGACCTAGAACTTAAAAGTATTCCCGCATTATACTGGTGGGCGACCTAGAACTTAAAAGTATTCCCGCATTATACTGGTGGGCGACCTAGAACTTAAAAGTATTCCCGTATTATACTGGTGGGCGACCTAGAACTTAAAAGTATTCCCGCATTATACTGGTGGGCGACCTAGAAATTAAAAGTATTCCCGCATTATACTGGTGGGTGACCTAGAACTTAAAAGTATTCCCGCATTATACTGGTGGGCGGCCTAGAACTTAAAAGTATTCCCGCATTATACTGGTGGGCAACCTAGAACTTAAAAGTATTCCCGCATTATACTGGTGGGCGACCTAGAACTTAAATGTATTCCCGCATTATACTGGTGGGTGACCTAGAACTTAAAAGTATTCCCGCATTATACTGGTGGGCGACCTAGAACTTAAAAGTATTCCCGCATTATACTGGTGGGCGACCTAGAACTTAAAAGTATTCCCGCATTATACTGGTGGGCGACCTAGAACTTAAAAGTATTCCCGCATTATACTGGTGGGCGACCTAGAACTTAAAAGTATTCCCGCATTATACTGGTGGGCGACCTAGAACTTAAAAGTATTCCCGCATTATACTGGTGGGCGACCTAGAACTTAAAAGTATTCCCGCATTATACTGGTGGGCGACCTAGAACTTAAAAGTATTCCCGCATTATACTGGTGGGCGACCTAGAAATTAAAAGTATTCCCGCATTATACTGGTGGGTGACCTAGAACTTAAAAGTATTCCCGCATTATACTGGTGGGCGACCTAGAACTTAAAAGTATTCCCGCATTATACTGGTGGGCGACCTAGAACTTAAAAGTATTCCCGCATTATACTGGTGGGCGACCTAGAACTTAAAAGTATTCCCGCATTATACTGGTGGGCGACCTAGAAATTAAAAGTATTCCCGCATTATACTGGTGGGCGACCTAGAACTTAAAAGTATTCCCGCATTATACTGGTGGGCGACCTAGAACTTAAAAGTATTCCCGCATTATACTGGTGGGCGACCTAGAACTTAAAAGTATTCCCGCATTATACTGGTGGGCAACCTAGAACTTAAAAGTATTCCCGCATTATACTGGTGGGCGACCTAGAACTTAAAAGTATTCCCGCATTATACTGGTGGGCGACCTAGAACTTAAATATTGAAATTGTTTCCCCGTTCTTCCGAGAAAATTTTCGACAATCGGCAGAAAATTTTCTGCCCCGGTTTTTGGTGACTTCCATGGCGTTGCATCTTGCTGCCCTCATCAATCCTCTGTTCCCCTGTAACAGACAAAAGGATTTGGTCAGTTTTAATCGTGGTGGTAGAGGGTGCCTTTCTGGCGAGCAATTTTTCTCTCTTCCTCTTTTCTTGCTCTTTGTCCCCATAATTGGTTGGCGGGCAAAGTTGCCTGTTGGGGGTCTCTAGCCTGCTGGGGATTGGTTTTCAATTTATCCCCTTTTCTGCTTTCTTTTTAAACACATGATGTGGGAGTCTGCTTCTAACTCCCGAAACCACTCCCTTTTGGAGCCTACTTCTTCCAAAATTTCCGGGCACAATCACTGCATTGCCCGGGACCGGCCTTTAAGACTGTTTGTATTATCCTGCATTTGATGAATTCCCCTTCGGTTTCTGGTAGTAAGCTTTGAAAAATCCTTTCAAGACACATTTTAGGAAAAGAGATAAAAGCTAAAAAAAAAAAGAGAAAATCTTTTTGAACGAAAATTTTGGTGGGAGAAGAAACTCAAAAGAACTTATCTGGAGGATGCGACTGGTCCCCGTGATCATGACGTGCACCATAGATTCCCGACCCAGTCTATTTGTATCAATCGATTTGCCGGATGGTCTGACTTGCTGGGGATGATAAATGACTGTCCATGCTTTTGCAAATGTGGTAGCTTTTGTTGATTCGTCTTGTCGCCTCATAGTGCCCTTCGAGGGGTTTTCACTAATGAGACTCTCTCTTTTCTCTCATCCCCCGGCGCCTTATGGTGCCTGCGAAGGTTTTCACCAATAAGACTCTCTCATTTCATATCCCTCATCTTACATCGCCTCTCGGTGCCTGCGAAGGTTTTCACCGATGAGACTCTCTCATTTTATTTCTTTCGAGAAATCGGGGTGTTGTAGATGCGACCCTCTCTTCCGGGGATTCTTTTGACTATCAACCCATTCCCAGTCTTACGATCCTCTTCTTTGCTGGGGATCAGTGTATTATTCTCGGCCTTGTTCGCCGGATTTGGCATCTCTCGAACATTGATCGGGAGGTCTTTTGGATGTTGATGTTGGTTTTGGTGTAGGATTTGAAGAAAGGCTATAAAAATGAAAACAATTTGAAGGGTGATGTGCTACAACTTTTGGAATCAAACCTTTGTTGGAACTTAAAACATAACCTCTGCCCCAGTTTTCTTGCTTGGGGAATTTATTTTTTTACGCTTATGTTGAGCTATGTGCGTTACACACATTGTGCTATATTGTGCACACTATGTACATTATGCATCCTATATTCACTATGATGCATACTATGACCGAGCCGTGAGGCGCCTACGTATCCTCTTTGAGGAATCAGGTCAAACGTAGTTCCCACGGTTTTATATTCCTTGATTTTTCTTTTCTTTCTTTTCATTTTCTTTTCCTTTTCTTTTTCTTTTTCTTTTCTTTTCCTTTCTTTTCTTTTCTTTTTTTTTCGTATCTTTCCCATTAGTGATTCCAAAAGAGGGGTATTGAAAGAATTTGCTTAAGGCTCAAAGGGGGAAGCGAGGGTTAAAAGTGTTTGGATAGAAGAAAGAATTGCCTCCGTCATCTCATTATTCAACAAATGCCAAATACAAAGAAATAAACCAAAATTGCCATAATTCAAAGAAATTACGCATAATATCTCTTGACTGCATCTGAATTGATAGCCATGTCGACACATCTACCTTCGACATCTGTCAAACACAAAGCACCATTGGCCAAGACTCTGGTCACGATATAAGGCCCTTGCCAATTTGGGGCGAATTTGCCTTTTGCCTCGACCTGATGTGGGAGGATCTTCTTCAATACCTGCTGCCCTACTTCAAACTTCCTGGGGCGCACCTTTTTATTATACGCTCTTGCCATTCTCTTCTGGTACAGCTGACCATGGCACACTGCTGCCAATCTTTTCTCATCTATCAGGCTCAACTGTTCCAAGCGAGCTTTGATCCATTCATCATCATCAATTCCGGCTTCAGCGACAATTCGGAGGGACGGAATTTCGACCTCCGCTGGTATCACGGCCTCAGTTCCATACACCAACAAATAAGGAGTTGTGCCTATGGAAGTCCGGACGGTAGTGCGGTAACCCAACAAGGCAAAGGGTAACTTCTCGTGCCATTGTCTGGACCCTTCCACCATTTTTCGCAGTATCTTCTTGATATTCTTATTGGCTGCTTCGACTGCTCCATTCGCCTTAGGACGATATGGGGTGGAATTGCGGTGTGTAATCTTGAATTGTTGGCATACCTCTCTTATCAAGCTGCTATTAAGATTCGCACCGTTGTCCGTGATGATCACTTTTGGGATCCCAAATCTGCAGATGATATGGGAGTGAACAAAGTCCACCACTGCCTTCTTGGTTACCGATTTGAAGGTTTTAGCCTCAACCCATTTGGTGAAGTAATCAATGGTCACCAGGATGAACCTATGACCGTTGGATGCTGCCGGCTCGATGGGCCCAATGACATCCATGCCCCATGCCACAAACGGCCAAGGTGCTGACATCGTATGTAACTCTGTTGGCGGAGAATGAATCAAATCTCCATGTATCTGGCACTGATGGCATTTCCTCACAAAAGTGATACAGTCGTGTTCCATGGTGAGCCAATAACACCCTGTTCGAAGGATCTTTCTTGCCAATATATATCCGCTCATGTGTGGCCCACAAACTCCAGCATGTACCTCTGCCATAACTGTCGTTGCTTGACTGGCATCTATGCATCTCAACAATCCCAAATCCGGGGTTCTTTTGTACAATACTCCTCCACTGAGGAAGAAACCATTCGACAAACGCCGAAGGGCTCTTTTTTGGTCTCCAGAGGCATGTTCTGGATATATCCCCATCCTGAGGTATTCCTTGATATCATGAAACCAGGGTTCGCCATCTGCTTCTTCTTCTATGGCATTGCAGTAGGCGTGCTGATCACGGACCTGGATGTGTAGAGGATCAACATACATTTTGTCAGGGTGGTGCAACATTGATGCTAATGTGGCTAAGGCATCCGCAACCTCATTGTGAACTCTCGGGATGTGTTTGAACTTCACCGATCGAAATTGCTTGCTCAGATCATGCAAGCATTGTCGGTATGGTATGAGCTTTAGATCTCGTGTTTCCCATTCACCCTGAATTTGATGTACCAAGAGGTCCGAGTCTCCCAAGACCAAGACGTCTTGGACATCCATGTCAGCAGCCAAGCGCAGACCCAGAATGCAAGCCTCATACTCGGCCATATTGTTGGTGCAATAGAAGCGTAGTTGAGCCGTAACAGGATAATGCCGTCCTGTTTCAGAAATGAGTACTGCTCCTATTCCAACCCCTTTCGTGTTTGCAGCTCCATCGAAGAAAAGCTTCCAACCCGGTTCCTCAGGCAATTCCAACTCATTTGTATGCATTACCTCTTCGTCAGGAAAATACGTTTTTAAGGGCTCGTATTTTTCATCAATGGGATTCTCTGCCAAATGGTCTGCCAGCGCCTGGGCTTTCATGGCCGTCCTCATCACATAGATGATATCAAACTCTGTGAGCAGAATTTGCCATTTTGCCAACCTTCCCGTGGGCATAGGTTTCTGAAAGATATACTTCAATGGGTCCAAGCGGGATATGAGATAAGTAGTATATGAAGACAGGTAGTGCTTCAACTTCTGAGCTACCCAAGTTAGGGCGCAGCATGTTTTCTCGAGTTGAGTGTACTTGACCTCATGCACTGTGAATTTCTTGCTAAGATAGTAGATGGCTTGTCCTTCCTCCCTGTGTCGTCATGTTGCCCCAGTACACAACCAAATGAATTTTCCAAGACCGTCAGGTAAAGGATTAGGGGTTTCCCGGTCTTAGGTGGGACCAATACGGGTGGATTAGACAGATACCCTTTGATTTGGTCAAAAGCCTCCTGACATTCTGCCGTCCAACTTACCGCAGCATCCTTTTTCAACAGCCGAAATATGGGCTCGCAGGTTGCTGTGAGTTGAGCGATGAACCTGCTGATGTAATTGAGTCTACCCAGCAAACTCATTACCTCTGTTTTGTTCCTTGGCGGTGGCAAATCTCGGATGGATTCAATTTTGGACGGGTCTAACTCAATCCCCCGTCGACTGACGATGAATCCTAGCAACTTTCCTGATGGAACCCCGAATGCGCATTTGGCCGGGTTAAGCTTGATATCATACCTCCGGAGTCTTTGGAAAAATCTCCTTAGGTCTGCTACATGGTCCTCCTGACGCCAAGATTTGATGATCACATCATCGACGTACACCTCAATTTCCTTGTGTATCATGTCATGAAACACAGCAGTCATTGCTCGCATGTACGTTGCCCCAGCGTTCTTTAACCCGAACGGCATTACCCGATAGCAGTAGGTTCCCCATGGCGTAATAAACGTTGTCTTCTCAGCATCCTCTTCGTCCATTAGGATCTGATGATAACCCGCATAGCAATCCACAAAGGATCCGATCTCGCGCCCAGCGCAATTATCGATCAGGATATGAATGTTGGGTAACGGAAAATTGTCCTTGGGACTTGCTTTGTTGAGGTTGCGGTAGTCGACACATACCCTGATTTTTCCATCCTTCTTTGGGACTGGTACCACATTGGCCAACCACTCGGGATATCGAGTGACCCGAATGACCTTCGATTGCAACTGCTTAATCACTTCTTCTTTGATCTTTACACTCATTTCTGTTTTAAATTTCCTTAGTTTTTGCTTGACCGGAGGGTATGCCGGGTCAGTGGGTAGTTTGTGAACCACTAAATTGGTGCTTAATCCAGGCATATCATCATATGACCATGCAAAAACATCTTTGAATTCCCTGAGAGTTTTGATCAATTCTGCTCTGACATTTGGCTCAATGTGGATACTAATTTTGGTCTCTTGGACGTTATCAGCGTCTCCTAAATTCACAGCCTCGGTGTCATTTAGGTTAGGCTTGGGTTTCTCTTCAAATTGGCACAGTTCTCTGTTTATTTCTTCGAAGGCTTCACCTTCGTCACATTCAGATTCATCGTCACAAACGACCTTTTGCATCATTGAGTCGGTTTCAGATTGATTTATTAGACTAGGTCGAAGATCCGCTGTGCATGCCATGTCATTAGAACCAGTAAAAAGAGAATTGTTCAGAAAGAAAAAGAACAAGACAAAAATTAAAATGAGACAAAAGAAAAGAACTTTATTAAATTTGCGGGATAAAAAGGGTTCACACTTTTACAAAACGAAAGTAAAAATTGGATTACACCCTTGAATAATCCAATCAAACAAACAAACAAACAAAACATTAATCAAAGCCTACTACCAAGACTCCCCTCGGATAGGAAGAGGAGTAACCGTCCAATTGTTGGTCTTGGCCTCAGGCCCCACAAATTGTATCTCTGCTCTGCTGGAACCTTCTCCAGCTTCCACCACACTGACATCCGCGAACAGCCTCTCAAAACTCTGATTCAGGTCTTCATTTATAAGGATCAAAGGTCCTCGGATCTTTGGGATCGCTGACCCCTTGGCACTTCCTTTAACAAAAGACCTTGAGAGCCGTGGCACTGG
This sequence comes from Nicotiana tabacum, assembly GCF_000715075.1. NCBI lineage: Eukaryota > Viridiplantae > Streptophyta > Magnoliopsida > Solanales > Solanaceae > Nicotiana > Nicotiana tabacum. Next base: position 82,384,371 of record NC_134095.1, read on the forward strand.
TTTAGGCAGAAACCAGACCGTCTTTTTCATTTTTCGCGCTTGCTTCCTGTCTGCTGCGGTTGGTTTGAACCCCAACCCGAAAGTTTCCAGATTCTTAGGAAGGGAAACAGGTTGGACTATCCCTTGAAGTTCAACTCCCAAACCTTTTCCCGGCACAAACCCATTACCCAGCATTTCTGATACCATCATGACTGTTGCGGCAGCTACCCTAGGGTGCGGGATGATTTCTCCTTCAGAAATTTTGTTGGACGACCCTGTATCGAGAATCTGGTAGACCCAAGGACCTTTGTCATCAGCGGTCTCTATGAAAGGTACAATGATTCCGCCCATGGTGCATGTTGTATCCTCGCCGTGTAACACGACCTCTTGTCTTTCCCACTCGAACTTCACTGTCTGATGTAGGGTGGAAGGCACCGCTTTGGCTGCATGAATCCAGGGTCGTCCCAACAACAGATTGTAAGAAACTGTGGCATCTAATACCTGGAATTCCATGGTAAACAGGACTGGACCGATGGTCAGTTCAAGCACAACATCACCCACAGTGGCTGTTCCGTTTCCGTCAAACCCCCGGACACAGATGCTATTCTCCCGGATTCTTCCACGGCCGATCTTTAACTGGTCCAGGGTGGATAATGGACAAATATTGGCGCTTGAGCCGTTATCCACCAATACTCGAGTTACCACCGAGTCTTCACATTTGACAGCTTGGTATAGAGCTTTGTTATGCTCTGTACCTTCCACCGGCAGGTCATCATCTGAGAATGTTACCCTGTTCACTTCGAAGATCTTGCTGGCAATGGTTTCCAGGTGGTTTACAGAAATCTCACTGGGTACATGAGCCTCGTTCAATATCTTTAACAGGGCCCGACGATGTTCCTCGGAATGGAGGAGTAATGACAATAGTGAGATCTGGGCAGGTGTTTTTCTCAGCTGCTCAACCACAGAATAGTCTTGTACTTTCATCTTCCTCAGGAATTCTTCAGCCTCTTCTTCTGACACTGGCTTCTTGGTTGCCACTGGGTTGGTTTTTCTTAACCCCACCGGAGCAAAACATCGACCTGATCGAGTCAACCCTTGCGCTTCACAACTGACTTCTTCCACCTGTTTTCCTTGGTACATCACCACTGCCTTTTCATATTTCCAGGGGACAGCCCTGCTGTCAATCATCGGCAGTTGGACCACCGGCTTTATGGTCACCCGTTCTCTACATACCCCTTTCAACATGACTGCCGGTGTGGGCAGGATCCCTGGTATTACCAACTTGCTTGGCTCGGGTTTGCTTGCTATGACGGACGGGCTCTTCCCCAATATTACTACCGGCTTGACGCCTTCTCCCTGCGACTGTACACTTGTTCCTCCACTGGTTAAGACTTCCTTCGGGGCGGCTTGGATCATCATCACTGTTTGTGAGGGTTTTCTTAATTCTCCTCCCTCACACACCAACTCAATCATGTGAGTTTCGTGGTGCGCTGGCAGTGGGTTTTGGTTGATGTTAGGAGCCTCCGGTGTCTGGACCTCGATCTTATTGGTGTCAATAAGATCATGTATGGCATGCCTTAACTTCCAGCACTTCTCGGTATCGTGCCCGAGCATCCCTGAACAGTATTCACAACTGATTGAACGATCCAAATTCTGAGGCGGGGGATTTGGTTCCCGTGTATGGACAGGACTAACCAAACCCAATTGCCGCAGCTTGTGGAACACAACAATATAGGTTTCTCCCAGTTCAGTGAAGGTTCTTTGCTTCCGCAACCTGTCGTTCCTAGCATCTGGATTTCCCCGGAAACCTGCCCCTGAAGGATTTCTATATGCCCTTGGTGGAGGGTAGGTGTTTTGTGGTGGTGCATATATGTTCTGGGGAGCCGGTGCGCGCCATTGTGGGCGAACCGGAGGTTGAGTGTATACCTGGGCTTGGTGTACGGAACAATGTGGTTCTCGAGGTGGATAGAAATTTTGTGGTGGGTTGTATGGGTAGTTTGACCTGTGAGGCCTGGGTTGGTTGTAGTGCGGCCTGCCAGCCCTGGACCAACTGCCTGCCTCGATCGTGGCAACCTCTTCTTTCTTTCTTCTTAGCGCACCTCCCGTGCCGTTTTGAATAGCCTGGGTTGTGGCCTTAAGTGCCGAATAGTTTAAGATCTTGTCCGACCTCAAACCTTCTTCTATCATGACCCCTATTTTGACCACCTCGTTGAAAGATTTTCCAACCGTTGTCACCAAGTGACCAAAGTAGGTTGGATCCAATGTCTGCAAAAAATAGTCTACCATCTCTCCCTCTCTCATGGGAGGATCGACCCTAGCTGCTTGTTCTCTCCAGCGGAACCCGAACTCGCGAAAACTTTCCCCGGGTTTCTTCCCAGTTCTCAATAACGTGAGACGGTCAGGGACTATCTCCAGGTTGTACTGGAAATGACCTGCAAAAGCCTGCGCCAGATCATCCCACGTGTACCACCTGCTGAAATCTTGCCTGGTATACCATTCCAGTGCAGATCCACTCAGACTTTGGCCGAAATAAGCTATCAAAAGCTCATCCTTGCCTCCTGCCCCTCTCATTTTGCTACAGAATCCCCGCAAATGTGCCATGGGATCACCGTGCCCTTCATATAAATCGAACTTGGGCATCTTGAACCCAGCCGGGAGTTGGACATCTGGGAAAGGGCACAGATCTTTGTATGCCACGCTGACTTGATTGCCCAGCCCGTGCAAGTTCCTGAAGGATTGCTCCAGGCTTTTGAACTTTCTTAACACTTCATCCTGTTCAGGGGCCTTAACCGGCTTCTCAACCTCTGCCGGTACTTCCAAATGGGGATTGTAAGCCTGTGGTTCCGGTGCGTGGAATGTAGGCTCGGGGGGATAGTATTGTGTATCGTGAGCCTGAAACAATGGCTCACTGGTCGTTCGCTGCAAAGGGGCTGATGTAGGTCCCACAAAAATGGGAATGTTGGGTGTTGGGAGAGGTTGATGGGGTGGTGGAGCTTGGGAATCGTGAGGGCTTCTTTCTTGATGATAGAGGGGATTTGGGCGGCTTGTGGAAGGGCCAGAGTGAGGGTACTCCGGCATGTGTCCCAGTGTCTCAGGGCTCTTTTGTGTTTTGGCCAGGGCTAGCTGCATTGCATGCATCTCTAGTCCCATCCTTTCAATCTTTTCCATTGCCTCTTTTAGCAACTGGCTCATCGGCCTTTCTTCCTCATTACTATTTTCTAAAGTAGTCATGCTTGTTGCTACCGGTCCTTTGGATCTGGTTTGGTATGAATGTGTTGCCAGAATTCTTTAACAACTAACTGTCTGGTATCAGACAACAACAAACTTTGTTAGTGTTAGAACTTAACAGATTTGATCATAACACATAGAGGATGCAATGCACCTAGGCAGTTAACCGTTTCTACATGCTTTGCTTCAAACCACATGCGTCATCCCGGTTTGTTCATTCGTCTCTTTTTAAAGTATTTTGCGAAACCCCGCGTTTTATTTTATTTACATTTTTTCTCTTTATTTATTAAAAGCGGTCGAATCTTATGGGGATTGCCTACGTATCACGTCCCCGCGTGAATCAGACCAGGCGTAGTTCTGCCTTAAAGCACACAATTCTTGTGAAATCATTAAATTCATTCTCAAAATTTTGCTATTACAAATTACATCAAGCAAGGAATAGCAATAGTACAGACTCCACAGTTCTTAACCCGTTTTGACTAAAAGAATGGAAAATAACATATGGAAAAACGACAAAGCCAAATAAACAGGACTCAACCAAAGATTAATTTTCCAACTTAGGGACCTGCGAGGCATCATTCGGCCTTTCCGCGGCCCTTGGTGTGAGGTCCCTCTGCAGGTTTTTCAACTCATTCATGATTCGGTGGACGCAACCCATGATGGAAACAAGGAGGGTCTTTCGAGGCTTTTGCTCGCATGCCAGGCATCTCATGTAGATGTAATGCCCAATCTCGTCGATCTTTCCCCGGATGTTGTCCCTTTCTGTGAACAAATGCCTTATCTGTTGGTTCTTCAATCCCAGTGTTTGCGCATTGTTGGCAAGCTGATCCTGGAACATCTCCATTTGCCTTTCCATTCTGGTCATTGCATCGTAACATTACCTTCTGTCGGCTTGGGCATCTCGTGTTTGCTTGAGGATCCTTTCTCGAAGAGAGGCATTCGTTTCCCTTAATGTCCCGACGCTCAGTTCATACTCCCTTATGACTCGTTGCAGGTGCTGCCTCCGAGCCATCGCACCTTTTGCCCACTTGGTTCGCAATTTTGCCGTGCTGGCCCTGGCTTTTTCCAAATCTTCCTGGCATTCCGCAACCTGATCCTTTAACCCTGCTATCAATCTTTTATCTGCCTGGCTTCTTAGCTGGCTATTAGCCTCTTTTTTCATTCTCCGGATCTGAGCTTTGAGGATCTCGCCTTCTCTGATTAACTGGTTCTTTTCTCCCTTGTGGGCAGCAGACTGTAATTGGCACTCAAACTTCATATCCTGAACTTGTTGCTTCAGTTTGCCTGCTTTGACAAGATATTCCCGCTCTTTGGCCAACCAGCCCCACTGTTCTTGTGAAGATTTGGCAAATTCTTGCAGGTGAGGTCTTTTGGTTGGTCTTCCAGATGATGTCTCCCCTTTGTACCAGGCCTGATACCCGGGCGAAACTTCCCCTTTTGCCCGATTCATTACACAAGTATTTGCTTCTAAGTATTGACATTGGCTCCAAATTTGACGAACCCTTGCTTCAGGAAACTGGCCGTCAGGACTGATCTCGATTACCTGGATGCTCAGATCCTCGTCTTTCGGCACTATCTGATACCTCCCAAGTTGCCTTAAAACCCGATGCGGCGCGTATGGTTGAATACTCTTAAGTCCCATTAAGAGAAAATGGGGCCTGGCTGCTGGCATGTATATGACTTCGTCGATCGGTAACCACCCTAGCGCCCACTGTATTTGACTGGCGTTGAGGGTATGGAAATATGAGGTCCATGCTGTGACTCCTTCTGGTAGGTAGGTTTCATCAACTCTGGTATAGAACTCCTCTATGCAGGTCTTTCCAGCGGATCCATGGCTCAGAAACTGGGCTCGGTGACATAGGTGTTCGGTCATCCACATTTGCAACAACAAATTGCAACCCTCGAAAAAGCTTCCTCCGGCTTTGCAAGAAGTGAGTGCCCGGAATATATCAGATACTATCATGGGCGCCAACGTACTATCACTCTGTGTGAGCAACGTACTGACGACCCCTGCTATCTTTATGTCAATATTCCCATCTTTTCTTGGGAATACTAGTAGTCCAAAGAAAGTTATCATGAAAGCAATCTGTCTATGTTCTTCCCACTTTTGGCGATTACCTTTGCTGCACAACTGGTTTTCTGGCTTGTCGAATCCTCCTATGTGACCATATCTTTGATATATGAAACTCATGCTGCAAAAACCTTTTGCCAAGTCAGGGTTATGAATTGTTCTGACTATCTTTAAGGAATCCAGGAATCGGTGTATTGCTACAGCTCTTGGAGCAATCAGATATTTGTGCCTCAAAGGAGTCTCAGCGCTGCCGATATACCCTGCTATTTCTTCTAAAGTTGGGGTAAGTTCAAAATCTGAGAAACGGAAGACATTGTGCGCAGGATCCCAGTGGGGGACTAGTGCCCTTATGATATCTCCTCGTGGCCTGATATCCAACAAACTCGTGAGGCCTTTTAGATACTTCTTGATTTCGTCATGCCCTTCTTTGCCCAAATCATTCCACCAGAGCCGCAATTGGAGGGGAATTTTATTCATGATTGAAAAGGGTTCATTCGGAATCGTGCTCATTCTGCACATTTATTAATAAGATTTTAACAAACGACACTTATCCTGATAAAAACAAAAATATATGCGATTTTTTGTGAATTTTGAATTTTCGTATATATATATATAAAAACTTTCTAAAGAAGTCAATAACGGAAAATATTTTGGATTTTTGTTTCGAAAACTGGGAGCCTGAAAGGACTTTTCTAGACCTTTAGCAAGACAAATACTTTTGCCACAAATAAAGATATATATACATTTTGAAGTAAAGCAAAACTTTTGAATTTTTCATATATATATATATATATACATATATTTGCAACAAATAATAAAAGTAAAGACAACACAAGACTCTTTTTTATTATTATTTTCATAAAAAAACCATTTTAAAAATAAGATCTCTTTTTTTTTAAATTTTTATGACAAGACAAACTCTATATTTCTATTGATATTTTATTTTTTTGAAAAACAGAACAACGATTTTTTTTTTTGGCAGAGTTTTTGACAGTATTTGTTTTTTCTTTTTTTTCAACAATAAACAATCAATTCCTAACCGTTATTTCCCTTTTTTTTCACAATATTCCAAATATTCAAACACCGGTCAGCATGCGGGCATGGGACAAATAAGTGCACGGAAAACAATAGGATTCACCAGAATGATCTTTTCATATCAGGTTGCTAGTCCTAGACGGACCCAACCCCTGTGTTGAGTCCCCTAAGTCATATGCAACATGATGCAAATAAGCGTTCCTACTAGGGATCCGACATGAAGTCACGTTATTCTATGTTCAAAACCTGGGTCGGTGTTCTAGACAGTGTACCCGAGCGGACAACTCGAGTTGAGGAAGGAGCTCCTTTCCGGGAACCAAAAGGCCAGCCGGCTTAGAAACTTTCCGAGCCTCTTTTATTTAGGGTATGACACTAACAGAATAGGGAGTCTCAACCAGTGAGCACATCCCCGGAGGTAAGAAGAGAAAGGTTTCGGCACAGTTTATATACAGTTCAAATAATATCAAAGCGGTACAAGCAGCATTTAGCACATTAGGCTCAGAACATGTAATAATCAGATAATAAATAAAGCCAAATAATAACAATTATTCTAAGCTCGAATTCTTAACCCTGAACCAGTGGTTCTGGGTATACGATCCCCAGCAGAGTCGCCAGAGCTGTCACACCTCCCTTTTCCGCGCCCGCGGGGCGCAGGGGAGTTTTTCCAATTAAAGGACAATCGAAGCGGGATTGGTTTAATTATTTCAGAGTCGCCACTTGGGAGATTTAGGGTGTCCCAAGTCACCGATTTTAATCCCGAATCGAGGAAAATAATGACTCTATATTACAGTCTGCGTACCAGAAATTCGGATAAGGAATTCTGTTAACCCGGGAGAAGGTGTTAGGCATTCCCGAGTTCCGTGGTTCTAGCACGGTCGCTCAACTGTTATATTCGGCTTGATGATCTGATTTTATACAAGTGTGAACTTATATGCAAAATTTAACTTTTAACCGCTTTTATCATTTACTGTTTTTATCAAGAATTGCAACGTTGTGAAAATGTATCTCGAACTGCGTTACAATCAATGTACCCGTGGTCGTCGACACACTTTGACTCCGTTGAGATTTGGATTTGGGTCACATCAATGTGCACCCGAGTTTAAGGAAATTAAATTATTAAAGGCGCGCCTAAAGCGACTAGCGTATTTATTTTGGGTAGGACCGTGGAATTTTACTAAACGGTCCATCCCGAAGTCTAAATAATTTTTAAAACAAATATCTACTGAGGGCCCCGCAATTTGTATTTTTATTTGGCGAGGCTCATCTCATTCTATTTTTTTTTAAAATGAATTTGCAACGTCATGGACACGCATCTCGAACCACGTCACAATCAATGTACCCGTGATTAGAAACACATTTCGATTCCGTTGGGATTTGGATTTGGGTCACATCAATGTGCACCCGAGTTTACGAAGGTAAGATTTATTAAGGCGCGTCCTAAAAAGTCTAGCGTATTGTTATTTTAGGAAGGTTGTGAGATTTGCTAAACAACCCGTCCTGGAAGCTAAATGCTTTACTAATATACATTTAACATGGGCCCCGCATCTGCGTTTTGTTTATTTTTATCGAGGCTCATCTCGTTGTTATTTTTAAAGGATATCCTATAGCAACTACGTTTCTTGTCGTGTTTGTCTCTATCAATTGAAAGCAGTAAATAGCCTTAGTTGATTATAAAACCGGATTTAAAGTGCTTTTACAGAATCATAAAACGTGACTGCACTTATGGACAACTAGCCGCAAATTATGGGCCCAAACCTAGCTCATGCGAGATGGCCAGACTTGGGCCCTGTTTTTCCGATACAGGCCTAACTGATTTTTCGATTTGGGCTCGGCCTTCCTGAGGTTTAGGCCTAGAACTGATTCTTTGTTCTTTATCAATTTATATGTGACAAACTAGCAAAAGGGGAAAGAACTTTAACTCATGTGGGTAGTTTACCTATTTTGGCCTACATTATAGAATGTACTACACCATCAGACTAAGTCTAAAATACAATCTATTACCCTGGGAATGTCTTTCACCTAACAGCATACATACATGACTATCATTCATTAACCTTCATTGATATACTGAGCATGTAGGCTACTTCTATTATACAAACGAAAATGTAACTATTTTATGACATTTAATGTAACAGTTCATGTATACATAAAAAAACAATCTGCAGGTCCTCTCTTTTGCATTCATGCTCAAACTCTCAGTTACATTGGTGGTATCAATTGTGTACCTGGTAAGGAATGGAAAGGAAGAAGGAGAGTGATCAGTTGAGTAGTATGCAGTAATCACAGCATCAACAGATACACAGCAACAGCACAGCAACAAACCAACAACCAAGATTGTTTTCCACAGTCCACGAACAACCAACAATGATTCCCAGAATAAATGAAGCCAGCAAATAGTCGAGTGCCAAACCAATAATTCCAGACGAAGAGTAATGAACACCAGAAGTAAAAGAAGTTCAATGCAGCAAATACCAATCAGTTCAGCAACCAACAAACAGCTCAGTCACTGCAGACGATAGAACTTGGCCAAGACAGCTTGACCAATATGAATTCTTGTTCAACTTTCAGATGGTGTTTGGTTACAATCTATTTGGAAACTAACTTATGTTTTTCGGCTTTCTTTTGACTCACTAGACCTCTCTTCAGATTAAACTCTAGCTTTAAGACTGAAAATTTTCACTTTGTTTTTCTCTTTTTCTGAAGACTAAAAGTCCAGCCCTTTTTCAGTTCTCAAATGGCCTATTTATAAGCCAAAGTGACCAAGTGCAGCTAAGCTGCCCCCATGCTGCAACTTGCAGCCTGCCCCTACCCTGTTAAACCCATGCTTGAGCATCTCTTGATGCCAGCCCCTCTTGTTCCCCACGCCTGGTTTATTCTTTAATCAAGGATTATGGGCTTATTTTAGTGTTCCTTTTAAACCCATACTCTTGTGTCTTGTCCCCCATTGGCATTAGTTTAATCCTAATTTAGTACCCCATTTGTCAGCTCACTTAAACTAATTACTTCTGTTCTTTTTAACACCCCAGAATACCCCTGTCAACCTTGATTATTACTGCCCCTGCCTATTGCAGCATCAGGGCATTTTTTGAACTGATGAAAGTTCGAACTCAAGACTGCCTGGGCTGAACCTTTTTCAGTCAGTTTTACAGTGCAAACAAACCATTTCAAACAATGCTGGGGCATACAGTCAGTGGCAAAGCTCAATTAGTCATGCGACATTATTAGCTCATTCGATTTATTAGTTATAGAAAGCTAATCGACGATATTTATCGAGTCGACTATACTAATTATAACAGGTAATAATCAATCGCTCACATAAACAATACGTTTAGGGACCTAAAGGGCATCAGACAATTTTGGTTCAATTACTGGGGCCTATATGAGTTAACTTATCTGCCGATTAAACTAATCGACGATCATGTTTATCACAGAACGCATTCAAATCATACACAGGAAACAATTGACCAAATAAAAGGTCTTTACAAAGACGCAAGAAATTAAGAAAAGTATCAGAAAACACCGAACAAACACAACAGAACATGCTAACATACTTAACTAGCAGTTGAATAAAACAAAAAGGAAAATAAAGCTTACCAAAAATGTCCAGACAAAACTGAACCAAATCTGACTCGACATTGACCCTTTGAGGCCGAACAAACTTTAATCAGGGTGTTCTCACATGAGAACACCTTGATTAAGGTCTATTAGACCTCAAACCCCTGTTAAGGCTAGCCGGATTCCCCATGTGCATGTGTTCTAAAGTCTGGATTTTCAGATCTGGATTTTTGGGAGTTGTGGGTAGATTCGGACCAAACCAAGCTTGGTTTGGTCACGAGGAAGGTCAGGGGGTGTCTGGTATGAAGATGGGGTGGTTTGGCATAGATCCGGGTTCGACTCAAATCTTCAAATGAAGATTCGAGACGAACGAAAGTGATTCGAGGCTAGGGAGTAACAGATCCATGTTCAGGAGAGTGAGGGGGTCTTAGGGTGTTCGGGAGGTGGCCACCGGCGTTCATGCCGCTGGGTTTTAGTGGAAGGGAAACTAGGGCGGCGTTAGGGTTTGGGGGTTTCAGGGTTCGGGGAAGGAGATGACTGAAGGGGGGGTTCGGATAGGGGGTGCGGATAGGGGGTGCGGGGTAAAGGGTCAAGTTTATATATGGAAGGGGAAGAGAGATTGGATCCGTTAGATCAAGTGATCTGAACGGCTTAGATCTATTGGTGGGTAACAGGACGGGGTCGTTTGGTATGGGAACGGGGTCGTTTTGGCTTAGGTGAGGGGTTGGGTTAAACCGGCTAAATAGGTCGGGTCATGAGGGGGCCAGGGACCGTTGGATCAATGAGGTTGGACGGCTCAGATCAACTTGCCTGAAACGGCATCGTTGAGGTGAGTTGGACAGCCTGATCTGGACCGTTCCTTTGAATCAGATCAACGGCTTCAAATGGGGACGCCGATACGACGTCGTTTGAGTCCGTGCTTGGGCAGGCTGGGTTTGGACTGGATCAGTACTTTGGTTTTGGGCCTTGTTTCGGGGCCCAAATCGGATTTTCCTTTTCTCCTTTTTTTTTGTTTTTCAATTTAAACAAAAATTCCTAAAACAATGTAAAAATTAAAATAAACCTACACACATATTGAGTGACACCCACAACGATAAACACACATAAATGGACAATAAAAAATAAAAATAAAAATAAAAATAAAAAATGGTTAGATCACAGCTTAGAACGAACGATGCACACATACATATATTTTTTGAATTTTCTTTTAACGACATGCATTTTGTATTTTTGTTTGGTAATGACTAGATGTAAAATGGACAGACCCATAAATGACTAACAACACATGTCACGGAAAACTCGAAAAATTGTACAGCGAAATCATTTGTCACTATTTTTATTTTCTTTTGGAGCGATTGCTCGTAAAGCAAAAATCACGTGCTTACAGCTGCCCCTCTTTGCCCGAAGACACGAAGGGTTTTCGCGCAAAGATAAAGCGAGCGATTTTGAGGCTCGGCTGCAACAAAGTGAGTAGGAGGCGATGACTCGCAGTCAAGAAGCCACTCAACTACATTCTCAACTTCAAGATGCTAAGGCTAGGTGGGGTGAGTCCCAGGATGCTGCTCTTGCTGCTACCGAGCGCGAGTCTACCTCTTTTGAATGAGCAAATAACTTGGAGGCAGCCTTGAACTCCAAAGCCGAAGAGGCTACTGCTACCGAGGAGAAGCGAGCTCGGATGGAAGATAGGTATAAGAAGATCTTGGATGAAAACAAGGTTCACATAACCATAATTCGTGATCTCGATCTTAGCCTCGACGCCATGAGATTCGAGCAAGATGTCTTTTTGACGTTGATAGGCTCAAGGCAAAGCTCCTGCACCAAGGGGATTCCTTCATCTTTGAAAAGACATATTCTATGTAACATATGGGGGAAAGCCTTGGAGGAAGACAAAGCGGGCGTTATTGATATTGATGATGAAATTGCCAAAGCCCAAGTAATGGAGTTAACTGCTCGAGAATGTCTCCCGGCTAAGCCTGACGCAACTGATTCTTCGATTACCAATTCTGAATTTTCGGGAACCAAGGAGGAACTTGAAAAGAATGACGATGAAGGTCAAAATTGCCATTAGCAGATCCACCTACTTCTCCTGGGGCGTAGATACCTCTCTTCCCTCAAGTTTTGGTGGAGATGAAGTTTAGTTTTTTCCTTTTTTCCTTTTGCTATTTTCCCTTTGTATTTTTGCACTTATTCCATTTGGCATGTTTGATAAATAAAATGGACTTTTTGCTTAAGTATTGCAGAAATTTCATTCTTTTTTGCGTCGAATTAGGTACGGCTTCGGGTGTTTCTTCCGATAGATTTCAGGTTCCGGGAATAAACTCTTCCGTAACCAACCCTTTACTATGAAAGTTTCATAAGAGATGGCCCTCTTATGTTTACGGTGCTCTTGAGGAGGACGTCTCCTGTTCATTCCGGCACTAGTATTTGAAGTTTTTAGTTAACTTTCAAATGGTAAAATCAATTCATTGTTTGGACAAGAAACAAGATAAAACAAAGCGACTTTATTTTATTCCTTCCATATTTAAAAATACATAAGCATTCGGTTGCTAAAAAAGAGAAATTGCCAATACATGTGGCTATTTAGTAGAACTTATTTTTACAGGGCTGGCCGTACAGTCCCTGGTCCTGATGAGACATTATTGTTCTCAGATATCGTAGTCCCAGTTTTCATGGCAATCATATTGTTGTATTCTCATATTATTCCCCTCCATTTTTTGAATGCGAAGTATGCAAATTGGAACACGGGAAGTCTTGATCCTTTAAAGAAAAACACTTGTGAACAATTGAATAATCTTTGGTCCGATGGCAAGCTTCGTTTCCCATTAGGAACTTTGCCATCGAGCCAAAGATTATTTAACCATCCCATAGTGGAATGCCTCATTATTTGCTTCTTCGTCTGTTCGAAAGTACCGCTAGGTCAATTATCCTATTTCTACTAGTACCATAGCTTCTATGTCGTATATGAGAGAAAAAGGTGTCTCTCCCGTACTTGATTTTGCCACCATCCATTACGCCCACAGCACGCCCAGTAACTCACTAGGCCACTTTCCTTTGACTGCTTCCAACCTTTTTTTGAGGTTTTGAATAATCATTTTATTGGTTGGTTCCGCCTGCCCATTAATGCTCAAATGGTATGGTGAAGATGTAATCCTCTTGATCTTCAGGTCTTCAAAAAATTTTGTGACTTTGGAGCCTATGAACTGTGGCCCGTTATACATGCAATCTTCTTCGGTATTTCGAATTGGCAAATTATGTTTTCCCACAGGAAGTCAACCACTTCGTGCTCATCAAACTTTCAAAAAAAGTTCTACCTATGGGTGTACCAATTGTGCATGGCGCTAACATTTGTCGCATTTCTGAACGAATGCCTTTTTGTCTTGTTCCATCGGGGGCCAGTAGTATCCTGCCATAACTAATTTTAGCAACAATGAACCTGCATCGGAATGATTCCCTCAAATTCCTTCATGAACCCCTCTCATGACGTAGTCTGCCTCCGAGGCTCCTAGACATTGGGCTAACGGGCCTTGGAATGACCTTCTATATAACTGTCCACCCCAAAGGCTGTAGCGAGATGCTTTGGTACGGAGTGCCCGGGATGCCTTCGGGAAACTTGCCATGCAGAAGGTAATCTATGAACTCATTTCTCCAGCCCCAGACTAGGTTGGTTGTATTTACTTCAGAATAACCGTCCACATCCAGTACCGAATGCATAAGTTGAATGAACGTACCGAAATTTGATCCCTTCATCTCCATGGATGACACCAAATTGACCAATGCATCTGCCTCTACATTTTCTTCTTTCGGGATGTGGGTGGTTACTCCCTGAACCGTGTGAGCAAAGATTGAACTTTAGTCACATACTATTTCATGCGTTCATCCTTTGTGTCAAAGATCCCATATACTTGGTTTACTACCAGCTACGAATCATATTTGATCTCTATGACCTCTGAGCCAAGTTCCGGGGCTAGTTCGAGTCCTCCATTCAATGCCTCGTACTCAACTTCATTGTTAGTTAAAAGAACAATTTTTATGACCTGCCTCAAGGTTTCTCCCGAGGGCGTGATTAGGACCACCCGGATCCCGGACCCTTTCACATTGGAAGCTCCGTCCGTAAACAAGTTCCAAATTCCTTATATTGTTTCTGACACCATCACCGCTTCTTTTGCAGCCAAAGGCAGTAACCCAGGAGTGAAATCGGCCATAAACTCAGCCAAAACTAGTGACTTGATTGCAGTCCTAGGCTTATATTCAATATCAAATTCACTAATTTCAACTGCCCATTACAGACCTAACAACTCAGGTTTGTGAAGGACATCGGGGAAAGGTTATCACCACAGCTATCGGGTGGCACTGAAAATAAGGCCTAACCTTTCGAGAGGCAATTACGAGTGCTAAGGCCAATTTTTTAAGGTGCGGATAACGATTTTCTACTCCTAACAAAATTTGCTAACATAATAGATAGGAGATTGCGTAACTTCGTCCTCTCGGACTAGAACGACACTTACCGCTAGCTCTGAGGTCGCTAAGTATATCAGCAACTATTCGCCTTCCCTAATTTTGATAGTAGCGGAGGGCTTGATAGATAACATTTTAGGTTTTTAAGGCCTCTTGGCATTCTGCTTAGAGCGGCCAATCTTCCGGTTAGCCTTTGGACTTCTTTCACACTTGTTAGCTGGTCTGGAATGTCCTCGGTGTCTTTGATCTTATCGGGATTCACCTAGATCCCCCTTTGTGACACCAGAAAACACAAGAACTTACTAGAGCTAACCCCGAACGAGCATTTTTTAGGGTTGAGTTTCATGTTGTGCTTTCTTAGGATATCAAAAGTTTCTTAGAGGTGTTTTAAATAGAGATGTATTCAAAGACTTGACCAATTTATCATCTATGTATACTTCCAGTATTTTACCTATTTATTTCTCGAACATCTTTTTCATGAGCCTCTTATAAGTGGCTCCAGCGTTTTTAAGCCTGAAGGCATCACATTATAACAATATATGCCAAAGTTCGTCATGAACGAAGTTTTTTCCTAATCCTCTAGGTTCATATTAATTATATCGTACCCGAAATAGGTATCGAGGAACTCATTAACTCGTCCCCGACCGCTACGTCAATTATTTGATTGATGTTCGGCAGTAGGAACGAGTCTTTTGGGCACGCCTTATTCAAGTCTTTATAATCTACGCACATTCAAAATTTATAATTCCTTTTTGGAAATACAACACATTAGCTAGCCAGTCGGGATACTTTACCTCCCGGATTGAACCGATGTTAAGTGACCGAATTACCTCTTCTTTAACAAACCTATTTTTGACCTAGGCTATTGGGCGCTTTTTCTGCCTTACCGGTGGGGTGCTTGGTTCCAGGCTTAGCTTGTGCATGGACACCTCTAGCAGGATACCTGTCATATTCGTGTGCGATTAGCAAAACAATCAATGTTAGTTTTAAGGAAATTAATAAATTCTGTCCTGAGCTCGGGGTTGAGTCCTGTACCCAAGTGAAATTTTCTCTCCAGGAATTTCTTGAACAAAGCCGCTTGTTCGAGTTCCATTGTCATGGACTTGGTTGCGTCTATCTCTTTTGGTACCTGAAAGTATCTCGGTACCTGGTGGGATTTTGATGAATCCTCCCCTTTGTCATCTTCGCTTGGCTCAAGATTAGACGTCGATTCTTGTAATTACTATTTGTTGAGTTTCTTCCCTTTACTACTGGAAACCGATACCGTGTTAATTTCCCTCGTTACCGGTTTATCTCCTCTTATTTTCTTGATTCCCTCGGGATTCGAGAATTTGAGTAGTTAGTGATATGTTGATGGTACGACCTTCATCTCATGTAACCATGCTCTGCCAAGAATTATGTTGTAACCCATGTCGCCATCTACCACTTCAAATAAGGCGGTCTTCGTGACCCCTTTGACGTTCGTGGGTAGCAGGATCTCCCCTCAGGTTGTCATACTCACTAAGTTGAACCCAGCGAGGAGCTTTGTTGCCGGAATGATGCTTCCAATTAATTTGGCTTGTTCCAGTACTCCCCATTGAATGATGTTGGTTGAACTTCCTAGGTCAACTAAAACACGTTTAATCTTGAAATCTAGAACATTAAAAGAAATTAATAGGGCATCGTTGTACGACAGAAGAAACCCATCGGCGTCTTCTTCCATAAAGGTGATGTTGTCTTCGAAAACTTCCCGGAGTCTCTTGCTGTGAGTCACCGATACCTTTGTCTTCTCAGCTGCCGAGAAAGTTACATCGTTGATCTCATTCCCCTCGAAAATCATGTTGATAGGTAGTCGATGAGGGTCCTCCCCTATCTTTGAGGATTCTATATTGTCTCGGCTGCGACCGTAATCGTTCTTGGCCCGGTCGCTCAAGAACTCCCTGAGATGGCCGTTCTTCAGTAATGTTACCACCTCCCCGCATAGATGTCGACAATCTCCAGTTCTGTGATCATGAGTTCCATGATATTTGCACCATAAGTTAGGATCCTTCTGGCTGGGATCAGATCTGATTGGCCTCGGGAACCATGCTTCCTTAATGTTTCTCATTGCTGATACCAGCTCCAATACATTGAAGTTGAAGTTATAATTTGACAACTTGGGATATAAAGAATCTCGGGTCCCCGGTACCTCTTTTTCTTGTAGCGACCTATTGTTCTGACCGCGGTAAGTTTTTCTATCAAGAATAAACCTATTCGAGGATCAAAACCCTTTGTTGTCGCGGCCTTTGGCTCTCTCATAAGGAAAGAATCGGCCTTTACCGGTCTACATAAAAATCATCCTTGAAATTATCCCGGTTCTTATCTCAGTCCCGCTCCTTGGTTGATGTTGGGAAGTCGAGCTAATCATCTTCTATCCTTATCTTTGATTTATAACGGTTATGGACATATGTCCATGTGGTCGCTTGGAACGTGCAGGGTTTTCTTCAATTTTCGGGAGGCGTCGGAGCTCTTCAGGTTCAGACCTTTAGTGAATGCTTCCGCTGCCCACTCGTCTGGTATGGCCGGTAGCAGCATTCTTTCTTTCTGAAATCTGAGCACGAGTTCCCGCAGTAATTTGGACTCTCCTTGTGCAATTCTGAATATGTCCGCCTTCCGGGCTAGGACCTTCCTGGCCCCAACACGGGCCTTAATGAAAGAATCTACGAGCATTTCAAAAAAATCTATCGAGTGCGCGGGTAGAAGTGAATACCATGTTAGTGCCATCTTCGTGAGGGTTTCCCCAAATTTCTTCAGCAGAACCGACTCAATATCATGCTGGGCCAAGTTATTTCCTTTCACAGCCATTGTATATGTTGTGATGTGCTCCTGAGGATCTGAAGTCCCATCATACTTTGGTATGTCTGGTATTTTGATCCATTTCAAAATCAATTCTAATGTCGCGCTCGGCTTGAACGGTAACTAGGTGTACTTTTTCGAATCCGGGCCCTTCAAAACTGGCTGTGCGCCCGAAATTTTATCCGTTCTAGTGTGAAACTCATTCGCGTTATGACCCATCAGCTCGTTCATTTCCCTCATGAATCTTATGAGTTCGGTTTTGAAGGGATCATTATTGTTGTCGTTACCTGTCCGCTACCGATCCTCTGGCTCCATCGAAACCGACCTCACCCCTCGGGGTATTATTATCGACTCTTTGAGTCGTCTGAATTGTAGGAGCTCTGGGAGGAACTTGACATCTTCCATTTGCGTTGTTGGAAGCGCCTGATAATGTCTGCTTTAGTTCTGTCATGACTTGGTCCTGCCTTGAAAGATGGCCTATGATGGCCTTTTGCTGCTCTCTCAAGATCTTTACCGTTTACGCGACATGCTCATCCTCAGCATCATCAAGAGTCGTCTCCCACACATGTCGGGGATATTGTCCGCCATGGACCTGAGTTTCCACGTCCTCCTCGTTGCAGGTGTCACTGATTGAATCCTCATGCTGAGGTAGATTTTCGTGTGCCTCAATGTTATGTGTAATTTTGACATCGTTAGCTGCCATTTTTTTATTTTTATGTATGAAACAAAGAATCAAAAGAGTTAGTAACAGATGCAAGGATCAACTCAATTACGCAGTTGTCTAAGCCTCATGGTGGGCGCCAAGCGAACTGATTTGATCTAAAATGATAAATAAATTAAATTAAAAATAAGACTTAGCATTAAAATCGAAGGAAATGGCAGGCCTAGCTCCGAGAGTGATGCTTCTGAGGGCAGAAATAAGAATAATATCCAACAAAAAGTAAAGTTATATTATTTTGCTTGAGAACAAAGTATAGCATAAATTTTGCCAGAGATTTCGTGTCCTACAATGGTTGTTGAAGTCACTATTTATAGCTATACCTAGGAAAGAAGATCGTAGGATCAAGCTTCTCTTAAATAACAATAAAGTGGGTCATTGATGAATGTGTAACGGCAAGCCATGAATGCCAAAATTTTCTGCAATGGCTGTCCATTTAAAACTAGGAAATTTTCTTCATTAAATGACATCTAGTGGCAAATACTCGATCTGTTCCCGTTGACTATGCTCCCTTCGGAGTCTATCTGATACCATCTGCAGTTGTTGTAACCGGCTTTAGTTCTTATTTGACTTGTCTTCCACTTGTCTTCGATTTCACGTGTCATGCTATCATTGGATCATTTAATATAAACTAAATTTACCCTATACAATGTAAAGCGTTTAAAGTTTTTATGCGGCCGGCAGTTGGGGCTGAGTGGCTTGTGTTTGCCTTTAGGATGACAAAGAAATAGTTACCATATTTGTCCATGTAAAAGGAAAGATATATTATAACCGGAAAGAATTGGTTAATATTGACTTCTTCACAAATAACGGGATCGATAAGCATATGTTTAAAATCAAGATATGAAGAACTTTCAAACGGGATATAGGGACACAACAAGGAAAATGGTTATTGCCTAGTAGCCAGTCCTAGCTATAAATATGCCAAGACTTGTACGTAGATGACACATATTCAACTCCAACAACCATCTCCTTACTAACCGTATTACTTTTATATCTTACTATTCAGTTAGTTTCATTAACAATTTAGTTCCCGTTTAATATACATACTCTCTCTTTTATGTCAACTTTTGCCACTTTTGTTAGGATAATTAGTATAATTTACAATATGTTGTACGTATCTATAAGAGCTTATATGGTTGTTGTACTTCTACTAAAATTCACATATGCATTGGGCATATTACTTATGTTTGCGTCCCTTTTCTCTAAGCTGCTACTTCATCTTGGTATTAAGAGCCTTGTTTTAAAGAACACCTCATGGGCTCCTCTTCTCCTTCCTCACCTTCCATTGCAACTCTTCAATCTAGTCTTGGTCATCCCATTTCTCCTCCTACTATTTCCAACATCAAAGGATTCGTGCCTATTGAATTAACATATTCAAATTATCTTACGTGGAATAAAGTCTCTTATCCAAGGCCGACTACTCAAGCACATACGAGGACTGAAACCAAAGTTTAATATAAGGCTAAATTTTTAAAATAAAGTTATATATATTTTTATTTGAAGTCTATTCTTCTAACTTTTTGAGATACAAAGTTGTTAATAATTTTTTTACTAATTGATTTTCTCTAATAATTCCCTTTCAATTAATAATATATCCAACTTGTTTAATCTTTCTTGGGACATTGTTGAACTTAGATAAGATTTTATAAAGCAATAGAGTACATAACTATTAGAAGCTTAAAAGTACTGTTGAATACTTGAACTAATGAAATCTTGTAGAAAGAAAGTGAGCAAAAATATCAAATAGAAAGACAGAAAATATATAGGAGTCTCTGAAATATGAAGAGATTAGGGAAAAAATTGGCTTGGACAAATTAAGAAAGGGAAAGTAAAATTTTTACACGTTATTAATGAAGAGTAAAAATGAATTGTCAAATCAACTCAAATTGAAATATTGGGAGAGCTATTCTTCTATTCATTTTTAAGTAAGTCAAATTGTTGCTTTATTATATCTAAAATATTTTCTTTCCTTTTATACGAAAAACTCTACTTCGGTATAAAGTACTAAACAATATTTTTTAAAATACCTATATACCTATTATTTTTAAAAACGTGGTCCCCCAAATTTGGGGGCCTAAGGCACAAGCCTTACTACAGATAACGTTAGAGCCGAACCTGCTCTTGCCATTCTTAAAATCTATAAAACTCGTTTGGATTGACTTAAAAAAGTGACTTTTAAGCATTGTGCTTAAAAGCACTTTTTTTAAGTGTTTGAGCTTATTTTATAAATAAGTAGTTATATGTTTGAATAAAAGTGTTGAAGCTGGAAAAAATTGTTGAAGTATTTGGTAAATAAGTGACGGTAAGAACTTTTTCTGTTAAATGATTGAAATATCCTTAAAGTCGTTAACACTTAAGTATGTTTTTTTGGGAGAATTTTCTTTAAAAATTTTAGAAAAAATTATTTGTGTTTAGACAATTTTTCATATTGAAGTTACTACATTTAGAATATTTTTGTGCTTTTGTTTTTGTACTAGATAAACAATTATGGCATCGTTTGTTTGATAAAATAAAAGAACGCAACAGTTCAAACATAAAGAATTTCAAGAAAATAATTATTTGTGAATATAATATCAAACATGGAAGACTAAAATAAAATTGTGGTTATGATTGTTTGCGTGAGAAAGAATCGCAAAAGTGAAAGCGGTACAGAAAAACTAAAAAAAAATGGGGAACCAAAGACAGTAGATATGAAAATGGGATATGCCATAGAAACGGCATTACAAATGGTTGACAAAGATGAGAACAGTGGAAGGAGAAGGAGAAAAAGGAAAATAGCGTTGGGCCTTTGGCTTTGAAGGGATTTTTTAAATAATAAAAAGTTATTAGGGTTAAAAGGATAAATTACATGGTCAAACCCAATCAGCTTTTAAGCTAAAAAAAATTGGGATTCCTAACTTGTTGCTTTTAGCTTGTTTGGGCCAAGAAGCACTTGGCTTAAAAGTTGTCTCTAACTAGCTAAAAAATACTTTTAAGCTAGCTTTTAAGCCAATCCAGCCATTCTTATAATCCCTTTCCATTCATTAATTGATGATTCTATTCCTTGTCCATCACACTCGCATGAACAATAAGAGTTGCGGATCTTATGTGATACTATCAGATTGAATTGGATTAATGCGACTCTTTTCCCTTCTGTTCTTGGCACATTGCTTAACTATGGTTGTGAAACCTCTAAAGAAGCTTGAGATATTCTAGTTGTTGGAAGAAAAGGTTGGGTATCTAAAAAAGGAGAGTGTTCCTCGTTGATTGGGACGAAAACTTCTTCTTTCACTTTATTTACAATTATCCTTTAGTGGGCTAATAAAGAGCAAGAAAAGGTATTAGACTCACGCGCACAAGAAAGTTTGGCTGCAATGCGAAATTGGTCGATTCCTCCGTGATAACAACCAAAATGCAAGAACAAGAAATGAGACTTGAAAAGAAAACAAAGAAAGGGAAGCAAGGCATAAATATTGATGATATATTAGCAATAACTAGAATTAAATTCTAATCACTCCTAATACAATCAACAAAAATACCTACACTAATAGAATCCTCAAGAGGAAGACAAACCTCTTGCAAATTCTAGGGCTAGTTTAAAGGCAACCACAAGTTTACCTTCAAGCTCATAAAATACATAGCAACATTCTATATAGTCTAAGAAAATAAAAGATGACTTATTTTCTATTTATACTAAGGTCTACCTAATGACTAAAAAGATCCCTGGGTGCTTGGACTCTCCACTTGTAATTGGGTCTCTTCACATGAACTCGGGCCACCATCCTTTAAAACTATTTGAATAAAATTATAGACTCGATTAGGCTTTTCCAAAAGATACATTCAAATATTCCAACTTCATCAAATGCATCCCAATAATTTGAAGGTCCTTGGCTTCCTAGTGAGCGGCCTTGAAGGAATACGCATGATGATCTACATAATGACTAAAAATATCTTTAGGTGCTTGGATTCTTCACTTGTAATTAGGCCTCTTCACATGAACTTGGGTCACCATACTTGAATATCATTTAGATGAAATTGTAGACTCTATGAGGCTTTTTCAAAATATCATTCAAATCTTCCTACTTCATCAAATGCATCCCAATAATTTGAAGGTCCTTGGCTTGACTCCTAGTGAACGGTCCTGAAGGCATAGACATAATATGATCATTTTTCCCTTCTTGAAAAAATTTTATCCTCAAATTTGTAACATCTCCTACATCAAAACGAGACAAGTCACTAACATTGAAAACATCATGCACTTGAAAATCATTAGGAAGATCAACTTTATAAGCATTTCCATTAATTCTTTCAAGAATTTGAAAAGGCTAATCTCTCTTGGTAGCAACTTGTTCTTTCTCTTGTGACCGAACCTTTCCTTACTAAAATGCACCCACATCCATTCTTCGGATTCAAACACCATTTTCTTTCTTCTTTTGTTGGCTTTGGTAGCCGCTTTTGGTTCATCTTTTCAAGTTATTTCCTAGCATTCTCAAGAGTTTTCTTCATGGCTTTGGCTCTTATCTTGGCATCTAAACTCACAACAACATCTTGAGACAAAGGAGTTATGTCCAAAAGAGTTAAAAGGATTGAAATCATAAACTCATTGAAAAGGAGACATACCAATAAATGAATGAATAGTCCGATTATATGCAAATTCTATCAATAAAAATTATTCATCCCAAGAAGTAAGTTTTCCTTTGACCATGGCCGTAAGCATATTTCCTAATAACCTATTGACAACTTAGGTTTGACCATTGATTTGAGGGTGACAAGAAGTAAAAAATGATAATTTAGTGCCCAGCTTACCCCACAAACCCTTTCAAAAATGACCAAGAAGCTTGGAATCTCTATCACTAACAAAGGTTTTTGGAATTCCATGCAGCTTATGCACTTGACCAACAAATAAAGTAACAACATGGGTAGCATTATCACTTTTATGACATGGTATAAAATATACCATTTTAGAAAATCTATCAACTACCACAAAAATACTATCTCTACCTTTCCTAGTCCAAGGCAAACCAAGAATAAAATCTATAGAAATATCAAACCAAGAAGCATTAGGAATAGGCAATGGAGTATACAAACCAAAAAGACGTACCTTAGACTTAGCTTGCTTGCACTCGACGCATTGACCACATACTTTATCTACGTCAACTTTCATCTTAGGCCAATAAAAGAGCTCTTTTAATATATCTAAAGTCTTAGGGACTCCAAAATGTCCTATTAATACACCACTATGTGCCTATCTAACAAGCATTTCTCTCCAAGAGGACCTAGGCACACACAACCTACCATATCTAAATAGGAACCCATTAAACTTATGAAATCTCTTTTGTTTTTCTACTTTAGATAATTCCTTATCATTCTCTTCCTTCCCTTACTTATCAAGGCATGCATAATCTAACCTATAAGGTTTCTTATATGCCTCAACTTGATCACAATTAACATAAAGCTCATTAAAGTCATGATCACTAGGATAAAGTTCTCTTAGGATCTCAAATCCCATCAACTTAGAAGTCAAAGTCTTTATTAAAATTGTCACGACACTAAAACGGACTCGGTCATGATGGCCCCTATCGTGAAACTGGGTTTGCTGACACAAATCCCAAAACCAACCAAACAATTATAATAAGATATTTAAAGTTATTAATAAGCTAAAATCCCAAAATGTAAGATAGAATAGAACGGTGCGAAAACAACACATGGCCCGACATCGGGGTGTCACGAGTCATGAGCATCTACAACTCGTCTAGGAATATGAAAAGACAACATAGTCTGAAGCAAAGCTAATACAAAACTTAATAAAGATATGAAGGAGAAGCATTGGGCTGCGAACGCCAAGCAACTACCTAGTCAACTCCGAAAACCTGCTGGAAGCCAAATCAACACTCGTTATTGCGACCCGAGACTCTTGGATCTGGACACAAGGTACAAGGAGTAATGTGAGTACGTTAAAAGTAAAAGTAGCTAAGCAGTAAGAAAACACGTAAACCATGTCAAGATGCTACAGCAAAACAGTATAAGTCCAGAACAATCCAGTAAAATAATAAAACTCGTAAAAACAACTCAATTCAGTGAAAATCCTTTAAAAACGTCTTTCAATAGTTTCAAACGAGTGATAAAAACCGTGAGTAAAAAGATACAAATGTAAATAGCCCCTCGGGCATAACATCAACAGAAATCAGCCCTTCGGGCTACATCACAATCACTCATAATCAGCCCCTCGGGCAATAACATGAAACAACAATAGCCCCTCGGGCAATATCACATCTCACACTGGGTACCCGCGTTCACTAGGGGTCTGCAGACTCCTGGAGGGGATCCTACAGCCCAAGCACTATAACAAGCTATCTCGTAGCATAATCAAACAGGCCCTCGGCCTCATATCAAATCAGGCCCTCGGCCTCATAATCATGAATCATTAACAACATGTTGCGGCGCACAGCCCGATCCCATAATATCCTCACAACACAGGCCCTCGACGTCACTCAGTCAGAAATCTCTCAAGCCACTCGGGCAACAGTAAAACATGATGCTCAGCCCAAAATATCATTTAAAATATCAAAAATAGAGTAAATACGGTTGAGTTATGAAAACAGTAGAATACAGTATGACTGAGTACAAATATGAAATCAAAACAGTGAGGAATAGTAGTAAAAATCCCCTAAGGGTCTAAAACAGTTGGCACAAGGCCCAAATATGGCATTCAGCCCAAAACATGATAATACTTTTCAAAACATAATGATATCAAACAAGTTTTAATCAAATACGCGACCTAACAGTCATACGATACAGACTAAGTTACAATCCCCAATGATGCACGACCCCACACTCGTCAACTAGCGTGTGCGTCACCTCATAGTAGAACCACGATGTGAAATTCGGGGTTTCATACCCTCAGGACAACATTTACAATCATTACTTACCTCAATCCAGTCCAAACCCTAGCCCGCGATGCCCTTGCCTCTCGACTCGGCCTCCGGATGCTCCAAATCTAACCAAAAATAGATTTATACCATCAAAATATGATAACGGAACAAAGCCCACTCCGAAATAGCCAAGAACAAAGCCCACTCCAAAATAACCAATTAACACAAAAAATCCTAAAATTAGCCAAACCCGACCCCCGTGCCCACTTCTCAGATTCCGATAAAATTTACAAAACTGGAATCCTTACGCTCTCATGAGTTCATGCATACCAAATATACCAAACTCCGACCACAAATGACCCCTCAAATCCCTAGATTAAGGTCTCCAATTTCCGAGCCATAAACCCCCAATTTTGCTACTAATTTCCATAGATTTCAAGCTTAAACATTTAAAAACCATCATAGAAACAGGTTTTGGGTCCAAAAACCTTACCTCCACGAAACCCTCTTGAATTCTATCTTCAATTTGCTCTCCCAAGCTCAACCCCGTTACTGAAAATGGTGGAATAACCAAAAATTCGCGAAGGACTTCATTTATATGTTCTGCCCCAGCTAAACTGTTTCTGCAGTCAAAATCTCGCACCTGTGGTCCCAGGTGTGCATATGTGAAAGTCACTTATCTGCTCAAGGACTGCACCTGCGATCAAAATCCCGCACATGCGCTATCGCAGGTGCGCTCGAACTTTCACATATGTGGTTCCAGCTCTTCTCGCCCATTTCAGCATCTGTGGCTACTCGTCCGCTTCTTCGGTCCCGCACCTGCGGTCCCCAAGCCGCAGGTGCGGTTATGACAGTAATTCAGCAGCTTCACCTGCAAATTTCAAACTCCAAACTCCCCCGTCAAACATCTAAAATCACCCGGAAGCACCCGAGACCTCAACCAAAGTACGAACAAGACATATACCACTATCCAAACTTATACCAAACTTCGAAATACCTAAAACAATATCAAATCAACAAAATAACATCGGATTCAAGCCTAAGGTTTCCAAAAACTTCAAAATTCCGCTTTTGATCAAAAAGTCTATCAAATCTCGTCCGAATGACATAAAATTTTGCACACACATCACATATGACACAACGGACCTACTCCAACTTCCGGAATCCCATTCCGACCCTATATAAAAATCTCCATGTTGCGACCAAAACACTCACGCAAGTGTACGCGATCTTCAAGTAATATAGTAATAAGTAAAGTATTGTTCCCACGAGGACTTATGATCAACTTATCGACTGATGCAAACTCAAACAATTATAAATTCAAGCTAATTCATCACAAAATACATAAATAACCAATTTATAATTTAACTAGTAGACAATAATAATACAACACAAAGTTTACTACACCACTTATGAATTTTTTTTTAACAATTAATAAGAGAAATATTCCTGGGTTATGGGCTTGCTAGAGATCATGCTACGCTTTTAGCTTAAAAATGATTTATTGAATTATCTGGGTTATTGATTATAGGGTTGATAATATCCATAAGAATCTCTCAAATTCTTATGCATCTATTCAAGTTACATTAATACCTATATTTCTATTGCATTAATATTGACTCAAATACATTTACAATTCCTATTTTTCAACCAAACAAGGCAATTAAGTATAGTTCTATCTTAATCGCGAATCTTTCACCCGATGCCCAGGATCCAGATCTTGTTCTATTTGATTCTATATGCAATCAAGAATTTTCTTTTTCAAGTTTAACTCAAGATTCGTAAATAGTATTTCAATGTTAGCTACGCAGTAAAATAATTAACAACAGAATCAAATAAACAACCCTTAACGATAAATTCAAGATTATCAATTTAAGCTTCAAACAACATAATCATCTAACACCCATAACCCTAGAAT
Source organism: Nicotiana tabacum (assembly GCF_000715075.1). NCBI lineage: Eukaryota > Viridiplantae > Streptophyta > Magnoliopsida > Solanales > Solanaceae > Nicotiana > Nicotiana tabacum. The sequence continues at coordinate 82,410,998 of NC_134095.1, forward strand.
ATTTGGGTTTTTAGCTACTCATATTCATACAAACATCAACAATATAAGTCTTAAACATAAAATCAACAGATACTAGAAGAAAGTTTAGAAAAACTCTTTTAATCCTTGCTCCAAAGTGTTGTCTCCTCTTGATTTTGATCCTCCAAGATGGATCTCCTCCTCCTTTTCTCTCTCAAAATAGGTCTCTCCCCCAATAATGGATGCTTTTACCCTTTTTAATCGTGTATGAAGGGGTTTTGACAATTATACCTTTTTTAGACCGAAATAGAGTAGTTATGCGAATTTTACATGTTCGCGACGCCCCGTGCGACACGTACATGAATTGGACAAAGGCAGAATACATTTAACGGAGCAAAACAATGCAACGCAGAATTTTGCACTGTCGCGGCGCCCTACATGGTGCGGTAGTGCAATTTTTTGCGCTGCTTCATTTTTTCATTTATTTTGTTATCCTGGCTTGCTTTGCGACTCCCGAACACGATCCCAACTTGATTTATTTAGATTTTACTCAGACTTCAAAGCCCCAAATTAAATTCTTAAGTCGGATTAGCTTCCTGCAAGACATAAAGCATGAATTTAGTTCAATTCATTATCATTTAAGCTCAAACCTTTGTAAAATGCAATAATTAAATTGTTGTTACAACGAATAAAACACGAGTTTTTAGCATATGATTAACACCCCACACTTAAACCATTGCTCGATTGCTCGTCCTCGAGCAATTAACATACATCTTATATAAGGACGACCTTTTTATCAAATAATTTCTCTAACAACACATGCCGACACTTAAGTACCAATTCATAATATTTCAACCTCAAGACATGACTCACAAGTGCCACGCATTTTTATAACTTGCTTACTTACTCTAACACAAAGGTCAAAACGTTTCCTTGCTTTCACAAATCATGTGCCGTCCCACAACTAATATAGACTAGTTCCTCTCAACATAGTATTCACGAATATTTAGGAACTCAAAATAGGAAGAATTAACTCACTCTCAGAATTGAAATTCATGTGCAACAGATAACATACCATATGCTTGCCCCTAGTGTAATAATCTACTAATTGAGCTTATTCAATCAAGGATCAAATAAGACTTTAATTGGTTGTAATGCAGGTTGAGGGAGGGTGTGATAAATATAGAATGTAGTAGCTATACCTCTTTGAGCACTTCATACATACGTCATTTCATTTCACAATTTCAGCATTACTCTTATGTTAAACCATCTCCAACCTTTTTAAGGTTTTACATAATAACAGCAAATCTCATTCTCTTTAAGCACCATAAGCTAGGGAATGTTACTAATAAAAATCCATCCCCTATATATATACACACACATATATATATGTATTTTTTTAATAAACCAACAAATCTCTTCTCAATTTTAACAACATTAAGACAACACTAAGTGCTCATGAGAGATAGAGGTTCAAACAACTCATATATTTACGTAAATTGGTAAGGTTTGTAATGTGGATGCCAAATAAATAGGATTAACAATTCAAAAGGTTTGACTAAGATATATACAACTAGGTGGGAACAATTATAAAACTGGTTTAACAAAGAAATGCCTATATCATCTCCTAAACTGAATAATGCTACTATTTTGCTTTGCAGAATACTTGAGGGCAAGTTCTAGATATCAACTGTTATGCACAGAATATTTCAACAATCTTCACTCACACATTGGCACACAACTCATTCAAGCTTGGATCTTTCTCGACTCTCTAGTCAAAGCAGTTAAGCATAGTTATAAATACATAATTTAAGGCACTTACTTTAGAATAAAGAACTGAGATTGAGCATCACAAATAAGGTACATACAACTTCTTAAGGATGTGCATTTGAGGAGATTAACTCTGTAAGTTAAGAACTTTTTATTCAATTGAACTAAAAAAAAAATTTACACTATACATGGTTTAAATACACCCTTGGAAAAGAACCGCGGCATAAAGAAAAACCAAGGCGAAAATTTTAAATTAAACCAAAACTAGCATACACTAAACTGAAATAAAAGGCAAACTTGTATTTTGATTTTTTTTTTCGAATTTCGACTTCATTTCCCTCAAGAAAATCCATCGTCAGGAAAACAAAATCAAAATTAGTACCACTTACTACCTACAAACGCTATAATCTACCAAACCAAAAATCGAACAGTCTAAACAAAATCAAACAACCAAAAATACGAAAAATACAAAAGTAAGTACATTACAATAGGGGCAAGTCACCCCACACTTAAAAACTTGCATTATCCCTAATGTAAAAGATCAAAAATAGATCAGAAAAGAGACTCCCTGAAGCCATTGGCCTAAGCATCTTCATCTTCAAAGGTGCTGGAGGGGGTGCCCTTCTGCCTCCCCGTCGACTAGTAGATGCAACCTCAGATAGGCCAGTGTTTGATCTTTTGCTTGGCGCCGAGACAATATACCTACACAACATGATATATTAGCTAAAAACATACAAAAACATTTTTCAGAGCAAGTGGAATAAATACCCCACACTTATGTTATTATCATGTTGACACTTAGCATGTATAACGGGGATTCAGACTACCCTGTTCTTCAATTAAAATGACATAATGTTTATCGGCCTACCTAACATTATAAACAATTACAATAATTGTAAATAAAATAAAAATTCAAAACACCAGACTGAAAATATTAAAAATAAACATAAAAAGAAATTAGTCTATTTTACAAAATCCAAAATTATTATACAAAATATACTACATAGGCACATTCATGAATCCTACATATCATTTTACATCTAGCAAGTGAAAAATGATGGTTTAACCTAATGTCATAATTGTTATCAATAATAACATCTCACAATGCAATTTGTTTCTCAATTTGCAACATAACTCAATTTCATGTCACTTAGACATTTTAACAAACACATTGTAAGCATGTCTTGTATTCTTTAAATGTTTAACTTGAAATGAGGCAAATTCACCATATCAACAATACAAATATGCCTCATATCACAACTAAAACATCACCATATAATAATATTCAATGCACAAATTCATGCTTGTACCTGACTAAAGATATCATAACTTCTAAAGTCTAATATTTCTAAACTACAATTAAAAGCTAGTGATGTTAGTCATTGTGTTGCCTCCCAACAAGCGCCTGATTTAACGTCGCGGCACGACGTGAACCACTTTTTGCTTCCACCTTGAACTTATGAATTGTACCCCTAACAGGGTATCCAGTCTGTGGTTATGCTCATTTGGTGGGGCTACAAAGATAACCATGCCAAGAAATATATTTTTCACTCGGCACTTCTCGGCCTTTAGATGAGGAATGTAATTTTTGCTTTTTGGCACAACAAATTCAAGAATATAGGCACTTTCACCCTCACTCTTTGACACCCCCATAGGCTCAGATGGCTCGATTACTATCTTACTATCTAAACACAATGTGGAAAAATGATTGGAATGAGGTCTAATGCTCCCTAACTCATGAATTTTACTACTATTTACATACCCGTTTAGACATATACTCAATTCTCCTAAAGTAATGTTATCTATTCCCTCACATGATTCTAAAGCACTCTTCTCAACATTGGCATCCTCAAGAAAAACATGATATAATGATTGGTGTTCTTGTTTTAGCTCCTCAATTTGGTCTAGAAGATTTTTTTCAGCTTCATACAACTCATCATTAAATTGTTGGGTGTTACATGGATCAACTTTTGCACTCAAATCTGAATCCAAGTTATGCACAACCAAGCTAGAATTATCATTTTTTTGTGCAAGCTCATCTCTCTCCTTAGACCAATCTTTCATCAACGTTGTTAGTAAACAACGTCGTTCCGCAGATTCCCCTAATCAAGAATATCCGTCACAATACCAACCCTTACTCCCATATTCAAATTCAGATCTCCAAGAGGCGAGGCCATGACTAGCCAAAAAAATACGGGCCATAAAAATCTTCCGTCAACCAAGCGTCTTCATCATTAACCTTGCCTCCGTATATTTCACCCCCATATGTTATCCTGAGAGAACTAGAAACATACTAAGAGAAAAATCAAATAGTTATAAAAATAAAATATTTACAAAAAAAAAAGAATAAGAAAAGAAAAAAAAACTTGTAAAGATAAGAATAAAAGTCTGATCTAGGAAAATAGTTAATTTCTAAGTCCCCGGCAGCGGCGCCAAAAACTTGTTGCGACCAAAGCACTCACGCAAGTGTACGCGATCTTCAAGTAATATAGTAATAAGTAACGTATCGTTCCCACGAGAACTTATGATCAACTTATCGACTGATGCAAACTCAAACAATTATCGATTAAAGCTAATTCATTACAAAATACATAAATAACCAATTTACAATTTAACTAATAGACAACAATAATACAACACAAAGTTTACTACATCACTTATGAAATTTTCTTTTAACAATTAATAAGAGAGATATTCTAGGGTTATGGGCTTGCTAGAGATCATGCTACGCTTTTAGCTTAAAAATAATTTATTGAATTATATGGGTTATTGATTATAGGGTTGATAATATCCATAAGAATCTGTCGAATTCTTATGCACCTATTCAAGTTATATTAATACCTATTTTTCTATAGCATTAATATTAACTCAAATGCATTTACAATTCCTATTTTTCAACCAAACAAGACAATTAAGCATAGTTCTATCTTAATCTGCGAATCTTTCACCCGATGCCCAAGATCCAAATCTTGTTCTATTTGATTTATATGCAATCAAGAATTTTCTTTTTCAAGTTTAACTCAAGATTTGTAAACAGTATTTCACTGTTAGCTACGCAGTAAAATAATTAACAACAGAATCAAATAAACAACCTTTAACGATAAATTCAAGATTATCAATTTAAGCTTCAAACAACATAATCATCTAACACCCATAACCCCAGAATATTTGGGTTTTTAGCTACTCATATTCATACAAACATCAACAATATAAGTCCTAAACATAAAATCAATAGATACTAGAAGAAAGTTTAGAAAAAGTCTTTTAATCCTTGCTCCAAAGTGTTGTCTCCTCTTGATTTTGATCCTACAAGATGGATCTCCTCCTCCTTTTCTATCTCAAAACACATCTCTCCCCCAATAATGGATGCTTTTACCCTTTTTAATCGTGTAGGAAGGGGTTTGACAATTATACCCTTTTTAGACTGAAATAGAGTAGTTCTGCGATTTTTATATGTTCGCAATGCCCCGTGCAACGCGTACATGGATTGGACAGAGGCAGAATACATTTTAACTGAGCAAAACAATGCAGCACAGAATTTTGCATTGTTGCGGCGCCCCACGCGGTGCGTTGCTTCGTTTTTTCATTTGTTTTGCTTTCCGGCTTGATTTGCGACCCCCGAACACGATCCCGACTTGATTTATTTAGCTTTTACTCAGACTTCAAAGCCCCAAATTAATCAAATTCATCCCAAATTAAATTCTTAAGTCGGATTAGCTTCTTGCAAGGCATAAAGCATGAATTTAGTACAATTTATTATCATTTAAGCTCAAACCTTTGTAAAATACAATAATTAAAGTGTTGTTACAACAACTAAAACACGAGTTTTTAGCCTATGATCACTCCGCTACCAACCGGAAAAATGCCAAAGTTCTAATTTCGCCAATTCAAGCCTAAATCTACTCTGGACCTCCAAAACACATTCCGATCACGCTCCTAAGTCCCAAATCACCTTCCAAAGCTATCCGAATCATAAAAATCAAATTTCGAGATCGTTTACTCACAAGTCAACTTGCGGTTGACTTTTTCAACTAAAATGCCAACTTAAGAAACTAAGTGTCTCATTTCTCTACAAAACCACTCCGAACCTAAACTAACTAGTACGATACCACATAGTACTGTTAAACAAGGCATAAAGAAGAAAAAATAGGGAAAATAGAGCAGTAACTCATGAAACGACCGGCTGGGTCGTTACATCCTTCCCCTCTTAAACAAACGTTCGTCTTCGAACGGGTCAAGAAACATACCTGAAGTCTCAAATAGGTGAGGACATCTGCTTTGCATCTTCCGCTCGGTCTCTCAAGTAGCCTTCTCCACGGGCCGACTTCTCCACTGCACTTTTACTAAAGCTATATAATTTGACCTCAACTTTTGAACCTGACGCTCCAAAATAGCTACTGGCTCCACATCATAAGTCAAATCACAATCTAACTGAACCGTGCCGAAATCCAAAACATGAGATGGATCGCCAATATACTTCTGGAGTATAGAAACATGAAATACAAAATGCACACTCAACAAGCTGGGTGGCAAAACAAGCTCATAAGCCACCTCCCCAATCCCCCGAAGCACCTCAAAAGGCCCAATGAACCGAGGGCTCAATTTGCCCTTCTTCCCAAATCTCATAATACCCTTCATGGGTGAAACCTTCAATAGAACCTTCTCCCCAACCATGTAGGACACATCACAAACCTTCCTATCAGCATAACTCTTTTTCCTCGACTACGTTGTACGAAGCCTCTCCTGAATCACCTTCACCTTGTCTAAAGAATCCTATACCAAGTCTGTACCCAAAAACCTAGCCTCGCCGGGCTCAAACCAACCAACTGGAGATCTATATCGGCTCCCATGTAAAGCTTCATATGGAGCCATCTGAATACTCGACTGATAACTGTTGTTATAAGCAAACTCTGCGCGGGGTAGAAACTGATCCCATGACCCTCCAAAATTAATGACACAAACACGCAACATGTCCTCCAATATTTGAATAGTGCGCTCGGACTGCCTGTCCGTTTGAGGGTGAAAATTTGTGCTCAACTCAACCTGAGTACCCAACTTTCTCTGCACAGCTCTCCAAACATCTGATATGATGGAAACTAGGACACCATGCAAACAAACAATCTCACGGATATAGATCTCTGCCAACCACTCTGAAGAATAGGTAGTACACACAGGAATGAAGTGCACAAACTTGGTCAGCCGATCCACAATCATCCAAATAGCATCAAACTTCTTCAAAGTCCGTGGGAGCCTAACTATGAAGTCCATGGTGATCCGCTCCCACTTCCACTCTGGAATATCCATCTGCTGAAGCAAGCCACCCGGTCTCTAATGCTCATATTTCACTTGTTGACAATTGAGACACCGAGCTACAAATCTCACAATGTCCTTCTTCATTCTGCTCCACCAATAATGTTGTCTCAGATTTTGATACATCTTCGCGGCACCCGGATGAATGGAATACCGCGAGCTATAGGCCTCCTCCATAACCAACTCCCGAAGTCTATCTACATTGGGCACGCATATCCGGCCTTGCATCCTCAATACCCCCATCATCACCAATAGTCACATCTTTGGCATCGTCGTGCTGAACTCTGTCCTTAAAGACAAGCAAATGAGGATCATCATACTGACGCTCTCTGATGCGATCAAATAAGGAAGACCAAGAAATCACACAAGCCATTACCCGACTGGGCTCCGAAATATCCAACCTCACGAACCGATTGGCCAAGGCTTGAACATCAACTGCAAGAGGTCTCTCCCCAACAAAAATATACGCCAAACTCCCCATACTCACCGCGTTCCTACTGAAAGCATCGGCCAATACATTGGTCTTCCCCGAATGGTACAAGATAGTAATATCATAATCCTTTAGCAGCTCCAACCATCTCTGTTGCCTCAAATTGAGATCCTTCTATTTGAACAAGTGCTGGAAGCTACGATGATCAGTAAACACCTCACAAGACACACCATAAAGATAATGCCTCCAAATCTCCAATGTGTGAACAATGGCAGCCAACTTCAATCATGAACAGGGTAGTTCTTCTCACGGGTCTTCAACTGACGAGAAGCATAAACAATAACTCTACCGTCCTTCATCAACACACACCCAATACAAACTCTCGAAGCATCACAATACACGGTATATGAACCTGAAGCTGATAGCAAAACTAACACTGGAGTTGTGGTCAAGGCAGTCTTGAGCTTCTGAAAGCTCGCCTCACACTCATCACCCTTTTGAGTCATCTTGGTCAAGGGTGATGCTATAGATGAAAATCCTTGAACGAACCGACGATAGTAACCTGCCAAACCGAGAAAGCTACGAATCTCTATGGCTGAGGACGGTCTGGGCCAACTCTGAACCACCTCTATCTTCTTCGGATCAACCTGAATACCTTTACTGGACACCACATGCCCCAAGAATGCCACTGAACTGCGCCAAAACTCACGCTTGGAGAACTTTGCATAAAGCTTCTCATCCCTCAATATCTGCAACACAACTCTCAAATGCTTCGCATGCTCCTCTTGACTATACGAATACACCAGAATATCATCAATGAAAACTATGACAAATGAGTCGAGATAAGGCCGAAACACGATGTTCATCAAATGCATGAATGTTGCTGGGGCATTGGTCAGCCCAAAAGACATCACCAGGAACTCATAATGACTATATCAGATCCTGAAAGCTGTCTTAAGAATATCCGAGTCCCTGATCTTCAGCTGGTGATACCCTGAACGAAGATCAATCTTGGAGAACATTCTCGCTCACTGAAGCTGGTCAAATGAATAATCGATACGAGGCAAATGATACTTGTTCTTGATTGTTACTTTGTTCAACTGCCTGTAACCAATGCACATCCTCATTGTGCCATCCTTCTTCTTCACAAATAGAACAGGCGCACCCAAGGCGACACACTAGGCCGAATGAACCCTTTATCAAGGAGTTCCTGAAGTTGCTCCTTCAACTCAACTGGTTCCATACGATATGGTGGAATAGAAATGGGCTAAGTGCCCAGTACCAGGATAATACCAAAATCAATATCCCTGAACAGGGCCATGCCCGATAGGTCTGCAGGAAATATATCGGGAAAATCCCTCACTACGGGAACAAAATCAATACTGGGAGTCTCTGCACTGACATCCCTCACAAAGGCTAAGTATGAAAGGCAATCTTTCCCAACCATCCGTTGGGCCTTCAGAAATGAAATCATCCTACTGGGAACAAATTGAGCCGAACCTCTCTACTCAATTCGTGGCACATCTGGCATAGCCAGCATCACTATCTTAGCATGACAGTCCAATATAGTACGATACGTAGATAGTCAATCCGTGCCTAATATCAAGTCAAAGTCCACCATACACAGCAACAAAAGGTCCACTTGGGTCTTCATACCCTCAATAGTTACCATACACGACCGGTACACACGGTCCCCAACAATAGTATTGCCTACCGGCATAGATACATGAACAGATGAAACAAGAGACTCATGAGGCGTATCCAAATAACGAGCAAAATATGATGAAACATATGAAAAAGTGGAACCGGGATCAAATAACATAAAGGCATCTCTGTGGCAGACTGAGACAATACCTATAATCACAGCATCTAAAGCAATAGCATCGGGTCTAGTTGGGAGTGCATAAAAACAGGCCTGACCACCACCTAATCAATCTCCATTTCTGGGGCAACCCCTAGCCAACTTTCCTCCACCCCTAGCTGGCTGGGTAGGTTGTGAAATAACTGGTGCTGAAGTCGATGGCTGACTCCTCTGCTAAGATGAACCCCCAAGACGACGAGGACACTGCCTCCACATGTGTCCCAACTCTCTACACTCATAACAACTCCCCGGTGCTGGAGACATGGACTGAAGGGAACCCCTAGCACCGAAATGACTAGCAGATGCACCTGGCATAGAAGAGCCCTGAACTGATGGAGCACGGGATGAACTCTGGGCTAGAAGGGCACTGAATGATGAATGGCCCTGATGAGAACTGTGAGAACCATGGCCCGATGATGCCCCATGATAACCTGGGCGGGCTAACTGAGCATGCCTGAATGGGCGGCCTCTATCGTGTTGAAATTGACCTCTCGAAGAAGCACCACTAAAACCACCAAATCCCCGAGGCCTTTTGGCCTCCCTCTCATCTCGCTCCTGGCGACGAACTGACTCAATCTCGCGAGCGATATCAACAACCGCCTCAAAAGTAGCACCTGACACCCTCTCCTTGGTCATGAGAATCCGAAGCTGATATGTGAGGCCATCAATGAACCTCCTGATCCTCTCTCTATCCGTCAGAAACAACCAAATAGCATGACAGGCTAACTCCGAGAACCTCATCTTATACTACGTCACAGTCAAATCACCCTGTTGCAATTGCTCGAACTACCTATGTAGCTCCTCCTTATGGGACTGTGGCACATACTTCTCCAAAAAGAGAACAGAGAACTGCTGCCAAGTAAGGGGCGCTGCACCAACAAGCCTACTCCTTTCATAAGCCTCCCACTAAGTGAAGGTAGCTCCAGAAAACTGAAAAGTAGTAAATGCTACCCCCGCCGGTCTTTAGAATACCCACTGTATGAATAATCCTCTGATACTTGTCCAAGAAACCATGGCATCATCGCCCTCTATACCATTGAAAGTCGGAGGCTGAAGTCTACCAAACCTCTCCAATCTGCGATGCTCGTCCTTTGGCATAACAGGAGCTACATAGTCCTGAGCAGCTGTAACCTGCTGGGCTGGATGTGCCCCGGCGTCTGAAGTCCCTGCACGACCTACTCAATTTTGCGAGCGGTGGGAGCCTGAGTGCCTCCCCCTGCCTAAGAAGTAGTTGCGGCTATAGTAACTGAGACCTCCGGAGCTAGGCCAGCGCATACTGATAAAATCTGGGTCAGGGCTTCCTAAAGGCTTAGAATCACAATAGACACAGCTGGTGCCTGAGCTAGTACTGTCGAAGCGCCCATAACTGGGACCTGATCATGAATTGGGGCGGCTGATGGATCTGCAGGTGCTGCCCTAGCTGCTGTGCGGGCTACACCCCTGCCCCTACCACAGCCTCGACCTCTAGTGGCCCCAACTGGTGGTACTGGTGGTCGTCCATCCTGACCAGTAGCACGTGTCCTCACCATCTGTGAGAGAATAGAATAACAGAGGTTTAGTACTAGAATCAACAGATTCGCATGACAGGAATTCAAGGATATGAAGTTTTCCTAACGGTTCTGCAGCCTCCCGAGGATAAATACAGACGTCTCCGTATCGATCCACAAGACTCTACTAAACCTGCTCATGACTCGTGAGATTTATGTAACCTAGGCTCTAATACCAACTTGTCACGACCCTAAAACAGACCCGGTCATGATGGCGCCTATCATGAAACTAGGTCAGCCGACACAAACCCCAAAACCAGCCAAACAATTATAATAAGTCATTTAAAGTCATTAATAATCTAAAATCCCAAATGTAAGATAGAATAGAATGGTGCAGAAACAAAACACGGCCAAACATTGGGGTGTCACCAGTCATGAGCATCTTCAACTTGTCTAGGAATATGAAAAGACAACATAGTCTGAAACAAAGCTAATACAAAACTGAATAAAGATAGGAAGGAGAAGCACTGGGCTGTGAATGCCAAATAGCTACCTGGTCAACTCCGAAAGCCTGCTGGAAGCCAAATCAGCACTTGCTATCGCGACTCGAGACTCCTGGATCTACACACAGAGTGCATGGAGTAATATGAGTACGCCAACTTCGTAAGTAATAAAAGTAAAAGTAGCTGAGCAGTAAGAAAACACGTAAACCATGTCAAGATGCTACAACAAAATAGTATAAGTCCAGAATAATGCAATAAAACAATAAAATCCGTAAAAATGGCTCAGTTTAGTGAAAATCCTTTAAAAACGTCTTTCAATAGTTTCAAACGAGTGATGAAAACAGTGAGTAAAAGAATAGAAATGTAAAAATCCCCTCGGGCATAACATTAATGGAAACCAGCCCCTCGGGCTACATCACAATCACTTGTAATCAGCCCCTCGGGCAATAATATGAAACAACAACAGCCCCTCGGGCAATATCACATCTCACACTGGGTACCCGCATTTACTGGAGATGTGCAGAATCCTGGAGGGGCTCCTACAGCCCAAGCGCTATAACAAGCCATATCGTGGCATAATCAAACAGGCCCTTGGTCTCATAAAAATCATGCCCTCGGCCTCATAATCATGAATCAGTAATAACATGTTGCGACATGCAGCCCGATCCCATAATATCCTCACAACACAGACCCTCGGCCTCACTCAGTCAAAAATCTCTCAAGCCACTCAGGCAACTGTAAAACATGATGCTCAGCCCAAAATATCATTTAAAATATCAAAAATGGAGTAAATACGGTTGGGTTATGAAAACAATAGAATACAGTATGACTGAATACAAATATGAAATAAAAACAGTGAGGAATAGTAGTAAAAATTCCCTAAGGGTCCAAAACAGTTGGCATTCAGCTCAAATATGGCATTCAGCCCAAAATATGATAATACTTTCCAAAACATAACGATATCAAACAAGTTTTAATAAATATGCGACATAACAGTTATACGGGAAACGGACTAAGCCATAATCCCAAATGGTGCACGACCCCACACTCGTCATCTAGCATGTGCGTCACCTCATAGTAGCACCACGATGTGAAATTCGGGGTTTCATACCCTCAGGACAACATTTACAATCATTACTTACCTCAATCTGGTCCAAACCCTAGCCCGCGATGCCCTTGCCTCTCGACTCGACCGCCGGAGGCTCCAACTCTAACCAAAAATAGATCTATACCATCAAAATATGCTAAGGGAACAAAGCTCACTCCAAAATAACCAATTAACACCAAAAATCCCGAAATAAGCCAAACCCGACCCCCGGGCCCACATCTTGGATCCCGATAAAATTCACAAAACTGGAATCCTTACACTCTCACGAGTTCATGCGTACCAAATATACCAAAATTCAACCACAAATGACCCCTCAAATCCCTAGATTAAGGTATCCAATTTTTAAGCCCTAAACCCCCCAATTTTGCTACTAATTTCCATAGATTTCAAGCATAAACATTTAAAACCCATCATAGAAACAAGTTTAGGGTCCAAAAACCTTACCTCTACAAAACCCTCTTGAATTCTCTCTTTAATTTGCTCTCCTAAGCTCAAACCCGTTACTGAAAATAGTGGAATAACCAAAAATTCGCAAAGGACTTAATTTATATGTTCTGCCCCAGCTAAACCACTTCGGCGGTCAAAATTTTGCACTTGTGGTCCCAGGTGCGCATTTGCGAAAGTCACTTATCCTCTCAAGGACCGCACCTGCGATTAAAATCTCGCACTTACGCTATCGCAGGTGCGTTCGAACCTCCACATCTGCGGTTCTAGCTCTTCTCACCCATTTCCGCATCTACGGCTACTCGTCCGCTTCTGCGGTCCCGCACCTGCGGTCCCCAAGGTGCAAGTGCGGTTATGATAGTAATTCAGTAGCTTCAGCTGCAAATTTCAAAGTCCAAATTCCCCGTCAACCATCCGAAATCACCCCGAGGCCCCCGGGACCTCAACCAAAAGTACGAACAACACATATACCACTATCCAAACTTATACCAAACTTCAAAACACCTAAAAAAACATCGAATAAACAAAATAACATCGGATTCAAGCCTAAGATTTTCAAAAACTTTTAAATTACGCTTTTAATCAAAAAGTCTATCAAACCTCGTCCGAATGACCTGAAATTTTGCACACACATCACATATGACACAATGGACATACTCCAACTTCCGGAATCCCATTCCAACCCATATATCAAAATCACCTTTACCAACCGAAAAAATGCCAAAGTTTCAATTTCGCCAATTCAAGCCTAAATCTACTACGAACCTTCAAAATACATTCCAATCACACTCCTAAGTCCCAAATCACCTCCAGAAGCTATCCGAATCATAAAACCAAATTTCGAGATCGTTTACTCACAAGTCAACTTTCGGTTGACTTTTTTAACTAAAAGACTAACTTAAGAGACTAAGTGTCTCATTTCTCTACAAAACCACTCCATACCCAAACTAACCAACACGATACCACATAATACAGTTGAATAAGACATAAAGAAGCATAAATGGAGGAAACGGAGCGGTAACTCATGAAACGACCGGCCGGGTCGTTACAAAAATAAACCTCCTAGAAAGAGCCTCGGCGACCACATTATCTTTGTCTTTCTACACCTTTAGCACTCACAAAAAAATAAAGAAAGACCACTTTATCAACACAAAAAGTATACTTTTTCAAATTAACAAATAATCTTTCCTTTCTAAGAACATGTTCAACTGCTCAACATGCTCTTCAATTGACTTTGAATATATCAAAATATCATGAAAGTAAACTACAACAAACTTTTCAATAAAGGGTTTCATATAGTTCATCACCATCATGAAAGTGCTAGCTGCATTTGAAAGTTCAAAAGGCATAACTATCCATTCATACAGTCCAAAATTAGTTTTAAAAGCGGTTTTCCACTCATCACTGGGTTTCATTCTTATTTGGTGATAACCACTTCTCAAGTAAATTTTACAAAAGATAAGAGAGCCACTCAATTCATCAAGTAAGTCATCAATCCTAGGTATAGGGTTATCAATAGCCCTACAATCAACGCACATTCTCCAGCTTCCATCTTTCTTTGGCACTAGGATCACGGGCAAGACACAATGACTCAAGCTTTTCCTTACAAATTCCATCTCAAGAAGGTCATCAACTTGCTTTTGCAACTCTTTTGTAGCTCCGGATTGCTCCTATATGCCGCTTGATTTGGAAGTTGAAATCCCGGAACAAAGTCAATTTGATGCTCTATTCCCCTCAAAGGTGATTGTTCTCTTGGTAGCTCTTCGGGAAAGACATCTTCATAACCTTGCAAAAGAGTAGAAACTTCACTAGGTACAAAAGGGGTTAGCTCATTAGTAGTCAAAAAATAATCTTTATGCATAAGAAGTATAAGTGAATGGTTATCCTCAACCTCTCTCAAAGGATCTTGATGACTAGCTAACAAACTCGCTTTTTCTTTCCCTCTAGGCTCACTCTTATTTTGTAAAAGTGAAACCTTTCCCTCATTTTTCCTCTTTTTCCCACTTTTTTCTCTCTTGAAGTGCCACTCTTCTCACTTTTTTTCCTTTATTGAAGTATCATGCTTCTCATTTTTCTCTCTCTCGCTCGCTTACTCTTTGCTTTTTCCCTCAATTCTCTTATTTTTTTGTAATCTTCACTCACTTGAAATAGTGTCAAAGGTAAAAGAGTAAATTTATGTCCATCTTTAACAAGAGAGTACTTATTAGTTCTTCCATAATTTTGCTTCTCTATCATATTGCCAAGGTTGGCTGATGATAGGCTATAATTGCGTATTTTAGTCGCTTATTATACTCAAATTTACTGCACTTTAATTGAGTTTGAGCTTTAATCGCTAGTGTCTTGCACTAATTGTGTGTTTTATGCTTTGTAGGATTGATTCCGAGCTATGTAGATGTTATAGAATGAATTCAAGTGATTTGGAGCTTTGAAATCTGAGTAAAAGCCCAAGAAATTAAGCCGAGATCGTATTCGGGGATCAACGGATGATAGAGAAATAAAACGAAGAATCGAGTAGGTATATTGTGCATTGTCTAGTACAATATACATAACTTTTTGTTCATAACTCCATTTGAGCCCACAATATATGGTTGGAAAGCTAACTCAAAGAGCTACATCTTTCATGTTTTATGTTTTTCCAAATTCCAAATAGAACAGGGTGAAAAATGCGGTCGAAACTGTGACCAAGGACCTGACGCGACAGAAACAGTATACCTGCCATATACCGCGGTTGACCGCGACCGCGGCAGTCTAAACGTGAAATATTGTCCTTTTTCGCGTAGGAGAAGGTATAATTATTTGGTCCCGATACTACTTGGTATATATACATGGAAAAACGGTATTTTAAGAGTTGGACACACTTTTGACATAAAAATTAGACCTAAGGAGGCTAAGGAGACTGAGGATTCGACCTAAGGAGTCAAGAACACAATAGGAGCAAGGCGGGAAATTCTTCAACGAGTTTTTCCTTCCTCTTCCTATTTTTCATTGTTGGTTATGATTTTTAGTATTGTAGTTTTACATACTATTATGAATAGCTAAATTGTTATCTAGGGTTTTGATAGAACCTTTTGTAGGATAAATTCTTGTTATGTTTTTATATAATTGAGCCGTTGGATTTCTCTACTTGTTCAACTACGTGTTTATTGTTGTTGATTGAATGGCCATCGATTGACTGTGCCTATTTATTATGCGTTCCTTGAGAAATGATACATATTTAGGTGATTGTTGAACAAACGTCACTCCTAACGTATGTGAGAAATCAATACAGCAGGTTTAAAGGTAGGTTTACAAATAACAAAGCCTTGACGTGGTCATAATGAGCGGTTAGATAAAGCCAACTAGCGTAGTTCGAGAGAATATGTCTAGTAAATTATTGTAGTTACTCGAGAGAGAATTACGACACCTAAAGTGCTCACGGTCAGTAGAGAATACATTGGAAAAATTGTAGGGAACACAGCTAGAAGGATTCCGACAATTGGGGAAATCATAACTCTAGACCTCCTTAATTTAGTCTCCAACCCTTTGTCTCGTTAGTTGATAATTTTACCGTTTTCTAGTATTTGCTAGTTAATTAGTTAGAAATATAAATATCAATCTTTATAATTTAGAAAATTGTTCAAACTTGTCTTTTTAGTGATATTAAACAGATATAGCTAAGCCTTAGTTCTCTATGGGATTCGACTCCGGACTTTTAGACCGGATTATATTTGCAGCGACCGCTTATCCTTTTTAGGACTAGAGTTGGGCGTGATCATCGGCCTAGAAGCAAATGACAAGCTTGCATTGGCACTACATCACACCAAACTTTATCATGATACTTTCTGATCTTGAACTTTATCAATTCTATCTTTGTCACTTTGAGCTCCCGACACTCATTTAACCATTGTACCATATATGGTGTAGGACGCTTCTTTGTAGGCAAATTCAATTGCTCTACCAAAGATGCACTTGCCACATTTGCACAACTTCCATTATTAATTATTATTGAGCAAACATCTCCCATAATCTTGTTGGAAAAATTGGTTATGGAGAATAGGATTAATCAAAACTTGAGGCATGTCAAGAATACTTCCTTTATGATATTTCACTACACAATAAAGCATAAATTAGGCGTATCCCCCAGGATTCAACAAGCTCTTCCAGTTATTAAACTGGAACAGAACTAGCAGAAAATTAAAGAAAGAACGAAGAAGATTCAGAAAGTTGCAGAAAATTGTGTCTTTAGCTTTCCAAAGACCATGTTTATATAGGTGTTGCTCCAACGGCTAGTTTATAACAGTTAGTTTGACTATTTCAAGATGAGAGAAAGTTGATAAAAATAAGGTACACTTCCTTTTGAGATATCCACAAATGACTAAAAAGACCCTTAGATGCTTGGGCTCTCCAATTGTAAGTGGGCCTCTTCATATGAACTTGGGCCACTATCCTTGAATATCGTAAAAATAGCACGGTCTAGCCAGTTTTCGGACTGGTCATTCAAAAATAGCCAGCGTTTACCAAGTCAATGAAAAATAGCCACTATTTTGCTGCAACAGAGACCGGTCCAGCATAATATACTGGAGTTCGGTGCACCTGTGTATGAACTCCAGCATATTATGCTGGACCGGTATACTTTGCTGGCTCCAGTATAATATACTGGAGAGTGGAGAACCAGTGCTCCAAACTCCAGTATATTATACTGGACGGGTATATTATACCGGAACTTCAGTATATTATGCTGAAGTATTTTTTCGGATTTTGAACAATGTTTTTGTTCAGATTTATCTTTACATGAAAAGTGACTAAATTTCGATTACTTTTGAAACTAGGCTATTTTTGAACAACCACTTGTAAATCTGGCTATTTTTGAATTTCTCCCTTGAATATCATTTGGATGAAATTGTGGACTCTATTAGGATTTTCCAAAAGATCATTCAAATCTTCCAACGGTATCAAATGCATCCCAATAATTTGAAGGTCCTCGGCTTGACTCCTAATGAACGGTCTTGAAAGCATAGACGTAATGTGGTCACCCCGGGCATGATAAAACTCACATTCTGCAAAAATTATTTTTACTTTACTTCTTTATTTTATTATTTTATTTTAACTTACCTTGAAATGGTCAAAAGTAGCCCGTACAACATTAATTCTCAAACTAGTCAGTAAACTAACTGGTACATATTTCATATTAGAGGATTATTCTGATTTCTTGATACACTAGCTGTTTATTATTAAAATCTAATATACTAGCCATTTGGTTCAGCACCTATATATAAAAACATAGTTTTTGGAGAGCTAAACACAAATTTTTGAAATCTAATTCTTTTTTTCTCATGGGTTTTCCTCTTCTATAATTTGTTGTTTCTCCTCTTAGTAGTAAGTGAAGAAACTTGTTGAATTGTGAAGAATACACCTAATTTTATTCTTTATTTTATGAGTGAAATATCCTTAAGAACAATGTCTTTGACACAGCTCAAACTAATATCTATTCTCTGTAATCAATTTTTCGCCAACTCTAGCATCCTTTATAATATCTTCAACTCTAGACCAAGTTTCTTTATCCACAATTCATCTTAAATAAAAAAATCAAAATATCTTCAACAACTTCATAATATTGCTTTTTCATCATCAATTTAGTTCAGTTTAATATACATGCTTTCTCTTATATATCAAGTCTTTACCCCTTTTCTTATCTTTTATAAATTCTATATAATTATTCAACCTCAAGCCCTTTTAGTTGGAAAAATTTGACAGTTCTTTATTGGCTAAGACCTTATGTGAAGTGAGCATAGGATTTCATAGTCAAATAGTAAAGTCTATTCTTCAACGTTGAAATGGTTGTTCAGCAATTTCGAACTTGACCGTCAAGAATTTCATTGGGCATTTCCACTTTGTTATAATTGTTTGTAATTAATGCATGTTCAAGGATTCATGTGGATACCAAATACTAATAGATCTGTCACAACTATTTATATTTGTAAAACGTTTGGAAACAATAATGTATGTCAGCAAATAACACACTATCAGCAAATCGTTTCATATTTGTTTCTTGACTTTAACAAAATTTATATTGATTCCACTTATCAAAATATTTCGAGAGAATTTTTTTTTTCTAGTTTACCATTTTACTTTTAATTATGAAATTAAATATAGTAAAGAGGTAATTTTGACCATTTTCCCTTTTAAGTTATACTTAAACCTATTTCTAAAATTTGGAGTTAATGCTTTGACGTTATTCTTTTATTTTACCCGTTTAGTTTAACATTTTGCTACTATTAAATTCGGCAAAAAATACTACGTCACTTCTTAATAAATGCTGACCAACCTTCAATAAATTGCTATGATCATCGCTCCGACATAATATCAGCTATTATAGGAAGGTAATAACCCTCTTTCCCAAATATCATTTGGGCTATTCAATAAATAAATAAATGGGATTAATACAAATAATGTACGCTATTAGGAATGTTAATGGACACGGTAGTAAGAGTCTCTTTTTGTTTTATTTATCTTTTAACAGGATTTCACAAATTTGGAAAGAGCTGAATTATACTTTTAACCCTACAAGAATTAGTAACAATTGTTGGTAAAAAAATTTCTTGAAAAAGAAAAAACCACCCGACGGACCTTAATTTGACCACTCTGTCTTTATGTGAAAAACTTATTACATAAAATAAAATACTAAGCCGCCTCAAATGCCAAGTAATTTATAGCCTATTTGGCCAAACTGCAAAAATCAGCTTATTTTGAGAAGTGTTTTTTTTAAAAGTACTTTCGATGAGAATCAGTTTGTGTTTGGCTAATTAGTTTGAAAAACACTTCTGAGTAGCAATTAGTATTTGACTAAGCTTTAAAAAATTGATTCTAAGTATATTTTTCTCGAAAGAAGTACTTTTTTGTGCTTCTCCAAAATTGCTTCTGCTTCTCCTCGAAAATACTTTTTTTTTTTCTTCCAGAAGCTTACGCCAAAAGTGCCTTTAGAAAAAAAAAAAAAAGAAGCTCTTTTTGGGCAAAAATAAGGCCAAACAGGCTATTAGTACCCTTAACAACTTAACTATTGTGTTTGATTTGTTCCACTAACAAAAATCACTTCTTTGTCATTTTCTCTGTCTTCCCATCTACCCAGATCATGCTTTTTCTTTCTTCTCCAAATAATCAAGAACTGATTTTTACATAAGTGGTTTTTTGAATCTTTGAAATGTGAAGTTGGTTTTATTATTTTCTAAGTCAGATGTTGCCTTCCTTAAGCTGAATTTGAGTTAGAAAAACCCAAAATGAGAGGAAGCATAGTTGGTGCCTCACCTAGTCCTATTGAACCTAGACAGAGGCTCTCTGTATCCACGTAAGTATCTAACTATGCTCTCTACTTGTTGATTTTTCCATTGATCTTAATTTTATTTTATCAGTACAAGTTATCTTATGGTATTTTTCTCAAGGGCATATTTGCATTACTCATTTGCTTACTGCTTGTCTATGTTTACATATTTGGGTGTGCTTATTTTGGGTCAAGATTGGTTTTTGGTTTAGATTTTTTGAGATGGAGTTGAGTACTAAAGTGTTAGTGGAATAAAGTTCATTTTTGCTTAATTTTTTTTTTAGCTTCATTTACTTCTGAGAATAATTTGGGGGAATAAAATGAAGATTAGGTTCACTTTTTGGGGATGATAGATATTGGTACTGTCCTCCAGCTAATTCTTGTGTATCTGTAGATCTAGAAACACTGTAGCTCAATAGTAGAGTTTTGTATCCTAAATGTGAAATGAAGAGACAAAAATGAGCATTTCATTCTAGTTAGTTGAAAATTGAAATATCTTGAAAAGCTGAGTGACAAGCTGCTTCAGTCATAGTAGACGACCTTTTGGTAGTTTTAGCAGCAAAACATGATGTATGAGGTAGTTGTGCACCCGTTTGTTTAACTAAATCTTATTCAGTAGCACCAAAGAGCTGACACATTCATGCATGACATCGTCGGCTGATTGAGCTCTTTTCTTCCATGTTATAGTTTGTATTTATTCCTCTGCCTGCTAGTTCTTTCTGCTTTATCACTTCGTGCGTCCTTGCTGACTTAATTGAAAATTTGGGTGATGAAGACTCGCTTACCTGGGAAAAATTATTTAAATTGGGAGAGTCTTGTTGAGAGTTTGTATGCAGGGTGGAAAATGTAAGATGTGGCATACTAGAAATGTTAGCATTATGGGCTTTTTGAACCCTACTCTTCTCCGTGATCCATCCAAACCATGATCTTTTTTATCCTAATACTGAAATCCTATTCCTTATGGGTGTTACCTCACATTAGATGACATCCAATCTCACATAATATGTTTTCAGATTATGAGTAACATGGTGTAGTGGAAGGGTATCATTTGTTGGAGAAATCTGAATAAGGGGTTTTCCTTTCATTTTGGCATATGTTCTATGAATAGAAAACGGTCATTTGCCACAGGTAGCATTCATAAGTTCTTTTATTTGGAATGGTGGGAAATAGTGGCTTCTTTACTCTCTGTTACATTCTTAAGTTTTCTTGATTTAACAAAAAAGGTGGTCTCTTTCCCCTCCGTTTTAACACATGTCAAGTTGAAAAAGAAGCTTTTGAATTGTCAGTTTTACCTGCCCTGTCTCCTTTTCTTTCTCTATGCCAAACTAGTACCCCAAGATCTCAGTTCTCTTTTTGTTTTGTTGTTCTCAAAGAATAGGAGCTGAGGCTGTGAGGTTGATCCTGAAAATGTCAATCCTTGTCCTAAACGAAGATCTCTTAACTGGTCCATTAGATATTAAAAATGACACAACTCGGAAGAGGATTCAATTGTTGGATGTACTCTTATTGAGATCTCTCTTAATGATCCAAGTCCGAACCTGATTGTATAAGCAATTACATGGGACCCTGAAGTTTATGGAACTTTTATGGCTGTTTTGTGTTTGAATCGCAATAGACTAACCACTGAGTCAGATCTATTATCTTTATTTGAGATGTGGTATCTAACTTCAAAGTCCAATCCAGTCTTCTAAATTTCTGACAGAATTGGCGCGAGGTCTCTGATGGACATTCTCACCATTAATGACTTTGTTTTTGACCCAAAAAAGGAAAAAGTTCAAAGATTCAGAAATCATCCAACATGATAGTGATTTTGTCATATTTATGATGACGTTGACTGCCTTTTATATGCTAACCTCTGTTCTTTGGTTCAGGGAGGAAACAAGCAAAAAGAGGTTTTTGAGAAGTAAAGTTTTCAGAGATGGGGAGAAAGGCCTCCATAGCCCCACCAAAAACAGGAATTTCACATGCAAGTTCCCAACTTTAAAGCTCATATTGGGTGTTATTGCTCTGGGAGCATTTTGGACACTCTGGCATTCTCCAACAATTTATAACACGGAATACATATCTAGTTCAAACTCTCGGTAAGTATAGGGCTTTTCGTCTTTGTTATTTCCATATGGTTAAAGATGATAACATCAGTGCATACTGAAGCTATCCTAGATATTTTGGAAGCTCCGTAAGTTGCGAGGATAGGTTTTTTGTTTCTTTTTTTTCCTCTTCTTCTGTACGTATGATTTTGGCACAGTTTCTGTGAATTGATATATAAAACTTGTTACCATTCTTAAAAAAAATGATTACATTAAATAAACCTTCGTGTACCTTCATTTCTTAGGCGGCTTAGTGAGACCTTCAAAGAGATTATTTATTTGGTGTTTCTGGGTGAACAAGTTCCTAGCAATGATTAGAGAAACTTCTATTTGTTAAACAGATTATTTTCTCATATTCTAATTCTTTTTCTTTGCTCCAATTTTGGAATCTTGATTCTAGGGCTGCTTTGGTGCACAGAGGGTTGAGCGATGGTCCTTCAGCTGATCAACGTTATACATCACTTTTAGATATTGATTGGGACCAAATTTCCAGAGTTATTGAGAAACTAGCCGATCAACATGCGTATCAGGGAGTAGGACTATTAAACTTCAATGACAGTGAAGTCGATCAGTTGAAGCAGTTACTACCTGATGATGAGCATGTGATCTTGAACCTAGATTACGTCCCGAACAATATAACATGGGAAACATTATATCCTGAATGGATAGATGAAGAAGAAGAATTTGAGGTCCCCACTTGTCCTTCTTTACCCCAAATTCAGTTTCCGGGTAAACCAAGGATTGATCTCATAGTTGTAAAGCTTCCATGCAAGAAGTCCAAGGACTGGTATAGAGATGTAGCTCGTTTGCACTTGCAGCTAGGAGCAGCAGGGCTGGCTGCCACTAATAAAGGGTATCATCCAGTACACGTGCTTCTTGTTACTGAGAATTTTCCTACGCCCAATCTGTTCACCTGTAAAGAGTTAGTTGTACGTGAAGGCAATGCATGGCTATATGAACCTAACCTGAACACTTTAAGAGAGAAGCTCCACCTCCCTGTTGGGTCATGTGAACTTGCAGTTCCTCTCAAGGCCAAAGGTTAGCTTTTGATGGTTACTTTTTTGTCAGAACGCTATAACTCTGATACTGGTGTTTAATTTATTAACTATTAAGAACTGCCAACCTGACCATCCTTGAATTTTACTCACTGCCTCTTGCAAGACATTGCAGGGGGTCAAGTTAAACTATTTGACATGTCATACACTGTTTATCTCCGCCTTTATCCATCTTCGTATTGTTCTCTTCCATTCTTCAGGATTTGAGGGAGTGGAGTGTGGAATAAGCAGTTGGGCACTATTTAATTAGTCCACCTGAAATGAAAACAATGAGAGGATAACCTCCAAATTCAAGTTAATTTCTCACAAATGATGATAAAATCTAACATTATAAGTTTCTGCAGCAAATTGGCACTCTGGAAATGTGAGAAGAGAAGCCTATGCAACTATTCTCCACTCAGCACATGTTTATGTATGTGGGGCCATAGCTGCAGCTCAGAGTATCCGCTTGGCAGGTTCAACACGAGATCTTGTGATACTTGTTGATGAGACTATCAGTGACTACCACAGGGAAGGTTTGGCGGCTGCAGGGTGGAAAATCCACACAATACAAAGAATAAGGAATCCTAAAGCTGAAAAGGATGCCTACAACGAGTGGAACTATAGCAAATTTCGTCTCTGGCAGCTGACAGATTATGACAAAATCATCTTCATTGATGCTGATTTATTAATACTGAGAAACATTGACTTTCTCTTTGAGATGCCTGAAATAACCGCTATAGGAAATAATGCTACCCTTTTTAATTCAGGTGTGATGGTTGTTGAACCATCAAATTGCACATTTCAGTTGTTGATGGATCATATCGATGAGATTGAATCGTACAATGGTGGGGATCAGGGGTATTTGAACGAGATCTTCACATGGTGGCATAGGATTCCGAAACACATGAACTTTTTGAAACATTATTGGGAAGGTGATGAGGAGGAGAAGAAGGAAATGAAAACACGTCTTTTTGGTGCTGATCCTCCAGTTCTCTATGTCCTGCACTACTTAGGTCTGAAACCTTGGTTATGCTTCAGGGACTATGATTGCAACTGGAATGTGGAGAAATTGCAAGAGTTTGCAAGTGATGTTGCGCACAGGACATGGTGGAAGGTCCACGATGCAATGCCGGAGAACTTGCATAAATACTGTTTGCTTAGGTCTAAACAGAAGGCTGCACTGGAGTGGGATCGAAGGGAAGCTGAGAAAGCTAACTATTCAGATGGTCATTGGAAGATCAAGATAAAGGACTCGCGTTTGCAGACTTGTTTTGAAGATTTTTGCTTCTGGGAAAGCATGTTATGGCACTGGGGCGAAACAAACTGGACAGATAATGCCACTGCTTCTCCAACACCTCCCACGGCCAATACTGCTTCACTTTCTTCTTTGTAGGTAGGAGGTTCTGTTACGATTCCTTTCTACATCTGTAAGTATCACAGAGTCACAACTTAAATGTCAACCAATGCCATAATTTATACATGGTGTTAACACTTGCCCCGCCCTCGAGAATAGTCTGTTCTGCAGCTGTGCTGCTTCAATTCTTTGCCATCTTGTCTTGTTACCTATACGATTGTTTCAGCTTAGCCAAATGGGGGTGGCTGGCTTCAGGAGTTGGTTTTTCTCAATTATCCTTTTACTTTCGGGTACAGATTCTGAAGTTGCAGTATGTTTGAGAAGTCATTCAGAATCTCTCTTTTGAGGCACCATATCATTGTTGTATTGAGGGTAGAAACAAAGTATACTCACATTATATATGAAATTTATTGATTTTAGAAAGCCCAACGTTTCATTTCTTTTCTACCTCCCCCTTTTTTCATAATTTATGCCGAATGTTTTTACTGCATGGGGTGATGGTCAGAGGGTGTCTTATTGTCTTGGAGGAATGGGATTTTGGTTGTTTTACTCGAGGAAAAAGGAAATATGAAAGAGTTAGAGAAGTCAAGCTTATAGTTTGTTTGGCAAAGCTTTTTGTGAACTAAACTTGCTTGTTAAAAAGAAATACTTATTCTATAGAATTAAGGTGTATGACCATGCTTTTGAAAACAAAAAGGAGTAATTTGAATAGTAGCAATAGCATATTTTTTTATTTATGAGGAATCAAAAATTTGTAGCTTCTCCTTAAAAGCATAAGCATAATTAAAACAATTAAGACAAAAATATCAACCAATATATAATGATATTGGGGTGAATTTTCAATATATGATGAATGATAGTATTTTGGTATACCTTATTTATCATCAAAAAGTTAAGGAATAATCTAGGATGTTCAATATTATTGCTTTTACTCTCGTCCTCACCATGTAATATCATAAATGAAATGGCACGGCATCACCCTTCATGCTTTTACACTTACCGGAACGGCATCACCCTTCGTGCTTTTACTATCAACATCTCTCAATATATGATTGTCACGACCCGGAATCCCAACCTCGGGACCGTGATGACGCCTAACATCCACTTGCTAGGCAAGCCGACGTTACTATATATATATATATATATATATATATATATATATATATATATATATATATATATATATATATATATATATATATGGGAGGGATAGAGTGTACGCAGACCTTACCTCTACCCCGGAGGGGTAGAGAGGCTGTTTATATATATATACCACGACCTGAAATCCCAACTTCGAGGCAGTGATGACGCCTAAGATTCACTTGCTAGGCAAGCTAACATTACTACATAACTATTCATTTTTAGCAATTTAAAAACAGAATAATAAGAAAGTAAAGTTGTAGCACTCCAAAGTATATATAATAACTCCAAAAACGTTGTCTAGACTAATCTTGAAATCTTGTGTCGCAAGTGCATGAACTACTAAATAAAATACTACAACTAAGGTCTGAAATAAAAATACAACCGTTCGAATGAAATAACAGTACGACAGATAAGAAAGGGACTTAAGGGTATGCGAACGTTATACAGCTCTACCTCAAGTCTCCGAATGAATAGCAGTTCGAGCGCGCCTCCACTACACGCCATTGGGACGAACACCAGTATCTGCACAAGAAGTGCAGAAGTGTAGTATGAGTACAATCGACCCCATATACTTTGTAAGTTCCGAGTCTAACATTGTCAAAGTAGTGACGAGGCTATAACAAGGCACTCACTCTAAACTTGTACGCGTATAAGTTAAAGCAACAACAGAAATAGAGGAACAATAGTTGACGTAAAAATCAGAACAATAAACATATAATAGAGGGCCCCAGAATATCATTTACTCTCAACTTCATGACATAACACGGATGCGGAACCAACAGTCAAAAACAATAATAATATGTCTTCTCCGTTACGGCGCGCAACCCAATCCACACATATCACATCAACACCAATATCGTTGCGACGTGCAACCCGATCCCAAACAACACTTCAATATCCAATGCAACGCACAATCTGATCCCAAATAATAATACCAACATTCGTTGCGGCGTGCAACCCGATCCCAAATAATAATATCAATATTATAAAAAACTATGATGTATCGCTCAACATGAGAGAGAGAGAGAGAGAGAGAGAGAGAGAGAGAGAGAGAGAAATCTAAGAAAGTAAATAAATCTAAGGCAAACCAATATAACAAACCGGGGAAATAGAATCAAGCGGAGGCAAAAAGGCAATTAAAGGTTTAGAAAAAGTAAAAAAAAGGGCAACAAGACATGGGTACAAGGAACATATAGTAAAATAAAGCATGAAACAAGGATGACATGAATTTAACAAATAAGGGCAAGTAACAATGAGAGCATGATACAAATAGTAGTACGGAGTAAAAGAAGGCATGATTAAGTTTAAATACACAGTTAAAAGTCCACTCCGCATGCTTATTCCATGACAACGTATATACACTCGTCCCCTTGAATATATATCGTCCCCCACACTTAAATCAAGTAGCAAATAGACCAATCAAATCTTAATTCCATCAAGTCAAGATTAACTACGACACTTACCTCTTTCCTCAACAAACTCGACAATAAACCACGGCTTTTCCTTTGATACAAGCCTCCAAACCAGCTGAATCTAGCCAAATATCAATCAAACAATCCAAAATAAACATTAGAAACTACCCACGAATGAAAAAAGGTTCAGTTTTGACCATTTTTGAAAAAGTCAACAAAAGTCGACCCTTGGGCCCTCTTGGTCGAAATCTGAGATTTAGACCAAAACCCGATTATCCAGTCACCACCAAGCCCGGATATGTGATTTGTTTTGAAATCTAACCTCAATTCAAGGTCTAAATCTCAATTTTACAAAATTCCTAAACTCTAACAAAAAAATCCTTAATTTCTATCACGAAATCCATAGATTTGATGTTAAAAATTCATGAAAAGTAGTTGGAATTGATTGAAAACTAGTTAAAGATGCTTACCAATGAATTTGGGAGAAAAAGTTCTTCAAAAATCGCCTGTAGAGAGCTTAGAGTTGAAAAACATTGTAAAATAAGCTAAGTCCCGATTTCCTAATCTTTTACCTAGCTGTAGATTGCGATGTATGCAAAAGCGAACAACTTCCCAACCCTGCTGATATTACATTTACGGCATGATGATCACAGTTGAGATTGTTCATTACTAGCAAAAGAGACAACCATCGTAATTGCGAAGACTGTCCAAACCAACACCAAGTCGCATGTGCGACCAACCCATCGAAAGAGCAGCATCCACCTGGTCGCATTTACGATGCCATCTTCGCATTTGTGAAGTGACGAGTACAAAACACAACACGAAATTGATGCTCGCTAATCAAAGATAATATAGTATAATATCGTCTTCACATGGATTGATTTTAAACAATGTTCGAGTAATTTTTGGTTCAATTACTATTCAGGAGGATCAACACTTGTGTTAACAAATTATAAACTAAGTTTAACTACTAAAATAATGCAGTTGATAATTGACAGCAAGGAATTGGAGAATCGCAGAGTGGTTTCTTATCAATGTGAGGAATAAGGGTTTGACAAGATAGGTGCAAGAGAGTTATTTGGGATTTAACTCTGGTTTAATTCACTCTAATGTTCTAATGATTCTCACGAATCTACTCGATAATTAGTTCAAACTTGTAGTCAAGATTCCTCTCTCGATTAAATCTTAGCTCTACGAAGTGAACTAATATAAGCATTGTGAAGTATGCAAGCATGCGTTAATAGATTGGTCCTTAGGAGAACGTCTCTCAAATATTCTCCTAACTTGATTTAATCAACAATTAAATAAGCTCTTTCGATTACTTAAGAGATTCAATGAATTAAATCAAACAAAATAATGCAAAGATAATCACCAAGATATTCCTCTTTCGATTAAATAAACTGGTGAATAAGTTGCAACAATTCAAAACTTCATAAACGAATTCAAGCATGAACTAGAGTTAAAATCTACAAATATTTATCAAAATACCATATCCGTCAAATCCTAAGGTAAACTACTCCATAATCACGGAGGAAGTCATCACAAATATAATGGAAAAATAAGAAAGCATCAATCGAACTTTACAATCCAAACTCTCGTATTGAATCGATGGAAAGATGATGGAGTCCCATGTCTTGTAGCCTCGAATGCTCTCCCAAAGCTTCCAAAGTCAAAAAAGTCCCTTCAAAAATGTATTTTTGGTGTATTTATATCCTGTAGGAGTGGGCCCAGGGGAAATTACCTTTTCCAAGCCGAAACAGGAAAGTACTCTGAGAAAATCACACACGCGCGCCACCCCATGCCGAGCGCTAGTGGGAAAGTTTAGAGAGCTGAAATCTGTTAGAGTTGGCCCATTTGTACTGTCGCGCCACGCCCAGCGGCGCCCCATGCGGCGCGGCTGTGGTTATTTTACAGAGTAATTCTTTTTTGTCGTGCTTTGATATCTGGACTTGGTCCTCGACCCCCGAACGCGATCCGAGTTTAATCCCTTGGGCTTTTATTCATATTTCAAAGCTCCAACTTGTTCGATTTAGCTCCTGAATATCTCTCTAACTCGAAATTACTTCCTATAAGGCATAAAACACATAATAAGTGCAATAGACTAATATTCAAGCTCAAATACAAGTAAAATGCAGTAATTAGAGTGCAAACTACGGCTAAAACACGTGATTCTAGCCTACCATCACGAAGCCAACAGTCTCTCCCCTCACATTTGCGAGTCCGACTTCGCAAAAGCGAGACTCGCAATTGCGAACAAGTCATCCCAAATGTGAGACCTACATACCTGAACACCAGCAAAAAGGCACCAACAATTCAAAGCCTTCCGAAACACCTCCAAACTCATTTGAAACTCACCCGAGCCCCTCGGGCTCCAAACCAAACATGCACACAAGTGTAATAATGTTATACAGACTCACTCGCCAACTCAATAATTAAAATAACATCAAATAACAAGAATCGATCATCAAAACTCAAGAAATTTAACTTAGAACTCAATTTTCACAATCTTTCACATAATGAGCCAAAACGTGCTCAGGTCACACAGGACCCCAACCAAACGTGCGTACAAGTCCAAAAATATCATACGAGTCGTCAAAATATTGATCTGATGTCATTTAACAAAAATATTGACTGTGGTTAACTCTAGTTTCATTTTAGTTAAAAATCACTTTTTCTTCAAAATTTCACATAAAAACTTCCGAAAAGTGACACAGACCACGTACGCAAATCAATAAATATGAAATGAAGCTACGAGAGGTCTCAAAACACGAAAATTGATATATACATATATAACTTACATTTCATCATAGTTAAATAGAAATCATTTAATGTCTTTCTTCGCAATATAAAGCTCAAAAAATATATTTTTTTTTAAAATTTTTGAAGTTGATTATTAAATTTTCAATGTATTATATGAAGGTTGTTTCTCTAAACTAGAAGTAACTTATATCTAAAGAAATAAAAAATAAAAAAAATCTCACCATGGTTATTGGAGTTAATTTTTTTGTTTGTGGTAATTAAAAGTACTCAACTAGGTGCCAAGAAGTAATTGATAGTAATATCGAACATTTCATATAACCCCCTTAATGTTAATGGAGAACAAGAGAAGTGTCATATTGCCTTGTCCTATCAAGAATTAAATTTAAATAATATTTTTTGATTTAATTTTCTTTCAATGAACTTAAATGAGATCTTTGTAATGCCAACTAAGATTACGAATACACAAGTGAACAAAAAGTAACTGAGAGTTCTTTCATATAAATGAGGAGTCTCGTACATCTCTGTGCTCTCGAAGTGTAAGAAAAAAGGTAAGATGTGTGTCTTTTCTAAGAATTGTTCTACTACATACGCAGCTAAACAAAATATTCAGTCTTGAATTGTCAAACTCATCCCCTAATTGGTAGCCAATTGATACCATCCATTATTGTTTACTTATTCCATTTATTATTTCATTGTCCGTTTCATTCTTAGAACCTATTTAGAGATTGGGCACATTATACATCATGATAGATTAATGTTGTCACACCTCCTTTTTGCGCGCCCGCCCCGAAGGGTTGAATGCGCGAGAGAGTTTTTCCAATTTAAGTGACAATATTCGAAATGGGATTATTTAATTCAGAGTCGCCACTTGGGAAAGGTTTTTGGTGTCCCAAGTCACCGGTTTATCTTGAATCCCAAATCGAGGAAAATATTCGACTTTCCAAATGAAGTCTGCGAACCAGAAATTCTAAGTAAGGAATTCTGTTGACCCGAGGGAAGGTGTTAGGCACCCTCAAATCCCGTGGTTCTAGCACGGTCGCTTAAATTGTTATAATGGCTAGATATCTGATTTAATACATGTTATAAACTTATGTGCCAATTTATCCCTTAGCCGCTTTATTATTATTATTATTATTTTTTATTTATTTATTGTTATTATTTTACGAAGAATTGCAACATTGTGAAAACGTATTTCAAATCACGTCGCAATCAATGCACCCGTGATTATCGACACATTTCGACTCCATTGAGATTTAGATTTGGGTTACATAAATGCACACCCGTATTTAAGAAAATAACATTATTAAATACGCGCCTAGAGCGACTAGCATATCATTATTTTGGGTAGGGCCGTGAAATTTGCTAAAACGGCTCCTCCCTAATTCTAAGCGATTAAATGTACATTTATTGAGGGCCCCACAATCTATACATTTCATTAAGCGAGGCTCATCTCATTTATTTTAAATGGACAAATCTTAAAACGACTACATTTTTCTATAAAAATTAGTCTCTAAAATAAAGAAAGAAAATCCTAATTAATTACTAGCTTTTTATTATTTTAAGAAAACATGACATGCTAATTGCTTGATTAATACAAATTTTGATGAAAAAGGAATTTTACTCTTAATTTCGAAATTATAAATAAAATAAAAATTCAACAACTAATATTCAAAATAAACAAATATAGCTAGATTAAAACTCAGCATTGTTATTTTTTTTAAAAAAATATTATTGAGATTAATTATTCACAATCATTTGAAACTAGATTTAACCATAATTACTAAAGCTTATTAGAAAGTTTATTAGATTTAAACGTTCTTTTAATCCTGCTTAAGCTCAAGTCATGCCTTAATGCCTAATTTACGATGTTTAATTTAAATTCGTGTCTTAGCTAAATTTAGCTACTTGTTCATGATCAACCTATAATCTTGAAGCCTTCATAACTAGTGAATTAACCTATTTTGCCGAACTGATTTATTACAGACTAACTTATGATATTATTTTTTTTATTCCAGTTATTATTTAGTAATTCATGAAATAGCTTAAATACAATCAACAAAAGGAACAAAGAAAAAAAATGAAATTAAAACTTCAAATTTTCATTCTTCATATGTATTCACGCTTCATATTTCGGATTACAATAAACAGCCTTTCAGTTGTGTACCTGATATTGGAAGCAAAAGAAAATGAATATGAGAATCAGCAGCAGCAGTAAAATCAGTACAACATAGCAACAATAGCCCAGCAACAGTAACAACCCAGTAACAGACCGGTGGAGTAGTAATCCAAAAAAAATACAAAGCTTCCCGCTTTTATGAAACAACAATTAATTTTGATTTCAAACAACAAAAGAAAGCAGAAAAAATTTTTAGTTTTTTTTTTTATTTTGAAAGCTTAAATATTTTTCGGAATTTTCTATCTCTTAAATGTTCAGCCCTTTTCTCTCTCTTATTTTCAGATTTGTTTCTCTCTCCCGTTTTTTTTTGTCTGTGTATTTTTTCTTCTATCTTTTGTGTTCCTCCCCCTATTCTGATTTCAAGACATCTTCTTATAACTCATCCCATAAACCTTTCAATTAATTAAAATCCATACTTTTTCTCTACCCAACCCATTATCTTCCCACTCATCCCCATTACATTAAATAAACATATCACACCACCCCATTATATTTTGTCCCCCATGCCTAACATAAAATAATGCAAGATTCCCCCTTTAAATTAAATCTTGTCCCCCCTTTATATTAAACAACTATATCACAACCCACCCCATTTCATTTTGTCCCCCATGCTTCATATAAACAATTACAAAATGTACAATTCCTAAACTACCCCTCTGACCCTATTACAAATTACTATTTTACCCCCGAAAGTACTATAAATTACCAAACTACCCATCAGCTATAACACATCAATTAATCAAACTTAACCAAAATATAGACAATATGATCAATTTCTAACAATGTTCAAACAACAATATGAACACGGATGAACATCATAACAACAATATCACATGAACACGATTTTAACAACATTTCAACAACAAATCACATGAACACAAATTGAACAACAAAGAACAACTAAAATTTGATTGAACAATATTTTAGCAACAAACAATCCTATTTTCGGATTCAACAACAACAAACAAATATATTTAGATTTCTAAATTCAATCATATTGAACTTAAAATCAATTCTAACAACATTACAACCAACAATTCCTATATTAAACTTTATGAGACAAATTCAAGAAATAATCACAAATGGTAAACAAGAAATCAAGCTATACAAATTTCGGATTCAAGAACAATCAAACAAAGTATGAACATGAATTAAAACTATATTAAACAACAAGCATGACGGATTCAAACGATTAAATCAATATATTTCCTTCAACACAACTAAATCTTTTTTTAGACAAATAACAATATTTGTTGTTAGAAACAATTATGAACTTAAACTTGAACTTAACAATATTAACAATTTCTAAAAATACATAAACACATGAAACAAATTGAAGAAATAATCAATTAAATTTCAATTTGAATCTAACAAACATCAAACTAACAAATATTTATTCTAACAACAATACAAACATGAAATAAACATGAAAACCCACTAATTAAATTTCCATTTGAAATCTGAAAATTAATTTAACAAAACATATGAACATGAACTAAAAATTAATTCAAACGATAAACAAAACAAACATTTGCCGATTTTAGATTCGAAAATATCAAAGCAAAATATGGACAAAATAAAACTCAAAAACTACTAACCGGATCGAAATGAAATACGTACGGACTGTTTCGACGAACCTCTCCGGATTCGACGACGAACTCAACGACGAACTCACCTTCCTTGTAAACTTTGACGAACTCAAAACGACGCTCGACGACCTCGACTAAAACTCAACCGAGCAGCTCGTCTGAAGATACAACAGCTGGAATGATGAAGTGAAGCAGCAATGGGAATTTCTGCGACGAGCAGCAGCAACAAATGGAGCAGCAGCTGCGGCAACCATGACAGAGAAACTGCCGCGAAACAGCAACGCCGGGGAGCTGGACGCGGCGAGAAGCAGAAACAGGCCGGAACGCAGCAGCAATGGTAGAAACGGGCAGCAGTGGCGCGTTTGAACGATGAGGAAGCAGCTGCGGCGAGCAGAAGGAGTAGAAGAAGCAGCCGCGACAGTAGGGTGAAGCTGGTCGAGGGTTTTCCGGCGTGACTGGGGTTGTTGGTCGTCGACTGTGGGCGGGGTTATGGGTGACGGATGGTTTAGACGGAACAAGGAAGAAGATGACGGGATCTCAACAAATAAACATGGGAGCTTGTGAAGGAACAGAAGTGAAGAAGAAGAAGATGACGACGGGCAGCCATGGGAGCTCGGAGGGCAGCTTCGTTGTTGCGTCAATGGCGGACGTGAAGCTGGAACTTGTTGGACGAAAGGTGGTGGTTCGGCTGTGTCGACGGAGCAGGCAGGGGTGTGTGGGGGGCAGCCATGGATGGGGTCTTGCTTAAGGAAGAAGAAGAAGAAGAAAGATAGCAAGGGGGGGCGGGTGAGTTTTGGTCTCTTTTAGGGTTTTCCTTTTATTTATTTTTTTGTTTTGTTTTGTGTCTTTGAAATGCAAGATAGGGGTATTGGGTATTTTGGGTTATGGACTGGGTCGACCCAGTTCGAAATGGACTGGGTCGTAGGGAAGATTGGGCCAATTTTTGGGCCTGTGACTTGAAATTGAAGAAGAGGCCTAATTCCGACTTTCTTTATATTTTCGCTCTCTTTTCTTCTTTTATTTCTCTAAAACTAAATTATAAAAATACCTAAACTATTATTAAAAACTAAATTAAGTTATAAAAGCGCAAATTAACTCCCAATAACAATTAACGCACAATTAAGTATTAATTAAGCATAAAATTGTATATTTGGACATTAAATGCTAAAATTGCAAACGATGCCTATTTTTGTAAAACAAATTTAATTACTAACAATTGTAGAATTAAATCCTACATGCAAAATGCGACATATTTTTGTATTTTTTATTAATTTATCAAATAAACACGCACAGACAAATACAAATAATTATTCAAAATATCACAAAATATCACAAAATTGCACACCAAAGAAAAATCATTTTATTTTTGAATTTTTTGGGAGTAATTCTCATATAAGGCAAAAATCACGTGCTTACAGCCCCCACAAGTCATAGTAATCCCACAACTCTATCTTAATTCTGTTTGCCTTTTCGTTTATTCTTAATTATCCAAATCTTAATTATTAATTTTTTTATTTTACAATCTCTTAATATATTTGAGTAGATCTATTTTTAATCTGTCAAAATAGATTTGAATGAATAAAATTTATACAAAATTTAATATTGTTAAGTTGATATCCATTACGTAATTAACACCCGCAACCATCATATAATTTTATCTATTATTGTGTTGATATAGCATGAAGGTTAAGTATTATTTATTTTAATTTTAGATTTATTAATTTTTAATAAAGATAAATTTTATAAATTTAGATATTAAGAAAATAGGTCTTAATGACTTAGCATTTAGATCTTAATGCAATAATTTAATATTTATATGTGTATTCAAATTCTCACATTTAAATTAGACTGACGTGACTTGATGAAAATATTAGGCTGTTTGGTCAAGCTTTTTTTTTTCCGCCAAACGTATTTTTTTTACAAGTAAGGTATTTGTCCAAGCTTTTAGAAAGAAAACGTACTTTTGAGTAGAAGTAAAAATAATTTTTGAGAAGCAGAAAATAGTAGCTTCTTCCAAAAAGTATTTAAAAAAAATACTTTTGATAAAAATATACGTAGAAGCACTTTTTAAAGTCTTGTCCAAACACCAATTGATGCTCAAAAGTGTTTTTCAAATTAATTAACCAAACACAAATTGTTTCTTAGCAAAAGTATATTTTTAAAAATTATTTTTAAAAAAATCACATTTCAAAATAAGCTGATTTTGAGCTTGTTTGGCCAAGCTTTTAAGAAGCCAAAAACACTTCTTCTTTTGGTCAAAAAATCACTCTTTTGGAAATTTATAGCCAGTTCGGCCAAACTTCTCTAATCCTAGAAGCATTTTTTTTCTTTCAATTTTTTAATTATTTTTTATTTTTTTTTATTTTTTTTAATTTAAAGTGTTTGGCCAAACTTTTGGAAGAAAAAAGTGCTTTTGAGGAGAAACAGAAGTAGTTTTGAAGAAGCAAAAAAAAGTAGTTTATCTCCAAAAGTACTTTTTTGAAAAGCACTTATGAGAAAAATACACTTAAAAGCAATTTTTTAAAAGCTTGGCCAAACACAAATTGTTGTGCAAAGTGTTTTTCAAATTAATTAGCCAAACACAAACTGCTTCTCAACGAAAGTACTTTTGAGTAAAAACACATTTCAAAATAAGCTGATTTTTGCAGCTTGGTCAAACATGACATTAAGGTGTTTGGCCAAGACAAAGAAGTGCGTTTGAGCTCCACATAAGCAATTTTTCTTCTTTTAGGAAAAAGCTACACGTTTTAGCTGTTTCCAAGAAGCAGAAACATAAAATTATTTTTTCAAGACAATAATATTCTTGCCAAAAATTTATATTTTTCATATTATCCCTTATTAATTTAATTTTTTTA
Source organism: Nicotiana tabacum (assembly GCF_000715075.1). Taxonomy (NCBI): domain Eukaryota; kingdom Viridiplantae; phylum Streptophyta; class Magnoliopsida; order Solanales; family Solanaceae; genus Nicotiana; species Nicotiana tabacum. The sequence continues at coordinate 82,447,576 of NC_134095.1, forward strand.
TTTTTCTTTTTTGTTTCTACCATCAATTTTTCTATTCTTCTCTTATTCTTCTTTGAAATAGTCTCTCTACTATAAATAGATCTCTTCTTTTATTCATAGTGTAGATTTTTAATTTATAATGAAATGTATATTGATATGTTTGAATCATCGTGTAAATAACAAGTAGTACCATATACCCAATATTATTTCTTTGAATAACTATATTCTATATTCTATATTGATTAAAATATTTTTTTCGTTATATTTTATAAATTTAATTTTCTATAACAAATAATAATAATTATAAATTATACATTTACTGTCCTTCAGCATAATTCGATACTTTTTGGGCCAAACACAATTTGCTTATTATAAAAGCACTTCTAGAATGAATTGGGCAATACAAATTACTAATATTTTACATAATTACGTTTTCAAATAAAAATATTTCTTAAAATAGTAGTTTTTAATAATTTGGCCAAACGGGCTGTTTACAAGCTACAAGTACCAAAATAACCCCAGCATAACATTGTGCGTCTTTTCTCCTCTTCCTATTCTCCCTTACACACAGTTGGTATGTAGAAGCTGCGAAGACTTAGGCCCGAGACTCACTTCGATTAAAATGCAATCTACTTCTTCTACAATTACACTACCATCCATACTTTAATATTCCCACACGCTCTCTCTCACTCACTCTCCACTCTTGACCCAAAAAAAGAAAAAAAGAAACATTTAGAGAAATAAGGAAAAAAGAGCTCAATTTTCTCGATCTTCCTTTCTGTCAAAGGTTAGTACCCTTTTCTCCCTCACTCCATTTTTACTTTTTTCTTAATTGCAATTTAAGGGTTTATATTTCTCTTGAAATTGATCTTTTTTGTTGTCTTTCGTATTAGGGCAACAAATTTTGTATTTTTCTGCTATACATGTTTGGCTTTTAATTTGCTTTTAGCTTCTGGGTTTTTGCCAATACGAGCTTTTGTATGTGAATTTAATTGTTGAATTATACTAGACCTGTTAGCAAGTGGGAGAACAAATGATATTTAAGGCAAATAATCCTAATTTTCCTTGAAACGGGTCCTAATAGAGTGAAGTGGATATAAATGGTTCATATTGTCAACCCCAACAAGTTTAGGATTGATTTGTAGTTGTTATTGGTCGAGTTTGCAGTGTGATTGGGACTTGCACAAGTTAATCTTTTAGAATTAATTCGGGAAATTATGGTTAGGGACTAGATCTGAAGCTCTATTATTGGGACGTAGGTAATTAGCTTTGAGAGATTGCTCTTAAGGTGTTTGCCTGAAGCATTGACTTCATTCATCAAGTTAAGGATTTTACCACTCTTCTCATATGGAGTAGTACTTTTGATGAAGTGTGGCTATTACTGGAAAGGAGAAAGGAGGTGTTGATCAAGAGCAAACTGTCAATACTCTAAGCTGTAACTTGTCCTTATTGGCGGAACTGGTGAGTTGTTGCTCAAAGGCTGATAAAGTCACAATGGATATTGTATATGAGGGGGATGTAAAGAAGTACCATCTTCTTAATTGGGCAACTTTAATATTCCGGTGAAGAGCTAAGGACTTGAGGGTACTCAGTATAATCTTATAAAGAAAATGGATTTGAAGTTTTGATCTGGAGTAACATGTGTTGTGGAGGAGGATCATGTCGGAACATTATGGAGCTCATAGGTGGATGGGGAAACAATCATGCAGCCATAGAGAGCAACTCTACAAAGGAGTATAAGGGAAGGGTGAGAAGATTTGACATTGATATCAGATTTGGATAGTTAATATAGCCAGAAATTGTATATTTCTAAAAGCAAAGTGGTGCGACGATATTTTTTTTTGTTGTGCGACGATATTATCAATGTCTCTAGCCTAGAGACAGTAGCACTCACTCATGTATGCTATCAACATAGTGATGGGAATTTATTGGACCTGAACTTCAAATGGAAGGGCTAGGTTCAGCAGCTTAAATTCAAATGTTTATGGATTTTGGTTGTTCGGTGTAATCAGCAGGATGTAAAGAAGGAAGATAGTATGTTAGACTTCATTGAATCCTTGCAAGTTTAGGACTTTCACAGCTGAAGTCCTTTTTTTTTTTTTTGTTTTTTTTTGTTTTTGTACAGAAGGATTCCTAATTCTTGTACTGCTTTAGCACCAGCTTGGTGCTAATTTTCTCTTTTTTCAATATACAGGTTACTTACTTTCTCAAAAAAGAACAAAAAGAAAATAAAAAGGAATTTGCGTTGCTAGGTGATGGAAGAGCTCAACATGGTGTTTGAATCATTCTACAAGCAAAAAACATCATTTACCAGTAATAACAGCCAGAAATGAGGAGGACTAGAGATGTTTTTTTCTCAATTAAGTCTTCCTATAACATACTTGAGAGAGAATGTGAACTTTCCTTACACTTCAATTTGGGTTCCTAGAGCTTCAACAACAATGTTTTTCTTCACTTGAAAAACAGCATGGAAAGCCATCCTCGCTGCTGAGTTTGAGGACAATTTATAAAAGTTGGTGTTTCATATGCTAGAATATGATAGAGAATGCTAACCATTATTGCTTCATGATTCAAGTGCAAACACGCTATGGTGCATAGTCTGGAAGGTGTCTGAAACGGAATGGATGATGTCAAGAACTGTTAGAGAGATACTACTAGGGTGGAAGTTTAGAAGGAAGAGGCCAAGAATGAGATTCTTGAAATTAGCTCCTTTTGTTTCCTGTGGATAATATAAATAAAAACGAATAGAAGTGCATTTGAAGGAGTTGAAAGGCCCTTCTAAATATTTTCAGGTGGGTATTTATGGGGATGCTTGTTACTGGTGCATCAGCAATATAGTCTTCCCTCATAGAACTTGATGGAAGGCATCACCATGCAGTTTGTGTCTGTTAAAAGATTCATTCATATTATCGGTAATCATCCTTAATTAGGGAAGGCTTAAGTGATATCATTGGATATTTGCGCTTCACCGATGCACATTTTAGATGGTCAAATCGGTGCTGCTGTCTTTCGACGTGATGCAATGGCTGTTCACCTTGAGCTAATAGTAGTAGCAAGTTGTACAAAGTCAAAGCTAGCAGAGATTGGAGGGTCAGGATAACAGCAGAGGTAGGAGAGAAGAATAGAAGAAGTAGAAGGAGAAAGTGGCTATTGTTTAGCACCACAGAGGTGTTAAAAAAAATTCGGATACGACTTCGGTACCAAAAATAGCTTGGGGATGTTTTCACTGTATGCTTTGGAGATTATTGAAAGCAAAATCAATAGACCTGTCATGGCTTGATTCATCAAGTGCCTTAATTGACCTAAATAAAATTTATTATCAGCAGCTACTGTAAAGCCAAACACATCCGTTTAACATATAAGCATATGTATTGAATGATGCATGGTTTAATGGAAGTTCTTTTGGTCAAATTGTCCTCGACATGGATGCATGACGAACATTGTTCTATTTAGGCTCGCAAAATTGCTGTATCTTCTATGACCATGCATTAGCTGGCAGCATCAGACGTACATTTTATGTAATTTCCCTAGGATGCTGCATAACCTCTCACGAGTGTTCCATTCGACTGCATCCAGTTTCTAGCCACTAAGTTGTTTGTGATGAGCAGTGGTGTTAATTCTGTCAATATAAATAAGAGGACATCATTCACTCCTTTGATGTTTCTTCCTGCTCGAAGTACTTGCTGCTTTCATCTTGTGAAAGGCCAGACATCATCAATTTTAGAAATTTATGTGGCTGGCGGTCGAAACTTAACAACCAAGGGAAGTCGGACCATTGGTTTGTACTCATGGTTTGATGGGATTTTAAGTATTCAAGTCTCTGGAAGCCTAACCGAGCTGAAGTTAGTTAGAATAAAGAACCCTTCCAGCATTCAGAAGTGATTGACTACAGTGATTTGGAAATATGAATAGAGTTGTCTTTAACTTTAAGTGTTATAACATGAAAATTTGTTCTGGTTCTTATTCTTTGGTGGCGGTAGTTGCTTCTTTTGTTTGTTCTGTTCGTGGATCACAAGTTCGTGTAGTTTTATTGGATATATTTTCTTTGCTCGAAGTTATAGGGAATCGGTTTTGCTGCTCACTAACTGTGCTTCTCCTGTCTTCACAATTGGAAGGGATCTTGCGAATTATATATTGTCATACTTTCTTTTACCAATCAGAAGAAAAGAAATGTGGGTACTTTATCTTGGTTCTCGTATCTGTGTGTGTAACAAATATCTTACTGCTGCTGCCCCAAGGCTTTGTCTAGTGGTAAGCCGCGCAATGCGTGATGTGTTAGGTGCATGTCACGTGTTCGAACTCTGTCGTAGACAAAAACCTGATATGTAAGTGGAGAAGGGTAGAGGGCCCGGCCCATTGTCTACTGAGTTTCGGACTGTGCACCATTAGCTCTTGGGGATTGCTTAGTTATAAAAGAAAAGAAATGCTGAACCATGTGAAAAAGATATTGTTTTTGCTGAAATGCTTCTAGCAAGTAGACTCCAAATTTAATACTATCAAACCCCTTATTCATAGGGCAATTTCTGTTTCTTAGCGTAGACTTGAGAGTAAATCAAGAGGTCTCTACTCCATCAGGCTTATTGTCTCATCCAATTTCTCTCTCCTCTGCTTGTTTGTTTATTCCCTATATATCAATCAATTTTTCAACTATGGGGTGTATGAATCCTCTATATCAGTTGCTCTCTATTAGAGTTGGTTTGACTCTAGTACTCAATATTTGGTATAAAAATAATAAAAATAGAGGATCTATAAATTTGCACTCATCACACCAGCATAACCAAAGTAAAAGCTCCTGACAAACAATAAATCTAATGTGAGTGTAACAATAACTAGTCTTTATTCTAACTAATTGATATTGCCTGTATATATGTTTGCTTTTATTGTGTTCTCCTTAGCTAAGTCTCCCATGGATTTTGATAGATTATAGCTCTTTTGAGGCAAAATTCTCTATGTGATTTTAAGTTTGCGTTGTCCCCTCGAGCACTTCAATCATATCATATTATTGCACCTACGGACAGGTATACTTGGAAGTTTACATAGGACATGACAAAATATTTCATGGGATCTTCTCTCATTTTATTCTATAAGTTTGCTACCTTTTTTGTTTTTTGAAATGGTAAAGTATCCTCTAAGTTTGCTACTTGCATATTGATCTTGACATTCATATTATTCAACACTCATCTTCTGGATATTTTGGGTTTTATAGGTCAAACATTCATCATTCCTTTCCAGAACCTATATTTTGTTTTTGTAGTTTTCCCATTATGTGGATTACGAAAATCAATGTTCTATGGAAGTAATCTGGAAAGGGCGGATGATAGGAACTTATTTGTTCCTAACTTAAGGCTGCTTGATTCTCTGAAATAGTTAAAATTATGTCTATACTTTCCAGGTCTTCAGATATTCTTTATGACAGAAATTAAATACTGCTGATATTTGCTATCAAGGACCAGTATGGGTGAAAGTGCAAAAAGGCGAAAGTCTTTGTGGGATGCTGAAGAGACTCCAAATAGTCCGGATTATGAGGAATGGGGAGCTTCAAAAGCTGATAATTCGTGGCAGTCCAAAAATAACTCTGGCTGGTCGTGCGGGGACAATGTTACAGGAACAGAAGAGCTGAGGAAGGAAAACTACCATTATAAAAGCATGTCTCCAGCTTTTGATAGGTGGGGAAGGCGAAGCAGTAGTCACTCTCCAAATAATGGTCGGACCCAGTCTCGCAGGTCTGTTTACAGTATTTGGTTTAATGATCCATCATACTCATGATTATCAAAAGATAATCGACCACGTATCTGTAAAACCTATTAGCTTTCAAGTAAGATAGTTCTTTAGGTTTGAGTTTGTGATGCATTTCATGTATTGCAATGTGCAATGAAAGAACTTCTGGCTGGTGGGAAGCCACTGCTTTGGGTTCTCTCATATTTCAGTGTTACTTGCCTCCAAAGTTTTCACGAGTTTATTTGACTTTCCATCATTCTTTTGGTGTTCTCTCTCGTTTTTGCCTGATCCTTCCGTTGGGCATGGGGAAAGGGGAAGGGGAAGTTCGCCTAGCAGATATGGTTGATATTATTTCTACTGATACGTTGCAGTTTGTTTTTCATTTTATAGATACCCTGAAAGAGCCAGGAGCAGGAGCCGGAGCCGGAGCCGGGCAAGGGGAGAAGGTAGGAGCAGGAGTCGCAGCAGGGGAAGGGATAGGTTTAGGGGTTGGACCAGGAGTAGAAGCAGGAGCAAGAGCCGGGACCGGGACCGGGACCAGGACAGGGACAGGGACAGGGACAGGGGTAGTATGAGAGTTCAGAATAGGAGTCGTAGTCCTCTCCATAATTCTAAACGTGATCCATATGCATCAGGCGATAGAAGGAGCGGCCCTCGTATGTCATCCCAGGTATGCAGAAATTTTACAGCAGGGAATTGTAGGAGAGGCAGTGACTGCAGGTTCTTTCATCCAGATGCTATCAATCATAGGGATGGAGGTCATTCAGAGGGCAACTTGGTTGAAAGATTGGGTAGTCGGCCAGAGCGTGGACATGTCTCAAGGTATGCTGATAGTGAAGGTCCTGGGTACCAATCAAGGGATAGGCTTCCTGACATGCATCATCTGGAGGATGAGATGCACAGAAACCGGAATAGAGGTACAATTATTTGCAGGGATTTTGTGAAAGGCAACTGTCGCTGGGGTGCATCATGCAGATTTTCTCATGACGGTGCCTCAGGTGATAGCTATGACAAAGGCACTCGGAGTGCATCCATTGATCATGGTCAGGACAATCAAGCAAGCAGAACTGGAAAATCACTTTGCAAGTACTTTGCAGCAGGAAAGTGTTATAAGGATAACTGCAAATTCTCTCATGATGCCACATCAAGAAATCATGAAATTAGGCCCTCAGATGACATTGGTGGCCACAGACTTGATGACAAGAATAACTGGTTGAAGGGTCCAAAGTGGGATGATGAAGGAAGGCCCTCGGACCTTGTAAAGGCTAGTGGGTGGGATGAAGGCAGGCCCTCGGACCATGTAAAGGCTAGTGGGTGGGATGAAGGAAGGCCCTCGGACCATGTAAAGTCTAGTGGGTGGGATGAAAGTGTGTAAGAAAAGATACTGCTGTCACAGTTCTTACAGATAGGACCAATGAAAGATTGGACCATAGTTTTGAAAATGAGAGCAGAGCCTGGGGAAGCACAGAACCACATTATATGAATTCTGACGGAGAGAGAGGTGTTTCTCCTCACGGAGGGAATGCTGGTAATCTTAATGCTTTGAACATTTCAGAACCTTCAGTTATGCAAAAGCTTACAAATGCTCAAGCTATTCATCTCACTTCTCAAGCTTCTGATCAAAATATGGAGAGAACTTCGGCACATGTCCTTGGACATAATTCAAATCCAGAAGCTTCAGGCATCATTCTCTCTGCCACAGCCACTCAGCCTTATGGATCTGCTAGTTCTTATATTCAGCCACAGGGGCTGACAGAAGATAGCTTTGCCAGAACACTTGGCTCTAATGCGCTAAATGAATTTATGCATGCTAGAGACGGTCTTCATCAAGTTCATTTGCCTGGACAGAGCTTCAGTGGTACAGGTATTGGTATGAGCTCTGAACATTCTGCAGCTCTGAATGGAACACACCAAGAACCGAATGTGTTCTTACCTATCCCATCAACTGGACACAATAAGAGAGAAGCACCCAGCACACCCGAGATGCTGGAATTCAAAGTCCCTCAAAATATTTCCTGTACTGTTACTGGTGAGCAAGTACACCAAATGAAAACCTCTCCAACGTCTATGATAAAGAAATTTGAGGAAGAACTGCAAGAAGCCCAACTGCAAAGAGTCTTAAATCCCTCTGATCCTTCAGGAATGCTAGCTTCACATCCGATTTCTTCACTTGTTAATGCTATATATGGTCAGACCAATCTGGAGATGAGGGGTCCAAATAACTACCATCCTGCAGATGGCGTAGACAACTTTAAGATGCCCCCCGACAACTCGTCTTATTTGGATAGAGAGAGTAATAAGGTTCCGGAGGAGCAAATGAATCAATCATCTACTGTTGATCCTGAACCTGGAAATAAAGATCAAATCGATGATGTGAAGCAGCAGGAGAATAAATTAGTTGAAGTCAATGGAAAAGACAAATTAGCTCCCGAGGAGTCCAAGGATGGGCAAGAAAATGATCATCCAGGAGATATGAATATGCATGGGAAGGTTGAGGAGGGAAGTGGTAACAAAGATGAAAAAACGATGCGTTTATTCAAAAATGCTCTAATAGAGTTTGTTAAGGAGATCCTAAAGCCCACTTGGAAAGAAGGTAAGATGAGCAGGGAAGTTCACAAAACAGTTGTTAAGAAGGTGGTTGATAAGGTGACTAGTACAACTCAAGGAGAACATGTCCCTAAGACACAAGAGAAAATAGAGCAATATCTGTCCTATTCAAAAGCTAAAATTACCAAACTTGTACAGGTGAGTTGTCTTCTTATCGATTCTACCGGGTTCTTTATCTTGCTTTGGACTTAAAACATTGTTTTTCTAAAATATGATAGTATGTTATTGTGTGCACATTTGAACATTTATGTTACCTGTGGGATGTGTATGTTTTTGTCTGTCCCCGGGATAGTGGGGTGAGGGGTGGGGCATAGACAGTACTGAAGTTGTATATGGCATTGAACTCTGAATTGGATTTTGATTGCATGTCTGGGGTTTTTGTGTCATTGGATATTTTATAAGGCTTGTTCATCCTTCATTTTTAAGATGTTGATTACATGTTAACTTCCACTTATTATTTTCTTGACAGGCATATGTGGAGCGACTTCTGAAGAATGAAGCTTGAGATGCCATGTTTATACTTGCTCTTCCTTTTCTCTTCTAGAAAAATCAAATTCAATAGGGATTTGATTTTCCAACATGTACTGAAGGTTTAGCTGTGTTAGTTTGGTCTGGTGAAGTCAAATCTGCTCATGGTTTCCACTAGCTGGATAGATTCGGTTTTGCAAGCAGAATATCTGTTATTCCTACCATTTATTTCCGGATTTATCCTTGTTTGAGCATTATATGTAATGGGCCTTTCCGCTGATTTCTCGCTTACATTATCTTGTTACTTTTCTTGTTGATCGTCATAGTTTAATTTCTTTATAATTTATCAATGAGTACCTTGGTTGTCTGATGCAAAATTCTAGTGTGCTCCTAGTTGGAGTAGTTAATTCATCCTCTTTCCTTGAAAATTCCTTAAAAAAGAAATCATCATAGACGTATGATTTGCCCTATTCTGCACCTTTTTCTATTTGTTAATATCAACGTGAAATTCATCTTGTATTTTTCATGCATTGATAGCTGACATTGTGACCAGGGACTTAGATGTTTATTTCTTCCTTGGTGTGATTTGACAAGGGAGGGTAAAATGATGGGAAGAAACTAATAGGCTGTTTGGTCAAGCTTCTAAAATTAGTCTATTTTGAAAAGTGATTTTCTCAAAAGTACGTTTCAATGAGAAATAATTTGTGTTTGGCTAATCTATCTATATTATTATAAAAGCATGAATATAATGTCGGTTTACAAAAATAACCTTATAATATTAAGCATAATAACTCACGATAAAAGGACATAATCGGAACTTTAGATATTTGTAATCCTATTAACTTTAGAATATAATACTATAAGTTAGGAATCCTACATAATTATCATTAGGAATCTTATTAGTATAATTAATTTAGAGTATAGAAATATAATACTAGGGTACGGATTTGCTCCAATAACTAAAGCTCCAGTAATTTTCAATACATATCTAGATGGTAGCCATGTTTCCCTATGAAAATTTAATGGCCTTGATTGCATCTTCTTTTTCTCTAAATATCTAAACCATTTTTCTCATTCAAGACAATAAAAAAAAATTATTGAACCCGACACAAAGTAATGAAAAGTTCACGATACATACTTTTTTTACTTCAAATTTGAAAATCAGATTCACTAACAAAATCTCCAATATGTTACTATTGGTTTTCAAAATGGTAAACAAAGAAACAAGCTTCATGGGAAACGAAACTGAACGATAATTTTAATTATGAGTGTTATAGCGAAGAAGAAAAAGATTTTGTGTGAGTTTCTCTATCTTCTCTGTAGTCTACAATATAAATCTTTTTCTCTACAACATTTGCTCAGGTTTCTCGCCCTTGGGCTTCAACAACGTCCATGCATGTTGTCATGGAACTCGGGATGAGAAGGACCGGGTATATTTCAACTAAATTATTTATTGAAAAAAGCAAAACGAATTCCAATTACAAGCTAGATACGGAAATGGGAGCCTACAAGTTTTTTGGATGAGCATATGGTGGTGTTCCTTTATCTTCATTCTTCATTTGGAACATGTTAGTACATGTTAGCATGTTAATTTAACACCTTTATGAACACGTTAGCTTTCCTATAAGAATAATTACTTTCGAGATAAAGACATATTTTTAGTCATGTAATTCTATTACTTTTAGGATATACTTCTTAAAAAATTCTATTACTAATTAAATTTGAAAACGTATTATGATGTGATATTACTAATTTCATTTGAGAATGTATTATATTGTCCAAATTCATTTAGAAAAAGGAGAGTATATACTATTATAAACGCACGAATACAATATTGATAGACCAAAATAGTCCTAAAATATTAAATAGAAGAAATTATAGAAAAAAAATTAAAATAACTTATTTTTTTGGACTACAAGACCTGCTATGTTGAATTTTTAATATTTAATATTTTAAAAATAATATATTTTGTCTATTAAATTTTTATACAATATGTAGGAAGGCTGAACAAAATTAATTTTATAAGAATCCTCCATATTGACAGTACATTATCACTCCATAATATCTAATACTAAGGGAAAATAAAAGTAATATTAAATGGACTACATAAAACGTTAAAATTGAGAAAAAATATCCTCATATTATATTTGAACTATTTTCCTACTCAAATAATATATCTTTTAATCAATTTTTCGGGTAATATTGAAAAATATACTCAATTATTAAACAACAACTGAGAAAATATTTAAAAATATAAATGTGTGAGAAATAGAAATAAAAATGGTTTGTAAAAGTCAATACCACTAATGATTCTATACACATAAAGTAGAATGTCATATCGGTTTACTCTTTGAAAAGAAAAGTTTGGTGGATAAAATAATAATTAAGATTAAATCTTCTAAATAAGAGATGAACTAATATAAAAAATCCGAATCAACATAAAATAAATTATTTTTGTCTAAAGACCAAATAATTAAATCTTCAAATAATTATTTAGCAAGAGAATCCAATTCAACTTTTTTTAAAAAAAATTTATTATATGGGTAAAATTATTTTTCAAGTTAAGAAAAATCTTAGGGTATATAAATTTATTCCATAAAAAGAGTGTTAGAGATTAAAAAAATGTAAACACAAGGTAAAAAATGTTATTATACTATTAAGAATCAAACGACCATACAAGTGTATATTTAAGCACAATCAAAGCTAAATTCTGAACAAGAACAAACTTTTAAGACTATATTATAAAGAGCCGACTCTTATAGTGTGATTATCCTTTGTAGATGCCTCCGGCAGAATCAAAATAACATTTTTATGTCAGGCATTACTTGAAAATGTCAAATCAAGAGGCATGATATTGCTAGCAATAATAACAAAAAGATTTGATATACCTCTTCAAACAACTGAAATAACCATCATAAATATATCAAAGCAGAAAAATACTGCTAAATTTATAAGAAAAGCAAAATTGATAATATGGGATAAATCGCTTATGGCGTTGAAGATACATTGAATACCAATGAACCATTTGGTAAAAAATTAATGGTTTGGAAGGTGATTTATGTCAAGTACTATATATCAATAGTTATAAAATCGATGCAAGCAAGGATCGTAAAAACTAGCTTGGCAAAATTATACTTATGGACTCAAATTAAAAAGATTTAACTGACAAGAAATATAAAGTAACAACAGGTCTTTAGTAACTTCTTGCTTCGTGTCAGAAACGAAAAAGAGCATCTAATAAAAGATGGTTTGGTTCTTTCGTAACACTTGGTTATCAATCGCAATTGTAATAGTAGTGCATTTATTAAGAAAAATATTTTGTATCAATAGATTAAAATGTAATTTATCCAAATTGCATGATAGAAATTAAAAAGCTATCTTAACTAGAAGAAATGAATATATCGATCAACTAAATAAAAGGTTGATTGCAAAATTTTATGGTAAAAATAAGATATTTTTCAATTTTTGACTCAGTAGAATATGATACAAATAATTACTACCATAAAGAATACGTAAATACTTTAATACCAAATGGCCTTATACCACACAAATTTGTTGTCAAGTTTATTTTTTCTTATGTATGTCAGTGTCACTGTATATGTAATACATTAAGTTAAAATTGATCCTCCGTTACATATAAATTGATTTGAAGAAAACTATGCTCGTCACGCTAATGAAAATCTTAGATCCACTGAATAACTTATGTAATAGCACATAGATTGTATATAGAAGTTTTGACAATAACGTCATACATGCAAAAATTATGATGCCGGTCAATGTATTTCTAAGTATATTTTTATCTCTGAATTCAACTTTCATCTTCCGAAACTAGAGAATATCCATTTAAGTTTGTGTGAAAATAATTTTCGGTATGTTTATGTTGTGCAATTAAATAAATAAATCACAAGGACAAACATCCTAAATATTGGACTGTATTTATCGCAATATATTTTTTTGCACTAACAAAAAAAATATCAATATCGACAATAAGATTTATGGTTATGGCAGAGCAACCAAAGCATTACAAGGAAACATACGCAAAAATATCATCTACAAAGAAGTGTTCGGTAAGATACCACCAAATTAAATACTTTTAAACTATAATACGTAATTAACTAACACGACTAAATTGATGTAAGTTCTGATGATGTTCTTTTATTTTGAATTCACGTATTATGCTAATGTAATGATATTTTTCAGCTTTTAGATGATTTAAATGGTTAAAAACCATCGTGTATCATTATTAACGTGCAACACACGTTCATAGATACTAGTTATTTTGAAAAGTACTTTTGAATAACAATTAGTGTCTGATCAAGCTTTTAAAAAGTATTCCTAAGTATATTTTTTTTTCAAAAAGTGCTTTGAGGAAGAAGTTAATTTTTCTGTTTTTCAAAAACGGTCAATGATCAAGTGTACCCTTGTACCATTATTGATTATAATATTTAAATCCTTCGTTATACTATTGGGACTTATGGGTCCTTGCCGTTACACATTTAAATATTTCTACCCCTTCTTTAGCAGAGAAGACACGTGTAAGTTCCGTGTGATGCTTTCAGGTCCAACTTAATAATATCCATCCATATTAAGACCCGACCCACCCATACAATAACCCACAAATTTACACCAGCCCCACTTAAATGAAAACTCTCGTCTCTTTCATAATCGTATTTTCTCCCTACATTGAAGAACTTCTTTCCTCCATATTTGGGTGTTTCTTCCCTATTTAAACTTGAATTCACTTATACAGTTTGATTTTGTTTCTTTTCCTTTATCAATTTAAAGGTTGCCTTTTAAGTGGGTACTCAATGTCTGAATCTAGTTGTTCATCGAAAAGGAGGTGCTTTTATGGTGATATATTGCCAAACACTTCACTTCAACCACTGTTTAAAATCCTGCTAGGAGATTCTATAAGTGCGCGAAACCTGAAGTAAGTAATATGTATTTACAAATTTATTTAATTTTGACATTTTTAACTAAATTTCAGTTTTATTAGTTTTCTCGTTATATGTTGTTTGGATTGTGTGTAAGAATGAATCATGTGATTTTTGGGAACGTCTACCGAACAGAGCCATGGTTATAATTAACAATTTTAAGTCGAAGTTTGATGTTATTCAAGTTCAACTTAATACCTTGAATATGGCATTGGATACGTGCAAGATTGAAAGGGACAAAAAGATGAAAAAAGTGGATGCATTAGAGGCTATAAATATTGTTGAAGCGAACAAAGCAAGGGAGTCAGAAGAAAAAGTGTTGAAGCTGAAGATGTTCATTATAATTTCATGTGCGCTATTTGTTGGATTTGTTGCGGCTTTCTTGATGAAGTGAACCTTTGAATAAGTCAAGTGCATTGTGTTTTCCACCGGATGAATGTTTGTAGAAGTAATTCACATGAAGTACTTATTTTTGTGTTGGTGGACAATATGTAGTATTTTGGAATGAAGTTTTTGATTTCATTTCTTTATTTTGTATTTCGGATGAAGTTAATTGCAATGAATTTTTTGATTTCATGTCCTTGCATTCAGTTCTTCTTAATTAGTGTGTCACGAACCAAAAACCACTTAGTCGTGATGGAACCTATTCCTAATGCTAGGTAAGCCAAATATAGAACAAGTAACTCAAATGATAGAGTAATAGTAACAAGAGATAAAATGACAGAATTCTATACAACCTCCCAAGGACTGGTAGTAGGAGATAATGTAACACCCCGTAAATTCGGCTCAGGTATGAATGAGTTAAAGGAGTAGTAAGGTTATATTTTGGGCATGTAAAGTCCCATCGGGATGATTATGGGTGAAAATAGTTATTTCAAAATCAAGATGGAAAGTGAGGTGCATAAGATTTGACAAAATCGACTAAGTTTGCAGAAAGTTTGTATTCCAGCAGGTTTTAGTGAAAATGAGTAAGGAATTTGGGCAAACTTAAAGCATAAAAGTTGTAGTAACTTGAAATATCTTTCCAATGATGTATTATTGAGCTCGAAAGAATCTTTGAGTAAAACGTTATACGCATTTTACAGAATAGTATGCGATATGCGCGCCGGTAGCGCGACCGCGCTAATTTTGAGGCAGTGTTACTGCCGTTTAGCATGGTCAGTAGCGCGGGCAGTCCTCCAAATGCACGGGAACGCTAGTGGGGGGTCGTTTTAAAGCTATATTTTGTCCCCCACAGCCCCAAAACATAAAAACTTGCTCTAGAAAGGAGAACTCTCAAAAACCTAACTCCCTAAGGGTCCTTCCACCACCCAAGGTAAGTTCTAATGGTGATTCTAAGTTAATTTCAATATTCTAATATCTTATTAACATGGGTAAACTCTCAATATCATTAGATATTCGTTTGGGGCATCATTGTTGATAGAAGAAACCCTAGAACTCGAATTCAAGAAGATTGAACGTCAAAAAGGTAATGTCTTCACCCTCTAATTGATTCTAGCATTGGATTAATGATTATTGACTCAAGTTCATGAGATATGAGTTGCTGGGTTTGATAGAAAAACATGAACAATTATAGGTTTGGCTTGTTGATTGTTGATTGTTGATTATTGGTTAAAGGTGTTGTTTACCTTATGGGTGATAAAGAATAATGTTGATTATAACTATTTGAGACTTTAGAATTTATCTAGGAGCAAGAGAATGAGTTATTGGGTATAGAGACACCATTAATAAGGACTATGAAGCTTTATGCCACCAAGTGTTTGAGAAAATGCCTAAGTGACCAAAACATGAGTATTATTGCTAACACGGAATCCCTTTGACTTGTATTGATATAGATTGAAGTTGAAGGGGGTTGGCGAATGTTGTATTATGCTCAAGAGCAGGAAGTTAAGGTATGTGAGGCCAACTCTCTATGTTTGGGAATATTAATGATTCTCCCTACACTACGTTTCTTTTACGACGTATCAATTGCCTAAAAAATATAGTTAAGCCTAGTTCCTTGAATAGTTGTAGAGCTTCTATTCTCTAGCTTCATAACTCGTTCATGACTTTCATTCTGAACGTTGTGAGCTTAGTGCGTATTCAATATAGACTTGGGTTTGATACCCCCGAGTTTTAGTATAGATTACTTAGTATGCCATAAACAGTTGAAGTTTCAGTGTTCATAATCAGTTCAAGAATACATGTCTAAGTCTAGTCCTATTCAGTATTCCAGTATTATGTAACTCAATGTGATTCAGTATTTTACTATCATATATTGCAGTATGATTCTCAGTTCCTGATTTTAAATCCCTGAATGTTGAACACTTGTATTTGGGCCTGAGGCTGCAGTTTATGCTTTATGCATCTTTGGGCCAGAGGCCGCAGTTTATGCTTTATGCATTTTTGACCTGAGGTCGCAGTTATGTATACGTATACTTTGGCCCGAGGCCGCAGCTTGTGCATATATATATATTGGGCCTGAGGCCGCAGTTTAATATTCAGATAAACAGGCTGTTCATCATTCAGAAGAGGGAGTATTCATATCCTTACTTCCTTTCAGTTCAATTATTAGTTACCGTTCAGTTATCAGCTATCATATCAGTTACCAGTTATCAGTTATCAGTTCAATTACCAGTTATCAGTTCAGTTATCAGTTCAGTTATCAGTTATCAATTATTAGTTATCATTTCAGTTTCAGTTTGAATAGTTATCATTTCAGTTATCAATTATAAATTCTCAGTTATCAGCTTAGTTTCAGTTTCAGCATTTATAATTCTTTCTTTTAGATGCTTTACATACCAGTACAATTCAAATGTACTGACGTCCCTTTTGCTCGAGGCATGCATCTCACAATGCATGTAATGATTTACATGTTGATGATTTCGAGAGATAGGATTTTCGTACCAGCTATTTGGTGATCCTCAGTTCTTTCGGGGTATTATCATTACTATAACCTTCAGTATTTCAGACAGTCAGTGTTTACAGTACTTCATTAGAGGCTTCATAGACTAGAGTAACAGTTAGACAGAGTCTCAGACTTTTCATGTTAAGCCATGTTGCCTGCAAATATGTTTCAAAATTGTATTAGTATTTCCGCACTTTGATTTATATCATCCAGACTTTCAGTATATCAGCATGTGTTAGTTTATCTTCCGCATTTAGTATGTTATGATATCACATGTTGATTCAGCCAGCCAGTTGGTTCGCTCGGTCACATATAGTCAGGCACCGAGTGCCGTGTTATGTCCAGGCCCAGGTTTGAGGCGTGACATGTCATGAGCCACTATGATTAAGATTTATAAACCTAAAAGAAGAATAAGTACACCATCTTCTTGAAAGTTACATGAGCAGAGTTTAAGACGTAAACTATCATGAGTAAGAGGTAGCTTGAAGCTGGAACATCTTCGATGCAAGGCTCCATCTTCAACAGCTACACGACTCCAAGATTTGCACACAAGGCGTAGAAGTATAGCATGAGTATAACAAACCCCATGTACTCAGTAAGTATCTTAACTAACCTCGATGAACTAGTGACGAGGCTTTAAGTTAACAGATACTCAATTATATTTTTATTTGTGCAAATGATAAGCAAGAAGAGCAATACAAGAAAGATACACAAATACATAAACATGTAATGAATGAAACAAGAATACAATGATAGAGGGCCCCAAAATATCAACACTTCTTAGTCTCACAACACAATGCGATGACATAAATCAAAAGACAAGAATAACTATAATACATTTTCTCCGTTGCGGCACGCAACCCAATCCCACATATATAAAGAATAATGTTGCGGCATGCAACCCGATCCCCCAATATCAATAAACACTATTGTAGCGTGCAACCTGATCCCCAATATCAATAATATCATATGAAACCACACACCAAATGCAGGAAAAGTTCAAAACGGAACACTAAGAAAACGAACACGCGATATTCAACTAGGTAATACAACTCAGACCGCGTAGAATGAGCGGTCCAATGTCAAAAGCTAGTCTACCATACATAATGACAAATCTTCCACAAAGCATAACACACAACTAATCTAAAAGTCACACAATCCGGTTAAACAAAAGAGAGTAGAACATGAAACGAGTAAAGAATGTTTATCAAGTAAGAACAGGGTTCGAATGAAGACATTCAATAGGTGGAATTAGGTAGCAAGTAAAGGCATGTAACAAGTAAATCGATTTAATCAGTGAAGACATATTGTAAGTAAAAACATATAGTAAGTGAAGACATATAGTAAATGAAAGCGTGTAGTGAGTGAAGACATGTATCAGGTTAAGGCAGTTAGCAAGTAATCACATGATAATTAAAGGCATGTAATAGGTATGGGCTAATAACAAGTAAAGACATGAATTCGAAGAAGACATGTAATAGAAGTAAATCAAGTGAAAGCGCAGGTGTAACAGTAACAGACAGGAAAGACATAGCTATAATAGTAACATGCCAAAAGGGAAAACGCAGAGGTAGCTACAAAGGAACTCAAGCAGAAAGTATTATACAAAACCACAAACACCAATAGAAACCAAAGAGAAATACATCTAAGAACTTAAAGAATGAGCGATCATAACAGAAATCTAACTTCCTTCCTTTCTTTTTGCACGGTAATAACCACAAATCAATTTATTTCAAATCACACGGAAATACTCATCGTGTCAACATCATATCAATCACGTAGAAATACACATCGCGCCAAACATAGCCCGAAGGCCCCAATCACTATCTCGAATAAAGAAGCTCGTGTAACATGACAATAATATGTATAAATATAGATTCCTGATACTACGATCAAGTTAAGTATGCTAACAAATATCGAAAACGACACATTTAGTCCTTTTTAAGATGTCACATGCTCTAACATGATTTCTAATGCAAATAATTGAGTTTACTAGTCATGGAATTAAATGAAGCATATGTTAAGGGATCATCAAGTTCAACAAAGGCACAAAGAGGCATATAATTTCTCCATCCCGAGCATGGAAACCCTGGCACATGCATATACGCTCGTCACCTTTTATATGCATCAACCCCGTATGTAGCAAACAATATCGATTAGTAGGAAAAATTCTCCCAGCAAAGCTAGGCAAGACATTTACCTTATTTCGGAATAATTTCCACAATCCAATACCATCTTCCATAGAAATTATCCTCAAAATGATCAAAACCTAGTCAAATATCATCTAATGAAGTCAAATAATGCTAAAGGAAACATCCCTAATACATAAAGGCTCAATCTTTGCCAAAATCCCAAAAACAAAAGTCAACCCCGAGCTTGCTTGGTCAAAACTCAAGATTCAGATAAAAATCCAATTATCCATTCACCCCCGAGCCCGGATATGCAATTTATTTCGAAATTTGTCCTCAATTTGGGGTTTAAATCTCAAATTTACAAAATTCCTAAATTCTACCAAAACGCCCAATTTCTACTTTAAAATCCATAGATTTGATGTTAAAATTCATGAAAAACTAATTAAAATTGATTGAAAACTAGGTAAAGATGCTTACCTATAAATTCGGGAAGAAAAATTCTTAAAAAATTGCCCCTGGAGTGCTTAGGGTTGAGAAATGGTGTAAAATGAGCTAAATCCCGACTTTTTCCTCTTTTACCCAATCACAGACGTAGTAATTGCGAAACATAGTTCTCAATTGTGATGTTAGCAAAAGCGAACCACTGTTTGCAAAAGTGAACAACTGCCCAGCCAACAGTTGTCGTGAAAGCGACAAAAATCCCGCATTTGCAGTCTGTCCTTCCCATTTGCGAAGGTTACACAGCTGAACTCTGGTTGCATTTGCGACAAAACAACCACAAAAGTTGAGTCCACAAGATCTCATATATGGTGTTATCTTCGCATTTGCAAAATCAACAACCCCTCCCTAGATATTGCATTTTTGAGCCCAACTTCGCAAAAAGTGGGTTCCAAATTGAGCTCATCCGGAACTCATCCGAGTTCCTCAGGCTCCAAATCGAACATGCACACAAGTATGATAGCATCATATAAACTTTTTCTCTGCCTTAAATCATCAAAATAACATCAAATAACAGGAATCGATCATCAAAACTCAAGAATTTCAACTTACAAACTCATTTTTACAAATCTTCACATAACACGCCGAAATGCGCTCGGATCACCTCGAACCCCAACCAAACATGCGTACAAGTCCAGAAAATATCATACGGACCTATCGAAATCGTTAAAACACCAATCCGAGGTCCTTACTAAAAATATTGACCGTGGTCAACTATAGCCTCTTTTAAGTCAAAAATTTTATTTTCTTCAAAATTTTACGTATAGACTTTTTGAAAAATGACATGGACCATGCACGCAAATCAAGAAACATCAAATAGAGTTAGAAAAAGTCTCAGAAAAAATAAAGGTAAGCTAATACTCAAAATGACCGGTCAGGTCGTTACATTCTCTCACACTTAAACATACGTTCGTCCTCAAACGTGCAAAGAGTCGTTCGAAAGCCATCACTTAGCTTAATGAACTCATCATATCCATATCCATGAGCGATACCATACTACCTCGATCCATATAAGTCCATAAACACGACCCCGACTGAAGATTCTTCCTTCAACCCTAGCCAATAAGCCTTAGAATGAAATTTCAGTATCTAGGACACGTTCTAAGATCCTATTCTCGCATATACACACTATATCAATCACAACATGCTTTATCAAGCCGCTAATACACTACCAAGATCAAACTACATGATGTGTCACATAGCTCATGTGCTCATAGCAATAACCTTTGACCACAATAGCTGCTCATCACCAAACCCGGTACCGATAATACTCCTCATATAAAAATAAATCTCTTTCTAGGCCTTCACAATTCCGTTAATGAAAAAAGAAGCATACAGAAACTTGTAACCACCCATAAAATCAACAAGTCAAGGAGCTTTCTCATCCGACAAGAACCATTGCCAAATTCTGAACGGAAATATGATATTATTCTTCCAACATTTATTGTCCCCAATATGATAGTGCAAATTACAAGCCCAAAAACCTCATGTCACCCAATACAAGCAGTCCAACTGACAGGTCACACCAAAAGCCACATGAAACCTCACATAACGCGGTCCGTATACCAAACAAGGAATACCTTATATACATATATATATCTAAAATAGAAAGAAAATAAGGCACAAAGACTACACACCAAGTACAACTGATATAACAATCAAAGCATAATTCTTATGAACTCAACCCACAAAGGGAAAACAAAACACACAAAATAAACATAAAGAAGGTTATCCCACATAACTCCATTGCGGCGTGCAACCCGATCCAAAACATATCAAACCATATAGGGATACCTATCGAGCCATGGTGCTCGTGCTCACTAAACACACATGAGTCAACATCAAACATAATAGAGCGTACAATTATAACTATGGGGTGGAGAGTTGGAATAATACAATACGAGAAAAGGCAAGCACAACTAAGGTGAAATAAGCAAATCAACATCACGAGGGCCATCTCGCCCATATCGCCAAAAGGCCTTCATGGGATTGCAACATGCGTGTAATAATCAAATAGCCTCACAACCCATCATAGTATAAAAGAGAAGCATATAACATAGACCAGGGCACGAATAACATCCATTCTGTCCGATGATATACCCACGGTAGCAATTGCTTAAGAATAAGCAAACCCGATCTGATATAGAATACACATTCTCATTAGGCTTACAAATATCCCCCAAACCAATTTCGATCATCCCCAAAGAAGTAAATAACCTTCCAAAGTACATAGAAACATATCCATAACACATACCGTCAGTTATCCAATTCTTAACATATCTTCATAGTCTGTAATTAAGGAATAGTCTGCCTGCGTGAACATCCAGTCTCTAAACCTCAAGAATAACAAAATCTCCATATATGATCCCAACTCCACTGCTCAAATGACTGATACATCACTCATACTCCATCATCTTACAGAAAATACACATAGAGACCTCTTGCGCCACGTAGCAAAACCTGAACCTCAACAACCCAAAATCAGACGATCACCGTAATACTAGCCAAACATCCGCAAGTCAAAACATAATGCGCCTTCTAAGATATGCACCGTTGACGTCCAATTTTGACTCTCTCTTTTAAAATTAATTTACTTATACTTAATAATTTACAATAAATATTTTTGAAAGTAGTTTCTAGAAATAAATACCTATTTCTACAAATTAATTAAGTATTAATTTTGAAATTAATCACCTAGCATTAGTATTATGTAATTACAAATATATTTACTATTTTAAGATTATTAAAATATCCTTTTATATATACACATCACATAGGCCTTATAATTAATTAGATGAATTACTCCTTAATTTTTAGTTAATTAGATTACTATGTTAATATTTTGAAATTAGTGCTATAATTCAAAAATGAAGTATTTATAAATAGTTAACTAAAATAGTTAGTAGTATATATACTAATTATAATTTTACCAAATTATTAAGCTTATTTAATTTAATTTAATTATAAAAGGGGATCAAAAGAGGCTAAAGGTTATAATTGCAGTTCTCAATTAAACACAAATGGCTATTCTTTAAATCAATTTTGGCCCAAATAACCAAGCTCAATCCAAAATGACCCAGTCCAAACAACCCCTCTAATCTACTATGGCGATCCGCGCCCCTCTCCCTTAACCAATCACAGCGTGCCATGTTATTCGTCTCTCTTACTCACAAAGAAAGCACAAATAGAATCTGGACCACTGATCCATCTTATCAATGGTTCGCGTTTAACCCCCATTTCTTTCTTATTCTTTAATCTTATTAAGATTCAATATCAACTGTCTGATCAGAGAGATCCAATGGCCATCGATTTTTTCCCATTAAATCATTTCTAAATTCTTAATTATCAAAACAATCAGAACCATTGATCAAATAATCCGACGGCTCCCGTTCCATCTCTAAATCTTAACTCAAAGATGATCCCCTAAACCCTAATCATTTACCACCTCCAGTGCCGCCTCTCTTTCCCTTTCCTCTCTCTTTTCTCTCATCTCCATCAGCCCTATCAATCCTAAAACCTTGAACAGATTTTTGCAAGGTCACAAATCAAGCCGTAAGATATCCATCTTGTCCCTATAAACTGTGAATCTCACTGATTTCCATTCCATTTCCATCAATTTGATTTGAATCTCAAATATGAAACCCTATACCTAAACTATGCAACTTGAAAATCCATCAGCCCTTCTTGTGTTCTATCGAGTCAAAGCATGCACGACCAATATATTTAGCTTCATCATTATTATTCGTTGTCCAGAGGTCAAACATAGTGACCACTGGACATTAGGGTTTGGCCGCTGGTCCAAAGGCTTCAATAGTCGGCCTCCTCGTGCTCAGGTAAACTCAACACTGCTTTTCCCCTATGTTCTTTCCGATTTCACCCGATTATGCTCACATCATCAACTTGTCGTCATCTTTCACTTCCCGTTTCAATCTATTAAAACACTAGAGCTATTAAATGGCACTATAAATAGGGATGTGATTGCTTTCACCTAGAATCACCTACAAACACACAAGACCTCACATGAACACAGAAACAATACTAAGATTTTCATAAAAACTAGGGTTTCTTTTTGATTTCTAGTTTTTCTCTTCTGAGTGATTTCACTGCTTCAAGCTTGGAGCTTAGGGCCCTAGGCAATTAGAAGGAATACTTGTTTGGTCTGCTGCCCTCGAGAAGGTCAGGTTACCTTCACCCTCTTCTCTTTTGATCATCTTACTTGAATATCATGAATATGCTGTTGTCTTCTATTAAGTGTATTCGTTTATGATGTTTGTCATTAGTGTAGCAACGTATTCTCCAGTTCATGATAAGGTATTATTGATTTGTCGTCATTTGTCATGTTTCTGAATATCTCTAATAGGCATTGATTAGATTGTTATGTGACCTAATGACTCTCATTTCTGAATCCATGCAGTCTACATAATTAAGTTTCCTTAATATGCCTCAATGACCTCTCATGCTTGTCTAGGCTTCGAATTTTCTATTAATGGTTATGTTGTGATCTCTATCTCTACACATTATTTCCTGCATTTTGTTGTAGTCGAGATTTGTTGTTTGATAACTCTGACTAGTACAAATCTGAAAGTTCATAATTTAATCCTTCACCATTTAACCGAAGCATAAAAAGTTTAAGTATTTAAGTGCTCTCCTTCTCTATATTTGTGTCTGTTAACTCTAAGAGCAACTTTTGAGTTGTCACTATGACATTATTATGTTCATATTTAACTGTTGGTTGTATCTGTATGAAACAGTCTTATTAGTGTGAACTCTTATAAACTTCAATGACCTTTCTACATATATTCCATTATTATCAATGTCGCGCCCCCTTTTTCCCCCTCCGCGGAGAGAGAGGGGGGTCCAGGTCTCGACATTCATGGGGGGTAATAACTCATTCCTTTTGAGAATTTGGGTATTTTGAAGAGTCGCCACCTAACGGATTATGGTGCGTTAGGGCACCTAGAGCGATTAACTCTTGGACTAGTTTGCATTACCAGAGATTTAGGGTAAGATCTCGAAATAACCTTGAGGGGAAGGTGTTTGGAACCCCTCTCGGTCTACAACGGTGGGTCCCGACCGAACTTATACTTATGAATTAGTCCTTTAACAAATAACTAGTTTAAACACGCACTTGCAAATAAGGGCATATTTTGGACATTGTATGACTCAAGTAATAAGACAAAGAATTTGAACAAGGTTGCATATAAAAGAGTAAAGTTTAAACATCAGAAATTGGGAAAGAGGGGTCCTAGGTTGGTTAGCCTATAGGATCACCCCGCACAATGCCCGGTAAACACTCCTCAATGAGGGGCTACACGTGGCATTAGGGCGTAGTCATCATATCCTTACTACCCAATTCCCTCCCTATGGTCATAGCCTAAAACGTTCTAATAACCTTGACAGATGTCTTATGCGTGTACTACCCGCCCCTTCCTTATGGCCCTGGAGGTATTTAGGACCTCTAACTAGGGTAGTTCTAGAACTTCCTAAGGTTTTAAAGGATAAAAGTCTAGGAATCAATCAATAACAATTATGACTGCATTTAAAGAGAACAAATAACAGGCTCATAGTCACCTCCACAAATATAACAAGTAAATGCATGTCTTCAAACAAAGGTCAAGTATTTAAGAGAAAATCCTAGAACATGATATCTAGGTGGGCAGGTATTATACAGTATTGAATTAGGACAAAGTGTAAAAATCCTATTTAGCTTGCCTACTGATTTAGACCTGTTAAATCTGAACAGTTTTATATAACCAAAGCACAATCTCATAGTTGCAGAATTTAAATCGCCCTAGAGGCTTGCCTAAGCGCATAACAGTGACATCCTAAAAATATGGTATCTATATTGACTAGGAATGCAGTAAAACAATGAACAGTTTTTAAAACGGACAACTTGAGATCCTATAGATATGTTTTCTAGCGGTATTAATTTACTGCAGTGCTTGAAAACTCATTTAAAGTAACGAACAGTTAATTAAACCAATTTAAACATGATTTAGACTGATGTGTTTAACTAAACTGATTTGAACTTCTATAGGTAGGATTCTAACTAGAACTAATTTTAATTCCTATAGGCATAGTATCTAATTGTTAAGAGCTGATTTTCGATCTTAAAGACATATTTTATAGTGAGGTGAATGTAAATACATGCTGTAACGAAACTGAACTCAATCACTTTATTTCTATAGACATGATATCTAATCATAAGGCTGATTTTAACCCTATGAGCATGATTGCTATTATTATAGCCATTTAGACCCTATAAGCATGGTTTCTAATATTGTGGAAGGTATAGCAAACATAGCAAATGCATTAACATAAATCCTATAGGCATGGTTGTCACGACCCCAAATACCCGGTCGTGATGACGCCTATCACATTACCAGGCAAGCCAACCCAAACATCGATCATAACCCTTTCTCTTTTAATAAATCATTTTCTAAAACGAGTTTAAATACCAATTTTTCGTAAGAAGTGATTAAACAACTAAAAAGGTGCGGAAATCAATAGAACATAAGACAACACAGCCCAAACATCTGGTGTCATGAGTTTAGAGCCTCTAAATACATAACCGACTGTCTAATACATCATAAGTCTAAAAATGCGAAAAAAACAAGATAAGAAGGAGGAAAGCAGGGATGCAAACGCCATGCAATTACCTCGCAATCTCCGGCAACCACTAATAATGCTAAGGACTCTCACTCCACCACTCGGGCACCTGGATCTGCACATAAGGTGTAGGGAGTAACGCGAGTACGCCAACTAAGTAAGTAACTAAAGTAAATAAGGTGTGAAAGCAGTGACGACCAATTAAAAATTATATAAATGAATAAACAACAGGATAACAGATCAAACTCCACAATTTAAAACTAGTTTCATCATAAAATCATCAATTTCAGTTTAAATGCTTGAAATTGTATACTTAGCAATTCTTCAACAGAGGTTTCTTTTAAAAGAAGAGTGAATTAGTGAAAATATCATAATTGGGCCCCTCGGACAAGGTATCACTCAGAATATGGCCTACCGGGCAGCCTCTCAGTCACTCATGACTCAACTCTCGTCACTCAGTACTCACTCTCAACACTCAGGCTTATTAATATCTCATAATAATAATAATTATAGTAGTCGCTGCGGCGTGCAACCCGATCCATAGTTTATAGTCGACTACACTCACTGGAGGTGTGCAGACTCCGGAGGGGCTCCTACAGCCCAAGCGTCATATCGCTGCGGCGTGCAGCCCGATCCAATATATATTATTGTGGCGTGCAGCTCGATCCATATAAGTATCACTACGGCGTGCAACTCGATCCATAATATATATGTATAAATCCTCACCATTAGGTTCTCAACCTCTCTCAGTCATTAACCTTACAGCCTCTCGAGCACAATATTAGAAATTAGGGAACTCAGTCCAAACAGTCCTCACATTTAAGAAGTAGAGTGATAAAACCAGTTTTAAACAATAAACAGGTAAAACATGACTTAGGATATGCTTTCAAACAAGTAGAGTGAGGAAAGACAGTAAAAATGCCCCTAAGGGTCTCAACATGTCGTTACAAGACCCCAAACATGGAATACAACCCATAATATAGTATAAATGACTAAAGTACGGAATATCATAAGGTTCCAAATCAAATACGCGGCTTAATAGTCGCTACGGGATGGACCAAGTCATAATCCCTATCAGTGCATGCCCACACGCTCGTCATCTAGCATGTGCGTCACCGCATTTATCAAAAACAATTCAAATACCAGGGTTTGTACCCTCAGTTCCAGATTTAAAATGGTTACTTACCTCAAACCGATGAGAATACTACTCGGCGACGCCTTTACCCCTCGAATTGACCTCCACTCACGTCAAATCTATCCAAAATCAGAATCACGGCGTCACAATATGCTAAGGGAACGAAGCCCAAGTGAAAATAATCAATTAATACCAAAAATCTCGAAATTGCCAAAACCCGACCCCTGGGCCCACATCTCGAAACTCGGTAAAAATCACATCAATGGAATTCTTATCCTTCCACGAGTCCATACATACCAAAAATACTAAAATCGGAGTCCAAATAATCCCTCAAATTCTCATTTTAAAGTCTCTTAATCTCAAACTCTAATCCCTAATTTCTTCCTTAATATCCCCTAATATCATGATTAAACAATGAAAAAATGATCATAAACCCAAATAATGAAGCTTAGGAAACTTACCCAACTGATTCCCTTCGATCTTCCTTTGAAATCACTGCCCTAGCTCGCTTACTGTCTTAAAAAATGGAGAACTTAGCACAATTTCTCGAAGAAAACAATATATACCTTCTGGCCTAGGGATTCCGCTCCTGCGACCCAGATACCTCTTCTGCGGTACCGCATTTGCGGTCAATGAGCTGCTTCTGCGGCTTTCACTTAATGGTCCAAAATCACATCTGCGACCAAGTAGCCACACCTGTATCATCGCAGGTGCGGTCAGCCAACCGCATTTGCGGCTCCTGCCCTTCTCCTCCTTGACCGCTTTTGTGGTCCTTTCTTCGCATCTGCGACATCGCACCTGCGGTCCCCAATCAGCAGGTGCGGAAATAGCAGAACAGAAAAATCTGCAGCTTCTCAAATTTCTCAAACTCTCTAACAACCCTCCGAAATCACCCCAAGGCCCCCGGGACCTTAAACAAAAGCACCAACATATTCCAAAATCTTATTCAAACTTATACCAATCTTCAAAATACCTCAAACAACACCGAATCAACCAAAACACATCGGATTCAAGCCTAAGTTTACAAAATCTTCTAAATTACGCTTTTGATCTAAAACCCAACCAAACCATGTCCGAATGACCTGAAATTGTACACACACATCCCAAATGACACAATGGAACTAATGCAACTCTCGAAATTCCATTCTGACCCCTATATCAAAATCTCACCTATCAACTGGAAATCGCTAAAAATGCAATTTTGCCAATTCAAGCCTAAATCTACTCTGGACCTACAAAACATATTCCGATCATGCTCCTAAGTCCCAAATCACCACCCGAAGCTATCCGAACCATCAAAACTCACATCCGATCCCTCTAAATCATAAGTCAATAAGTTAACATCCAGTTGACTTTTCCAACTTAAGCTTTCCCAAAAGAGACTAAGTGTCTCAAACCTTACCAAATCCTTTCCGAACCCAAACCAATCAACCCGATCACATATAGAACCATTAGACAAAGCAATAAGAAGCAGAAATGGGGGAAACAGAGCTGTAACTCATGAGACAACTGACCGAGTCATCATAATGGTATCTACCCATTTTACCCAACATATATAAATACCCACCCCTTTTCACTAATCACCCCAATGTTGTTTACAAATAATTATTACAGGCTAGCTGTATAAATTACATAAAAAAATAAAGAAAAGAAGAAGTTAACTATAGGGAGCCTAAAGCAGGCCCAAATGACTTCCAAGCCTCCAATAGCCTCAAATGGCAAAGTTCCATAGACAGTACCATGTCTAGATGTGTCAGAGTTTCCTAAGGACCTCAAAGATCCCGGGCAGTACTCACACCTAGAATTTTCTCAAACAATAACTGATTTAGGTGTAGTGTGGAAAGGCCAGTTCTGATATGCCAGAGTTCAGAGAGATCTGAAGGCAGTACACATGCCAGAGGGGCAGAACCTAATATTCTAGGAGTAATGTGAGAGTGTATGACATAATTTTGTTTTGAAAATAGCACGGAGATGACTTCTTAAGTATAAAAGTTTTCAGAAACAGGAAATAACTTGGTGATAAAAGATAGTTTGAGAAGAGTATCAAGCAACAGACAATCAATTAGTCATAAGAGACATTCAGAATACTTAACAAACAAAACTTCACATGGGGATAAAGAGATTGTGGTACATAAGAACCACCTTAGGGTACACGGATAGGGATAGAAGAAACATATAGTCACAAACTGCATGCAACACTTAGGATCTTAGAGACTCAGTAAATAGTCAGGACATAGATAGTAGTTGGAATATCATGAACAGGATTAAACATATAGTTTGGACATGCTAGGTAAAAAAGTAGGCAAGAAAGAGTGCAGAATTAAAGAATACATTAAACAGGCAGATTTTAGACATACTGAGCAAAGAAGTAAGTAGGAATACAAGTTGACCTCATAACTGATGAACTAATGCAGGAATGAAAAACACATAGGGTTTGGATTCCAAAACTTAACTAGAGACATACCAGTTGAAGAAAAGGGTGCAGAGTATAAAGCAAATGATGTTCCAATATCTAGCCTGGGCTTTCAGCCGGCTAGATCAACAAGTATCACAAGTAGCAATAAAGAAAGAGAACTTTAGAGTGTAAGAAGTAGTGATTTTGAACTAATGTTTGTTGTTGTGTGGAACTTAAAATAAGGCGGGGGGGATATATAGTAAACAAAAACCTAACAAATAAGGTAAGAGATCAATTAAGTAGCAAAATCAAGGAAGTCACATATAAATCATCAAGATCCTTCCCTTAATCAAGGGACAATTAAATCAACGGTAAAATATGCTAATTATTTAAGGAAAAGAATCAAGTAAGGTTTAGGTATAGAATAGGTAATTAGGGGTAAATGAACATGAGTTTAATTAAGGAAACAAATCAGTAATAATCAGCGAAATACAAACAAGGCTGGGAAAAATAATTAAGGCAATCAATTCAGTCAAATCGAATAGAGAGGTAAGAATAAAGAGTTAAATGGAAAGTGTTCAAATTCAACCAGTTAATAAGGGATTCAGAGTAATCAAGGGTTCAGAAAGTCATGAAAGAGTAAGCATGTTTGGCATATAAAATAGGGTAAAACATGAATAGTTAGGAATCGATACATAATTTTAACAAACAAAAAGTTAAACAACACTAATTCGATGAGAAAGATCAAGCATATAGAATCAGTGAAAGTGTTGAACTAAAAAATTTAGCAGAAGCATATTAGGACAAGGAAAAAAATCACGAGAAATCACAAGGACCCAAAATAAGAACACAAATCAAATGTACCAATATCCAAGAACCAAACGAAGAACCCCAAAAAATTAGGGCTTTTGGTAGAAGCGAGTTAGGGTTGTAGCAGACTCATAAACATTAGCCAAAATATATGAGAATCAGAAGTTTAAACACAAAAAATCATCAAACAAATTTTAAAAAGAAATTCCGGAAACCCTAGTTTTAGGAAAAGATGAAAATCACACGATTCTTGTAAAGAATCTTAAGGTTGTTGTAAAACTCACATAAAACAAACCTAAATCATCCTGGATCTGTACAGATCTAGGAGGTTTAGAAAAGAAATTAGGGTTTCGAAGAGAACCATACAGAGATGAAGAAACATACTAAGAATCCCATAGATCGTAACTAATATAGGACGATCTTAATCGGAATTTCTTTTAAGTGGCCTGAAACAGGTGAGAAAAGACCAATAGATGCAAGCCACTAGCCCTGGTCCCTTGAGGGCCCTGGATATGGCAAAAACAACATGAGAGAGGCCATCAGAGGCCTGAGAGGTGGTGAGAGGTCACTGGAGATGGCCATAGATGAGTGACGTCGTTTGGAGATTAGGGTTAGGTTGAGAGAGTTTGAGAGCATAGAGGATTTCAGGACGGCGGGTTTATAGAAATGATTTAGGGTTAGGGGTTATTAGGAATAAAAAAGGAAGGTTTTAACGGTGGCCGTTAATCTAAAGGACCAACGGCCACGATCTGATGGGGTTTTGGGTCGGGTAGGTGTTCCTAAGTTGGACTGGGTATTTTAGGGTCTAGTTCGACTGTATTGGGATTGGGGAGGGGTTGGAATTGGGCTAAAATTGAAATAAAATTAGGCTAGATATTAAATAGCCATTTTCAATAATATATAATTTACAAAAATAATAAATGATTTCCAAAAAAAATATTTTCGTGTGCTAAAATGATTAAAAATAGTTGTTTAACATTTTAAAAATACAAAAGACCATTTTATGTATTAATAATGTAATTATGCATTAATAGGGCTAGTATAGCAAATATATGCAAATTAGCTTAAAAAATATAAATGCAATTATAAGAATGCACTAAAAATATTTAAACAATATTTTTGGCATAAATATAGAATTTAGATGACTAAATCACTACAAAATAATTTGAAGAATTATTCGAAATTTTATAAGTAAAAAGGTAAGAAATAAATCAATTTGAAGCCTTTAAAATTATAGAAAAATTATAGAAAATGCTTATGCATGATTATATATGCATATATGCTATTTTGAAGGTGTATATATATGTATTAAAAAATATAAGAAAAAATTAGGTATCAACAGCTGCCCCTCTTTACCCGGGAAGGATGAAAGAGTTTTCGGGTAAAGAAATGATGACCAATTTTGACTGGATGGGATGTTTTGAAAGATAGAGGCCGGACTCCGATCTTCGAGTTGCCTACATATCCCTGGTCTTATAGGAATTAGACCATGTGTAGTTCTGGATTCATTGGCAGAATATACCGATGAAGTTATTACAAGAACGGACACGGGATGCAAAAGCGACTATGGTGAGCGGTTAAGGTTTGAGATAGTTGAAGGAACTAGAGAGAGGTCGCTCCTTCTAGGATAGAGGTTTCTCACTGGTCACCTGCCGATAAAAGATGCTACGGACATGTATTTGTACGAAAATTTAAACATGATGCAGATTCCCTTTTGGACCATGAAGCTTGTCTTTGGATGGTTAGAGATGACGTCCTGGGGCATGAATTGTTTAGTGAGGGATTCCCAGGCCATGAAATGATGTTCTCGGGCCATGACAATGGTGCTTCCGAACCATGAAGCCTTTGAATAATGATATGCAAATTTGAGGGATCCTCAGGCCATGGCATGGTGTTTTCCGGCTATGAGGATGATGCCTTTTAGACTATGACACCTTTGGATAGATTGGCGATATTTCAGCCCATGATATACAGTAATATGATGTTAATAAGACAAGGCTTAGTCTTGTGAAATGAAGGGCAGAGTTTAGCCCGATTGAAAAGCGAATAGATAGTACTAGAAATAGAGTAATATTTGTGCAAAGAGGGACAATGCTTAGTCCCATACAGATAGGGAGGCAAGGATTAGCCTCATGCAGGTATGAAAGCAGGGATTATCCTCATGCAAACATGGAGGCAGGGATTAGCCTCATGCAAGCATGGAGGCAGGATTAGCCTCATACAAATAGGGAGACAGGGATTAGCCTCATGCATGTATGGATGCAGGGAGTAGCCTCATGCAAGTACGGAGGCAGGGATTAGCCTCATCCAAATATGGAGGCAATGATTAGCCTCATGCAAGTATGGAGGCAGGGATTAGCTTCATGCAAGTATGGAGGCAGGGATTAGCCTCATGGAAGTACGGAGGCAGGGATTAGCCTCATGCAAATATGGAGGCTGGGATTAGACTCATGCAAGTTTGGAGGGAAGGATTAGCCTCATGCAAGTATGGAGGCAGGGATTAGCCTCATGCAGATAAGGAGGCAGGGATTAGCCTCATGCAGAATATGGAGGCAGGAATTAGCCTCATGTAGGTACAGAGGCAAGGATTAGCCTTATGCAAATAGGGAGGCAGGGATTAACCTCATGCAGATAGGGAGGCAGGTATTAGCCTTATGCAGAATATGGAGGCAGGGATTAGCCTCATGCAAATGTGGAGGCAAGGATTAGCCTCATGCAAATGTGGAGGCAAGGATTAGCCTCATGCAAATGTGAAGGCAAGGATTAACCTCATGTAAATGTGGAGGCAAGGAATAGCCTCATGAAAATGTGGAGGCAAGGATTAGCCTCATGCAAATATGGAGGCAAGGATTAGCCTCATGCAAATGTGGAGGCAAGGATTAGCTTCATGCAGAGAGCAAGTAGCAAATAAGTGTAGTATATGTCTTAGCTGGAGATATATTCCGTGTCTGATAGTGAGTTTGTTAGGTGTATATATTTGTGGATGCTATCGCTACTTCAGATGTGCCTACGTTCAAAGAAAAATTGTAGGTTTTTGTGAGGGGAGGTTGGTTCGTGCCTTCGTTTGCCGACCTTGCTTTGCTCTGCTGTGAAAGCCTTTTCGAGTTCCCCTGGGTAATACCTGACTATTATGGAAATAAAATTTTCGAAAATTATACAATTACTGATAAAATAAAGTCATTTTAGAAATGTATTGATATATCAAGTAATTTTAGATTAACTAGTGACCGTAACACATCTCAAAGGCATTACAGCTCTCTTATATTGGAATTTTGAGGGTCCTCCTCAAAATTCTGCCCCAGTTTGGCAGATGATCTTTTGACCGTTTGCGGATAATGGGTCTTGTCGAACCTTCTTCGGAATTTTGAGAATCCCCCAGTTTCTTAACCAATTTCTGACTTTCTGGCATGCGATGGTGCCGGCTGGACTTGCTCCGGAATTTTGAGTGTCCTCCTCAAATTTCTGCCCTAGTTTCTGATTTTGGGGAAAAATGGAAATTTTATTATGATATGACCGAACCCATAAGGCTGCCTACGTATTCCCTCTTAAATGGGAATCAGGTCAACTGTAGTTCAATTACATCAGATGAGGAAATGTAAATAATCTAAGCATAGTATCTCTTGATTGCATCTGAATTAATTGGTTTTAGCCAGATTTCTCCGTCCATTTCTACAAGTATGAGTGCTCCTCCTGTCAACACCCTATGAACCATGTACAGACCTTGCCAGTTGGGAGAGAATTTCCCTTTGACTTCATCTTGATATGGGAAGATCTTCTTCAGCACCAACTAACCTGGTGCAAATCGCCTTCGTTTGACCCTTTTGTTGAAAGCTCTGGACATTCTGTTCTGATAAAGTTGACCGTGACACACTGCGTTCATCCTTTTTCCATCGATAAAGGCCAATTGTTCATAGCGACTCCTTATCCACTCTGCATTGCTGAGTTTGGCTTTCTGTATGATTCTTAAAGAAATAATCTCTACCTCGGCTGGGATGACAGCCTCGGTACCATAAACCAACATGTAGGGAGTTGCCCCTGTTGATGTGCGAATCGTAGTACGGTATCCCAATAAAGCAAAAGGTAGCTTCTCGTGCTTTTTTTTGTGGTTCTCTACCATCTTCCTTAGTATCTTCTTGATGTTTTTGTTGGCGGCTTCTACGACTCCATTCATCTAAGGTATATAGGTTGTGGAATTCTTCTACTTGATTTTGAAAGTTTCACAGATGGCTTTCATTAGATCACTATTGAGATTGGCGGCATTATCAACAATAATGGACTCGGGAACTCCGAATCGACAAACAATGCGGTCTTTGACAAAATCTGCGACGACTTTCTTGGTTACGACTTTGTAAGATGCAACCTCTACCCATTTTGTGAAGTAATCAATGGCTACTAGAATAAACTGTGTCCGTTTGAAGCAGTGGGCTCGATTAGACCAATGACATCCATTCCCTAGGCGACATATCGGGATGCACCTGGCATTGAAAGCACTTGCGGACATACTGAATGCAATCTATTTCCATGGTCATCCAAAAATAATCGGCCCTAAGTATCTTCTTAGCCAAGACGAAACCATTCATGTACGGGCCACAGGTCCCGGCATGTACATCCTCAAGTAGCTTAGAAACTTCCTTTGCGTCGACACATCTTAGCGATCTTAAATCGGGAGTTCTTCTAAACTGATTTCCTCCACCATGGAAGAAGTGTTTGGACAATCTACGGATATTCTCCCTTTGACAAATACTCCTTGATGTCATGGAACCAAGGCTTTCCATCTGTTTCTTCTTCAACATGAGCACAATATGCTGGCTGATTATGGATCCTCACCAGAATGAGATCAATATAATTCTTATCTGGATGTTGTATCATAGATGACAAGGTGGCCAATGCATCAGCAAACTCATTCTGAATTCTGGGCACATGTCGAAATTCTATCTTTGTGAATCTCTTTCTCAATTCCTGCACATGGTGCACATATGGAAATATCTTGGAATTCTTCGTGTCCCACTCTCCTTGTACCTGGTGCACAATCAAATTTGAATCACCGATTACCAGCAGCTCTTGAATGTTTATGTCGATTGCCATGTCGAGCCCTAGTATGCATGCTTCATATTCCGCCATGTTGCTGTGAAAGGAAATCTGAGTTTGCAGATACTGGATAATGTTGACCCGTTTCTGATACCAAAACAGCTCCAATGCCCATTCCTTTGAAATTTTCAGCTCCGTCAAAGAACATCCTCCAACCATCGTATGCTTCGGCAATGTCTTCCCCTACGAACGACACTTCTTCATCAGGAAAATATGCTTTCAAAGGTTCGTATGCTCCACCCACCGGATTTTCAGCAAGATGATCTGCCAATGCTTGTCCTTTGACCGCCTTTTGAGTTACGTAGATGATATCAAACTCACTTAACAAGTATCTGCCATTTGGCCAACTTTCCAGTCGGCATGGGTTTCTGGAATATGTACTTTAGAGGGTCCATCCTGGATATGAGGTAAGTAGTGTAGGCACAGAAGTAGTGCCTCAATTTATGAGCTGTCCTGGTCAAAGCACAACAAGTGCATTCCAGTAGAGAGTACCGTGCTTCGTAAGGTGTGAACTTCTTACTCAAGTAGTATAGCTCCTTTCTTCCTGTCTCGTCAATTGTCCCAAAACACATCCGAAGGCTCCATCCAATACAGATAAATAGAGTAGCAAAGGTCGTCTTGGTTCTGGCGGGACCAGAACTGGTGGTGTGGACAGGTACTCCTTGATCTTGTCAAAAACTTTCTAACAATCCTCTATCCAGCTTGTTTCGACATCTTTCCTCAGCATCTTAAAGATGGGTTCACGTATGACTGTGGACTGTGCTATGAATTAACTGATATAGTTGAGACGTCTTAGGAAGCTCATCACGTCCTTTTTGCTCTTAGGCGGTGGTAACTCCTGAATATCCTTGACTTTAGATGGATCCAGCTCAATCCCTTGATAACTGACGATGAATCCCAATAACTTTCCTACGGGAACCCCGAATGCACACTTTGCGGGGTTCAGTTTCAAGTTGTACCTCCTTAGCCTATCAAAGAACTTTCTCAAGTCCGTTATGTGATCTACAGACCTCTTGGATTTGATAATGACATCGTCCACATACACCTCTATTTCTTTGTGTATCATATCATGAAAGATAGTTGTCATGGCTCTCATGTAGGTATCCCCAGAATTTTTCAGACCAAATGACATCATCTTGTAGCAATATACACCCCAAGGTGTAATAAAAGCTGTCTTCTCTGCATCTTCTTCATCCATCAAGATCTGGTGATATCCCGCGAAGCAATCTACAGAGGATTAGAGTTCATACTTGGCGCAATTATCGATCAGGATGTGTATATTTGGCAGTGGGAAGTTGTCCTTGGGACTTGCTTTGTTTAAATCCCGATAGTCAACACATACTTTGACTTTCTCATCCTTCTTCGGAACTAACAAAATGTTAGCTAACCAAGTTGGGTACTCAACCACCCTGAGAACTTTGGCTTTAATCTGCTTAGTAACTTCCTCCTTGATTTTCATGCTCATATCCGGTTTGAACTTTCTGAGTTTTTACTTTACTGGCGGACACATGGGATTAGTAGGCAACTTGTGAGTCACTATGGACGTGCTCAAACCAGTCATGTCATCATATGACTATGCGAAAATGTCCTCATACTCTTTTAGGAAACGGATGTACTCTTCCTTCTCTGTTGGTGACAAGTGAATGCTGATGCGAGTTTCCTTGACGGTCTCGGCGTCCTCCAAATTTACTGCATCGGTTTCATCCAGGTTGAACTTAGGCTTATTTTCAAAGTTTCCAATCTCCCTGACAACTTCTTTGGGTATCTCATCTTCTTCATCTGAATCACTGTTCTCATGTTGCGTTGCCTCATTACATGTCACAGTCATTGGTTCATCAAGAAAAGTAATAATAACGCTGTAGAAAGAAAAAGTGTAAAAAAATAGTAATGAATAATAAGGAGAAAATGCATTTGATTAAACCGAAAAATCATCCAAACAAGTACGTCTCGATGAATCGAGCATTTATTTTGAAACAAATAAATCTTAAAACAAAATTACTAGAAATCTTAGATTCCTAGAATGTCTATAGAAGTAAAATCTGCCAAGCTACCCAGGGACTCGACGGGCTCGGGATGGTGTGGCAGAGTCGGTATTGGTAATGGATTGAGATTTTGGTGTAGAGTTGCGTATTGATTTGGTGTGGGAGGATTTTGTGGGTGTTGTTTTTGTGTGTTTTGGGGAGGTGCTGGGTTCTTTGTGTTTTGTTGGTGGATGTCGGGGACATTTAGGGTTAGTGACAAGTTTGCCAAGTTGCGGACCTGCTCAAGTTCTCCTTGCAATTCCAATATATTTTGTTCCAGTCTCAAGACTAGATCATTTGGGTCCAGAGTACTACGACCATCTAAAGTTTCTGCATTCTCAATATTCTCCTTTCGGATACCACTTAAGTCGTCCATTTTTGCTTTCCCTTTGCCTTCTGTATTAATTGGAGGAGGAAGAGGTGGAGGGCCTCTAGATCTGGTGTGATATGCTGATGAGGCCAGTATGATCGAACCAACCTAAGGGGATGGGAATAATCAAAATAAGGAAAAACAAAAAGTAACAAGTCAATGAGAATTCTGAAATGTTTGCAGTATGTAAACACATATTGCGAAAACGTAAATTTGTGTCCTAATTTGGGGAGCCTTGTTATGCCTGAGGTAGGCCTAGAGACAAGTAGATTTGGAAAACTTTAGATGCCAGTAAATACTTTATTTCATAATGTAAAACAGTCGAATCCCAAAATGACACTAAGATAATCGAAAAAATAAGTCACTACTGGCACTTGGCCTTATTACCTTTCAAGAAAGCAAATAAATCTAGCCTATTTGGTCTTAGAAGGACCTTCCCCAGATTCGATCTTCCTAGCTCCATCATACAGGTCCCTGAGCTCACGCAGACCCAGCAGCAAGTAGGCTCTGGCCAGATGTCCTCCTTCAGTTCCTTCAGCGTTCTGGCAGTCCTCGATCCTCTTTATGAATTTACCTTCCAGCTCCACTATTCCTCGCTCCAGATATTCCAAATTCCTGTTGGAAGTGACTGCCATTTCTTTCCATTCTTCGATCAACCTCACATTCCTCTCATGTATTTCCCAGTGCTCATTCTCAGAGTCGTGGACCCTCTTGCACAGCCTGTTGTATTTGACTTGGGCTTCAGCTTCTTTGTCTATGATTTTATTCCCTCGACCGGCCCCTAGCATCACCATTCCTTTTAGATTGTCCTCTAACCATGATGGGTAGAGAGGTTCACACCCCGCATGATACCTGTCTAGCTCAACACTGTTCTTTTCTACAATGATTTTGCAGTGCCACATGTGCTGAGCTTGGCACTTGTAAGGGACGTCGTCATCTTGAAAGTCTGCCCTAGAATGTCTCATCTTGGCAACCCTTGGCATAACCTGTTTCCTGCCTGCTTGCTTCATAACTCGGATAGGGACATAAGGGTATATCCCTCTCAACCCAATCAGCACCAGGTGTGGAGCATCCCTAGATCTGATGATGATTTTGTTTGTTGGGAACCATTCAAACATCCATTACACCTGTTCCTCGGTCAGATTGTCGAAGAACTCTACCCATTCTTTGGCACTTTCTGGCTGAGCAAACCTGCTTGGAATGTAAGTCATCTACTTGGGGTGATGGAAGGCAATATAATCGTTCCAAGCCCTTCGCGGAAATTCTTGGCGATAGTGACCTTTATGAAAATGTTCTAACAACCACAACTGCAGCAACAAGTTGCAATCCTCGAAATGCTTGACCCATCTTTGACAGCGCTCCAGAGCCCTGTAGATGTTGGCTATGATGATAAGGAATAAAGTGTATGTCTGTCACACCTCCTTTTTCCGCCCCCGCGGGGGGCGTAGGGAGTTTTTCCAATTAAAGGACAATCGAAACGGGATTTGTTTATTTATTTCAGAGTCGCCACTTGGGAGATTTAGGGTGTCCCAAGTCACCAATTTTAATCCCGAATAGAGGAAAAGAATGACTCTGTATTACAGTCCGCGAACCAGAAATCCGGATAAGGAATTCTGTTAACCCGGGAGAAGGTGTTAGGCATTCCCGAATTCCGTGGTTCTAGCACGGTCGCTCAACTGTTATATTTGGCTTGATTATTTGATATAATACGTATTATAAACTTATGTGAAAATTTCATCCTTTGGCCTCTTTTATTATTATATTTTTAAAGAATGTGAACATCGTTTAATAACATGTCTTTGGATTGCGTCACATAAAATGCATCCACGATCCGGAACGTATTTTTATTCGATGTTTTGGGATTTGGATTTGGGTCGCATAAATGCGTACCCGTGTTTAAGAATGTATTATTATTATATCGCGCCTAAAGCGATTAGCGCTTTATTACTTTGGGGAAGACCGTGAAATTTGCTAAACGACTCATCCCGAAGTTTAAGTAGTCAATTAAATTTTTATCGAGGGCCCCGCAATTTGTGTGTTTTATTTGGCAAGGCTCGTCTCATTTATTTTAAAAGGATAATCCTAAAGTGCCTACATTTTTTCCTATTAAATTTGTCTCTACAAAATAAAAGAGAAAATGTCTTAATTTATTTACATGTTATTACCTAGTTACATTATACTAGGCATGTTCTCAATTTGTCAAATTAAAAAAAACATGACAATCTAATTTTAATCCTAGACCATTTACATGCTGAAATTAACCAATATTATTTAACTTAAACAATATTTCTGTCAAGTTCCTACTAGATGGCCTATTCGTTTGATTTTTGACTCTGACGAAGTTACTACACCATTTATTTATTTAGGCAATATATGTATATAGTTCAACTGTTAAGCTATCGTCGAATGTTCCACTATGTGTATTAAATAGCTACATGATTCTGATTTTTTGCAAGCTAAATAATTTGTACATACAAATAAAAATCAGAATATAATTAAAGCTAATTCAGAATTTCAACTCTTCATTTTTCATATTCATGCTTCATATTCGGATTACAATAACCAGCTTTTCAGTTGTGTACCTGATATTGGAAGCAAAAGAAAATGAAGATGAGAATCAGCAGCAGTAACAACAGTACAACACAACAACAACAGCCCAGCAACAGTAACAACCCAGTAACACACCGGTGGAGTAGTAATCCCAAAACAAATGCTTCCAACTTTTATGAAACAACAACAATTAATGCTGATTTCAAACAATGAAAGAAAGCAGAATATTTTTTTTTTATTTGAAGGTTTGAATATTTTTCGGAATTTTTCTCTCTTAAATATTCAGCTTTTTTTTTTTCTCTGTTTGTGTTTTTCTGTTCTGTCTATCTGTTCCTTTTTTCTTCAGATTCGTTCCTCTCTGTTATTCTCTTCTTCTCTCTATCTGTGTGTGTTTTCTT
Organism: Nicotiana tabacum; assembly: GCF_000715075.1. Lineage (NCBI taxonomy): Eukaryota > Viridiplantae > Streptophyta > Magnoliopsida > Solanales > Solanaceae > Nicotiana > Nicotiana tabacum. Next base: position 82,488,175 of record NC_134095.1, read on the forward strand.
TTGTGTTCAAGACTTCCTATATATAATCCCAACCCTTTAATCAATTAAAATCAATCCCTTTCTCTACCAAACCCATTATCTTCCCACTCATCCCCATTACATTAAATAAATATATCACACCACCCCATTATATTTTGTCCCCCATGCTTAACATAAACAAATACAAGATTCCCCCACACTAAAATTTGTCTTGTCCCCCCTTTATATTAAACAACTATATCACAACTCACCCCATTACATTTTGTCCCCCATGCTTCACATAAAAAATTACAAAATGTACAATTCCTAAACTACCCCTTCGACCTTATTGCAATTACTAAACTACCCCTGAACGTACTGCAAATTACCAAACTACCCCATCAGCTATAACAAATCAATTAATCAAACTCAACCAAAATATAGCCAATATGACCAATTTCTACATAAATTCAAACAACAAATCTCATGAACATGATTTCTTCAACATTTCAACAATAAATCACATGAACACAAATTGAACAACAAAGAACAACTAAAATTTGATTAAACAATATTTTTAGCAACAAACAAACCTATTTTCAGATTCAACAACAACAACAAACAAGTATATTCAGATTTCTAAATTCAATAACATTGAACTTAAAATCAACTCTAACAACATTACAACAAACAATTCCTATATTGAACTTAAACAAGATTATGAAGCAAATTGAAGAAATAATCAAAAATGATAATCAACAAACAAGAAGTTCAAACTATACTAATTTCGGATTCAAGATCAATCAAACAAAGTATGAACATAAATGAAAAGATTCAACAACAATAACAAACAAGCTTTATTCAAACTTCGAATTAAACTTAAACAAAATAAATAAACATATTCAAATCACTAATCTTCAAATAATCAATTAATTTTTTTAAAAATCAAATCCAACAAAATTATAACAAAGATACATGATCCAAAAATTAAAACCAAAATCTAACTTCACATTAAATCACTGAATTAAAACAAACTTCAAACAAAGACTAAACATGCATTAGATCCATATTAAATAACAAACATGACGGATTCAAATGATTTAAACTAAATCTAACAATATTAAAATTAAACTAACAATTTCTTCTACAAAATAAAAGCACATGAAATAAACTGAAAAACTATTTAATCCAAGTTCCATTTGAATCCGAAAATTAAATCAACAAAACATATGAACAAACTAAAAAATTATTTCAACAATGAATAAACAAAACAAAAATTGAATCATTTATCGATTTTGGATCCGAAAAATATCAAACAAAATACGGACAGAAACAAAACTTAGAACAACTAACCGTAAATGACCAACGATGAACTCAAACGAACTTTAAACGAATCCAATGAAACTTCGACATAAACGGACTTGAAGATGACGAAGCGACAACGAAACAATAGCAGCAAAGAGGACGATGAAGTGAAGCAGCAAATAGCTGGAAAAAGCGCAGCAGCAGTGGCGACGCGGGCAGCAGTAGCAACGCTACTCAACTAGTGGCAGCGATGGAGACGACGATGCTCGTTTGGACGAAGCGTTTAGCTTAAGCAGTAGCGGTCGCGAGCAGCAGCAACACGAAGAGAAGAGACGCAGCAACAGTTGCTCGAAAACGCTGTAATGCAGCAGAAACGTAGCAACGAGGACGATGAAGTGAAGCAGCAGACAGCTGGAAGAAAAGCGCAGCAGCAGTGGCGACGCGGGCAGCCATGGGAGCTCGGAGGGCAGCTTCGTTGTTGCGTCAATGGCGGACGTGAAACTAGAACTTGTTGGACGAAGGGAGGTGGCACGGCTGTAGCGACGGTGCAGGCTGGGGTTTGTGGGGGGGCAGCCATGGATGGGGTGTTTTGGAGCTTGAGGAAGAAGAAGGAAAATGAGGGGGGGGGGGTGGCGGATAGTTAGTATAGTTTTAGGGTTTTTTTTTTGTTTTTTTTGTTTTTGTTTTGTAAAAATGAAAAATGAAAATGAAGAGGGGGAGTTGGGTTGTTGGTACTAGACTGGGTCGACCCAGTTCGAAATGGACTGGGTCGTTTTTGGAAGATTGGGTATTTTTTGGGCTTGTGGCTTGAATTTGAAGAAGAGGCCCAATTCCGACTTTCTTTATTTTTTGCTCTGTTTTCTTCTTTTATTTTTCTAAAACTAAATTATAAAAATACTTAAATTATTATTAAGAACTAAATTAAGTTATAAAAGCGCAAATTAACTCCCAATAACAATTAACGCACAATTAAGTAATAATTAAGCATAAAATTGTATATTTGGACATTAAATGCTAAAAATGCAAACGATGCCTATTTTTGTAATTTTTAATTTTTGTAAAACAAATTTAATTACTAACAATTATAGAATTAAATCCTACATGCAAAAATGCGACATATTTTTGTATTTTTAATAATTTAACAAATAAACATGCATAGACAAACATACAAATAGTTACACAAAATATCACAAAATATCACAAAAATTGCACACCAAGAAAAATTATTTTATTTTTGAATTTTTTGGGAGTAATTCTCTTATAGGGCAAAAATCACGTGCTTACAGCTGCCCCTCTTTGCGCGAAGACACGAAGAGTTTTCGTGCAAAGATAAAGCGAGCGATTTTTGCCCATCCGAGTACTCCTTTTGAAGCATTTTTTTGAAAAAGATTTGACCGAACCTTTGATTCAAAGGTTTCCTACATATCCTGGGCTAAACAGGAATCAGGTCAATGTAGTTCGGGAAGTTTTGGTAGCTGGGACTACCGTGGGACTGCAATGTTACTGTTGTTGCATGCTATTACTACTGCTTACCGATCTCCTTATTACACCGTGCTTAAAAGAAAACAAGAAGCTAGGCTAGACTGCAATTTTTCTTGTTGCCTTGCTTTCTTGTCTGCTTGCATTTCTTCCGGTGCTTTTCTTCTTTTGACACATGTACTTGAGCTTGTACTGTGACCTCTTGTTGCAACCTTCTGTTTCCCGGTGCCGGGGAATTTTATTGTTTCCTGCTGGGGATTCCTATTGTAACCCTCTGTTTTATTGTCCTATGACTTGATCTTGAAATGTATGCCTCTGTTGTATGGGCGGGCTCCCAACTTCAATACTTGAAAATTAAAGACTGAAATGTATGCCTCTGTTATCTGGGCGGGCTCCCAACTTCAACGCTTGAAATGTAAAGACTGAAATGTATGCCTCTATTATCTGGGCGGGCTCCCAACTTCAATGCTCAAAATATAAAGACTGAAATGTAAGCCTCTGTTATCTGGGCGGGCTCCCAACTTCAATGCTTGAAATGTAAAGACTGAATGTATTCCTCTGTTCTATGGGCGGGCTCCCAACTTCAACAACTTTAAAAATAAATGCCCTTCCTCTCTTCAGGCGGGCTCCTGACTTCAACAACAACTTCTAACATAAAATGCCTTTCCTCTCTTCAGGCGGGCTCCTGATTTCAACAACAACTTTGAAAATAATCGCCATTCCTCTCTTCAGACGGGCTCCTGACTTCAACCAATAAATCGCCATTCTATTCTTCAAGGGGGCTCCTGACTTCAACCAATACATCGCCATTCTGTTTTTCAGGGGGGATCCTGACTTCAACCAATACATTGCCATTCTGTTCTTCAGGGGGGCTCCTGACTTCAACCAATAAATCGCCATTCTATTCTTCAGGGGGGCTCCTGACTTCAACCAATAAATCGCTATTCTATTCTTCAGGGGGGCTCCTGACTTCAACAACTTTTCAAAAAATGCCATTCCTTTCTTTGGATGGCGAAATTTCAACAACCTTTTTTTAAAAACGCCTTTCCTTTCTTCAGGCGGGCTCCTGATTTCAACCAATAAATCGCCATTCTGTTCTTCAGGGGGCTCCTGACTTCAACCAATAAATCGCCATTCTATTCTTCAGGGGGGCTCCTGACTTCAACAACTTTTCAAAAAATGCCATTCCTTTCTTTGGATGGCGAGATTTCAACAACCTTTTCTGTTCTTCAGGGGGGCTCCTGACTTCCATCAAGAAATCGCTATTCTATTCTTCAGGGGGGCTCCTGACTTCAACCAATACATCGCCATTCTGTTCTTCAGGGGGGCTCCTGACTTCAACCAATAAATAGCCATTCTATTCTTCAGGTGGGCTCCTGACTTCAACCAATAAATCGCCATTCTATTCTTCAGGGAGGCTCCTGACTTCAACCAATAAATCGCCATTCTATTCTTCAGGGGGGCTCCTGACTTCCATCAATAAATCGCCATTCTATTCTCCAGGGGGGATCCTGATTTCAACAATTTTTTTTTTCAAATTCAAACTTCTTTTTTTTTCAAATTATCCTAGGAGAAAATTCATCAGACTAGATTTTGATCCTAGGAGAAGATTCATCCGACTAAGATTTTATTATATTATCTTGGGAGAAAAATTTCATCAGACCAAGATTTTGATTCTAGGAGATAAATCGTTAGACTAGGTCCATTTTGTTGTGATCTTAGGAGAAAGATTCATCGGACTAAGATTCGGTATCTTAGGAGAAAATTTCATCGGACTAAGATTTGATATATTATCTTGGGAGAAAAATTTCATCGGACCAAGATTGTGACTCTAGGAGATAAATCGTCAAACTAGGTCCATTTTGTTGTGATCTTAGGAGAAAGATTCATCGGACTAAGATTTGATATCTTAGGAGAAAATTTCATCGGACTAAGATTTCTATCTTAGGAGAAAGATTCATCGGACTAAGATTTGATATCTTAGGAGAAAAATTCATCGGACTAAGATTTGATATCTTATCTTGGGAGAAAAAATTTCATCTGACCAAGACTGTGACTCTAGGAGATAAATCGTCAAACTAGGTCCATTTTGTTGTGATCTTAGGAGAAAGATTCATCGGACTAAGATTTGATATCTTAGGAGAAAATTTCATCGGACTAAGATTTGATATCTTATCTTGGGAGAAAAAATTTCATCGGACCAAGATTTCTATCTTAGGAGAAAGATTCATCGGACTAAGATTTGATATCTTATCTTGGGAGAAAAATTTCATCGGACCAAGATTGTATCGGGAAAGAAATTCATCAGATTAGGACTTTTATCCTAGGAGGAAAATATAAAGATCAATGATTTGAGAAACTTACCTTCGTAATTTCTTCTTTTCTTTTCTTTTTCCTTTGCGCTGCTTTGTTCTTGCTTGCTGGGGATAGTACCACTGTGGGAGTTTCCTTTCTTCCCCTCCTCCATTCTTTATATATTTCTTCTTTTCTTTTCTTTTTTTTTCTCTCAACACTGCTGAAATAAAAGTGTTACCTTCTTGGGATAACGTTGTTGAGGATAACGCTGCTGGGGAATTTTATCCCTTCAAATCGATGCTTCATTCTTATGGAAGCTGCTGGGGATGATAAGGCTTTTTTTTAGCACAAATGTCATCCCTTTGTTCTATCTGCTGGGGATCAACTTCCTCCATTGAAAACTTATTATGTTGGGGGAAACCCTGGTTCAAAGACCAATTCCTTAGTGCTATCTTTATTCTTCCCCAAATGAGTACCTGATTTCCAGAAAATTTTCTAACCTGAGAAGAAAATTTTCTGCCCCAGTTTGACAATCTTTCTTGTGGCATGCATTTCAGTTATAAATGCCATTTTTTTTACCTGTTTGAAATCAAACATTTGTTAGCTTAAAGCGTGGTGGTTGGCTGTGATACTCCACTGGGATGGTTTTTCCTTTCTCCTTCCTTGCTCTGCGTCCCACAACTTGTTGGGGATGATATTATTTGCTGGGGATAATCCTTTTTTTGCTGGGGATATCCCTCTTCTTTTGTGGCATGGCTCGGAAACTTGCATTTTCCCGACCTTTTAGTCTCGCATGAATTTCCCAAATCATGCTTATTGCTCTCCTTGTTTTGTCCACGGGCTTTGGCCTTGAGGTTTTAATAACCTTTGATTTTGGAAAGGATATCCCTCTTGACACTTGTTGATCTTTTTGTCAATTCCCTTTTGTTGGGGATATCTTTTTTGACACTGGCTTCGCGCTTGTTCCTTGCTGACTATACCATTTGTATGTACTAGTCAGATCTTATCTTGGAAAGCTGATGGCCTATTTTGAAGTCATTTCCCACTGGTTTTGACCAAACAGACTCTACTGGGGAGTTTTTCTTATGAAAGGAAAAAAGGAACAGAATAAAAGACAACGGAAAAAAGATGACTCTTTAACAAAAGAAACTATAAATAAAATCCTATCAAACGCCGACACCGACTCTAATGGTCGTGACATGCACATGTGGCCTATCCTCTGCTGTTAATCGTCTTTCAAGACCTTCAATTGGCAATTCCCCATCTGATTCTCAATCTTATTCGACTTGTAGTGCCTGAAGGGTTTTCACTATCAAGCCTCTCTCATTTTGGGTTTTTCTCTCAGCTTTCATCGCCTTATGGTGTCCGTGAAGATTTTCACCGATAAGACTCCCTCATTTGTATCACTTTCCAGCTGGGAATTTGGAGTGTTGCCGGTATGACTCTCTCTGCTGGAGATTAAAGTCCTTTCTGTTGTAGAACAGAATGTTATGTTCGCCGGTAAGACTCTCATTTGTCTGACTTGGCATCCTTTGCAGACTGGTCAGAAGGTCTTTCTTTGGACCGTAATGTGGTTTTTTGGACAGGCTAGAAAGAAAGGGTATTAAAGGCTCAAAAATAAAAAAAATTTAGGGTTTAACATTACAACCTTCGGAACCAATTTTGTTTACAACGAGCACAACTCTTGCCCCAGTTTCTTGCTTGGGGATTATTTATTTATAATTAAAATTTTATTTGTTTTTTTTAATTTTTATTACACCATGCACACTATGACCATTGTTGCCATTATGCACCTTATGATCGAGCTGTGAAGCGCCTACGTATCCTCTTTGAGGAATCAGGTCAAACGTAGTTCCCAATTCCTCTGTTTTCATTTGACTTTCTTTTGTTTTTTTTATCATCTTTCTTTTCTTTTCCTTTTTTCGTTCTTTTTTTTTTGATTTTTTTTCTTTACCTTCCAGGCTCGTATTTCCTAGTCGTTGCTATTGATTCCGAACGAGGGGTATGAAAGAAAATAAATAAGGCTCAAAAAGGGGTTAACGAAGGATAAAGTGTTTAGGTAGCAGAACAAAATGCCTTCGTCATTCCAGTCTTCAAAACATGCCAAGTGCAAACAATACAATTGAACATAGATTTATAGTCTCTTCCGATGGTGCTGGACTTGACAATTATGTTAAACACTTGCTTTTATTTGTCATTTCTAAAGCACTGCTGGGCGACACTCTCATTCTCATGAACGACCCTTATACCAATTTGGCGAATCTTGCAATTAACGGTTTTATTTATGTTTTACTTGCCCCAGTTCCACATGACTCGGGCTTCAAATAATCTCAAACCGTTCTTATTTTCTTTAAATGCTCTGATCACCTTCCGAGGGTTTTATGATTAACTTTTAAGATTAGGCCCAAACTGTGTGCGCATGTCATGTCCCTAGAATCGGCTTTGAACAAAAATGACAAAAGGACTAAACAAAAAGATGACTGGAAATAATGAAAGATCGGCTTTTGTATTAGACTACCGGCGAAATGGTTTGAATAATAAAACAAACAAAACAACCAGAATAAAATCTTAACACAGCCTCAATAAAACTTAAACAAACTGATATGACAAAATGGAAAGATAGGAAGGTTTGACACAAGACCATATTCGGATTACAACCCTAAGAATAATCCGGACAACAGAAATGACAACAAAATAAGCCACCAAAAACTTCTCTCCTGCTAACCAAGGAACGGAGCGTCCTCCCATTTTATCAAAACTGGCATCTCAGCCACTGAGCTTCGCATCAGTATTGCCCAGACCATTGCCAACTTCAATATCATCAACTTTAGTCAACAAGTCCCAATAGGATTCGAGTGCTTCTGTTATCAAGCCTGATCCCCGCAAATTGTGCTTCTAGGTCTTGTATTTCCGGCTTACCACAAACCAACCACCTTAACTTTCTTTGTGATTCAAATCGAAACAGGTTAGAATGGACTCAGTCGGTCTCCATTATTAACAACATTTTTTTTCAATTTTTGTTTTCAATTTTTTTTTCATTTTTTTGTTGTGGTCGAATCTTATGGAGATTGCCTACGTATCATGACCCCGCATGAATCAGACCTTGTGTAGTTCGGACCAAATGAAAGGTAACAACAATTAGACATTTTTTTTCTTTCTCAGTTTTCATAATAAAACAAACTGGGTTTCAAAGGTTGAAAGATGATCAACAAACTCAAAAATCAAACAAATCACATATTCTAGTCAAAATATTTATAACCTCGAAACAAAAAGTCCAGCTTCCTTTCCCCGTTTGACAAATGCAACCAAACGGCTATTTTTGCAAATGTGGCCCCTTTCAAATCTCACATGAATTTTGAGGAGGGGGAGGATTATTTTGACACTTTACAAACTTGTCCATTCTTTTACGAAAATAGCCTTTCGACAACTGAAAGATACTCTAAGGCTATTTCAGCAAGAACGGTTTAAGACGCGGCCGAAGCTGGCTCGGCTTATTTTGACCAAAAATCTAAACGGTATTCACCTGACCGTTGACTCTTTTTTTTTTTTCAAATTACAATAAAAAACCGGGTGTTGCAAACACGGCCCTTCAGCGCCTCGGGGACGAAGATTTTTTAAGGCTGTGTGGGTCAACTGGATCAAAAAAAAAATCCTAAATATGACCCAAAAGGTGGCTGTTTATGCAAAGTCAGCCTTCCGGCGTCCCTTTTGGGAACATTCGGCTATGTCTTGATAAAATAGCATCACCCGACTTCTTTATGACTCTTTTTATCATTTTTCAAATTAGAAAACTCAATATTGCAAACACGGCCTTTCAACGCTTGGGGATGAAGATTTTTAAGGCTGTGTGGGTCAATCGGATCAAATTTTTAAAAAATGACTCAAAGGTGGCTGTTTATGCAAAGTCAGCCTTCCGGCGTAACTTCCGAGAACATTCGGCTATGTCTTGATAAAACAGCGTCACCCGAATCCTTTATGACAAAATTAAAATTTGACATATATATTTTTTTATTTATTAGTTTTTGGCTATTTTAGCAAAAAAGGGGGTTGGACCCGATGAGGGTTGCCTACGTATCTCACATCCGGTGAGAATCAAACCCGCGTAGTTCGGGCCAACTAACCGAACTATTTTAAAACAGGATTTTTTTTCTTTTTCAGCAACAAATAACAAAACCACTTTCAAAGCACGACTCTTTTCATTTTCATTTTGAATTTTTCAGAAACGAATAAAAAAAAACTATTTTAAAAGTAAGACTCTTTTTCATTGTCATTTTCAGGGGAAGACAAACTATTTTCCTTTTTATATATATATTTATTTTGAAAAATAAGACAGAACAACGATTTTTTTTCTTTCTATTTTTTCTTTGCTTTTAATAAAACAAACTAATAAAACATTTTTTTTTCATTTTCTCAAAATTTCGGCAGAGTTTTGACAGTATTTGGGCATTGGTTTTTTTTTTCAAAAATAAACAGTCAATTCCCTAACCGCTATTTCTTTTTTTTTTCAATTTTAAAATATTATTCCTGATATTCAAAAGTCAGTCAACACACAAGTCCGAATCAAATAAATGTGCAAGTAGCAGCAAGTAAGATGCATCAGGATGGTCATTTTCATTTTTTGGTACACCTATCCTAGACAGACCCAACCCCTGTGTTGAGCCTCCAAAGTCAAATGCACGTGATGCAAACAAACGTTCCTACTAGGGATCCGGCATGAAGCTGAGTTATTCTAATTGAAAAACTTGAGGCATATTGTTCTAGCCCTGGCTTACCCAAGTGGACAACTTGAGCCGAAGTGGGGGCAACGTACCGGGAGCACGAAAGTTTGCCCGACCTAGTTACTTGTCCCAACTTCGTCTTATTTGGTATGACTTCTAACAGAAAGGTGGGCCACGCGCATGTGTACACCATAAATTCAGAAGACTCATAAAGAAGAAGGGTTTCGTAGCAGTTTTATATACACAATTCAGATAATATTAAAGCGGTAAAAGCATCATTTAGCACATTAAGCATATATCATGTAAAAATCAGATAATAAATAAAGCCAACTATAACAGTTATTTTAAGCTCGAATTCTTGAACCCTGAACCAGTGGTTCTGGTTTTATCCCCAGCAGAGTCGCCAGAGCTATCACACCTCCTTTTTCCGCCCCCGCGGGGGGCGTAGGGAGTTTTTCCAATTAAAGGACAATCGAAACGGGATTTGTTTATTTATTTCAGAGTCGCCACTTGGGAGATTTAGGGTGTCCCAAGTCACCAATTTTAATCCCGAATCGAGGAAAAGAATGACTCTGTATTATAGTCCGCGAACCAGAAATCCGGATAAGGAATTCTGTTAACCCGGGAGAAGGTGTTAGGCATTCCCGAATTCCGTGGTTCTAACACGGTCACTCAACTGTTATATTTGGCTTGATTATTTGATATAATACGTATTATAAACTTATGTGCAAATTTGATCCTTTGGCCGCTTTTATTATTATATTTTTAAAGAATGTGAACATCGTTTAATAACATGTCTTTCGATTGTGTCACATAAAATGCATCCACGATCCGGAACGTATTTTTATTCGATGTTTTGGGATTTGGATTTGGGTCGCATAAATGCGTACCCGTGTTTAAGAATGTATTATTATTATATCGCGCCTAAAGCGATTAGCGCTTTATTACTTTGGGGAAGACCGTGAAATTTGCTAAACGGCTCATCCTGAAGTTTAAGTAGTCAATTAAATTTTTATCGAGGGCCCCGCAATTTGTGTGTTTTATTTGGCAAGGCTCGTCTCATTTATTTTAAAAGGATAATCCTAAAGTGCCTACATTTTTTCCTATTAAATTTGTCTCTACAAAATAAAAGAGAAAATGTCTTAATTTATTTACATGTTATTACCTAGTTACATTATACTAGGCATGTTCTCAGTTTGTCAAATTAAAAAAAAATGGCAATCTAATTTTAATCCTAAACCATTTACATGCTGAAATTAACCAATAATATTTACTCTAAACAATATTTCTACCAAGTTCCTACTAGATGGCCTATTCGTTTGATTTTTGACTCGACAAAGTTACTACACCATTTATTTATTTAGGCAATATATGCAGATAGTTCAACTGTTAAGCTATCGTCGAATGTTCCACTATGTGTATTAAATAGCTACATGATTCTGATTTTTTGCAAGCTAAATAATTTGTACATACAAATAAAAATCAGAATATAATTAAAGCTAATTCAGAATTTCAACTCTTCATTTTTCGTATTCATGCGTCATATTCGGATTACAATAACCAGCTTTTCAGTTGTGTACCTGATATTGGAAGCAAAAGAAAATGAAGATGAGAATCAGCAGCAGTAACAACAGTACAACACAGCAACAACAGCCCAACAACAGTAACAACCCAGTAACAGACCGGTGGAGTAGTAATCCCAAAACAAATGCTTCCAACTTTTATGAAACAACAACAATTAATGCTGATTTCAAACAATGAAAGAAAGCAGCAACGAAACAATAGCAGCGAAGAGGACGATGAAGTGAAGCAGCAAATAGCTGGAAAAAACGCAGCAGCAGTGGCGACGCGGGCAGCAGTAGCAACGCTACTCAACTAGTGGCAGCGATGGAGACGACGATGCTCATTTGGACGAAGCGTTTTGCTTAAGCAGTAGCGGTCGCGAGCAGCAGCAACACGAAGAGAAGAGACGCAACAACAGCTGCTCGGAAACGCTGTAATGCAGCAGCAAACGTAGCAACGAGGACGATGAAGTGAAGCAGCAGACATCTGGAAGAAAAACGCAGCAGCAGTGGCGATGCGGGCAGCCATGGGAGCTCGGAGGGCAGCTTCGTTGTTGCGTCAATGGCGGACGTGAAACTGGAACTTGTTGGACGAAGGGTGGTGGTCCGGCTGTAGCGACGGAGCAGGCTGGGGTGTGTGGGGGGGCATCCATGGATGGGGTGTTTTGGAGCTTGAGGAAGAAGAAGGAAAATGAGGGGTGGGGGTGGCGGATAGTTAGTATAGTTTTAGGGTTTTTTTTTTTTTTGTTTTTGTTTTGTAAAAATGAAAAATGAAAATGAAGAGGGGGAGTTGGGTTGTTGGTACTGGACTAGGTCGACCCAGTTCGAAATGGACTGGGTCGTTTTTGGAAGATTGAGTATTTTTTGGGCTTGTGGCTTGAATTTGAAGAAGAGGCCCAATTCCGACTTTCTTTATTTTTTGCTCTCTTTTCTTCTTTTATTTTTCTAAAACTAAATTATAAAAATAATTAAATTATTATTAAGAACTAAATTAAGTTATAAAAGCGCAAATTAACTCTCAATAACAATTAACGCACAATTAAGTAATAATTAAGCATAAAATTGTATATTTGGACATTAAATGCTAAAAATGCAAACGATCCCTATTTTGTAATTTTTAATTTTTATAAAACAAATTTAATTACTAACAATTATAGAATTAAATCCTACATGCAAAAATGCGACATATTTTTGTATTTTAATAATTTAACAAATAAACATGCATAGACAAACATACAAATAGTTACACAAAATATCACAAAATATCACAAAAATTGCACACCAAGAAAAATTATTTTATTTTTGAATTTTTTGGGAGTAATTCTCATATAGGGCAAAAATCACGTGCTTACAATGTCTGTCCATTGATCCCTTCCATCAAAGTCTTGGCGACCATGACCAACCTAGTGTGGATTCTTTCCCTTTTCATTGGGAACACTATCATACCTAAGAAGCATGCAATGAACACGAACACTCTGTGGTGGATGTGGCCCAATGAAGTGAGAGAGAGCTCATCATGGTAGGTATGGTAGGACCTCTTATGGCCATACCTCTCATAAAGATATTAGAAGGGTATGTAAGATTCCTTCAGGCATACCAGGTCAGTATTTTTCTTCAGCCCTATCATCTTTAAGAATCCTTTACCTGTACGCTTCTCCGACACCAATAACCCGGGACTATCCCAAGTCAATCCCGCAAGTCCTCCAATTTCTTCTAGAAGTGGTGTCATTTCTATGTCGCCAAAACTGAACACAGACCTCTCACTGTCCCAGAACAAAATGGCAGCCTCGATCAACTTGTTGTTTGGCTCAATGTCTAGAAGGGAAGGTAATTTACCCAGGTACTTTCTTACATGTTTCTTGTCACTTGAGGAAAGGTCCTCCCACCAATCTAGCAACAACGGTGGAATGTCGCTAACTGTACTGAATTTGGGGACCTCGTGCCTCATTTTCTGCAAAATAAAAAGGTTAGGCCCTTCTCCCCCACTAGACTCGACCAGTTATACATTCATGATTAGCATATTAGCATTTAGTTCTCCAAATTAATGCATAGAACATGGTTGTGTCCATTGGGATTATGAAAACCCCGATGCACTTTTGGATGAGGTTTATCTTAAAGGATTATTATGTGGACAACATATTAATCTGACTAGGTTTGACTATGATGCATGCACAATTATAATTAAAGTAAGGTTACTATGGGATCTAGATTAGTACCCTCAAGCGGACAACTTGAGGGGGAAAGACACAGAACCGTCGACTGCACCGCTGATCGACTAGTTTTACCGCAAATAAGCCTTTCTAAATTTAAAGGTAATAAATAGGAAGAGCACAACCACGCATCAAGCGTTGCTATAGGATTTAATACGCACGAGTGGAATATGATGTGGAACATGATTTATGCAGTAATAAATAGCATGTAGTCAAGTATTTGCATGTAAAAAAATAATAAATGCGGTATTTAAATAATTGAAAGACAGTTACAGAAAAAAAACAAGGAGACAAGTCAGTTTCAGGAATAAAGAAATCGTAAATGCTTGAAAATAGACAGTTAAATTCAAATAAAGGGAAAGGGTACGTGGGATGGAGCATGCTTGGACTAATTCACAAAAGATAAGTTCGTTATGGTAAGAGCCTAAAATAACCCCAGCAGAGTTGCCATGCTGCCGCGCCCCCTTTTTTCCCCTCTGCGGAGAGAGAGAGAGGTCCGGGTCTCGACATTCATGGGGGGTAATAACTCATTTCCTTTTGGGAATTTGGATATTTTGAAGAGTCGCCACCTAGCGGATTATGGTGCGTTAGGGCACCTCGAGCGATTAACTCTTGGACTAGTTTGCATTATGAGAGATTTAGGGTAAGAGCTCGAAATAACCTTGAGGGAAAGGTGTTAGGCATCCCTCTCGGTCCACAATGGTGGGTCCCGACCGAACTTATACTTATGAATTAGTCCTTTAACAAATAACTAGTTTAAACATGTACTTGCAAATAGGGGCATGTTTTGGACATTGTATGACTTAAGTAATAAGACAGAATTTAAACAAGGTTTCATATAAAAGAGTAAATTTTAAACATTGGAAATTGGGAAAGAGGGGTCCTAGGTTGGTTAGCCTATAGGATCACCCCACATAATGCTCGATAAACACTCAATGAGGGGCTACACGTGCCATTAGCGCGTAGTCATCATATCCTTACTACCCAATTCCTTCCCCTTGGTCATAGCCTAAAGCGTTCTAATAACCTTGACAGATGTCCTATGCGTGCACTACCCGTGCCTTCCTTATGTCTCTGGAGGTATTTAGGACCTCTAACTAGGGTAGTTCTAGAACTTCCTAAGGTTTTAAAGGATAAAAGTCGAGGCGTCAATCAAGAACAATTAGGACTGCATTTAAAGGGAACAAATTACAGGCTCACAGTCACTTCCAAAAATATAACAGTAAATGCACGTCTTCAAACAATAGTCAAGTATTTAAGAGAAAATCCTAGAACAAGATATCTAGGTGAGCAGGGATTATACATTATTGAATTAGGATAAAGTGTAAAAATCCTATTTAGCTTGACTACTGATTTAGACCTATTAAATCTGAATATTTTTAAATAACCAAAGCACGGTCTCATAGTTGCAGAATTTAAATCGCCCTAAAGGCTTGCCTAAGCGCATAACAGTAACGTCCTAAAACATGGTAGCTATATTGATTAGGGATGCAGTAAAACAGTGAATAGTTTTTAAAACGGACAATTTGAGATCCTATAGACATGTTTTCTAGCGGTATTAATTTAAGGCAGTGTTTGAAAACTCATTTAAAGAAATGGACAGTTAATTAAACCAATTTGAACGTGAATTAAAATGATTTGTTTAATTAAACTAATTTTAACTTCTATAGACAGGATTCTTACTAGAACTGATTTTAATTCCTATAGGCATAGTGTCTAATTGTTAAGAGCTAATTTTCGATCTTATAGGCATGATTTCTAGTGAAGCGAATGTAAATACATGCTGTAACAGAAACTGAACTCAACCATTTTATTTCTATAGGCATAATATCTAATCATAAGGCTGATTTTAACCCTATGAGCATGATTTCTATTATTAGAGCCATTTAGACCCTATAGGCATGGTTTCTAATATTGTGGAAGGTATAGCAAACATAGAAAACGCATTAACTCAAATCCTATAGGTATGGTATCTACCCGTTTTACCTAACATATATAACTACCCACCCTTTTCACTAATCATCCCAATGTTGTTTACAAATAATTATTACAGATCAGCTGAATAAATTACATAAACAAATAAAGAAAAGAAGAAGTTAACCATAGGGAGCCTGAAACAGGCCCAAATGACTTCCAAGCCTCCAATAGTGTCAAATGCCAAAGTTCCAAAGACAGTACCATGTCTAGGTGTGTCAGAGTTCCCTAACGACCTCAAGGATCCCGGGCAGTGCTCACACCTAGACTTTTCTCAAACAATAACTAATTTAGGTGTAGTGTGGAAAGGCTAGTTCTGACATGCCAGAGTTTAGAGAGATCTCAAGGTAGTACATATGCCAGAGGGGCAAAACCTAATATTCTAGGAGTAATGTGAGAGTGTATGACATAGTTTTGCTTTGAAAATAGTACAGAGATGACTTCAGAAGTATAAAAGTTTCCAGAAACAGGAAATAACTTGGTGATAAAAGACAGTTTGAGAAGAGTATCAAGTAGCAGACAATCAATTGGTCATAAGAGACATTCAGAACACTTAACAAGCAGAACTTCACATGGGGATAAAGGGATTGTGGTACATAAGAACCACCTTAGGGTACAAGGATAGGGATAGAAGAAACATATAGTCACAAACTGCATGCAACACTTAGGATCTTAGAGACTCAGTAAATAGTCAGGACATAGATAATAGTTGGAGTATCTTGAACAGGATTAAACATATAGTTTGGACATGCTAGGTAAAAAAGTAGGCAAGAAAGAGTGCAGAATTAAAGAATACATTAAACAGGCAGATTTTAGACATGCTGAGCAAAGAAGTAGGTAGGAATACAAGTTGACCTCATAACTGATGAACTAATGCAGGAATGAAAAACACATAGGGTTTGGATTCCAAAACTTAACTAGAGATATACTAGTTGAAGAAAAGGGTGCAAAGTATAAAGATAATAAAGTTCTGATATCTAGCCTTGGCTTTCAGCCTGCTAGATCAGCAAGTATCACAAGTAGCAGCAAAGAAAGAGAACTTTAGAGTGTAAGAAGTAGTGATTTTGAACTAATGTTTGTTGTTGTGTGGAACTTAAAATAAGGCGGGGGTTATATAGTAATCAAAAACCTAACAAATAAGGTAAGAGATCAATTAAGTAGCAAAATCAAGGAAGTCACATATAAATCAGCAAGATCCTTCCCTTAATCAAGGGACAATTAAATATACGGTAAAATATGCTAAGTATTTAAGGAAAAAAAATCAAGTAAGGTTTAGGTATAAAATAGGTAATTAGGGGTAAATGAACAATAGTTTAATTAAGGAAACAAATCAATAATAATCATCGGAATACAAACAAGGCAGGGAAAAACAATTAAGTCAAGCAATTCAGTAAAATCGAATAGAGAGGTAAGAATCAAGAGTTAAACGAAAAGTGTTCAAATTAAACCAGGAAAAAAGGGATTCAGAGTAATCAAGGGTTCAGAAAGTCATGAAAGAGTTAGCATGTTTGGCATATAAAATAGGGTAAAACATGAATAGTCAGGAATCGATACATAATTTTAACAAACAAAGAGTTAAACAACACTGATTCGATGAGAAAAATCAAGCATATAGAATCAGTGAAAGTGTTGAACTAAGAAATTCAGCAGAAGCATATTAGGACAAGAAAAAAAATCACGAGAAATCACAAGGACCCAAAACAAGAATATAAATCAGATGTACCAATATCCAAGAACCAAGCGAAGAACCCCAAAAAATTAGGGCTTTTGGTACAAGCGAGTTAGGGTTGTAGCGAACTCATAAACATTAGTCAAAATATATGAGAAGCAGAAGTTTAAACATAAAGAATCATCAAACAAATTTTAAAAAGAAATTCTGGAAACCATAGTTTTAGGAAAAGATGAAAATTACACGATTCTTGTAAAGAATCTTAAGGCTGTTGTAAAACTCACATGAAACAAACCTAAATCATCCTGGATCTGTACAGATCTAGGAGGTTTATAAAAGAAATTAGGGTTTCGAAGATAACCATACAAAGATGAAGAAACATACTAAGAATCCCATATATCGTAACTAATATAGGACGATCTTACTCGGAATCTCACTAAAGTGGCCTGAAACAGGCGAGAGAAGACCAATAGATGCAAGCCACTACCCCTGGTCCCTTGAGGGCCCTAGAGATGGCAAGAACAACATGAGAGAGGCCATCGGAGGCTTGAGAGGTGGTGAGAGGTCAACGGAGATGACCATAGATGAGTGACGACGTTTGGAAATTAGGGTTAGGTTGAGAGCGTTTGAGAGCAAAGATGATTTCAGAGCAGCAGGTGTATAGAAATGATTTAGTGTTAGGGGTTGTTAGGAATAAAAAAGAATGTTTTAATGGGGGTCGTTGATCTAAAGGACCAACAACCACGATCTGATGGGGTTTTGGGTCGGGTAGGTGTTCCTAAGTTGGGCTGGGTAACTTTGGGGTCCCTTTCGACTGAATTGGGATTGGGGAGGGGTTGGAATTGGGCTGAAATTGAAATAAAATTAGGCTAGATTTTAAATAGCCATTTTCAATACTATATAATTTATAAAAATAATAAATGATTTCCAAAAAAAATATTTTCGTGTACTAAAATAGTTTAAAATAGTTATTTAACATTTTAAAAATATAAAAGATCAGTTTATGCATCAACAATGTAATTATGCATTAATAGGGATAGTATTGCAAATATATGCAAATTATTTTAAAAAATATAAATGCAATTATAAGAATGCACTAAAAATATTTAATTAATATTTTGGTATAAATATAGAATTTAGATGACTAAATCACCACAAAAATAATTTGAAGGATAATTATTGGAAATTTTATAAGTAAAAAGGAAAGAATAAATCAATTTGAAGCCTTTCAAATTATAGAAAAATTATAAAAATACTTATGCATGCTTATATATGCATATATGCTATTTTGAAGGTGTATATATATGTATTAAAAATATAAGGAAAAATTGGGTATCAACAATTAAGTTATTTTTTACAAAAATAGGACATGGTCATTTTGTTATAGTTGAATGATAACTGCTTTCATGCTGAGTATAACTGCCTCATGTTTAGATGTAAATCTCAGTCTGTTTAGCTGAGTTAAACTTGTTTGGCACAATACTTTCCTTGTCTTTTAATCCCTTTATGACATTGCTGACTTTGTGAAGCTTACCCTATCTTTATAAGATCATAACCTCATTTAAAGTATCTATGTGTAGATGATTTAAAATGTTGCATGTATCTGTTTGTTAGCATGATCCCATACTTTATTTTGAAATTGCACTCAGTCCTTTTTCCCTGCTAATCTGAGCTAAACCTAATCTGTAAATTCTAAGGGGACTTCTTATTTGCTACTGCTAGGACATAATAGTTTACCTATTTAAGATTTGTGTTCTTATCAAATATGTGGTTCTGCCAGTCAATTACAAAATGAAGTATTGTTGATAATCTATGATTCTGTCAAGCATTTTTAGGAATCCCATGTTTGAATCTGTAAGTTGTAGTCATGCTAAGAGTCTTGATTATGTTATGGCATCTTTAATGACATATGTAGAAGTTACTAATTATGACTACTTGTTTGAATCCCTGATGATGCCTTCAAAAGTACTAAGTAATATTGTTAATTTGTGTGTGTGCTAGTGGTAAGACCTAGGCTAACCAATCTGTGATTTGTCTGCTTATACAGAGGCATTTATATTGTTCCATATCTAAACTGTGTGCTCTTTAGATGGGATCTCAAGTTTTTGGTTCTTTTGGCAGTAACATCATAATATTCCTATCTCCATGTGTGTTTGGGACTGACTTCTAGATTTATTAATGCATGTTTCATTTAGTATGAGAAATGAATTTGTAAAAACAAAACTGTTCTTGTGGCCTTATGTTATTCTATCGAGGGAGAAGTATACTTATGTGGTAGGTTATATTGTGATAGTTGGTTTACATTGAAAGAGACTCATTGGCACTTAAACCCATAGGGAAAAATGAGTTGTTAGTGGTTAGGGGTATTTGGGAGTGGAGTTTAACTCTAGGTTGGGTTGCGCACAAGCATTGCCCTGGGCCTTGAGACCCTTGGGAACTTTGAAGTGTCGGGGGATTCATAGGGGACATCGACCTTAAGTGGTACTCTCTTCTTAGCCCTTAATTCATTGGCACTTATCGTTCTCTTTAGGTTTAGTGTTTAATGACAACGAAAGGTTTCCACTGTAAATTATTTTCCATGTATAACCACCACATTAGTATACGTTTCTCATAGTATTTGGGTATTGATAGTTTGTTATATTTTTGCTCGAATCATTTGTTTATATGTTTCATACATGGTTGAACATGCAGAATATATATCTAATGACCTTCTCTTCTTCTTTTTTTGAACATGTACATTTGTTTGGACCTACTGAGTTCCCGAGGAACTCAGGCCCAAGTCCTGCATTGTTGTGTTTTCTTGAAATCTGAAGTTAGCTGTCGCCGTCCCTGTTACTGCTGGGCCTTCCTCTTTGAGGCTCAAATACCAGATTCCAATCCTCTCCCCCTAAACTCATTTATTATTTATTGCTTCGTTACCTTAGTTTACGGCCTTGTTGCACTTTGCTGCATCTTTTGTTGTTATTCTATCTCACATGTATACAACATTTATATGTTGGATTTAATGCTTTACTTTATACCTTAAGTCATATAAAACATAGGCAAGCCCTAAATAACATAGGAGTAAAAGAAGAATTAGTTAGTAATTAATCTCATGTTCGCTAATTATAAATTGTTTATATCATTACTATGTTTTTGCTCACTTTTCTTTAAAAGACTTTTAAGCCCAAGGCTTAGCAAGGGAAGATAACTCCTCTTTCAAAAAAGAAAAAAACCAAACTGAATCGCAAGCTTTATCTTCAAAAAAGGGAATTAAGTCATTTCGAAATATGAAGTGTTGTCGCCCCAAAACGATTTTAAAAAATGGCCTTTTCTTCAAATCTAAAAGATCAAAGTATATCTTAGGCTTACTCCCATAGTACCCTTCATCCCCATTTGAATAACATGCAACTCTATGTTTTAGGATCAAGTTTTTAAATTTAGTTCTCCTTTTCACATACTTTCATAAATACAAACATCCTATATCTCTTTTCAAAAACTCTTTTCAAGTATATATGCACTAACATTATTTTCCTTTATAAATTCATACCCTTTTAAACTACACCCTTTGTAAGAATTATGTCCTAATATACGGTAAACCATATCTTTAGAACACTAGTTAAGGCATAGTATAAAAAATTAATTCTAAATCTAGTCTAAGTCCTATGGAGCTACCTCTGGTAGATTTTAAGGGGTGCCTAACACCTTCCCCTTAGAAGGACAAGAACCCTTACCCATAATCTCACCGGTTAGCAAACTAATAAAGAATATGACTTAGTAATTAAATAGGTACCCTAGTATACCTTCATATATAAGGTAGCGACTCTCTTTCATCAACAACAGAGAAATCACAAGTTGAATCTTGTTTTGACTAGTGCAAAATAGGGTGAAACATGCACTCTTCTTATGCGACATCAAATAGTGCCAGCATTCTCTCACACATCTGAAATCATCCATGCCATCTAGAACTCATAACCTTCCGTTCGAAATTATACCGAAACCTTGTGCTCACAACTTTCAATCTCACACGGCGCACCACCACTATCAGGCTAACCTATGAAATTATGAAAATTTCATAATCAACTGTGAACCACAAGCAAGTTGAACACCTCATCAATCAACAACCTTCTATTTAACTCAATACATGAGAACATCACCACACACAACACAACTTTTATACATGTAGAAGACATAAACCTCGAGCCATGTCCATAACCATCGTGAATTCCTTGAAACTCGTTAACACATAATCAAGTCATCAGAACAGATCTCCTCTAGCTCAACCGAGTCACACAGACTGCCAAAGCCAAAAGTAACTCAATCCGATATGCTCACTCTAAAGGAACCTTCTGCAAATTCGAAGCTGTCTCTTGTATCTCTCTAATACTCCTATGTAGAATCATTCTTGATGTAGAATTACCACAAATCCGAACACCATTCACTACCGATCTCGAGCTCTAACTATACACAAATCCAAAAATCCGAAAATTCCACATATGAATCTCGAACTCATCAGAACCTTTTCGATAGTCACCCACCTTGCTTTAATATCCACCACATGACTGATATGCACCGACTAACCCGTGCTTCGCCAGCACTCCAATAGCCAGAAAAAGCAACCAAATGATTTCTTTTGCTTGCACACTGCATCCATAACGAGCATCAAACCTGACTCTTTCCTATGACCTATATTTACCCGTAAGGCATAGTATGTCATGCATCAACCGATGAAACCTTTCTTAAATAATAGCCAATCCACAAGCACTTCCTAGTCCAAGAACTAAAACAATGCACGACCATGCAATTCGATCGTCAATAGTGGACTCTTCCACTTAGCTTAAAGCTATAAAACACATTGTTGGTAACCTACAAAATCTTTACTTCATAGCTGCCCCGACCCCGTGTTGTTAATCAGCTGAATACCTGTACAACCCGACCGATCGTTTTGAGCATTTGCACTTCGCTCGGTAGTTTGGGGGGTACAAGTAGCTCCGTATGATGTATTAGGACTTGTGTGCAAAATTTGAGTTCATTCCTAGTTGATTTGATATGTTTCGGGGTGAGTTTTTGGAAGTCGAAAGTTCAAAAATTCATTAAATTTGATTTGAGGTGCATTTCATCGTTTCGATATTGTTATATGTGTTTTGAGTCCTCGAGTAGGTTCGTATTATGATATGGAACTTTTTGAGAGGGGGTCTTGAGGGGCTCAGGTGAGTTTCAGATAGGTTTGGGTTGTGTTGTGCTCGTTTTTCTTATGTTTCAACGTCATTTCTTCAAGCATAAATGGTACCACATTGAACAAATGAGTTCTGATTTCTGTTTTTATTGAAGCATTAGATCTGTATCATAATTACGGATCCATGACAAAAAGAATCGTCAAATTTGGACATCATATGAGGATTTTAGGGTCATTTTACTAAGAATTGGGTTGCCAGATTTTTCAGATTAATTATGAAATTGCCACTACTGCGTATTTAAAAATCTGCACTAGTTCCAAATATTGAAACCAACACATCTCCTTCAGTATAAGGTCAAATGGAGTGATTAAAGAGCCTAACATGACTAGAATTTCACAAGGAATCCATTGGAGGTATTAAAAGTGAGTTTTGAGATCTTTTGGCACAAGAAATGAGGCAGAACAGTGTTAAAACGAGAGTTTTATGCATTTAACATATTTTGAGTTGTGGAGCTCGGAATTAGGCAATATTTCGAGGTGCTTTTCAGTATATGAATTGGGTAAGTGTTCGCTACTTGGTTTTGGTTATATTTCATGAATCTATCTTCGATTTTAGCTTTTTGTTGATGAATTTTAAAGAAGAAATTGGGGGTTTTGGCCTAAAGTTTTATAATATGAATTTTTGAGTTTTGAACACCGATTCAGAGTCGGATTTGAGTGAAACTAGTATGGTTGGACTCGTAATTGAATGGGTTGACGGATTTTGTGATTGTCGGGTTCTGAGGTGCGGGCCCAGTTTGGGTTTTTTTGCCGATTTTGGGCTTTTGATTAAAGATTCGACCATTTTTGATTGAGATTGGTTCCTTTAGAATTGTTTGATGTATTTGAGTTGTTTATGATTAGTTTCGAGCCATTCGGAGGTCGGAATGCACGTGATGGGATTCTTGGAGCATCACTTGGCTTGGTCGGTGTTGGAATTGGCTTGTTTAAGATAAGTAACTCTTCTAAGCTTAGTGCTGAGGGTATGAAACCCTGAACTACGTATTATGTAATTGGTATTGAGGTAACGCACATGCTAGGTGACTGACATGTGGGCGTGCACCCTGTAAAATGGGACTCTGTTGTTCCCATGACCCTGTATAATGACCCTATTTTATTGATATTTGTATCTTCATCATGTGATAAAGTAATTGAGCCGTCAATCATGCTAAATATCATGTTTAGGCTTTATGCTGATATTGTTTGTACCCATAGTGGTTATTTCTTGCTATCATCTCACTGATTTCCATTGATATTTTGTACTCAGTCATATTCAGGCATTCATATCGTATCTCAATCTCAGCTGTTGTTGTTGATGCATCATATCATTGTTGTCGGGCTAGTTTCATGACATTTTGAGCCCGTGAGCCAGACTAGAGAGAGTGATGACTAAGTGAGGCCGAGGGCCTGATTGTGAGGATATAAATATATATGTATGGATCGGGCTGCCGCAGCAATATATAGATCGGGCTGCACACCGCAGCGATATATGGATCGAGCTTCACGCCACAGTGATATATGGATAGGGCTATACGCCGCAGCGATGTTGGATCGGGCTACACGCCGCAGCGATATAGCGCTTGGGCTGTAGGAGCCCCTCCAGAGTCTGTACACCCCCAGTGAGCGCAGTCGACTATATATATATGGATCAAGCTGCACACCCCAGTAGTTATTATACATCGCTGAGTGATTTAGTGTTGAGTATTGAGCTTAGTAAGAGAGGATTCAAGGTAATGAGATTGAGTACTCTGAGAGTGTGAGTACATGTTTCATCTCTGAGATACATGACATTTACATACATACATGACATACAGACATAGAGGTGCATTCTTCCTCATGCTATATAGTATCACGACATTTATGACTTATATACATTGATATGTGGGTATGGAGAGGTACTTTATACTTGTTATTTGGAAAGAAAATGAAACATTTTATTTATTGTGGAAAGGATATTTGGTAAATTACAATTTTCAAACTTACTCGTCCTTTTAGCATTTTCGGTAAGAAATCTAGGATTTTCTTTCATTGAGATATTTGAAAAGTATGACCATTTTATGAAACTGTGAACGGGCTGAGATATCTCTTTTATACTTGCATTTATGTTGTTATGAACTTTTGTGGAAATATTGGCTTTGGACCTGATCCTGTGTTAGCTCGTCATTGCTTTCAACCTGAGGTTAGGTTTGTTACTTTTTGAGTACATGTGATCGGTTGTACTCATACTGCACTTCCTGCACAGTGCGTGCAGATCCCAGATGCCGATTTTGCTACGTTCGATGGTTGCTAGATTTGAAGGCGTACTCGCGTTCTTGCTGTAGCTGCCTCTTGTTCACGGTAGCCTTAGACTATAAAATTCTATTTATGTACTTTTCAAACAGATTGTGTAATTGTTCCATTGTTGCTTTGAACACTCCATTCGTAGAAGCTCATGATTTGTACTACCAGTCTTTGTAAAATGTATAAGATTTTGATAATTCTCTTGTTTAATTGTTTGATTAAGTTAAATAAAACTGGATAATTGTTTATTGGCTTACCCAGCGGGTTAGGTTAGGTGCCATCACGATTGGTGGATTTTGGGTCGTGACAATACCTCACAGCCTTATGCAACACTAGTCATAAAATACTCCAAAGACTCTACCAAGTACATACTCATCCCGGTGACAGTCAAACCAATTTTCTCAAGTGCTCCAAAAATAATAGTGTATGCATTCAACTGAATAGAAGACTCATACGAAACACACGACCTAAACTCTTTATTCTTCACGCAGGAGGGTTAGACTCAAATCAACACCTTCTCATGACCCCACCATGGTCATAACAACTAGGCAACCGATTAATACTCCCTAGTCTACACTCGTTGACAAGATATAAGAATTCGCTTTATCCCATAAATGAACAATTGGAAGATCTACCCATACATCAACATCAATGCCTAGAAAACACATCACGATGTTAATCAAGCATCCACAGCCCTTCACATCCTATCCGCAACATCACAAGCTGTCAGTGGATAATGCTAATTGGTGCTAAGCATTGCATATGAATGAATAAGAAGAATCAAAGTCGCAGGTTTCAAGCTGAAACTAGGTCGCACGATAAGGAGAGAAGAAAAGGAAGTTTCCTAAATACCATGTAGCCTCTCGAAGATAGGTATGGAAGTCATCATACCGATCCGCAAGACTCTACTAGATATTTGCTCATGACTCATAGAACCTACAAACCTAGTGCTCTGATACCAACTTATCACGACCTAAAAACTACCTAATCATGATGACAACTAACCCTAATATGTAAGACAAACATAGAACAAGGTAGCTCAAATGATAGAGTATTAATAACAAGAGGTAAAATGACTAAATTCTATAGTACCTCCGAAGGATTGGTAGTATATGGCATGATCCACTATGGTTAAGATTTACAAACTGAAAAGAAGAATAAGTACACCACCTGTTAGAAATTCACATGAACAGAGTTTAAGACCTAAACTACCATGAGTGAGAGGTAGCTTGAAGCTAGTACGTCTTCGATACAAGGCTCCATCTTCAACAGCTACGCGGCTCCAAGATCTGCACACAAGGCGTGTGTGACGACCTGGCCGGTCGTCTTAAGAATTAATGTCCCGATCCTCTATTAACTGCTTTACCTATGTTTATTTCTGCTATTTTGAGTTTCCGAGTTGTTCGGTTTTGAGTTTCGGAGAGTTTTGGGACACTTTGTCCCTAAATGAGAGATTACGTGTTGGAAATTTCACCGTAGTCGGAACAGTGTGAAGACGGCCTTGGAATGGAATTCCGATGGTTCCGTTAGCTCCGTTGGGTGATTTCGGGCTTAGGGGCATGTTCATATTGTGTTTTAGAGGCCCGTAGCTAATTTAGGCTTGAAAAGCCGAAAGTCGAATTTTGAAGTTTCCAATTCGATAGCGAGATTTTGATCCGAGGGTCGGAATCGAATTCCGGAAGTTGGAGTAGCTCCGTAGTGATGAATGTGACGTGTGTGCAAAACTTTAGGTCATTCAGACGAGGTTTGATAGACTTTTTGATCGAAAGCGTATTTTTAGAGTTTTGGAGTTCTTAGGCTTGAATCCGTGGGTGATTTGTCGTTTCGATGTTTTTTTAGGTGTTTTAAGGATTGATATAAGTTTGGACAGTGGTGTTAGACTTGTTTGTGTTTTTGGTTGAGGTCCTGGGAGCCTCGGGGTGATTTCGGAAGGTTGTCGGAAGGATTGGGAGTTGTTTGAGCAGCTGGAGTTGCTGATCTTCTGTCATAACCGTACCTGCGGTTGGGGTCCCGCAGGTGCGTAGCTGCAGAAGCTGCATTGTCATCGCAGAAGCGGAATTGGGCTGGAGCAGCAGGATCCGCAGATACCGCAGAAGTGGTACCGCATCTGCAAATGGGGAATCACAAGTGCGAAAAAGGCTGAGTTAGTGATTGTTGTAGATGCGACAGGTTGTCCGCAAAAGCGGATTAGCTGGGCAGAAACATATAAATTCCTGCATTCGCGAATTTTAGCTATTTTCGCCTCTTTTCAAACGGGAAGAAGGCTCGGGGAGCATTTTCAAGAGAGATTTTCAGAGGAGTTCATTGGGGTAAGGTCTTTGGTCCCTAAACTCGTTATTGGAGTGATTTTTATCATTATAAACATGAAAAATCAAGGAAAATCAGTGGTAATTTGGGGGTTAGGGCTTGACTAATTAGAGACCTTTGAGTGAGATTTGAGGGACCATTTGAGGTCCGATTTTGGTACTTTTGGTATGACTGAACTCATGAGAGTGTGAGGATTCAGGAAATATAAATTTTACCCAATTCCGAGACGTGGGTCCGAGGGGCATTTTAGTCATTTTACCTAATTTCGCGTATTAGCTTATAATTTCTTTGTAAAATCAGTTACTTGAAGTGTTATTTACATTATGAAATTGAATTGAATATATTTAGGCCATTTGGAGTCGAGTACTCATGGAAAGAGCGCTGTTTCAGATTGATTTGAGCTGGTTCGAGGTAAGTGGCTTGCCTAACCTTGTGTGGGGGACCTTCCCCTTAGGATTTGTTATTATTGATAATTGAAATGCCTTGTACGTGAGGTGACGATTGTGTACTTGTGCTAATTGTTGGAAATTCGGTTTTTCATTAAGTAATTACTAGTATGTTTTTTTTTCTGTTTTATTACTTGTACTATTAAGCCTGTTGTTAGCCTAGGAAAGCATGTCAAAGTGATTTAATTGACTTATTGCTCAAACTGCTTTACCTGAATTCTGTGCAGCATGCTAGGCTAGAACTTCTTGTTTGCTTCAATATGAAACTTGGCATTTTTGAATATTGTCCTGTTGCTGTTGTGTATTTACATTGGAACTACGGATGTGGGATTTCGGTAGCTCCCCCTTGTTTGTTTACATTTGGAACTATGGATGTGGGATTCCGGTAGTCCCCCTACCCAATTATATGGAACTACGGGACTTCACCCGGTAGATTCCCCTAGTACTGGGTATTTATATTTGGGACTATGGATCGGGATTCCGGTAGATCCCCACGCACTGATAGTTGGACTACGGGACGGGATCCCGGGAGATCTTTCGAATTTATATGATAGACTACGGGACGGTATCCTAAGAGATCCACTGGATAGTTGTAATCGGGACTGTAAGACGGTATACTGGAAGGTACCCCGGTTGTTATCTCTGTGTTGAGTTGTATTTCCTTCCCGTGATTATTTTGTCTCTGTTCTAGTAGTTGTTGTTCTTTCTATTCTATGTTATTTCTTATTGTTGCACTTAATTATACTGTCTTATTTTACACTGTTATACTTTATATTTTATTTAACCTCAGTAGGGCCCTGACCTTCTTCATCACTACCCGACCGAGGTTAGGCTTGACACTTACTAAGTACCGCTGTGGTGTACTCATGCCCTTTCTGCGTATGTTTTTCATGTGTAGATTCAAGTATTTCGACTCAAACTTACCATCCTTGAGGCGAGGCGACCCTTCAGATACTTCGAGGTATAACTGTCGCGTCCGCAGACCGAGGAGTTCCTCTCCACTCTCTCTTGTAGTTACATCCCTTTTGTATTTACTTTGTTTTAGACATTCTGGAGTTAGAGCACTATGTAGTATCCTTAGCCTGTGATTTCATGAGATTCCGGGTTTTGGGAAATGTTGTTAGTTTCGATAAGTTGTATTGTGTATGCCGAGCGGCATTTTAAATATTGTTTCATTCAGTTATTTTGGTTGTTAAATATTTCTTCCGCAAATTTTGTTTATTTTCTACATTTGTTAGGCTTACTAGTCGTAGAGACTAGGTGCCATCATGGCAGTTCACAGAGGGTGAACTAGGGTCGTGACAAGTTGGTATCAAAGCTCTAGGTTCATAGGAGTCATGAATCACAAGCCTATTTATTAGAGTCTCGTGGATCGATACGGAGACGTCTGTACTTATCTGCGAGAGGCTATGTAATTGTTAGGAAAATTCCACTTCATTTGATTTCCTTGTCGTGCAAGATTTGATGTCACAATTCTAAACTTCTACCTTCTATTCTCTCACAGATGGTGAGGACACATGCTACCCGAGATGATCAGGAACCCCCACCCCTACTGCAGCCGTTATCTGGGGCCGGGGTAGAGTCCAAGGACGCACACGTGGTGAAGCCAGAGCACCTGCGCGAGCTGCCACCAAGGTACCACCAGCAGTTCCAGCCGGAGTCCAGGCACCTGATACGCCTAATGCTACTACTACTCCAGCACTTCAGGAGACTCTGGCACAGTTCATGAGCATGTACACCACTTTGGCTCAAGCAGGGTTGCTTCCCCTTGTTGCAGCTACGTTTCAGGCCGGGGGAGGAGCATAGACTCCCGCTGCTCACACTCCTGAGCAATGCGTTCATGTTGAGCAGGTCCCTAAGATTATTCCTGTATAACCTGTAGTCCGAGATCAGCCTGAGGACCGGGCATCAGCTTCCGATATATTTTTTTTATTAAATCAAACTAAAAGACAAATTTTGTTTTCATTTTTTCTTTTTTCTTTTTTTTAAGAAAATTCCGGCGAGGTTTCGACATTACTTGGACATTGGTTTTATTTTTTTCCAAAAATAAGTAATTATCTCCCTACGCTGCTATTTTTTTATATATTTTTTTAAAAGTTTTTTTTAGAAACCGGTCAGCATGCAGAACTGAAGCAAATAAATGCGCAAAACAAATGGTATGCAACAGGATGATCTTTTCATTTCAAGTTGCCTGTCCTAGACGGACCCAACCCCTGTGTTGAGTCCCCTAGGTCAAATGCAACATGATGCAAATAAACGTTCCTACTAGGGATCTGGCATGAGGTTTCGTTATACTAGGTTTATAACCTGGGTATATGTTCTAGACTGTGTACCCGAGCGGACAACTCGAGTCGAGGAGGGGGCAACTTACCGGGAACCAAAAGGCCATCCGGCTTCGTAACTTGTCCGAGCCACTTTTTTATTTCAGGGTATTGACACTAACAGAATAGGGAGTCTCAACCAGTAAACACATCCCCGGAGGTGAAGAGAGAAGGGTTTCGGCACAGTTTATATACAGTTCAGATAATATCAAAGCGGTAAAAGACAACATTTAGCACATTATGCCAAAACATGTAACAAAAGATCAGATAATAAAGCCAAATATAACAATTATTCTAAGCTCGGATTCTTGAACCCTGAACCAGTGGTTCTGGGTTGATTTTCCCCAGCAGAGTCGCCGGAGCTGTCACACCTCCTTTTTGCGCGCACGCCCCGAAGGGTTAATGCGCGAGGATATAACAATTTTGGTTACCAAGTTTAGGTGCCCGGGTCCTTGAGATCCTTAGGGAACTTTGATGCACCTAAACTATGACCTTGTCTATGGAATTTGGGCATTTGAGGCTATTGGAGGCTTTGGAAACCCGGGCCTATCTGTAGGATCCTTATAGAATAACTTCTTATTTTTTTTTATCTACTTATGTAATTCATTCGTATGGTCTATAATAACGTGAAAGCGAATATTGGGGTAATTAGTGAAAAGGGTGGGTAGCTATATGTTTGTGGGGTAATACGGGTAGAAAACATGCTTATAGGACTTTTACATCTTGTCATGTTTGTCTCACCATATTAGAAATTATGCCTATAGGTTTCAAGTGATTCCATAATAGAAATTATGTTTATAAGTCTTAAAATCAGCTTCACAAGTAGATGCCATGCATATAGGATATAATCCAAATCTAGCTTCTGTTATAACAAGTTTTTATGTATGTTTTTATTTGTCATCATGCCTGCAAGTCTTTAACATCAGTATTAAACAAGTAGATATCATGCCTATAGGGAACAACACCAGAAATTCCGCTTATAGATCTTGTCACACCTCCTTTTTGCGCGCCCGCCCCGAAGGGTTAATGCGCGAGGGAGTTTTTTCAATTTAAGTGACAATATTCGAAATGGGCTTATTTATTTAATTCAGAGTCTCCACTTGGGAAAGGTTTGGTTTTTGGTGTCCCAAGTCACCGGTTTATCTTGAATCCCAAATCGAGGAAAATATTCGACTTTCCAAATGAAGTCTGCGAACCAGAAATTCTAAGTAAGGAATTTTGTTGACCCGAGGGAAGGTGTTAGGCACCCCCAAATCCCGTGGTTCTAGCACGGTCGCTTAAATTGTTATAATGGCTAAATATCTGATTTTAATACATGTTATGACTTGTGTGCTTTTATTAGGTTTAAACTGCTTTTATTATTATCATTTATTTTTATAGAATTGCAACGTCGTGAAAATGCATCTCGAACCACGTCACAATCAATGCACCCGTAGTTGTTAACACATTTCGACTCCGTTGAGATTTGAATTTGGGTCACATAAATGCGCACCCGAATTTAAGAATGTAATTTAATTAAGTCGCGCCTAAAGAGTCTAACGCGTTATTATCTTTGGGGAAGGCAGTGAAATTCACTAAACAGTCCATCCCAAATTCTAAGTATTTATTATGATCAATTATTGAGGGCCCCGCAATTTGCATTTTTATTTGGCGAGGCTCGTCTCATTATTTTTAAAAGGATAATCTTAGCATGACTATATTTTCTATTTTTTTTTGTTTTCTAAAATAAATGAAGATAAGGTCCTACTTTATTTACATACTTTCGAGTTATTATGGTTAAGTTCCAAAAGTGAGTTGTTTAAGGAGTTTGCATGGCAACGCATAGAATATTCTACATACAGACAGAAAAGAAAGAAAAGGCTACATTAAATTACAACTTCAAATCTTTCTCATTTTTGCATTCATGCTTCGAGTGGCTTACAAGATGAACCAGTGTATCAGTTTGTGTACCTGGTATTTGGAAAGCAAGGAAAGAAGATGAAGATCAGTAGAAGCAGCAGTAGTGTAAATACACAGCAACAACAACAACCCAACAACAACAATTCGAATCAGATTCAAGGCCCAGAAAACTTTGAAGAAAAACCGAACAACTCAAATAGAACAAACCCAAAGTTTGTAAACCAACTAAACAGCAACAAACCACGCGTTTATTAAAACCCGAAACTAAACTCGTTTCTCACTTTGTTTTTTGTTTTCTCTTTTTAAACTCTATCGCACTCTCTTCAGATTTTCGGAATGTGTTCCTCTCTCAAAATAATCCTAAAAAATCTTTCAAGTTTTAGTCTCCGTTTTTTCTCTCAAGTCTTACTTTTCTCTCTTTATGTTCAAGTCCCCTTTTAAATCTTGGTCCCTTTTAATGTCAAGAATGACTCTATATATAGCAAGACCCTAGCCCCAAATATTCCCTAATGGCATGCTTTGTCCCCCACTACATTAAATAAATACATCAACCTCAACCCATTACAATTTGTCCCCCATGCCTAACATAAACAAATACAATATTCCCCTCCACTACATTATGTCTTCTCCCCCATTATGTTAAACAATTATATCAAACCCCACTCCATTATATTTTGTCCCCCATGCTTAACATAAAGAATTACAATAATGTTCAATTACCAAACTATCCCTCCGACCTTATTGCAATTACCATTTTACCCCTGAACGTACTGCAATTTACCAAACTACTCCCATCAGCTCTAAACAATCAATTAATCATAACTCAACCAAAATATAGCCAAGATGACCAATTTCTCAACAATCTTCAACAACAAATCATATGAACATGATGAACAACACAACTCCAAATTAATGGAAATAAATTAACCATATCGGGAACCAATCCTGGTTAACTTAGACAAAAAATGGATGAGCAAGGAAACAACAATATTAACAACACAAATACATGATTCAAACTAAATCAACAAATCAAAAACAAAACAAACTCAAATTAAATTACTGGGCGAATTTCAAACAATGAATAAACATGCATTAAAATCTATTTTAAACAACAAACATGACGGATCAAATGATTTAACAACATTAATAATTTCTGGAAAATACACAACAACATGAAACAAATTGAAGAAATAATCAATTAAATTTCAATTTGAATCTAACAAACATTAAACTAACAAATATTTACTTAAACAATAAAGCAAACATGAAATAAACATGAAAAACAACTAATTAAATTTCCATTTGAAGTCTGAAAATTAATTCAACAAAACATATGAACATGAACAAAACAAAAAATCAAATATCTACCGATTTTAGATTCGAGAAATATCAGAACGAAATACGGACAAACATAAAACTCAAAATCTACTAACCGGATCGAAACGAAATATGTACGGACTGTTTTGACGAGCCTCGACCAAAGCTCGAACAAACAATGACGAACACGAATTTAAGAAGTTGACGCCGAAGCAGTAGTGATGAAACTGAAGCAGCTGGAGGTGCATTTGGTTTGCTTGCGCGAAGAAGCTGAAAGCAGAAGAAGCAGCGATGGAAACAGCTTGGCCACGGTGAGCTCAAGCTCGAAGAAGATGAAGTGAAGTAGCAACTCGGAGGAAGCCAGCCATGGCGATGAACCTCGATGAAGCTGGAATAGCAGCGTCGAGGCAGCAGCGGAACAGCAGCGGGCGCAATATCAGCAGACGCAGATGAAGCAGCCATGATGGGCAGTCTTGGGGAGCTTGGTGTTGAAGACGATGAACGTGAAGACGCAGCAACGGGTTCTATTGGGACGTTGCAGAAGCAGAAGAAGCGAGGTGGAGGAGGCGACCATTAGAGGTTCGATGACGGGGAGCAGCCATGGACGAGCTTTTGAGCTCGACGTGGAGAAGATGGGCTTCTTGGTGGTGTGTGTGCGTGAGTGAGGTGTGAGGGAGAAGGGAAGTAGTAAGGGCAGCCATGGGAGCTGGTCTTGCAGAGGTGAAGGTAGCCATTGATGGGGAAGTTGGTGTTTGGAGAGGATGAAGAGAGGGGGCAGATGTTTTTAGTTTTTTAGGGTTTTTGTGTTTGTCTTTTTTTGTTTTGTTTTGTGTTGGACAAAAATGAAGAAGGGGTGTTGGGTATTTGGGTTAATGGGGCGGACCGGGTCGACCCGGTTTGAAGTGGACCGGGTCATGGGGAAGGTTGGACAATTGTTTGGGCCTGTGGTTTGAAATTGAAGAAGTGGCCCAATCCGATTTTTCTTTGTATTTTTGCCCTCTTTTCTTCTTTTATTTTTCTAAAATTAAATTATAAAAATACTTAAATTATTATTAAGAACTAAATTAAGTTATGAAAGAGCAAATTAACTTTAAACCTGCCTTGTTTCACTCTATGAAATGTAGTCGTCAGTATTTCGTGTATAAGCAAGCCTATAGGATGTTTTCAAATCTTGCAACTCTAAAACTGTTTCTGTGACTTAGGTTATTCTGGTTTAACAGTTTTTTAAAAAAAAAAAATTAATAGGCAACTGCTAGGGTCATTGCTTTTGAGTTTATAAAATAAACTGCCTGACTTCTGTATATTCACTTAGACATCATGCCTTAGGATACTGTTTAACAAAAGGCCCTTATTTGTGCTTGAGTCATGCTGTTTATGTGTATCGTTTGAGGAGGTAACTTTGAGCCTCTAATTACTCCTTTTTATCTTATGTGCTAAAGTCCTAATTGTTCTTACCTGCCTCCTTAGTGTTTTCACCTTTAAAACCTTAGGGGTCTATCTAGATCCACCTATGAGGTCCTAAATTCCTCCAGGACCATTAAGAAGGGACGGGTAACAACACGCAATAGAGAACGCTAACTAATCACTCGCTTTAAATGACCACTACGGGGATGGGAAGGGTAGATATGAGATATGATGACTACGTGCTAATGTCACGTGTAGCCCCTTATTGAGGAGTGTTTACCGGACATTGTATGGGGTGATCCTATAGGCTAACCAACCTAGGACTCCCCCTTTCCCGAAATTCTTTTTGTTTAAGACTTCGTTTTATACAACTTATCCAAAAACTTCTATCTTATTTGAGTCATACAAATATGCCTCATTTGTAATTATTTGTTTCAAGTAATTATTTGGACTAATTCGTGACTATAAGTTCGGACGGGACCCACAGTTGTGGACCAAGAGGGGTGCCTAATACCTTCTCCTCGAGGTCATTTCGAGCCCTTACCCTAATCTCTGCTAATGCAAACCAATCCAAGAGTTAATCGCTCTAGGTTTCCTAACGCACCATAATCCGTTAGGCGGCGACTCTTCAAAATACCCAATTTCAAAAAGGAAAGGAGTTATCACACCCCATGAATGTCGAAATCCGGACCTCTCTCCATGGAAGGAAAAAAAGGGGGCGCGACAGTTGCATCATGGACATTTGACGCTTGGGGACTGGATGTTGTTGGACCACTGCCAAAATCCTCTAGTGGGCACTTATACATCTTGACTACAACTGACTACTTCTCAAAATGGGCTGAAGTTGTTGCTCTTAAGGATGTAAAGAAGGAAAATGTTGCAAGTTTCATCTGAGTAAACATAATCTACCACTTTGGCATTCCTCGTTACATAATAACGGATAATGGCAAGCCATTCGACAATAGGTTGATGAACAAGATTTGTGATCTCTTTGGCTTCAAGCAACATAACTTTTATATGTACAATGCTGCCACCAATAGCCGAGGCATTCAACAAGACTCTATGTAACTTGTTAAAGAAAGTTGTCTCCAAATCCAAACGAGATTGGCATGACCGTATGGAAGAAGCTCTGTGGGAATATAGGATAACTCACCACACAACAACACAAGTGACCCCTTACTCGTTTATGGAGTCGAAGCCGTTTTGCCACTCGAGCATCAAATATCTTCAATACGGTTAGATATTCAAGAAGAGATCACTGATGAAGAAAATGCTCGACTTCGATTAGCAGAGTTGGAGGCTCTTGATGAGAAGAAGTTGGAAGCTCAACAGAGTCTTGAATGTTATCAAGCTCGATTGTCTCACGCCTTCAACAAAAGAGTATGCCCGAGATCCTTTTAAGTAGGAGATAAAGTCCTTGCCATATGAAGACCCATTATTACTTCCCATAAACCAGTAGGGAAGTTCACTTCAAAATGGGATGGGCCACATGTCGTACAAGAACTCAAGTGGGGCTTACAAGCCGGTTGATGAAGATGGCATGAGAATCAGCCCTATCAATGGCAAGGTTTTGAAGAAATATTATCCTTAAAGTTGCAATTTTCCTTGACGCACGAGCCTAAACTGCATGTTCCTATACTCCTGCCCCGCATGAGTCTAAACTGTGTACGACCCACCAAAAAAAAAGTTCTCTAGGTTGAAAACCTCGAAAGAGGTGGCCTAGGAAAAAGTTAGGACATAAACAAAATCATCCATTATGAACTACAGTATGACTTGATCCTCTTCATCGAGATACGTAAGCAGATTAGAGTTTCATTCTAAGTTCAGTCGCATGAGTTAAAAAGATACATAGTGCCCCAATCGTTGTTCGAATGAAGTACGATGGAATGTAATACATTCAATCAGCACTTGAAAATCGAGCTGAGATACTATTCTTCTGATAAATTTTGGATCCCATTTGATTTAAAGGGGGCAAGCCGCTATGGTAAATTGGTGTCTTCAATGAAATGATTATAGTCTATTAGGAGGCTACAAAGTATTTACATTGAAGTCTGTGGATTCTCTATGTCTTCATGTTTGCATAACCTTTAAGTTTGTTGGTCGCCCTAATAAAAAAAAGGAAGAGAAGAGAGGCATCAAAAGAAAAAACAAGTATAAGAAGAAAGATTGCTTCGCACAACGTTTCAAATTCGATGAGACTTTAACCCAAGATATTTGTAAGAATGGAGCCATTAAATTTTTATTGATAGCAAGAAAAACGTCATGTGATCCTGAGGCTTCCATACCAAACCATAAAAGTTTTGGCAAAGTCACGCCAATTCAGAATTGTCGGTATTTGAAAATCTAATGTTGATTTCGAAATACTATATGAAACTATTCTTAAGGTATTAAATCCTAAATTTTGGACATGCTTTAGAGTTTAAAATCTTGTTTTCATGAAATCAAACGGTTCATGATTTTGATGTTCCTACATCAAAATATAAAAGTTTTGGTGAAGTCGCGCAAGTTTGAAATCGTCAGCATGTTGGAATTTTCTATTGAATTTAAAATATTATATGAAACTATCTTTAAGGTATTAAACCTTTCAATTTGAATATGGTTTATATTTTGAAGTTTGGTTTTTGAAAAATCAAACGGTTCAAGATTTTGATGTTCCTACACTAAGATACAAATATTTTGGTGAAGCTGCACAAATCTGAAACTATCTATGTATCATAATCTAAAGTTAATTTCAAAATATCATCAGGGATGATGAAGGTGTTTGATTACAAATTTTGGAAATGTCTTAGATCTTGAAGTCTAGTTCTCAAAAAATTAAGCGGTTCATAATTTCGACATTTCTACACCAAGATACAAATTTTTTGGGGAAGTTGCGCAAATCTGAAACTATCAACGTGTCAAAATTTAAAGTTAGTCTTAAAGTAATATTTGGGACGATTCTGAAAGTGTTTGATTCCGAATTCTAGATATGTCTTAGATTTTGAAGTTTAGTTTCCAAGAATTCAAACGGTTCGTATTTTCGATGTTTGTACACCAAGATACGAATTTTTTGATAAGACTGCACAAATCTGAAATTGGCAGCGTGTTGCAATATTAAGTTGGTTTCAAAATATTGTCTGGGACGATTCAGAAGGTGCTTGATTGTGGATATTGGATATGTTTTAGATTTTATAGTTTAGTTTCTACGAAATCAAATGACTCATATTTTTGACGTTCTCACATTGAGATATATACTTCCTACCTCAGAGATACAAAGGTGATGAACAATATTATCTTCAAGTAAAAAGGAGGATCTATATTCAAATACAGAGAACTACGAGACATGAACAATAGCGATGTTTGAAAAAAAGCCGAGTTCTATTATGTGGATGTTAATACATCATGCTAAGAAAGGAATGATATTGAATCACAAAGAGAAAAAAAGACATCAATGAAAATGTGTGATATAAAGTAAAACAGATAGAGTTTTCATTTCTAAGAATACCTGCTAGTTAGTCAAATGCAAGAAAAAAAGAGGCAAATAAAATACTCTATATAGGTTAATCTAAAGATAACTTGTAATTGACTAAGTCTTAAGGGTGGCCTCTAAGTGTTGTTTCTTCGTCTCAACGTCGGCCAAGTCATCAGCAGTCGCCAAGAAAATGTTAGAACACTACGGTACTCCTCTTCAATAGATGAGACTCTAGATTCCATCTCTCCAACCTCTTTCTTAGCAGCATCTCGGAGAGCTCTTAATTGTTTTACCTTCTCCTTGGCCTCTTTGAGAGATTGACAGGTGGCAGACAATTTCTCGACCTTCTCCCCTTTTTCAGTCAAGACAAGGTTAAGATGTTCCTTATCTATTAAAAATGACTCTTTCAACGTCTACAACCTTATCAAAAAGAGTTGATCGTGCCTGGTCATATAAAGTGGCAAGCTTAAAGAAAGACGTCAATAAGCCTTTTAGATGGGAAATATCCACACCCTTTCCATCCATCTCCTTGAGAATTACTTGGATATCAAATTAAAGAGAAGAAGCATTATCTACAGTAAGGTCGGAGAGTTTGGCATGAATTTTAGCCCAGGCATTCAAAATGACATCCTTGCGAAGAGTCAAGACAACCTTTCTTCCATCAAAGATAGATATCATTGGTGCTGATCATTAGTGAAGATTAGGCCCTGATTTTGCTCCAAGATTAGGAGTGGAAGTCACCTCTAGGTCCGGCTTAGATATTGGAAGTGATTTCCTCGGGTCTGGCTCCGCCATGGATTCACTACTACCTTGTGGCTTGCTTTAGTGTGACGCTATCGAAATATGAACACCATTTGGCTGCATAGAAAAGGATAGACGGTTAATGATGTTACTTGGATATTATAATATAATATTAAAGTTTTAATCATTACCTCTTTATTATCCATCAAAGTCCTTGAAGCACTGCGACTCTTCTTGAAAGCGAGTTCAGTGGCTCTCTGGTGAGGGGCACGAACGGTATAACATAGTTGCCACGAAGACACTTTTTTTTTCTTTATGTTTTTAAGGTCTGATCCGAAGGTAAACTCTAGACACATCGCACATACGATTGATGGCTTTTGGATTAATGTTGTCAGTAATCTCGACTACACCCAAATTAGCGTCTCCTTGTTTGTTTGAATATAGCTTCACCCGCTTGAAATTTTAATCTCTATGACTACTATTATTCTCATTTTGGGATTTATGTTTTTTGGAAGTAGAAACAACGTTGCCTAATGGAAAGGAACCCTCATTGACTTGATGAGTCTGAATAGGTCCCTTTTTTAGAACTTCTTTATATGGAGGTCTGTTGATGTCGCATGGTATAACCACTTTGGATTTTAAAATAGGAGGTTTTTCCTCCTTGTTATGCTCTTGAGGTGTGATTTCTAAAGGCGTAGCAGTAACTGGCCCAACGGTATTCACCAAAGAGTGCAAGTGGTTTTCAAGGAAGTTTCCATGCACTCTTTCCCACCAATACATATAATCGGATGAGACATACTTCTCCATCTTGGGGAAAATAGGAGGAAAAGAGGCCTCAAGAAAATCTTGATCCAACAAACCGCGGATGTCTTGATAAAAATCGAATTGACGACTGAAGCGATGAGGGCTATAAGGCTCCATGATGAATGTCGGTCCATTTCTCAAAAGAAGGTAGTTCGAGCAAATATTCATAAAATAATTTGACTCAGCTTGTTGCTCATTTCCATCATCACGATAATAATACTGTTGAGAATTACTTGGCATTGTGGAAGTCCATGCGGCACTTTCTCCTCCATGAATACGTTTTCTCGTGTCTTCATTTCCAAAGTATCTTGTTGTTCCCTCACCTAAATATATGACCATCAGAGGAGTAGCTGACCTATTTGTTAGAGAAAAATGAGTCTTGAAGTAACAGGTCAACCAACCATACACATAATGAATTGGGAAGTAAACTCTAGAAGGATCGAGTCGTGAGCCATTTGAAATTGTGTTTAAGCCCCTGCAGATTCTAGCTAATACTGGAACAGTGAGGTTAATTCTTTGCCCACATGCTAGAAGGCCTGCAATCTTGAAAGACTCAGGAAGAATGAAGTCGCCTTCTTTTGTAGGAAGCACAAAGACACATAACCAATATGATAGAAAAGCATCCAAGTATACTTCATCTTTCTTGTCATTTCTAACGCCAAGTTTAACAAATAATAAATCTTCAACTTCCAACTAATTGACCATTTTATCTGTGGCTCTGGTAGGATTGTGTTGATTTGGGAGGAGCTGAATTCTTTTCTTTTCTCGTTGGAGGTTGTTCATAATTTAAAATCTTTTTGCACCAAAACTCGATCCATCTTCTCACAGGGACGTCATGACATTTAGTGTTCCCCTCTCGGTGTTGGTGATATGCATCAAACACTTGTTGACAAGCTTGTGGAAGGAACGTTTTATCTTTGTCATAAGAACCTGTAAGTTCTCGAGTATTTGGAATAACTTCCTCATAAGGAGAACCCATTAAAGGCAGACCCCCAATAGTGCATAAGTCCTAAAGGGATATGGATAACTCCCCAACAGAGGTGAGCAATGCATTTGTAAGAGGACATCAAGCCTCATAAAAAGCTTGCATGATTCTTGTAGAATAATCATAAGTGAACAATGAAGCATAGACAACATCAATATTAGTGGCCCTCAATGTCCGATGGCTCATACTAAGGATATTTTCGGTCCATTCCCAATAGCCGAGAACATAATTAAAGTAGCCACCAAAAGTTAAGGAATCACTCCAGTATACTTCTCCTTTAAGGATTCGTCGTCCTAAGCATTGGAGAGAACTTGCCACATTCTTACTTTGTGATTATGGGAACGAAGAGTCCATGTCTTGAATTTACATATGGTGTTTTCAAAAGTCCAATCTACCAAACGAAATGGATTTTGCAAGGGTGCCCACGAAGCTGCATATAAGCCGGTTAGTGGTGTATCAACTAACAATCTGATCTCCGCTTTACTATCCCTGTACTCTGAAATTACAAGATACTTGGACGTGGAAGAGGAGGATGCTGAATCTCTGAAGTAAAACATGTTCAAGCTGCAAGAAAAATATATATTTATTAGTACCTAAGTCAAAAGGGCAGAGTAACACTGATGATCTTGGAAGAGAGCATGGATAAGAAAAAATTATGCCTTAGTCAAAAAAAATATGTTCGTGTCAGACTTTCTTTAAGAAAAGGTTTTAGTTGCAAACTTTTAAAGGTGTTCGTCTCGATCTTTTAAAGGCATTCAAATTTTAAGGTTTTCGTTCCGAAATTTTAAAAGGTGTATGTCTCGAACTTTTCAAAGGTGCTCATCTTGAACTTTTAAAGGTGTTCGTGGCAAACTTTTAAGGGTCCTCATTGGCAACTTTTAGAGATTCCTACCATGAGATTTTAAGTATCTTTGCAACAAATCTTTAAAAGTCTTCATTGAATGCTTTTAAAGGTCTTCACCTTAAATTTTCAGAGGTCTTCATTGTGAAATTTTAAAAATTTGACCACAAGCTTTTAAGGATCTTTGAAAAACAATTTAAGGTTCTTTGCCACAAATTTTAAAATTCTTCATCGCGAACTTTTAAAATATTGGGTAGTTTGACGAAGTTGTTTACATTGTCTATAAAGAGGAAGAAAAAAGAATATAATAAAGAAAGCACAAGAAAAAAAAGGAGGAATTACCTTCGTGTCAATGCTTCTGAATCATCAAATGTAAGCTAAACGTAGCTCGCAGATGTTGTCAATGCCTATTGAATAAAAGGCATGCAAATATTTATACAGCTTCTGAAGATGGTTATTGAAGAATTAGTTGTTACACCCCATATTTTCGTACTTAAGAGTACGTCGTAAGTCAATTGATGTAAGCTCAGAAATGAAATCATTTTGAAAAATTTATAAAGTAAGTTAATCATGTTATCATGAAAGTTAATAATATTTAAGATCATGAATAACAAGTACCAAGATGGTTGGAAGACTTAGAAGCTAAGCGAATTGAAGAAGATAAGTTTTGTCGAAAGTCGACAAGTTTGGTGTTACACCCTGTGCGTCCTAAGCTGACGTATAATGAATATGAGACTTGTTAATCATGATTTAATGAGTGTAAAGTCATAATATGACTATATATGATATTTGGACATAAAATATAAAGTTTGGAAAAAATTGGATTTAACTTACGAAAAAATCGAGTTAAGATTTGCCTCGTAACGAGCTATTTTGAGAAATTAAATTCGTAATCTTTAGGGTGTCATTTTGGGACATATATCATACTAAAATGAAGGTATTGTAACCTAGTTTCCAATGGTCCAAACCATTTATTCATACGATAGTGGAGTAGAGAAATATGAACTTTTAAACTAGGGACACCAAGTCACGTTGCCGCACTTCGGAGAAACTGGCAGGTTTATAGGCCAAGTTGAGATGCGGTTTTCTCCCAATATATTGAGAGTTACATGGAGATATTTATATGAAATTAAATCCCTATGTGTATAGTTTCTAACGCTGCAAACCGTTTGTCAACACGATATTGGAGTAAAGAGATACAAGTGTCCGAAGTGGCACAGCTCAAGCTGCCAAGTAGGCAGCTTACCCACCTGCTTGGAGAATTGAGGTGGTGGGATTATAAGTTGTCTTTATCCATTATATTTTGTTAATATACAGAGATTAATTACTGCAAAACACTCTCAAACTCTCCAATAACTTGTCCAAGGTTCCAAGAACTA
Source organism: Nicotiana tabacum (assembly GCF_000715075.1). Taxonomy (NCBI): domain Eukaryota; kingdom Viridiplantae; phylum Streptophyta; class Magnoliopsida; order Solanales; family Solanaceae; genus Nicotiana; species Nicotiana tabacum. The sequence continues at coordinate 82,530,714 of NC_134095.1, forward strand.
AACTCAAGAAAAATCAACACAAATCCTCATCAAAGGTGTTAAAGACTACAAGAGAATACTTCTATGATGTTGTGGTGTGATTGAGGGATATTGTGAGCTAAGTTGAGATGGGGTTTCGAGTTTTAGCTACTGCCCAAGGTATGTATAACATCTTCTTGATTGTGCCTAAGGTTAATCTTGTGTTGGTTGTGTTGTTTGAGCGAAAAACCATAAGATGCACTTGAAGGAACATGAGATACGATTGTCATTTTGGTTGGACTGTTTTGTGGTTAAAAATATGATTTGTGGTGGCTGAAAATTTTGAGAAATAATTTGATAATGTTGTGGCTGCTGTTGTTAAGCTTTCCTACGTGTTAAGTAAATTGATTGAAGAAGAAAAGATGAAAAATAAGTGATTGACGATAAAAATTAAGGTGTTAGACGTATAGTGCTATTTTGGAAGGCATTGTGTAGAGGTTTTAAACTAGAAATAATATGGTACATATAAGTATGATATTCTGAAGGTTGTAAACTAATTTATGGAATAATAGTTGGGTTAAATTTATATCTTGTTATGAGTAAAAAAAATGAGCCTTTCGCTCAATATGATTGTTAAGATAATCGGAGAAACTCATATTGGATTATATTGTTGTTGTTGCTAGTGTTGGTTATAGGTGTTGTTGTTGGGTTGTTGATGACCCTTAGTGGTCTTTGGGATGTATTAAAAATAGGGGAGTTGCTACCTGATTTTCCTTAAGTCATGCGACTAGCCAAATACGATGGTACGACATTATATGTTAACGGCAATATCATTTCACTTGTTGTAGATGCAAGAAGTTGTGTTGAGCTTGGTTGAGTAATAAGTAAGAGATCATATAGGTATGTTAAGGCAAATCCCTTCCTTTATTTTTGCATGATCTCGTAAATACACAAGTTTGATAACGAGGCATAAAGAGAAATTCATATTCCTGAATTTATGTACATTTTTCTAGTCTCATAAGTTTTAGTATTCTCCCTTATCATATTCAATTGAGTATTGTATTCTTCCAGTCAAGAGAGCAAAGAGCCTATATATACAATATTACATTATTTTCTTTACCATCTAGCTATAATCGATGGGCATTACTATCGAGCTATAATCAGTGTGCAGGCCCCTATTGGGCAACCTCTGATCAAATGGTAAGTTATATACCAAGCCTACTGTGTCCGAGCGCCTATGAGCGAGCCCAGCATGGCCGAGATATTGAGCCTAGTATGGACGAGCGCCTATGAGCGAGCCTACTGCGGCAGAGAAGTTATATATATACCGAGCCTTATAGGGTCGAACAGTTATTTTACTTACTATATTGAGAGAGTTGAGTCAGTATCAGCAGGTAAGTATATATTCATATTATTTTTGACTCTCAGTTACTTTCAGTTATTATATTATCTATTTAGTTTCAGCTTTCAGTGATTCTGTTGCCTTACATACTCGGTACATTATTTTTGTACTGACGTCTCTTTTGCTGGGGATGCTGCATTTCATGCCTGTAGGTCCTGATAGACAACTGGATAAATCTTCCCAGTAGATAGAGTCAAACATCAACATGGTTGGTACGCTCCACTCTCTCGGAGTTACCAGGTTTATACCTTGGAGACTGTTTTATATATACAGGTTTGATGGGTAGGTCGAGGCCCTCTCCCGATTATGATATAGTTTAGTTATCTCTAGAGGCTTGTAGACGAGTCCTGTATATTTTGGTCTATCAATAGACGTTCATGGCGGCCTCATCAGCCTGCACAGTATATATATATATATATATATATATATATATATATATATATGAGCTTTTGGGTATATTTACCCCTCAGATGAGAGAGATAATATTTTAAGATGATTCAGAGTATGGCCTCATTGGCCTAAGTTAAGGGTTACCCCTCCATAGTTCACAGTTACAGAGTGGTATGCTCGGGTCGGGTATGGCATTGGGTGCTCATCGTGGCCCATCAGTTTGGGTTATGACAAAAGTTGTATCAGAGCAGTTATGTCCTAGGGATTCTACAAGCCGTGTTTTGTATAGTCTTATTTATGGGTGTGTTGTGCACCATACTTATAAATAGGAGGCTACAGGACATTTAGGACTGTCACTCTTTCTTCTTACTCTAGATCGTGTGGTAGGGCTCAGTTGTAAGAACTCAATTTCCTTAACCCTATCTTATTCATAATAGAATGATGCCTGCATTTAGAAAGGGATTTCACGTAGATGTGGAAGGGTTGAGCCAGAGGAACTTGATTTTGCATGATGCTTATAATGAGTAAATGTACGGTCTTCAGCAGATCATGTGTGTAGTAAGACATGTGAGCTTCTTGTTGAGGATCCGTAAGGCATGAATATTTATCCACCCGTATGGTGAAAAGCGACGAGAGAATCAGAAGGCACAAGTTTCAACAAGTAAAAGAAACAAGGTGAAGAAGGGGACAAGGTACCCAGTTAGTAAAGATGAACATTATCTACAATTCAAGAAGAGAAATATAAGCATTTTGAGTTATTTTCTACACTAACAGAGGTATGTACAATTGGCCACATCGATCTTATTTATGCCCTATGAGAGCTAACATATATGGTTTAAGAGAAGGACGGATATCAGGACCCGGCTGGGGTTAGAGTAACCCAAAATAATGGATGGATTGTTTGCATTAGTTGACATTTCCAAAGGATATTGCAAATATGCTAATAGATCTCCTTGTGAAACACCCAGATAGTGCACTCTAGAATAGTACACCTAGATATGAGTACTACAAAGATAGACACTGGAAGCCTTGGAGGGTCATCGATGATGTGAGAAGACGCCAAAGATGAAGAGGTAAAACATCTATATGTAGATCGTCGTGGCGCTAAATCTTAGTACTCCCCTAAAGAGGGGAATATTGAATGATGTGGCATTAAGTCAGAATTAAGTGGTTTTAGTAATTTTGGAATGGTGAAGGAAGAATGTGATAAAAAATGAGAAAAGGGATGAGATTGCACTTATCCAAATCCTACTGATATGCTACGATTCTAGAACATTATGCAAACGTGACGTCAAGGAGAGGAAGTAAGGGTTTTTGCCCGGGATGTTATTGATAAATAAGGGGCTAATGCGAGAGGTAAGTTAAGATAAAAGAAATAACCCAAGAAAGATTACGCAGAATATTGATATGAAAAAGGACCAACGAGTAGTTAGCAACTGATTTAGGAAGAGCCTAGTTACGGCTAAACAATGAGATACAGACAAATCAATAGATCGTGCAAGATAAACATAGTAAATCCCAACATGGGGAATTCAGTCTCGCAGATATGACATTGTAACCTTGAGAAATATTAAGATAGGAGTTGGGGTAGTTAAAGGTACCATATGAGTGTTAAGGAGATAAAAGAGAGTTCCACTTGGAAGACAATCAAAATATCATCTTAGAAGCTACCCTACGAGCAAAAAGGCATGAAGGTAAGTAAGTAAGGATAATTACAAGTAAGAAAGAACATCAAAAATTCTGCCGGGTAAATGATGTAATAAGCTCGCAGCCTTGCAAGAATCAGAGGATCCTCACTAAGTACTATAATAAAATACTAGCTAAGGAAATAAAGAAGAAGGCTTCAACCTAAGCATAATGACCTAAAGAGGAAATGGTCTTGTAACAACAGTCTCACTACAACATTGTATGCACTCTATAAGAAAGTAGGATTCAGGATCATGTGAGTTGCACGAAAATTCCGCCATGTGTGCAAACTAAGAAAAGCTAAGTATGCATGCTACAAGGGGGCAAAAAGACTGGGAAAAGTAATAGCCTATGTTTAAAGAAAGCTGAGAAGAAACGAAAGGAATTATTTGAACAATGATCCAGAATTTGTTACGTTATGAACGCACTTAAGATTTTGGAGTATTATCCATGCACCATATATGTTGACAATCATATAGCCTAGAATACACAAAGATAAAAACAAGGATCTCCCGAGATATAGTCGCGTAGTCCCAAACGTAAATGTGTAGGGGGATTGTTACACCCCATGTTTTCGTACTTAAGAGTACGTCGTAAGTCAATTGATGTAAGCTCAGAAATGAAATCATCTTTTAAAAATTTATAAAGTAAGTTAATCATGTTACCATGGAAGTTAATAATATTTAAGATCATGAATAACAAGTACCAAGATGGTTGGAAGGCTTAGAAGCTAAACGAATTGAAGAAGATAGGTTTTGTCGAAAGTCGACAAGTTTGGTGTTACACCCTGTGTGTCCTAAGGTGACGTATAATGCATATGAGACTTTATAATCATGATTTAATGAGTTTAAAGTCATAATGTGACTATATATGATGTTTGTACATAAAATATAAAGTTTGGGAAAAAATGGATTTAACTTACGGAAAAATCGAGTTAAGATTTGCCTCGTAACGAGTCGTATTGATAAATTAAATTCGTATGTTTTATGGTGTCATTTTGGGAAATATATCATACCAAAATGAAGGTCTTGGAACCTAGTTTCCAATGGTATACCCCATTTATTCATACGACATCGGGGTAGAGAAATATGGATTTTTAAACTAGGGTCACCAAGTCACATTGCCGCACTTCGGAGAAACTGGTAGGTTTATAGGCCAAGTTGCGATGCAGTTTTCTCCCAATATATTGAGATTTATATGGAGATATTTATATCTAATTAAATCCCTACGTATCTATTTTCCAACGTTGCAAATCATTTGTCAATACGATGTCGGAGTAGAGAGATACAAGTGTCCAAAGTGGCACTGCTCAAGCTACCAAGCAGGCAGCTTACCCACCTGCTTGGAGAATTGAGGCGGTGGGCATATAAGTTGTCATTATATTTCGTCAATATCCAGAGATCAATTACTTCAAAACACTATCAAACTCTCCAAGAACTTGTCCAAGGTTCCAAGAACTAAACTCAAGAGAAATCAACACAAATCCTCATCAAAGGTGTTAAAGACTACAATAGAATACTTCTATGATGTTGTGGTGTGATTGAGGGATATTGTGAGCTAAGTTGAGATGGGGTTTCGAGTTGTAGCTGCTGCCCAAGGTATGTATAACATTTTCTTGATTATGCCTAAGGTTAATCTTGTGTTGGTTATGTTGTTTGAGTGAAAAACCATAAGATGCACTTGAAGGAACATGAGATACGGTTGTCATTTTGGTTAGACTATTTTGTGGTTAAAAATATGGCTTGTGGTGGCTGAAAATTTTGAGAAATAATTTGATAATGTTGTGGCAGCTGTTGTTAAGCTTTCCTAGGTGTTAATTAAATTGATTGAAGAAGAAAGGATAAAAAAATAAGTGATTGACGATAAAAATTAAGGTGTTAGACATATAGTGCTGTTTTGGAAGGCATTGTGTGGAGGTTTTAAACTAGAAATAATATGGTACATATAAATATGATGCTCTGAAGGTTTTAAACTAATTTATGGAGTAACAGTTAGATTCAATTTATATCTTGTTATGAGTAAAAAAAATGAGCCTTCCGTTCAATATGGTTGTTAAAATAATCGGAGAAACTCATATTGGATTATATTATTGTTGTTGCTAGTGTTGGTTATAGTTGTTATTGTTGGGTTGTTGATGACCCTTAGTGGTCTTTGGGATGTATTAAAAATATGGGAGTTGCTGCCTAATTTTCCTTAAGTCATGCGACTAGCCAAATACGGTGGTACGACATTATATGTTAACGACAATATCATTTCACTTGTTGTAGATGCAAAAAGTTGTGTTGAGCTTGGTTGAGTAATAAGGAAGATATCATATAGGTATGTTAAGGCTAAGCCCTTTATTCATTTTTGCATGTTCTCGTAATTACACAAGTTTGACAACGAGGCATAAAGAGAAATTCATATTCCTGAATTTATGTACATTTTTCTAGTCTCATAAGTTACAGTATTCTCCCTTATCATATTCAATTGAGTATTGTATTCTTCCAGTCAAGAGAGCAAAGAGCCTATATATACAATATTACATTATTTTCTATACAGTATTAAAAGTATTTTCATTACCATCGAGCTATAATCGATGGGCAGACCTCTATTGGGCAACCTCTGATCAGATGGTAAATTATATACCGAGCCTACTGTGGCCGAGCGCCTATGAGCGAGCCCAGCATGGTCGAGATACAGAGCCAAGTATGGCCGAGCTCCTATGAGCCACCCTACTACATCAGAGCAGTTATATATATACCGGGCCTTATAGGGCCGGACAGTTATTTTACTTACTATATTGAGAGAGTTGAGTCAGTATCAGCAGGTAAGTATATCTTTATATTATCTTTGACTTTCAGTTACTATTATATTATCAGTTTAGTTTCAGCTTTCAATGATTCTGTTGTCTTACATACTCGGTACATTATTTCGTACTGACGTCTCTTTTGCCGTGGACGCTGCATTTCATGCCTGCAGGTCCTGATAGACAGCTGGATAAATCTTCCCAGTAGACAGAGTCAAACATTAGCATGGTTGGTAGGCTCCACTTTCTCGGAGTTACCAGGTCTATACCTTGGAGACTATTTTATATATATACTGGTTTGATGGGTAGGTCGAGGCCCTGTCCCGATCATGATACAGTTCAGTTATCTCTAGAGGCTTGTAGACGAGTCTTGTATATTTTGGTCTATCAGTAGACGTTCATGGCGGCCTCATCAGCCTGCACAGTTATATATATATATGAGCTAAGTTAAGGGTTACCCCTCCAGAATTCACAGTTATAGAGTAGTACGTTCAGGCTGAGTATTGCATCGGATGCTCGTCATGGCCATCGATTTGGGTCGTAACATTAGTACTGATGGGGAATGGGGGATTATCAACATCGAAGTGGGACTAGGTGTCCGATTCCTAATTCAATTAGATAAGCTAAAGACGGTGAAGGTTTCCTTACCTACATTTGGTTGATATGTAAAGAGCCAATCACTTTGGTCGTTACCGCTAATCCACGTGTATATAGTACTAGAATTCGAGACATGCAATAAATTACTAATATGTCTCCACAACTGTAGGGTGTACATGTTTAAAGATTCTTACATTTGCTAGGCTCATGTGGAAGGCATGGTAAAAATCCAACTCACTTTAACTTTAGCAATATTGGCTATTAGTTATGGTGACAATTGCTTCGCTATTTCACGTGAGCATGTTATCCTTGACGTCTGATAGTGTTGTGAGGTTTATTTAACCTTGCAAATGTATAAGCTCTTATAGGAGCATTGGAGGATGTATATTTCAAGTCTTGTCCGCATAATTCGACAAACCTACACCTCAACAAGTCTTGAAGTACATGCATATAAATTTTATTAGAATTAAATTCGTAAAATAATTTAGACAATATTTTAAATTCAAAATATACTAGTTCAAATAAATTTATTGGGATAATATAATGAGATTAGTTATATAAGTTCAATATAACTAAATAAGCCCGAATTCATTGGGCTCTACAAGTGATGAACCCATTTCATTATGTCCAAGATGTCATCTTCCTAAAGGCCCAATTTGGTGCCACGTGTCAAATGACGTGGCACGCCAAGTCAAGCGGAAGAGCCAATAGGATCATGCCACGTGTCAAAATGACAAGGCATGCAAAGTCGAATTAAAAGACCAAGGAAATCGCGCCACATGTGCAAGTGACATGTTCTAGTCAATCAAATGCGGCCTTATCACGCTTCAATCTGATTGGTCGGAGAGAGTTTGTTCTCATCACAACTCATCCCTCCCACAACTATAAATAGGGGTCTTCAAAACCCAGAAAGGGAACCAAAAGTTATAACAAAAATCAAGAGAGAGCTCGTGGATCAAACGCTGCATATTTCTCCAAAAACTACAAACATTCAAGTGTTCTAAGGAATAAAAGATCAAGACGAAAATTCAAGAACAAGCTGCAAGCCCTTGAATTAAAAATACATCAAGATCAAGATTAGACCTCAAGCACTTGAAATAAAATAAAATTCGAGATTAAACTCGAAGGCTCTTTTATTTACTGTTGGAAAGAAGAATCAGAGGATTCATAGAGATCGTAACACTCATATTGTTTGAAATAAAATACTAAAATTGTTGCAATAATTTTCGATCTCGATTATTTTCTTGATGCAAATTTATTGTCTACACAAACTTTCGGTTAAAATGGATGGAATATGCGACACATGCCATGTGCTTGAAATAGTCAAAATATTTTGGTGAGTCTGCTTGCCCTAATCTAAGGTGACACTTAAATCGTTCAAAATTCAAAGAGTCATTCTTTCACATTTCACACATATGCACATAATTTTCTCTTCAACTTCTAACCAAAAATTTAATAGAAGCACCTTTACTCCCGTCAGTCTCTCTTAGTAAGACCATTAAATATCAGTAATGTCAACAAAAAGTTACCCCTTAAATTTTTTTGCTGACCTCCAATGTCATTATACTCTTTTATTTCGCCTAGGGCTATCTAAGGTGAGGGCTTTGGTCCATAAGAGTTAAGGGTACGAGAAGGGTAAGGGTAAGGGGAGCGTTCCTTAAGGATACTTTTTTAAAGGATATTTAAGGATATGAGTTAAGAGTATTTTTTTTTTGGGTACCCTACTAGTACCCCTACCGATCCTAATAGTGCGGTACTTAAGAGTACGATACCGATACTTCGGGATAATTTTAAGTTAAAATTTAAAAACTTATATTTAAATACAAACAAACTTTAATGATGAAAAAAATTCAATACTTCTATTTCAATACTTATAAAATAAAATAACATATTTTTTTACAATTTACGAAATTTTCAATAATTTCTATTGGTTCTTCGCTTGAGTTGATAACATTTGTTCTTTTATATCCCCGTTGTCTCCGGTAGATAGTATTTCACTACAAGCATCGTCGTCTTCTTGAATTATTTTGGAATTCCAAAGTTTCTTCCTTTCCAATATTTCAGCAAGTATTCATTTCCTTCATCATCGCAAACATTATTTCTAACAGTTGTTCTAGGAAACCTGGAAAAGCAGGACTATACGTTTCTTGTATGTAATGCCTAAACCGGACTGGTTAGGATTTATTTCAAAACAAGGACCCCCCTCCTTAGCATTACCCTTAGTAGATCTATTACACACTTTTTTTACCAGTTTAGGAGCCATTTTTAATAATAAATAATTAAAATTATAACAAATAGCAACACAAGTATAACAAAAATAAATGCGAAAATTAATATACGCCACTGAATACTTGATGTTGATGCTTGAAAAGTTATACAAAAATAATTGAATGCTATAAACGTTAATTGCAATCAAAGATAGAGAGAGATGGAGAATTAGAGGGATATGAAAGTTTTTGAATGAAAATTAAAAGAATGAAATAAGTGTTGTGAAATAAGAGCAATTTAGTAAAACATGAACAAGAAATAAAGACAATTTAGTAAAACATGAACAAGAAATAGAGATAGAGAGAAAGGAAGAGATTTTCTTCTTCAATTGTATGTATTTTCCTATCTATTACAAGGCCTTTATATAGGCATAAAAAGTGAAGAAAATATGTCATGGAATATGTCATTGAACATACAAAATATGTCATTGAATATGTCATTAAGCATTTAAGATGAAGATCATGAAAGAAGAGTAGACATCCACCATAATGTGATATTTATCGTAACATGATTTTTGTTTTTCCATAGATAATGTGCCTCGTTAAAACCTTACTACGAAAAAACCCTATGGGAAAAAATCCTAGTGAAGGAAAAAGAGTACACATATGTTTAGAAATACACCTTTTGGTTGCCTCGTTAAAAACCTTGCAAGGAAAAATCCAGTGGGACAAAACCTTGTAAGGAAAAAAGAGTACAACGTGTATTAACTCCCCCTGATGAGAGCATCAACTCACATCCTTGAGCCTTCGCATCCCAATTTTGTACACCAGTTTTTTGAAGGTTGATGTTGGTAGAGATTTGGTGAACAAATCAGCCATATTATCACTTGAACGAATCTGTTGCACATTGATATCACCATTCTTTTGAAGATCATGTGTAATAAATAACTTTGGTGAAATTTGCTTTGTCTTATCTCCTTTTATGAATCCTCCCTTCAATTGGGCTATGCATGCTGCATTGTCTTCATACAAAATTGTGGGTAGTTTTTCACACTTCAAACTACATTTGTCTCAGATAAGATGTATTATAGACCTCAACCAAATACATTCTCGACTTGATTCATGAATAGCAATTCTCTCGGCATGATTAGAAGAAGTAGCCACGATTGATTGCTTAGTCGATCGCCAAGATATGGCAGTGCCGCCACATATAAACACATAACCTGTTTGAGATAGAGCCTTATGTGGGTCAGATAAATACCCAGCATCGGCATAACCAACAAGATCGGGATTGCAATCATTGCCATAAAATAAGCCCATATCGGTAGTCCCTTTTAGATATCGCAATATGTGTTTGATCCCATTACAGTGTCTCCTTGTAGGAGCAGAGCTATATCTTGCTAAGACATTAACTGAAAAAGTGATGTCAGCCCTTGTAGTGTTAGCAAGATACATTAGTACACCAATTGCACTAAGATATGGTACTTCAGGACCAAGAAGCTCTTCACTCTTTTCTTGAGGTCTAAACGGGTCCTTATTCACATCAAGTGATCGAACAATCATTGAAGCACTTAATGGATGTGCTCCACCCATGTAAAATCGTTTCAATACCTTTGTAATGTAGGCATATTGATGAACAAAAATCCCATTTGTCAAATGTTCAATTTGTAAACCGAGACATAATTTTGTCTTTCCGAGATCTTTCATCTCGAATTCCTTCTTTAAATAATCAATTGCCTTTTGGAGTTCTGTAGGAGTTCCAATAAGATTTATGTCATCGACATATATGGCAAGTACAACAAGTTCCGATGTTGTTTTCTTTATAAAAATACATGGACAAATGACATCATTTATATAACCCTCCTTTAATAAATACTCTCTAATATAGTTATAACACATTCTTTCTGATTGCTTTAGACCATACAAAGATCTTTGCAATTTGATTAAAAATATTTCCCGGGACTTTGAATTCTGTGTGTTATGCATTTTAAATCCCTCGGGATTTTTCATGTATATCTCATTATCAAGTGAGCCGTAAAGGTAGGCTGTAACTACATCCATTAAATGCATATCAAGCTTTTCATGGACAACAAAACTAATGAGGATAACGGAATGTTATAGCATCCATAACAGGAGAATATGTCTCTTCATAATCGACACCAGGCCTTTGTGAAAATCCTTGTGCAACAAGGCGTGCCTTACATCTTTGTACCTCATTTTTCTCATTCATTTTGCGTACAAAGACCCATTTATATCCAACAGGCTTAACACCATTAGGTGTTTGGACTACAGGCCCAAAAACTTCACGTTTTGCAAGTGAACTTAACTCTAATTGGATTGCTTCTTGCCATTTTGGCCAATCAATTCTTTGTCGACATTCTCCAACAGATTGAGGATCAAGATCCTCACTTTCTTGTATAATGCTAGATGCAACATTATATGAAAATATGTAATCCACCACTATATCCATTTGATTCAAATTTGTCTCAATATCGATTGGATTTATTGATAGTTATTTATTTTCTTGAGTCTCAGGCTCATTGATTTCCTCATGAATCTCAGGATTGGTTAAATCGTGAATTTCATTATGAGACTCTTTCGTAGTGTCATCTTGATCATTTGTTTTCCTTTTTCTAGGATTTCGATCCTTAGAACCTAATGGTCTGCCACGTTTTAGGCGTGCTTTTGACTCATTAGCTATGACACTAGAAGATTGTCCAATAGGGATATCAATATGGATTGGAACATTCTCTGCAGGGATATGTGATTTTGTTATCCTTTTCAGATCCGTAAATGCAACTGGCATTTGATTTGCTATTTTCTGCAAATGGATAATCTTTTGCACCTCTGTGTCACAAATAGAGGCACGTGGATCAAGATGAGACAATGATGTATTTTTCCACAAAATTTCATGTTTGGTTTCACTAATTTCTCCCCCTAATTTTGGGAAAAATGCCTTATCGAATCGACAATCTGCAAAATGAGCAGTAAACAAATCTCTCGTTAATGTTTCGAGGTAGCGAATAATGGAGGACGATTCAAACCCAACATATATTCCTAACCTTCTTTGGGGACCCATCTTGGTGCGATATGAGGGTGCTACATGCACATATATAGCGCATCCAAAAATTCTTAGATGAGATATATTAGGTTCATGACCCAAAACTAATTGCAACGGGGAATATTTGTTATAATTTGTCGGTCTGAGACGAATTAACATTGATGCATGCAAAATGGCGTGACCCCAAACAGAAGTGGGCAACTTCGTTTTCATGAGTAACGGTCTTGCTATCAATTGCAGACGTTTAATTAAAGACTTTGCAAGGCCATTTTGAGTGTGAACATGAGCTACAGGATGTTCCACTTTTATCCCAATTGATAAGCAATAATCATTAAATGCTTGGGATGAAAACTCAGCAGCATTATCAAGTCTAATAGACTTAATTAGATTATCGGGAAATTGTGCCCGTAATCAGATTATTTGTGCCATTAATTTTGCAAACGCGAGGTTGCGAGATGACAATAGGCATACATGAGACCATCTAGAAGATGCATCTATTAAGATCATAAAATATCTAAACGACCTACTAGGTGGGTGAATAGGTCCACAAATGTCCCCTTGTATACGTTCTAAAAATGCAGGGGACTCAATCCTAATCTTTGTTGGTGATGGTCTTATAATTAACTTGCCTTGATAACAAAAAGTGCAAGAAAATTCATTATTTAAAAGAATTTTCAAATTCTTTAATAGATGCCCATTTGAGTTTTCTATGATTCGTCTCATCATAATTGATCTAGGATGGCCCAATCGATCATGCCAAAGTACAAAAGTATTGGAAGCAGTAACCTTTTGGTTTAAGGTAGAATGTGCCTCAATTGCACTATTTTTTGTCCAATACAAGCCACAAGATAAAGATGGGAACTTCTCAATAATTCTTTTCTGGCCAGAGACATTCTTGGTAATGATGAGATATTCCATATTATTCTCATCTATTGTCTCAATATGAAATCCATTTCTGCGGATATCTTTAAAACTCAACAAGTTCCTCTTTGACTTGGAGGAGAACATTGCATTCTCTATGATAATTATTGTTCCCATAGGCAGAGTTATAGTAGCTCTTCCAGAGTCTTCAATTAGATTACTACTACCAAAAATTGTAGTAATATATGCCTTACACATACTTAAATGAGAGAAATATTTCTTCTCTTTGAATATTGTATGTGTCGTACATGAATCAATTAAGCAAATATTTTTACAATTGAACTTTGATCCAAGTTTGCTTTGAAAGATATCCATATTTGCTTCCTTAATTTTCTCAAAGATCTTCTTGAGATGGTAGAGCCTCGTGCTGATAACGTGTTATGAAATAAAAGCAATTTAGTAAAATATGAACAAGAAATAAAGACAATTTAGTAAAACATGAACAAGAAATAGAAAGAGAGGAAGAGAGATTCTTATTTCTTCTTCAATTGTATGTATTTTCCTATCTATTACAAGGCCTTTATATAGGCATAAAAAGTGAAGAAAATATGTCATGGAATATGTCATTGAACATACAAAATATGTCATTGAATATGTCATTAAGCATTTGAGATGAAGATCATGGAAGAAGAGTAGACATCCACCATAATGTGATATTTATCATAATAATAAGGTATTTATAGTTTTAAAATAGGGTCAAAGTGTATTTGAACAAACTTAGTGGTTAAAATCATAAATTAGGGGGTGGGGGTGTTGGGAGGCTAAGGAGGCAAAAATAGCCGTTTTTGGCCGTTGGCTAACGGTACAAAAACGGTCAGACTTTAAATTAAAAAAAAACGTTGGGTACCGGTTCAGTATCGATACGGTACCAGTACTAAGGGTACTATTTTGGGTACGCTACCATTACTCTTATCCTTCACCCAAATCCCTCACCGCTACCCCCCAACCAGAGCGGTATAGTATGGTACGGGTATGGAGCGGTATGGTCCGGTATGTTCTAGTACCGGTTAGGAATGGACCGGTACAAGTACGGGTATTACTCTACTCTTAGACAGCCCTAATTTCGTCCTCGTGGTATTGTACTTAATTACCTAAATATTGTAGGGCAAAAAGAAAGGGAAGAGATAATCATGGTTTATTTTGATCTATTATAGTGAACTACAAATATTGGACATTAAGATTGTAATATCTTTAGCTTAATTTTACCGTTCATCATATTTAGCTTTAAGATCTATTACAGTGAACTAAAGATATTGCCGATAGTAGAATAGCGGTATTGATGGTATTTAGTGCATTGTGCTTGTAAGGTGGAATATACACCTGTGTTCTTGATAAACACACATTAGCTTGATAAATTTGTTCCTGAATAGCTTCTTAAAAAGGGTTTTTACTTTCTAGATAAATGTTTTGGTAGTAAATAAGTTGTTGGGTATTCTAGAAATTTGATGGTTCCATTCAAATTATTTTATGCTTAAAAATTATTGGGCTTCACGATTTTTCTATCATATCGACCAATATACAATTTTTAACTGCGGGATGTTTGTGGACCTTTCGAAATCCTAAATATGCATGGCACTTCAGTTAGAAGTATGCTATCTAATTGTCTTGAAGTATATAAATGTAGGAACATCAAATTTGTGTATGCTCAATCTATTTGCACTTACTGTAATCAGAACTATCCCAAGCAACTCCCAGGTATAGAAATTTAAAACTCTACAAAATGAAAAACGCACCTATATAGTATTAAAACCTTCTTCCCTTTTGTCCTGTTCAATCATAATTCTACTTCTACTAACTATGTGAGCCTTCCATATTATCATAACCACCCCCTTTACGAACTACTTTACTCAGGGGCATACATAGGAATTTTCTTATACACTTTGCTTAAATATGTTGTTCTAGATGAAACTATTTATTGTCGATTCATTTACAAAATTCGATTCTAGATCCACTGTTGGATTTGCCATTGATGGATAAGGGGTCGTGGGTTCAGACCTCGTTCAAATCTATTCTTGAGCATTTTAAAAGTGAAACTCATATTTTAGTACAAGAAGAAGTTCAGTTACTGAGGTTCAAACTTCAAACCCTCAACCTCTTCTAAAGAAATAAGGCGCTTAGCCAACAGAGCAGCCGTTACTGTCAAGTGGTGTCAATTATATTTCTATTATCAATATTTAGTTTTTTCATATTATTTATATATATAAACATTTATTTAAAAAAATTGACTGCTTCATGTAAGATGCCTCCGCCCTGATTTTACTCGAAGAGTCCCATTTTGTAATGTTAAGGATGTAACCTAGATAAAGGGATTAAAATGTTTAAATTTGTATTTAACAATCTGGCCGGTTGTTTTGAGTATTAGAACATTAATCCCCTATTTGATACTTTTTGTATGTGTATTTGATATTTTATGACTTGTGAGAATGATTGGTTTGATTTCAGAAAGGTTCCGGAGTGAATTATATCACTTACTTTTATTTTGGAAGCCTTAAGTTACAAGAGTTGACCATGGTTTGAATTTTGGGCAAACAACCTTGGAATAGGATTTTGATGGTTCCAATAAGTTTATATAGTGATTTTGTACTTGGGCGTATGGTCAGATTTGGCTTTGGATGTTCCTAGAAAATTTTGACTCTATTTACACTAAATTGACAATTTGAAGACTTAGAGAGTTCATAAGTTTAACCAATAATTGACTTTGAGGCTATCAGATTTCAATTGATGTTTCGGGACTGAGGATGTATTTGTATTATTGAATTAAACTTGTGTGCTAAGTTTGGTTGAGATCCGAGGTGTGTAGGCATGAATCCGAAGTTTGGTGGGAAGTTTAGAAGTTTATAAACGTAAGAGAGTTCAACATGTGATTTCACATTTGATTCTTATATGATGATTTCGTATGTATTTTGAGACCTTAGATAGGTCTGGCTAGTACTTATGGACTGTAATATTTGGACGAGGTTCCGGGGGGCTCGAATAAAGTTCAGACTAACCAGAGCATGTTTGGTGGTGGCAGATTTTCTTGTATATGATGTTCATCGTGTTCACAAGGGGTGTTCCACGTTCGCACTAAAGGATTTAGGCTGGGGGTTGTTGTGCTTCGCATTCACAAAAGGGGTTCCGCGTTTGCGAAGGGTGAAGACAGCTGGACATCGCGTTCCCGAAGGGTGGAGATAGCTGGACATCGCATTCGCATCGGGCTTGATCACATTCGCATAGAGGAGCAATGTGAAGCTTCGTGATAGCGCGAGTGTCTGTCCACGATCGCGAAAGAGAAATTCCCTGTTGTGACAGATTGTGCTAAGCGAATGCGAAACTGAGGCCGCATTCGCACAGGGTAGATCTGGCAGGGACATTTTAAGTCTAAATTTTCGGATTTACCTATTTTTTATATTTTTGAGTTTTGGAGAATGAGAGGAGGAGATTTCGAAGAAGAATTTCACTACTATCTTGGAGGTAAGTAATCTACACTTGGATCCTATGGGTATATTTGACTTATTTGAGTATTGTTTGATTATTGAGCCATTTAGAGGTGATATATAAAGAAAATACAGTTTTACAAGATTGATTGAACTTGTATAAGGTAAACATCTTGCCGAGACATGGCTTGAGGGAATCTACCATAGGAGATTAACTTTATTTGACTAATTGCTATGTATTAGAGGCGTTGTATATGCATGGTGGCGAGCATATATACAAGTCCCTTGGACTATTCATGCTCGGGATAGTTTTTGGGCTACTTTGTGCTTTTGATTTATATCATATGCTATTTATGACTTGTTATTATTCTTGTATGACTACATGAGCTCTCTCAATCATGCTAGAACCTTTATTTTAAGCTTTTTATTTTTTTTAATTGTAAATGGCTATCTGTGATATTGTGTTCTACTTGTTCTAGCCGTAATCACACTATTCACATGCACATGTCTTTGCATGTATATTTCTTATGTTCGTCTACATAATTTATGTTATCTGTGATGCGTATGCATATATTTTGTATATAGAAACTCTTATATGGACTGAGGTTGATGCACGTGAGTTGGTGAGATGAGTATAGTGGCATGTGAGTTGTCCGTGTGAGTGTTACTATTATTGGCACGCAAGTTGTCCGTGCAGTGCATGGATTTGGATCCGTCCCTCCGAAGTCAAGTAATCGCCTATTGTACCTTGGGTCATGTGTGCACAGGTTTGTTTGACACTTGAGGAGTGTTGATTGTTGGAGCGAGTCTTATTCATACATGGATACTATAGACTTTTATACTTGGCATTTATAATAATGCTTTATGATGCATATCACTTTATATGCTGATTTGATGGACCAAAAAGTGAGTTTTTATCATTTCTTATATAAAAGCGTGATATTATTTTTGTTAATTGTGTCAGATCATCTTATACTCTATTTATGTTAGATTCTTGCGTTGTATTTATTCATGGACTGTTCAGGTTATGATAGCTAGTATTAGTTGACTAATATTGCCACTACTTTATCAAGGTTAGTCTAGATTATTACTAAGTACATTGGATCAGTTGTACTCATACTATACTTCTGTACATTTTTGTGCAGATCCAGATGTTGGCACTAGTACAACTAAAGAGTAGATCATTGTGGTACTAGTAGACTCGAGGTAGTGCATCATGTTCTCCACATACCTCGAAGTCACCTTATTTTTCTATTTTGAAACTATTGTTTATTTCAAACAGTGCTGTATGGAGTTCACACCATTGTATTTCAACACTTTTAGAGCTCGCTTACTTATCGACAGTAGTTTTGGGGGATTGTACTACTGTTTTCTGCGTATTGATGCTGGTTTTAAACTTATTTATGCTATAAATGTCTATTAGACTTGACATATTGCTTCAATATTGTTGTTTATTCAGTTATTGTTTGATTGGTTTGCTTAGGCGATATATTAGGTGTCATCACGACAATTGGTATTATATTGGGTCGTGATAGCTCGGTATTAGAGCCTAGGTTGCATAGGTCTCATGAGTCATAAGCATGTCTAGTAGAGTCTTGCAAATCGTATAAAGACGTTTATACTTATCTTCAAGAGACTATAGAACATTTGGGAAACATCACATTCTTTTATTCTCTATCATGCAGTATTGATTTATCCTAAAGTTTGAATATTTATCCTTCTATTCTCTTACTTGAGAACACATGCGTCAGCCACAGTTGAGCATGAGCTAGAGCCCCAGGTTGCGGCTGCCACTAGAGGTAGAGGTTGGGGTTGGGGCAAGGCTAAGGCCCAAACTAGAGCACGTGCAACAACACCTACAACTACTCCTGTTCGTGCTAGAAAGGCATCAATTGAGCCATAGATAGCTCTGAATTATGAGCAGATTCTAGTTCATGATGAACCGGTAGGGCCAACTCATGTTCGGTAGGGGTTCATTGCTACCCCCAGTACTTCAGGATGTTTGAACTATTGGTTTCATGGAGAACATGTCAGCCAAGTGTACTTTCTATGGTACCGGCTACTTGTTAGACTGGGAGAGGAGCTCAGACCCCACCATTTATACTCCAGAGTAGATGATGCATGGATGCTAGACCTTATGAGTGTTACCAACTGGTGTAGTTCAGCCTATCATTGTAGTATGGGCCGAGACTAGGCCACGATGGATGAGCAGAAGGGGAGAGATAGGTTTCAGAAGTTGCAGCCCCCGCACTTTGACGGTGGTCCTTCAGAGGATGCCCAGAATTTCTTATATAGGAGTCACAAGATTCTGCGCAATTTAGGACTTATGGGGTCCAATAGAGTTTATTTCACTACTTTTTACTGAGATGGCCAGCCAAGAGATGGTGGAAAACTTACAAGTAGGGTAGTCCAGCAGGGCCACTTCCTCTCTCATGGGCTCAGTTTTCGCATCTTTTCTTGGAGAAGTTCATCCCACCTACTAGGAGAGATGGGGTCTGTATCAAAGTTGAGCATTTGATTCAATGTAGCATGTCAGTGACTCAATATGAGATGAGGTTTACAGAGTTATTATGCTATGCATCTTTTCTGATTCATACCGAGGAAGAGAAGGTACAATCACACCTCCTTTTTACCTACCCCCGGAAGGGTATAAAGGAGTTTTTTCCAATTTAAGTGATAATCGAAACAGGATTTATTTATTTATTCAGAGTCGCCACTTGGGATAGTTTGTGGTGTCCCAAGTCACCGGTTTTAAATCCCGAATCGAGAAAAGATTGACTCTGTTCTATAGTCCGCGAATACAGAAATTCGGGTAAGGAATTTTGTTAACCCGGGAAAAGGTGTTAGGCATTCCCGAGTTCCGTGGTTCTAGCACGGTCGCTCAACTGTTACAATTGGCCTATTATCTAATTTTAGTACATGTTTTAGCCTATGGTTCGATTTTAACTTTATAGGCGCTTTTATTTATTTTTAGGAAGATTGCAACGTCATTTAAAATATGTCTTGAACCACGTCATATAAATGCACCCGTAGTCCGCAACACATTTTATATAACATTGTTGAGATTTGGATTTGGGTCATATAAATGCACACCCGAGTTTAGGAAGGTAAATTGTTAAAATAACGCGCCTAAAGTAACTACGCGTTTGCAACTTTGCGAGGGCCATGAAACATTCGCTAAATGGCACGTTTCGATTTCTAAGGATAAAATATTAATTAAATGAGGGTCATGCATTTGAAGACTTTTGTTTGGCACGACACGCCTCGAATTATTCTAACCAAGAGGTTTCTAAATCAAATTATGAGGGCCATAAACTATTATTGTCCTTAATATGGTACGCTCCCAAATTCATTTAAAGGAATCTAGTTAATTTGTTTAAAAGACTAATTGAACTTCTGATTTACTTTTAAACCAAACTAATCTGAAATTTGAAAGCCACGGAACTACTAGTCACAGAACCCATGCTTGATTATTAAAAGAGTTTAGGCCGGCTAAGGGCCTAACAACCAGTTGCCGATAGTTTGAACATGACATGGGGATGCAATTGGGTTCAACATAAAGCCGAAAATAAAGAAAAGCCTGTCGAGAAAAGGAAAATTCGGCATAACGGGACTAACAATACTAAATTCATGCAGTATATGATAAAATAATCCTTATTTACAAACAACCTTACATTCATACTCAAGCAATTCTGATTTCCAAAATGACTTTAAAATTCCCAAGCTCAAATCAAACAATATACTCGTTGGAGAAATAGGCTCCCAATATTACTAAGTTAAATCACAAGTCTAAAGCAAATATCATTTATGAATTCAAGTACTGATGACAGGGAGGCAGAATCGAGCCACTTTTAATTGAATACAGTCCTAAAAGAATTCACAAGCAATTACATTGAACTTTAAACCTTAACCAAGGCTTTTCAACAGAATTCCCAACATCAGACACTTAATGCTTTCACCCCTGTTGCTCACTAGCCGCACAATAGACTCTGAAGCTATTTAAGCCCAGAAGGTAACAAACAACCATAAAATTAACTTGGAATCAAGCACTACCATACAACTCACATGTTGTTCGACTAAATCAAGTCCATACCCCAACAGCCCTAGGCTAGATACCATGGCAGGAACTCAGTTATTACACTAGAAAGCAACTAGGAAATACTGTGAATCTGGAAGTAAAACACCATGTAATTTAAAGAAAGACAATTAGATTATAAACATATAACTTTATGTCATGCTTTGAATATCCATTTTCATTTCATGCTTCAAACTTGCTTCACATCTAGCATAGTCCAAGAATATGTACCTGGGAATAAGGAGAAACAAAAAAAGTGAGGAAGCAGTAATCAACAGCAGCAAAATCCAATTTTGATCCTCAGCAATGGAACAGTAACCCCAGAAACCGAACAACTCCCAACCAGATTTTCCAACCCCAAAAACTCAAGCCATTCCTTCCCAGATAAGAATTTGTGATTTTCAGATGTTAAAGCTGAGCAAGAAGGCTAGGAGACCAGAATAAAAACTCAACTTTTGAGCAGTTTTCGACTAAATAAAGCAAAGAATTTAGTGTTCTTGTTTTAGCTAGCCGTCTTTGTTTTTAGGATATTTTTTCTCTTTTTTTTAGCTTGAAGAAAAGGATCCCTTTATAGGCAAGGTACTAGGGTAGCCTAAAAAAATCATATTTTGCATTTAGACCCTTTTGGAATTTTGGTTCTTGCTTAGAAATCCTTAGTGTAAATATTAGAATTTCAGATTAATCCCTACCCCAGCTTCCTGGAAGCTTCTCACAATAGTTACTAAAGATTCCCTAAGCCAAAGTTCCCAAACTACCCCTCAAATCCCTGAAAATTACTCCCCAGGACCTCAAATGGGTCATGGGTCGAATGACCCAACGGTTAAACCAGGCATGGGCTCAAAAAATCAATTTGAGTTCCTTGGAATAAATTCTGAAATGAATTCAGAGCCCAAACGGCAAAATGAATCAAACCAAGATTGAGCAAATTATGGCAAGCAGTAGGAAAACGACTAAACAATTTCACAAAACTTAAAACCTAAACTAAAGGACTAAATTATCATATAAACCTAGTTAAACTAAATGGCTAAACAAAATAATTTCACAAAACTTAAAACCTAAACTAAAGGACTAAATTATCATATAAACCTAGTTAAACTAAATGGCTAAACAAACAAAGTGAAATCGGAAATTAATCATGTTGTGGACAAAAGAATTAAACAGACCAAGCAAAAAATCATAGAACAAAACTTGGAAAGGAAAAACTAAAAAGGAACAAAACGGACAGTACTCAATCTTAGCTAAAACTTGTTCAGGTTTTAGTTTAATAAACCAGAGAGAAAGAGAAGAAGAGAAGAAGAAAGAAAGCTGAAAGAATCACAAGAGTAAACAAAAGGAAAGAAAGAAACTCACCAACTCAGGCTCGAACTTGCGACTAACTTTCCGATTTAAACCCCCAAATAATGTCAACCGCTTGTTCTTTGTCAAGAACAAGCGAATAACGTTATTTCGTGGTAAAACCGGCCCTGAACACTCATGAAAACTGGAGAAACACCCTTGCATGTGCAGATTTGGCTTTGACTTCTAGGGCTCGAACCTTAGATTTAAGATTCGAGACGCTCTAGCAAGATCCGAGGGAAACGGATTGTGGATTTGATACAAGGGGGTCATGGTGGTTTTGTGGTGTCAATTTGGAGTGGTTTGGGACCGGCGCCGCAGGCGACAAACGGTGGAAAAGGAGGCGGCTCTAGGGTTTCTTGGGGTGGTCTATGAGAGGAGTGAGTTGAGAGAGACGATGGGAGAGAGGGGCGAGTTTGTTTTTTGGACATTTATATATTAAGAACAAACCAGTTCCGGACCGTTCGATCAACTGAGATCAACGGTCCAGATCAAAAATGGGTGAAACGGTATCGTTTGGCTTTAAGGTGGGGCGGACCGGGTTCTAGGGGAGGGTATGGACTGATTCTAATGGGTATTAGGGGGGAAATTAAATTGGGCTGGCCCAAAAATCTATTTCTTCATTTTTCTTTTGAATTTTTTTTTCTATTTTCAAACTCTTTTTTTTGATTTCTTTTTAAATTAAAACTAAAATAAAACCTAAACTAATTCCTAAATCAAATTAAACCTACCATATTGAATTAATTAACTCTAACTAATAATTAACACAATTAATTAAAAACCAAATTAAAGGAAAAACTACCAAAATTCAAAATTAAAGTTAAAAAGTGCAAAAATAAAATATATTTTTTTGTGATTTTTTCCATTTTTATAGGACAACTAATTTGCTAATTAGTCTAAAAAATATAAAATTAAGTCCTAAATGCAAATGCAACATATTTTTATATTTTTCATGAATTAAATAAAATAAACATGCACAGACAAATGCAAACAATAACAAAATGCTACGAAAATCCACGAAATTGCAAACAATGGAAAAAATTATTTTGTTTTGAATTTGTGGGAGTAATTCATATAGGGAAAAAATCACGTGCTCACAGCTGCCCCTCTTTGCTCGGAAACACGAAGAGTTTTCGTGCAAAGATAAAGTGAGCAGATACGAGCGATTTTTGCCCGTTTGAATACTTCGTGGGAAGAATTTTTGAAAGATTTGACCGCACCCTGCTTCCGAGGTTGCCTACATATCCTTGGCTATAAAGGAATCAGGTCAGTGTAGTTCGAGAAGTTTTGGTAGCTGGGACTATCATGAAGCTGTGATTTCACTGTTGCTGTTGTTGCTGCTACTACTTACTGAACTCCTTATTACACCTGACAAAATAAAAGAAGCTAGACTAAACTATGATCTAAACATTACAAAAATCCTATATATATGCTCAAACATAATCTTGTGATTCCTGTTGCCTTGTTGACTTGTAATTTCCAGGTGAAGTTCCTTTGTTGCCAACTTGAATTGTAATCTGAGATGCTTTCCTTTTTTCTTCAGGTGGATGCCTGATTGCTGAATTCGAATTATAATCTGAGATGCTTTCCTTTTCTCCAAGTGGACGCCTGATTACCAACACTTAAACTGTTTCCCTTCCTTAAAACTGGTGTTGCTCTCCCTTGCTCTCATGGTGATCGCCTGATTACCAAAACTTGAACTGTATTCCCGTGCTCTCCAGGTGGGTGCCTGATTGCCGAACTTGAACTGTATTTCCGTGCTCTCCAGGTGGGCGCCTGATTGCCAAAACATTAACTGTATTCCCGTGCTCTCCAGGTGGGTGCCTGATTGCCAAACTTGAACTGTATTCCTGTACTCTCCAGGTGGGCGCCTGATTGCCGAACTTGAACTGTATTCCCGTGCTCTCCAGGTGGGCACTGATTGCCAAACTTGAACTGTATTCCCGTGCTCTCCAGGTGGGCGCCTGATTGCCAAAATTTTAATTGTATTCCTGTGCTCTCTAGGTGGGCGCCTGATTGCAAATACTTTAACTGTATTCTTGTACTCTCCAGGTGGGCGCCTGATTGTCGAACTTGAATTGTATTCCCGTGCTCTCCAGGTAGGCGCCTAATTGCCAAAACTTTAACTCTATTCCCGTGCTCTCTAGGTGGGTGCCTGATTGCCAAAACTTTAACTGTATTCCCGTGCTCTCCAGGTGGGTGCCTGATTGCCAAGACTTTAACTGTATTTCCGTGCTCTCCAGGTGGGCGCCTGATTGCCTAACTTGAACTGTATTCTCGTGCTCTCCAGGTGGGCGCCTGATTGCTGAACTTGAACTATATTCTCGTGCTCTCCAGGTGGGCTCCTGATTGCCGAACTTGAACTGTATTCCCGTGCTCTCCAGGTGGGTGCCTGATTGCTGAACTTGAATTGTATTACTGTGCTCTCCAGGTAGGCGCCCGATTTCAACAAAATAGACAAAACAACTAAAATTTTCTGCCCCAGTTTGGTAGCTGGGCACATCTGTTGTGAGTGTTAATCTGAATAATGTTACCAAATATTCTAAGAATTTAAAAGCTAGATCCCATTATCCAAGAGGGTCCTGACAACTCCTAGTTAAATGACAGTTTTAAAAGCTGAATTATATTTTCTAAAGGTATGACTTCTGCTAAATTTTGTTATCTAAGAAGGTCTTACAACTACATCCCATTATCCAGGGAGGGTCCTTAAAATCAAAAATCAAGTCTTATCTTAAGAGTGACAATTTTACGGCTACATCTTGTTATCTAATGGAAATCTTAAAGCTAGGTCCCATTATTCAGGAGGGACTTGAAGACTTCTAATTGAATCCTATCTTAAATATGCAAACTTTGAAACCAACTTATGTTCCTCTAGGGTACATTTATGCTAGGTTTTGCTACTCGTGATTGTTTTGATTTTTAAACTAGGTCCCATTTTCCAGGAGGGTCCTGAAAATTTATGGTCAAGCCTGTCTGGTACTTTCTCTTCCCCTACGGAGGGTTTCTCCGAAACAAACAAAATTTTCTGCCCCTGTTTCAATCAAAGAAAAATCTTGTCAGTTTAAAATGTGGTGGTTAGTTTATGGCGTTCTTGCTGAAGGTGGCCTCTCCGCTGTCGTGTTTTGTTTTGACTAACTTCCTCAAATTGGCCAAGAACCCCTTTGACTTTCCGACTGACTTTCAACCCCCCATGACCTTGGATGATCTGAGTGTTCTATACCCAAGCCGTTGTGTTACATCTCTGACCCATTTGTTTGAACCTCTGTATCTCCCATGAAATTACTAAACCATTCCACCGATGAAGCTTTTGTTGACCCTTTATATTCCATTTCGTATCATACTATCTTTAGCAATGCCTTGACCGCCTTGTGCTTTGTGCAACTTGGAAGTTTGTAGTGAGCTTTGAAATCCTTTCTTATTGCTTAAACGGAACTGACATTGGAAACACTTTAGAGAAATAAACCCAAAAGAAATAAAATGCAATGACTTTGAGAGTTAGGGATAAGAAAAATCCAAAATTGGAAGACTGTCTGAAGGGAAAAAGAAAAGAGACTTATCTGAGTGGAGCAGTTGGCACCAATGATCATGATATGTATTTGAGATTAATCGGCTCAGTCTGTCCAACCAATCAGCTTTCAATTGTCATACTTTATGCCCCGAGATCTTCAAAACCCAATTTCTTCACCAAAACCTTGTCCTTGTTCGGCCTGCGGTGCCCCGAAGGGTTTTCACCAACAAACCTCTCTCATTTGTTCATCTCTCAACTCACTTTCTCCTTAAGGTGCCCGTGAAGGTTTTCACCAATAAGACTCTCTCATTTTTGATTTCCTTCAGCTTTCATCGCCTTACGGTGCCCGTGAGGGTTTTCACCAATAAGACTCTCTCATTTTTATTATTTTTCCTGCTTGGACCGGAGTGTTGCCCCTGATATGAATCACCTCTACTTGCTCGACTTGGCATCTCTTGGAGACTAATCAGAAGGTCTTTCTTTGGACCGTAACATGGGCTTTTGGATAGGGTCAGAAAGAAAGGGTGTCAAAGGCTCAAAACAATTCAAGTGGGTTCAAATTTACAACTTTCGGAATTAGATTTCTTACAACAATCACAACTTCTGCCCCAGTTTCTTAGCTTGGGGACTTTTGGATTTTTACTTTGATGGGACCGAACTGTAAGGCTACCTACGTATCCTTAAAAGGAATCAGGTCGAACGTAGTTCATGTCATAGAAATTACTTTGTTGTTGTGATCTTTCTTTTCTTTTTCTTCCTCTTTCTCTTCTTTTCTTCTCTTTCTTCCTTTTCTCTTTTTGTTGTTTTGTTGTTGTTTTTTTTCTTTTCTTTTTTTTTCTTTACATTTTCATTCATTTTTCTTTTCCTTTACTTATCTTTCGTGCTTGTGTTTCTGATCTTTGCTACTGATTCCAAAAAGGGGTATGAAAGGAAATAAATAAGGCTCGAAAGAGGTATCAAAGGATAAAGTGTTTAGATAGCAGAACAAAATGCCTTCGTCATTCCAATCTTCAAAACATGCCAAGTAAAAACAAACACAATTTAACCAAGGAAATCATATATAATATCTTTTGACTGCATCAGAATTGATAGCCATTTCTACACATTTGCCTTCTATATCTGTTAAATACA
The DNA here is from genome assembly GCF_000715075.1 of Nicotiana tabacum. Lineage (NCBI taxonomy): Eukaryota > Viridiplantae > Streptophyta > Magnoliopsida > Solanales > Solanaceae > Nicotiana > Nicotiana tabacum. The sequence goes on from NC_134095.1 coordinate 82,557,189, forward strand.
AAGCACCATTGGACAACACTCTCGTTACGATGAATGACCCCTGCCAATTTGGGGCGAACTTGCCTTTTGCTTCAGCCTGATACGAGAGGATACGTTTCAATACTTGCTGACCCACTTCGAACTTCCGTGGACGTACTTTCTTGTTATATGCTCTTGCCATTCTCTGCTGATACAATTGACCATGACATACTGCTGCCAATCGTTTCTCATCGATCAAACTCAATTGCTCCAGGTGGGTTTTGACCCACTCATCGTTATCAATTTCGGCTTTCGCGACAATCCGAAGGGATGGGATTTCAACTTCCGCAGGTATCACTGCCTCAGTGCCATATACCAATAAGTAAGGAGTTGCCCCTACTGAAGTACGAACAGTAGTGCGATAACCCAACAATGCAAAGGGCAGCTTTTCATGCCACTGCCTGGAACCCTCCACCATTTTCCAAAGTATCTTCTTTATGTTCTTGTTGGCCACCTCGACTGCTCTGTTTGCCTTGGGGCGGTATGGGGTGGAATTGCGATGTGTAATCTTAAACTGTTGACATACCTCTTTCATCAAATGACTGTTGAGATTAGCATCGTTATCTGTAATGATCACCTTTGGGATCCCAAACCGGCAAATGATATTTGAGTGCACAAAATCGACCACCGTTTTCTTGGTCACAGACTTGAACGTTTTAGCCTCAATCCACTTGTTGAAATAATCGATGGCCACCAGAATGAACCTGTGCCCTTTTGATGCTGCTGGCTCAATTAGCTCAATGACATCCATGCCCCACACAACAAAAGGCCATGGTGCAGACATTGTGTGCAATTTAGATGGTGGAGAATGAATCAAATCTCCGTGCACTTGGCACTGATGACACTTGCGCACGAAACTGATACAATCTCGCTCCATAGTGAGCCAATAATAACCTGCTCGGAGAATCTTCTTTGCCAGCACGTACCCACTCATATGCGGTCCGCAGACTCCAGAATGTACTTCGGTCATGATAGTTGTGGCCTATCTAGCATCTATGCATCTCAACAATCCAAGATTCGGAGTCCTTTTGTACAAAACCCCTCCGCTAAAGAAAAATCCACTTGCAAACCGCCGAATTGTTCTCTTTTGATCACCTGTGGCTTGTACTAGATACACCCCCATCCTGATATATTCCTTGATATCATGAAACTAAGGCTGACCATCAAGTTCTTCTTCCACATTACAGTAAGCATGTTGATCATGGACTTGAATATGCAAAGGGTCCACATAAGCCTAATCTGGATGATGTAACATGCTAAGGTAGCCAAAGCATCGGCAACCTCATTATGGATCTTTGGAATATGCCTAAACTCTACTGATCGAAACCGTTGACAAAGATCATGCAAACATTGCCGGTATGATATGAGTTTTAAATCCTGTGTTTGCCATTCCCCTTGGATCTGGTATACCAGAAGGTCGGAGTCTCCCAAGACCAAGACTTCCTGGACACTATGTCTGCATCCAACCTCAAACCCAAAATGCACGCCTTGTACTCAGCCATGTTGTTAGTGCAATAGAAACAAAGCTGAGCCGTAACAGAGTAGTGATGCCCTGTTTTACAAATAAGTACAACCCCTATCCCAATGCCCATCATGTTAGCAGCTCCATCAAAGAAAATTTTCCAACCTGGCTCTTCAACTTGTCCCAGCTCATCAATGTGCATTACCTCTTCATCGGGGAAGTAAGTCTTCAAAGGTTCATATTCTTCATCTACTAGATTCTCAGCCAAAGGGTCGGCCAATGCCTGGGCTTTCATTGCAGTCCGAGTCACATAGACGATATCAAATTCTGTGAGCAAGATCTGCCACTTTACGAGCCTCCCTGCAGGTATAGGCTTCTGAAAGATATACTTTAATGGATCCAAACGAGAGATGAGGTAAGTAGTGTAAGATGACAAATAATGCTTCAACTTCTATGCTACCCAAGTTAGGGCGCAACATGTCCTTTCTAGGTGAGTGTACTTAACCTCATAAGATGTGAACTTCTTGCTGAGATAATAGATGGCCTGCCCCTTTCTGCCGGTGATGTCGTATTGACCCAACACACAACCAAACGAATTGTCCAAAACCATCAAATATAGAATCAAAGGTCTCCCTGGTTCTTGTGGCACCAACACAGGTGGGTTTGACAAGTACCCGTTTATCTTATCAAATGCTTCCTGACACTCATCTGTCCACTTGACCGCAGCATCCTTCTTCAACAGTCTGAAGATAGGCTCACAAGTTGTTGTTAGCTAAGTAATAAACCTGCTGATGTAATTCAGCCTCCCTAATAGACTCATCACCTCAGTCTTGTTCCTTGGGGGTGGTAATTCTTGAATATCTTTGATCTTTGACGGGTCCAATTCAATACCTCGACGGCTGACTATGAATCCCAACAATTTTCCAAATGGCACACCAAATGCGCATTTTGCAGGATTGAGCTTAAGATTGTACTTGCGAAGCCTTTGGAAGAACTTTCTCAAATCTCTGACATGATCAGATTACTTTCTAGACTTTATGATTACATCATCCACATAAACCTTAATCTCCTTGTGTATCATGTCATGGAATATGGTTGTCATTGCCCTTATGTAAGTTGCCCCAGCATTTTTCAAACCGAAAGGCATGACCCTATAGCAGTATGTTCCCCATGGCGTGATAAATGCCGTCTTTTTTGCATCTTCCTCATCCATTAGGATCTGATGATAGCCCGTATAGCAATCCACAAAAGATCCAATCTCATGTTTGGCGCAATTATCAATCAAAATGTGGATGTTTGGCAATGAGAAGTTATCCTTTGGGCTTGCCTTGTTGAGATCTCGATAATCAACACACACCCTGGTCTTACCATCCTTCTTTGGTACAGGCACAACATTGGCTAACCAAGTGGGATACTGCATGACTCGAATGACCTTTGCCTCAAACTGCTTTATGACCTCTTCTTTAATCTTTACACTAATGTCTATTTTAAACTTCCTCAACTTCTGCTTGACGGGAGGGAATGCCGGGTCAGTGGGTAATTTGTGAATCACCAAGTCAGTGCTTAGACCCGGCATGTCTTCATATGACTATGCAAAAATATCTTTGTACTCAAACAATGCTTTAACTATTTCCTCCTTGAGTTGAGGTTCAAGATGGACACTTATCTTAGTTTCTCTGATATTATCTGGGTCCCCTAAATTGATTGCTTCTGTATCACTCAGGTTAGGCTTGGGTTTTTCTTCAAAATGGCTTAATTCTTTACTAATCTCTTCAAAGGCCTCTTCCTCATCATATTTCAATTCATCATCACACTTTATTTCTTGAATTACTATTTTAGAATTAGATTGGTTTTTAAGACTGGGCCGAAGATTCCTAATGTATGTCATGTCATTGAAACCAACATAAAAAGAACTGTACAAGGAAGAAAACAAAAATAAAACTATCAGGAATGAAGAAAAAGGGAAATTGCATTTCATTGAAATTGAAAGATAACAAGGTTTATGCATCCAAATGGACAGAACATAGAATCTGAATTACAACGCTGGAATAATCCAGATAAACATGAAAGAAATCAAAGCAAACTACCAAAACTCCTTCCTGGTAGGGAGAGGAGTAGCTTCCCAATTGTTAATCTTTGCACTGGGCCCAACAAATTGCACATCCGCCTTGCTAGAACCCTCTCCAGCTTCCACCATGTTCACATCATCGAATAACTTCTCTAACCTTTCAATCAACTCTTTATCAGGACCAACCACAGAACTGGGAACTGTTGATACTGGGCGTTTCTTGGTGCCAGGCCTGACAAATGATCTGGAGAGACGTGAGACAGGCTTTGGAAGGACCCATGCCCTCTGTTTCAACTTTTTGGCTCTTTTCATGTCTGCAACTGTGAGCTTGAATCCCAAACCAAATGTATCCAACTTTTTGGGGAGGGACACCAGCTGTACGATACCTTGCAGAGATGCACCCAAACCCTTGCCAGGTACAAAACCATTTTTCAACATTTCAACGGCTACCATCACTGATGCGGCAGCTACCTTCGTAATTGGAACGCACTTCCCTTTTGGAATTTTCTCTACCGACACCGTGTCAAAAACCTAATAAACCCAAGGCCCTTTGTCGTCTTCAACCTCAATAAATGGTACAATGGCATCACTGTGAGCGCACAAGTTATCCTCGCCGTGCACAACGATTTCCTGTCTGTCCCATTCAAACTTAATTATCTGATGCAATGTAGACGAGACTGCTTTGGCAGCATGAATCCAGGGTCGACCCAACAACAGATTGTAAGAAATAGCCAAATTTAGCACTTGGAACTCCATGGTAAATTCAATTAGTCCTATTGTCAGCTCGAGCACTATGTCACCGACTGAATCTTTCCCTCTACCGTCGAACCCCTGAACACAAATACTGTTCTTGTGAGTTCTTTCATCATCCACTTTCAATTTGTTCAGAGTGGAGAGAGGGCAAATGTTCGCACTAGAACCATTGTTGACCAGTACCTAAGTAAACACGGAATCTTCGCATTTCACCGTAAGATAGAGGGCTCTATTGTGCTCAGTACCCTCCACGGGCAACTCACCATCAGAAAAGTGACTCTATTTACCTCAAATATCTTGTTTTCTATCTTTTCCAAATGGTTTACTGAGATTTTATCAGGAACGTGAGCCTCGTTTAGGATTTTCATCAAAGCTCGACGGTGCTCGTCTGAATGGATTAATAATGACAACAGTGAAATCTGAGCAGGTGTCTTCCTCAACTGCTCCACGATGGAATAGTCTTGCACTTTCATATTTCTCAAAAACTCTTCTGCCTCTTCCTCGGTCACAGCTTTCTTCACTAGAACTGGGTTATCTTTGGAGGTTTTAGCTTTTCTTAACACCTCGGGGGCAAAGCATCTCCCCGACCGAGTCAATCCATGAGTCTCATAGACTTCTTCTTTAACTTCTTTCCCTTTGTACATTACTATTACCCATTCATAATTCCAAGGGACAACCTTGCTATCGACTATCGGTAACTAGGTTATAGGCTTGATAATGATGGGATATGTGCAGGCCCCCTCCATAATTACAACAGGCTTGTTCGCCACCCCTGGCACAACCACTTTTGCTCTTTCTTGTTTTGCTGCGACATCACTTGAGGACCCCCTCTTTACTACCACAAATGCTTCACTATTTGTCCCGTTCAACTTGATCACTGGCTTCTCACTTGTTGACTTTTCAACCGGCCAGACCTCACTGGACCGAATCATCATGACTGTCTGTGAAGGCTTCTTAGGCTCCCTTCTCTTATGCACTATCTCGATCATATTTGTCTCATGATGGGCCGACAATGGGTTCTGGTTGATATTGGGCGCCTCCGGAGCTTGGATTTCAATACGATTGGTATCAATAAGCTCTTGAATATCTGTTTCAATTGCCAGCATTTCTCCGTGTCATGCCCCGGGGCACCAGAACAATATTCACAACTTACAGAATGATCAAGATTTCTCGGGGGAGGACTTGGCAGTTTTGGCTCGATCGGCCTCAGCATATCCAATTGTCTCAGCCTGTGGAACAAACTAGTATAGGACTCTCCCAATGGAGTGAAGGTTTTCCTTTTTTGAAACCTCTCGTTCTTAAATGATTGATTGGGCCAGAAACCTGATCCAAGAGGGTTTCAGTAGGCTCGTGGTGGTGGATAGGCATTTTGTGGAGCTGGGTATGTATTTTATGGGACTGGCGCATGCCATTGTGCGTGGGCATGAGGTTGGCTGTATGTTTGGGCATAGTGGACAAGAAAATGGGGGTCTGGTGGTGGGTAGTAGTGTTGGGGTGGATTATACGGGGTATGGGGGTAGGTTTGGTGGTAGGGACGAGGCTGATGATAGTGGTGAGGTGAACCCCTAGGTCCGAACCAAGCTTCTAAATCAATCGTTGCTACATCGTCTTTCTTCTTCTTTCCAATTACTCCCCCAGTTCCCCTTTGAATGGCCTGGGTGGTTGCCTTAATAGCCGAATAGCTCATGATTTTGTTTGTCTTGAACCCTTCTTCTACCATACTACCCATCTTTACCACTTCATTGAAGGACTTGCCTATAGCTGATACCAGATGACCGTAATAAGTAGGTTCTAAGGCCTGCAGAAAATAATCACCATTTCACTTTCTCTCCACCTAAAACCATACTCCCTGAAACTCTCATTGTGCTTTTTCTCAAGTTTCGTCAAAGACAGACGATCCAGAATAATCTCGAGATTGTACTAGAAGTGACAAGCAAATGCCTGGGCTAGATCATCCCATGTGTACCATCTTCCGTGATCCTGCCGAGTGTACCACTCTAGCACCGAACCATTCAGACTTTGACTGAAATATGCCATTAGCAACTCGTCTTTCCCGCCAGCTTCCCTCATTTTGCTACAAAAACCTCTCAAGTGCACCACTGGATCACCGTGCCTATCATACAAATCAAACTTGAGCATCTTAAACCCTGCCGGCAATTGCACATCTGGAAATAGACATAGATCTTTGTAAGCCACACTTACTTGACCTCCCAACCCTCGCATGTCTCTGAATGACTGTTCTAGGCTTTTAACTTTCCTGAACATCTCCTCCTGCTTGGGATTTTTAGGTGGCTTCTCAGTTTCCACAGGGAGGTCAAAATGAGGGGTGTAGGAATAGGGTTCTGGAGCTTTGAAAGTGGGCTCCGGTGGGTAATACTAATTATTATGAGCTGGGAACAAAGGCTCACTGGAGGATCTATGGAGTGTAGCGAGAGGGGACGCCATGAAGACAGGAGTGGCTGGTGGAGGAGGTATGGAACTGGTTTGGGTGGTGGAGCCAGTGGTGTTTGGGAAGTTGTGCTCTGGTAGTGTTGGTAAATGGGAAAGCTCGGGGACGCATCGGTGGCAGGATGATCCTGGGACTGGGCCAATGGCGGGATGAAGGCAGGGTTGGCGGGGTAAGCTGGTGGTGGTTGCCCTTTTGCCCATGCCTGGTACATTTTGTCCATCTACTGTTTCAGCTTATACATCTCTTCTTTCATCAAATTAACCTCCAACTCTTCTACCTACCTCGAAGGATCGATAACACTCGCATCAAGTTCTTGATTAGCCATGATCGACTTATTTTTGGACCGGGTGTTGTATGGGTAAGTTGCCAGAATGCCAAACAAACTAACCACCTTCCTGTACTGGATTGTCAACAACAAACTTGTTAGCGATTAGAGCTTAACAGATAGGCAACCACACATTTGGAGAATGAATGCACCTAAGCAGTTAACCATCTCTATTATGCATTTGATCGGTTGCTTGCGTCATCCCGGCTTTTCCTTATTCCCATTTGCAACTTCTCTTTCTCTCTTTTTCACTTACGCCTTTCTTTGCTTGATTTCTCGTTGTTCCTTATTCTCTCTTTTTTTTTCTTATTTTGCCATTGTTTCCTTCCCATGGTTTCTTATTTTCGCTCTTTTTTTCTCTTGTTTTTCCTTTTTTTTCTTTTCTCTCTCTCTTTTTTCTTTTGGCTATGATCGAATTCTATGTAGATTGCCTACGTATCATGACCCCACATGAATCAGACCAACCGTAGTTCTGGAGGATAAATGTAAAATAAATAACAAAACATTTTAAAAATTTTCATAAAGATAAGATGTTTTGATTACGACAACTCATACTACCGAATTTCAAACGTAAAACCAACAGACTCGAAAAGGAAACTAACAGACTCTAACAGCAAGAAAATACAGACTCGAAAACAAACTGGCAGACTCCAACAGAAAGAAAATACAGACTCAAGTAAAAATCATGAATACATTAATGCCTCAAATGCTCCTGGGGCCCGCGGGACATCATTCGGTCTCGCCACGGGCCTATGCGCTAAATCCCCTTAGAGGTGGTAGAGATATTCCATTATCTGGCAGACAAAAGTCATCACAGTGGCGAAGAACATGGATCTAGTCATGTCCTCACACTTACTGCATTTCATTGTGATGTAGTCGGCGATCCTTCTGACCTTTTCTCTTATGATGCCCTTTTCTTGCAACAAACGCCCAATCTGTTGGGACCTAGCTTCCAAAGTTTGTTCAGATATATGATTCTGTTCTTGAAGTTGTTGCAGATCTCTTTCTAACTGTGCCATCGCTGCGTAACAGTGTTCCTTTTCTGCCTTGAAGTCTTTTGTCTGCTTGATCATTTTGTTCTCAAAGATGGTGACCCTTTTCTTCAACCCTACAACCTCATTGTCATATTTCTCTTTTAACTGTTTAACCAAGCATTCTCGTTCCTCTGCATTTTTAGCCAACTTTGTTCGAGCCCTTGCTAATTCGCCCCCTGCCTTGTTTGAATCGAAACCATACTCACTCACCTTCTGCCTAAGGTTCTTTATAAGCTTTTCATCCTTTGCACTCCTGACGGGATTTTCAGCTGCTATTTTCATTTCCCGAATCTGGGCTCGAAGGGCTTCATTTTCCTTGGCTAGCTTTTTCTTCTCACCCTCATCTGCGGCAGCTTGCAAACCATTCTCGAATTGAAGCTCCTTGACTTGCTTCTCCAACTTGCTTATGGTAGCCCTATATTCATTTTCTTTGGCCAACCAATCCCATTGCGCTTGTGATGCCTCGACAAATTCTTGAAGATAGGGTCTTTTGGCCCGCCTTCCAAACTCAATTTCCTTTTTATACCAAGCAAGGTACCCTGGTGAAACTTCATATTTGGATAGATCGCGCACACAGGTACTTGCCGTCAGGTACTGACACTCGCTCCAAATCTGGCGGACTGTTGCTTCATGAAACTGACCATCAAGACCAATCTCGACTACCTGAGCACTAAGGTCATCATCTTTTGGAACTATTTGACATCTCTCCAACTATCTCAAAACCCGGTATGGGGCATAAGGCTGGATACTTCTGAGACCCATCCGGAGGAAGTGAGGTCCGGTAGCTGGCATGTATACGATTTCATCATTCTATTTGGTCTGCAGTGATGGAACGGAGATGTGATATCCATTCTGCGACCCCTTCTGGCAGGCTAAACCCGTCGACCCTTGTATAAAATTCCTCTATACAGTTTTTCTTTGTCGACCCATAACTCATGTATTGAGGACAATGATATAGATGTTCAATCATCCACATCTGTAGCAACAAATTGCACCCTTCAAAAAAGTCTCCCCCAGCTTTGCAAGTTGTGAGAGCGCGGAAGATTTCAGCAACTATCATGGGTGCGAGGGTGCTTTTGGCCTAAGTAAGCAAGGTACTGATGACCCCAGCTATCCGTATATCAATATTTCCATCTTTCCTAGGAAACACCAGAAGACCCAAGAATACTACCATAAAAGCAAAGCACCGGTGTTCTTCCCATTTGAGGCGATTCCCTTTGCTATAAATTTTGTTTTCTAGATTGTTAAACCCTCCTATGTGACCGTATCTCTAGTATATAAACTGCGGAGTGGAAAATCCAACTGCCAAATCTGGGTTATGGACCCCCTGCTTATCTTTAAGGAATCTAGGAATCTGTGCACAGCGACGACTCTTGGAGCAACCAGATACTTGTGTCTCAGAGGAACTTCAGCGCTCCCAATATATCCGGCTATTTCTTCTAGAGTTGGGGTGAGTTCAAAATCTGAGAAATGGAAAACGTTGTGGGTCGGGTCCCAGAATGTAACCAACGCCTTTACGATGTCCCCTCTAGGCCTGATCTTCAACAACCCGGTGAGACCTCCCAAGTATAGATTGACCTTATCTTGCCCTGATTTACCCAGATCTTCCCACCACATACGCAACTCCAAAGGGATCTTGTTCATGACCGTTATTGGCAAATTCTGACTCGTGCTTATTCTGTACATTTATTAGGGTGATTAAGCAAAAATCATGATTCATTTGACTCAAAAATAAGGTTGACACTGTTTTTTTTTTCAAATTTTCATTTCAAAAAAAACCCGGCTTTGCAAATACGGCCTTTCAGCACTTCTGGGAGAGGATTTTAAGGCTGTGCTTGCTAAATGGCCAAAAATTGAAAAGAAAAAAAAAGACCAAGTGTGGCTGTTTTTGCAAAAATAGCCTTCCGACGTCCTTTTGGGGACATTCGCTATTTTTGACAAGAATGGCATCACCTTTTACTTATTTACAACAAAGCAATAAAACTTTTGGTTCTTTTGGGCTATTTTGAAAAAGGGAAGTTGAACCCGATGGGGTTGACTACGTATCCCACATCCGGTGAGAATCAAACTGGCATAGTTCAGGCAATTTTGACAAAACAAAAACCAACTACTTCTCTTTAAAAAACAAATAAATTCTTCTTCTTTTTTTTTTTCAAAATTTCGGCAGAGTTTCAGTATATTTTGGACATTGGTTTTCAAAAACAGGCAATTATCTCTCTTGGCCCTCACATTGACTTCCCTTCTCTCAATTTTTCCCCTATAAGCCGGTCAACATGCAAATCCGAAGTAAATGAATGCACAAGTAGCAAGTAGGATGCATCAGGATGGTCTTTTTCATTTCGGGTACACCTATCCTAGACAGACCCAACCCCTGTGTTGAGTATCCAAAGTCAAATGCACATGATGCAAACAAACATTCCTACTAGGGATATGGCATGAGGCTGAGTTATTCTAGGTTCAAAACCTGGGTATATTGTTCTAGACTTGTGTACCCGAGCGGACAACTCGAGCCGAGGAAGGGGCTACGTACCGGGAACCAAAAGGCCATCCGGCTTAGTAACTTGTCCGAGCCTCTTTCTTATTTCAAGGTATGACACTAATAGAATAGGGAGTCATGACCAGCGTGCACATCCCCGAAGGTGAGAAGAGAAGGGTTTCGTAGTAGTTTATCTACAATTCAAATGGTATCAAAGCGGTAAAAAGAAGCATTTAGCACATTAGGCCCAAACATGTAATAAAACCAGATAGTAAATAAAGCCAAATATAACAATTATTCCAAGCTCGAATTCTTGAACCCTAAACCAGAGATTCTGGGTTCGATCCCTAGCAGAGTCGCCAGAGCTGTCACACCTCCTTTTTACCTACCCCCGGAAGGGTATAAGGGACATTTTTTCAATTTAAGTGACAATCAAAATAGGATTTATTTATTTATTCAGATTCTCCACTTGGGAAAGTTTATGGTGTCCCAAGTCACCAGTTTTAAATCCCGAATCGAGGAAAGATTGACTCTGTTCTATAGACCGCGAACACAGAAATTCGGGTAAGGAATTCTGTTAACCCGGGAGAAGGTGTTAGGCATTCCCGAGTTTCGTGGTTCTAGCACGGTCGCTCAACTGTTACAATTGACCTATTATCTGATTTTAGTAAATGTTTTAGCCTATGGTTCGATTTTAACTTTATACCCACTTATATTCATTTTTAGGAAGATTGCAACGTCATTTAAAATATGTCTTGAACCACGTCACATAAATGCACCCATAGTCCGCAACACATTTTATATAATATTGTTGAGACTTGGATTTGGGTCACATAAATGCGCACCCGAGTTTAGGAAGATAAATTATTAAAATAACGCGCCTAAAGCAACTACGCGTTTGCAACTTTGCGAGGGCCACGAAACATTCTCTAAATGGCACGTCTCGATTTCTAAGGATAAAATATTAATTAAATGAGGGCCATGCATTTGAAGACTTTTGTTTGGCACGACATGCCTCGAATTATTCTAACCAAGAGGTTTCTAAATCAAATTATGCGGGCCATAAACTATTATTGTCCTTAATATGGCATGCTCCTAAATTCATTTAAAGGAATCTAGTTAATTTATTTAAAAGACTAATTGAACTTCTGATTTACTTTTTAAAACCAAACTAATCTGAAATTTGAAAGCCACGGAACTACTAGTCACAGAACCCACGCTTGATTATTAAAAGAGTTTAGGCAGGCTAAAGGCCTAACAATCAGTTGCCGATAGTTTGAACATGACATGGGGATGCAATTGGGTTCAACATAAAGCCCAAAACAAAAGAAAAGACTGTCGAGAAAAGGAAAATTCGGCATAACGGGACTAACAATACTAAACTCATGCAGTATATGATAAAATAATCCCTATTTACAAACAACCTTACACTCATACTCAAGCAATTCTGATTTCCAAAATGACTTTAAAATTCCCAAGCTCAAATCAAACAATATACTCGTTGGAGAAATAGGCTCCCAATACTACTAAGTTAAATCACAAGTCTAAAGCAAATATCATTTATGAATTCAAGTACTGATGACAGGGAGGCAGAATCGAGCCACTTTTAATTGAATACGGTCCTAAAATAATTCACAAGCAATTGCATTGAACTTTAAACCTTAACCAAGGCTTTTCAATAGAATTCCCAACATCAGAAACTTAATGCTTTCACCCCTATTGCTCACTAGCCGCACAATAGACTCTGAAGCCATTTAAGCCCAGAAGGTAACAAACAACCATAAAATTAACTTGGAATCAAGCACTACCATACAGCTCACATGTTGTTCGACTAAATCAAGTCCATACCCCAACAGCCCTAGGCTAGATACCATGGCAGGAACTCAGTTATTACACTAGAAAGTAACTAGGAAATATTGTGAATCTGGAAGTAAAACACCATGTAATTTAAAGAAAGACAATTAGACTATGAACATATAACTTGATGTCATGCTTTGAACATCCATTTTCATTTCATGCTTCATACTTGCTTCACATCTAGCATAGTCCAAGAATATGTACATGGGAATAAGGAGAAACAAAAAGAAGTGAGGAAACAGTAATCAACAGCAGCAAAATCCTATTTTGATCCTCAGCAATGGAACAGTAACCCCAGAAACCAAACAGCTCCCAACCAGATTTTCCAACCCCAAAAACTCAAGCCATTCCTTCCCAGATAAGAATTTGTGATTGTCAGATGTTAAAGCTGAGCAAGAAGGCTAGGAGACCAGAATAAAAACTCAACTTTTGAGCAGTTTTAGACTAAAGAAAGCAAAGAATTCAGTGTTCTTATTTTAGCTAGCCGTCTTTGTTTTCAGGATATTTTTTCTCTTTTTTTTTAGCTTGAAGAAAAGGATCCCTTTATAGGGAAGGTACTAGGGTAGCCTAAAGAAATCATATTTTGTATTTAGACCCTTTTGGAATTTTGGTTCTTGCTTAGAAATTCTTAGTGTAAATATCAGAATTTTAGATTAATCCCCACCCCAGCTTCCCGGAAGCTTCTCACAGCAGTTACTAAAGATTCCCTAAGCCAAAGTTTCCAAACTACCCCTCAAACCCCTGAAAATTACCCCTAGGTCTGATAACTTAGGATTTTTACGTGTTTATGCCCCTACTTGCCTATGCTTTGAGTATAAATTGATACAAAATAGTCCCAAAATGCTCACAAGTTGTGCTCGATTGCAGGTTAGATCGACAAAGTGACGAAATGTCAAAGATCGGCTCAAAAAGGAGTGAAATCTGCTCAAGTATCAAAGACCAAGAGAATTGAAGAAGAAAGGACCTAGTGTGGACCATATAACAGTGACCGCGGCCGCACTAGGAGGTTCAGAGACATGACATATTCAGGCTTAAAGGCACACAGTTACGGTAGGATTTTCGCAGTCCGCGGTGAAGATTCGCGGCCGCACTCCTGCTTTGTGCGGTCCGCGTTCATAAGGTTCAGAGAAGGGCACTTTTGATCACGCGGTCCGCGGTCGCGACTGCGCGGACCACGCCAGTTGCCATCACGGTTGCGGTACACTTCCACGCAGTCCGCGTCCCCCAGTTCAAGTTATCAAATAGTTGAAGTCCAAGAGCCAGTGCGGCCGCGGTCCATTTTGTGCGGCCCGCACTGACCTCGCAGGGGTATTTTTGTCCAGTTTTTTCAGCCTAGTATAAATAGAACATTTTACCATTATTAGTGGGGGGTTTCATCTGGGGAACTGGAGACAAAAGCTGCGCTTGGTGTTGTAGCCATTTTTGGCATATTTTGCTTCCCATTAACAATAGATTATTGTAGTTTCTTCTTAGTAATTAATTAATATGTTTAGTTCTTCATCTATTTCTTTAGTTTTTTCCTTAATTATGTGTAGCTAAACCTAGTGCTGTATGGTGGGCCGGGATGGGACCGATACCGGACCGAGCCTGCGGTCCTAACGGGCTAAACGGTCCTGGCGGGCTGGTCCTGGTTGGCCGGTCCTTAATGGTGCAAAAAGACCAGGGCGGATCGGGTATGATAAAATAGCCCATGGCAATTTCTATGGATAATGCTTCTAGTAACACTAGTGCTATAGACATACTTACAACAACACTAAATCCTACATTTAGGAATATATTCCATGTTAGATGTATTTGTCATATTTATCATTTAATTGTCAGTGATGGTATGCGAATTTTAAATTTAGAAATTGAAAAGGTTAGAATGACTCTTAATTGGCTTTTTTATTCAAACCGTAGAAGTAGACTTAGAGAATATTTTAAAAAATATCATGAATATGGCCTTAGAGAAAGAAAGGTTCCTAAAGCTTGCCCGACTAGATGGAATTGTATGTACGAAAGTTTAGTAGTTGCATATGAATATAGAAACCCAATTAATGCAACGTTTAATGCTTGGGTAGGTGGTGAGGATGATGATTAAATGCTTACTACTCAAGATTGGACGAATGTTAAAATTCTTATAGATTTTTTAGAACATTTTCAAATTGCTACAAATGCATTTTCTGGGCAATATTATCCTACTATTTCAAACTGTTTAGTTTATATTGCAGCACTATGTGATTTGTTTGTTGAATTTTTGGAGGGTGGGGAAATTTATCAACTTGCTATAAATAAAATGAAACAAAAGTTTAAAAAATATTTTTTCCCTATCCCTCCTATTTATGGTATTGCTGCAATGTTAAATCCTACAATGAAATTAGGAGGTCCTCATTTTTGGTACTCAAATATTTATAAGGCTTTAGATCCTTCAAATGAGGAATTTTCTACACTTGCAGATGCAAAAGCCTCAATTAAAATGAATGTTCAAACAATTTATAATGATTATCAACTTGCCTTAGAGCATGCTAGGCCAAATGTTCCAACCCCTACTTCGTCTAGTTCACAATCGTCTAAAAGAGCTGCGGTCTTAAAAACACTTAAATCTTGGACGGAGTTCAGGGGTTCTCAAGGTGATAATTATGATGAAACTTCACATCTAAATGAGTTTCAAGTTTATTTGTCGCAGGGACTTGAAAAGGAGAATCCAGACGGCACTTTTGATCTCTAGGAATGGTGGAAGGCAAGAGAAAAACATTTTCCGGTTCTTGTAAGGATGTCTAGGGATATTTTATCTATTCAAGCTTCAACTGTTGCATCAGAGAGCGCTTTCAGTCAAGCAACACTTCAAATAGGTGATCGTAGAGCGTCAATGAGGGAGAGCTTGGAAAAATCAGTACTGTAAAGAGATTGGATCCGCTCGGAAAGAAGAAACTTTGGAATTGCGGAATCACAACCGGCGATAGATGAAGCTTATGAAGAAATGATGGAGGAACTTGCGGAGGATGCTGCTTTGCCCGGAAGTGGTGATGAACAAGCTTCTTTTCCACCACCACCAACGCAACCTCCTCCGAACCTTGAAGGATTTATGAAATTTGTTAGAGATACAATGTAGATTATGGTGTAACTTGTACTTTGGCATATCTTCTTTTAGTTTTTTTCTCTTTTAATGGTGGTATTAGTACCTTGTTGTGCTCATTCCATTGGGGGGAGGAAGACTAAGAAAGATATGCCATTTTTGGTAATAAAAATTATAAGACATGCCCTTGAATATCTTTTTGCAATATTTTTTTGTCTTTAACTTGCAATTATTTATAAGCTATAATATATATACATAACATACAATATATACTACAAGAAAATATATAAGGGAATATATATACATAACATACAATATATACTACAAGAAAATATATAAGGGAATATATATACATAACATACAATACATACTACAAGAAAATATATAAAGGAATATATATACATAACATACAATACATACTACAAGAAAATGTATAAGGTAATATATATACATAACATACAATATATACTAAAAGAAAATATATAAGGTAATATATATACATAACATACAATATATACTACAAGAAAATATTTAAATCATGAAATTGTGATTGTAATTTATAAAATTCGTCATTATCACAAATACAAATATCACCTTTGCAAGCTGTGCAAGAAGTATCAACATTTTTATCACTATCAGATAAATCCATTAAATCAACTTCATCTTCAGATTCAGTCTCAGAGTAATAGTCAGATTCTGATCCTGAAGTGTATAACAAGCCATAAACCTTATCGCGTAACTCATCATCGAGTTCTAAGGTTTTCAGCTTTTGAAGCTTGCAATTTGGAGAAATATGACCAAACTTTCCACACTTATAACACTTAATATCAGCGAGATCTCTCTTTGATCTATTCTTCGTAAATCGAGTAGATTTCCGATGCGCTTTTCTAGTATCACGCTCTTCCTTAGACCTATATCTAGACCTCTTTTTCTTATACGGGTTATCCGGGTTAGGATACCTATGATATCTGTTTTTCTTCTTCCTACTTTGAGTAGAGGTTCCGGGTAAACCGAACTGGGTACAGAAGTCACCTAATTGGGATTTCTCTTTAAGCTTATCAATCTTAAGCTGTCTAGAAAGCTTTAGCTCATTACACAAGTTTAATCCTTCTTGTGTACATACTCCTATAAGTTTACCATAGGTATAATTACCATACTGAATTTCACCGTAACTACCCCTTAATACTTTCCTTACTCTTTCAGCAAATAAGGAAGGGAGGCCGTCTATAAACTTAACTTTCCAATGCTCATATTTATTCTCGGGTAGTTCCATAACCCTACTCATAAAAGTATCTTTATACCATCTAAATTCACTAAGGGTCTTACATCTAAGCCCATTAAGTAAGGTTCTGATGGTCTCATGATTTGAGGTAAATCTACCATTGAAATGCTCTAAAATTGTAAGGATAAGGGTATATACTGCATCTTCTCTACCCTTAACTAGAGCCATACCTATATTATCAACACCCTCGTCTACGGCTGTAGCATTAATAACGAAAGCCTTTTCTTCAACAGATAAATAATTATCCCACCAGCCACGAAGTTGGCCAGTAAAGCCTGCAATAATCATTTTGCAAATAGTTCTATCCGTATTTTTAACACTTTTGCAGATAGTCGAATACATAAGCATTCTATGTACGAGAATGGTTAATTTGTCTATCAGTTAAACCATCAAGATTCCATTCATAAATTTCGGAACCGCTATAAGACGTATTAGTCTGATTCCAGTCACGTTCCTCAATCAACACATCTTGAGGAGTAGGACGGGGATAATAGTAAGTTTGCATCCTAGGTTTGTCAGCATACCTACTATTGGGTTTAACTATACCTTTGAGTTTATTAAACTCTGACCATGTCTCAGTTTTATAATCAGAAACGGTCTCAATTCTATCAGCAAATTTTTTAGATAAATCAATTTGTCTAACATTCAAACCAAAAAGCTTTTTATCAAGGAGTTGTGCTAAGTCATCAAGAGATTTAAATTTAAAATCCTGAATCTCAGGAGGTCTTTGAATATGAGTAAGAATAGCTTGATCAACTGTTTTACTTCCTGAAGTGGAGGCAATATAAGTTGGTCCTTTCTTAGTACTCATTTCTTTTATTAAAGCAGTCAAATCATCCAGTTTTTTATCAAGAGAACCGATATGTTCTCCTAAAATCTTTACATATAAACCCAAATAATTGTTTTAAGAAATCAATTTATTAATTTCTGCGATACTAATAGCTGCAACGTTATCATCAATAAATATTTGAAAAGCAGTGAAGGTAATACCAATATTATTAGGTAAAATAAAGGGGGCCTGAGGAGGATAAATGGCTTTAATAATATTACCACTCCCATATTTATAAGATCTTTCTAATACCTTTATATAAAGAGGCAAATAAGTTGTTATAAACCAAGGAAAAAAATACATAATTTGATTATGCAGGGCACAAGTTTCATAAAATTCTTGAGAAATACTATTCAAATCATCTTTGCTATAAGTATCGAAAAACCACGTTTTAAATTGGTTCCATTTATCACTAAAAAATTCCTTTTGAATATATTTTCGTGCCCGAGAACCGGGGCTAAAATCAATTTGGTGTGGAATCATTAAGTACTATTGGGGTCGAAATCCATCTCGGATACAGAAGGAATATCCTTATCAGAAATATTATCATTGTCCTGAACAATATTTGTTTGAGGGTTAACTTTAACCCTTTCAACCCTTTCGACAGGCTTATTACTAACTTTACTAGTAATAGTGTGTAAAGAGGATGCACGATTGCGAGCTGGACCGTAGACTGGTTCAACGGGAGAAATATGTTGAATAGCAGGTAGAAGTCTATGATTAGAAAACGAATGTCTATTATAAATAGTAGACTTATCATCAAATTGAATACAAATCCTACCATCCGGATTTTGAGTAACATGCGAAAATTCAGTATTTGACAAGTCGTTAGTAATCTGACTTGGGGATATAACCGAATTTAAAGTCCAAGTAGTTGGGAAATTAATTTCTTCCCACCTAATAGGTCTCCTAGTGGTGACCTTGGACCTTGCAAAGTTGGTTTCTACCAGTATGGTCTGATCCGATGTATCGTATAACTTACATCTAGGATTTAAAGTAGATAATAATTTAAAATAAATCCTATAAGACAGACATATAAGTTCAGAACCAGGCGCATAATTATAACCATGCGTTTTCACATTTAAAGTCAAGGCATCAAGAATATTAACATCAGAAAGAGATAGTTGCAGATTGGGTTGAGTATTAAAATATACTGGACCATAGGCCACAGTAGATTCAATCGAACCCATCAGAGATTGTCTGAAATTCGGATTTCTAGCATCTCTAAGAGCTGCTAAAAAGGTCTCTGGTAACCCTTTAAGGGTTAACGGTTTAAACGCAATTTGAACCATACCAATATGCAAGTAATGATAATGATGTTTGTATAAGTCAATATCGTGTTTGTTTAACAAACGAATAGTCTGTTCAGAAGCATTTAACGCCAAAGACTGTTCAGTCGTTTTTATCAATTGTTTTGAAGAAAGTTTATCAAACCAACCATAATCATAAATGGTTTTTATAGAAACTTTAGGAATCGTCCATTTATTTAATAAATCAAGGTTTTGAGGTATATCTACCTCTTCAAGTCTAGTACTTTTAGTACTTGTTTCTCCCAGATCCATTTCAAATACCTTCATATCTATGTTGAATACTTCACATCTATTACATATTTACCATGAAATTTCCTAGGCTCTGATACCATTTTACACCAGGATCAGGGTAGGCGGGCGGTAGTCCGCACACGGCCATCCAGATCTAGCTGTTTCAGTACCTTTGAAGGTTGGCGGTAGTCCGCACGACCAGTAAAGATCGAAATATACGGGAATTTTATTATAGTTTTAATGACGGTATGAAAGGATCTATCCTTTTACCCAAGCAAGGGGATTGTCTAGGTCTGATACATACTCTTATTGAGCCCATGTGTCTAGCGGTTCAAACTGTGAAAGGGATAGCCCTTTTGATAACTTCAGCGGGCTTTAATGTCACAGTTGGCTAGACGTAGCCAATAAGAGTAGTACCAGAGTCGACTGTACCACCATCTTGGAACCAAGCCAAGAAACTATATTAAAATTCCTTTATATTTTGAAAGAGTCTGGATTCTTCATGGTTAATATGCAAGAGAAATTAGTTCTTCAACATAGATATGAATCCGTTTAGCCGGACATAGTCACGGCTGGGGAGAGAAACAAAGTAATTAAATACTTATAAAAATTAAAATAAACAAATACCTTTAAGGCAGGGATGCAAGGCCCTGAAGATGGTGAACTGAACTTCGAAACTTTATTTACTTCCACTAATTTACAAAATGAAGAAGCTAAGAAGCTAAAAGTCTTTACAAGAGAGAGAGAGAGAGTTCTTAGAGAGAGAGGGGTTTTACAATCTTAAGCTGTCTAGAAAGCTTTAGCTCATTACACAAGTTTAATCCTTCTTGTGTACATACTCCTATAAGTTTACCATAGGTATAATTACCATACTGAATTTCACCTGGCTCTAGTTAAGGGTAGAGAAGATGCAGTATATACCCTTATCCTTACAATTTTAGAGCATTTCAATGGTAGATTTACCTCAAATCATGAGACCATCAGAACCTTACTTAATGGGCTTAGATGTAAGACCCTTAGTGAATTTAGATGGTATAAAGAAACTTTTATGAGTAGGGTTATGGAACTACCCGAGAATAAATATGAGCATTGGAAAGCTAAGTTTATAGACGGCCTCCCTTCCTTATTTGCTGAAAGAGTAAGGAAAGTATTAAGGGGTAGTTACGGTGAAATTCAGTATGGTAATTATACCTATGGTAAACTTATAGGAGTATGTATACAAGAAGGATTAAACTTGTGTAATGAGCTAAAGTTTTCTAGACAGCTTAAGATTGATAAGCTTAAAGAGAAATCCCAATTAGGTGACTTCTGTACCCAATTCGGTTTACCCAGAACCTCTACTCAAAGTAGGAAGAAGAAAAACAGATATCATAGGTATCCTAACCCGGATAGCCCGTATAAGAAAAAGAGGTCTAGATATAGGTGTAAGGAAGAGCGTGATACTAGAAAAGCGCATCGGAAATCTACTCGATTTACGAAGAATAGATCAAAGAGAGATCTCGCTGATATTAAGTGTTATAAGTGTGGAAAGTTTGGTCATATTTCTCCAAATTGCAAGCTTCAAAAGCTGAAAACCTTAGAACTCGATGATGAGTTACGCGATAAGGTTTATGGCTTGTTATACACTTCAGGATCAGAATCTGACTATTACTCTGAGACTGAATCTGAAGATGAAGTTGATTTAATGGATTTATCTGATAGTGATAAAAATGTTGATACTTCTTGCACAGCTTGCAAAGGTGATATTTGTATTTGTGATAATGACGAATTTTATAAATTACAATCACAATTTCATGATTTAAATATGAAAACTATTACATCTGATAATGTAATAGAACTTTTAAAAGAAGTTACCGATGAAAAACTTCGTGAAAAAATTATTAATTTAGCTGCAAGTTCTAGCTCTAGTAGTTCAAAACCTTTTGAAAGACATAAGAATGAATTTGAATATTTTGCGCCTTATTCTTTGTCTGAAATTAATAAACGACTTCATAAGTCTAGTACACCTAGCAGAGATGCTTCTTTTGATGATTTAAAGGAAGAATTTGAAAATTTGAAAAAGGATATTAGGTCTCTTAAGCAAAATCAAATGATTTGCGATCACCGAATTACTCAAATTGATAAAAATAATTCTCTACCTGAATTTTCGACTAAAGGAATTTCTGAATTTTCTAATAAAAGAAAAGAAATTTCTGATCTGATTGAAGAAAAATTTGATATGTTTTTAGGTATGATGCAAATTATTACTGCGCATAAATGGTATATTAAATGTACTATTTTGATCGATAATAATTTTTCTATAATTGATGTGGCCATGATTGATAGTGGTGCTGATGTAAGCTACATTCAGGAAGGATTAATTCCAACTAAATATTTTCAAAAGACCACTCATTTGGTTAAATCCGCTTCTGGTCATGCTTTAGATATAGAGTATAAACTACCAAACACTCATATTTGCCAAAACAAAGTCTGTATTCCTCATTTCTTCTTTTTGGTAAAAAACCAATTATACCCTCCAATTATACTTGGAACCCCTTTTATTAATGCTATTTACCCTTTTAATAACATAGATGCACATGGTTTTTCTGCTACTTATCAAGATAAAGAGATAAGTTATTCTTTTGTTACAGATCCCGTAACTAGAGATATTAACGCCTTGATTAATATGAAACAAAGGCATGTTGATTCATTACAATTAGAAATATTAAGCATGAACATATTCGATACTTTACAATCTGCTAAGGTTCAACAAAAGATTAAATTGATTGCTGAAAAGATGGTTGTTGATGTTTGCGCTGATCACCCTAGTGCCTTTTGGAACCGAAAAAGGCATATTGTAACTCTTCCTTATGAAGAAAACTTCTCCGAGGATGATATCCCTACTAAATCTCGACCTTGCCAGATGAATGCTGAATTAGTCAAATTTTGCAAAAACGAGATTGACAGCTTGTTACAAAAGGGTTTGATAAAACCCTCAAAATCACCTTGGTCATGTTCTGCCTTTTATGTTAATAATGTTGCAGAAAAGGAACGTGGTATTCCTAGATTAGTTATAAATTATAAACCATTGAATAAACATCTAAAATGGATTAGATATCCTATCCCCAATAAAAGGGACTTGCTATCGAGATTATATGACGCCAATATATTTTCAAAATTCGATTTAAAATCTGGATATTGGCAAATTCAAATTTTTAAGGAGCATACTTATAGAACTGCTTTTAATGTTCCATTTGGGCAATATGAATGGAATGTCATGCCATTTGGTTTAACAAATGCCCTTCTGAATTTCAAAAAATTATGAATGATATTTTTCTGCGGGAAGTAAGACTCAGATGGTTCGGGCACATTCAGAGGAGGAGCACTGATGCACCGGTGAGGAGGTGTGAGCGACTGGCTGTAGGGGGCACACATAGAGGTAGAGGAAGACCTAAGAAGTATTGGGGAGAGGTTATCAGACAGGACATGACGCGACTTAGGATTACTGAGGACATGGCCCTTGATAGGGAAGTATGGAGGTCGAGCATTAAGGTTGTAGGTTAGGGGAGAGTGTGAATATTTCTACAGCACAATAGAGTGAGACTATCCAGTTAGGAGTTAGACTAGGAATGTCATTGGTCGTCTATTGATGCAGGGCTTTACCTTCTAGTTGTACTATACCAGCCATATATTTCGTATTTCGTATTTCGTATTCTGTATTTCATATTTCATATCTCTTATATATTGTTGTTATTTTTATTACGCATTTTTATGGTACTAATATATCATCTCCTATTGCTTTTTTGAGTCGAGGGTCTCCTGGAAACAGCCTCTCTACCCTTCGGGGTAGGGGTAAGGTCTGCGTACATATTACCCTCCCCAGACCCCACTTGTGGGATTATACTGGGTCGTTGTTGTTGTTGTTGTTGTTCAGTTTGTTTCATTTTAACCCTTATCTAGATTTTATCATCGTTTATATTGACGACATATTAGTATTTTCTAAAACATTAGAGATGCACATTAAGCATCTTGATATTTTTAAGAAAATTGTAATACAAAACGGTTTAGTAATTTCTAAACCAAAACTGAGTCTATTCCAAACAAATGTTCGATTTTTAGATCATAATATTTGCCAAGGAAAAATTACCCCGATACAAAGATCGATTGATTTTGCCTCAAAATTTTCTGATGTTATTACTGACAGGACTCAATTACAAAGATTTTTGGGAAGTTTGAATTATATATCTCCTTTCTACAAAAGTTTATCTCGTGATCTAGCACCTCTATACGACAGGCTAAAAAAGGATCATAAGAAGCCTTGGACTGACCAGCATACTACGTTAGTCAAAAGTATTAAACAGCGTGTTAAGTCTTTACCTTTCTTAACTCTTGCTAATCCTACATGACAAAAAATTATCGAGACTGATGCGTCCAACGTTGGCTACGGTGGGATTTTAAAACAAGTGAATCCCAACAATAAGAGTGAATACCTGATAAGATTTCACTCTGGTAAATGGACCGAAGCCCAGAAGAAATATGCTACTGTGGCTCATGAAATGTTGACTATTGTTAAATGTGTTTTAAAATTTCAAGACGATTTATATAATCAAAAGTTTTTAATAAAAACTGATGCTCAATCTGTTAAATATATGTTTGACAAAGATTTCAAACATGATGCGTCTAAGTTAATATTTGCTAGATGGCAAGCTCAGCTAGCGCCTTTTGATTTTGAAATTCAATACAAAAAAGGAATTGATAATTCCCTTTCGGATTTCTTATCCCAAGAATACCTTGATTAATTATGAATTTTTATACGACCTTTCTAGAAGAAGAATTATTAATTA
The DNA here is from genome assembly GCF_000715075.1 of Nicotiana tabacum. NCBI lineage: Eukaryota > Viridiplantae > Streptophyta > Magnoliopsida > Solanales > Solanaceae > Nicotiana > Nicotiana tabacum. Next base: position 82,581,161 of record NC_134095.1, read on the forward strand.
CTATCCTTAAAGTGGTTAGATTAAATCGAGATCTACAAAGTCTCATAATTGATTTGATAATTGAAGATATCGTTGATAATCGGATTGAAAATCATAATCATATTGAAATTGTTAGGAATTCATACCTATAAACTTATTAGGGATGATATGCTGGATTATTGCTTCTCAGAATAAATTGACTTGTTATTTGTGCAGAATGGACCCTTCATGGGCCACCAGAGGCAGAGATAGGGGAAGATCTTCCCTTAATAGATCATATTCTCAAGGATGGTCATACGGATCCTCATCAAATTCTCCAGTGATACAAGCAGGGAAAAGGAGTTTAATAAACACAAAATCGGATATAATCGGATTGAAACTCCCTTCAATCCCCGTCCAAAAGCTCTCAAAATGACTGAAAATGGTGGAAAAATGACCCAAAATCGGATATAAACTCACTGCCCAAATTTTTCGCAATTACTGTTCACCCGCGCGGTACTGTTTACACGCGGGTTACTGTTCACTACTGCTAAAAAAATGCACCAGCAGCCAATTTAAATTGCAGCACAACCATTTTTCACTAAAATGGCTCTAACCCCATCATACGAACTCGGAATTAGACGATTCTTGTTTCTATGAGTCACAAATAATAATATTAACACAACCCTTCAATCGAAACTCAATTCGGAGCTCATTTGCCCAGTGCGATATCCATTTCGCTCGTTAAACAATTACTCATGTTTCGCGTCAAAAACCTAATCGCGACTTGATGAAATTAGACCAAAATTATCAGATCAGTCCTATAATTCATTATCAAAATTCTGGAAGTCTCGGAATCAAATTTGGATCTTTAGAACTAAAAATGAACCTTTAGATCATTACATTTATGCTCAAAACGGCAAAAATCTTCCAAAAACTCTTCCAAAATTTGTCCGAGCCTTATGGGATCCCAACAAAGTATACTAACAAGTCCCATAATATGACACAAACTTAGTTGTTCCTTCGAATCACCAAAACCAACGCAAAAATACTAAATTCACCACGGATTCAAGCCTATGAACTTTGAAACTTCAAATTTTCACATCCGATGTCGAAACACGTCAAAACTAGTGCGAATGATCTCAAATTTTGCAGACAAGTCTAGAATGACATAACGAAGCTACAGCAACTCTCGGAATTCCATTTCGAGCCTCGGATCAAAATCTTACCTATCAACCAGAATTCGCCAAAATACTAACTTTGCCGATTCAAGCTTAATTCTACACCGGTCATCACAAAAATATTCCGGACACACTCCTAAGTCCCAAATCACCTTACAAAGCTATCCAAACCATAAAATTCGCATTTCGAATCCGATATCAAAATTTCCACTACCGGCCAAATTTTCTCAAAAACCTTCAATTTTCCATCTTTAGCCGAACGACTCCAAAATGACCTACGGACCTCCGAATTCACTTCCGATCGCGCTCCCAAATCCAGAATCACCATACGGAGCTACTCCCAGTCTCAGAATCCTAAACGGACATCAATAACACTGAAATGCATTTTAAACCAAACTGATGCAATTTCTTCTAAAATGCTATCTTCCACAATAGGCGCCAAAATGCTCTCGGGTTATCCAAAACCCGATCCGGGCATATGCCCAAGTCCGAAATCATCATACGAACCTGCTGGAACCTTCGGATCCCAATTCCGAGGTCGTTTACTCAAAATTCCAATCCTAGTTCATTCCTTCAATTTTAAGCTTTCAAAATGAGAATTTCCATTTAGATTTGACTCCAAACTTCCTGAATTTTAATTCTGACCATACACACAAGTCAATATACCTGAGATGAAGCCGCTCATGGCCTCAAACTGCTGAATGACGCGCCAGAGCTCAAAACGACTGGTCGGGTCGTTACAATCTCCCCCACTTAAACATACGTTCGTCCTCGAACGTGCTGAGAACTACACTGAAGTAGTCTGAAATCACTTGTTTAACACATCATGCACCTTCCCATGCTACCACTACTCCGTTGAGCACATTAGCTCGATAATTCTGTAGATATACTTATTTATTCAAGCAAATAACCCATTAGGCCCAATTCCAACATCCTGAATTTCCCTGCCAAACCTGTTTCCATCATACGACCACCATATCTATCTCCACACGCTGTACCCAAACAAGACTGCATAATCTACACAAGATAACATTCTTTAAACATAATAGTCGAAATTCCACGAATCTGATGCTCCCATTACATCTCATGATCTACACAGGTTTTGCTCTAGTTTTTTTTTTCAACACCGATACGACTGAAGAGATGTGCCGAAATTCACAACCAACTACTGAATCAACAATTCATTGGATCTACACTCCTGACAAGTTCCATTACCTTGTCCCAAACCAAAGAATGATCTTTGCTCTATAATATACTTCATATAATCAGTTTGCACTGACCCCAAATCTAGTAACCTCGTCTCACCCAGTACGAACTGCTCAGGCAATAAGCCACCTCAGACATAATCAAAAATCCCACAAGACGCCACAATGTGCCAGTATGCTATCAATTCGAACGCGATACAAAAGGAAGGCGAACTCTAGAAGGAACTACTCAACTCGCACACTAACATAGACTTCCTCAGAAAACAGGGAAACAGAACACACAAAAGCAAATATGGGCACTGAACTAAACATCACACTGTTTCGGCGTGCAACCCGATCCAAACAACATACCCATGGCGGTGTGCCACCCGATCCACATACAGAACTCACATAAGGAGATATACGTCGAGCTGAATAGCTCATCACATCAAAATACCGAATATCGGTCATAAACACACTAAGGTGCATAATATCATTCCCAAGGAAACATATAGCGCTATAGGCTACAAACTCAAGCACAACTGAGGTGCGATACATGATCTAAGTCTCATCCTGCTCATATAACATCACCGCTGAGCGGAACCTCAACACATAAGGAATTTACCAAGCCGTCTCACAACTCATACGGTGCAATATATCTTTACATGAATTAACTGACCACGAAATAAGACCGCGACTATCCTTCCATAAAGAGCGCATTGCTGAAATAAACACAACTGGCCTGACATAAGGCTCACTTCCACATTTAAATCTATCCACCGACCTCAAGTCGATCCTGATCGTGCCAAGCTAGGCCAATAATCTTTCACAGGTCCATAACCCAATAAACAAAGTGCCCTCCAGGCATAAATTCTCAAATGGATGATATTACCAAAATCCTCATATTTGGTTTAAATTTCTAATTAATCAAGTGACTACATGTCACACTTATACAATATTCCTGTGGGACAAGCTCCCACCATCTTCCGAAATAATTAACAGGTCTGCACATCCAAATCACCGGCTGCACTAACGCTGAAAAGCGATCAAGAATCCCTAACCAGGATGCAAAGCCTTTCTCACAGAACACCGACCTCAGGTGATACTGACGTCAATACCCATCTTACTCAAAACACTGAAACTCATATACTGCTCATCCGAGATCGTGACATCACAGTCATTGACCAAACTGCAACCTTGGTCCTTACTTCAAATTCCATACCACTCACTGCACCTCACGTGCCAATATACGATAGACGCGATTTCCATCACAACTCTGGAACCGCCGATAGGCTAATACTTCATCACATAAGACTTTCCATTTAACTCACTTCAGGAGAACTATAGCAGCATACAGGCGAATCCTCATAATCGTCGAATATGCCAATCTCTAAGTAGTTGTCCAAGCCACCATAACACTTTCTGGGATCCGCCTACTCATAATAGGCCCTAACAAAAGAATGCTTCAGAATAACATCAATCACTGCGGCCGACAAGCCTCACATGCATAACTCGATCACGCTGAACGAACCGATCACTGACACCAGTATACCAACTCAACTATGGCTAATCAATCTACTTCCTTCCAATTTATCCTTGATTGCCTTAGAAATAATAATATCTCCCTTTAACACCTAACTTATTTCAACCAAACTCACCCCGAGTGACCTTAAATCACGAGACCATGCTGTCTCAAATACCATGACCATTTCATGTCTCTCAAATGCTACACCGCAAGTCAAAACATCATAGAACATTCTGTGCCTTTCTTCATAAGCTGCTTCAAAAGCTTGACTCTTAACCGTACTTATAGACTCAAAATCATTAGGCACCACACTTTACCTCTTGAATTAACTAGGACCGCTATTGAGAGACACCCAGCTCTGACTTGGCCCCGAATGCAACCAACTCTACTGAATTTTATAACATATGAATACCCTATCGATAAAGCACCTAGAGGGATCACTTCCCTCGAAGCCTGCACCTATACGAGGCATAAATCATGAATCTTCCCTCAAGTCTGAACATGAGCCAATAAGGCTAACCATAGCATGCATCCAACAATTTATTTATTCAAATTACCACTCATGGTCCTTTTTGGTAGGCAATAACCCACCAATACGCCAATAACCAGAATTCACACAGGTAATAAACCGTGCAATCAGCTAATCAACATCAAGCTCCCCAACTTGGCTCGAAGCCATAGATCACAACACATAAACTCTATTGCTGTCGTAATATAATGGTGAGATTAAACTCACTCCATCATAAGCTCTTGAAAACACGAATCATCTGGAATTTTAACTTTTCTGCAATTCTTGCATTTACTCACACAACAGTTAAGCCCACTCTCTAGGCGACCAATTTTTTTTTTAAGTCCTAAATTTTTCAAAAATTTCGGCAGAGCCTCCTTTGTAATTGGTCCTATCCACCTGCCAGAGAATCGCCAAAACCATCCTAACAACACATCCACAACTTGACAAAGCATCACAATGCATATCATTTACATAAATCTAAATTGATACATGGACATGCGTTGCACCTATTTGAATCATAACACATAGAAAATACCCTTTAACCCTCCATTATTGGGCTATTCAACCAAGTAGGAACATATTCTTCCTTTAATATTTTCGACCTTCAAGGTGGTCTCCTTGACTCAACGATTTGGTCATAATACATTTACGGAAGCTATCTCATCTCCCAGACTTATCTAACTAGGAGACACGAAAAATATTCTTCACGCGCCCATAACTCGGGCTACTCAATAGATCACAATAAGAAACGAATCACTTAACAGTTCATCTACTATCCAGTAGGCTTCTTCGCCACTACCAAGTCGTACAAATACACCTCGTAACACTAACTTACTCATCACGTGGATATCCAACCGCCATTCCGGCTAACAAGGACAATAATGAACATATGAGTTCAAAACACTTGCTCACAAAATCAGCACCTCGGTGCTCAAGCCATTGGCAAAGATTTGGCCTCAAGTCCTCCAGTCTGGTCTAACTTCAAACTCACAGAGATTACACCTCGCCCCTCGATCGGGGAATCAAAGCCATCGAGACACATCTGATACTGAGCGCCCGTTGGTGCATACGATCACGCGGAAGGAATTTCAAAAGTTTCTTTTCAAGCTGAATCAAGGACGCACGATAAGAATTCAAGAATGTGAAGTTTTCCTAAAGGTTCGGCAGCCTCTCGAGGATAAGCACAGACGTCTCCGTACCGATCCGCGAGACTCTACTAAACCTGCTCATGACTCGCGAGACCAAGTAACCTATTCTTTGATACCAACTTGTCACGACCCAAATCCCGATCGTGATGGCTCCCAACACACTACTAGGCAAGCCCTACCATTATTCAACACTTAACCCAATTTATCAAAAATAGCGGAAAGAAATATCAATTAAGCAAGACTAAAGTACTGAAGAATTTAACAAAATACACAATATAATCTCACTAGGACCCGGTGTCACGAATCTGAGCCTCTAGAATACAGAATATCATCCTAATACACGGTATATCCAAAGTCCGATAATGCGGAAATAAAGAGATAGGATAGGAGGGAGAAGATCAATGGCTGCGAACGCCGTGCAGCTACCTCGATACTCCCAGAGGCTGGATCTGCTGATCAACTGGATCTACTGAGCCTGAGACTGCCCTGGATCTGCACACAAGGTGCAGGGAGTAAAGTGAGTACTCCGACCCAGTGAGTAATAAAAGTAACTACAGTCCGAAGATAAGAAAATCCAGTAAATACACAAAGTAAGCTACAATCCGAATATACAGCAACATATGGAACTGAGCAACTAAACACCAGTATAAATACAAATACATGAATGCAATGCAATGCATATGATGGTACATTCCAGTACCCACTGCGGCGTGCAGCCCGAGCCATCCAAATTTATTTATCGTCGACGGCGCTCACTGGGGGTGTGTACAGACTCCGGAAGGGCTCCTACAGCCCAAGCGCAATATCTTGGTCAGTCATTGTTACCTGACCGGTCAGCCATTGTTACCTGACCAATTTATATCATACAGTGCCATTGTTACCACTGTTCAAGTATATCATCCAGTGTCATTGTTACCACTATTTCAAGTATATCACACAGTGTCATTGTTACCACTGTTTCAAGTATATCACACAGTGTCATTGTTACCACTGTTTCAAGTATATCACACAGTGTCATTGTTACCACTGTTTCAAGTCACTTTATAATCAGTCCAAAAAATAATATAATAAGCCCCTTGGGCATTTACAAAACAGAAGTTCCCAGCCCGGAATACATTTAAAAATATCATTTAAGTTTTCAACACTTAGAATTATGGCTAAGTTTGTAAAACAACATTTAAAACCTTGGACTGAAATTAAATGATATGCAAATCATGCTAAGCAGTAATATCAATCCTCGAAGGATATTGCAAATCGGTACAAGGCCCCAAACATGGCATCAAGCCCCGTAATATCAATGAAGTATGTGTATCAATCACCAGTATAGTATAAACATCACACGGGATGGACCAAGTCACAATCCCCAATAGTATCCGACCCCGCACTCACCATGGAATGCGTGTCACGCCTCAATATAGCGTTACGATGTGAAAGTCCGGGGTTTCAAACCCTCAGATCAGCATTTACATCTATTACTCACCTCAAGACGGCCAAAAGTCTACTCCGCGATGCCCTTTCCTTTCGAATGGACCTCTTCGCGCGTCGAATCTTGCCAAAACCACAAGGAATATATTACAATAGGCTAAGGGAATATAACTCAATCGAAAAGACTCGAAAAATATCGAAAATCACGAAATTTGCAAAACCCGAGCCCTAGGCCCACTTCTCGAAAAATTACGAAAGTCACATCACCGGATTCCTCGTCTCGCCACGAGTCTGTACATATAAAATTTACCAAAATCGGAGTTCAAATGACCCCTCAAATCTTCATTTTAGAATTTTAATCTCAAGCCTTAATTTCTTATAATTTGGCTATGTTTTCATGGATTTCAAGGATGATTCTTCAATAAAATCATGTATTTAACTCATAAAACTTATCTCCAATCGATCTCAGTTGAAACTCCTTTCAATCCCCGTCCAAAAGCTCTCAAAATGACTGAAAATGGTGGAAAAATGACCCAAAATCGGATATAAACTCACTGCCCAAATTTTTCGCAATTACTGTTCACCCGCGCGGTATTGTTTACGCGCGGGTTACTGTTCACTACTGCTAAAAAATGCACCAGCAGCCAATTTAAATTGCAGCACAACCATTTTTCACTAAAATGGCTCTAACCCCATCATACAAACTCGGAATTAGACGATTCTTGTTTCTATGAGTCACAAATAATAATATGAACACAACCCTTCAATCGAAACTCAATTCGGAGCTCATTTGCCCAGTGCGATATCCATTTCGCTCGTTAAACAATTACTCATGTTTCGCGTCAAAAACCTAATCGCGACTTGATGAAATTAGACCAAAATTTTCAGATCAGTCCTATAATTCATTATCAAAATTCCGGAAGTCTCGGAATCAAATTTGGATCTCTAGAACTAAAAATGAACCTTTAGATCATTACATTTATGCTCAAAACGGCAAAAATCTTCCAAAAACTCTTCCAAAATTTGTCCGAGCCTCATGGGATCCCAACAAAGTATACTAACAAGTCCCATAATATGACGCAAACTTAGTTATTCCTTCGAATCACCAAAAACAACGCAAAAATACTAAATTCACCACGGATTCAAGCCTATGAACTTTGAAACTTCAAATTTTCACATCTGATGTCGAAACACGTCAAAACTAGTGCGAATGATCTCAAATTTTGCAGACAAGTCCAGAATGACATAACGAAGCTACAGAAACTCTCGGAATTCCATTCCGAGCCTCGGATCAAAATCTTACCTATCAACCAGAATTCGCCAAAATACTAACTTTGCCGATTCAAGCTTAATTCTACACCGGTCATCACAAAAATATTCTGGACACACTCCTAAGTCCCAAATCACCTTACAAAGCTATCCGAACCATAAAATTCGCATTTCGAATCCGATATCAAAATTTCCACTTCCGGCCAAATTTTCTCAAAAACCTTCAATTTTCCATCTTTAGCCGAACGGCTCCAAAATGACCTCCGGGCCTCCGAATTCACTTCCGATCACGCTCCCAAATCCAGAATCACCATACGGAGCTACTCCCAGTCTCGGAATCCTAAACGGACATCAATAACACTGAAATGCGTTTTAAACCAAACTGATGCAATTTCTTCTAAAATGCTATCTTCCACAATAGGCGCCAAAATGCTCCCTGGTTATCCAAAACCCGATCCGGGCATACGCCCAAGTCCGAAATCATCATACGAACCTGCTGGAACCTTCGAATCCCAATTCCGAGGTCGTTTACTCAAAATTCCAATCCTAGTTCATTCCTTCAATTTTAAGCTTTCAAAATGAGAATTTCCATTTAGATTTGACTCCAAACTTCCTGAATTTTAATTCTGACCATACACACAAGTCAATATACCTGAGATGAAGCCGCTCATGGCCTCAAACTGCTGAATGACGCGCCAGAGCTCAAAACGATCGGTCGGGTCGTTACATGATCCTCATCCAATTCTCCAGTGATACAAGCAGGGAAAAGGAGTTTAATAAACTCAAAGATTTTTCATAAAAGAGTTTCTTCATCAGGTCCGTCTATACATCTGGATGATATTCCAGAAGATGATCCATTATATGGTCATCTACAGGCTTATTTGGCTTCCAAAAAGCAAAGTAATACATTTGCTTCAATCGCTAGAGAAGAAGACAACGATGATATTAAGTCTTACAAAAAATTACCAAAGAAAGAAATAATATTTCTCCTAGAAAACTCTGAGATTCAGAGAAAAGATGAACCATGGAAGATATTCCAGAGATATCTGATTAATGGATTATACTACCCGGGTGAATCATATAAAACCCGCACTTATTATGAGACTATTCTAATCAGTACATGTAGTGCAGAATTCCAGCACTTTTCGGGTTATAACACAAATGAGAACGTTTATAACTTCTCAAAAATCATTATCAAACATATTATATCTGTTGAAGAATGGGGGATTTCAACAATGAAAGAAAGGCAGATAAGCCTTAATAAATCACCTATGAATTTTACTTATTGGGATTATATCCAAGCATTTGATAGAGTGCTTTATTATAACAATGAGAGGCATAAACATATTTGGTTTATTAAAGTATGTGCAAAGGTATTTACAGGACCTATCCCCAACTGGTTTTTAAATTGGTGGTCATACCACGGTCCCACAACAAAAATCCTGTTTGAGTCATTCCTTAAGTTATACAAAGAATGGGCAAAAATTTCACCATTCCTAACCGAGTTATATCACGCAGATCATATTTGTTGCCTAGAAAAAATTGATCAAATTTGCTTCTTTATTGAATTCTCTATCCAATGGATTCATAAATGGACTCCTGAATTAGGTTTTACGGAGGAAAAAATCCCTTGCTTATACAGGGTATTTTACAACAATTTTTGGGACAAATTGATGAAGAATGATCCCAAAACAAAAATATTATATGGACAAGAATTATTGAATTCTATTAAAACACAAATTAAAGTATACTCGTCCACTCCACAGAAGAAAATATTTGATGACAGCTCCGTCAAACATATTGCTCGAAGAATCTCTGTTCAAGACAGAGATAAAACCGAATTAGTAAATAAATATCTGGAAGAAGTAAAAAGAAATTTACTTCAAACTTTGAATCAATGTGAAAGATCAGACACATCAATGCATGGTAAAACAAGTGGCGATGATATCGCGGAAGAAGATTCACAGCCGATGCAGCCAGAAATAATATTATCTGACAAAGAGAAAGAAAAGGTGGAAAAACTCCTCCAACAAATGAACGATTTAGACAGAAGAGGACTTTGACTAAAGCCGCCGAAGACCCCACACAATAGTAGATACAATGTTCCCAACAGTAGAAACACTGTATAAGGGACCCAGATACGCTATTCCTAACAGTAGAAACACTGTATAGGGACCCAGATGTGGGATCCAATTTACTATTTAAAGATTCTTTATGTTTCCTTTTTCTTTCTTTAAATAGAGGAGATCTTCATTTGAAGAGCAGCAGATTGAAAAACCCCTCCCTCTCTAAGAACTCTCTCTCTCTCTCTCTCTTGTAAAGACTTTTAGCTTCTTAGCTTCTTCATTTTGTAAATCAGTGGAAGTAAATAAAGTTTCGAAGTCAGTTCACCATCTTCAGGGCCTTGCATCCCGGCCTTAAAGGTATTTGTTTATTTTAATTTTTATAAGTATTTAATTACTTTGTTTCTCTCCCCAGCCGTGACTATGTCCGGCTAAACGGATTCATATCTATGTTGAATACTAAATTATTTATATGTTGAAGAAAAGACTTTCGTTATTAATGCTTCAGCCGTAGACAAGGGTGTTGATAATATAGGTATGGCTCTAGTTAAGGGTAGAGAAGATGCAGTATATACCCTTAACTAGAGCCATACCTATATTATCAACACCCTCGTCTACGGCTGTAGCATTAAAGAAGCAAATTTGATCAATTTTTTCTAGGCAACAGATATGATCTGCGTGATATAACTCGGTTAAGAATGGTGAAATTTTTGCCCATTCTTTGTATAATTTAATGAATGACTCAGGCAGGATTTTCGTTGTGGGACCGTGGTATGACAACCAATTTAAAAACCAGTTGGGGATAGGTCCTGTAAATACCTTTGCACATACTTTAATAAACCAAGTATGTTTATGCCTCTCATTGTTATAATAATGCACTCTATCAAATGCTTGGATATAATCCCAATAAGTAAAATTCATAGGTGATTTATTAAGGCTTATCTGCCTTTCTTTCATTTTTGAAATCCCCCATTCTTCAATAGATATAATCTGTTTGATAATGATTTTTGAGAAGTTATAAACGTTATCATTTGTGTTATAACCCGAAAAGTGCTGGAATTCTGCACTACCTGTACTGATTAGAATAGTCTCATAATAAGTGCGGGTTTTATATGATTCACCCGGGTAGTATAATCCATTAATCAGATATCTCTGGAATATCTTCCATGGTTCATCCTTTCGCTGAATCTCAGAGTTTTCTAGGAGAAATATTATTTCTTTCTTTGGTAATTTTTCGTAAGACTTAATATCATCGTTGTCTTCTTCTCTAGCGATTGAAGCAAATGTATTACTTTGCTTTTTGGAAGCCAAATATGCCTGTAGATGACCATATAATGGATCTTCTGGAATATCATCCAGATGTATAAACGGACCTGATGAAGAATCTCCTTCATGAAAAATCTTTGTGTTTATTAAACTCCTTTTCCCTGCTTGTATCACTGGAGAATTTGATGAGGATCCGTATGACGATCCTTGAGAATATGATCTACTAGGGGAAGATCTTCCCCTACCTCTGCCTCTGGTGGCCCATGAAGGGTCCATTCTGCACAAATAACAAGTCAATTTATTCTGAGAAGCAATAATCCAGCATATCATTCCTAATAATTTTAGTATAGGTATGAATTCCTAACAATTTCAATATGATTATGATTTTCAATCCGGTTATCAATGATATCTTCAATTATCAAATCAATTATGAGACTTTGTAGATCTCGATTTAATTTAACCACTTTAAGGATAGTAATTAATAATTCTTCTTCTAAAAAGGTCGTATAAAAATTCATAATTAATCAAGGTATTCTCGGGATAAGAAATCCGGAAGGGAATTATCAATTCCTTTTTTGTATTGAATTTCAAAATCAAAAGGCGCTAGCTGAGCTTGCCATCTAGCAAATATTAACTTAGACGCATCATGTTTGAAATCTTTGTCAAACATATATTTAACAGATTGAGCATCAGTTTTTATTAAAAACTTTTGATTATATAAATCGTCTTGAAATTTTAAAACACATTTAACAATAGTCAACATTTCATGAGCCACAGTAGCACATTTCTTCTGGGCTTCGGTCCATTTACCAGAGTGAAATCTTATCAGGTATTCACTCTTATTGTTGGGATTCACTTGTTTTAAAATCCCACCGTAGCCAACGTTGGACGCATCAGTCTCGATAATTTTTTGCCATGTAGGATTAGGAAGAGTTGAGCAAGGTAAAGACTTAACACGCTGTTTAATACTTTTGACTAACGCAGTATGCTGGTCAGTCCAAGGCTGCTTATGATCCTTTTTCAGCCTGTCGTATAAAGGGGCTAGATCCCGAGATAAACTTTTTTAGAAAGGAGATATATAATTCAAACTTCCCAAAAATCTTTGTAATTGAGTCCTGTCAGTAATAACATCAGAAAATTTTGAGGCAAAATCAATCGATCTTTGTATCGGGGTAATTTTTCCTTGGCAAATATTATGACCTAAAAATCGAACATTTGTTTGGAATAGACTCATTTTTGGTTTAGAAATTACTAAACCGTTTTGTATTACAATTTCCTTAAAAATATAAAGATGCTTAATATGCATCTCTAATGTTTTAGAAAATACTAATATGTCGTCAATATAAACGATGATAAAATCTAGATAAGGGTTAAAAATATCATTCATAATTTTCTGAAATTTAGAAGGGCATTTTTTAAACCAAATGGCATGACATTCCATTCATATTGCCCAAATGGAACATTAAAAGCAGTTCTATAAGTATGCTCCTTAAAAATTTGAATTTGCCAATATCCAGATTTTAAATCGAATTTTGAAAATATATTGACGTCATATAATCTCGATAGCAAGTCCCTTTTATTGGGGATAGGATATCTAATCCATTTTAGATGTTTATTCAATGGTTTATAATTTATAACTAATCTAGGAATACCACGTTCTTTTTCTGCAGCATTATTAACATAAAAAGCAGAACATGACCAAAGAGATTTTGAGGGTTTTATCAAACCCTTTTGTAACAAGCTATAAATCTCGTTTTTGCAGAATTCGACTAATTCAGCATTCATCTGGCAAGGTCGAGATTTAGTAGGGATATCATCCTCGGAGAAGTTTTCTTCGTAAGGAAGAGTTACAATATGCCTTTTTCGATTCCAAAAGGCACTAGGGTGATCAGCGCAAACATCAACAGCCATCTTTTCAGCAATCAATTTAATCTTTTGCTGAACCTTAGCAGATTGTAAAGTATCGAATATATTCATGCTTAATATTTCTAATAGTAATGAATCAACATTCATTTGTTTCATATTAATCAAGGCGTTAATATCTCTAGTTACGGGATCTGTAACAAAAGAATAACTTCTCTCTTTATCTTGATAAGTAGCAGAAAAACCCTGTGCATCTATGTTATTAAAAGGGTAAATAGCATTAATAAAAGGGGTTCCAAGTATAATTGGAGGGTATAACTGGTTTATTACCAAAAAAAATAAATGAGGAATACAGACTTTGTTTTGGAAAATATGAGTGTTTGGTAGTTTATACTCTATATCTAAAGCATGACCAGAAGCGGATTTAACCAAATGAGTGGTCTTTTGAAAATATTTAGTTGGAATTAATCCTTTCTGAATGCAGCTTACATCAGCACCACTATCAATCATGGCCACATCAGTTATAGAAAAATTATTATCGATCAAAATAGTACATTTAATATACCATTTATGTGCAGTAATAATTTGCATCATACCTAAAAACATATCAGATTTTTCTTCAGTCAGGTCAGAAATTTCTTTTCCTTTATTAGAAAATTCAGAAATTCCTTTAGTCGAAAATTCAGGTGGAGAATTATTTTTTTCAATTTGAGTAATTCGGTGATCGCAAATCATTTGATTTTTCTTAAGAGACCTAATATCCTTTTCAAATTTTCAATTTCTTCCTTTATATCATCAAAAGAAGCATCTCTGCTAGGTGTACTAGACTTGTGAAGTCATTTATTAATTTCAGACAAAGAATAAGGCGCAAAATATTCAAATTCGTTCTTATGTCTTTCAAAGGGTTTTGAACTACTGGAACTAGAACTTGCAGCTAAATTAATAATTTTTTCACGAAGTTTTTCATCGGTAGCTTCTTTTAAAAGTTCTATTACATTATCAGATGTAATAGTTTTCATATTTAAATCATGAAATTGTGATTGTAATTTATAAAATTCGTCATTATCACAAATACAAATATCACCTTTGCAAGCAGTGCAAGAAGTATCAACATTTTTATCACTATCAGATAAATCCATTAAATCAACTTCATCTTCAGATTCAGTCTCAGAGTAATAGTCAGATTCTGATCCTGAAGTGTATAACAAGCCATAAACCTTATCGCGTAACTCATCATCGAGTTCTAAGGTTTTCAGATTTTGAAGCTTGCAATTTGGAGAAATATGACCAAACTTTCCACACTTATAACACTTAATATCAGAGAGATCTCTCTTTGATCTATTCTTCGTAAATCGAGTAGATTTCCGATGCGCTTTTCTAGTATCACGCTCTTCCTTAGACCTATATCTAGACCTTTTTTTCTTATACGGGCTATCTGGGTTAGGATACCTATGATATCTGTTTTTCTTCTTTCTACTTTGAGTAGAGGTTCCGGGTAAACCGAACTGGGTACTGAAGTCACCTAATTGGGATTTCTCTTTAAGCTTATCAATCTTAAGCTGTCTAGAAAGCTTTAGCTCATTACACAAGTTTAATCCTTCTTGTGTACATACTCCTATAAGTTTACCATAGGTATAATTACCATACTGGATTTCACCGTAACTACCCCTTAATACTTTCCTTAATCTTTCAGCAAATAAGGAAGGGAGGCCGTCTATAAACTTAGCTTTCCAATGCTCATATTTATTCTCGGGTAGTTCCATAACCCTACTCATAAAAGTATCTTTATACCATCTAAATTCACTAAGGGTCTTACATCTAAGCCCATTAAGTAAGGTTCTGATGGTCTCATGATTTGAGATAAATCTACCATTGAAATGCTCTAAAATTGTAAGGATAAGGGTATATATTGTATCTTCTCTACCCTTAACTAGAGCCATACCTATATTATCAACACCCTCGTCTACGGTTGTAGCATTAATAACGAAAGCCTTTTCTTCAACAGATAAATAATTATCCCACCAGCCACGAAGTTGGCCAGTAAAGCCTGCAATAATCATTTTGCAAATAGTTCTATCCGTATTTTTAACACTTTTGCAGATAGTCGAATACATAAGCATTCTATGTACGAGAATGGTTAATTTTCTATCAGTTAAACTGTAACGACCCGAACCGTTGTTTCACGTATTTTCGTCACGTATTCCCCGTTATATGCTTATTCATGTTTCAATATGTGTACTTGGTGAATTTGAGTCAATTCGGATCGAGTTTGGTATGAAATGGGACAATTACTCTCTTTAAGGAAGAATTAGTTTGGAAAAGTCAACCGGACGTTGACTTGTGAGTTAGAGGGCTTGGAATTGAATTCCAATGATTTGGTTAGTTTTGGGGGATGATTTAAGGCCTAGGAGCGCAATCGGAATTAATTTTGGAGGTCCGGTGAAGAAATTAGCTCATTTTGGCGAAGTTAGTATTTTGGCGATTTTCGGTTGATAGGTGAAATTTTGATCCGACGGTAGGAATAGAATTCCGAGAATTTCTGTAGCTTCGTTACACCATTTTGGATATGTGCGCAAAATTTCAAGTCATTCGGACAAATTTTGGTCGAGTTTTTGATCGAATGCTCGTTTTGGAAGTTTTAAAGGAACTTAGACTTGAATTCGATGTAATTCGATAATTTTGGTGTTAGTCGAGGTGTTTTGATAATTGGAACAAGTTTGAATAATATTATAAGATGTATTGGTATTTTTGGTTGAGGTCCCGAGGACCTCGGGGTGATTTCGGATGGCTAATGGGAACTTTTGAAGTTGGGAAATTTCATAATAGACGAAATTGTAAATGAGTGTGCACAAGACCTCACTTTAAATGACCATATCTCCAGTTATATAAGGGGTTGTGTGAGGATATACCTATCAAATAAAATCTATTTGAGTCTATTTTCCAACGCAACAAACCGTTCGTAATTTGGAGTTGTATACAGAAAGTTATGATCATTTTACTGGACATGTGTCAGTAGCATGGCCTTAGCGCGGGAGCGCGTAGCCAGCGCTAATTGAGTTTTCTTCTGCCTCACTAGCGCGGGATTAGCACCGGTGCGCTAGTGTCAGGCCTCTAAATATACCTAAGGACGGGAAATGACGGACTTTGAGTCATTTCACAAGCCTAGGGCTTCCCCAACACCCCCAATTCGACCAAGGCACCAATTGCACTCTTAAGGTAAGATTTTTGGAGTATTTTGAGTTGATTACTACTCCCAAACACTTATATTAACATGGATTGATCTTAAAAATCCTTAGATTTTCAAGAAATTCCTTCAAGAACTCAAAGGAGGGTTTTGCAAGATTTCTTCCAAAAGATAACCCTACACCCTTAGACTCACATATATGAATATATTATGGGAATATGAGTATGAATCAAGTATTACAACTTAGTGTATGGTGGTTGGAAGCCATAAATTCCCAATTTAAATACATGAACATGGTAGGGATTTAAAGGTGTTTATTTGATGGAATTTTTGTGGTTTGGGTGTGAATGGTTGATCACACATGTGATGTTAGGAGTATAAATTGTTAAAGAATAATAGTGGGATGAATTGTTGGTTAATGGTTATAGTTGGAGGAACCAATGCTATAGTTAAGAGGTGTAAATATTTATGCCTACAAGATGTTTGATAATATGCCTAAATGGCATAATTTATGGGATCTAGTACTAATATTAGCCCTATTGAGTGTTGTATTGTAGATTGAAGTTACATAACTGTATGGGATCATTATAGTATCATTAAGGGGCGAATTTTAGATATGTATGGTTAAAACCCCGTCTTTTAGAAATCAAACTTCATCAATGTTTGTGTGATTTTTGGCAGATTCGTCACACGAGGAGGCCAATTAGAGAGGCAAGGGCATAGCGAGCTAGAGGTGAGTAATGATTTTAAATGATGCACTGAGGGTTTGAAACCCCGGATTGCACAACATACTGCTATGTTGAGATGAGACACGCGTTGTATGACGAGCGCGGGGTCATTTACTATTGGGGATTGTGACTTGGTCCATCCCAGTTGATTATTTTACCGCGTAATTGATAAAGATTTATTGTTTTTCGCTATGATTGGGGCTTATTGCCATATTTGGGCTTCGTGCCAATTATCTGAAATCTTTTGTGAATTTACATCACTATTTTCCTTACGAATTGAAATATTATTTGAACTCAGTCCAATTGAATTATATTATTTTGTGAACTCAGCTACATTTATACTCAACTCGAGATTTAATGATATTTATAATGTTGTTGAGCTGAGCACTATTGTTTTACTGATGCCCAAGAGGCTTATGATTATTTTCTGGACTGATTGAGGCCGATGGCCATACGTGAGGATATGTTGAGTGATGTGAGGAGGCTTTCAGGCCTCGAGTGTTATATGAGGAGGCTTTCAGGCCTCGAGTGTTATATGAGGAGGCTTTCAGGCCTCGTGTGTGATGTGTGAAGGCTTTCAGGCCTATTGATATTGCGCTTGGGCTGTAGGAGCCCCTCCGGAGTCTTTACACACCCCCAGTGAGCGCAGGGTACCCAGGTGAGTTGGGAGTGGGACCGAGAGGCCGTTGCTTGTGTGTGGTGAGTTGGGAGTGAGCCCGAGGGGCTGATGTTGTGTGCTGGTGAGTTGGGAGTGAGCCCGAGGGGCTGATACTATACTGAGATTTACATATTGAGCCCGAGGGGCAAGCTTTTGATTTATCCTTACTGTGGAAATTATTTGTCTTTACTGTTTTAAAAGAAGAATCATCTGATACTCACTGTTTTACTGTATAACTGATTTTACTGCTTGGGATAGCGCTATATTGTGCCGTTATGAGATTTCATGTTTTCAGTCGTTGTTTATTTTTATTACTCACTGGGTCGGAGTACTCACATTACTCCCTGCACCATGTGTGTAGATACAGGCAGAGCTGAGTTCGCTCCTGAGCGCTGATTCTTTCCAGGCCAGGCGGTGACTAGGAGTAACGAGGTAGCTGTTGACGTCCGCAGCCCCGTTTTCTCTCTTATCTTTGTTATTTATGATAATTCCAGACTTTGTAAAATATTAGTAAACTCTGTAGTAGCTCATGACTTGTGACACCCCGATTTCGGGCTGAGTTGGGATGGTTTTTCCTTGTTCTATCACATTTATTTTGCATTTAAGATTATATTGCCCATGATTTAGACTTATTCCTGCTAAGTAATTATAAAGAGATGTACTTTTTTGTTGATTGGCTGGCTTTGTCCTCACGAGAGGCGCCATCACGACCGGGTTGGGATTTTGGGTCGTGACAAGTTGGTATCAGAGCCTAGGTTACTAGGTCTCGCGAGTCATGAGAAGGTTTTGTAGAGTCTCACGGATCGGTACGGAGACGTCTGTATTTATCCTCGAGAGGCTGCAAAACCTTTAGGAAAAACTTCATATTCTTGAATTCTTATCGTGCGTCCTTGATTCAGCTTGAAAAAGTAACTTTTACAATTCCTTCCACGTATTCGTATACGTGAACGAATTCTCAGTATTAGATGTGCCTTGATGGCTTGTAATTCCGCGATCGAAGGGGGAGACGTGGTCATTTTGAGTTTGATGTTAGGCCAGTCTGGAGGACTTGAGGTCGGATATGTGCCAATGGCTTTAGCACCGATGTGCTTATTGTGTGAGCAAGTATTTTGAACTTATATGTTCGGTATTGCCTCTATTAGTGGGAATCATGGCTGGATAGTTACGTGAGGAGTATGATAGTACTACGATATGTATCTATATGACTTGGAAGTGACGAAGAAGGTATACTGGATGATAGATGAACTATTGAGTGTATGATTTCCATTGTGATAGGATGTGTAGTCCCAAGTTATGGGTACGTGAAGGATCTTTTTATGTCTCCTATTTGAATTGAAGTAAATTTCATGTTACGGTATGAGTTTAGACTCAGGAAGATTAAGTAATGGTGTAATGTGTATGGCAGTGGAAGGTATACAAAAATATTAACTAAAGGTAAAGCTAGTGGGTAATTGGCTTATGAGGGGAAGCTATTTGTCATACTAGTTAGATAAGTCTGGGAGCTGATATCGCTTCTGTAAATGTATTATGACGAAATCGTTAAGTCAAGGAGACCACCTTGAAGGTCTAAAACATTAAAGAAAGAATATGTCCTTACTCGGTTGAATAGTCCAATAATGGAGGATTGAAAGGTATTTTCTATGTGTTATGATTCAAATAGGTGCAACACATGTCCATGTATCAATTTTGATAGTATAATACATGTAATATTGATATTAATGTAATTGATATATGTTGTGATGCTATCAAGTTGTGGATGTGTTGTTAGGATGGTTTTGGTGATTCTCTGGCAGGTGGATAGGCCCAATTACAAAGGAGACTCTGCCGAAATTTTTGAAAAATTTGGGACTTAGTAAAAATTTGGTCCCCTGGAGAGTAGGCTTAACTATTATGTGAGTGAATGCAAGAAAACGCGGAAGAGTTAAAATTTCAGATGAATTGTGTTTCCACAAGCTTATGAAGGAGTGAGTTTAATCTCACTATGGTATTATCTCAGTCTGCCACACAGATGCCTCTGTCTTATTTGATCTGGGATCCACCTATTCTTATGTGTCTTCATATTTTGCCCGTCATTTGAGTATGCCCCGGGAGTCTCTTACTTTACCTGTTCATGTGTCTACCCCGGTGGGCGATACTATTGTTGTGGACCGTGTGTATCGGTCATGTGCTGTGATTATTGGGGGTCTGGAGACCCGAGTTGATCTATTGCTATTGAGCATGGTAAATTTTGATATTATTCTGGGCATGGATTGGTTATCTCCATATCATGCTATTCTAGACTGTCATGCTAAGACAGTTACTTTGGCTTTTCCGGGTGTTCCGAGGATCGAGTGGCGTGGCATGACTGATTATGTCTCTAGCATAGTAATTTCTTTTTTGAAAGCCCAACGTATGGTTGGGAAGGGTTATCTATCATATCTGGCTTTTGTGCGGGATGTTGGAGTTGAGACTCCTAGTATTGATTCTGTCCCAGTTGTGAGGGACTTTCCTGATGTATTTCCTGCAGACCTGCCAGGCATGCCGCCGGACAGGGATATTGATTTTGGCATTGACTTAGTGCTGGGCACTCAACCCATTTCTATTCCGCCATATCGTATGGCATCAGCAGAGCTGAAAGAATTGAAGGAGCAGCTTCAGGAACTCCTAGATAAGGGGTTCATTCGGCCTAGCGTGTCCCCGTGGGGTGCACCTGTTTTATTTGTGAAGAAGAAAGATGGCACATTGAGAATGTGCATTGATTATAGGCAGTTGAATAAGGTAACAGTGAAGAACAAGTATCTTTTGCCTCGCATTGATGACTTATTTGATCAGCTTCAGGGAGCGAGGGTATTTTCTAAGATTGATCTCCGTTCGGGCTATCACCAGTTGAAAATCAGGGAGTCGGATATTCCCAAGACTGCTTTCAGGACTAGATATGGTCACTATGAATTTTTGGTTATGTCTTTCGTGCTGACCAATGCCCCAGCAACGTTCATGCATTTGATGAACGGTGTATTTCAGCCTTATCTGGATGCATTTGTTATTGTATTCATTGATGATATCCTGGTGTACTCGCATAGCCAGGAGGAGCATGCCCAGCATTTGCGTGTAGTGTTGCAGATTTTGAGAGAGGAGAAGCTTTATGCAAAATTCTCCAAATGTGAATTTTGGCTAAGTTCTGTGGCATTTTTGGGACACATAGTGTCCAGCGAGGGTATACAGGTTGATCCAAGGAAGATAGAAGCAGTGCCGAGTTGGTCTAGACCGTCCTCAGTCACAGAGATTCGGAGTTTTCTTGGGCTAGCAGGCTATTATCGCCGATTTGTTCAGGGGTTTTCTTTTATTGCATCGCCTTTGACCAAGTTGACTCAGAAAGGTGCCCCATTTGTATGGTCTGGCGAGTGTGAGAGCTTTCAGAAGCTCAAGGCACTTCTGACCACAGCTCCAGTGTTGGTGTTACCATCAGCTACAGGTTCATACGTGGTATTTTGTGATGCTTCCAGAGTTGGGATTGGTTGTGTGCTAATGTAGGAAGGTAGAGTTATTGCTTATGCTTCTCGTCAGTTGAAGCCACATGAGAAGAACTACCCTGTTCATGATTTGGAGTTGGCTGCTATAGTTCATGCCTTAAAAATTTGGAGGCACTATTTATATGGCGTATCTTGCGAGGTATTCATTGATCATCGCAGTCTTCAACATTTATTTAAACAAAAATATCTTAATTTGAGGCAGCGGAGATGTCTTGAGTTACTTAAAGACTATGATATTACCATTTTATATCATCCGGGAAAGGCCAATGTAGTGGCCGATGCGTTGAGCCGAAAGGCAGTCAGTATGGGGAGTTTGGCTTACATCCCAGTTGGGGAGAGGCCTCTTGCAGTTGATGTTCAGACCTTGGCCAATCAGTTGGTGCGGTTAGATTTTTTTGAGCCTAGCCGGGTATTGGCTAGTGTGGTTTCTCGATCTTCCTTATATGATTGCATCAAAGAGCACCAGTATGATGATACACATTTGCTTGTCCTTAAGGACAGAGTTCAGCATGATAATGCCAAAGATGTGACTATAGGTGATGATGGCGTATTGAGGATGCAGGGCCGTATTTGTGTGCCCGACGTTGATGGGCTTAGAGATTTGATTCTTGAGGAGGCCCACAGTTCGCGGTATTCCATCCATCTGGGTGCTGCGAAGATGTATCAGGACTTGAGACAGCATTACTGGTGGAGGAAAATGAGGAAAGACATTGTGGGATATGTGGCTCGGTGTCTCAACTGTCAGCAGGTGAAATAGGAGCATCAGAGACCGGGCGGTTTGCTTCAGCAGATGATTATTCCTGAGTGGAAATGGGAGAGAGTTACTATGGATTTCGTGAGTGGCCTATGATTATTCCTGAGTGGAAATGGGAGAGAGTTACTATGGATTTCGTGAGTGGCCTTCCTCGGACTTTGAAGAATTCTGATTCGATTTGGGTCATTGTGGATAGGCTGACCAAGTCAGCGCATTTCATTCCGGTGTGTACCACATATTCTGCGGAGCGACTGGCTAGGATCTTTATTCAGGAGATTGTGCAGTTGCATGGTGTTCCAGTTACTATTATTTCGGATAGAGGTACTCAGTTCACTTCTCAGTTTTGGAGGACTTTTCAACACTAGTTGGGCACTCAGGTGGAGTTGAGTTCAGCATTTCATCCTCAGACGGACCGACAGTCCGAGCGTACTATTCAGATATTGGAGGATATGTTGCGTGCCTGCGTGATTGATTTTGGAGGTTCTTGGGTTGAATTTTTACCACTTGCAGAGTTTTCCTACAACAACAGCTATCAGTCCAGTATTCAAATGGCACCGTATGAGGCCTTATATGGGAGGCGGTGTAGAACTCCAGTGGGTTGGTTTGAGCCCGGTGAGGCTAGGTTGTTGGGGACAGATTTTGTCCAGGATGCCTTAGAAAAGGTGAAAGTAATTCAGGAAAGACTTCGCACAGCTCAGTCGCGTCAGAAGAGTTATGCGGACCGAAAGGTCCGAGATGTGTCATTTATGGAGGGCGAGAAGGTATTGCTGAAGGTTTCGCCGATAAAGGGTGTTATGAGGTTCGGAAAGAAAGGGAAGTTGAGTCCGCGGTTTATTGGACCATTTGAGGTACTTGGGAGGATTGGAGAGGTGGCTTATGAGCTTGCTTTGCCGCCTAGATTGTCGGGTGTTCATCCGGTATTCCATGTGTCCATGCTGCGGAAGTACATTGGGGATCCGTCTCATATTTTAGATTTCAGTACAGTACAGTTAGATGAAAATTTGACTTATAATGTGGAGCCAGTGGCTATTTTGAGTCGACAGGTTCAAAAATTGAGATCAAAAGATATAGCATCAGTGAAAGTACAGTGGAGAGGTCGGCCCGTGGAGGAGGCTACTTGGGAGACCGAGCAGGAGATGCGGAGCAGGTACCCGCACCTATTTGAAACTCCAGGTATGTTTCTTAACTCGCTCGAGGACGAGCGTTTGTTTTAGTTGGGGAGAATGTAACAACCCAAACCGTCGTTTCACGTATTATCGTCCCGTATTCCCCGTTAAATTCTTATTCATGTTTCAATATGTGTACTTGGTGAATTTGAGTCAATTCGGATCGAGTTTGGTATGAAATGGGACAATTAGTCTCTTTAAGGAAGAATTAGTTTGGAAAAGTCAACCGAATGTTGACTTGTGAGTTAGAGGGCTCGGAATTGAATTCCGATGATTCGGTTAGTTTCGGGGGATGATTTAAGGCCTAGGAGCGCAATCGGAATTAATTTTGGAGGTCCGGTGAAGAAATTAGCTCATTTTGGCGAAATTAGTATTTTGGCGATTTCCGGTTGATAGGTGAAATTTTGATCCGACGGTCGGAATGGAATTCCGAGAATTTCTGTAGCTTCGTTACGCCATTTTGGATATGTGTGCAAAATTTCAAGTCATTCGGACATATTTTGGTTGAGTTTTTGATCGAATGCTCGTTTTGGAAGTTTTAAAGGAACTTAGACTTGAATTCGATGTAATTCGATAATTTTGGTGTTAGTCGAGGTGTTTTGATAATTGGAACAAGTTTGAATAATATTATAAGATGTATTGGTATTTTTGGTTGAGGTCCCGAGGACCTCGGGGTGATTTCGGATGGCTAATGGGAACTTTTGAAGTTGGGAAATTTCATAATAGACGAAATTGTAAATGAGTGTGCACAAGACCTCACTTTAAACGACCATATCTCCAGTTATATAAGGAGTTGTGTGAGGATATACCTATCAAATTAAAGCCCTTTGAGTCTAGTTTCCAACGCAACAAACCGTTCATAATTTGGAGTTGTATACAGAAGGTTATGATCATTTTACTGGGCAAGTGTCAGTAGCGCGGCCTTAGCGCGGGAGCGCGTAGCCAGCGCTAATTGAGTTTTCTTCTGCCTCACTAGCGCGGGATTAGCGCAGGATTAGCGCGGGCGCGCTAGTGTCAGGCCTCTAAATACACCTAAGGACGGGAAATGACGGACTTTGAGTCATTTCTCAAGACTAGGGCTTCCCCAACACCCCCAATTCGACCAAGGCACCCAATTGCACTCCTAAGGTAAGATTTTTGGAGTATTTTGAGTTGATTACTACTCCCAAACACTTATATTAACATGGATTGATCTTAAAAATCCTTAGATTTTCAAGAAATTCCTTCAAGAACTCAAAGGAGGGTTTTGCAAGATTTCTTCCAAAAGGTAATCCTACACCCTTAGACTCACATATATGAATATATTATGGGAATATGAGTATGAATCAAGTATTACAACTTAGTGTATGGTGGTTGGAAGCCATAAATTCCCAATTTAAATACATGAACATGGTAGGGATTTAAAGGTGTTTATTTGATGGAATTTTTGTGGTTTGGGTGTGAATGGTTGATCACACATGTGATGTTAGGAGTATAAATTGTTAAAGAATAATAGTGGGATGAATTGTTGGTTAATGGTGATAGTTGGAGGAACCAATGCTATAGTTAAGAGGTATAAATATTTATGCCTACAAGATGTTTGATAATATGCCTAAATGGCATAATTTATGGGATCTAATACTAATATTAGCCCTATTGAGTGTTGTATTGTAGATTGAAGTTACATAACTGTATGGGATCATTATAGTATCATTAAGGGGCGAATTTTAGATATGTATGGTTAAAACCCCGTCTTTTAGAAATCAAACTTCATCGATGTTTGTGTGATTTTTGGCAGATTCGTCACACGAGGAGGCCAATTAGAGAGGCAAGGGCATAGCGAGCTAGAGGTGAGTAATGATTTTAAATGATGCACTGAGGGTTTGAAACCCCGGATTGCACAACATACTGCTATGTTGAGATGAGACACACGTTGTATGACGAGCGCGGGGTCATTTACTATTGGGGATTGTGACTTGGTCCATCCCAGTTGATTATTTTACCGCGTAATTGATAAAGATTTATTGTTTTTCACTATGATTGGGGCTTATCGTCATATTTGGGCTTCGTGCCAATTATCTGAAATCTTTTGTGAATTTACATTACTATTTTCCTCACGAATTGAAATATTATTTGAACTCAGTCCAATTGAATTATATTATTTTGTGAACTCAGCTACATTTATACTCAACTCGAGATTTAATAATATTTATAATGTTGTTGAGCTGAGCACTATTGTTTTACTGATGCCCAAGAGGCTTATGATTATTTTCTGGACTGATTGAGGCCGGGGGCCATACGTGAGGATATGTTGAGTGATGTGAGGAGGCTTTCAGGCCTCGAGTGTTATATGAGGAGGCTTTCAGGCCTCGAGTGTTATATGAGGAGGCTTTCAGGACTCGTGTGTGATGTGTGAAGGCTTTCAGGCCTATTGATATTGCACTTGGGCTGTAGGAGCCCCTCCGGAGTCTGTACACACCCCCAGTGAGCGCAGGGTACTGAGGTGAGTTGAGAGTGGGCCCGAGAGGCCGTTTCTTGTGTGTGGTGAGTTGGGAGTGAGCCCGAGGGGCTGATGTTGTGTGCTGGTGAGTTGGGAGTGAGCCCGAGGGGCTGATGTTGTGTGCTGGTGAGTTGGGAGTGAGCCCGAGGGGCTGATACTATACTAAGATTTACATATTGAGCCCGAGGGGCAAGCTTTTGATTTATCCTTACTGTGGAAATTATTTGTCTTTACTGTTTTAAAAGAAGAATCATCTGATACTCACTGTTTTACTGTATAACTGATTTTACTGCTTGGGATAGCGCTATATTGTGCCGTTATGAGATTTCATGTTTTCAGTCGTTATTTATTTTTATTACTCACTGGGTCGGAGTACTCACGTTACTCCCTGCACCATGTGTGCAGATACAGGCAGAGCTTAGTTCGCTCCTGAGCGCTGATTCTTTCCAGGCCAGGCGGTGACTAGGAGTAACGAGGTAGTTGTTGACGTCCGCAGCCCCGTTTTCTCCCTTATCTTTGTTATTTATGATAATTTTAGACTTTGTAAAATATTAGTAAACTCTATAGTAGCTCATGACTTGTGACACCCCGATTTCGGGCTGAGTTGGGATGGTTTTTCCTTGTTCTATCACATTTATTTCGCATTTAAGATTATATTGCCCATGATTTAGACTTATTCCTGCTAAGTAATTATAAAGAGATGTACTGTTTTGTTGATTGGCTGGCCTTGTCCTCACGAAAGGCGCCATCACGATCGGGTTAGGATTTTGGGTCGTGACATAAACCACCAAGATTCCATTCATAAATTTCGGAACCGCTATAACACGTATTAGTCTGATTCCAGTCACGTTCCTCAATCAACACATCTTGAAGAGTAGGACGGGGATAATAGTAAGTTTGCATCCTAGGTTCGTCAGCATACCTACTATTGGGTTTAACTATACCTTTGAGTTTATTAAACTCTGACCATGTCTCAGTTTTATAATCAGAAATGGTCTCAATTCTATCAGCAAAATTTTTAGATAAATCAATTGGTCTAACATTCAAACCAGAAAGCTTTTTATCAAGGAGTTGTGCTAAATCATCAAGAGATTTAAATTTAAAATCCTGAATCTCAGGAGGTCTTTGAATATGAGTAAGAATAGCTTGATCAACTGTTTTACTTCCTGAAGTGGAGGCAATATCAGTTGGTCCTTTCTTAGTACTCATTTCTTTTATTAAAATAGTCAAATCATCCAGTTTTTTATCAAGAGAACTGATATGTTCTCCTAAAATCTTTACATATAAACCCAAATAATTGTTTTGAGAAATCAATTTATTAATTTCTGCGATACTAATAGCTGCAACGTTATCATCAATAAATTTTTGAAAGGCAGTGAAGGTAATACCAGTATTATTAGGTAAAATAAAGGGGGCCTGAGGAGGATAAATGGCTTTAGTAATATTACCACTCCCATCTTTGTAAGATCTTTCTAATACCTTTATATAAAGAGGCAAATAAGTTGTTATAAACCAAGGAACAAAATACATAATTTGATTATGCAGGGCACAAGTTTCATAAAATTCTTGAGAAATACTATTCAAATCATCTTTGCTATAAGTATCGAAAAACCACATTTTAAACTGGTTCCATTTATCACTAAAAATTCCTTTTGAATATATTTTCGTGTCCGAGAACCGGGGCTAAAATCAATTTGGTGTGGAATCATTAAGTACTATTGGGGTCGAAATCCATCTCGGATATAGAAGGAATATCCTTATCAGAAATATTATCATTGTCCTGAACAATATTTGTTTGAGGGTTAACTTTAACCCTTTCAACCCTTTTGACAGGCTTATTACTAACTTTACTAGTAATAGTGTGTAAAGAGGCTGCACGATTGCGAGCTGGACCGTAGACTGGTTCAACGGGAGAAATATGTTGAATAGCAGGTAGAAGTCTATGATTAGAAAACGAATGTCTATTATAAATAGTAGATTTATCATCAAATTGAATACAAATCCTACCATCCAGATTTTGAGTAACATGCGAAAATTCAGTATTTGACAAGTCGTTAGTAATCTGACTTGGGGATATAACCGAATTTAAAGTCCAAGTAGTTGGGAAATTAATTTCTTCCCACCTAATAGGTCTCCAAGTGGTGACCTTGGACCTTGTAAAGTTGGTTTCTACCAGTATGGTCTGATCCGATGTATCGTATAACTTACATCTAGGATTTAAAGTAGATAATAATTTAAAATAAATCCTATAAGACAGACATATAAGTTCAGAACCAGGAGCATAATTATAACCATGCGTTTTCACATTTAAAGTCAAGGCATCAAGAATATTAACATCAGAAAGAGATAGTTGCAGATTGGGTTGAGTATTAAAATATACTGGACCATAGGCCACAGTAGATTCAATCGAACCCATCAGAGATTGTCTGAAATTCGGATTTCTAGCATCTCGAAGAGCTGCTAAAAAGGTCTTTGGTAACCCTTTAAGGGTTAACGGTTTAAACGCAATTTGAACCATACCAATATGCAAGTAATGATAATGATGTTTGTATAAGTCAATATCGTGTTTGTTTAACAAACGAATAGTCTGTTCAGAAGCATTTAACGCCAAAGATTGTTTAGTCGTTTTTATCAATTGTTTTAAAGAAAGTTTATCAAACCAACCATAATCATAAATGGTTTTTATAGAAACTTTAGGAATCGTCCATTTATTTAATAAATCAAGGTTTTGAGGTATATCTACCTCTTCAAGTCTAGTACTTTTAGTACTTGTTTCTCCCAGATCCATTTCAAATACCTTCATATCTATGTTGAATACTTCACATCTATTACATATTTACCATGAACGTTCTTAGGCTCTGATACCATTTTACACCAGGATCAGGGTAGGCGGGCGGTAGTCCGCACACGGCCATCCAAATCTAGCTGTTTCAGTACCTTTGAAGGTTGGCGGTAGTCCGCACGACCAGTAAAGATCGAAATATACGGGAATTTTATTATAGTTTTAATGACGGTATGAAAGGATCTATCCTTTTACCCAAGCAAGGGGATTGTCTAGGTCTGATACATACTCTTATTGAGCCCATGTGTCTAGCGGTTCAAACTGTGAAAGGGATAGCCCTTTTGATAACTTCAGCGGGCTTTAATGTCACAGTTGGCTAGACGTAGCCAATAAGAGTAGTACCAGAGTCGACTGTACCACCATCTTGGAACCAAGCCAAGAAACTATATTAAAATTCCTTTATATTTTGAAAGAGTCTGGATTCTTCATGGTTAATATGCAAGAGAAATTAGTTCTTCAACATAGATATGAATCCGTTTAGCCGGACATAGTCACGGCTGGGGAGAGAAACAAAGTAATTAAATACTTATAAAAATTAAAATAAACAAATACCTTTAAGGCAGGGATGCAAGGCCCTGAAGATGGTGAACTGAACTTCGAAACTTTATTTACTTCCACTAATTTACAAAATGAAGAAGCTAAGAAGCTAAAAGTCTTTACAAGAGAGAGAGAAGGGTTTTACAATCTGATGCTCTTCAAATGAAGAGCTCCTCTATTTAAAGAAAGAAAAAGGAAACATAAAGAATCTTTAAATAGTAAATTGGGTCCCACATCTGGGTCCCTATACAGTGTTTCTACTGTTGGGAATAGCGTATTTGGGTCCTTTATACAGTGTTTCTACTGTTGGGAACAGTGTATCTACTGTTGTGTGGGGTCTTCGGCGGCTTTAGTCAAAGTCCTCTTCTGTCTAAATCGTTCATTTGTTGGAGGAATTTTTCCACCTTTTCTTTCTCTTTGTCAGATAATATTATTTCTGGTTGCATCGGCTGTGAATCTTCTTCCGCGATATCATCGCCACTTGTTTCATTGTGCATTGATGTGTCTGATCTTTCACATTGATTCAAAGTTTGAAGTAAATTTCTTTTTACTTCTTCCAGATATTTATTTACTAATTCGGTTTTATTTCCGTCTTGAACAGAGATTCTTCGAGCAATATGTTTGACGGAGCTGTCATCAAATATTTTCTTCTGTGGAGTGGACGAGTATACTTGGATTTGTGTTTTAATAGAATCCAATAATTCTTGTCCATATAATATTTTTGTTTTGGGATCATTCTTCATCAATTTGTCCCAAAATTGTTGTAAAATACCCTGTATAAGCAAGGGATTTGTTCCTCCGTAAAACCTAATTCAGGAGTCCATTTATGAATCCATGGGATAGAGAATTCAATAAATAAGCAAATTTGATCAATTTTTTCTAGGCAACAGATATGATCTGCGTGATATAACTCGGTTAGGAATGGTGAAATTTTTGCACATTCTTTGTATAACTTAAGGAATGACTCAGGCAGGATTTTCGTTGTGGGACCGTGGTATGACCACCAATTTAAAAACCAGTTAGGGATAGGTCCTGTAAATACCTTTGCACATACTTTAATAAACCAAGTATGTTTATGCCTCTCATTGTTATAATAAAGCACTCTATCAAATGCTTGGATATAATCCCAATAAGTAAAATTCATAGGTGATTTATTAAGGCTTATCTGCCTTTCTTTCATTGTTGAAATCCCCCATTATTCAACAGATATAATCTGTTCGATAATGATTTTTGAGAAGTTATAAACGTTCTCATTTATGTTATAACCTGAAAAGTGCTGGAATTCTGCACTACCTGTACTGAATAGAATAGTCTCATAATAAGTGCGGGTTTTATATGATTCACCCGGGTAGTATAATCCATTAATCAGATATCTCTGGAATATCTTCCATGGTTCATCTTTTCGCTGAATCTCAGAGTTTTCTAGGAGAAATATTATTTCTTTCTTTGGTAATTTTTCGTAAGACTTAATATCATCGTTGTCTTCTTCTCTATCGATTGAAGCAAATGTATTACTTTGCTTTTTGGAAGCCAAATATGCCTGTAGATGACCATATAATGGATCATCTTCTGGAATATCATCCAGATGTATAGACGGACCTGATGAAGAATCTCCTTTATGAAAAATCTTTGAGTTTATTACACTCTTTTTCCCTACTTATATCACTGGAGAATTTGATGAGGATCCGTATGACGATCCTTGAGAATATGATCTACTAGGGGAAGATATTCCCCTACCTCTGCCTCTGGTGGCCCATGAAGGGTCCATTCTGCACAAATAACAAGTCAATTTATTCTGAGAAGCAATAATCCAGCATATCATCCCTAATAATTTTAGTATAGGTATGAATTCCTAACAATTTTAATATGATTATGATTTTCAATCCGGTTATCAACGATATCTTCAATTATCAAATCAATTATGAGACTTTGTAGATCTCGATTTAATCTAACCACTTTAAGGATAGTAATTAATAATAATTCTTCTAGAAAGGTCGTATAAAAATTCATAATTAATCAAGGTATTCTCGGGATAAGAAATCCGGAAGGGAATTATCAATTCCTTTTTTGTATTAAATTTCAAAATCAAAAGGCGCTAGCTGAGCTTGCCATCTAGCAAATATTAACTTAGACGCATCATGTTTGAAATCTTTGTCAAACATATATTTAACAGATTGAGCATAAGTTTTTATTAAAAACTTTTGATTATATAAATCGTCTTGAAATTTTAAAACACATTTAACAATAGTCAACATTTCATGAGCCACAGTAGCATATTTCTTTTGGGCTTCGGTCCATTTACCAGAGTGAAATCTTATCAGGTATTCACTCTTATTGTTGGGATTCACTTGTTTTAAAATCCCACCGTAGCCAATGTTGGATGCATCAATCTCGATAATTTTTTGCCATGTAGGATTAGCAAGAGTTAAGCAAGGTAAAGACCTAACACGTTGTTTAATACTTTTGACTAACGCAGTATGCTGGTCAGTCCAAGACTGCTTATGATCCTTTTTCAGCCTGTCGTATAAAGGGGCTAGATCCCGAAATAAACTTTTATAGAAAGGAGATATTTAATTCAAATTTCCCAAAAATCTTTGTAATTGAGTCCTGTCAGTAATAACATCAGGAAAGTTTGAGGCAAAATCAATCGATCTTTGTATCGGGGTAATTTTTCCTTGGCAAATAATATGACCTAAAAATCGAACATTTGTTTGGAATAGACTCATTTTTGGTTTAGAAATTACTAAACCGTTTTGTATTACAATTTTCTTAAAAATATCAAGATGCTTAATATGCATCTCTAATGTTTTAGAAAATACTAATATGTCGTCAATATAAACGATGATAAAATCTAGATAAGGTTAAAAATATCATTCATAATTTTCTGAAATTCAGAAGGGCATTGTTTAAACCAAATGGCATGACATTCCATTCATATTGCCCAAATGGAACATTAAAAGCAGTTCTATAAGTATGCTCCTTAAAATTTTGAATTTGCCAATATCCAGATTTTAAATCAAATTTTGAAAATATATTGGCGTCATATAATCTCGATAGCAAGTCCCTTTTATTGAGGATAGGATATCTAATCCATTTTAGATGTTTATTCAATGGTTTATAATTTATAACTAATCTAGGAATACCACGTGCCTTTTCTGCAACATTATTAACATAAAAGGCAGAACATGACCAAGGAGATTTTGAGGGTTTTATCAAACTGTTTTGTAACAAGCTGTCAATCTCGTTTTTGCAGAATTCGACTAATTCAGCATTCATCTGGCAAGGTCGAGATTTAGTAGGGATATCATCCTCGGAGAAGTTTTCTTCGTAAGGAAGAGTTACAATATGCCTTTTTCGGTTCCAAAAGGCACTAGGGTGATCAGCGCAAACATCAACAGCCATCTTTTCAGCAATCAATTTAATCTTTTGCTGAACCTTAGCAGATTGTAAAGTATCGAATATATTCATGCTTAATATTTCTAATAGTAATGAATCAACATGCCTTTGTTTCATATTAATCAAGGCGTTAATATCTCTAGTTACGGGATCTGTAACAAAAGAATAACTTCTCTCTTTATCTTGATAAGTAGCAGAACAACCATGTGCATCTATGTTATTAAAAGGGTAAATAGCATTAATAAAAGGGGTTCCAAGTTTAATTGGAGGGTATAACTGGTTTTTTACCAAAAAAAAGAAATGAGTAATACAGACTTTGTTTTGGAAAATATGAGTGTTTGGTAGTTTATACTCTATATCTAAAGCATGACCAGAAGCGGATTTAACCGAATGAGTGGTCTTTTGAAAATATTTAGTTGGAATTAATCCTTCCTGAATGCAGCTTACATCAGCACCACTATCAATCATGGCCACATCAGTTATAGAAAAATTATTATCGATCAAAATAGTACATTTAATATACCATTTATGTGCAGTAATAATTTGCATCATACCTAAAAACATATCAGATTTTTCTTCAGTCAGATCAGAAATTTCTTTTCCTTTATTAGAAAATTCAGAAATTCCTTTAGTCGAAAATTCAGGTAGAGAATTATTTTTTTCAATTTGAGTAATTCGGTGATCGCAAATCATTTGATTTTGCTTAAGAGACCTAATATCCTTTTTCAAATTTTCAATTTCTTCCTTTAAATCATCAAAAGAAGCATCTCTGCTAGGTGTACTAGATTTGTGAAGTCATTTATTAATTTCAGACAAAGAATAAGGCGCAAAATATTCAAATTCTTTCTTATGTCTTTCAAAAGGTTTTGAACTACTAAAACTAGAACTTGCAGCTAAATTAATAATTTTTTCACGAAGTTTTTCATCAGTAACTTCTTTTAAAAGTTCTATTACATTATCAGATGTAATATTTTTCATATTTAAATCATGAAATTGTGATTGTAATTTATAAAATTCGTCATTATCACAAATACAAATATCACTTTTGCAAGCAGTGCAAGAAGTATTAACATTTTTATCACTATCAGATAAATCCATTAAATCAACTTCATCTTCAGATTCAGTCTCAGAGTAATAGTCAGATTCTGATCCTGAAGTGTATAACAAGCCATAAACCTTATCGCGTAACTCATCATCGAGTTCTAAGGTTTTCAGCTTTTGAAGCTTGCAATTTGGAGAAATATGACCAAACTTTCCACACTTATAACACTTAATATCAGCGAGATCTCTCTTTGATCTATTCTTCGTAAATCGAGTAGATTTCCGATGCGCTTTTCTAGTATCACGCTCTTCCTTAGACCTATATCTAGACCTCTTTTTTCTTATACGGGCTATCCGGGTTAGGATACCTAAGATATCTATTTTTCTTCTTCCTACTTTGAGTAGAGGTTCCGGGTAAACCGAACTGGGTACAGAAGTCACCTAATTGGGATTTCTCTTTAAGCTTATCAATCTTAAGCTGTATAGAAAGCTTTAGCTCATTACACAAGTTTAATCCTTCTTGTGTACATACTCCTATAAGTTTACCATAGGTATAATTACCATACTGAATTTCACCGTAACTACCCCTTAATACTTTTCTTACTCTTTCAGCAAATAAGGAAGGGAGGTCGTCTATAAACTTAGCTTTCCAATGCTCATATTTATTCTCGGGTAGTTCCATAACCCTACTCATAAAAGTATCTTTATACCATCTAAATTCACTAAGGGTCTTATATCTAAGCCCATTAAGTAAGGTTCTGATGGTCTCATGATTTGAGGTAAATCTACCATTGAAATGCTCTAAAATTGTAAGGATAAGGGTATATACTGCATCTTCTCTACCCTTAACTAGAGCCATACCTATATTATCAACACCCTCTTCTACGACTGTAGCATTAATAACGAAAGCCTTTTCTTCATCAGATAAATAATTATCCCACCAGCCACGAAGTTGGCTAGTAAAGCCTGCAATAATCATTTTGCAAATAGTTCTATCCGTATTTTTAACACTTTTGCAGATAGTCGAATACATAAGCATTCTATGTACGAGAATGGTTAATTGTCTATCAGTTAAACCATCAAGATTTCATTCATAAATTTCGGAACCGCTATAACACGTATTAGTCTGATTCCAGTCACGTTCCTTAATCAACACATCTTGAGGAGTAGGACGGGGATAATAGTAATTTTGCATCCTATGTTTGTCAGCATACCTACTATTGGGTTTAACTATACCTTTGAGTTTATTAAACTCTGACCATGTCTCAGTTTTATAATCAGAAACGGTCTCAATTCTATCAGCAAAATTTTTAGATAAATCAATTGGTCTAACATTCAAACCAGAAAGCTTTTTATCAAGGAGTTGTGCTAAGTTATCAAGAGATTAAATTTAAAATCCTGAATCTTAGGAGGTCTTTGAATATGAGTAAGAATAGTTTGATCAACTGTTTTACTTCCTGAAGTGGAGGCATTATCAGTTGGTCCTTTTTTAGTACTCATTTCTTTTATTAAAACAGTCAAATCATCCAGTTTTTTATCAAGATAATCGATATGTTCTCCTAATATCTTTACATATAAACCCAAATAATTGTTTTGAGAAATCAATTTATTAATTTCTGCGATACTAATAGCTGCAACGTTATCATCAATAAATTTTTGAAAGGCAATGAAGGTAATACCAGTATTATTAGGTAAAATAAAGGGGGCCTGAGGAGGATAAATGGCTTTAGTAATATTACCACTCCCATCTTTATAAGATCTTTCTAATACCTTTATATAAAGAGGCAAATAAGTTGTTATAAACCAAGGAACAAAATACATAATTTGATTATGCAGGGCACAAGTTTCATAAAATTCTTGAGAAATACTATTCAAATAATCTTTGCTATAAGTATCGAAAAACCACGTTTAAACTGGTTCCATTTATCACTAAAAAATTCCTTTTGAATATATTTTCGTGCCCTAGAACCGGGGCTAAAATCAATTTGGTGTGGAATCATTAAGTACTATTGGGGTCGAAATCCATCTCGGATACAGAAGGAATATCCTTATCAGAAATATTATCATTGTCCTGAACAATATTTGTTTGAGGGTTAACTTTAACCCTTTCGACAGGCTTATTACTAACTTTACTAGTAATAGTGTGTAAAGAGGCTGCACGATTGCGAGCTGGACTGTAGATGTCACGACCCAAAATCCCAACCCGGTCGTGATGGTGCCCCTCGTGAGGACAAGGCCAGCCAATCAACAAAACAGTACATCTCTTTGTAATTACTTAGCAGGAATAAGTCTAAATTATGGGCAATATAATCTTAAATGCGAAATAAACGTGATTGAACAAGTAAAACCCTCCCAACTCAGCCCGAAATCGGGGTGTCACAAGTCATGAGCTACTACAGAGTTTACTAATATTTTACAAAGTCTTGAATTATCATAAATAACAAAGATAAGGGAGAAAACGGGGATGCGGACGTCAACAGCTACCTGGTTACTCCTAGTCACCGCCTGGTCTGGAAAGAATCACCGTTCAGGAGCAAACTCAGCTCTACCTGTATCTGCACACATAGTGCAGGGAGTAATGTGAGTACTCCGACCCAGTGAGTAATAAAAATAAATAACGACTGAAAACATGAAATCTCATAACGGCACAATATAGTGCTATCCCAAGCAGTAAAATCAGTTATACAGTAAAATAGTGAGTATCAGATAATTCTTCTTTTAAAATAGTAAAGACAAATAATTTCCACAGTAAGGACAAATCAAAAGCTTGCCCCTCGGGCTCAATATGTAAATCTCAGTATAGTATCAGCCCCTCGGGCTCACTCCCAACTCACCAGCACACAACATCAGCCCCTCGGGCTCACTCTCAACTCACCACACACAAGCAACGGCCTCTCGGGCCCACTCCCAACTCACCTGGGTACCCTGCGCTCACTGGGGGTGTGTACAGACTCCGGAGGGGCTCCTACAGCCCAAGTGCAATATCAATAGGCCTGAAAGCCTTCACATAACACACGAGGCCTGAAAGCCTCATCATATAACACTCGAGGCCTGAAAGCCTCCTCACATCACTCAACATATCCTCACGTATGGCCCTCGGCCTCAATCAGTCCAGAAAATAATCATAACCCTCTTGGGCATCAGTAAAACAATAGTGCTCAGCTCAACAGCATTATAAATATCATTAAATCTCGAGTTGAGTATAAATGTAGCTGAGTTCACAAAATAATATAATTCAATTGGACTGAGTTCAAATAATATTTTAATTCGTGAGGAAAATAGTGATGTAAATTCACAAAAGATTTCAGATAATTGGTACGAAGCCCAAATATGGCAATAAGCCCAATCATAGTGAAAAACAATAAATCTTTATCAATTACGCGGTAAAAATATCAACTGGGATGGACCAAGTCACAATCCCCAATAGTAAATGACACCGCGCTCGTCATACAACGCGTGTCTCATCTCAACATAGCAGTATGTTGTGCAATTTGGGGTTTCAAACCCTCAGTGCATCATTTAAAATCATTACTCACCTCAAGACGGTCCAACGTCTACTCCGATATGCCCTTGCCTATCGAATTTACCTCTTCGTGCGTCGAATCTGGTCAAAACCACAACGAATACATTACAATAGGCTAAGGGAATATAACCCAATCGAAAAGACTCGAAAAATATCGAAATTCACAAAATTCGCAAAACCCGAGCCCCGGGCCCACTTCTCGAAAAATTACGAAAGTTACATCATCGGATTCCTCGTCTCTCCACGAGTCCGTACATATAAAATTTACCAAAATCGGAGTTCAAATGACCCCTCAAATCTTTAAATCTTATTTTCAAATCCCTAGGCCTAAATCTTCAATTTACTCCTCAAAAATATGTAATCTAGTCGGATTATTCGATGATAATTCAATATTATAGAGTGTAAATAATCACAAGTGACTTACCTCAAGATTTCCCAAGATTTCTTGCTAAAAATCGCCCAAAATCCGAGCTTGGAAGTCAAAAAAATGACCAAACTCGGACTGCTGGACATTAAATCTGTCCAGAAATTTTCGGTACTGTTCACGCGGGGGTACTGTTCATGCGCGTGAAGTCACTGTTCACTGTTCACCCGCGCGGTTATTGTTCACGCGCGGATACTGTTCACTGCTGCAAAAGTTACAACAGCTTTTAAGAAATTTGCAGCACAGCCTTTTTTCACTAAAATGGTTCTAACTCCATTATACGAACTCGGAATTAGACGATTCTTGTTCCTATGAGTCACAAATAA
This sequence comes from Nicotiana tabacum, assembly GCF_000715075.1. Classification (NCBI taxonomy): domain Eukaryota; kingdom Viridiplantae; phylum Streptophyta; class Magnoliopsida; order Solanales; family Solanaceae; genus Nicotiana; species Nicotiana tabacum. The sequence goes on from NC_134095.1 coordinate 82,619,121, forward strand.
TAATACGAACACAACCCTTCAATCATAACTCAATTCAGAGCTCGTTTTCCCAGTTCAACACCTATTTCGCTCGTTAAACAATTAACTCACATTTCACGTCAAAAACCCAATCGCGACTAGATGAAATTAAACCAAAATTTCCAGATCAGTCCTATAATTCATGATTTAAATTCTGGAAGTCTCGAAATCAAATTTGGATCTCTAGAACTAAAAATGAACCTTTAGATCATTACATTTATGCTCAAAACGGCAAAAATCTTCCAAAAATGACCCGTTGGGCATCCGAAACACACCTGAGGCCCCCGGGACCCCGACCAATAATACCAACCAGTCCCAAAATACATTACGGACTTGCTCGAGGCCTCAAATCATATCAAACAACCCTAAAATCATGAATCAACCTCCAATCCAAGTTTTATGAACTTTAGAATTTCCAACTTCTATTTCCGATGCCGAAACCTATCAAATCACGTCCGATTGACTTCAAATTTTGCACACAAGTCCAAAATGACATAACGAAGCTACAGAAAGTCTCATATTTCCATTCCAACCGTAGGATCAAAATTTCACCTATCAACCGGAAATCGCCAAAATGAGCTAATTTCTTCACCGGACCTCCAAAATTAATTCCGATTGCGCTCCTAGGCCTTAAATCATCCCCTGAAACTAATCGAATCATCCGAATTCAATTCTGAGCCCTCTAACTCACAAGTCAACGTTCAGTTGACTTTTCCAAACTAATTCTTCCTTAAAGAGACTAATTGTCCCATTTCATACCAAACTTGATCCGAATTGACTCAAATTCACCAAGTACACATATTGAAACATGAATAAGCATTTAACGGGGAATACGGGATGACAATACGTGAAACGACGGTTCGGGTCGTTACAGTAGACTGGTTCAATGGGAGAAATATGTTGAATAGCAGGTAGAAGTCTATGATTAGAAAACGAATGTCTATTATAAATGGTAGACTTATCATCAAATTGAATACAAATCCTACCATCCAAATTATGAGTAACATGCGAAAATTCAGTATTTGACAAGTCGTTAGTAATCTGACTTAGGGATATAACCGAATTTAAAGTCCAAGTAGTTGGGAAATTAATTTCTTCCCACCTAATAGGTCTCCAAGTGGTGACCTTGGACCTTGCAAAGTTGGTTTCTACCAGTATGGTCTGATCCGATGTATCGTATAACTTACATCTAGGATTTAAAGTAGATAATAATTTAAAATAAATCCTATAAGACAGACATATAAGTTCAGAACCAGGCGCATAATTACAACCATGCGTTTTCACATTTAAAGTCAAGGCATCAAGAATATTAACATCAGAAAGAGACAGTTGCAGATTAGGTTGAGTATTAAAATATACTGGACCATAGGCCACAGTAGATTCAATCGAACCCATTAGAGATTGTCTGAAATTCAGATTTCTAGCATCTCTAAGAGCTGCTAAAAAGGTCTCTGGTAACCCTTTAAGGGTTAACGGTTTAAATGCAATTTGAACCATACCAATATGCAAGTAATGATAATGATGTATGTATAAGTCAATAACGTGTTTGTTTCACAAACGAATAGTCTGTTCAGAAGCATTTAACGCCAAAGACTGTTCAGTCGTTTTTATCAATTGTTTTGAAAAAAGTTTATCAAACCAACCATAATCATAAATGGTTTTTATAGAAACTTTAGGAATCGTCCATTTATTTAATAAATCAAAGTTTTGAGGTATATCTACCTCTTCGAGTCTAGTACTTTTAGGTAGACTTGTAAAACCCCTCTCTCTCTCTAAGAACTCTCTCTCTCTCTCTCTTGTAAAGACTTTTAGCTTCTTAGCTTCTTCATTTTGTAAATCAGTGGAAGTAAATAAAGTTTCGAAGTTCAGTTCACCATCTTCAGGGCCTTGCATCCCGGCCTTAAAGGTATTTGTTTATTTTAATTTTTATAAGTATTTAATTACTTTGTTTCTCTCCCCAGCCGTGACTATGTCCGGCTAAACGGATTCATATCTATGTTGAAGAACTAATTTCTCTTGCATATTAACCATGAAGAATCCAGACTCTTTCAAAATATAAAGGAATTTTAATATAGTTTCTTGGCTTGGTTCCAAGATGGTGGTACAGTCGACTCTGGTACTACTCTTATTGGCTTTGCCTTAGTGGCTACGTCTAGCCAGCTGTGACATTAAAACCCACTGAAGTTGTCAAAAGGGCTATCCTTTTCACAGTTAGAATTGCTAGACACATGGGCTCACTAAGAGTATGTATCGGACCTAGACAGGCCTCTTGCTTGGGTAAAAGGATAGATCCTTCCATACAGTCATTAAGACTATAATAAAATTCCCGTATATTTCGAATCTTTACTGGTCGTGCGGACTATCGCCAACCTTCAAAGGTACTGAAACAGCTAGATCTGGATGGTCGTGTGCGGACTACCGCCCGCCTACCCTGATCCTGGTGTAAAATGGTATCTGACTATGTCCGGCTAAACGGATTCATATCTATGTTGAAGAACTAATTTCTCTTGCATATTAACCATGAAGAATCCAGACTCTTTCAAAATATAAAGGAATTTTAATATAGTTTCTTGGCTTGGTTCCAAGATGGTGGTACAGTCGACTCTGGTACTACTCTTATTGGCTTTGCCTTAGTGGCTACGTCTAGCCAGCTGTGACATTAAAGCCCGCTGAAGTTGTCAAAAGGGCTATCCCTTTCACAGTTTGAACTACTAGACACATGGGCTCAATAAGAGTATGTATCGGACCTAGACAGGCCCCTTGCTTGGGTAAAAAGATAGATCCTTCCATATAGTCATTAAGACTATAATAAAATTCTCATATATTTCGAATCTTTACTGGTCGTGCGGACTACCGCCAACCTTCAAAGGTACTGAAACAGCTAGATCTGGATGGCCGTGTGCGGACTACCGCCCGCCTACCCTGATCCTGGTGTAAAATGGTATCAGAGCCAGGCGCATAATTATAACCATGCGTTTTCACATTTAAAGTCAAGGCATCAAGAATATTAACATCAGAAAGAGATAGTTGCAGACTGGGTTGAGTATTAAAATATACTGGACCATAGGCCACAGTAGATTCAATCGAACCCATTAGAGATTGTCTGAAATTTAGATTTCTAGCATCTCTAAGAGCTGCTAAAAAGGTCTCTGGTAACCCTTTAAGGGTTAAAGGTTTAAAGGCAAATTTACACCAGGATCAGGTTAGGCGGGCGGTAGTCCGCACACGGCCATCCAGATCTAGCTATTTCAGTACCTTTGAAGGTTGGCGATAGTCCGCACGACCAGTAAATATTCGAAATATACGGGAATTTTATTATAGTCTTAATGACTGTATGGAAGGATCTATCCTTTTACCCAAGCAAGGGGTCTGTCTAGGTCCGATACATACTCTTATTGAGCCCATGTGTTTAGCAGTTCTAACTGTGAAAGGGATAGCCCTTTTGACAACTTCAGCGGGCTTTAATGTCACAACTGGCTAGACGTAGCCACTAAGGCAAAGCCAATAAGATTAGTACCAGAGTCGACTGTACCACCATCTTGGAACCAAGCCAAGAAACTATATTAAAATTCCTTTATATTTTGAAAGAGTCTGGATTCTTCATGGTTAATATGCAAGAGAAATTAGTTCTTCAACATAGATATGAATCCGTTTAGCCGGACATAGTCACGGCTGGGGAGAGAAACAAAGTAATTAAATACTTATAAAAATTAAAATAAACAAATACCTTTAAGGCCGGGATGCAAGGCCCTGAAGATGGTGAACTGAACTTCGAAACTTTATTTACTTCCACTGATTTACAAAATGAAGAAGCTAAGAAGCTAAAAGTCTTTACAAGAGAGAGAGAGAGAGAGTTCTTAGAAAGAGAGGGGTTTTAAATCTGAGGGGTTTTACAATCTGATGCTCTTCAAATGAAGAGCTCCTTTATTTAAAGAAAGAAAAAGGAAACATAAAGAATCTTTAAATAGTAAATTGGGTCCCACATCTGGGTCCCTATACAGTGTTTCTACTATTGGGAATAGCGTATCTGGGTCCCTTATATAGTGTTTCTACTGTTGGGAACAGTGTATCTACTGTTGTGTGGGGTCTTCGGCGGCTTTAGTCAAAGTCCTCTTCTGTCTAAATCGTTCATTTGTTGGAGGAATTTTTCCACCTTTTCTTTCTCTTTGTCAGATAATATTATTTCTGGCTGCATCGGCTGTGAATCTTCTTCCGCGATATCATCGCCACTTGTTTCACTGTGCATTGATGTGTCTGATCTTTCACATTGATTCAAAGTTTGAAGTAAATTTCTTTTTACTTCTTCCAGATATTTATTTACTAATTCGGTTTTGATCTCCGTCTTGAACAGAGATTCTTCGAGCAATATGTTTGACGAAGCTGTCATCAAATATTTTCTTCTGTGGAATGGACGAGTATACTTGGATTTGTGTTTTAATAGAATCCAATAATTCTTGTCCATATAATATTTTTGTTTTGGGATCATTCTTCATCAATTTGTCCCAAAAATTATTGTAAAATACCCTGTATAAGCAAGGGATTTGTTCCTCCGTAAAACCTAATTCATGAGTCCATTTATGAATCCATGGGATAGAGAATTCACTAAAGAAGCAAATTTGATCAATTTTTTCTAGGCAACAGATATGATCTACGTGATATAACTCGGTTAGGAATGGTGAAATTTTTGCCCATTCTTTGTATAACTTAAGGAATGACTCAGGCAGGATTTTCGTTGTGGGACCGTCGTATGACCACCAATTTAAAAACCAGTTAGGGATAGGTCCTGTAAATACCTTTTCACATACTTTAATAAACTAAGTATGTTTATGCCTCTCATTGTTATAATAAAGCACTCTATCAAATGCTTGGATATAATCCCAATAAGTAAAATTCATAGGTGATTTATTAAGGCTTATCTGCCTTTCTTTCATTGTTGAAATCCCCCATTCTTCAACAGATATAATCTGTTTGATAATGATTTTTGAGAAGTTATAAACGTTCTCATTTGTGTTATAACCCGAAAAGTGCTGGAATTCTGCACTACCTGTACTGATTAGAATAGTCTCATAATAAGTGCGGGTTTTATATGATTCACCCGGGTAGTATAATCCATTAATCAGATATCTCTGGAATATCTTCCATGGTTCATCTTTTCGCTGAATCTCAGAGTTTTCTAGGAGAAATATTATTTCTTTCTTTGGTAATTTTTCGTAAGACTTAATATCATCGTTGTCTTCTTCTCTAGCGATTGAAGCAAATGTATTACTTTGCTTTTTGGAAGCCAAATATGCCTGTAGATGACCATATAATGGATCATCTTCTGGAATATCATCCAGATGTATAGACGGACCTGATGAAGAATCTCCTTTTATGAAAAATCTTTGAGTTTATTAAACTCCTTTTCCCTGCTTGTATCACTGGAGAATTTGATGAGGATCCGTATGACGATCCTTGAGAATATGATCTACTAGGGGAAGATCTTCCCCTACCTCTGCCTCTGGTGGCCCATGAAGGGTCCATTCTGCACAAATAACAAGTCAATTTATTCTGAGAAGCAATAATCCAGCATATCATCCCTAATAATTTTAGTAGGTATGAATTCCTAACAATTTCAATATGATTATGATTTTCAATCCGGTTATCAATGATATCTTCAATTATCAAATCAATTATGAGACATTGTAGATCTCGATTTAATCTAACAACTTTAAGGATAGTAATTAATAATTCTTCTTCTAGAAAGGTCGTATAAAAATTCATAATTAATCAAGGTATTCTCGGGATAAGAAATCCGAAAGGGAATTATCAATTCCTTTTTTGTATTGAATTTCAAAATCAAAAGGCGCTAGCTGAGCTTGCCATCTAGCAAATATTAACTTAGACCGTCATGTTTGAAATCTTTGTCAAACATATATTTAACAGATTGAGCATCAGTTTTTGTTAAAAACTTTTGATTATATAAATCGTCTTGAAATTTTAAAACACATTTAACAATAGTCAACATTTCATGAGCCACAGTAGCATATTTCTTCTGTGCTTCGGTCCATTTACCAGAGTGAAATCTTATCAGGTATTCACTCTTATTGTTGGGATTCACTTGTTTTAAAATCCCACCGTAGCCAATGTTGGACGCATCAGTCTCGATAATTTTTTGCCATGAAGGATTAGCAAGAGTTAAGCAAGGTAAAGACTTAACACGCTATTTAATACTTTTGACTAACGCAGTATGCTGGTCAGTCCAAGGCTGCTTATGATCCTTTTTCAGCCTGTCGTATAGAGGGGCTAGATCACGAGATAAACTTTTGTAGAAAGGAGATATATAATTCAAACTTCCCAAAAATCTTTGTAATTGAGTCCTGTCAGTAATAACATCAGGAAATTTTGAGGCAAAATCAATCGATCTTTGTATCGGGGTAATTTTTCCTTGGCAAATATTATGACCTAAAAATCGAACATTTGTTTGGAATAGACTCATTTTTGGTTTAGAAATTACTAAACCGTTTTGTATTACAATTTTCTTAAAAATATCAAGATGCTTAATATGCATCTCTAATGTTTTAGAAAATACTAATATGTCGTCAATATAAACGATGATAAAATCTAAATAAGGGTTAAAAATATCATTCATAATTTTCTGAAATTCAGAAGGGCATTTTTTAAACCAAATGGCATGACTTTCCATTCATATTGCCCAAATGAAATATTAAAAGCAGTTCTATAAGTATGCTCCTTAAAAATTTGAATTTGCCAATATCCAGATTTTAAATCGAATTTTGAAAATATATTGGTGTCATATAATCTCGATAGCAAGTCCCTTTTATTGGGGATAGGATATCTAATCCATTTTAGATGTTTATTCAATGGTTTATAATTTATAACTAATCTAGGAATACCACGTTCCTTTTCTGCAGCATTATTAACATAAAAGGCAGAACATGACCAAGGAGATTTTGAGGGTTTTATCAAACCCTTTTGTAACAAGGTGTCAATCTCATTTTTGCAGAATTCGACTAATTCAGCATTCATCTGGCAAGGTCGAGATTTAGTAGGGATATCATCCTCGAAGAAGTTTTCTTCGTAAGGAAGAGTTACAATATGCCTTTTTCGGTTCCAAAAGGCACTAGGGTGATCAGCGCAAACATCAACATCCATCTTTTCAGCAATCAATTTAATCTTTTGCTGAACCTTAGCAGATTGTAAAGTATCGAATATATTCATGCTTAATATTTCTAATTGTAATGAATCAACATGCCTTTGTTTCATATTAATCAAGGCGTTAATATCTCTAGTTACGGGATCTGTAACAAAAGAATAACTTATCTTTTTATCTTGATAAGTAGCAGAAAAACCCTGTGCATCTATGTTATTAAAAGGGTAACTAGCATTAAAAAAAGTGGTTCCAAGTATAATTGGAGGGTATAACTGGTTTTTTACCAAAAAGAAGAAGTGAGGAATACAGACTTTGTTTTGGCAAATATGAGTGTTTGGTAGTTTATACTCTATATCTAAAGCATGACCAGATGCGGATTTAACCAAATGAGTGGTCTTTTGAAAATATTTAGTTGGAATTAATCCTTCCTGAATGCAGCTTACATCAGCACCACTATCAATCATGGCCGCATCAGTTATAGAAAAATTATTATCGATCAAAATAGTACATTTAATATACCATTTATGCACAGTAATAATTTGCATCATACCTAAAAACATATCAGATTTTTCTTCAGTCAGATCAGAAATTTCTTTTCCTTTATTAGAAAATTCGGAAATTCCTTTAGTCGAAAATTCAGGTAGAGAATTATTTTTCTCAATTTGAGTAATTCAGTGATCGCAAATCATTTGATTTTGCTTAAGAGACCTAATATCCTTTTTCAACTTTTCAATTTCTTCCTTTAAATCATCAAAAGAAGCATCTCTGCTAGGTGTACTAGACTTATGAAGTCGTTTATTAATTTCAGACAAAGAATAAGGCGCAAAATATTCAAATTTGTTCTTATGTCTTTCAAAAGGTTGTGAACTACTAGAACTAGAAGTTGCAGCTAAATTAATAATTTTTTCACGAAGTTTTCATCGGTAACTTCTTTTAAAAGTTCTATTACATTATCAGATGTAATATTTTTCATATTTAAATCATGAAATTGTGATTGTAATTTATAAAATTCGTCATTATCACAAATACAAATATCACATTTGCAAGCAGTGCAAGAAGTATCAACATTTTTATCACTATCAGATAAATCCATTAAATCAACTTCATCTTCAGATTCAGTTTCAGAGTAATAGTCAGATTCTGATCCTGAAGTGTATAACAAGCCATAAACCTTATCGCGTAACTCATCATCGAGTTCTAAGGTTTTCAGCTTTTGAAGCTTGCAATTTGGAGAAATATGACCAAACTTTCCACACTTATAACACTTAATATCAGCGAGATCTCTCTTTGATCTATTCTTCGTAAATCGAGTAGATTTCCGATGCGCTTTTCTAGTATCACGCTCTTCCTTAGACCTATATCTAGACCTCTTTTTCTTATACGGGCTATCTGGGTTAGGATACCAATGATATCTATTTTTCTTCTTCCTACTTTGAGTAGAGGTTCCGGGTAAACCGAACTGGGTACAGAAGTCACCTAATTGGGATTTCTCTTTAAGCTTATCAATCTTAAGCTGTCTAGAAAGCTTTAGCTCCAATCTTAAGCTGTCTAGAAAGCTTTAGCTCATTACACAAGTTTAATCCTTCTTGTGTACATACTCCTATAATTTACCATAGGTATAATTACCATACTGAATATCACCGTAACTACCCCTTAATACTTTCCTTACTCTTTCAGCAAATAAGGAAGGGAGGCCGTCTATAAACTTAACTTTCCAATGCTCATATTTATTCTCGGGTAGTTCCATAACCCTACTCATAAAAGTATCTTTATACCATCTAAATTCACTAAGGGTCTTACATCTAAGCCCATTAAGTAAGGTTCTGATGGTCTCATGATTTGAGGTAAATCTACCATTGAAATGCTCTAAAATTGTAAGGATAAGGGTATATACTGCATCTTCTCTACCCTTAACTAGAGTCATACCTATATTATCAACACCCTCGTCTACGGCTGTAGCATTAATAACGAAAGCCTTTTCTTCAACAGATAAATAATTATCCCACCAGCCACGAAGTTAGCCAGTAAAGCCTGCAATAATCATTTTGCAAATAGTTCTATCCGTATTTTTAACACTTTTGCAGATAGTCGAATACATAAGCATTCTATGTACGAGAATGGTTAATTGTCTATCAATTAAACCATCAAGATTCCATTCATAAATTTCGGAACCGCTATAAGACGTATTAGTCTGATTCCAGTCACGTTCCTCAATCAACACATCTTGAGGAGTAGGACGGGGATAATAGTAAGTTTGCATCCTAGGTTTGTCAGCATACCTACTATTGAGTTTAACTATACCTTTGAGTTTATTAAACTCTGACCATGTCTCAGTTTTATAATCTGAAACGGTCTCAATTCTATCAGCAAATGTTTTAGATAAATCAATTGGTCTAACATTCAAACCAGAAAGCTTTTTATCAAGGAGTTGTGCTAAGTCATCAAGAGATTTAAATTTAAAATCCTGAATCTCAGGAGGTCTTTGAATATAAGTAAGAATAGCTTGATCAACTGTTTTACTTCCTGAAGTGGAGGCAATATCACTTGGTCCTTTCTTAGTACTCATTTCTTTGATTAAAACAGTCAAATCATCCAGTTTTTTATCAAGAGAACCGATATGTTCTCCTAAAATCTTTACATATAAACCCAAATAATTGTTTTGATAAATCAATTTATTAATTTCTGTGATACTAATAGCTGCAACGTTATCATCAATAAATTTTTGAAAGGCAATGAAGGTAATACCAGTATTATTAGGTAAAATAAAGGGGGCCTGAGGAGGATAAATGGCTTTAGTAATGTTACCACTCCCATCTTTATAAGATCTTTCTAATACCTTTATATAAAGAGGCAAATAAGTTGTTATAAACCAAGGAACAAATACATAATTTGATTATGCAGGGCACAAGTTTCATAAAATTCTTGAGCAATACTATTCAAATCATCTTTGCTATAAGTATCGAAAAACCACGTTTTAAACTAGTTCCATTTATCACTAAAAAATTCTTTTTGAATATATTTTCGTGCCCGAGAACCGGGGCTAAAATCAATTTGGTGTGGAATCATTAAGTACTATTGGGGTCGAAATCCATCTCGGATACAGAAGGAATATCCTTATCAGAAATATTATCATTGTCCTGAACAATATTTGTTTGAGGGTTAACTTTAACCCTTTCAACCCTTTCGACAGGCTTATTACTAACTTTACTAGTAATAGTGTGTAAAGAGGCTGCACGATTGCGAGCTGGACCGTAGACTGGTTCAACGGGAGAAATATGTTGAATAGCAAGTAGAAGTCTATGATTAGAAAACGAATGTCTATTATAAATAGTAGACTTATCATCAAATTGAATACCAATCCTACCATCCGGATTTTGAGTAACATGAGAAAGTTCAGTATTTGACAAGTCGTTAGTAATCTGACTTGGGGATATAACCGAATTTAAAGTCCAAGTAGTTGGGAAATTAATTTCTTCCTACCTAATAGGTCTCCTAGTGGTGACCTTGGACCTTGCAAAGTTGGTTTTTATATATATTATATATACTATACTAGTATACTATATATACTACAAAACAAGATTTTTCAAAATTCAAAATGAGGGCCCCACCTCCAATGACCACCAACGGCCATATTGCACAAATAGCCATTTTTTTCAGTTTACAAAACTAACCTTCTCTAACACTATAAATACCCCCTCCCTCTTCTTCATTTCAATACTCAATACTCATTTCTCAATCTAAATTTCTCTCAATCTCTCAATCTCCAATTTTCAAGACTTCAAGTCTCAATCTTAATTTTCAAGTTACATCATGCCTCGTTCGGAAAGAGTGCGCTTATTTGTTTCGCACTACTATGAAGTGCTTGAAGAAAATGAAGAAGGCCAAATATTAAAATGCAAGAACTGTGGAAGAGTCTTAAATTTCCATTCAGGGTGTACCACAGGCATTTTAAGTAGGCATATAACGTATTGTGTTGATGGTATTTATCCGCAAATTCGTCTTTAAGATTTTTCAACAATTTGTGTTATTTTAAAATTATTAGACGTATTTATGCTTCATGTTGTACTTTCTTATTAATTTATTATGCATGGCAATTTAGTTTTACTATTGTTTTGTTATTTTACTGTTTTGTCAAGCACTTTAATAATTAGATTTCTACATATATATTACATATATATTTTTTATATAGCCATGATATGGTTTACAAGAAATTGCCTTAAACAAAAAAAATTAAAAAAAAAGCACAGAAATAAAAAAGCCTGTTAGGCCCGCTAAGCCCACGAGCCCGGCCCGTTTAGCCCAGGACTATATGGGCTTAGGCCTGTCACGGGCTGGTTCCACCCGTTGAGCCCACGAAGCCCGGGACCGTGAGGCCCGGGACCGCCAGAGCCCAGGCCCGTTAAGCCCGGCCCGTTTGGTCCATTTAGGCCCGGGCTCGGCCCAAAATACAGCATTAGCTAAACTCATTAGCTAGGGTTGTGGCTCAACCCTAGTATGGGTAATTGATGGGTGTTGCCATCTAGGGTTAGATTGATATTGGGTGTTTGCTATTTGGGTTGATTTTATGTTTTTATTCAAGAATTGGTGGTTGCAAACGCTGATTCAAGCTTAGTGGGTTTAACTCTTCTTGAGAAAGAAAGTCTATGACCCCAAAATTGACTCAACAAGAAATTGGGATGGACCCATGAGAAATGGTAGTCCCAATTAACGGGTTAAATATCGAGAGAGTAATCACCCTACTTGAACCCTAGTTGCTTGGTCTCATTAGCCTATCCAATTGGTATCGAGAGAGTCAATTGGGCAAAATCTCTCTCTCTAATGAAAGGTGTGAGAGTGGACGCAATTGTGTAACGGGTTCAGCATAATCCCCAAATATGTCAATCTATCCCTAGTAACATCTACCCGTCAATTAGCCACCTAGGTGATGCTACGACCCTAGTGCTCTTCTTCCCATTAATTACAACTTAGCAATATTCTCCTAACATAATTTAGCTTTAATCCTTAGTTTTATGATAGTGGTTATAAATACAAAAACTCAAGAAATATTTGAAGTGACATTAGAAGCACAACCGCAACTCTAGGCTAGACAGAAAATACAACTCTACTACTAACTCCCTGTGGAAATTCGATCTCGGTCCTCTATTCGGGTAAAAGCTATTGCGACCCGCTCTTCCTACTATAGTGTAGTGTCAAGTCGGCAGCGATCACTTTTTGGCGCCGTTGCCGGGGAGCTTACAGTGTTGACTATCTGTTTAGTTATTTTTGTGTTTTACTTCTCTTTCCATCTTGTTTACTAATTTTGTTTGTGTCGATCACTATCAGGTACAATGGCTCTTAATGCAAATGACCCTCTCGGCAATGTGATAGTGGGGGAGGAGGTAGAGAATCTAGAACAAGATGAGGGCTTACCTCAAGTTCCACGGAGAGGCCGAAATGCCAATGTAAATGCAAATGAGAACAACAATATTCCAGACCTTCCTCCGACACCGCCGAGAGTGGCTCCCAGAGTTCTACCAAATCAAGGATACGCCAGTGCTATTGTTCCTCCCCGAATCCGGGCAGGTAACTTTCAAATCACAAATGTTATGTTGACCTTGCTCTAGCAAAGAGGGTATTTCGTGGGTGCCTCCGATCAAAATGCCTACAAGCACTTGAAGGGGTTCATGGATATGCTGGGATAGCAAGCAGACAAACGTGTCCAAGGATGTGTTGAGATTGAGGCTTTTCCCATTCTCTCTTCGGGGTAAAGCATTGGATTGGTTAGAAAGGCTCCCCAATCATTCTATTACAACATGGGATGAATTGGCGGACAAATTTATTTCCAAGTTCTTTTCTCCAAGTCATATGGCAGCTCTTCAGGATGAAATTCTAGCTTTCAATCAAGAGCCAACGGAATCTTTGCACGAGATATGGGAAATATATAGAACAATGGTGAAAGAGTGCCCTAATAACGACATGACCGAGGCTATGATTCAACAAACCTTTTATCGGGGCATCAACACCATGAATCAATGCATTGTGAACCAATTGGCCGGAGGAAACTTTATGAAACTCTCTTACCAAGAGGCATGTGATGTACTTGATGAAATGGCTGACACCTCTTCAGCATGGCAAAGTCGAGCAAATGTGCCCCAAGGTGACCCCACGGTCATCCATTTGCACAAGGAATTACATGATCATGGCCAAGCCATCGCCGAGATTACAACAACTATGAATCAATTGGCAAAGGTGCAATTGCAACAAGTCCAAAATTCGCGCCAAGTCAATGCAATGGAAGGTGTGTCTATGTTGAAAAGGAGGCAAAGAGTACAACAACCTCAAGGTAATTGTGAACAATATGACAACAACAATTATGGTGGTGGTTATTCAAATGAATGCTATGACGATCAAAGCGAAGAGGTCCAATATGTCAATAACTACCAAGGGAATAGAGGCAACTCTTCGAATCAACAATGGCGTCCTCCAGGAAATTGGAACAATCAACAACAAGGCGAAAGTAATTGGAATAACAACAACCAAAACAACAATTGGGGTAATTAAAGCAACCAAGGAAATTAGAATGGAAATAACAATAATTGGGGCAACAACAACACTCAAGGAGGGTGGAACAATAGCGGGAACCAAGGTAACCGGGGGCAAGGCTTTCAAAGACCCCCCATGTACCAACAACCGAACAATCCACCCCCCTTTCCTTCTCAAAGTCCGAGTTCGTCCGGAAGTGATATGGGAAGAATTGAGAGCATGTTCGAGCAAATGATGAAAAAGAACCAAGATTCTGAGGCCCAATTAGCTTCGCATAACACATCTATCCGGAACTTGGAGGTGCAATTAGGCCAAATGTCTCAAGCGTTGAATACTCGTCCCAAGGGTGCTCTACCAAGTGATATGGTGGTGAACCCGAAGGGTGGGAATAATAATCATGTGATGGCAGTTACAACAAGAAGTGGAAGAGGCGATGATGTGAATGCCTCGATGCAAAAGCAAGCTATGGATAAAGATGTTGAGTTACGGGATGATGATGTACCTTTGATTGTTGATGATATGGTTAATCAAAATGTGAACAATGATGTGCGGATTAATATTGATGATGAAGCCGAGGTGGAGACTCAAGATGCCGTGAACCCGTCTAGGGAACACGTGATTGACATGCCTGAGCCGGTTGTACAAAAGGCCAAGGCACCTTTGCCTAGGCTACCTCCACCTAATCCTCAACGGTTAGCAAAGCAAAAGAGTGACAATCAATTCAAAAAATTCATTGACATGATGAAGAGCCTCACAATCAATGTCCCTTTGGTTGAGGCACTTGAGCAAATGCCGGGGTATGTGAAGTTCGTGAAAGATTTGGTTACAAAGAAGAGGTCGATGGAGTGTGAAACAATTAAGATGACTCATTAAGTTAGTGCCATAGTACATTCAATGGCACCCAAGCTTGAGGATCCCGGAGCCTTTTCTATCCCTTGTACTCTCGGAAGTGCAGATTTTGCTAAAGCCCTTTGTGACATGGGGGCTAGTATTAATTTGATGTTGTACTCGGTCTTCAAAACTTTGGGAATTGGGCAACCTCGACCTACCTCAATGAGACTTCAAATCGCGGATCGATCGATGAAACGACCCTTGGGCATAATTGATGATGTTCTTGTCCATGTTGATAAATTCATATTGCCGGCCGACTTTGTCATATTAGATTGTGAGGTGGACTTTGAAGTGCCGATTATTCTTAGTAGGCCTTTCCTGGCTACGAGGAAGGCATTGGTTGATGTTGAAGTGGGTGAGTTGACATTCCGAGTGGGAGATAAGAAGGTGGTATTCCATGTTTGCAAATCAATGAGACAACCCAATAGCACGGAGGTGTGTTCATTTGTGGACATTGTCACAGCTGTGATAGTGGATGACACAAGTTCCATGATCAATGTTGAAGATCCTCTTGAGGTCGTGCTTCTTAACATGGATGTCAATGATGATTCTAGTAGAGTGGAGTGCGTGAATGCATTGCACGGTATGAGTTCATATTCTTATGAGCCTAGAAGGCTATCTTTAGATCTTGAAAAACGCAAAACTCCACCAACAAAGCCATCGATTGAGGAGCCACCGGTGTTGGAGTTGAAGCCACTTCCTCCACACCTCAGGTATGAATTCTTGGGTTCAAATTCTACTTTACCCGTTATTCTTTCTTCTTGCCTTACTAACATGCAGGTTGAGGCCACCTTGGCGGTTCTTCAAAAGCGAAAAAGGGCAATCGGATGGACTCTAGATGATATTCGGGGTATAAGCCTCACCTTTTGCATGCACAAAATCATATTAGAGAAGGATGTGAGGCCTTTACTTGAGCATCAAAGAAGATTAAATGAGGCTATGCAAGAAGTAGTAAAGAAAGAGGTCATCAAGTGGCTTGACGCAGGTGTGGTTTATCCCATTTCTGACAGTTCATGGACTTCTCCGGTGCAATGTGTACCCAAAAAAAGGTGGAATAACTGTAGTGACCAATGACAACAATGAGCTTATTCCCACTCGAGCAGTGACGGGTTGGAGAGTTTGTATGGATTACCGGAAGCTGAACAAGGTAACTAGAAAAGATCATTTCACATTGCCATTCCTTGACCAAATGCTTGATCGTCTTGTGGGTCGGGCTTTCTATTGTTTTTTTGGATAGTTACTCGGGGTACAATCAAATTCTCATTGCCCCGGAGGACCAAGAAAAGACAACTTTTACATGTCCTTATGGCACATTCGCTTTCTCTAGAATGCCATTTGGATTATGTAATGCTCCAACGGCCTTCCAATATTGCATGATGGCTATTTTCATCGACATGGTGGAAGATATCTTGGAGGTCTTCATGGATGATTTCAGCATGGTTGGGGATTCTTTTGAGGAGTGTTTGGTAAACTTGGATAGAGTGTTGGCTCAGTATGAAGATACCAACCTTGTTCTAAACTGGTAAAAGTGCCATTTTATGGTAGAAGAAGGTATAATGTTGGGTCACAAGATCTCGAAGCGAGGAATTGAAATGGATAAGGCCAAAATCGAGGTTATTTCAAGGCTTCCTCCCCCTACTTCTGTCAAAGGGGTGAGGAGTTTTCTTGGGCACGTGGGTTTCTACCGGAGGTTCATCAAAGATTTTTCTAAGATAGTTAACCCGCTGTGCAAGTTGCTAGAGAAAGATGCCAAGTTTGTTTTTGATGAGAAATGCATGGAGGCTTTTGAGCTTTTTAAACAAAAGTTGACAACTACCCCCATCATCACCACACCAAATTGGAGCTTACCATTCGAGCTCATGTGCGACGCGAGTGACGTTGCGGTGGGGGCGATTTTAGGCCAAAGGATCAACAAGATATTCCATTCGGTGTACTACTCAAGCAACACCATGAATGAGGCTCAAAGGAACTACACAGTCACCGAAAAGGAGTTATTTGCTATTTTTTTTGCTATGGAAAAGTTCCGTCCTTACCTTATGGGGGCCAAAATTATTATGCACACCGACCATGTCGCCCTTAGGTATTTGATGACCAAGAAAGATTCAAAGGCAAGATTGATGAGATGGGTTCTTCTTCTTCAAGAGTTTGATTTAGAAATTGTTGACCGGAAGGGTAGTGAGAATCAAGTGGTGTACCACTTGTCCTGTTTGGAGGAGGAGGGGAGGCCTTGTGATGGCCTTGAGATCAATGATACATTTCCCGACGAGCAACTCCTTGCGGTGTCAATGAGTGGAATGCAGTGGTTCGCTGATGTTGCCAATTACTTTGTGACCAGAATAATCCCGTGTGAGCTCTCTTCTAACCAAAGAAAAAAGCTCAAGCAGGATAGTTTGGATTTCTATTGGGATGAGTCATACTTGTTCAAGATTTGCATGGATGGTGTGATCCGTAGATGTGTTCCGGAGGAGGAACAATTGAGTATCCTAGAGACTTGCCATTCTTCACCCTATGGTGGCCATCATGGCGGGGCGAGGACGGCCTCAAAGGTACTCAGTTGTAGATTTTATTGGCCCACCTTGTTTAAAGATACCGGTGATGTGGTCAAAAGATGTGTTGAATGCCAACGAGCCGGCGGAATTTCAAAAAGGGATGAGATGCCCCTCAATACGATTCTCGAGGTAGATATTTTTTATGTTTGGGGCCTCGACTTCATGGGTCCTTTTGTGAGCTCTTGTGGAAACACTTACATTCTTGTGGCGGTAGATTATGTCTCCAAGTGGGTTGAAGCCGTGGCTTTACCCAACAATGAAGCTCGGAGTGTTGTGGCATTTCTCAAAAAGAGTATCTTCACAAGGTTTGGCACTCCCCGTGCTATCATTAGTGACGGGGGATCTCACTTTTGCAACAAGGATTTTGATTCATTGCTTGCCAAATATGGAGTTAATCACAAAGTGACCACCCCTATCTTCCTCAAGCTAGCGGTCAAGTGGAAGTCTCCAACCGAGAAATTAAGAGTATCTTGTCCAAAACTGTCAATGCTAATAGGACCGATTGGTCGAAAAAATTGGATGATGCTCTTTGGGCCTATCGGACAGCTTACAAGACCCCAATTGGTATGTCTCCGTACCGGTTGGTGTTTGGGAAAGCTTGCCATTTTTCGGTGGAATTGGAGCACAAGGCTATGTGGACCTTGAGGAAGTTGAACTTAGAATAGGATGTTGCTGCAAATCTGAGGGTTGAACAACTTAATGAGCTCGATGAGTTTAGATTCCATGCATACTCCAGCTCATCCTTGTACAAGGATAAAATGAAGTATCTTCACGACAAATATGCTCGGGGCAAGGAGTTCAAAGTTGGGGATATGGTTCTCTTGTTTAATTCCCGACTACGTCTGTTTCCGGGTAAGCTCAAGTCAAAATGGAGTGGGCCATTTGAAGTTATGTTCGTGACCCTGTTTGGTGCTCTTGATCTAAA
Source organism: Nicotiana tabacum (assembly GCF_000715075.1). Taxonomy (NCBI): domain Eukaryota; kingdom Viridiplantae; phylum Streptophyta; class Magnoliopsida; order Solanales; family Solanaceae; genus Nicotiana; species Nicotiana tabacum. The sequence goes on from NC_134095.1 coordinate 82,637,176, forward strand.
AAAAATGGTGAAGTCTTCAGAGTTAACAACCATCGCGTCAAGCATTATCTTGGAAAGTTCGATGGCAGCCACGTAGTGGAGCTTCTTCATCTAAAGTGATGTGGTGGTAACATGCGTCATGTCGCGATGTTAAATCAGGCGCTTCTTGGGAGGCAACCCATGTCTTTCTCTTTGATTTTCTTTGTAGCTTAGGAATTTTTGAGCTAATTGTTTGTGAGATGTTGCAGGGATTGTGTTGAAGCAGTGCAAAACAAAGTATGAAAATTGCATAGTCTCTGAAGTTTCCAGTACGGTTGCGGTGCACTTTGCGCGGTCCGCACCGGGTACCTATAAATAGAGACCAAGGGTCTCATTTTACCCTTTTCGTGATTTGAAAACCCAAAACCCTAATTCTACTGTTCATCCTCTGCCAAGACTGAAATTATTGATTATTTGAATAGATTGCATTCATTCTTCCTAATCCTGGTAACATTTCATGCATTCATGATTAGTTACTTTCTTATTTTTTTTATTTTATTTGCTTGCCAGTAGTCTGTAACTTCTTTTTCTTCACGATTTTCTTCGAATTTGTTAGTCTAGGGTAGCTTTCATGTTAGTTTAAAGTAACTAAGGATTGGGTACCTGAGTAGGGACAAGTAGGGGTAAAACTTTGAACAAAAATAGAAGAAAACATGCAACCTTAGCTTAGTCCCTGAAATTGACCCAGTGTGGTCCGCGGTCGCCTTAGCGCGGTCTGCGGTGCCCTAAACCGGACTGCGTTATACTTCCACGCAGTTCGTGATGCTTGATTGACTAAGGAATAAATTGTGACCAGCGCAGCCATGGTAACTTTTGTGCAGTCCGCGCTGGTCCAACGCGGCCGCATACCCATTTTATGCGGACCGCGGTGCTTAGATTCAGAGAAGGACTTTAGTTGTGACCTTATCAACACAGACCGCAGTAGACTTTACGCGGTCCGTGGTACCCCCAACGCGGCCACGCTCCCTTGTGCGCGGGCCACGGTGATTGGTTTTGCAGTAGTGTCTGCAACAAGTTTGTTTGTTGTCTGCAACTTTAATTCATTCACCTGCTTAACTGCCTGTGCTTAAACTAACAATATTAGATGCATTTGCTTGCAGAAAATGGTAAAACAATGAGGAAGAGGTTCCAAACAACCCGGCCGAGGTGACCCCTCCTGGGGAGGAAAAGGAAAACAAGTTAAACTCACTCCTCGACCTAAACTGAAAACAAGGAAACAAGTTGCTATAGATGACCAATCGGGGAGTGAGTACGTACCTTCTCAAGACCTCTCTTCTGACTCAGGGCCAGCTCCTGCAGTCCCAGTTTCACATACTGCTCAAGCCCCACAACGTGTACCTTCTGAGTCGTCTGATGGCTTAGCAGCAGGCAGCGATGAATACTCCACCTCCCCCACAGCTTCAGTATCTGGGGAGAGTGCAGAAGGTGGGACTAATAGTGATAATGAGGTACCGGACAGTGGTGTGCCCCAGGTTGGGGGTGTTGAATGAACTAGAAAACCTAAAGTTTGGGAAGATCGATTTGTCATCCAGGTGGCGTTCCACAAGTTTAGGGAATGGTGGTCGTCACGAAAGTTGATTCTTGAGAGAAGCTTCATTGATAAAGACCTTCTACCCCTACACCCCAATGTGCATAGACAGTTTCAGGCTCGAGCGGGTTGGTAGTTCTTTAAAGACAATTGTTTGAAGGCGAATGAGCATATGGTCAAGGAATTTTACAGCAATGTGGCCCATATCTTAAAGGGCACTAAGGTGACCAAGGTGAGAAACAAAAATGTGGTATTCACCGGGAGGGCACAGAATGAATACTTGGGGTTCATTGATGAAGATGAGTCCCTTTACAATGAAAGGTTAGCAATGGGCGAGGAGGTTTATCCGTGGTTAGCTTCATACCTGGAAATCCCGTGTACGGTTCCAGAATGGTTACAAGCAGGGGCCAAAATACTTTCAACTTCGAGGCTAGAGGGTGGTTGACCTTTGTGTGCAGTCGGCTCGACCCGACTACCCATGATCAGACTATTCCACTTACCCGGGCGGTTCTTATTGCTTTTATTATAGCAGGCTATCCTATCAATGTGGGCAATGTGATGTCCCGCACCATTTTTGTAGTGGGGGTTGAGCATGACCGGAACTACCCTTTTCCCAGCACTCTCACTATGTATTTCCAGGACTTGGAGGTGGAGAAGAGACCGTTTGACGTTAAGGTCAAACCTGTGGCTCTGTTCTCCTGGTACAGTTTGAAGGGGTAAGACAACCCCAAGGACAAAAATTACAAGCCGCCTGTTTCTACCCCAGTTGGCCAGTCTGAGGAGCCAGTTGTGGTAGAGTCTTCTGTTGAGCCCTCCACAGAGCCTTCTACCATGCCTGCTGCCACCACTGTTGATAATTTGCCTCCAGGACCCTCCTATTCTACTGGCCCCAGTACTTCAGCTAACCCGGGGGTTCCTTCTTCCCGGACTCGTCCTTTCACGGCCCATCAATTGAGCCGGACACTAGCCAGTTTGAACAACTGGATATCGGCTGCGACATCCAAGTTGTCTACATTGTTTGCTACAGTTGAGGCCCACTCAGCACCTTCCACTGCTCAGATTCCTCAGTCCATTGAGGATACACTGAAGAAGCTCCTGGACAATCAGGAGAAGATTATGAGGACTCGGGACGCCTTGACTAAGGCGGTGGATTCACATGGAAAGGCTTTGAGGGAGCTTCTCAAGGAGAACAAGAAGATGATGAAGTCAAGGGCTTCCAAGGAGTTAGTGAGAGTGCTAAGGACTGATGTAGACAAGCTATTGGTAGACCAGATTCCTTTAGACTTGCTATTCGGGGATCCAGCCCCAGCAGCAGCACCAGTGCCACAGCCACAGCAGGAGCAGGAGTAGGCACCCAGGCCTCCAAGGAAGAAGAGGAAGCTCCCCAGTTCAGTTGGTGCAGTTATTGAGCTAGCAGACCCACAAGAGACCCCCTCCAGTGATGCACCTATCCTTTAGCCGGTCCAGAAGCAGGCCCCAGTCCCAGCAGCTAAGCAGCAGGAGATCGGGAACCAGTCTGAGGTTCCCGTACATACAGAGGACTTGGGGACCACTGATGATCCCATGCAGACGGACCAGGCCTAGGGAGCTCCTATATCCTTTACTTTGTTTTTGATGCTTATTTGATAGTTGGCATTGAGGACAATGCCAGCTTTTATTCGTGGGGGTGCGCCCTACCTTTATCTGGATGACTGTATATATAGATTCTTAGTTTATGTTTTTGTTGATATTTTTTTATTTTGGGTTGTATATAACTTTACATTTCTGTATGTATTCATCCCAGTTGTATATTATACTCCCCTATTGTATATATTTATTCTATTTTCTATTTTCGCAAGAAAAATTCATTTTTAGCTTTGTAGTTAGGCTCACAGCCTCTTGTTTTGTTTTTGACGCCTCCAATAAGCCCTTGGTTTTCTTAATGCCACGGTTCTTTCCAAGGGTAGAGTATTGTGCGAACCGGGTGGCTCTTCCCAATAATAGATGGTGTGACTACCTTCTTAAGGGTTTGAGTCCGTTTTTTTGATTTTTCTTTTGTTTTTGATAGTTGTAGTTAAAGGTACCTCAAGCAAAGCTTCACTTGGGCCTAGCACATTTGCCTTTGATCCCATGGTCAAAGACATAATGTTGTGTTCAGGATGGTGAAAGTCGTGGCTTTGAGACTCTTGTGTTGACCAAACAATCATCATGTGGTCTTTTCGAACCATTGTGTGCTTGAATCATAAATAAGGTCGTGGTGGGCCCTGGACTCGATTTCTTTAGCAATCCCCTAGCGTGTGTGGTGAGGAATCAAAATGTGAATCAAGTCCCGAGCCAATGGTCTAGAACTTGCCCTGAATGTTTGTTGAGGCGAAATCCTAGGTGAAATTTGACTTGAAAAATGATTATAGGCTCTCCTTGATCCAAATGTTAAATTGAACAATTCCATAGCCTACCAATAAGATGATCCCTAGTTAACCCTTTTGAGCCTTAAACCTTTTTCTTTCAAGAACCAATGCTACAAGCCTATATCTATTCTAAATGATTACCCTCTCTTGGCACCCAAATCTTCCCTTGAGTAATGGCAAAATATCTAAGTTTGGGGGGGAGACAAGAAAGGAAGCGAAGTGGTAAAAAGGTACAAAAGCAAAAGAAAAGGAAGGCAATGAAAAGGCAAGAAAAGAAAAAGACAAAAAGAAAGTCCAATGTGAACAAGAATAAAAAAGAGACTCGAGGAAAACAAAAGTGAAAAAGGTGTGTGAAAAAAGTAGAAAAAGGAGAAATGTTTTGAATTGTACAAGAAAGAGTGACAATGTGTCTCTCTAACCCCTTGTAAAGAAGTGAAATACTCAAAAGAGTCAAGAGAGTTGTGCCAAAATGAATCAAAAGAAATGTTTAAGGGAAGATTGAACCCACTTGAATAAAAATATGTCCTACCTTTACCTAAAAGCCTTCATAATGACTCCACAAAAGCCCTATTTGATCTCGAGTTGAAGGGAGCTTACATTAGTGGATACTTACATAAGGGGCAAGCATATGATACTTAGAGCCAGACTTGTGACCTTCTTCTTGAGAGAGATGAGCGAAATTCCATTAACCTCAGTTTTTGTGTCAATACTTAAAAGGTGAGGTTCGCTTAGGGAGATTTGAGGATGTGGGAGTTTAGGTTCCACAATGACCAAAGTAAGTAAAAAGCTTTTTGATAAAATGTGTCAACTCTTGATGCTCTTGTGTCACACTTGATCCATAGTTTTCAAAGTTTTAAATGTGTTAATGATGCATTCGTATTGAGGGCAATTGTTAGTCCCAATTGATGCTTGTTGAGGTTCTTTCAGGATAGCTGGAATTACTTGGACGTTCCTTTAAGGGGTGGGTTTTATTTTGTTTGCTTGAGGACAAGCAAAGGCTTAAGTTTGGGGGAGTTGATAACTTAGGAATTTTACGTGTTTATGCCCCTACTTGCCTATGCTTTGAGTATAAATTGATACAAAATAGTCCCAAAATGCTCACAAGTTGTGCTCGATTGCAGGTTTGATCGACAAAGTGACGAAATGTCAAAGATCGGCTCAAAAAGGAGTGAAACCTGCTCAAGTATCAAAGACCAAGAGAATTGAAGAAGAAAGGGCCTAGTGCGGACCGCATAACAGTGACCGCGGCCACACTAGGAGGTTCAAAGACATGACATATTCAGGCTTAAAGACACACGACCGCGGTAGGATTTTCGCGGTCCGCGGTGAAGCTTCGCGACCGCACTCCTGCTTTGTGCGGTCTGCGTTCATAAGGTTCAGAAAAGGGCACTTTTGATCACGCGGTCCGCGGTCACGACTGCGCGGACCGCGCCAGTTGCCATCGCGGCCGCGGTACACTTCCACGCGGTCCGCGTCCCCCAGTTCAAGTTATCAAACAGTTGAAGTCCAAGAGCCAATGCGGCCGCGGTCCATTTTGTGCGGCCCGCACTGACCCCGCAGGGGTATTTTTGTCCAGTTTTTCTAGCCTAGTATAAATAAAATATTTTACCATTATTAGTGGGGGGTTTTATCTGGGGAACTGGAGACGAAAGTTGCATTTGGTGTTGTAGCCATTTTTGGCATATTTTTCTTCCCATTAACAATAGATTATTGTAGTTTCTTCTTAGTAATTAATTAATATGTTTAGTTCTTCATCTATTTCTTCAGTTTCTTCTTTAATTATGTGTAGCTAAACCCATTAGCTAGGGTTGTGGCTCAACCCTAGTGTGGGTAATTGATGGGTGTTGCCATCTAGGGTTAGATTGATATTGGGTGTTTGCTATTTGGGTTGATTTTATGTTTTTATTCAAGAATTGGTGGTTGCAAACGCTGGTTCAAGCTTAGTGGGTTTAACTCTTCTTGAGAAAGAGAGTCTATGACCCCAAAATTGACTCAACAAGAAATTGGGATAGACCCATGAGAAATGTTAGTCCCAATTAACGGGTTAAATCTCGAGAGAGTAATCACCCTACTTGAACCCTAGTTGCTTGGTCTCATTAGCCTATCCAATTGGTCTCGAGAGAGTCAATTGGACAAAATCACTCTCTCTACTGAGAGGTGTGAGATTGGATGCAATTGTGCAATGGGTTCAGCATAATCCCCAAATATGCCAATCTATCCCTAGTAACATCTACCCGTCAATTAGCCACCTAGGTGATGCTACGACCCTAGTGCTCGTCTTCCCATTAATCACAACTTAGAAATATTCGCCTAACATAATTTAGCTTTAATCCTTTGTTTTATAATAGTGGTTATAAATACAAAAACTCAAGAAATGTTTGAAGTGACATTAGAAGCACGGGCGGATTTAGGGGGCGCAAGGGGGTTCACCCGAACCCCCTTCGTCGAAAAGTATATAAGGCAAAATCTATTTTTACCTCTATATATTAAGTTTTGAACCCCCTTAACACAATCCAAAAGTGTAGTTTAGTGGTCAAGGGGGTTCAAAATCTGTATAAGGTCATGAGTTCAATTCCCACTAGATAAAAAAAATATTTTGAACCCTCTTCGTGGAGATCCTGCCTCCTCCAATGATTAAAAGCACAACCGCAACTCTAGGCTAGACAGAAAATACAACTCCACTACTAGCTCCCTGTGGAAATTCGATCCCGGACCTCTATTCGAGTAAAAGCTATAGCGACCCGCTCTTTCTACCATAGTATAGTGTCGAGTCGGCAACGATCAAGGACCTCAAATGGGCTATGGGTCGAATGACCCAATGGTTAAACCAGGCCTGGGCTCAAAAAATCAATTCGAATTCCTTGGAATGAATTCAGAGCCCAAACGGCAAAATGAATCAAACCAAGATTGAGCAAATTATGACAAGCAGTAGGAAAACGACTAAACAATTTCACAAAACTTAAAACCTAAACTAAAGAACTAAATTATCATATAAACCTAGTTAAACTAAATGGCTAAACAAACAAAGTGAAATCAGAAATTAATCATGCTGTTGACAAAAGAATTAAACACATCAAGCAAAAAATCATAGAACAAAACTTGCAAAGGAAAAACTAAAAAGGAACAAAACAGACAGTACTCAATCTTAGCTAAAACTTGTTCAGGTTTTAGTTTAATAAACCGGAGAGAAAGAGAAGAAGAGAAGAGGAAAGAAAGCTGAAAGAATCACAAGAGTAAACAAAAGGAAAGAAAGAAACTCACCAACTCAGGCTCGAACTTGCGACTAACTTTCCGATTTAAACCCCCAAATAATGTCAACCGCTTGTTCTTTGTCAAGAACAAGCGAATAATGTAATTTCGTGGTAAAACCGGCCCTGAACACTCATGAAAACTGGAGAAACACCCTTGCATGTGCAGATTTGGCTTTGACTTCTAGGGCTCGAACCTTAGATTTAAGATTCGAGATGCTCTAGCAAGATTCGAGGGAAACGGAGTGGGGATTTGATACAAGGGAGTCATGGTGGTTCTGTGGTATCAATTTGGAGTGGTTTGGGACCGGCGCCGCCGATGACAAATGGTGGAAAAGGAGGCGGCTCTAGGGTTTCTTGGGGTGGTCTGTGAGAGGAGTGAGTTGAGAGAGACGATGAGGGAGAGGGGAGGGTCTATTTTTTGGACATTTATATATTAAGAACAAACCAGTTCCGGATCGCTCGATCAACTGAGATCAACGGTCCAGATCAAAAATGGGTGAAACAGTATCGTTTGGCTTTAAGGTGGGGTGGACCGGGTTCAAGGGGCGGGTCTGGACTGATTCTAATGGGTATTAGGGAGGAAATTAAATTAGGCTGGCCCAAAAATCTATTTTTTCATTTTTCTTCTGAAATTTTCTTCCTATTTTCAAACTCTTTTTTTATTTCTTTTCAAATTAAAACTAAAATAAAACCTAAACTAATTCCTAAATCAAATTAACCCTACCACATTGAGTTAATTAACTCTAACTAATAATTAACATAATTAATTAAAAACCAAATTAAAGGATAAACTACCAAAATTCAAAATTAAAATTAAAAAGTACAAAAATAAAATATATTTTTTGTGATTTTTTCCATTTTTATAGGACAACTAATTTGCTAATTAGTCTAACAAATGTAAAATTAAGTCCTAAATATAAATGCAACATATTTTTTTATTTTTCATGAATTAAATAAAATAAACATGCACAGACTAATGCAAGCAATAACAAAAATGCTACGAAAATCCACGAAATTGCAAACAATGGAAAAAATTATTTTATTTTGAATTTGTGGGAGTAATTAATATATGGCAAAAATTACGTGCTCACAGGTACACAAGTTCATTGGGGGTCTTCACTTTGGTACCAATATTGGGATGACTCGTGAGGCTGAGATAGAGACCACTTTTCATCAGGAAGTGGAGATTACTAGGAGATTGGAGCGCATCCATATGCACGATAGGGAGAAACACGAGGCCAAGAAGTCTTATGGTACTGAAGGATTCAGTGGTGCCTCATCTAGAGGCAGAGGATATTTTGATAAAGGACATCATGCTAGACTAATCCAGTCAACACTTCAGTTTTCCCGTGGCACCGCAGTCAATCATGGTTCCTATGGTGCTTGTTCAGGACAGTTGTTATATAGTGCACCTTCAGCATATAGTCCTTATAGTGCCCCTTTAGGGTAGGACCAGTTCAGTGGCTATCCATATCATAGGGGTCAGCCACAGGTTCAGCAGCCTTGCCAGCGGAGGAGATATTATGAGTATGGAGTTTTGGGACACCTCAAGATACATTGTCCCAGGTTGCAGAGTGCTACACCACGGCGGAGCACTTAGGCTATGATTCCAACCCCAATTATTACACCACTTACCCAGCCAGCTAAAGGTGGAGGTCAGGCTGGTAGAGGCCATCCTAGAGGTAGAGATCAGGCTCATTGTTATGCTTTTCTTGGTAGACCCGATGTAGTTGCCTCCAATGCAATCATCACATGTATTATTTCAGTATGTCATAGAGATGCTTCAATATTGTTTGATTTGTGTTCTACTTATTCATACGTGTCATCTTACTTTGCATCGTATTTGGATATGCCTCGTGATTCTTTAGATATTTTTGTATATGTGTTTACACTTGTTGGAGATTCTACTATGGTAGATCGAGTCTATTGGTCTTGTTTAGTTAATACTAATGGGTATGATACTATGGTTGATATTTTGTTGTTGGACATAGTGGACTTTGAGGTTATTTATAGCATAGATTGGTTGTCTTCGTATCATTCTATCTTGGATTGTCATGCCAAGACTGTGACTTTGGCTATGCCATGATTACATAGGGTTGAGTGGATGGGGTCACTTGGTCATTCTGCATGTAAGGTAATTTTTTTTCTGCAGGCTCAACGTATGGTTGAGAATGGATGTCTAGCATATTTGGCTTTTGTTTGGGATTTTGGTACATAGGTGCCTCTCATGGATTCAGTACCGATTGTGAGGGAGTTTTCAGATGTATTTCATACGTATTTGTCGAGCATGTCACTAGATAGGAATATTAATTTTGGTATTGACTTGGTTCTGAGAACTCGCCCATTTCTATTCTACCATATCGCATGGTTATACCTGAGTTGAAGGAATTGAAGAAACAATTACAAAACTTGCTTTATAAAGGATTCATTAGAATTAATGTTTCTCCTTAGGACACATCGATGTTAATCGTGAAGAAGAAAGATGGCACTATAAGTATGTGTATTGATTATTGGTAGTTGAACAATTTTACCATCCAAAAAAAATATCCATTGCCTTGTATTAATGATTTATTTGATCAGATTCAGGGTGCTAGGGTATTTTTCAAAATTGACTTGAGATTGAGTTATCACCAGTTAAAGATTAGGGCTTCAGATGTTCCCAAGACGGCTTTTAGGACTAGTTATGGTCATTATGAGTAATTGTTGATGTCATTTGGTTTGATTAATGCTCCATCGACATTCATGGATTTGATGAACATGGTGTTCAAGCCTTATTTCAACTCTTTTGTGATTGTATTTATTGATGACATCCTAATTCACCCTCGTAGTAGAGAGAAGCATTAACAACATTTAAGGAATGTTCTTCATATATTAAAGGAGAAGAAGTTATATGCCAAGTTTTCTAAGTGTGAATTTTAGTTAGATCTAGTCGCGTTCTTGGGTCATATTGTGTCTAGTAATAGTATGAAGGTTAATCCCAAGAAGATTGAGGTGGTTCAGAGTTAGCCTAGACCTGATTCAACTACAAGTATTCGGAGTCTTTTAGGTGTGGTAGGCTACTATCATTGCTTTGTGGAGGGATTTTCATCCATTGCAGCACCATTGAGTAAGTTGACTCAAAAGGTCGTTCCTTTCAGATGGTCCGACGAGTGTAAGGAAAGTTGTAAAAGCTCAAGACTGCTTTGACTACAACCATAGCATTAGTGTTGCCCATAGATTATGAGCCATACCCGATGTATTTTGATGCTTCTCGCAGTAGTCTTGGAGCAATGTTGATGCAGGAGGGTATGGTGATTGCTTATGCATTACGACAATTGAAGCCTCATGAGAAAAATTATCCAGTTCATGATTTGGAGTTGGCAGCTGTAGACATGTAATTTTTGACCCTCCCCGAGATTTTACACTTTTTAGCCTTTAGATATTTAGTTTGGGCCTAATATCGCTATTTTACCTAGTTTTAACTATTTTACTTTATTTTAAGAGCAAAAATTAAAAAAATACAAAAAATAGTTTCATTTTTTATTTAATTTATTATTAGGTATTTTTAGAAAGACATATTACTTTCAACCTACTTTTATTCTAGTATAATCCTTGAAAATACCAAAAAAAATAGTTTTAACTTTTATTTTAGCTTTTATTTTTAATATTAATAGTTTATCAATTTCAGTTAAGAGTTTTTATATTTTTGTAGGTATTTAAATTGGATTTTCAGCTTGCTTTTGACCCAATTTTGAAATTTTGGAGCCCAATCCAAATATAAACCCAACAAGACATAGGCCCAAACCCAATCTCCTAAATTTAATCCTAATCCCTAACCCTAGAGACCTAACGTGAGAGGACTCCCATGGCTGCCATTCTTCTTCAACCTAGACTACAACATGAAAGAACTCTAGCTTCATCTTCACCCCAAAAAGAAATCTAGCAGCCCATCCTAAAGAAGAAGCAACCATTGTTGTCAACCCTTAAACCCACAAGAAAATGAGCTACAATAGTCCTTTACACCACCCAAACTTCGTCCCATCTTCACCATAAAACTAGCGGCGCCAGCCCATCTTTCGAACTCCATAACCGCCGGACCTTGACCACCCCTAACAACCATGTTTGTCACCGCCACCAGCCCTTGAAACCCGCCGGAAAAACCGCCACCCAACTCTATCTTCCTGACTCACTATACACGACCAAGACCTGAACAACAGACTACCATCACAAACGAACAACAAACCAGCCGCTCACCCTAGCTCTCCAACGGAACACGCACACAGTTGCCGCCGTTGCCATCTTCGGTGAAACCTCCATCGCCGCCGCATCTTCCTCATCTCTTCACTAATAGCTCCACCGGCGAGTTTAGTCGGGAAGCCGATGAACTAGATCTCCTTCACCTCTAATAACGCTGGCAATGGCAAGCGACAATGACGAACATTGTTTAATCATTTTCTTTCCACATTTCTCGCTTTGTTCTTTATTTTACGGGTCGAAATTTATTTTTTGTTACTGAAGTTGTTTCTGCCCAACTGAGTTTCATATCACTTATCATCCATTACATCCTGCTTCTTTTCTCTTTTTTGAGTTCTAGCTCTTGTTGCTGATCGAGTCCCCCGTTCAATTTTCCGGTCTCGTGTGATTCCAGTCAAGGTTTTCCGTTCAACTTCCGGCCTTAGTTCCTATTGTGGCACTGTTACTATATTCGAAAAGGCTATTACTGCAAGGTTCATCCTCTACTTTGACTTTAAAACAATTCTTCTGTGTTTTTTTATCGATGTTTGGTAATAATGATTGTCGTATAACTATTATGTCAGTTGTGTGGTTTGCTTGAAACCTTTTCTTAATTTGTTTTTGTTTAATTTGAATTTGATACATTATTAGGCACAAAAAATGAATTAGTTAGTTAGATTTCTTTGCAAAACGATAAACACTTAGATCTGTTTGGTTAATAATTTTGGGGTTAAAGTTGGGTTTGGATTGTGGACTGAATTTTACTCTATAGGGCTTAGAAGACTTTTCTTGCTTTCATTTTAATTTCGTAATGTTAACGATAGTAGTATATTTTAGGCCGACCACATTTGGGTAGGCAAGCTTTAGGATTTTTGTTAGTATCGAGGTGAGAGGTATTTCCCTTAGTTAAATTTATCTGGGGAAAGCCCCGAAGGATTTGTATATATTTTATTCCGGGGAATGCCCTGTAGTATTTTGTAATTGGATGCTAAAAGTAGAACTTGTAGTATTTTATTCTTGTTTTATTTTTCTTTATTAGGTGGGGACGACCTCGAGCCTCTTTTGTGTTTATTTTCCTTTTTGTGATTTTACCTCATTTTGAATATCTTAAAATCTAACTAGATCAAGTACGCAACTGTGACCTTCGCGGGACTCGGGGAATGCTTAACACCTTCTCCCCGAGTCAAATGAACCCTCTTACCCAAATCTCTGGTGCAGACTTAGTTTTGGAGTCCGAAGTGTTTTAAAAGGAAATTTTTTTTTTTTTTTAAAACGATGACCCGACACACCAAAACCAATGTCAGGTAGCGACTCTGAAAAAATCCTTTTGAACACTTATTTTGTCACTTTCAAATTTTAAAACCCTTTTGAGCTTCACAAAACCTTTTGACACCCCCCTTTTTAAACTTACCTCACTAAACCCTCTTAAATATATAAAAAGGTTTTGTGAAGCTCAAAAGAGTTTTCAAATTCGAAAGTGACAAAAATATGTGTTCAAAAGGATTTTTTCAGAGTCGACACCTGACATTGGTTTCGGTGTGTCAGGTCACCGTTTTTTTTAAAATAATTTTTCCTTTTAAAACACTTCGGACTCCAAAACTAATTCTGCACCAGAGATTTGGGTAAGGGGGTTTATTTGACTCGGGGAGAAGGTGTTAGGCATTCCCCGAGTCCCGTGAAGGTCACGGTTGCGTACTCGATCTAGTTAGATGTTAAAATATTCAAAATGAGGTAAACTCACAAAAAGGAAAATAAATACAAAAGAGGCTCGAGGTCGTCCCCACCTAATAAAGAAAAATAAAACAAGAATAAAATACTACAAGTTCTACTTTTAGCATCCAATTATAGAATACTACAGGGCATTCCCCGGAATAAAATATATACAAATTCTTCGGGGCATTCCTCGGATAAATTTAACTAAGGGAAAGACCTCTCGCCTCGATACTAACAAAAATCCTAAAGCTTGCCTACCCAAATGTGATCGGCCTAAAATATACTACTATCGTTAACATTACAAAATTAAAATGAAAGCAAGAAAAGTCTTCTAAGCCCTATAGATTAAAATTCAGTCCACAATCCAAACCCAACTTTAACCCCAAAATTATTAACCAAACAGATCTAAGTGTTTATCGTTTTGCAAAGAAAGCTAACTAACTAATTCATTTTTTGTGCCGAATAATGTATCAAATTCAAATTAAACAAAAACAAATTAAGAAAAGGTTTCAAGCAAACCACACAACTGACAGAATAGTCATACGACAATCATGATTACCAAATATCGATAAAAAAACACAGAAGAATTGTTTTAAAGTCAAGGTAAAGGATGAACCTTGCAGTAATAGCCTTTTCGAATATAGTAACAGTGCCACAATAGGAACCGAGGCCGGAAGTTAAACGGAATACCTTGACTGGAATCACACGAGACCGGAAAATCGAATGGGGAACTCGATCAGCAACAAGAGCTCGAACTCGAAAAAGAGAAAAGAAGAAGGATGTAATGGATGATAAATGATATGAAACTCAGCTGGGCAGAAACAACTTCAGTAACAAACAGCAAATTTCGACCCGTAAAATAAAGAACAAAGCGAGAAATGTGGACAGAAAATGATTAAACAATGTTCGTCATTGTCGCTTGCCATCGCCAGTGTTAGTAGAGGTGAAGGAGGTCTAGTTCATCGGCTTCCCGGCTAAACTCGCCGGTGGAGCTACTGGTGAAGAGATGAGGAAGATGTCGCGGTGATGGAGGTTTCACCAGAGATGGCAGCGGCGGCGACTGTGTGCGTGTTCCGTTGGAGAGCTAGGGTGAGCGGCTGGTTTGTTGTTCGTTTGTGAGGGTAGTCTATTTTTCAGGTCTTGGTCTTGTGGAGTGAGTCAGGAATATAGAGTTAAGTGGCGGTTTTTTCGGCGGGTTTCAGGGGCTGGTGGCGGTGACAGACGTGGTTGTTAGGGGTGGTCAAGGTCCGGCGGCTATGGAGTTCGAAAGATGGGTTGGCGCCGCTAGTTTTGTGGTGAATATGAGATGGAGTTTAGGTGGTGTAAAGGACTATTGTAGCTCGTTTTCCGGCGGGTTTAAGGGTTGACAACGATGACTGCTTCTTCTTTAGGATGGGCTGCTAGATTTTTTTTGGGGTGAAGATGAAGCTAGGGTTCCTTCATGTTGCAGTCTAGGTTGAAGAAGAAGGGCAGCCATGGGAGTCCTCTCACGTTAGGTCTCTTGGGTTAGGGATTAGGATTAAATTTAGGAGATTGGGTTTGGGCCTATGTCTTGTTGGGTTCATATTTGGATTGGGCACCAAAATTTCAAAATTGGGCCAAAAGCAAGCTGAAAATCTAATTTAAATACCTACAAAAATATAAAAACTCTTAATTGAAATTGATAGACTATTAATATTAATAAAAGCTAAAAATGAAAGTTGAAACTATTTTTTTTTGGTATTTTCAAGGATTATTCTAGAATAAAAATAGGTTGAAAGTAATATGTCTTTCTAAAAATACCTAATACTAAATTAAATAAAAAATGAAACTATTTTTTGTATTTTTTTAATTTTTGCTCTTAAAATAAAGTAAATTAGTTAAAACTAGGTAAAATAGCGATATTAGGCCCAAACTATATATCTAAAGGCTAAAAAGTGTAAAATCTCAGGGAGGGTCAAAAATTACATGTCTACAGCTGCCCCTCTTTGACTGAAAATACGAAGTATTTTTAGACAAAGAACGACTAGACAGGTTTTTTGACCCGACCCTTATTTAGAAAGACCAAAAACTAAGAGAAAGGAAGAGAATGTGACCGAGCCCTAGTATCTGAGCTGCCTACATATCCTTGGCTATAAAGGAATCAGGTCACGTGTAGTTCATAAGTGAATGAGGTGATGGAGTATACTAAGGTGGAGAGCCGGTCGAGGTGCCGTTTCGTCGAGGTTCCGGTCCGCGGTCCTATAATTACATCAAAATAAAAAATAAAAAAAAGACTAACTAAGCCTGTCAACTATGAGTTACAAGATTCCTATCTATAAGTCTTCTGAAGCTTGATCTTAAGTCTTGAATGGTTCTTCATGCAGACTTTAGATTTGAACATTGACGCTTGCTAGTTTCAGGTGCTAGTTCATTCTTCTTCAACTTTTTCGGATCAGGACCAGACATGTAGCGCTCGTGATTTCAACCATGTCTTGAGCAATTCACATCTTTTTTCTACTTCTGCATTTTGGATTCGGTTTTTTTCTTCCTTTTTTTCCTGGATTAAGACTACTTCTATTGGAGCTTCTGCTACTTCTAACTTGAATTGAATTTTGAAAAGACTTCCTTCGTTATTTAGGTGGGCGCCTGCTACTGATTAGAAATTTGAAATGACTTCCCTCGTTCTCCAGGTGGGCGCTTGTTGCTAACTTGAAAATCACAATAATTTTGAAATGGATTCCCTCGTTCTCCAGGTGGGTGTCTGCCATTAAAGTTTGAAACTTGATATGGATTCTAAAATGAGTTCTCTCATTCTCTAGGTGGGCACCTGCTACTGACTTAGAACGTGAAATAAATTCTAAAATGAATTCCCTCGTTATCTAGGTGGGTGCCTGATTGCCAGAAACTTGAATTGTATTTCCTCGTTATCCAGGTGGGTGCCTGATTACCAAAAACTTGAATTGTATTCCCTCGTTATCCATATGGGTGCCTGATTACCAAAACTTGAATTGTATTCCCTCGTTATCTAGGTGGGTGCCTGATTACCAAAACTTGAATTGTATTCCCTCGTTATCCAGGTGGGCGCCTGATTACCAAAAACTTGAATTATATTCCCTCGTTATCTAGGTGGGTGCATGATTACCAAAACTTGAATTGTATTCCCTCGTTATCCAGGTGGGTGCCTGATTACCAAAAACTTGAATTGTACTCCCTCGTTATCTAGGTGGGTGCTTGATCACCAAAACTTGAATTGTATTCCCTCGTTATCCAGGTGGGTGCCTGATGGCCAAAATTTGAACTGCATTCCCTTGTTATATTGGTGGGCGCTGCTATTACAACAAAACAGACAAAACAAAAGAAACTTTTCTGCCCCAGTTTAGAATCTGGGCACATCTGTGTCATTATCCAGGTGGGCACCTGATGGCCAAAATTTGAACTGTATTCCCTTGTTATCCAGGTGGGCGCCTGCCATTACAATAAAACAGACAAAACAAAAAAAAACTTTTCTGCCCCAGTTTGGAATCTGGGCACATCTGTGAGTGTTAATCGAATCATGTTACCTAAAGAGCTCTAATAATTTAAAAGTTAAATCCCATTATCTATAAGGGCCTTGAAAATTTCAAATTAAATCTCATCTTAAGAGTGACAACTTTAAAGCTAAATTATATTTCCTATAGGTAGAACTTATGCTAAATCTTGTTATCTATGAAGGCCTTTAAATTTAACTAGGTCCCATTTTTCAGGAGGATCCTAAGAACTTTTAGAATTAAATCCCATTATCGAAGAGGGTCCTGAAAACTTAAAACTAAATCCCATTATCCAAGAGGGTCCTGAAAATTTGAAAATTAAATCCCATTATCCAGGAGGGTCCTGAAAATTTTAAATTAAATCTCATTATCCAGGAGCGTCCTGAAAAGCCGAGAATAAACTTACTTGAGTCATGCTCTCTTGTTGGAGGATTCTGAACAGAATTTCTTTCCACTGAGCCATGCCTTCTTCATGGGAGGGTCCATGTGGATTAACAAATTTTCTTGCCCATGTTTCAGATAAAATCTTATTAGTTTGAAATATTATTAGTTTCAGATAAAATCTTATTGCTGAGTGTCTGCTTCTGCCACTGTCAAGATAACTTTGATTTTAACTTGGACGACCTTGACTGTTATCGAATGCCTATTTTCTTTTAACCCTTATCACAGAAAACACCTCTGCTCCATTCGTTCCCAATATCCTCTATATGTTGCATTTTGCTCATGGATTGACATTTATCGAACCCTTGCAGTTCTCACATAAATCTCAAAGTATGTTGATTGTTACCAACTCAATGCGCATACCCATTTTCCCTAACTCATGCTATTTTGATGTGCTAGCCAAATTCATTTTGTGCAATTGGAAAGCTGGTAGCAAATTTTGAAGTCAATTCTCACTTGTTCTGACCAAACAGACTCAAGAAGGGACTCAAACAAAACGAGAGGAACAAAATAAGTGACAGGGGAAAGAGATTATACCTAACAAGAAAATTACGAAGTAGAAACTTATCAGATGTGGATACCAACTCTAATGACTATGACATGCACCTCTTGATTAGGTGGCCTAATCTCTCAAGTAAGTCTAATATTCAACTCTTGTTGTACCTCTTCGCTGTGAAACTGGGCTTTAGCGCTACAATTGTCCCATTTGATCCACAATCCTCAGTCGACTTGTAGTGCCCTAAAGGTTTTGTCACGACCCAAAATCCCAACCCGGTCGTGATGGCGCCTCTCGTGAGGACAAGGCCAGCCAATCAACAAAACAGTACATCTCTTTATAATTACTTAGCAGGAATAAGTCTAAATCATGGGCAATATAATCTTAAATGCGAAATAAACGTGATAGAACAAGGAAAACCCTCCCAACTCAGCCCGAAATCGGGGTGTCACAAGTCATGAGCTACTACAGAGTTTACTAATATTTTACAAAGTCTGGAATTATCATAAATAACAAAGATAAGGGAGAAAACGGGGCTGCGGACGTCAACAGCTACCTCGTTACTCCTAGTCACCGCCTGGTCTGGAAAGAATCAGCGCTCAGGAGCGAACTCAGCTCTGCCTGTATCTGCACACATGGTGCAGGGAGTAATGTGAGTACTCCGACCCAGTGAGTAATAAAAATAAATAACGACTGAAAACATGAAATCTCATAACGGCACAATATAGCGCTATCCCAAGCAGTAAAATCAGTTATACAGTAAAATAGTAAGTATCAGATAATTCTTCTTTTAAAACAGTAAAGAAAAATAATTTCCACAGAAAGGATAAATCAAAAGCTTGCCCCTCGGGCTCAATATGTAAATCTCAGTATAGTATTAGCCCCTCGGGCTCACTCTCAACTCACCAGCACACAACATCAGCCCCTCGGGCTCACTCCCAACTCACCACACACAAGCAACGGCCTCTCGGGCCCACTTCCAACTCACCTGGGTACCCTGCGCTCACTGGGGGTGTGTACAGACTCCGGAGGGGCTCCTACAGCCCAAGCGCAATATCAATAGTCCTGAAAGCCATCACACATCACACACGAGGCTTGAAAGCCTCCTCATATAACACTTAAGGCCTAAAAGCCTCCTCATATAACACTCGAGGCCTGAAAGCCTCCTCACATCACTCAACATATCCTCACGTATGGCCATCGGCCTCAATCAGTCCAGAAAATAATCATAAGCCTCTTGGGCATCAGTAAAACAATAGTGCTCAGCTCAACAGCATTATAAATATCATTAAATCTCGAGTTGAGTATAAATGTAGCTGAGTTCACAAAATAATATAATTCAATTGGACTGAGTTCAAATAATATTTCAATTCGTGAGGAAAATAGTGATGTAAATTCACAAAAGATTTCATATAATTGGCATGAAGCCCAAATATGACAATAAGTCCAATCATAGTGAAAAACAATAAATCTTTATCAATTACGCGGTAAAAATATCAATTGGGATGGACCAAGTCACAATTCCCAATAGTAAATGACCCCGCGCTCGTCATACAACGCGTGTCTCATCTCAACATAGCAGTATGTTGTGCAATCCGGGGTTTCAAACCCTCAGTGCATCATTTAAAATCATTACTCACCTCAAGACGGTCCAACGTCTACTCCGCTATGCCATTGCCTCTCGAATTTACCTCTTCGCGCGTCGAATCTGGTCAAAACCACAACGAATACATTACAATAGGCTAAGGGAATATAACCCAATCGAAAAGACTCAAAAAATATTGAAATTCACGAAATTCGCAAAACCCGAGCCCCGGGCCCACTTCTCAAAAAAATACGAAAGTCACATCACCGGATTTCTCGTCTCTCCACGAGTCCGTACATATATAATTTACCAAAATCGGAGTTCAAATGACCCCTCAAATCTTCAAATCTTATTTTCAAATCCCTAGGCCTAAATCTTCAATTTACTCCTCAAAAACATGTAATCTAGTCGGATTATTCGATGATAATTCAATATTATGGAGTAGAAATAATCACAAGTGACTTACCTCAATATTTCCCAAGATTTCTTGCTAATAATCGCCCAAAATCCGAGCTTGGAAGTCAAAAAAATGACCAAACTCGGACTGCTGGACATTAAATCTGTCCAGAAATTTTCGGTACTGTTCACGCGGGGGCACTGTTCATGCGCGTGAGGTCACTGTTCGATGTTCACCCGCGCGGTTACTGTTCACACTCGCGGTTACTGTTCACGCGCGCGGTTACTGTTCACTGCTGCAGAAAATACAGCAGCTTTTAAGAAATTTGCATCACAGCCATTTTTTACTAAAATAGCTCTAACTCCATCATACAAACTCTGAATTAGACGATTCTTGTTCCTATGAGTCAAAAATAATAATACGAACACAACCCTTCAATCAAAACTCAATTCGGAGCTCGTTTGCCCAGTTCAATACCCATTTCGCTCGTTAAACATTTAACTCACATTTCACGTCAAAAACCCAATCGCGACTTGATGAAATTAAACCAAAATTTTCAGATTAGTCCTATAATTCATGATTTAAATTATGGAAGTCTCGAAATCAAATTTGGATCTCTAGAACTAAAAATGAATCTTTAGATCATTACATTTATGCTCAAAACGGCAAAAATCTTCCAAAAATGACCCGTTGGGCATCCGAAACACACCCGAGGCCCCCGGGACCCGACCAATAATACCAACCAGTCCCAAAATACATTACGGACTTGATCGAGGCCTCAAATCACATCAAACAACGCTAAAATCATGAATCAACCTCCAATCCAAGTTTTATGAACTTTAGAATTTCCAACTTCTATTTCCGATGCCGAAACCTATCAAATCACGTCCGATTGACTTCAAATTTTGCACACAAGTCCAAAATGACATAACGAAGCTACAGAAATTCTCGGAATTCCATTCCAACCGTCGGATCAAAATTTCACCTATCAACCGGAAATCGCCAAAATACTAACTTCGCCAAAATTAGCTAATTTCTTCACCGGACCTCCAAAACTAATTCCGATTGCGCTCCTAGGCCTTAAATCATCCCCCGAAACTAACCGAATCATCGGAATTCAATTCCAGGCTCTCTAACTCACAAGTCAATGTCTGGTTGACTTTTCCAAACTAATTCTTCCTTAAAGAGACTAATTGTCTCATTTCATACCAAACTCGATCCGAATTGACTCAAATTCACCAAGTACACATATTAAAACATGAATAAGAATTTAACGGGGAATACGGGATGAAAATACAGGAAACGACGGTTCGGGTCGTTACATTCTCCCCAACTAAAACAAACGCTCGTCCTCGAGCGAGTTAAGAAACATACCTGGAGTTTCAAATAGGTGCGGGTACCTGCTCCGCATCTCCTGCTCGGTCTCCCAAGTAGCCTCCTCCATGGGCCGACCTCTCCACTGTACTTTCACTGATGCTATATCTTTTGATCTCAATTTTTGAACCTGTCGACTCAAAATAGCCATTGGCTCCACATTATAAGTCAAATTTTCATCTAACTGTACTGTACTGAAATCTAAAATATGAGACGGGTCCCCAATGTACTTCCGGAGCATGGACACATGGAATACCGGATGAACACCCGACAATCTAAGCGGCAAAGCAAGCTCGTAAGTCACCTCTCCAATCCTCCTAAGTACCTCAATGGTCCAATAAACCGCGAACTCAACTTCCCTTTCTTTCCGAACCTCATAACATCCTTCATCGGCGAAACCTTCAGCAAAACCTTCTCGCCCTCCATAAATGACACATCTCGGACCTTCCGGTCCGCATAACTCTTCTGACGCGACTGAGCTGTGCGAAGTCTTTCCTAAATCACCTTCACCTTTTCTAAGGCATCCTGGACCAAATCTGTCCCCAACAACCTAGCCTCACCGGGCTCAAACCAACCCACTGGAGTTCTACACCGCCTCCCATATAAGGCCTCATACGGTGCCATCTGAATACTGGACTGATAGCTGTTGTTGTAGGCAAACTCTGCAAGTGGTAAAAATTCAACCCAAGAACCTCCAAAATCAATCACGCAGGCACGCAACATATCCTCCAATATCTGAATAGTACGCTCGGACTGTCCGTCCGTCTGAGGATGAAATGCTGAACTCAACTCCACCTGAGTGCCCAACTCGTGCTGAAAAGTCCTCCAAAACTGAGAAGTGAACTGAGTACCTCTATCCGAAATAATAGTAACTGGAACACCATGCAACCGCACAATCTCCTGAATAAAGATCCTAGCCAGCCGCTCCGCAGAATATGTGGTACACACCGGAATGAAATGTGCTGACTTGGTCAGCCTATCCACAACGACCCAAATCGAATCAAAATTCTTCAAAGTCTGAGGAAGGCCACTCACGAAATCCATAGTAACTCTCTCCCATTTCCACTCAGGAATAATCATCTGCTGAAGCAAACCGCCCGGTCTCTGATGCTCATATTTCACCTGCTGACAGTTGAGACACCGAGCCACATATCCCACAATGTCTTTCCTCATTCTCCTCCACCAGTAATGCTGTCTCAAGTCCTGATACATCTTCGCAGCACCCGGATGGATGGAATACCGCGAACTGTGGGCCTCCTCAAGAATCAAATCTCTAAGCCCATCAACATCGGGCACACAAATACGGCCCTGCATCCTCAATACGCCATCATCACCTATAGTCACATCTTTGGCATTATCATGCTGAACTCTGTCCTTAAGGACAAGCAAATGCGGATCATCATACTGGTGCTCTCTGATGCGATCATATAAGGAAGATCGAGAAACCACACTAGCCAATACCTGACTAGGCTCAGAAATATCTAACCGCACCAACTGATTGGCCAAGGTCTGAACATCAACTGCAAGAGGCCTCTCTCCAATTGGGATGTAAGCCAAACTCCCCATACTGACTGCCTTTCGGCTCAACGCATCGGCCACTACATTGGCCTTTCCCGGATGATATAGAATGGTAATATCATAGTCTTTAAGTAACTCAAGCCATCTCCGCTGCATCAAATTAAGATCTTTTTGTTTAAATAAATGTTGAAGACTGCGATGATCAGTGAATACCTCACAAGATACGCCATATAAATAGTGCCTCCAAATTTTTAAGGCATGAACTATAGCAGCCAACTCCAAATCATGAACAGGGTAGTTCTTCTCATGGGGCTTCAACTGACGAGAAGCATAAGCAATAACTCTACCCTCCTGCATTAGCACACAACCAATCCCAACTCTGGAAGCATCACAATATACCGTGTATGAACCTGTAGCTGATGGTAACACCAACACTGGAGCTGTGGTCAGAAGTGCCTTGAGCTTCTGAAAGCTCTCCTCACACTCGCCGGACCATACAAATGGGGCACCTTTCTGAGTCAACTTGTTCAAAGGCGATGCAATAGAAGAAAACCCCTGAACAAATCGGCGATAATGGTCTGCTAGCCTAAGAAAACTCCGAATATCTGTGACTGAGGACGGTCTAGACCAACTCTGCACTGCTTCTATCTTCCTTGGATCAATCTGTATACCCTCGCTGGACACTATGTGTCCCAAAAATGCCACAGAACTTAGCCAAAATTCACATTTGGAGAATTTTGCATAAAGCTTCTCCTCTCTCAATCTCTGCAACACTACACGCAAATGTTGGGCATGCTCATCCTGGCTACGGGAGTACACCAGGATATCATCAATGAATACACTAACAAATGCATCCAAATAAGGCTGAAATACACTGTTCATCAAATGCATGAACGTTGTTGGGGCATTGGTCAGCCCGAAAGACATAACCAAGAATTCATAGTGACCATATCTAGTCCTTGTCACACCTCCTTTTTCCGCACCCGAGGGGGCGCAAGGGGAGTTTTTCCAATTAAAGGACAATCGAAACGGGATTTGTTTATTTATTTCAGAGTCGCCACTTGGGAGGTTTAGGGTGTCCCAAGTCACCAATTTTAATCCCGAATCGAGGAAAATAATGACTCTATATTACAGTCTGCGTACCAGAAATCCGGATAAGGAATTCTGTTAACCCGGGAGAAGGTGTTAGGCATTCCCGAGTTCCGTGGTTCTAGCACGGTCGCTCAACTGTTATATTCGGCTTGATTATCTGATTTTATACAAGTGTGAACTTATGTGCAAAATTTAACTTTTAACCGCTTTTATCATTTACTGTTTTTATCAAGAATTGCAACGTTGTGAAAATGTATCTCGAACCGCGTTACAATCAATGTACCCGTGGTCATCGACACACTTTGACTCCGTTGAGATTTGGATTTGGGTCACATCAATGTGCACCCGAGTTTAAGGAAATTAAATTATTAAAGGCGCGCCTAAAGCGACTAGCGTATTTATTTTGGGTAAGACCGTGGAATTTTACTAAACGGTTCATCCCGAAGTCCAAATAATTTTTAAAGCAAATATTTACTGAGGGCCCCGCAATTTGTATTTTATTTGGCGAGGCTCATCTCATTCTTATTTTTTAAAATGAATTTGCAACGTCATGGACACGCATCTCGAACCACGTCACAGTCAATGTACCCGTGATTAGAAACACATTTTTCGATTCCGTTGAGATTTGGATTTGGGTCACATCAATGTGCACCCGAGTTTACGAAGGTAAGATTTATTAAGGCGCGTCCTAAGAGCCTAACGTATTGTTATTTTTAGGGAGGTTGTGAGATTGGCTAAACAACCCGTCCTGGAAACTAAATGCTTCACTAATATGCATTTAACAAGGGCCCCGTATCTGCGTTTTGTTTATTTTTATCGAGGCTCATCTCGTTGTTATTTTTAAGGGATATCCTATAGCAACTATGTTTCTCGTCGTGTTTGTCTCTATCAATTGAAAGCAGTAAATAGCCTTAGTTGATTATAAAACCGTATTTAAAGTGCTACTACAGAATAATAAAATGTGACTGCACTTATGGCCAACTAGTCGCAAATTATAGGCCCAAACCCAGCTCATGCGAGATGGCCCGACTTGGGCCCTGTTTTTCCGATACAGGCCTAGCTGACTTTCGATTTGGGCTCGGCCTTCCTGGGGTGGAGGCCTAGAACTGATTCTTTGTTCTTTATCAATTTATATGTGACAAACTAGCAAAAGGGGAAAGAACTATACTAGTAGTGGATAGTTTACATGCCTGGCCTACATTAAAGAGTATGTTACACAATTTAAACCTAAGTCTGGGATACAACCTACTGCATTAGGAATATTCATCTAACAACCTACATATACAACTAACATTCAATCCCCATACATTGATATTTACTATGCGTGCAAGTTGCCTTCAGTATCCAAACAAAATGTAAACTATCATGCATTATATGATATTCAATACAACAGCCTATGCTTAAAGTAAACAATCTTCAATTCTTCTCTTTTGCATTCATACTCAACTTCAAGTTACATTGACAGTATTAGTCGTGTACCTGGATATTTGCACAATAAGAAGAGGAAGAGAGAGAGTATCAGCAGCAAGTAATCAACAGCAACAACAGATAGCAACAACGCAGCAACACAACCAACAACAACTATGTAGCCCACAGGTGCTTGAGCATCAGACAGACAAATCCCAGAAAAAGAACAATGAACCAACCGAAAACCCAAGATACCAAATGTAACAGCAACAGAAGATCCAATAATCACAAAGCTCAGCAAGTACTCAGTACAGTTCCAACAATCAAGAAGGCTAAAACTCAATCCACAGCTCACAGAAAAACTCAGTATAGTAACAATCACAGCAGAAAACACACAGCCTTTTCTTAACGGAACAGTGATGACCCTAGTTAGAATAACTGACTTGGCCAGAACAGCTCAACCAACTTAGTTCCTTGTGCAGTTTTGGGCAATGTTTTAGTCAAAGTATTCTGAAAATTTTCACTTTGTTTTTCTCTTTTCTCCAGACTAAAATCTCTACCCTTGTTTAAGTTATCAAATGGCCTATTTATAGGCCAAATGAACCAGTACAGCTGAGCTGCCTGCCCTGCCAATTGGCAGAATGCCCATACCCTTTAAGCCCATGCCTAAGCATCTTTGGTGCCAGCCCCTTTGTTCCCCACGCCTGGTCTTTGTTTAATCAAGAGTTATGGGCTCGTTTTATTTATTCATTTTAAGCCCCATACTCTTATGTCTTGCTCCCCATGGGTATTAGTTTAATCCTAAATTAGTACCCTACTTGTCAGCTCATTTAAACTAATCATTTTTGTCCTTTTCAAACCCCAGACTACCCCTGTTAAACCCTGGTTATCACTGTCTTGACCCTTTGCAGCATCAGGGCATTTTTGAACTGATGAAAGTTCAAATTCAGGACTGCCTAGACTGAACCTTTCAGTCATTTTTCAATGCAAACAAACCATTTCAAACAATGCTGGGGCCTTCAATCAGTGGCAAAGTATCAATTAGTCATGCGACATTATTAGCTCGTTTGATTCATTAGTTATAGAAACTAATCAACGACATTTATCGAGTCGACTATACTAATTATAGCAGGTAATAATCAGTCGCTCACATAAACAATATGTTCAGGGACCTAAAGGGCATCAGACAATTTTGTGTTCAATTACTGGGAACCTATATAAGTTTATTCATTTGACGACTAATCTAATCGAACATGTTCATCACAGAATACATTCAAATCATACACAGAAAACAATTGACCAAATAAAAGGTCTTTACAGAGATGAAAGAAATCCAAAAAAATAACAAAATAACAACCAAACACAAAGAGATATGCTGACAACTTATTTAGAAATAAAACAAAAGAAAGGAAAACTTACCAAAATGTTTAAATCAAACAGACCCAAATCTGATTCAACTTCGACCTTCTGAGGCCGAACAAACTTTAATCAGGGTGTTCTCACATGAGAACACCTTGATTAAGGTCTATTAGACCTCAAACCCATGTCAAAACTGGCCGGGTTCCCCAGGTGCATGTGTTTCAAGTTCTGGATTTCCAGATCTGGATTTTTAGGAGTTGTGGGTAGATTCGGACCAAACCAAGCTTGGTTTGGTCACGAGGAAGGTCAGGGGAATGTCTGGTATGAAGATGGGGTGGTTTGGCATAGGTCCGGGTTCGACTCAAATCTTCAAACGAAGATTCGAGACGAGGGAAGGTGATTCGAGGCAAGAGGGTAACAGATCCCTGTTCAGGAGAGTGAGGGGGTCTTAGGGTGTTCAGGAGGTGGTCACCGGCGTTCGTGCCGCCGGCTTTAATGGCGAGGGAGACGAGGGCGGCTAGGGTTTCTAATGGGAGGTCCGGGTTCGACTTGGGGACGAAGGGGTGGGGTGTTGGTATAGGGGGCGTGGGTATAAGGGAAGGTTTATATATGGTCTATGGGATTGGATCTGAGCCGTTAGATCAGATGATCTCAACGGCTTGGATCTGATGCTGAGAAATGAGACGGGGTCGTTTGGCAGTTAAACGGGGTCGTTTGGTTTAAGTGAGGGATTGGGTCAGGCTGGTTATTTGGGTCGGGTTTGCACGTGGGTCGCTGAAAGAAGTCCTGAATCGTTAGATCGGCTGGGACGGACGGCTCAGATTGATTTGCCTGAAACGACGTCGTTTCAGGAGGTGCCTGGGCAGGCCTGGTTTGGACCGGGTCAGATCGTTGGTTTGGGCCTATTTTTGGTTTATTTCCTTGGCCCAAACCGCTTCCTTCATTCTTTTCTCCCTTTCTTTTTTCCTTTTTCCTTTCTTTTTTTTTCTAATCTTAAAACTAAAAAATAAAAATGAAATTCAAACAAACATAATTATCAAAATATTTAAATAGGTTAAATCGCACCCTAGAATATTTTTGTGAATTTTTCTTTTACTGAATGAATTATGGTCTAATTACCAGGACATACACATTTTGTATTTTGTTTAATAATGTAAAAATGGACAAAATGGACAGAACCACACATGACTAACAGCACATGTTACGGAAACTTGAAAATTGTACAGCGAGGTCCTTTGTTACTATTTCTTTTGGAGTGACTGTCCGTGAAGCAAAAATCACGTGCTTACAGCTGCCCCTCTTTGCACGAAGACACGAAGGGTTTTCGCGCAAAGATAAAGCGAGCGATTTTTGCCCGTCCGAATACTCCGTGTGAAGCATTTTTGGAAAGAGATTTGACCGAACCTTTGCTTCAGAGGTTTCCTACATATCCTGGGCTGAACAGGAATCAGGTCAATGTAGTTCGGGAAATTTTGGTAGCTGGGACTACCGTGTGACTGTATTGCTTGCTGTTGTTGTGCGCTGTTGTATGCTGCTGTAGGATGCTACTGCTCAACCGATCTCCCTGTTACATTGCTCTAAAAGGAAAACAAGAAGCTAAGCTAAACTGAGGATCCTGAAATCTCATCCATCTTCGACTTGTTCTTGTTGCCTTGCTTTCTTGTCGGCTATCGCTTTCCTCCGATGCCTCTATTTTGTGAACTTGGAGATGATGCTGGTCCTTCACCTTTTCTGAATGTCAGTTCTCATCACTTTGCTTGATTTGCTGGGGACACGGCTTTCTTCTTTAAATCTTCCAATGGTTTCTTCAGTGGTATGGCTTTCCATCAGAATTGTTATACTGGGCATGCGACAACGTTCCCAAACTACTTCTTTTGAGACGCGTTCATTTTTCCTTTTGAATTGCGCGCTTGCCTCTGCAGTTGCCTGCTTCTTGGTGCTGGGGATTTTATTGTTTTTCCTGCTTGGGGCTCTCTGTTGTAACCTTCCGTCTTCAGGTGGGGCTACTGATTCCAAACTCTAGAGCTAAAAGTATTCCCGCATTGTACTGGTGGGCGACCTAGAACTTAAATGTATTCCCGCATTATACTGGTGGGCGACCTAGAACTTAAAATGTATTCCCGCATTATACTGGTGGGCGACCTAGAACTTAAATGTATTCCCGCATTATACTGGTGGGCGACCTAGAACTTAAATGTATTCCCGCATTATACTGGTGGGCGACCTAGAACTTAAAATGTATTCCCGCATTATACTGGTGGGCGACCTAGAACTTAAACGTATTCCCGCATTATACTGGTGGGCGACCTAGAACTTAAATGTATTCCCGCATTATACTGGTGGGCGACCTAGAACTTAAAAATGTATTCCCGCATTATACTGGTGGGCGACCTAGAACTTAAATGTATTCCCGCATTATACTGGTGGGCGACCTAGGAACTTAAAATGTATTCCCGCATTATACTGGTGGGCGACCTAGAACTTAAAATGTATTCCCGCATTATACTGGTGGGCGACCTAGAACTTAAAATGTATTCCCGCATTATACTGGTGGGCGACCTAGAACTTAAATGTATTCCCGCATTATACTGGTGGGCGACCTAGAACTTAAAAATGTATTCCCGCATTATACTGGTGGGCGACCTAGAACTTAAATGTATTCCCGCATTATACTGGTGGGCGACCTAGAACTTAAAATGTATTCCCGCATTATACTGGTGGGCGACCTAGAACTTAAAATGTATTCCCGCATTATACTGGTGGGCGACCTAGGACTTAAAATGTATTCCCGCATTATACTGGTGGGCGACCTAGAACTTAAAATGTATTCCCGCATTATACTGGTGGGCGACCTAGAACTTAAAATGTATTCCCGCATTATACTGGTGGGCGACCTAGGACTTAAAATGTATTCCCGCATTATACTGGTGGGCGACCTAGAACTTAAAATGTATTCCCGCATTATACTGGTGGGCGACCTAGAACTTAAAATGTATTCCCGCATTATACTGGTGGGCGACCTAGGACTTAAAATGTATTCCCGCATTATACTGGTGGGCGACCTAGAACTTAAATGTATTCCCGCATTATACTGGTGGGCGACCTAGAACTTAAAAGTATTCCCAGTTCTTCCGAGAAAATTTTCGACAATTGGCAGAAAATTTTCTGCCCCAGTTTTTGGTGACTTCCATGGCGGTGCATCTTGCTGCCATCATCAATCCTTTGTTTTCCTGCAGCAGACAAAAGGATTTAATCAGTTTTAATCGTGGTGGTAGAGGGTGCCTTTCTGGCGAGCCATTTTTCTCTCTTCCCCTTCTCTTGCTCTTTGTCCCCATAATTGGTTGGCGGGCAAAGTTGCCTGTTGGGGGGTTTCTAGCCTGCTGGGGATCGGTTTTCAGTTTATCCCCTTTTCTGCTTTCTCTTTAAGCATATTCTGTGGGAGTCTGCTTCTACCTCCCGAAACCACTCCCTTTTGGAGCTTACTTCTTTCAAAATTTCCGAGCACAATCCCTGCATTGCCTGGGGCCGGCTTTTAGGACTGTTTGTATTCTCCTGCATTGGATGAATTCCCCTTCGATTTCTGGTAGTAAGCTTTGAAAAATCCTTTAAAGACACATTTTAGGAAAAGAAAATAAAGATATGGAAAAGAGAAAAACTTTGTGAACCAATATTTTGTGGGAGGAGCTAATCAAAAGAACTTATCTGGAGGACATGACTGGTCCCCGTGATCATGGCGTGCACCATAGATTCCCGACCCAGTCTATTTGTATCAATCGATTTGTCCGATGGTCTGACTTGCTGGGGATGATAAATGGATGTTCATCTTGTTTCGAATGTGGTAGCTTTTGCTGATCTGTCTTGTCGCCTCATAGTGCCCTTCGAGGGGTTTTCACTAATGAGACTCTCTCTTTTCTCTCATCTCCCGGCGCCTTATGGTGCCTGTGAAGGTTTTCACCAATAAGACTCTCTCATTTCATATCCCTCGTCTTACATCGCCTCTCGGTGCCTGCGAAGGTTTTCACCGATGAGACTCTCTCATTTTATTTCTTTCGATGAATCGGGGCGTTGTAGATACGACCCTCTCTTCTGGAGATTCCTTTGACTATCAATTCATTCCCAGTCTCACGATCCTCTTCTTTGCTGGGGATCAGTGTATCATTCTCGGTCTTATTTGCCGGATTTGGCATCTCTCGAACATTGATCGGGAGGTCTTTTGGATGTTGACGTTGGTTTTGGTGTGGGTTTGAAGAAAGGCTATAAAAATGAAAACAAATTTGAAGGGTGATGTGCTACAACTTTTGGAATCAAACCTTTGTTGGAACTTAAAACATAACCTCTGCCCCAGTTTTCTTGCTTGGGGAATTTATCTTTTACGCTTATGTTGAGCTACGTGCGTTACGCACATTGTGCTATATTGTGCACACTATGTACATTATGCATCCTATATTTGCTATGATGCATACTATGACCGAGCCGTGAGGCGCCTACGTATCCTCTTTGAGGAATCAGGTCAAACGTAGTTCCCACGGTTTTGTCATTTGTGATTTTATCTTCTTCCTTTTTCTTTTCCTTCTTTTCATTTTTCATGTCTTTTTTTCTTTTCTTTTCTTTTCTTTCTTTTTCATATCTTTCCCATTAGTGATTCCAAAAGAGGGGTATTGAAAGAATTTGCTTAAGGCTCAAAGGGGGAAGCGAGGGTTAAAAGTGTTTGGATAGAAGAAAGAATTGCCTCCGTCATCTCATTATTCAATAAATGCCAAATACAAACGAATAAACCAAAATTGCCATAATTTAAAGAAATTACACATAATATCTCTTGACTGCATCTGAATTGATAGCCATGTCGACACATCTACCTTCGACATCTGTCAAACACAAAGCACCGTTGGACAATATTCGGGTCACGATATAAGGCCCTTGCCAATTTGGGGCGAATTTGCCTTTTGCCTCGACCTGATGTGGGAGGATCTTCTTTAATACCAACTGCCCTACTTCAAACTTCCTGGGGCGCACCTTCTTATTATACGCTCTTGCCATTCTCTTCTGATACAGTTGACCATGGCACACTGCTGCCAATCTTTTCTCATCTATCAGGCTCAACTGTTCCAAGCGAGCTTTGATCCATTCATCATCATCAATTCCGGCTTCAGCGACAATTCGGAGGGACGGAATTTCGACCTCCGCTGGTATCACGGCCTCAGTTCCATACACCAACAAATAAGGAGTTGTGCCTATGGAAGTCCGGATGGTAGTGCGGTAACCCAACAAAGCAAAGGGTAATTTCTCGTGCCATTGTCTGGACCCTTCCACCATTTTTCGCAGTATCTTCTTGATATTCTTATTGGCTGCTTCGACTGCTCCATTTGCCTTAGGACGATATGGGGTGGAATTGTGGTGTATAATCTTGAATTGTTGGCATACCTCTCTCATCAAGCTGCTATTAAGATTCGCACCGTTATCCGTGATGATCACTTTTGGGATCCCAAATCTACAGATGATATGGGAGTGAACAAAGTCCACCACTGCCTTCTTAGTTACTGATTTGAAGGTTTTAGCCTCAACCCATTTGGTGAAGTAATCAATGGTCACTAGAATGAACCTATGACCGTTGGACGCTGCTGGCTCGATGGGCCCAATGACATCCATGCCCCATGCTACAAACGGCCAGGGTGCTGACATCGTATGCAACTCTGTTGGCGGAGAGTGAATCAAGTCTCCATGTATTTGGCACTGATGGCATTTCCTCACGAAAGTGATACAGTCGTGTTCCATGGTGAGCCAATAACACCCTGTTCGAAGGATTTTTCTTGCCAATACATATCCACTCATGTGTGGCCCACAAACTCCAGCATGTACTTCTGCCATAACTGTCGTTGCCTGCCCGGCATCTATGCATCTCAACAATCCCAAATCCGGGGTTCTTTTGTACAATACCCCTCCACTGAGGAAGAAACCATTCGACAACCGCCGAAGGGCTCTTTTTTGGTCTCCAGAGGCATGTTCTGGATATATCCCCATCCTGAGGTATTCTTTGATATCATGAAACCAGGGTTCGCCATCCGCTTCTTCTTCTATGGCATTGCAGTAGGCGTGCTGATCACGGACTTGGATGTGCAGAGGATCAACATACATTTTGTCAGGGTGGTGCAGCATTGATGCTAAGGTGGCTAAGGCATCCGCAACCTCATTGTGAACTCTCGGGATGTGTTTGAACTTTACCGATCGAAATTGCTTGCTCAGATCATGCAAGCATTGTCGGTATGGTACGAGTTTTAGATCTCGTGTTTCCCATTCTCCCTGAATTTGATGTATCAAGAGGTCCGAGTCTCCCAAGACCAAGACGTCTTGGACATCCATGTCGGCAGCCAGGCGCAGACCCAGAATGCAAGCCTCATATTCGGCCATATTGTTGGTGCAATAGAAGCGCAGTTGAGCCGTAACAGGATAATGCCGTCCTGTTTCAGAAATGAGTACTGCCCCTATTCCAACCCCTTTTGCGTTTGCAGCTCCATCGAAGAAAAGCTTCCAACCCGGTTCCTCGGGTAATTCCAACTCATTCGTATGCATCACCTCTTCGTCAGGAAAATACGTTCTTAAGGGCTCGTATTTTTCATCAACGGGATTCTCTGCCAAATGGTCTGCCAGTGCCTGGGCTTTCATGGCCGTCCTTGTCACGTAGATGATATCAAATTCTGTGAGCAGAATTTGCCATTTTGCCAACCTCCCCGTGGGCATAGGTTTCTGAAAGATATACTTCAATGGGTCCAAGCGGGATATGAGATAAGTAGTATATGAAGACAGGTAGTGTTTCAACTTCTGAGCTACCCAAGTTAGGGCGCAGCACATTTTCTCGAGTTGAGTGTACTTGACCTCATGTACTGTGAATTTCTTGCTAAGATAGTAGATGGCCTGCTCCTTCCTTCCTGTGTCATCATGTTGCCCCAGTACACAACCAAATGAATTTTCCAAGACCGTCAGGTAAAGGATTAGGGGTTTCCCGGGCTTAGGCGGGACCAATACGGGTGGATTAGACAGATACCCTTTGATTTGGTCGAAAGCCTCCTGACACTCTGTCGTCCAACCTACTGCAGCATCCTTTCTCAGTAGCCGAAATATGGGCTCACAAGTTGCTGTGAGTTGAGCGATGAACCTGCTGATGTAATTGAGTCTACCCAGCAAACTCATTACCTCTGTTTTGTTCCTTGGCGGTGGCAAGTCTCGGATGGATTCAATTTTGGATGGGTCTAACTCAATCCCCCGTCGACTGACGATGAATCCTAGCAACTTTCCTGATGGAACCCCGAATGCGCATTTGGCCGGGTTAAGCTTGATATCATACCTCCGGAGTCTTTGGAAAAATCTCCTTAGGTCTGCCACATGGTCCTCCTGACGCCAAGATTTGATGATCACATCATCGACGTACACCTCTATTTCTTTGTGTATCATGTCATGAAACACAGCAGTCATTGCTCGCATGTACGTTGCCCCGGCGTTCTTTAACCCGAACGGCATTACCCGATAGCAGTAGGTTCCCCATGGCGTAATAAACGCTGTCTTCTCAGCATCCTCTTCGTCCATTAGGATCTGATGATAACCCGCATAGCAATCCACAAAGGATCCGATCTCGCGCCCAGCGCAATTATCGATCAGGATATGAATGTTGGGTAACGGGAAATTGTCCTTGGGACTTGCTTTGTTGAGGTTGCGGTAGTCGACGCACACCCTGATTTTTCCATCCTTCTTTGGGACTGGTACCACATTGGCCAGCCACTCGGGATATCGAGTGACCCGAATGACCTTCGATTGCAACTGCTTGATCACTTCTTCTTTGATTTTTACACTCATTTCTGTTTTAAATTTCCTTAGTTTTTGCTTGACCGGAGGGTATGCCGGGTCAGTGGGTAGTTTGTGAACCACTAAATTGGTGCTCAATCCAGGCATATCATCATATGACCATGCAAAAACATCTTTGAATTCCCTGAGAGTTTCGATCAATTCTGCTTTGACATTCGGCTCAATGTGGATACTAATTTTGGTCTCTTGGATGTTATTAGCGTCTCCTAGGTTCACAGCCTCAGTGTCATTTAGGTTAGGCTTGGGTTTCTCTTCAAATTGGCACAGTTCTCGGTTTATTTCTTCGAAGGCTTCCCCTTCGTCACCTTCGGATTCATTATCACAAACGACCTCTTGCATCATTGAGTCAGATTCAAATTGATTTATTAGACTAGGTCGAAGATCCGATGTGCATGCCATGTCATTAGGACCAGTAAAAAGAGAACTGTTCAGAAAGAAAAAGAACAAAACAAGAAATTAAAATGGGACAAAAGAAAAGAACTTTATTAAATTTGCAGGATAAAAAGGGTTCACACTTTTACAAAACGAAAGTAAAATTTGGATTACACCCTTGAATAATCCGATCAAACAAATAAACAAACAAAACATTAATCAAAGCCTACTACCAAGACTCCCCTCGGACAGGAAGAGGAGTAACCGTCCAATTGTTGGTCTTGGCCTCAGGCCCCACAAATTTTATCTCTGCTCTGCTGGAACCCTCTCCAGCTTCCACCATACTGACATCCGCGAATAGTCTCTCAAAACTCTGATTCAGGTCTTCACTTATGCCGATCAAAGGTCCTCGAATCTTTGGGATCGCTGACCCCTTGGCACTAGCTTTAACAAAAGACCTTGAGAGGCGTGGCACTGGTTTAGGCAGAAACCAGACTCTCTTCTTCATTTTTCGTGCTTGCTTCCTGTCTGCTGCGGTTGGTTTGAACCCCAACCCGAAAGTTTCCAGATTCTTAGGAAGGGAGACAGGTTGGACTATCCCTTGAAGTTCAACTCCCAGGCCTTTTCCCGGCACAAACCCATTACCCAGCATTTCTGATATCATCATGACTGTTGCGGCAGCTACCCTAGGGTGCGGGATGATTTCTCCTTCAGAAATTTTGTTGGCCGACCCTGTATCGAGAATCTGGTAGACCCAGGGACCCTTGTCATCAGTGGTCTCTATGAAAGGCACAATGGTTCCGCCCATGGTGCATGTTGTATCCTCGCCGTGCAACACGACCTCTTGTCTTTCCCACTCGAACTTCACTGTCTGATGTAGGGTGGAAGGCACCGCTTTAGCTGCGTGAATCCAGGGTCGTCCTAACAGCAAGTTGTAAGATACCGTGGCGTCCAATACCTGGAATTCCATGGTAAACAGGACCGGGCCAATGGTTAGTTCAAGTACAACATCCCCCACAGTGGCTGTTCCGTTTCCGTCAAACCCTCGGACACAGATGCTATTCTCCCGGATTCTTCCACGGTCAATCTTTAACTGGTCCAGGGTGGATAATGGACAAATATTGGCGCTTGAGCCGTTATCCACCAATACTCGAGTTACTACCGAGTCTTCACATTTGACAGCTAGGTATAGAGCTTTGTTATGCTCCGTACCTTCCACCGGCAGGTCATCATCTGAGAATGTTACCCTGTTCACCTCGAAAATCTTGCTGGCAATGGTTTCCAGGTGGTTTACAGAAATCTCACTGGGTACATGGGCCTCGTTCAATATCTTTAACAGGGCCCGGCGATGTTCCTCGGAATGGAGGAGTAATGACAATAGTGAGATCTGGGCAGGTGTTTTTCTCAGCTGCTCAACCACAGAATAGTCTTGCACTTTCATCTTCCTCAGGAAGTCTTCAGCCTCTTCTTCTGACACTGGCTTCTTGGTTGCCACTGGGTTGGTTTTCCTTAACTCCACCGGAGCAAAACATCGACCTGATCGAGTCAGCCCTTGCGCTTCACAACTGACTTCTTCCACCTGTTTTCCTTGGTACGTCACCACTGCTTTTTCATATTTCCAGGGCACAGCCCTGCTGTCAAGCATTGGCAGTTGGACCACCGGCTTTATGGTCACCCGTTCTCCACATACCCCTTTCAACATGACTGCCGGTGTGGGCAGGATCCCTGGTATTACCAACTTGCTTGGCTCGGGTTTGCTTGCTATGACGGACGGGCTCTTCCCCCATATTACTACCGGCTTGACGCCTTCTTCCTGCGACTGTACATTTGTTCCTCCACTGGTTAAGACTTCTTTTGGGGCAGCCTGGATCATCATCACTGTTTGTGAGGGTTTTCTTAATTCTCCTCCCTCACACACCAACTCAATCATGTGAGTTTCGTGGTGCGCTGGCAGTGGGTTTTGGTTGATGTTAGGAGCCTCCGGTGTCTGGACCTCGATCTTATTGGTGTCAATAAGATCCTGTATGGCATGCCTTAACTTCCAGCACTTCTCGGTGTCGTGCCCGAGCATCCCTGAACAGTATTCACAACTGATTGAACGATCCAAATTCTGAGGCGGGGGATTTGGTTCCCGAGTATGGACAGGACTAACCAAACCTAATTGCCGCAGCTTGTGGAACACAGCGGTGTAGGTTTCTCCCAGTTCGGTGAAGGTTCTTTGCTTCCGCAACCTGTCATTTCTGGCATCTGGATTTCCCCGGAAACCTGCCCCTGAAGGATTTCTATATGCCCTTGGTGGAGGGCAAGTGTTTTGTGGTGGTGCATATATGTTCTGGGGAGCCGGTGCGCGCCATTGTGGGCGAACCGGAGGCTGAGTGTATACCTGGGCTTGGTGTACGGAACAATGTGGTTCTCGAGGTGGATAGAAATTTTGTGGTGGGTTGTATGGGTAGTTTGACCTGTGAGGCCTGGGTTGGTTGTAGTGCGGCCTGCCAGCCCTGGACCAACTGCCTGCCTCGATCGTGGCAACCTCTTCTTTCTTTCTTCTTAACGCACCTCCCGTGCCGCTTTGAATAGCCTGGGTTGTGGCCTTAAGTGCCGAATAGTTTAAGATCTTGTCCGACCTCAAACCTTCTTCTATCATGACCCCTATTTTGACCACCTCGTTGAAAGATTTTCCAACCGTTGTCACCAAGTGACCAAAGTAGGTTGGATCCAATGTCTGCAAAAAGTAGTCTACCATCTCTCCCTCTCTCATGGGAGGATCGACCCTAGCTGCTTGTTCTCTCCAGCGGAACCCGAACTCGCGAAAACTTTCCCCGGGTTTCTTCCCAGTTCTCAGTAACGTGAGACGGTCAGGAACTATCTCCAGATTGTACTGGAAATGACCTGCAAAAGCCTGCGCCAGGTCATCCCACGTGTACCACCTGCTGAAATCCTGCCTGGTATACCATTCCAGTGCAGATCCGCTCAGACTTTGGCCGAAATAAGCTATCAAAAGCTCATCCTTGCCTCCTGCCCCTCTCATTTTGCTACAGAATCCCCGCAAATGTGCCATGGGATCACCGTGCCCTTCATATAAATCAAACTTGGGCATCTTGAACCCAGCCGGGAGTTGGACATCTGGGAAAGGGCACAGATCTTTGTATGCCACGCTGACTTGATTGCCCAGCCCGTGCAAGTTCCTGAAGGATTGCTCCAGGCTTTTGAACTTTCTTAACACTTCATCCTGTTCAGGGGCCTTAACCGGCTTCTCAACCTCTGCCGGTATTTCCAAATGGGGATTGTAAGCCTGTGGTTCCGGTGCATGGAATGTAGGCTCAGGGGGATAGTATTGTGTATCGTGAGCCTGAAACAATGGCTCACTGGTCGTTCGCTGCAAAGGGGCTGATGCAGGTCCCACAAAAATGGGAATATTGGGTGTTGGGAGAGGTTGATGGGGTGGTGGAGCTTGGGAATCATGAGGGCTTCTTTCTTGATGATAGAGGGGATTTGGGCGGCTTGTGGAAGGGCCAGAGTGAGGGTACTCCGGCACGTGTCCCACTGTCTCAGGGCTCTTTTGCGTTTTGGCCAGGGCTAGATGCATTGCATGCATCTCTAGTCCCATCCTTTCAATCTTTTCCATTGCCTCTTTTAGCAACTGGCTCATCGGCCTTTCTTCCTCATTACTATTCTCTGAAGTAGTCATGCTTGTTGCTACCGGTCCTTTGGATCTGGTTTGGTATGAATGTGTTGCCAGAATTCTTTAACAACTAACTGTCTGATGTCAGACAACAACAAACTTTGTTAGTGTTAGAGCTTAACAGATTTGATCATAACACATACAGGATGCAATGCACCTAGGCAGTTAACCGTTTCTACATGCTTTGCTTCAAACCACATGCGTCATCCCGGTTTGTTCATTCGTTTCTTTTAAAGTATTTTGCGAAACCCTGCGTTTTATTTTATTTACATTTTTTCTTTATTTATTAAAAGCGGTCGAATCTTATGGGGATTGCCTACGTATCACGTCCCCGCGTGAATCAGACCAGGCGTAGTTCTGCCTTAAAGTAAAGACACATAGAAATTCTTCCGGAGTCACTTAATTTCATTATCAAAATTTGCTATTACACATTACTTCAAACAAAATAGCAACAGTACAGACTCCAGGGTTTTAAACTTGGTTTGAGGAAAAGAAAACAACATTGGGGAAATAACAAACAAAACAACCAGGACTCGATCAACAACTAATTTTCCAACTTAGGGACCCACGAGGCATCTTTCGGCCCTTTCGCGGCCCTAGGTGTAAGGTCTCTTTGCAAGCCCTTCAACTTGTTCATAATCCGATGGACGCAGCCCATGATGGAAGCAATGAGGTTTTCCCGAGGTGTCTGCTCGCATGCCAAACATCTTAGGTAGATGTAATGCCCAACTTCGTCAATTCTTGCACGAATGTTGTCCCTTTCTGCGAACAATTGCCTTATCTGTCGGCTCTTTAACCCTAGCGTTTGTGCATTGGCGGCGAGCTGATCCTGGAATATATCCATTTGCCTTTCCATCCTTGTCATTGCATTGTAATAGCGTCTCCGGTCGGCCTGGGCATCTTGCGTTTGCTTGAAGATCCGCTCTTGCAAAGCGGAATTTGTTTCCTTTGCTGCTTTGACGCTCAGTTCACAATTCCTCATGACTTGCTGTAGGCGCTTTCTCCGGGCCATTGTACCTTCTGCCCATTTGGCCCTCATCCTTGCTATGCAAGCCTCTGATAGGTCTAATTCTACCTGGCTCTGGATGACCTGATTTCTCAAACTGGCTATCAATCTTTCGTCGGAGCAACGCCTTTGTCGGTCGATGTTATTCTTACTGGCTTGGCGAAGCCGGGCCTTCAGGGTTTGGTTTTCTTGGGCTAACTTGTCTTTTTCAACCTGCTCTTGGGCGACTTGTACGTTGTTTTCGAATACCATCCTTTTCATTTGTCGCTTCAGCTTCCTAATTTCAACCAGGTAACCTTCCTCTTTTGCGAGCCAGTCCCATTGTTCTTGCGATGACTCAACAAAATTTCGGAGGTGAGGCCGTTTGGTTGGCCGTTTTACGATGTTCTTCTTGTTCTTCCAAGTGATATAGGCCGGCGAGACTTCACCCCTAGACAAATCATTTACTCGGGTATTCGCCGTTAAGTACTGGCATTCACTCCATATGCAACGAACTGTCTTTTCAGGAAATTGGCCGTCACTGCTGACCTCGACTGCATAAGTGCTGAGATCTTCGTCCGGGTGTAGTACTTGACATCTTCCCAACTGCCTCATTACCCTGTAAGGGGCATAAGGTTGAACACCCCTGAGTCCCATCAAGAGGAAGTGAGGACCAGTGGCGGGCATGTATATGATTTCTTCCACAGAAAGCCAACCCAAAGTCCAGTTTATTTGGTCTGCGGTGATGATCCGGAGATAGGATATCCATTCTTCAAACCCTCCCGGTGATCGGAAACCTGAAACCCTTAGGCTATAACCCTCGATGCAGCCCCCATTTGTAGACATGTAGCGCATATACTGAGGGTGGTGACACAAGTGTTCGATCATCCACATCTGTAACAACAAGTTGCACCCTTCGAAGAAGTCTGCTCCAGCCTTACAAGCCGTGAGGGCTCGGTATATTTCTGACATTATCATGGGAGCAAGGATGCTTTTGTCGTTGGTAATCAGGATTCTGACGATTCCAGCCACCTTTAGGTCGATATTTCTATCTTTTCGGGGAAACACCACAAGGCCCAAAAATGCCACCATAAAAGCGAACCGTCTATGCTCATTCCATTTTACCAGATTTCCCCTGCTGCAAACACCACTTTCTGGATCATTGAATCCTCCTATGCTCCCGTACCTCTGGTATATGAATTGTAGGGTAGAAAAACCTTTATCCAGTTCAGCGTATGGGACTCCTTTGCTTATCTTCAACAGATCCATGAATTTGTGTGAATTCACAGCCCTTGGAGCGATCAGGTATTTGTGTCTCAAACCTTCAGTGACGTCCATGTAACCCGCCATTTCCTCTAAGGTTGGGGTGAGTTCAAAATCTGAGAAACGGAACACGTTGTGGGCCGGATCCCAGAATGTAACCAAAGCCTTTATGATGTCGCACCGAGGCCTGACTTTCAACAAATCAACCAAACCCCCCAGGTGCAGTTTGACCTTGTCTTGCTCTGGCCTTTCCAAATCCTCCCACCATAATCGCACCTCCAGGGGAATTTTGCTTCTAACTGTCATCGGCAAACTTGGACTCATGCTCATTCTGCATGTTTATTGGGGTGATTAAGCGAAGATCCAGACTCATTAGACTCAAACACACAAATCGACACACTTTTTCTAGAAAAACGAAATTTTGGTTGTTTCTGAAAAGTACGATGTTACCTTAAAACTTTCGTTATTTGGTTTGTACCTCTATTTTGAAAGAACAAGTTGAGCCCGATGGGGGTTGCCTACGTATCCCGCACCATGCGAGAATCAAACTGACGTAGTTCGGGCATAAATCGAATTTTGGGGACACCCTATTTTTCTCCTAAAAATGAATCAAAGACTCCTTTTTTTCTTTTAAAACAAATTAATAAGACACACATTTTTTTTCTTTTTTCAACATTTTGGCAGAGCTTTGACCATTTTTGTGACTTTTCAAGAATAAGTAACCCCTTAACCGTTATTCCTCTTCCCTTTCCAAACATTCTCGATATTCAGAAACCGGTCAGCATGCAAGCCTTGAAACAAGTAAAAGCAAACAGGATGTAGTAGGATGGCCTTTATTCTCAGGTTGCCTGTCCTAGACGGACCCAGCCCCTGTGCTGAGTCCCCTAAGTCAAATGCACATGATGCAAATAAGCGTTCCTACTAGGGATCCGGCATGAAGCTATGTTATGATAAGCTGTAAAGCCTAGGTGTTTGTTCTAGACCTGGCTTACCCGAGCGGACAACTCGAGCCAAGGATGGGAGCTGTGTACCGGTAACCAAAAGGCCATCCGATTTTGCAACTCCTCTGAATCCTCGTTCTATTTTGGCATATGACACTAACAGAAAGAAGCCACGACCAGCGTGCGCTCCTCAAGAGAGAAGAGAAGGGTTTCGGCACAGTTTATATATACAGTCCAAATAATATCAAAGCAGTAAAAGCAGCATTTAGTACATTAGGATCAAACACGTAAAAAGAAAACCAGATAATAAATAAAGCCAAATAATAACAATTATTTCAAGCTCGAATTCTTAACCCTGAACCAGTGGTTCTGGGTTAAAGGATCCCCAGCAGAGTCGCCAGAGCTGTCACACCTCCTTT
This sequence comes from Nicotiana tabacum, assembly GCF_000715075.1. Taxonomy (NCBI): domain Eukaryota; kingdom Viridiplantae; phylum Streptophyta; class Magnoliopsida; order Solanales; family Solanaceae; genus Nicotiana; species Nicotiana tabacum. Next base: position 82,678,958 of record NC_134095.1, read on the forward strand.
TTCCGCACCCGAGGGGGCGCAAGGGGAGTTTTTCCAATTAAAGGACAATCGAAACGGGATTTGTTTATTTATTTCAGAGTCGCCACTTGGGAGGTTTAGGGTGTCCCAAGTCACCAATTTTAATCCCGAATCGAGGAAAATAATGACTCTATATTACAGTCTGCGTACCAGAAATCCGGATAAGGAATTCTGTTAACCCGGGAGAAGGTGTTAGGCATTCCCGAGTTCCGTGGTTCTAGCACGGTCGCTCAACTGTTATATTCGGCTTGATTATCTGATTTTATACAAGTGTGAACTTATGTGCAAAATTTAACTTTTAACCGCTTTTATCATTTACTGTTTTTATCAAGAATTGCAACGTTGTGAAAATGTATCTCGAACCGCGTTACAATCAATGTACCCGTGGTCGTCGACACACTTTGACTCCGTTGAGATTTGGATTTGGGTCACATCAATGTGCACCCGAGTTTAAGGAAATTAAATTATTAAAGGCGCGCCTAAAGCGACTAGCGTATTTATTTTGGGTAAGACCGTGGAATTTTACTAAACGGTTCATCCCGAAGTCCAAATAATTTTTAAAGCAAATATTTACTGAGGGCCCCGCAATTTGTATTTTATTTGGCGAGGCTCATCTCATTCTTATTTTTTAAAATGAATTTGCAACGTCATGGACACGCATCTCGAACCACGTCACAGTCAATGTACCCGTGATTAGAAACACATTTTTCGATTCCGTTGAGATTTGGATTTGGGTCACATCAATGTGCACCCGAGTTTACGAAGGTAAGATTTATTAAGGCGCGTCCTAAGAGCCTAACGTATTGTTATTTTTAGGGAGGTTGTGAGATTGGCTAAACAACCCGTCCTGGAAACTAAATGCTTCACTAATATGCATTTAACAAGGGCCCCGTATCTGCGTTTTGTTTATTTTTATCGAGGCTCATCTCGTTGTTATTTTTAAGGGATATCCTATAGCAACTATGTTTCTCGTCGTGTTTGTCTCTATCAATTGAAAGCAGTAAATAGCCTTAGTTGATTATAAAACCGTATTTAAAGTGCTACTACAGAATAATAAAATGTGACTGCACTTATGGCCAACTAGTCGCAAATTATGGGCCCAAACCCAGCTCATGCGAGATGGCCCGACTTGGGCCCTGTTTTTCCGATACAGGCCTAGCTGACTTTCGATTTGGGCTCGGCCTTCCTGGGGTGGAGGCCTAGAACTGATTCTTTGTTCTTTATCAATTTATATGTGACAAACTAGCAAAAGGGGAAAGAACTATACTAGTAGTGGATAGTTTACATGCCTGGCCTACATTAAAGAGTATGTTACACAATTTAAACCTAAGTCTGGGATACAACCTACTGCATTAGGAATATTCATCTAACAGCCTACATATACAACTAACATTCAATCCCCATACATTGATATTTACTATGCGTGCAAGTTGCCTTCAGTATCCAAACAAAATGTAAACTATCATGCATTATATGATATTCAATACAACAGCCTATGCTTAAAGTAAACAATCTTCAATTCTTCTCTTTTGCATTCATACTCAACTTCAAGTTACATTGACAGTATTAGTCGTGTACCTGGATATTTGCACAATAAGAAGAGGAAGAGAGAGAGTATCAGCAGCAAGTAATCAACAGCAACAACAGATAGCAACAACGCAGCAACACAACCAACAGCAACTATGTAGCCCACAGGTGCTTGAGCATCAGACAGACAAATTCCAGAAAAAGAACAATGAACCAACCGAAAACCCGAGATACCAAATGTAACAGCAACAGAAGATCCAATAATCACAAAGCTCAGCAAGTACTCAGTACAGTTCCAACAATCAAGAAGGCTAAAACTCAATCCACAGCTCACAGAAAAACTCAGTATAGTAACAATCACAGCAGAAAACACACAGCCTTTTCTTAACGGAACAGTGATGACCCTAGTTAGAATAACTGACTTGGCCAGAACAGCTCAACCAACTTAGTTCCTTGTGCAGTTTTGGGCAATGTTTTAGTCAAAGTATTCTGAAAATTTTCACTTTGTTTTTCTCTTTTCTCCAGACTAAAATCTCTACCCTTGTTTAAGTTATCAAATGGCCTATTTATAGGCCAAATGAACCAGTACAGCTGAGCTGCCTGCCCTGCCAATTGGCAGAATGCCCATACCCTTTAAGCCCATGCCTAAGCATCTTTGGTGCCAGCCCCTTTGTTCCCCACGCCTGGTCTTTGTTTAATCAAGAGTTATGGGCTCGTTTTATTTATTCATTTTAAGCCCCATACTCTTATGTCTTGCTCCCCATGGGTATTAGTTTAATCCTAAATTAGTACCCTACTTGTCAGCTCATTTAAACTAATCATTTTTGTCCTTTTCAAACCCCAGACTACCCCTGTTAAACCCTGGTTATCACTGTCTTGACCCTTTGCAGCATCAGGGCATTTTTGAACTGATGAAAGTTCAAATTCAGGACTGCCTAGACTGAACCTTTCAGTCTTTTTTCAATGCAAACAAACCATTTCAAACAATGCTGGGGCCTTCAATCAGTGGCAAAGTATCAATTAGTCATGCGACATTATTAGCTCGTTTGATTCATTAGTTATAGAAACTAATCAACGACATTTATCGAGTCGACTATACTAATTATAGCAGGTAATAATCAGTCGCTCACATAAACAATATGTTCAGGGACCTAAAGGGCATCAGACAATTTTGTGTTCAATTACTGGGAACCTATATAAGTTTATTCATTTGACGACTAATCTAATCGAACATGTTCATCACAGAATACATTCAAATCATACACAGAAAACAATTGACCAAATAAAAGGTCTTTACAGAGATGAAAGAAATCCAAAAAAATAACAAAATAACAACCAAACACAAAGAGATATGCTGACAACTTATTTAGAAATAAAACAAAAGAAAGGAAAACTTACCAAAATGTTTAAATCAAACAGACCCAAATCTGATTCAACTTCGACCTTCTGAGGCCGAACAAACTTTAATCAGGGTGTTCTCACATGAGAACACCTTGATTAAGGTCTATTAGACCTCAAACCCATGTCAAAACTGGCCGGGTTCCCCAGGTGCATGTGTTTCAAGTTCTGGATTTCCAGATCTGGATTTTTAGGAGTTGTGGGTAGATTCGGACCAAACCAAGCTTGGTTTGGTCACGAGGAAGGTCAGGGGAATGTCTGGTATGAAGATGGGGTGGTTTGGCATAGGTCCGGGTTCGACTCAAATCTTCAAACGAAGATTCGAGACGAGGGAAGGTGATTCGAGGAAAGAGGGTAACAGATCCCTGTTCAGGAGAGTGAGGGGGTCTTAGGGTGTTCAGGAGGTGGTCACCGGCGTTCGTGCCGCCGGCTTTAATGGCGAGGGAGACGAGGGCGGCTAGGGTTTCTAATGGGAGGTCCGGGTTCGACTTGGGGACGAAGGGGTGGGGTGTTGGTATAGGGGCGTGGGTATAAGGGAAGGTTTATATATGGTCTATGGGATTGGATCTGAGCCGTTAGATCAGATGATCTCAACGGCTTGGATCTGATGCTGAGAAATGAGACGGGGTCGTTTGGCAGTTAAACGGGGTCGTTTGGTTTAAGTGAGGGATTGGGTCAGGCTGGTTATTTGGGTCGGGTTTGCACGTGGGTCGCTGAAAGAAGTCCTGAATCGTTAGATCGGCTGGGACGGACGGCTCAGATTGATTTGCCTGAAACGACGTCGTTTCAGGAGGTGCCTGGGCAGGCCTGGTTTGGACCGGGTCAGATCGTTGGTTTGGGCCTATTTTTGGTTTATTTCCTTGGCCCAAACCGCTTCCTTCATTCTTTTCTCCCTTTCTTTTTTTCCTTTTTCCTTTCTTTTTTTTTTTTTTCTAATCTTAAAACTAAAAAATAAAAATGAAATTCAAACAAACATAATTATCAAAATATTTAAATAGGTTAAATCGCACCCTAGAATATTTTTGTGAATTTTCTTTTACTGAATGAATTATGGTCTAATTACCAGGACATACACATTTTGTATTTTGTTTAATAATGTAAAAATGGACAAAATGGACAGAACCACACATGACTAACAGCACATGTTACGGAAACTTGAAAATTGTACAGCGAGGTCCTTTGTTACTATTTCTTTTGGAGTGACTGTCCGTGAAGCAAAAATCACGTGCTTACAGTCCTGAAGGCAGTCTTGGGAATATCCAACTCCCTGATTTTCAACTGGTGATAGCCCGAACGGAGATCAATCTTAGAAAATACCCTCGCTCCCTGAAGCTGATCAAATAAGTCATCAATGCGAGGCAAAGGATACTTGTTCTTCACTGTTACCTTATTCAACTGCCTATAATCAATGCACATTCTCATTGTGCCATCTTTCTTCTTCACAAATAAAACAGGTGCACCCCACGGGGACACGTTAGGCCGAATGAACCCCTTATCTAGGAGTTCCTGAAGCTGCTCCTTCAATTCTTTCAGCTCTGCTGGTGCCATACGATATGGCGGAATAGAAATGGGCTGAGTGCCCGGCACTAAGTCAATGCCAAAATCAATATCCCTGTCTGGCGGCATGCCCGACAGGTCTGCAGGAAATACATCAGGAAAGTCCCTCACAACTGGGACAGAATCAATACTAGGAGTCTCAGCTCCAACATCCCGCACAAAAGCCAGATATGATAGATAACCCTTCCCAACCATACGCTGGGCTTTCAAGAAAGAAATTACTCTGCTAGAGACATAATCAGTCATGCCACGCCACTCGATCCTCGGAACACCCGGAATAGCCAAAGTAACTGTCTTAGCATGACAGTCTAGAATAGCATGATATGGAGATAACCAATCCATGCCCAGAATAATATCAAAATCTACCATGCTCAACAGCAATAGATCAACTCGGGTCTCCAGACCCTTAATAATCACAACACATGACCGGTACACACAGTCCACAACAACAGTATCGCCCACCGGGGTAGATACATGAACAGGTAAAGAAGGAAACTCTCGGGGCGTACCCAAATAATGAGCAAAATATGAGGACACATAAGAATAGGTGGAACCGGGATCGAATAATATAGAGGCATATCGGTGGCAGACTGGACAATTCCTGTAATGACATCATTTGAAACAATAACATAAGAAAAATAGGCCCGTCCACTGCCTGATCGACCTTAATCCCCGTAAGCAATAACGGACTCACCAACACGCCTCAAACTGGAACCAATATAGCACAAAATCGTACAATCAACTTATTTAATAGCAAACTCCCCAACTTGGCTCAAAGACATAGATCAAAACGCACTCAATAAATCATAACGCACATACTCGATTATTGTCGTAATACCATAGTGAGATTGAACTCACTCCTTCATAAGCTTGTGGAAACACAAATCATCTAGAATTTTAACTCTTCTGCAATTCTTGCATTCACTCACATAACAGTTAAGCCCACTCTCTAGGCGACCAAATTTAGATTTCAACGCATATTCTTTACTTGTAAATGAGATCTTCTAATAGACAGTATAAGAATTGCACCACCTTAGAACACTCTGTAGCAGATAACCCACATGTTTCACTTCTAATTAATATTTTTGTATACCTTCCACCATCATTCACATTACACAATCACTTAGTCTTCCTGAGTCTAAACTCATACCGTAACATGAAATTTACTTCACTCCAAACAGGAGACATGAAAAGATTCTTCACGCGCCCATAACTCGGCGCTACACATCAGATCACAATGAAAATCAAACACTTAATAGATCTATTATCCTGACGCCCTTCCTCGTCACCTCCAAGTCATATAGATATATCTCGCAGTACTAACATACTCCTCACGTGGCTATCCAACCATCATTCCCACTAATAGGGACAATACCGGACATATAATTTCAAAACTCTTGCTCGCACAATCCGCACTTCGGTGCTCAAGCCATAGGCAAGGATCCAGCCTCAAGTCCTCCAGACTGGCCTAACATCAAACTCATAGCGATTACGTCTCGCCCTTCGTCCGGGGAATTACAAGCCATCAAGGCACATCTAATACTGAGCGCTCGTTCGCGCATATGAACACGTGGATGGAATTGTAAGAGTTACTTGTTTTTTTCCAGCTGAATCAATGACGCACGATAAGAATTCAAGAATATGAAGTTTTCCTAAAGGTTCTGCAGCCTCTCGAGGATAAATACAGACGTCTCTGTACCGATCTGCGAGACTCTACTAAACTAGCTCATGACTCGCGAGACCTAGTAACCTAGGCTCTGATACCAACTTGTCACAACCCAAAATCCCAACCCGGTCGTGATGGCGCCTCTCGTGAGGACAAGGTCAGCCAATCAACAAAACAGTACATCTCTTTATAATTACTTAGCAGGAATAAGTCTAAATCATGGGCAACATAATCTTAAATGTGAAATAAACGTGATAGAACAAGGAAAACCCTCCCAACTCAGCCTGAAATCGGGGTGTCACAAGTCATGAGCTACTACAGAGTTTACTAATATTTTACAAAGTCTGGAATTATCATAAATAACAAAGATAAGGGAGAAAACGGGGCTGCGGACGTCAACAGCTACCTCGTTACTCCTAGTCACCGCCTGGTCTGGAAAGAATCAGCGCTCAGGAGCGAACTCAGCTCTGCCTGTATCTGTACACATGGTGCAGGGAGTAATGTGAGTACTCCGACCCAGTGAGTAATAAAAATAAATAACAACTGAAAACATGAAATCTCATAACGGCACAATATAGCGCTATCCCAAACAGTAAAATCAGTTATACAGTAAAATAGTGAGTATCAGATAATTCTTCTTTTAAAACAGTAAAGACAAATAATTTTCACAGAAAGGATAAATCAAAAGCTTGCCCCTCGGGCTCAATATGTAAATCTCAGTATAGTATCAGCCCCTCGGGCTCACTCCCAACTCACAAGCACACAACATCAGCCCCTCGGGCTCACTCCCAACTTACCACACACAAGCAACGGTCTCTCGGGCCCACTCCCAACTCACCTGGGTACCCTACGCTCACTGGGGGTGTGTACAGACTCCGGAGGGGCTCCTACATCCCAAGCGCAATATCAATAGGCCTGAAAACCTTCACACATCACACACGAGGCCTGAAAGCCTCCTCATATAACACTCGAGGCCTGAAAGCCTCCTCACATCACTCAACATATCCTCACGTATGGCCCTCGGCCTCAATCAGTCCAGAAAATAATCATAAGCCTCTTGGGCATCAGTAAAACAATAGTGCTCAGCTCAACAGCATTATAAATATCATTAAATCTCGAGTTGAGTATAAATGTAGCTGAGTTCACAAAATAATATAATTCAATTGGACTGAGTTCAAATAATATTTCAATTCGTGAGGAAAATAGTGATGTAAATTCACAAAAGATTTCAGATAATTGGCACGAAGCCCAAATATGGCAATAAGCCCAATCATAGTGAAAAACAACAAATCTTTATCAATTACGCAGTAAAAATATCAACTGGGATGGACCAAGTCACAATCCCCAATAGTAAATGACCCCGCGCTTGTCATACAACGCGTGTCTCATCTCAACATAGCAGTATGTTGTGCAATCCGGGGTTTCAAACCCTCAATGCATCATTTAAAATCATTACTCACCTTGCCTCTCGAATTTACCTCTTCGCGCGTCGAATCTGGTCAAAACCACAACGAATACATTACAATAGGCTAAGGGAATATAACCCAATCAAAAAGACTCGAAAAATATCGAAATTCACGAAATTCGCAAAACCCGAGCCCCGGGCCCACTTCTCGAAAAATTACGAAAGTCACATCACCGGATTCCTCGTCTTGCCACGAGTCCGTACATATAAAATTTACCAAAATCGGAGTTCAAATGACCCCTCAAATCTTCAAATCTTATTTTCAAATCCCTATGCCTAAATCTTCAATTTACTCCTCAAAAACATGTAATCTAGTCGGATTATTCGATGATAATTCAATATTATGGAGTAGAAATAATCACAAGTGACTTACCTAAGATTTCCCAAGATTTCTTGCCAAAAATCGCCCAAAATCCGAGCTTGGAAGTCAAAAAAAATGACCAAACTCGGACTGCTGGACATTAAATCTGTCCAGAAATTTTCGGTACTGTTCACGCGGGGGCACTGTTCATGCGCGTGAAGTCACTGTTCATTGTTCACCCGCGCGGGTACTGTTCACTGCTGCAGAAAATACAACAGCTTTTAAGAAATTTGCAGCACAGCCTTTTTTCACTAAAATGGCTCTAACTCCATCATACGAACTCGGAATTAGACGATTCTTGTTCCTATGAGTCACAAATAATAATACGAACACAAACCTTCAATTGAAACTCAATTCGGAGCTCGTTTGCCCAGTTCAATACCCATTTCGCTCGTTAAACAATTAACTCACATTTCACATCAAAAACCTAATCGCGACTTGATGAAATTAAACCAAAATTTTCAGATCAGTCCTATAATTCATGATTTAAATTCTGGAAGTCTCGAAATCAAATTTGGATCTCTAGAACTAAAAATGAATCTTTAGATCATTACATTTATGCTCAAAACGGCAAAAATCTTCCAAAAATGACCCGTTGGGCATCCGAAACACACCCGAGGCCCCCGGGACCCCGACCAATAATACCAACCAGTCCTAAAATACATTACGAACTTGCTCGAGGCCTCAACATCAAACAACGCTAAAATCATGAATCAACCTCCAATCCAAGTTTTATGAACTTTAGAATTTCCAACTTCTATTTCTGATGCCGAAACCTATCAAATCACGTCCGATTGACTTCAAATTTTGCACACAAGTCCAAAATGACATAAGAAGCTATAGAAATTCTCGGAATTCCATTCCGACCGTCGGATCAAAATTTCACCTATCAACCGGAAATCGCCAAAATACTAATTTCGCCAAAATGAGCTAATTTCTTTACCGGACCTCCAAAATTAATTCCGATTGCGCTCCTAGGCCTTAAATCATCCCCCGAAACTAACCGAATTATCGAAATTCAATTTCGAGCCCTCTAACTCACAAGTCAACGTCCGGTTGACTTTTCCAAACTAATTCTTCCTTAAAGAGACTAATTGTCCCATTTCATACCAAACTCGATCCGAATTGACTCAAATTCATCAAGTACACATATTGAAACATGAATAAGTATTTAACGGGAATGTGGGACGAAAATACAGGAAACAACGGTTCGGGTCGTTACAGGTTTTCACCATCAAGCCTCTCTCATTTTGTCCTTTTCTCAACTCACGTCACCTTACGGTGCCCCTGAGGGTTTTCACCGATAAGACTCTTTCATTTTATCATTTTCTCTCATTGTGCTGAGAACAAAGGTATTATCCATGATGCAGAAAGATCATACTTTCACCACACACTTGATTTGGCATCCTCAAAGATTTGTCAGAAGGTCTTTCTTTGGACCGTAATGCAGGCTTTTGGACAGGGTTGGAAAGAAAGGGTGGTATGAAGGCTCAAAATAATTTAAGAAGAGGGTTCAAAATTACAACTTTTGGAATCAGGCCTTTTGGCAAAATTAAAACTTCTGCCCCAGTTTCTTGGAGTTTGGGGAATTTTTTGGATTTTTGCTTTGATGGGATTTCTAAGAAAAACAGCCTCACTCTTGACTTCAGGGATTATGAAATATTTTATTTTGTGTGATCAAACCGTAAGGCTGCCTACGTATCTTGTGGTGACAAGAATTAGGTCGAACATAGTTCAAAAGACAAAGTTATTTTTTTCTTTTTTCTTTTCTCTATTTTTTCTTCTTTTTTCCTCCTTTTTCTTTCTTTCTTTTTTCTTCTTTTTCCTTTTTTTCCTTCTTTTTTCCTTTTTTTTCTTCTTTTCTTCTTTTTCTTTTCCTTTTCTAGTTCCTAACTCTATTTTTGATTCCAAAAGAGGGGTATGAAACAAAAATTAGGGTTCAAAATGGGTAGCGAAGGATAAAAGTGTTTGAGTAGCAGAATAAAATGCCTTTGTCATACCAAACTTTAAAAATGCCAGGTACAAACGTGAAATTGAAGACAAGCAAAAATAATCATGCACAGTATCTATTGATGGCACCATCACAAATAGAAAGTGCCGACGGGCAATACCTTTGTCCCAATGAATGATCCTTGCCAGTTCGAAGCAGACTTGACTCAACCTTATCTTGATGTGGAAGAATGCATTTCAGCCCCGACTGATTTACCTCAAACTGCTTGAGAGACATTTCCTTGATGTATGCTCTTATCAACCTTTTGATTTCCCAGACTTACTGCCTCAGCTTCACTCAATTCAAGCCTCAGGTTATCTCAGAATGCGTGAATCTTTACTTGTTTCCTCAATGCCTCCTTTTATCATATTCAAAACCATGTCATTGCTTCATGATTAGACTAACTTTCAAGACCATGCTGAGAATTATGCGTGCATGTCATATCACTAGAGTCAGCATGAAAAGAACTATAAAAGGAAAAGTGACCTAAACAAAAAATTGACTAGAACTAACAGAAAATAAGAGATTGCATTAGACAGATGATGAAAAGGATTTGAACAAGACAAGCAAAATAGACATGGGTTACAATCCTGGAACAATCCTAGATAACACTAGACGAGTTACTACCACTAAACAAACTAGGCAAAATAAGAAAAAGAAAGGTTTAAGCCACAAGACAACATCCGAATTACAACTCTGAAATAACCTGGACAACATAAATGACAGCAAAATAAACCACCAAAACTCCTCCCTGGCTAACCAAGAAAGAAGTGTTTTTCCAATTACCAAGCTCGACATCTTAGCCACTGGGTTGCACATCAAAATTACTGGGACCTTCACCAATTTTAATATCATTAACTTGAGTCAACAAACTTCCAAAAGGATTCTCATACTCCGTGTCACCATGCATGCTCCCCACAAAGTGTGCATCATTATGTGCAGGTAAAGGATTCTGTGCAACGTTCTGGGTGTCACTGTCCTGGACCACAATTATCCCTTCTTGAATCATTCTTTCTATCTCCCTTTTCAAAGCACGACAATCTTCAATGTTATGCCCTTGGACATTAGAGTGGTATATGCACCGTATAGTAGGATCAAAACATTTTGCATATGGGTCCGCAGTATAGCCGATGAGCAGCTCAATCAGGCCAGACCGTTTTAACTTTTCAAACAAGCTTGTGTAGGATTCTCTGATTGGAGTGAAAGACTTTTCTCTTTGCTGCTGCCTTCTCATTTTGTACTCCGGCCTTGGTTGGAACCTCTTTTTGGTAGGGGTTGAGATTCTTGTAGAGGCGGGTAAGACATTTGTGGAGGCGGTGCAAGCCGTTGCGGGTTTTGTGAGTGTGAAGCATATGGCGGTGCATTGTGGATAGAGTACTGGGGAGGTGAGGTATGACTTCGGGGATTCTGTGGAGGAAAGTAGCATCGGTGAGGATTATCTGGAGTACGAGGATATTCATGGGGTCGGTATTGAGGCTGAAAGCGTTTAGCAGGAATGCCCACTGGATCATATCGTTGGCGGGGCTCAGCAACATTTTTTCTATCAATCGGACAACTGACCTGAGCAACTTGTTCGTACCATCTAAACCAAAACTCCCTAAAACTTTCCTTGGGTCCCTTTCCTTGGGCATCGGGGACTTTGAACACAGTCTCGCTGGAGGATCGAGGAAGAGTAGCTGGTGGATAAGCTACAAAAGCACGAGTGGTCATAGGAGCGGGATATGATGTGCTTTTGAGGGGTGGAGTGTGAAAAGATTGTGGGGAGATATCAACAGAAGTGGGAATCTGGGTTTGTGATAGTGGTAGGATAGTTGCAGGGTTTTCAGTGTAGTTAGTGGAGAATGAGGGTGGAGGATGCCCCCTCATCCAAGACTGATACATTTCTGTCATTGTTTCAACCCTTGGACCTCCTCTTTCAATTCAGACTCCGACTCCACAATCTCCCTTAGTGGGTCTACAACTCCAGTGTCGAAGTCTTTACTAGCCATGTCTACCTTGCTCTTCTGACCTTGTGTTGTACAGATGACTTGTCAAAGTGCCACAAACTAACCACCCTCTGTTATAATAACAATGAAAGTAACGGGAGCAAAACAAAGCCAACATATTAGCGTTAGGACATTTATCAGATAGAAATATCACATTGCATGTAATGCCCCTAGCAATGCCCCTAACAACAATTAACAGTTCTAGAATAGCTTCGAAGGTTCGAATGTCATATGACATCATCCCAATTTCACTCTTCTTGCCTCATTTCCTTCTTCATTTTCCTTTCAAACACCATTTGATTTTTCCTTTCTTTCTCCCTCTTTTCTTTCCTCTCATTTCTCACGTCCCACAACTTCATTCTCTTTTACTTCTTTTTGTTTTCTTCTTCTTCTTTTTAAATGATGATTCGATCGAACCTTATGTAGGTTGCCTACGTATCATGTCCCTCATGAATCAGGTCAAGCGTAGTTCTAGAAGAGTAATGGACAACAGAAACTAAGAAACAAAAATCTTTTTGGATTTCTCATTTATAATTTTTTTTTTTTTGGATTTTCAAATACAAAACAAGAAGTACTATAACAAAAGACTCGACAATCTTAACTAGACTGACAGACTCGATACTACTGTACAAGACTAAAAATTAAAAGACAACATAAGATAGACTAAAAAAAATAAAAAGTTTCCTCAAGCAGCTCGTGCATGCAATAGTCTTGACTAGAATGGTCTTGGGTTATTTGTCATGCTCAAACTCAAGCAAATTGATCCATACCTGAATGGGCAAAATAAGATCAAATAGAGTTAGTGGCCTAAGACATATGTGACGCCACGACACCTTCTATTGGACACATGCAAGGCATGATTAAGGCTATTTTTTGCAAAATGACCTATGTGGCCAAGATGACTAGAAATGTAAACTCAACAAAGGTGACCTCAAAGACATGAAAATACCTCACTAAGGCATATATGGATTCAACTCCAAATAATCATGGCCCAAAATCAATTTGCAAAAATGACCCATTTTGCAAAAACAACCGATATGGCCAGAAGTGGCCAAAGATGCAGGCTCAAAAAGGACGGACCTTAAAGTAATATGACACCTAGTTGTGGACTCAAGATCCTAAGATATGGGTTATTGAACCACTTTTGCGAAAATGACCCATTTTGCAAGAATGGCCAATGTGGCCAAAAGTGGTTAAACATGCAAGATATGGTTAAGACCCCGCAAAGCCAAGAACCTAAGACTTACTAAGAAGACCGGACCCTATGTGGGTTGCCTACGTATCACGTCCCGAAAGACGAGAATCAGGTATCCGTAGTTCGGGAAGATCGAACATGGAAGAAAGCTTTAAAAATGAAATGCAACTAGTTTGGAAAAACTATTTTTTTGTCTTTTTGAAATATGATGAAAAATGTAAAATCTTTTTGGATTTTCTTTTTCTCCTTTTTTTTTAATTTTTGGAAAATAAAAAGTGTAAAATCTTTTGGATTTTCTTTTTCATTTTTTTTTGTCTCTTTTTTTTGGAAAAGTAGTGAAAGAAAAATATAATTGGGCCCTACTTGCTTCGTCTTTCACCCTTCTTTCCCAAGCATCGGTCCACCAAATGACCTTTTTACCCTCAAAGATGCAACATGTATCACATAGGGATGATTGAATGTCTTTTTGGGCCACAGGCCTATTTTGACAAAATTTGGATAGGCTTCCTACAAAGGGACACGGTACCTGGGACCGAACCCTGCTAGGTCTAAATGCATGATGCAAATAAATATGACCTAAAGGCTGACCTAAGTTTCGGTTTCACTAACAAGGCAATTCGGGGGAGCGTATGGTCGATGGTGGCTGCTCAAGCTTTCTACCCACTCCATACGTCCGACCCCCCCCCCCCTCCTAAATTAAGGGTGACTCAACATAGAGTTCGTGCACGCGACGCGTACTCCGAGACTTGTTGCAGAAAGAAGACCATGGTTATGCAAATGATGACAGTTTATAAAGCAGTAACACATTAAGAAAAGCGATAAACAAATAACCAACAAAACAAGGAAATAAGACAAACAAAGCAAATAAAGAAAACAAACACCTCAACCGAATATCCTAAAAGCCAACGAGATCAAGTACCAGCTCGAACTTGCAAATCCCCAACAGAATCGCCAGAGATGTCACACCCCTTTTTTACAACCTCACTAACCCTCTTAAGTAAATAAAAAGATTTGTAAAGCTTCAAAGGGTTTTTAATTAAAAAGTGACAAAATTTTGTTCAAAAGGAAATAACTCAGAGTCGCCACCTGACTTTGATTTCGGTGTGTCAGGTCACTGTTTTTTAAAAATGATTTTTTCTTTAACACTTTGGACTCCATAACTGAGTCCGCACCAGAGATTCGGGTAAGAGGGTTTATTTGACTCGGGAAGAAGGTGTTAGGCACTCCCCAAGTCTCGTAACTAGTACGGTTGCGCACTCGATCAACTTGGCTTTTAAGATATTCAAATTGAGGTAAAAACACACAAAAAGAAAATAAACAATCAAAAGAGGTTCGAAGTCGTCCCCACCTAATAAAATAAATATAAAACAAGAATAAAAGTACTACGAGTTCACTTTCGGCCTCCAATTACATTCACTTCGAGGCATTCCCCGAAATAAAATATATACAAATCATTCGGAACATTCCCGGATAAATTTAACTAAGGGAACGACCTTTCGCCTCGAAACTAACAAAAATCCTAAGGCTTACCTACCCAAGCGTGGTCGGCATAAACATACTACTAGTGGATAAATATGAAAAACAGAAATAAATAAAGCTAAATAAAACATTCATTCCATGTGACTTTCTAATGACCTTTCATTTTTATTTAATTAAATCATGGCCAATTCCTATAACGTGAAAGCAGATCAATTATTACTCCCATGACCCAAGACTTTTCAACAATCTGAGCAACAAGTCAAGCTACTTAGTTTTAGTTGACTTAATTCTTTTGCCATCAAGATATGGATTGTGAAGCTTTAAACATCTTTTAACGGAGATAACGAACCATGGAAACCATAACTCAATTTAGTTATGAAAATTTATCCAAGCAGATTAAACCAAGCAATACACAACCAATAATCAACAAAATCAAACTGGGTTCACCAAATACTACTAAGATACTTCCATGAACAGAGGAACAAAATATAAAGAAAACAGAGCAAACACTAATTAACAAGACTATAAAAAAAACAAAAAGCATGACATTAAGCGAGTGAAAAGAGTAGAGGAAAAAAAGAGAAAATAAACCTCGAATTGCGACAGGACCACAGATCGAATTTCAACCAGAAAGCCTCGCTCGAAAATACCTCGGACTTTGACAGGAATTTGAGTGAAGAACAGAGTAATCCCAACTCAAAATTCAAACTCCAGGTGGAAGTGGCTAGTTAGTATGGTCATCCATAAGCTTCAAATATCAAACATAGATATACAATGTCTTCCAGTTCCAAGACTTTGAAGGGTCAGATATTGACACTATCCCAAAGCTGACCAAGAATCATTCTATCTCAAATGAATAAGGCTTGCGTTAATTACTGATTGAGCTTGGGGTTTTGCTGCTATGTTGGAAGTTGAGATGACGAGAAAGAAGCTGGCTGCATATGGGACGTGATGAGCGGTACGATTTTGGTGGGGGTGGTGTTGCCGTTGGTTCTTCGGCGAGCTTGGTGGCGTGTGCGGCTGAAAGGTGGTGTGGAAGGCTAGTTTTTAGACTGGAGGGGAGGGGTCTTCGCTGATGGATCTGTTCATTGATGTCGCCGGTCGTTTCTATGGTGAAGGAGTTTCTATCGGGTTTTTTTTTCTTGTGTGTTGGTCCGGTTCTGAAGAAGAAGCAGAAAAGGGTCAGCGGCGTGTCTTTTTGTGAGGGTAACGGCTGATTCCAAAAAAATGTCTATTAGGGTTTTTGTTGTAGTCTCTTTTTTCCGGAAGAAGAAGAAAATGAAAAAGGGTCTGGTATTTTATGTACTAGGGTCAAATAAAACATGGGCTAGGGTTGAATTGGACTCTAAATCTATCAAATCGGGCTAGGAAAATGCTAAAAATTTAATTTGCTTTTTTTTAAAAATATTTATAACAAGGTATAAAATAACTCTCAATTGATTTTAATAAACTATTATATTTAAAATAAAACTACAAATTAAAGTTGAAACTATTTTTGGAATTTTCAAAGATTATATTAAAATAAAATAAAAATAAGTCCAAGTAATATATCCTTCTAAAATATCTAATACGTAAATTAAATAGAGAAATACGGAACTATTTTTTGTATTTTTTAATTTTGTGATAAAAATAATGTAAAATAGTTAAAATTAGTTGAAATAACTATATTAGACATAAACTAAGTATTTACATGCTAAAATATGTAAAGTCTTTGGGAGGGTCAAAAATCACATGTCTACAACAGCTATTGTGCATGTGCTTGAGACTTAGAAGCATTACTTGTACAGTGTATCATGTGACATGTACACTGATCATTAGAGTCTTTAGTACTTGTTCAAGCAAAAGAATTTGAATTTAAGGTAGGGGAGTTGGGTTGAATTGCTTAAAGACTATGATATTACTATCTTATATCATCCAGGTAAGGCGAATGTGGTAGCAGATGCCTTGAGCAATGATGTCGTCCAAGTCACACCCTCTATTTGAGGAAGTGAAACGGTCGATGCAATAGTAATACCCAACTTTGAGTCGGGGTCAAATTTTACAAGGAGCTATGAGATTGGGATTTAGGAGTATATATTACGGTGTATGAGCTTGAATTATCCTGAATTGCACTTCCACAAACTTGATTAGTTTTATAGCTAAATTAAGCTAATATTGCAACTAAATAGTTGAAACTAAGAAATGATGTTTTTGGTTGATTTTCAAATGTTGAAAAAGGACTAGGGATATGACCATGACCTAGGTGTTTGCCTAATGGGATAAAGACTTTTATGATGTTTTGTTGAATGGTGCGTATTATGGCTCACAACACTGCATTGCCCACTCAATACCTCTCGGTTAGAGAATGATTTTGCCCAATTTGACTTTCTCAAAACCAAATGAGTATCTACTGAAATGCTTGATAAGAGCACAAGTCGGGTTGTTACTATCTCTAGGTTGAACCCTTCAATTGGGTTGATCAATTTCTCAATTGACCCAATTCCTTGTTAGCTAGGTTGGCCTAGACTAGGTCTTTCTTTCTCAAGAAGAGACTAAGCTAAAAAGGCATAAATCAATATTTGCAACCATTAATTAAACACAAATAAAGCATAAACCTTGCTAAATAACAAACACTTATTCATAAACAAGCATAAAATTAATTATCCATAAGGTTTACACGCTAGGGTTGGGTCACAACCCTAGCTAAAAATCTAGCTACTCATAATGGGTAATGAATAAAATAGAGAAGAAATGACAATTAAACCCATATTGAAAGATTACAAGACAAAAATCTAATATTTAATCACTAAAGTAAGCTAAGGTTGCCTAAACCAGTAAAGAAAAATGGCTGCAGATGTTTGGATATTCAAAACTTGATGGTGACTTCTTACACTTTAAAGAATTTGGACAGATGTACATCAGAGAGATTATTAGCTTGCATGGTGTGCCTATTTCTATAATTCCAAACATGGGTACTCAGTTTACTTAGCACTTTTGGAGAGAAGTTTAACATGAGTTGGGTACACATGTGGAGCTTAGCACAGTATTTCATCCACAGACATATGGCCAATCTGAGCAGACTATTAAGATTCTAGAGGATATGTTGAGAGCTTGTGTTATTGATTTCAGAGGCTTGAGATCGTTTCTACCATTGGCGGAGTTTACATACAACAACAGTCTAGCATTCAAATGGTTCCATATGAGACCTTGTTCGGTAGGCATTGTCGATCTCCTATTAGTTGGTTTGAGCTTGGTGAAGCTAAAATGTTGGGTGTAGATTTGGTTTGTCATACATTGAATAAGGTGAAGTTGATTTAGGAGTGACTTCGTACAACTCAGTCTAGACAGAAGATTAATGCGGACAAGAAGGTTCACGATGTGGCATCATTGGAGGGTGAGAAGGTATTTCTGAAGATTTCATCTGTGAAGAGAGTGATGAGATTTGAGAGGAAAGACAAGTTGAGTCCGAGGTTTGGTTTATTTAAGGTGTGATAGAAAGCTAGAGATATTTCTCATAGGCTTGCTTTGCCTGCTAGTCTTTAAGGAGTTCATTTGATATTTCATATTTCTCTTCTCCGGAAGTATCATGCAAACAAGTCACATGTTTTGGACTTCAATACAGTGCAATTAGATGAGAATTTGACTTATGAAGAAGAGCTTGTGGCCATTTTGAATAGGCAGGTTTGGAAGTTGAAGTCAAATGAGATCATGTCGATGAGGTGCTTTAGAGAGGCCAATCGAGCCAGGAGGCTACTTGGGATACCAAGTCAGATATGCAGAGCAAATATCCATATCTTTTCAACAGTTCATGTATGTTTTTAATGTTGTTCGAGGACAAATATATGTTTAAGAGATGGAGAATATAACAACCTCACGGGTCGTTTGACTACTAGAATCACAACCCCTTATTTGACGCTTTCTGTATATGTATTTGTTATTTTATGAGTTGGGGAAATGGTTAGTTTAGTTTTGAGGAGGTTCGAGAGTAAATTGGAACACTTAATTTTATTTTGGAAGCCTTAATTTTTTAGATATGACCAAGCTTTGACTTTTAGGTAAACGACCTCGGAATTAGATTTTGATGGTTCCAATAGGTTTGCATGATGATTTTGTAGTTAAACGTATGTTCGAATTTAGTTTTGGATGTTCCTAGAAGATTTTGGCACTATTTGCCCAAAGATTGGCAATTTGAAGAATTTGAGAGTTCATAAGTTTGGCCGATAGTTGACTTTGAGGTTATCGAATTTCGATTGATGTTTCGGGACTGAAGATAGTTTTATATTGTTAAACTGAACTTGTGTGAAAAGCTTGGTTGAGATCTAAGGTGTGTAGGCATGAATATGATGCTTGGTTAGAAGTTTAGAAGTTTATGAACTTAAGAGAGTTCAACATATAGTTTGACCTTTGATTCTTAGATGTGATAATTCCGTATGTATTTTGAGATCTTGGATAGGTACAGGTAGTATTTATGAACTTGTTGAGATGTTTGGACATGGTTGGACCACCCTGAGCATGTTTGGTGGTGCTAGATGTTCTGGTGTCTGGTATTTATCGCGTTCGCGATACAGGATTTCGACTAGGGGCTGTTACAATTCATGTTTGCGAAGGGGGTGTCGCATTCGCAAAGGGTGGAGGCAGTTGGGTATTGCGTTCGTGGGGCGCTTGATCGCGTCTGCATAGAGGAGCCAAGTGAAGTTTCACGATCGCAAAGGTCTGTCTGCCATCGCAAAAAAGAAATTTCTCGCGGTGGCATCTTGTGCTTCACAAACACGAAGCTAAGGCCGCATTCGCAAAGGGTAATTGTAGCAGGGGTATTTTAAGTTTAAATTTCGAGATTTTGCCTATTTTTTACATTTTTGAGTTTCGGAGAATAAGAGGAGGAGATTTTGAAGAGATATTTCATTACTATCTTGGAAGTAAGTATCTACACTTGGATTAGATCATATATCTATATTGCCCATGGATTTTACACCTAAAATATGAAATTTTAAAGTGAACTTTGTGATTTTGTCTACAACTTAAGAGAGTGTAAATTAAGATTTTGAGCATTGGGTTGGACTTGGATTTGAAAACTAAAGACATATTTGTACCTATGGGGTTATGGGTAAACGGAATCTACTCTTACACTCGGGTTTTGACCATGTGGGCCTAGGTTGACTTTTGTTGACTTTTTGATAATTGATTAAAGATCGAACATTTATTATTTGAAATTGATATCTATAGGCTTATTTAACTTATTTGAGTGTTGTTTGATTAGATTTAAGCCAGTTGCATGTGATATCTAAAGAAAAGGCAGTTTTGGAAGATTGATTGGGTTTGTATAAGATAAATATCTTGTCTAGACTTGGCTTAAGAATATCTATCTTAGGAGATTGACTTTATTTGACTAATTGATGCGTATTGGGGGCAGTGTATATGCATGGTGGTGAGGGCATATGCAAGTTTCATGGACTATTCATGCTTGGGATAGTTTTTAGGCTACTTTGTGCTTTGATTTACATCGTGTGCCATCTATGACTTGTTATTCTTGTGTGGCTATCTCCATCATGCTAGAACCCATATTTTAGGGTTTTCGTATCTTGTTAACCGTAAATAGATATCTATGACATTGTATTCTACTTGTTCTAGCCGTATTCCCACTGTTCACATGCACATATCTTTGGATATATATTTCTTATATCCATATACATCAGTCATGTTGATTATGACGTGTATGCACATATTCCGCATGTAGAAACTCTTTATGGACCGAGATTGAGGCAAATGAGTAATCCATTGGAGATGAGTATTGTGGCACATGAGTTGTCCATGCGAGTGTTATGTTATCGGCATATGAGTTCATCGTGCAGTGCATGAATTTGGATTCGTTTATCCGGA
This sequence comes from Nicotiana tabacum, assembly GCF_000715075.1. Lineage (NCBI taxonomy): Eukaryota > Viridiplantae > Streptophyta > Magnoliopsida > Solanales > Solanaceae > Nicotiana > Nicotiana tabacum. The sequence continues at coordinate 82,699,455 of NC_134095.1, forward strand.
GTTAGGTGATCATCCATTGTACCTTGGGCCCTGTGTGCGCATTGTTGGACACTTGGGGAGTGTCAATTGTTGGAGTAAGTCTTATTTATGCATATACATTATAGACTCTTATACTTGACATTTATAATAATTCTCTATGATGCATATCATCTTTATATACTGATTCGATGAATTAATGTGAGTTATAATCATTTCTTATCTAAAAGCATAATATTATTTTTGTTAATTGAACTAGATCATCTTATACTGTATTTTTGTTAGATTCTTGTGTTGTATTTATTCATGGAATGTTCAAGTTATGATAGTAACTATTTGTTGATCAATCTCGCCACTACTTAGTCGAGGTTAGTTTAGATACTTACTGAATACGTTGGGTTAGTTGTACTCATACAATACTTTTGCATATTTTTATGCAGATCCATGTATTGGCACTAGCAGAGCTGAGGAGTAGATCATTGTGGTGCTAGGAGACTCGAGGTAGTGCAACTTGTCCATCCTGAGACAAGTTACATTTTTTTCCTATTTTGAGATTGTTGTTTATTTCAGACATTATTGTATGGATTTCACACTATTGTATTTCGACACTCTTGGAGCTCATGTACTTGTTGATACTAGTTTCTGGGGATTGTATTACTGTTTTCTGCGTATTGGTGTTGATTCTAGACTTATTTATGTTATAAATCTCTATTAGACTTGAATTATTGCTTCAAATATTGTTGTTTATTTGGTTGTTGTATGATTGGTTCACCTAGCCAACATGTTAGGTGGCATCACGAATATTGGTGGGATTTTGGGTCGTGCCAACGTCCTACCAAAGTATCTATCCTATAACTTTACAAAACTATTACAAAGAATAATTAGTAAACAAAACTTTGTCCTATAGCTATAAAATATTTTAAAGTTAAGGGAAAATATCCAATTTTACCCCTCTACTTTTGAATATTGTCTACATTTAATCTCCGTTATACTATTCGGCCAAACCTACCTCTATCGTTATACTATCCGATCAAATTTATCCCTACCATCAGCAAACTTTTAAAAATTACCTCTCATCTGTCGACTGACCAAAAATTTCCCAAATTTTTTCAATAAGTCACTTATTCTTCTTCTTGATTCATTATTTCGAAATAGTTGACATTTACATGCTTTCTTAATTGAAAAAATTAAGAGAAAGAAATATTAAAATAATACAATGGTTAGTAAACAAAGCATAGTAAATTGAAGAATCTAAATTAGTAGCTTGTCGAAATTCTAAAAGTACTTACAACACCCCAACTTTAAATAAATTCATTGCACCAAAGGTATGGAGACTTTGTAAGCATTAGTGATAGAAGTTGAAATTCTTTGGAGACTTTACATTGTCGAATTCAACTTTGCTTTAATCAAATGTCTATACATTGTGCACTCTTAAGTTACTCGATCGAACTTTATACTAACCAGACAATAACAAAATATATTCGAATATACATGTATATACAAGATGAACACCTGCATATAATACACAATAAATAGACCCACTGAATTCTACGGTGTGTATATGATTAAAAAATAAATAAAAGTTTAAACCAATTCTAATCTTATTATCACAACAAAATAAAAATAAAAATGGGTGCAATGGTAACTAAAAATATCCCTGAATAATTTGTATGGTCGAGAAATTTCCTAAGTTTACGAGAAAGGAGTCATGTTTTTTCCTCTGGGTGCATGTTTATCGAGAACTGTGAGAAAATGACTTCTACACTATCCACCGTACCTTCGCTAGCGGTGATGTCTACACTAGTCACACTAACGAGAGGATTCAACAACATATGCGTCCATTAATGTTCGGTAGCTTCCTGCCTCTGAAATTTCAACCCATCCTTGAAGAACCGAAAAGTCAACCGGACCCATCTGGAAAACGAGGTGTGACAATAATGGGGATTGATATTCCTCTTCAACTCCAGGTTTCTGAAGTTGCAAACTCTACGAAACCTAATCATGCTACTACAACATCTCCTTCGATGGCGGAACAATCAGGTTTGAAGAACGATTCCCCAAATGAGGAGAAACCTTACCAGGAGAATCGTAGCTCACAAATGGGTAAATCACTCACTTATATTCCTCTTTCTATGCATGGTGACACTTTCGTTGTTCAAAATTGATGAGAAGGACATTAGAGAACAAGTGGAGGCCATCTCTGATTGGGTATGTATTAGGTGATACTCCATATGTAAAATCTATGGAGAATTATGTGGAGAATGAATATTTTTGGAATTTCATCACTAAACCCAAAATCCTATACCATGATGATGACTATTACATATTCAGATTTGATTTTATATCTAACAGGAATCGTGTTATGCTGTCTAGTCCTTATACGTATCATAACAAACCATTTATATTGAAGAATTAGACTGTTGACTTTGTTTTTTATCCTGATTGCTTGATTGTTATTCCTCTATGGGTGAAATTCCTGTTGGCTACTGGTCTACTCAGGAACTGAGTAAATTGGCCAGTGTAATTGGCAAACCTCTGTACACTGATTTATTTATAACTGAGATGGATCGCATTTTCTATGCTAGAGTGTTAGTAGAAACAGATATAGCCCACCCCTCCCTAGCTATATGGAATTTCATACCCCATCTGGTGTTATTCATCATGATATAGACTATGACTGGAGGCTTAAGTATTGTGTTGATTGTGCTAAATTTGGCCATACTCCCAATGAATGCTGGCAGAAGAAAAAAGCACAGGAGGAAAAAGAAGATTTTGTAGAATACCCTAAGAAGAAGAGGAGAGCCGGGAGGAGGAGAAAGGTTGTTTCTAAATGGGTGGCCAAAAGCATACTAAAATTGTAATTAATCAAGATGCTCCTCAAGAATAGGATGTTGCTGAAAAAGCACAAGTTTCTCCTCTTCCCCTAGCAGAGGAAGACTTTCCTTTCTAGTAGTAACCCCAAAGAGTCCAGCCCAGCAAAATCATGGAAAAAGGTTTGCTGATAATGAGCTAACTGTTCAATTTTCAAATGCTAACCAAGATAGTCCCTCTGCAAACAAGTGGAGAGCCACCAACAGATTTGAAATACTGACTCAGAGTCAGAGTTCACTAGAATTAGGGGAGAGTGGCACAACCAGTTCCAACCCCCATGATTATCTGACATGGAACATTAATGGGCTTAATAGGACCTTTAAATAGAAAGAGATGCCTCTCTTTCTGAAGAAGTATAAAATAGAAGTTATGAGGATAATTGAAACAAGAGTGAAAGAGAATCAATCTAAAATGATCACACAGAAAGTAGCAAAAGGATTGGAAGGCTTGTTATAATTATGATCATACTTATAATGGTCGGATTTGGCTACTGTGGAAAGCATATATACAAGTCCAGATCTTGGAGGTTGGTGATCAATTCATCCATTGTATGGTGCATAACGCTACTGTTCAGCTCAGTTTACTGCTCACTGTGATTTATGCTAGCAATGAGCTGGTGCATAGACAACAACTATGGGATAAACTTACTCATATTGGCTCTCAAGTGACAACTGAGTGGCTTGTGTGTGGTGAATTCAGAAATGTACTGAATTCAGAGCATAGAATTGGTGCCCCAATTACTCAAGAAGAAACTCAAGGATTCAGGGATCTACTTGATAAACTACAGTTAACTCCTTTGAAGAGAAATGGATGGAACTTTACTTGGTGCAACAAAAGAGATGATAACTCAAAGTATACAGTAAGATTGATTGGTCCTTGGGCAATTATAAGTGGCTATTGAAATTTAGTCACGTTGAAGCTGATTTGCTCAATCCGGGAGTGTCAGATCATTCTCCAATATTTATCAAGTGTGACTCTGATGACCAACATAGGCACTTACATCCCGGACCTTTCAAATTATATAACACTGTTCTACATCCAGAGTTTAAAGTGATTGTGAAGAGGGTATGGAGACATGAAATCAGAGGGATGGTCATGTCAAGAACTTGGGTGAAACTTAAAAGATTAAAGGAAGCCTTGAGGGATCTGAACACCTGTATGACTTCATACCAACAAAAACCGACTCAATCCAAACAAAAGTTAGAGATAATACAATCTAGTATATCACTATAACTATTCTTTCAATCTCTTATTGATTAGGAAAAAGAAGAATTAATAGAAGTTGAGAAGTGGAGCAATAAGGAGGAGCAGGTTCCAAGGCAAAAGTCTAGAGCTAATTGGATACAATGTGGGAATTCAAACACTAAATACTTTCATGCTCAATGAAAGCTGCGCACAAGTACTAACTCTATCAACTTTATATATATTGATGATGGAATTAAGATCACTGATTCTATGTAGGTGGAAAATCAGTTCATATCATTCTTCACCAAGCTTATTGGGAGAGGCAACCAATATACTACTTTGTCCAAATGCTGAGGTAATAAAGCATGGTATTTTTCTATCCAGAATCCAACAACTTGACTTAATCAGAGATGTCACAGCTGAGGAAGTCATGGATGCCATTAAGTTCAGAGGGGTGGATGGTTTTCCAATTAAGTTCTTTACACAACACTAGGATGAGGTGAAAGATGATGTACTTGAAGATGTACTAGATTTTTTCAGAACTGGAAAGATGAACAGGGCCATAAACAGTACAACAATAACTCTTATTGCAAAAGTGCCTTCTCCAACACAGGTGAAGGACTACCGGCCTATAACATGTTGTGCCACCCTATATAAAATCATCAGTAAAGTTTTGTCTGACAGAACTAAGACTGTTATCAGTGACTTGGTTGGAGGATCTCAGTTTGCTTTCATTGAGGGCAGAAGTATCACTGACAATATTCTATTCACTCATGAATTGTTCAAGGGTTACACAAGGAAAGGTATTTCAGCAAGGTGTATGCTCAAGGTGGATCTTAAGAAGGCTTATGACACACTAGACTAGTACTTCTTGAAAAGACTGTTGATTGAACTTGGTTTCCCACATAAGTTTGTGTTGTGGATAATGCTGTACTGTGGGCCGGTCTTGAACCGGACCGGACCGGGCCTGCGGTCTTAACGGGCCTCACGGGCCTGGTGGGCCGGTCCTAGCGGGCTCTTAAAGCCCGAGGCGGGCTGGTCTCCTTTGGTAAGCCCATGAGCCCGGGACCGTTTAGCCCGGGATCGGCAGGCGGGCCTGGTCCGGGCCTAGCGGGCCTAACGGCTATATTTTAATTTTTTTTTAAAAAAAAAATAGCCCAATGGCCATATTTAAAAAGTAGCCGTTTGATGCTTTTTTTGACCGTTTGGTAGTTTAGAAAATGGCCATTTGGCCCCCAAACTTTATTTTAACCCCAAACTTTATATAATTACACTTTTCCCCATTTCTCAGCTATAAATACTCCCTCATTCTTTCATTTTTATTCACCAATTCATCAATATCTCTCAATCTCTCTCAATATCTCTACTACAATTACTTAATTTATTGTTGAAATTTCGTGAAAAATTGTGAAGTTGTTGAATTGAAGTTTTCAAGTGTTCAACGATTTTCAATTTTCAAGAAGTTGTTCGGCAATCCGGTAAACACGTTTCAACTCTTACGTTTTAAGAATATATTTTTGTGTGGTTTAGTTTGCATAATTATAATTAATATGGCATTTTCTTTGAAAAAAATGTTTGGTAAAGGAAAAGATAAAACCGGTGAAAGTAGTAGCCAACCAACTACCCTTCCCCCGGCTCCCCGACCTAGAAAAGATAAGCAAGTTGAAAGTAGTCGCCAACCTAGACGTCATCCTCCTTCCGTAATTCTTGATAGTGATCACCCTTGTTTTCAATTTACCGATAGTGAATTTTGCCATAATGTTGCACCAGGTGAAACATTAGATGATGAAATTATGAATGCTCTTTATCCTAATGAAACTATCTTAGAAAATAATGAGGAAAATGAGGATGATGATGAAACTCAAGCACCAGATTTAAATGATACACCTACTAGTCCTCTTAATAACCCAACTGATGCACCAACCGACTCACCTGTAGAAACTCCTACTTTTAATAGAGAACCTGCTAAACGCCTAGAAACATCATTAGTTTGGAATTTTTTTACTCAAGTAAGAGAACAAAATAAGGCTAAGTGTAAAACTTGTGGGAAATTAATGTCGCATAAATATACTGGAGACCGTAGCGGCACGGGTAGTTTGACTAGGCACATAAAAACACACTCTAGAGATAAGACTAGATTTTTACAAATGAAAGCGCAGCTAGAGGGGACAAGTGTAGATTCTGCGGTTAACCCTAGTACAGGTTCAAATCTAGTTCAACCAGGAATTAACACTGTCACCAGAGGTATTTTATATTACGATCCAAATAGAGATCGTGAAGAATTAGCAAAGATGATTACTATTATGTGATTACCTTATACTTTTGCTTCTAATCCTAATTGGGTTCATTATATTAGAAGAGTTTTTAATCTTACTTATAAAGGTTGGCCTCGCGCAACAGTTAAGAGTGATATTTATAAATTCAAACATGAATATGAACAATATTTGCGGTATTTATTTACTCATATACCTAATCGGATTTCTATTACTACTGATATTTGTAGAAGTGGTAATGATTGTGATTATCTAACTGTTAAAAGTCATTGGATAGATGATGAATGGATAATGCAAAAACACATAATTGCGTATAGAATAATTAATTCGCGTCACACAGGTAAGTTTATAGCTAACACTCTTGCAAATATTTGTAGATATTTTTGCTTTAGCGATAAAATAATGGCAATTTCTATGGATAATGCTTCTAGTAACACTAGTGCTATAGGCATGCTTACAACAACACTAAATCCTGCATTTACTAATATTTTCCATGTTAGATGTATTTGTCATATTTATCATTTAATTGTCGGTGATGGTATGCGAATTTTAAACATAGAAATTGAAAAGGTTAGAATGGCTCTTAATTGGCTTTTTTATTCAAACCGTAGAAGTAGACTTAGAGAGTATTTTAAAAAATGTGATGAATATGGCCTTAGAGAAAGAAAGGTTCCTAAACCTTTCCCGACTAGATGGAATTGTATGTACGAAAGTTTAGTAGTAGCATATGAATATAGAAACCCAATTAATGCAACGTTTAATTCTCGGGTAGGTGGTGAGGATGATGATGAAATGCTTACCACTCAAGATTGGACTAATGTTAAAATTCTTTTAGATTTTTTAGAACATTTTCAAATTGCTACAAATGCATTTTCTGGGCAATATTATCCTACTATTTCAAACTGTTTAGTTTATATTGCAGCACTATCTGATTTGTTTGTTGAATTTGGTGAGGGTGAGGACATTTATGAACTTGCTATAAATGAAATGAAACAAAAGTTTAAAAAATATTTTTTCTTATCCCTCCTATTTATGGTCTTGCTGCAATGTTAAATCCTACAATGAAATTGGGAGGTCCTCATTTTTTGTATTCAAATATTTATAAGGCTTTAGATCTTTCAAATGAGGAAGTTGCTACACTTGCAGATGAAAAATACTCAATTAAAATTAATGCTCAAACAGTTTATAATGCTTATCAACTTGCCTTAGAGCATGCTAGGCCAACTATTCCAACCCCTACTTCGTCTAGCTCACAATCGTCTAAAAGAGCTGCGGGCTTAAAAGCTCTTAAATCTTGGACGGAGTTCAGGGGTTCTCAAGGTGATAATTATGATGAAACTTCACATCTAAATGAGCTTCAAGTTTATTTGTCTCAGGGACTTGAAAAGGAGAATCCAGACGACTCTTTTGATCTTTTAGAATGGTGGAAGGCAAGGGAAAAACATTTTTCGGTTCTTACAAGGATGACTCGGGATATTTTATCAATTCAAGCTTTAACTGTTGCATCAGAGAGCACTTTTAGTCAAGCAAGACTGCAAATAGGTGATCATAGAGCGTCTATGAGGGATAGCTTGGAAAAATCAGTAATGTTTAGAGATTGGATCCGCTCAGAAAGAAGAAACTTTGGAATTGCAGAATCACAACCGGCGATAGATGAAGCTTATGAAGAAATGATAGCGGAACTTGCGGAGGATTCGGCTTCGCCCGGAAGTGGTGATGAACAAGCTTCTTTTCCACCACCACCAACGTAACCTCCTCCGAACCTTGAAGGATTTATGAGATTTGTTAGAGATAATACATAGACTAATATGTAACTTGTATTTTGGCACATCTTCCTTAGTTTTTTTTCCTTCTAATGGTGGTATTAGTACCTTGTTGTGCTCATTCCACTGGGGGAAGGAAGACTAAGAAAGATATGCCATTTTTGGTAATAAATATTATAAGACATACCCTTGAATATCTTTTCGCAATATTTCTTTGTCTTTACTTGGAATTATTTATAAGCTACAATATATACATAAGATACAATATACATACTACAAGAAAATATATAAGAGAATATATATACATAACATACAATATATACTACAAGAAAATATATAAGTAATAAGTTATAATATATATACATAACATACAATATATACTACAAGAAAATATATAAGAGAATATATATACATAACATACAATATATACTACAAGAAAATATATAAGTAATAAGTTATAATATATATACATAAGATACAATATATATACTACAAGAAAATATATAAGAGAATATATATATACATAACATACAATATATACTACAAGAAAATATATAAGTAATAAGTTATAATATATATACATAAGATACAATATATATACTACAAGAAAATATATAAGAGAATATATATACATAACATACAATATATACTACAAGAAAATATATAAGTAATAAGTTATAATATATATATACATAAGATACAATATATATACTACAAGACAATATATTATACATGACAATTTAGTGTTTTATTATTGTTTTGTTATTTTTCTTTTTCGTCAAACACTTTAATAATTAGATCTACATATATATTTTTAATATAGCCATGATACTACAAGAAATTGCCTTAAAAAAAATAATGCTAGGCCCGCGAAGCCCACAAGCCCGGCCCGTTTAGCCCAGGACCACATGGGCTTAGGCCCGTCACGGGCCGGTTCCACCCAGTGAGCCCACGAAGCCCGGGACCGCCAGAGCCCAGGCCCATGAAGCCCGGCCCATTTGGCCCACGAAGGCCCGGGCCCGGCCCAGAATACACTCTTAGTTGTGGATCATGGAATACATATCAACTACCACATACTCATTGACCCTAAATGGTGGACTTACAAAACCTTTCAAGGGACAAAGAAGAATCAGGCAAGGGGATCCAATGTCCCCCTACCTGTTTGTCCTAGCCACAGAATATTTGCAGAGGGAGTTTGTACAGCTGGCACTGAACAAGAATTTCCACTTTCATCCCATATGTAAAAAACTGGGTGTGATCTATTTGTGCTTTGCTGATGACCTTTTGATGTTTTGCAGGGCTGATCTCCCTTTTATTAGACTGCTTCAACAAGCTTTTATGAAGTTTTCAATGTCTTCAAGCTTGCAGGAAAATGCAGAAAAGAGTTCTATATATCTAGCTGGAATTTCTGCTTCTTTGAAACAGGATATTCTAGAGGAGTTGGGGTACAATGAGGGTGTTATACCCTTCAGGTACCTTGGAGTACTTTTCGCTTCTAGAAAGTTATCCATCTTACAATGATGGCCACTGGTGGAGAAATTACTGCAAGGATAAACTGTGGGATATCAAAACTGCTATCTTATTCAGGAAGGTTGTAACTCATCAAATATGTTATCTTTGGAGTACAATCCTATTGGGCTCAAATATTCCTACTACCAAAGAAGGTTCTGAAAATGATTGAAGCTATTTGTATATCATTCCTTTGGAAAGGTACATCCAGTATTTCTAAGAAAGCATTGGTGTCATGAGAGAAAATTTATATGCCTCAAGCTGCTGGGGGGCTAAATGTATTGAATCTCTATCACTGGAACAAAGTATATGTGGCTAAACATCTATGGGATATAACCATGAAGAACTATTGTCTTTGGATTCGTTGGGTTCACTCTTATTACATGAAAAATCAGATTGTTGATTTTGTGTCAATACTCAAGAATGCAGCTTGGTTTGTGAGGAAGTTACTAGGATTTAGAAGTCTTAATATAGAACTTCAGAATGTGCAAGCTGACTTGACCTCTAGATTGGCTCAACTGCAGACTCCTGGTGGAAGCTTTAGCATAAAGAAATTGTACCAGCTTCTTCATCCCCAATTCCAGAGGGTCCCTCAGAAGAGTTTGATTCTATCACCACAATTGCACCTCAGATTCAAGTTCAATTTATGGCTTGTTGCTCATGGTAGACTACCTACTGTGGATAGGTTGCAGAAAATTGGAATTCAAGTTCCTTAAACATTTGTGTTCTGTGGTTTAACTAATGAACTGTTTGAAAATTTTTTCTTTGATTGCTCATATACTAAGAGTATTTGGTCTAGGCTTCTGTCATGGCTTGGACATTCTAGGAAAATCACTACTTGGTAGGAGGAGGTACAATGGGTGACTATGTGTGCCCAAAGGAAAAATGGACATTGTTCATTTGTTTCATGTGTCTTTGGTATGATGATCTATCTGATTTGGAGGGATAGAAACAAGCTTAGGTTTCAGGGTGGGAGCACATCACAAGACAAACTTTGTGTCGAGAGATTGCAGTCCATATACACATTAGAGGAAGATTACTTCCCAGCTGGCAGAGACATCTTGCATCATTGAACTTTTTTCCATAGCATAGTTAGATTCTGATGTATTTTATTCCATGTTTGATCCTAGTTAGCTGTGATGTGTATAGGTTATTGTCATAAATAGTATAGGAGTTGATCCGCAACTTCCTGGTCTGTAAAGAACAATTTTGGTTGGATAGACTTGTTTATCAAAAAAAATTATATAGTCTATTACCTTTAGCATTCACATCAATAATAATTTATGAAAATAGTAAAGCAAGAACAACAAGAAGTAATTTAAATAAGAGAAAATTAGGAGATTTTGGATTACCTGACAGATCAAGGGGTGACTTTTAAAAGTTTACTGATGGTAGGGGTAAATTTGGACGAATAGTATAACGGTAAGGATAAATTTGATCGGATAATAAAACAGATGTTAAATATATGAAAAAGGGTCAACTATATCCCCGTACTATTAGAAAAGGTTTAAATGTACCCCTTGTTATACTTTGAGTCCATATATACCCCTGTCATTATTGTTGGTTCAAATTACCCCTTTTCCGTTAAGTTTGTCCAAAGTGGACACCCAATCCTGCGTGGCACTGACACTTGATGAGGTGGATTCCACATGGCTTGCCACCTCAATGCCCTTAACCCATTTTACCCCTCCCTTCTATTTTTTTTCTACCACTAAAATATCCTTCCTTTCCACCACTATTGCTACGATTACCGGTACCATAAAATATTATATTTTAAATTTTAGTCTTTTATATATGAACTAGGGGCGCTGATATGGCATGTCATGTGGCATCCACCTCATTAAATATCAGTGTCATATAGGATTGGATGTCCACCTTGGACAAACTTAAAGAAGAAGAGTAGATTTGAACCAATAGTATTACGGCAGGGGTATATTTGGATCCAAAGTATAACGAATGATATATTTAAATCTTTTCTCATAGTACAGGGATATATTTGGTCTTTTTCGTTAAATATAACAATATCCAAAAGTAAAAGGGGTATATTTGGCCCTTTTCCCTAAAATTAAAGCGTTATAATTAAAATTTAAGAAAACATAATGACTACAGAAGCAATTTGCAATCTGCATGGGGGCCATAGATTTGACATAAATTTGTTCCAATTTGCAATCTGCAGGACGAAGACGGAATACCTCGAGTGCAAATTTGGAGTTGAGCCGACGGAAGCGGGAGTTGAAGTGAGGCTTGACTCTCAAGTCATTCCCAAGAAAGGTAGTTTCAAGTAACTTAGATCGGTTATTCAGGGGATCGGGGAGATTGACGAGGATGTCACACACCGTATAGGGGTGGGGTGGACGAAGTGGAGGTTAGCGTCGGGAGTCTTGTGTGACAAGAAAGTGCCACCGTTACTAAAAGGTAAGTTTTATAGAGCAGTGGTTAGGCCTGCCATGTTGTATGGAACTGAATGTTGGCCGGTAAAGAACTCACACACCCAGAAGATGAAAGTAGCAGAGATGAGGATGTTGAGGTGGATGTGCGGGCATACAAGGATGGATAAGATTAGGAATGCAGATATTCGAGAGAAGGTGGGTGTGGCCCCCATGGAGGACAAGATGCGGGAAGTAAGACTCAGATGGTTCGGGCACATTCAGAGGAGGAGCACTGATGCACCAGTGAGGAGGTGTGAGCGACTGGCTGTAGTGGGCACGCGGAGAGGTAGAGGGAGACCTAAGAAGTATTGGGGAGAGGTGATCAGACAGGACATGGCGCGACTTAGGATTACTGAGGACATGGCCCTTGATAGGGAATTATGGAGGTCGAGCATTAAGGTTGTAGGTTAGGGGAGAGTGTGAATATTTCTACAGCACAATAGAGGGAGACTATCTAGTTAGGAGTTAGACTAGGAATGTCATTGGTCGTCTATTGATGCAGGGCTGTACCTTCTAGTTGTACTATACCAGCCATCTATTTCGTATTTCGTATTTCGTATCCTGTATTTCATATTTCATATCTCTTATATATTGTTGTTATTTTTATTACGCATTTTTATGGTACTAATATATCATCTCCTATTGCTTTTTTGAGCCGAGGGTCTCCTGGAAACAGCCTCTCTACCCTTCGGGGTAGGGGTAAGGTCTGCGTACATATTACCCTCCCCAGACCCCACTTGTGGGATTATACTGGGTCGTTGTTGTTGTTGTTGTTGTTGTTGTTGCTACGTATATTTTATATCAAATCAAGAAGATGGGTCATAGGAGAAAGTGCCAGTCAAGTGGTCCTATACAATTCAGATTTTTTCACATGATAGATAAACTGCACTTATCTCTTTTGTCACCTTTTGCTGCTTACCCTACCGAATCTTTGGAATCCAATTGCTCTTGCATCATTGGTTGTGATACGTATCTTTTTCCCTCTTTTTTTTTTTTAAAGTTTAAATATAATATCTTGAAAAATTTGGGGCCTACCTCGTTGATTCCTCTTTTTCGACTATGCAACTATGTGTTTGTTTTTCCATTTTAACTTAAACTTATCATTCTACCCTTAATGAAAAGTTTTCATAATCATACAAATATTCTGGTCCTCTTTTAAACTTGTTTAGGACCACAAATTTCAAAAGTTTTCATTTTTCTTAAAATTCGTGTCCAGTCAAACAGGTTCACATAAGTTGGAACGGAAGGAGTAATAGGAATTAATCTAATTAAACGGTAGAGTTTCGAACTAGAATTGTGACTGCTTAATCATGAAGGAACGTTCTCATTTTCTTTACTTCTAATTTCTGAATGAAAAGGTCACCATTAGTTCACCACAAATTTATCACAATTTGTTTTATAAATTTGTGGTGGAGAAAATCAAGTTCAAAGAATCTATTTGTGTTCAAACGTGAATTTGAAGATGTAACTATTGTTGTGCAGGAAAGGCTAAATTGAATTTGAAGTTGCATTCACGTTGCCGGAATGAACTATGTTTAAATGCAACTATGAATCTATAATCATATATAGCTAGAGAGGATTTCCCTAAGAAATAGAGAAGAAGTTAATGTGTTGGTTCTCTTTTGTGTCTTTTTAATTGATTCTCTTGTCAGTTCAAAATCAAATTGGTTCAGTTTTTTTCTTCTTCTACAGAAATGAACTCGTGATTTTTTTTTTTGGGGGGAGGGGGGTGGTTAAACCTTATACTAGTCTTAACTGTGTTCTTTAAGAAAACAATAGGGAATGTTTTGTTTTATATTAGTCTTCTTGATTTAGCTAGTGTGATTTAATTAAGGTTAATTAACAATAATTATTCGTTGGTTTCTTTTTCTAATAGTATCTAACTAGTACTAGTAGATTCCTTTGAAACCAATTAATCTGAAAATTTTTGTGCCATCCCATAGCGTTTTTTTGTTTTTTGTTTAGACAATAAAAAATTGTCTGTTCGGACTCTCAAGGGGCACCAATTTCTAAAAGGCAAATTAACATAATAAAACTCGTTTTTATTCTTTTAATATATCCTAAACTTCTAACATATATATCTACTAACCACAATTACAAGCATTCACTCAAATCATTTTCACTTAAACTCAAAAAGAGTTATTCATAAACAGGATATAGATAATAAAGTGGAAGACTCCTCTGTTCATTTCAAATTATTTCACGAGAAGTAAATCTTGTCCTAAAGAACTCGAGGAGTGAACATAGATTTTGTTTGAAAAGCTTGATAATATTTAGGGATTATTTCAAATAGGTGGTTGCTATCAAATTGCCCATTATTTCAATTTCAAACTTGAAATATAGATTTAGAGAGGTTTTTCAAGATTTTACTCACAAAATTTTAATTATTTTTTCATATCCAAATACACTTTCAATTTCCAAATATGCTTTTCCAACACCAACTTCAAATATTATATTTTCTCAAATATCAGTTAATACTACGTCTAAGCGCCTAGTAAAGTCATTATGATTCCATGAGGGAGTTCCGATCTTAAAAAAATACTACGAGGGACTGATCAGTAAATATAAGAAAAAGACTAAAAATGAAAAGAAATATTCAGTTATTAGGCTATAAATACAAAACCATATTTGCTCCTTTTTCCTCTCTCCGCAAAATCAACTCATCCGATCATTACTCAGCCGATACTGCAGGTCTTCCTATACAATAATCTCTCCTAATTCAGGTAAAACCATACATTTACCCACTAATTCCTATTTTTTCGCATTTATATTCATACATTGCGGAAGAAAATAAAAGCGCAAATTTCTTTTTATTAATATGAGAATCTGTAATAAAGGTGCAAAATAATCAGTTAGAGAATTGAGATCCATATGTATTTTCGGTGAATTTCTGTATTAAAAGTTTCTAATTTATTTGATTTGATCTGTAACTAATTTTGTATACAATTAAAAAAATTGACGATTTGATAAAATTTTACTAAAATGGAAGCAGTGATTGTTGATTCGAACAGAGCTATGGTAGGAGCAAGTGCAGTAATCGAATCGGTCAGCTCCGCTGTGATCGGAAAAGAGGTGGCAGCGGACAGTCAATTTGATCTGACGGCTGTGGCGGAGCCGGTGCCGGCAGTAGTGAAATCGGAGGATGTAGATGGCGCGGTTAATGATGGTGAGGAGCAGAAGAGGGAGATTGTGTTAGGGAGGAACATACATACAACGTGCTTAGCTGTTACGGAACCTGATGCTGATGATGAATCTACCGGTGATAAGGAAGCCTATATGGCTAGTGTTTTGGCTCGGTATCGGAAGACTCTTACTGATCGAACTAAGTACCATTTAGGTATCGTGTTCATTTTAATTTTGAATTGTGACACGTGATTTTGATTTCTTTGTAGAGGCGAATCCAAGATTTTGACTTTATAGGTTTGAGTTTGAAATTCTACGACAGTCCATTGGATTTACTGGTCCATAAAGGGAATTATAGATTTTCTTAGGTTGGCTTTAGATATTTCTTTTTTTGACAAATGTTGCTACTATGGCCAGTTTAGCTTTCTAAATTGGTTTCATATATATTAGGAATGGTATCTCTAGCGCGAACTTTTGTCTATCTGTTATTGGTTAATCCCCCTTAAAACGGGAGAGACTAGGGGATATAGCTCCAATGTGAATGTTATGACTTACTATTATGTTTCCTTTTTGGGCAATTTTTTTTTGGTTTAGAATTTTGATAATTTACTCTTCGGGCTTAAAAGTAGCACTTTTCTGAGATACTGAGTTTGAAATTGGCAAACTTATGGCTATTGCTTTTGGCCTCGACTAATTAAGCTGTCCAGTTTGTTGCATTGGAAAGTTGTAACGAATAGCTAAATATTTTTCTTTGCTATTATTTTCATTGGGGACAACATGAAAAGAACATGCCTATTTATGGCAAAAGAAGCAGACTGGTAAAGTTGAACAAAAGATTGGTCTTGCATGAGCGTGAGATTAGGTTGAGGACACAGTTTTACCATCACATAGCAAGTAATTTGGGGGGGGGGGGGTATTGATGCTATTGTATTGGATGAAATCATTGGGTGGTTATTTAATATAAGGTGTTTCTGATAGTCTTATCTATATCTTCACCTAAGTTTGATATAGTTTTTCCTCCTTTTGGGAGGTAAACACAATTTAGAATGGCTTCTGTCTTTCTTTTTAATAGCTATATGTGTTGTCTTATTTGCTGTTGATTAAAGTTTGATTTCGGGTTGTTTTTAGCATTACGAACTACCGTACTGATGTTATTTTTGGTAATGAATATAGATATAGTATTGAAATTAGCCAACAGTATAGATATAGTATTGAAATTAGCCAACAGTATGTCCCAGTGGGTGGGTGGACTAGTCCAGTTTACAACATCCTTGACTACTTTCATTGCATTCCAGGTGTAAAAAGATATTTGCCTTATTATCTCAGATTGCTGATTTTCGCAGGGTATCCATATAATTTGGACTTCGATTATGGTGCACTCACACAGTTGCAGCATTTTTCCATCAATAACTTGGGGGATCCATTCATTGAGAGTAACTATGGTGTGCACTCAAGGCAGTTTGAAGTTGGGGTTTTGGACTGGTTTGCACGCCTCTGGGAAATAGAGAAGAATGAATATTGGGGATACATCACAAACTGTGGAACTGAAGGAAATCTTCATGGAATCCTTGTTGGGTTAGTATAATTTTAAATTTTTTCCTTTGGAAGGCGGAAGCATTAGGTTACTGGTGAAGAGGTGATCTCCCACCTTTTTCCTCTCTTTTTTCTAATTCTAAGGAAAATACTGTCGTAATAATGCAGGAGAGAAGTATTTCCTGAAGGAATTTTGTATGCTTCGAAGGAGTCTCATTATTCTGTTTTTAAAGCAGCACGAATGTATAGAATGGAATGTGTGAAGGTTGACACTCTACTAACTGGTGAAATAGATTGTGCAGACTTAAAAGTTAAGCTACTAGCAAACAAGGACAAACCTGCAATCCTCAATGTCAACATCGGTACTCTCTTACCCTTTCACTGTCTGAGATATTCCCTAAATGCAGCAACTGCGTAGCTTCCTAATGTGCCATCTTTTTTGGTTGGCAGGAACTACTGTGAAAGGAGCCGTCGATGATCTTGATCTTGTCATAAAAACCCTTGAAGAGTGTGGGTTTTCACAAGATCGGTTTTATATCCACTGTGACGGGGCTCTCTTTGGTCTTATGATGCCATTTGTCAAGCGTGTAAGTAATTTGTTTATCCGGCTGTTTTAATTGTTTAACTTCTCCTTGCATTTCTTAAACTAGCCTATGTGAAGTGTATGTGAAAATACTTGGCTATTGTTAGCGAATCAGGAGTTTATGAGGTACTCTTGTGTAATTGAAAATGTGAAAAGTTGCTGCCTTTGCCACTTGCAATAGGCAGAAGGTTAAAAGTCAAATTCGTTCTCTGTAACCATTTCTTTTGGAACTAAAGGGGGAAAAGATGAAGAGAAGCAGAATTCATTTCTTTTGCTGATTAGAAGGACTAAAAGTATCTTTTTTCCAGTCCTGTTGGCAGTAGGTGTTCCTTATGTGGATACTTCTTCACAGTAAAAAACAAAAAAAGATGAAATAGATTCTGTATGCAGATCTACAGTCCTGTTGGTGGTGTTTATATTCCTTTTTTCTTTTGACAAGTATTAACGTGCGTCACGTGGTAACTTCTTCAAACCAAAAAAGAGATTCTGCAAGCAGAGACCATCCACCGCCACAGCGCTTTTATGAAACATAAAATTAATTATTATCTTTTTTTACTCCTACGTACCATTTTATGGAACAATAAATTTAAAATTTAAATTCTTAGAAAAGGAAGAAACCAAAAAGAAGATTTTTTTTTGTAGGTAATGCTATTGTTTCAGTGTTTGCCTCTTAAGTGATATTGTGAATATGTACAGGCACCGCAGGTTACTTTCAAAAAGCCAATTGGTAGTGTGAGCGTCTCTGGTCACAAGTTTGTGGGATGTCCAATGCCATGCGGTGTTCAACTGACTAGGTTGGAGCACATTAATGCCCTTTCTAGGAACGTGGAGTACCTTGCTTCAAGGGACGCCACTATCATGGGAAGTCGGAATGGGCATGCTCCACTTTTCCTTTGGTGCACCCTGAACAGAAAAGGGTACAAGGGATTCCAGAAAGAAGTCCAGAAGTGCCTAAGGAATGCTCATTACTTAAAAGATCGCCTTATAGGAGCTGGAATCAGTGGTATGCTGAATGAACTGAGCAGCACAGTTGTTTTTGAGCGACCTAAAGATGAGGAATTTGTTCGCAAGTGGCAACTTGCTTGTGAAAGAAATATGTCACATGTTGTCGTAATGCCTAGTGTCACAGTCGAAAAGCTGGATGACTTCTTGGACGAGTTAGTTAAAGCACGATCAATCTGGTACAAGGATGAAAACGTCAACCCTCCTTGTCTAGCTGCAGATATTGGGAGTCGAAACTGTTGCTGCCCTCAGCACAGAGGATGTAATTCTTAGATAGAGATGCTATAGGTTTCTCATTGTTTCTGTAGGAAACATTAGAGCCATTGTAGCACTGATGTTTGAATTAGAGAAGCTATTAGTTTCTCGTTGTTTCTATAGGAAACCTTAGATTCATTGTACAAGTGATGTTTGAATTGTGACTTGGAGTCATAGAAGTGTATTGTTGTGGCCCTTTTGCTTCTGCAAAAATGTGTTATCATAAGGAAGGATTTTCCAAAATTTTGTGGCAGCTTTGTGAATCTTTTGTGCTCTCCATTTTCTCAGTCAGCTGCCTTTGATATGAAAAAGGGGAACTCCTAGCCATAGCAAAATTGAGAAAAAATGTTGACGAGAATTCAGATGACTCGGAAGAAAGTTATGGTAGCATTTGTGCAAAATTTTTTAAGATTGGATGTAGTGTACTAGTCTTGTTCGGTTATGGAACTGGCAGAAAAATCACGTCAACAGTTATGACTTCAATATTGTTGAAGCAAAATAATTCCTATCATATTATTGGATGTAAGCATTCTGCCCATGAAGAGGGGTTGATGGATTGAGCCTGTGTGTTTCTTTCTTTCTATTTCTGGGGGCAGGTGAACCCCCCCCCCCCCCCACCCCCACCCCACCCCACACACACACAAAAAAAAAAATGAACGAAACAACTGATCAAGTTAATTTCTATAGCAGATAACCATTTGCTTTTTCTTTTGTTTTTGTTCCTGTTTCTGGTTTTTTATCCCCTTTAGAGGTTGAGGACTGCATGTATATTCGTGATATCTTTAGACATCGTTAGAAGAGTTATGCAGTAGAGGGGCATAGTGCCTAGAGCAAGGTGCGGTAATATATGTACGAGGTGCAGGCAGATTATGAAATCTGACAATGACAACGTTAAACTCAATGGGGGATAAAGTTAATGGTTGTTTAGATTGTGGTGTTAGATTCTAGTTCTACAATACAATAAGGATTATCATGATTGTAGTATTTTCATTGTCATGGAAACTCTATATGTGAGAAATGTAATGCTTCTTCTAGAAGTAGTATTTTTATTGTGGAGGTACAATTTCTTCGGTTGCAAACAGAATCTAAACTCTCTTTTTACAATTTCTCAATCTCATTGAATCCGCAAACTATTATACTGTCGCCTATATGTTGTTTGGCTGAGGAATATCCAGGAAGTGCGTGGAAAGAAATCATGGAAGTTAATACAGAAACATCAGGTTAAGGTTGAAAGGATGTATACTATTCGATTTTTTTCCCATTTTCTTCTCCTTTTTTTTCTGTAGTTACAGTCATCTTCTTTTCTTGATAGCAGGTGGCTATAAGAGAGTAATTACTATGCACATTTAGACTTTTTCTTGGCTCTTTGACCAGGAAATTCTAACGTCCAGTAAGTTTTCGAGCTATGCATCTGAGTTAAATGTATCACATTCAGTGGTAGAATAGGAGGACCAAGGGTTGATTGTAACAATCTCCTGCCATATACCAGCCACCCCTCTCGACGAGAAAAGAAGAACATGAAAGAGGACGCAGAACAAAATCAGCAAAGTACTTGCTTTGAGCTTTAAAATATACCACTTTGTTAGATTACCATTTTTTTATCATCATCAAAGAGTTTCATACCTTATCTTGCAATTTAACAATGGATCTTTAGGAACTATTCCAACTTCTTGGTTACTAATTGGTTCAACTGGAACCAGGAGTTAGCACCTTTTCCTTATTTCTGCTGTTACATTCTCCTATAAATCTGAAAATACTGTCTTTTCCTCTTTTTAATACAATGTAAAAGAAAGACATTATCTAAAGTGTCTCAACCATGACGGGATACTTGTTCTTCGGCATCCTGACAAGTGTTGGCTGAACAGAATCGTCTGTGTCTAAAGGTGTCCATCTGCAACAGAGAAAACTCTTCAAATTAGAAACACGGCTTATCAGCAGGAACTAGAGAAAATTTCAAAAGGACCGACTGGTTTTCTTTATTTTCCTTTTTCTTGTTTGGTTCTAGTTCTTTCCTATGTATGTTTTTCTTACTTGTATCTGCAGACAAGATGATGAAGGAAAACAGAAATTTCCAGTTTGGCGAGGTTGATTCCAGGACACATTCGTGGTCCGCTTCCAAATCCAAGGAAGCTGAAAGGTTTTAGAGGCCCCTGCAGAGAATCCAACAAGTTACTTTTGTTATAAAATCTCAGGGGTTGAATAGAAGGAGCCTGCTTATTATTTTGGAAAACTTACATCAAATCTAGAAGGATCAAACTTCTCAGGATTAACAAAAATCTTGGGGTCGCGGTGGATAGACACTACATCCAAGTTAAGAGACCATCCCTTCTTGATTTTGAATCCTGAGAATGGTTAAAAGATTTATTTTAGCTCTGTATATTATAGCAGGAAATGTAACAAAATCCAGGTATGAGAAAGCTGACAGTTACCATCAATTTCAAAATCCATTGCTGCTTTTCTTGAAAACCAAGGCAGGATTGTTGCCATTCTAAGAGTTTCACTTATTACCTGAACATTGAAAGATCAACAAAAAGAAAACTTATTTTTTGAATTTCAGGGATGAAAAGAAGCTGAATTTATGACTAGTATGCAGCTCACTTTGGCGGTGTAAGGCATATTGTTGACTTCAGACCAGGCAAGATCTAATGTGCCTTGTTTTCGAGCTTGAATTTCTCTATGTTCCTCCTGCAAATAAAAGATTCAAGTTAGTATAATCTAATTTCAGAAAGTTAAAGGTTGCTCTTTTTCCCCGTGTTAGGTTCAATAAGAGTTACCCTTAATCGTTCCAATACAACAGGATTTTCTTGAATATATTTGACGAGCCATGTCAAAGCAGCAGTTGTAGTATCATGTCCTGCAACTAGCAGTGTTAATATGTTATCCTTCAGTTGTTTATCGGTGAGTTTATCATCATCATCATCATCATCATCTCCTTCTGATGCATCTTTGCCATGCTTCTTTACCAGGGATTGCAAGAAATCTTGTTTCAAGCTTTTCCCACTTCTCCGTTGGTCAATTATCGAGTCTAACAGAGCATACATTCGATCACGAGCCTGTAATTTACAAATAGTCATCTCATTAGTTTGTCCATCAATCCTAATCTGCATATACTGTTGAAAAATGTTGTTACCTGAATGCCACGATAAAATGCAGTTCCCGGGACCTTAAAGGGTAAGGAAGAAAAAGAGGCAGAAATAATCTTGAAATTGGTTCGAAATTTCTCTTGTTCCTGACCAGTTGGATCTAAGCTCATTATCATATTGCCTATCACCTTGAGTGTGAACTGAAAAACATAATCCAACAGGTTGAAACAATGCCTCTAAATCAAAAACCAAACTCTATAATAAAATTATCAAAAGACTTAACTGTGGAAGCTTCTTCAAGAACCAAGACTTTTCTTCCAGACCACTGATCCAATGTTTCAATAGCTAAGCTGTTGATAAATTGAAAATACTTCTTAAGTCCATCAAGTGAAAGTGGTTCAGCAATTACTTTTCGGAGTCTCTTGTGCGACTCTCCCGTCTGTTGGAGCAAGCTAGTAGGTCCAAGTACTTGCTGTCCTGTGTAGAAAAGGTTTAAGCTCACCATTCCATCTTTTCCTGTCAACAAGATTTTACTTGCTTCTCTTCCAGCCATGAATACAGTGTACCTTCCCAATACATAACTCTTGAACACCTTCCCATACCTATAAACAAAACCATGCTACAATCATTATTTCAATCACGCGCCAAACCATGATACAGTCAGTCAGTGGTGAAGCCAGAAATTTCCCAAAGGTGTTCAGACTTGAAAGAAGTAAACAAATTTCCCGACCAAGGGTGTTCAATATATGCAGTGACGAAGTGACCACCCTTAGCAAAAGGCCGCTTCGCCCCTGCAGTCAGTGGATTAAAGTGAGTATTTCAATAACATAGAGCATTTAAAGAATTTTCTTTCACCTTCCCGAGTAAGATTATAAATTCTTTCCACAATGCAAGTGATTGAGTTCTTTCTAAACGTAGCACATTATTACGATTCCCTGGAGAAAATGACAATTCTAGAGAGCTAGATAGATAATACGAAAATGATCATATGTTGGCCTTACAGTTTCTGTCTCTTGTTAATGAAGCTGTATATACCAGCACGGCTTGAGAATTCAGATATGAAAGACAAGCTCTCTCCAATAATAGGCCATCCCAGGGTACCTGGAATTGCTTCCATTTCTTTTGGAGAATCCCTTGTTTTCAGTAAGACTGCTAAAACTAGTAAAACCAAAACTACCACAATCACCATTAACATGATTAGTTCCATTCTTGAATGTGTTGAAGCTGCAAACAATGATGAATTTATATGTGATATTGTGATGATCTCAAGAATGTTGTGTTAACAGCTTTAATATAAACTGATTCCTTGTTGGGATAAGACAACTTGACCCTATTGAATATATTATGTGTCCATTGGTATGAGATGGTTTCTAAGACAAGGGTCCAAATGGATTTACTATTAATTTCTAATTCCTACAATTATTAATACTAATGCAAAATAAAGTTTGTGGAGTCACAATTTCTTCTAGCTAGGCTTTGTTTAATGTCAAGAAAATAAGAGAGTCAAATTATTCTACTAACAGAAAAAGGTAAGTTCAAGGAAATGAAGAGAGAAAAAAATCTTTATCTTCATTTACAATTTGTAGAAAGTTGGGATAATACATGGAATTAAATACGAAAGATAAAATGCTTAACAGTGAATCAAAACTACTTTACTCAAAGATTTCAGTTATATACTATTAACAGTGAAAACATTTTTTAACTATTAATGTAGTTTAAATGTCATATTTACCAGGTTATCGATTAATGTTTTATTATTAAGATTTACCTGTCTAATTATTTCTTACACTACTTTGTAAATATTTCTTACACTATTAGTGCATATAACTTAAACTCCTTTACTTATAATCGATTAATTAGGACCGGATGCTCAAACTATGTAACAATAAACATTTCTGATGATAAAGGATAATTCAAGACCAACTTGAATTTGATTCAGATTTTACTCGACAAGATAAATGAAATAGTTTTAAGGCATAAATTGGTTGACACTTCAATTTTGAAATATTCTGCAAGGAGAAACCATCTCGCTGTTTTTCCTATTGGAATTACGTCAAGTTTAACTTAGTTGGTGTCAACATTCTTGTCTAATCACATCTGCTTGACATATGGAAGTGATTAATTGATCTTCGAATTGGTTGATACTTAGATTTTTCTATTAGGCTATATCTAAGGAAGACCACTAATCAATGGTGTTTCTGTTGAAATTATGCCAAGTTTAACTTGGATGGTGTAAACATTCTTGTCTAATTAGAGCTACTTGATTGATTAATTAATCTTTTGAAGCAATGCAACAATGGATTCTGGCGTGGAAATCATTGCTACCGCCTATGAGTATATGGCATCTTCTTCTGTAATAATGTCAAAATAGATTCATTGTAAAATCAATAGGAATACATCCACTAATTTACTTTGATAAGCTAAAGTTGTCAAACTTCTTTTATGGGATGGTTGAGTTGACTTTGGCGTGTGCACCAGCCCAACAATGCTTCCAACTTTGGATCATTGTTTCATTGACATACTCCATTTTTCCTCTCACAAACAAGACTAGACAGAAAAAGAAAGGGTTTCAATCTGTAAGATTCTATTGACAAAACAAGTTATGATAAATAGGCCTAGAGTCTAAAGCTGACCTACTTAGTAAGCCATCAAAACTTTGGCTTCGGGTTATACTCTCAAATCTGATCAAGCTCAATAGAAAGCATTTAATAATCTATTTCTCAACTAATACGAGGTCGTCCTGTTAGGAGTGGTTGGTGGCATTAAATAATAAGGTTATGGATCCATGTAAGTAGTTGTAATTGTGGAAAATAAATAAAAAGAAAAAACTGCAAATTTATTTCCATATCGAAGATCATGCCTGCAAGAGCAGTTTTCTAGCTCAATGGTCAGGAATTTGAGGTCATTCAGAAGAATTTAATCACCGGCAAGGTTTATTTAATTGAGATCAAACTGTAGTGGTAACAACTGGAGACCTCACAAATAATAAGTTATGATAGTCATCACATAAAAGATGTTGAACAATATCTAGCTGCTGTTTATGAAACAAGTTTCTCCTATAGCATTAAAGTAACTAGTATTGATAATGGTACAAATGATCTGAGCAGCATGCACTCACAGCCTGTAACACTATCCATTACATATCAATATATACAAAGCTCTATGCTAATTACTTATTTATGATGTTCCCTTTTGACATTTTCAACCCCTGTTATTGAAGTTCATGAAGCTAGATTGGGTCTGCCCACCGATATTCTGGGTACTTGTGGTAGAATGCGGCATGTGCTGCTGCTGCTGTTGCGCATGGTGACTACCACATTGGACAAATGACTGTGGCGGGGGAGGGAAATGCGGACGTGGCCCCCTGTTTCCATTGGCACCTGGAATTTGGCCAGCTGCTATCTTAAGCCGCTGCAGTTCTTCCCTCAAAGCCTCGTTCAGAGCTGGAAAATATTCACTCATATGTCAATAAAATAAATCAGTGAAAATCACATCAAGCTAGTAAACAGGCATACCATCTCTAAGATGTGCTTGTTGTTCCAAAGCTTGCAACCGTAGTTTGAGCTCTTTGTTCTCAGTAGTCAATCCACTATTGTCTCTCTGCATCATCATACAAAAATGGCATGAAAGTGGTCAAGGCAATGTTACTGTGTTTTCTGACAACAGTGTGTTAGCGATAGCATAATTTGCAATGATAATATTCCATTCGGCAACACAGAAATACAGTTGATACATGTCTAAGGAAATGCGCACAACTTGAAACTGCAATTTTGCACACACAGCATATATGTGTCATGGTCTTATGGATAAATGGATTGCCTACTGTATGTTACCGCCCAAATGAAGACATGGAGAAGAAGTTCAAAAGCACCACTCAACCCGTCAACCAAAGTAATTTTACAAAAAAGAAAAGAAAAATGGGAAGGAGCAATCATGAAAAACAAGAACGGTACGCCTTCAGTACAACAAACTGGAGACTGTGTCACACAACTATTTATGCATGATGTTGTGGTAGACAGATCCATACTCAACGACAAAGAGATGAGTGAAAAGAAGATGAATTTCCAACCAGAGCAATGGAATTAGATTCCAGCAGGATTTTATTGCGAGCAGCTAGCAGGATACCATACTCAGATATTGTAATGATGCTAGAAAACAAAATACTAAGTACTTAATAACTAAGAACCTGTTAATTTATGATGACTATTCTCAATAAACAACGTTCATTATTTAGCACCAAAGAGAAGTGCAACAGCTTTTAAGAGCCTAATAACCTGACCAGCTAGTGGTGGAAAAGAAAAGATTTGACTGAAAATTTTCCTTATATCCTAAGAAATACTATGTTTTCCACAATAATTTGAAGTCAGAACCAGTTTAGAGAAATGGCTTGCAAAATTACACTAGGAACTCTAAGTGAAATCTACAGGCACAGAAGTGGGTAATTGAAAAGCAAAAGTTTGGAGCCTACATCTTAAAAAACCATGACCAATAAAGCTTGTTCCATATCATTAAATTTAATATATGCATGTAATAGATGCAATTGGTCCATAATAACTATCTTATGCAGTGATGACAAACATAGAAGATCCGTGTAAGGATTAAAAAAAAAAGGAGAAAGGACACCTTGAAGAATATGATATATAGTATTTCCAGATTTTAACAGTGGGAAATTTTGAAGCAATGTACAATATCAGATGCATTTCTAGCTCCAGCAGTTCATTCCAGCTTATCAATTTTAAACTCAAACAACTAGTTGAGAAAAATAATACTCAAAAGACAACTGAAACCCAGGTACAAATAATATATAACAAACCGTCAATCAGAAAAATACTTGAAATGAGTACTGCAAACCCTCCATCTATTTGACGAAATTATCTGAAGTTCTTTGCTAGAGCTCACTTGCCTTACTTGGTTTTCCAAAAAATCTCTAGTTTCGGTTCCAAAGGTTGAATCTAGAATTCTGCCATTTTAGCACCAAAGTTCTCCTTTTTTTAAAAAAAAAATAAGGGATAGATAGGGCATGGAATTTCCAAAATTCTCCTTTTGCATTCTGAGTTCACAAGTTCAACTAGCAGAGACTCTGATCCTATCAATTAAATTTACAACCTAAATTCATATTATTCCAATGGCAATTCCTCTCTATGGTGTTACTTCACAGAAAAAAATTACTTCAGTATTATTTATATTTCTTTTTCAGTTTCATTGTTAGTTGTTTGCAGAGATTATAGGCAATCTGGAGGTCTTTACTAAATTGGTAACCCTACTCTTATTTTTAATATCAGGATTTAGCTAGATTATTCCACCAACCCTACTTTTGACTTGTTATATTCTAAATTGTCCAAAAAAAAAAAGTTGGTCTCGCTGAAAGATACGTGACTGACCAATTAGTCAACCAGCATGTCCGCAGTTGATATTGCTCATTTTTAAAGTTCCTTTTTTCTTTTTTCTTTTGTGTGTGTGTTTTTTTTTTGGGGTGGGGGGGACAAAAAGAAAAGCAAAATCAACAAGGACCTATTCCTTCCTCAGCACCTCTCTCTCCATCTCGCTAATTCTCACACACCTCCCCCCCGCCCCCCGATGCCACACCATTCTAACTGTCATAGTACCGCACTATCTCACCTTTCCCCAATAGTCCCCTCCCAACCACTAGCTCCCTCCCTCCATCCTCCATTGCCAGCAACAGCACCCTCCGCATATGACACTAGCACTCCCACTTCTCCAATGCCCTCTCTTTCTTAGCTGTAGTACTCCCTTTCCCATGGCTACCCGACCCTGTTCCCAATCACCGGCACCATATCACTGTTCTCCGGTTCTCCGTTCCCATTATTAGCCCTAAGCATTCTACATCACTTGCAAAAAAGGACAGGAATATTAACATAATACTCATTCAGTCAAAAAGAAATCCAAAACAAATAAATAATGGGAAGAAACGGAAAATATTGCTATCAATATATTGATAATAGTTTAGTGGTAGATGGGTATAGTTGTCCCCCCCCTCCCCCCCCCCCCCAAAACACACACACACAACAACCCACACACACACACTCGAACACCTACAAGGGTTAATTTTGAAATAACATGCCCCGATTACTGACAAGCTAAAGGTCACTTCACTGACTTGGTAATAACCATCCAGGTTGCATTGAGCTTTTTATTATACGCCAACATTTCTTTCCCAGATACTTTGTTATTGATTGCACTGTTCTTTCAAAACTTTTTGGAGTTCTTTACCTTGATCATATTGCATAAGCTCTTTGTTCAACGTATGCAAACATGAGAAGCTATTGAAATTTTCAGGTCACTTTATACAGCAAAATTTGATAACCATGAACAGTATTGCATAAATTATTTGTCTATTTCATACCTGCAGGACCGTGATTTGGGCAGATAGAGTAGTAGCTTCAGTCTGCAGAGTCTGTACCTTCCTCTCCAGTTCACTAGTGTAACGAATTTTTCGCTCCTTTGAACGTGCAGCAGATTGTCTGTTTGCAAGAATCCTGTAATAATGCAGAATCAAAGATGAGTTTATACAAAAGCTTAAAACTAAGTTAAATGCTAGAACCTTTACCTACAAGCCACAAGGGGACTTAGTATTTTAGGAAATGGAAAACATACAAATGACAAAACAGTAATGCTGGGACACGATGCTATGTAACAGAGAGAAATGACAGAATAACCTTTTGTGCTGAAATTTTCAGATTGCTATGCTGATAATGAGATGTCATCAGTAGTTTCTGAATTTCCTCGCCTCCTACCATTCAGGTAACACCACTTCACTAAAGATATACAGTATAGTAGAACACCATTCTCTTTCATCCTAAATCAGCATACATGGTACAATAGCATCTTTTCATTAACTCAATAATGTGGCTTTTCTGCTAGGAGCCTCTACTAGACTGCTTTTAAGTAGTATAGTCCTCCCCTCCTTCCCTCCAATCCCTTCTTCCTTTTTTTGAATATATAAAGTTTACTTGTTTCCGCTGTTAAATATCCTGGCCATTCACATATAATTTAGTGGAAACTTATTTCATTTTCCACAATAGAGAATTGCTGCAAATGATCACCAGCATACTTCTTCTTTCTCAAATCATATGCATTTCTTCTCTTCCATTGATTTGAGTTCGAGAATATTGATCACATACAATTTCACCAAAAAAAGGATATAGTTTCTAATATCATAATTCTACCTCCTCCTTTAACTCCTATCCTTTGCTTTTCTTCTCTTTATATGTATAAAAGATTGAGTGCCTCACAGATTCTACTTTTTGGTATACTTCTGGTATATTATGCCCTTCATAAATAAAAGGTTATTACGTCATCCAAAAAAAAGCTCTTTGCAACTAAAAATAGACAATTTTGGCCTTCCAAAGAAACAGCAAATCACTTCAAAACCAAGAAATATAGCGACCATCTAGTTCCCTACATTTTCTCAAGAAATTTTCAAAGAACCAAATGATTTGAAGAGACATTTCCTCCTAAATCCTAATCATTAGAGCTAAGTATAATTCCAAGTAAAAAAAAAAAAACATCACACAACAAATGTATAAAAAACAAAAACCAAAAAATAGAGAAGTCCAAACCTTTTGGCTCTCTTGGGATCAATCAAAGCCAACTCAGCAAGGCGATCAGGAGCCATAGCTTTCTTAACGGAGCTGCTACACTCCGCCTCAAACGACGCCGTTGAAAATGACCCGTCCATCGAATTGCTATGCCTGTGTCGAGTACCCGAACCAGAAACCGAACCCGAACCTGAACCGAACACCTTTTTCTCCTCCTCCTCCGCCGCTCCCGGCGTAGTCGCTCCAAACTCCAAACCATCAAAAAAGTCGGCGTCAACTGATAAACTCCGAAAATGATTCAATGGTCTAGGGTTATTATTAGCGCCCGGTCCGGACATTAAGGCCGGTCCACCGGTCGACGACGAGTCAGCAGAATTGGCCGGTTGCATATGAGTATCAGCAGAAGGGGAGAGCGACGGCGCTGAAATATCCAGATTAAAGTCGGCTACGACGTCGTCTAAGAGGATATCATCGTCGAAGTCCGGGAACCGGAAGAAAGTCTCCGATTGGGCCCGCCGATGACGTGCTATACGGGTCGGAGTATCCGGCATCTGGTCAAGGTCGGTCCGACCCGCTAGAAACGGGATGGGTATAGGCTTTCCGCTGAACTTCGGGTCCATTTAGAACTGGCCCAAAACAAAAACAAAAATCAATTCTTTGTGGAGTTTCGATTTTGGGAAGAAAAAAAAGAGAAAGAAGAAGAAAGGGGGTGGAGTGGGACCCAGGGGAAGAGCGGCAGTTGGAAAAAAGAGCAAACTCACATGGGGTTTATAATTTATTGCAGTTGTCAGCAACAGCTAACTTCAAGGTCCAAGCCTTACTATAAGAGGTTTTACTAGTGTTTTATGGAGAATATATGGACACGAGGGGATGCCAAGCAACCTCCATTTTTAATCAAGAGGTTGTGAGTTCGAGTTTTTCCAAGAGCAAGGTGAGAAGTTCTTGGAGGGAGGGATACCGAGGGCCCCAAAGAAGTAGAGAGGTTGTTCCGAAAGACTTTCGGCTCAAGAAAACAAAAAGACAAAAGGAGACAATATTAATATCACTACAGAAATCATAGGAAAAATTGAAACAATATGAAATCCAGAAGAAAGATGCAAAGCAAAAGCGTTAGCTAGTAAATATGTCTTGCATTGAAAGTAAAACAGTAAGACACAATATTGTCATTAGCTATCTTATACAAAATCCTACCAGACTAGTCTCACAAAGGTACGAATTAAAGCAAGATTAGTCTATCTCCTAACCTACAACCCTAATACTCGACCTCAACATCTTCCTATCAAATGGAGATAATACATAAATAGAATAAATATTCAATAAAGAGAGATTATATCTTAAGACATAAATATGAGTAGAATAGTCCAATTCTTTTCTTAATTAATATTTCTTAAGAGACGTGTAAAAGAGAAACACAACACATAATGTGAGACAGATGAAATATTTATCTTTTCAAAATAAGGGAAGATTTTGAAAAACTTGTAAAAATGTGGAAAGGAAATATGTTAGAATTTTTTCAAATTCAAAAGCAAAAACACATACAAGAATTGATTCAACTATGTAGTCATAATAATATGCTATGTCACCAGATTCTTAATAGAAAAGAACAAGATATTATAAATAAAGCTTATTGTCAAATAGTTAAACCAAAATTCAAATAAAAACAAAACTTTAATATATATATATATATATATATATATATATATATATAAGAGAGAGAGAGAAGAGAAGGCGTAAAACTTGCGATTCTTGATACATATTAATAAATAGTCTAATGCATAAACGTTAATAGGACGAATGTTCTGCCAATCGAGATATTAGTCTCACAAAACTTGTATCGGTCAAAATCTGACCACCACGACCAGGTTGTCCACGACCCCCTTTTCAGCAATCGGGTAGTAAAAGTCAACAGAGTCCACTCCATTTCTCCTCCGAAGTACCCGACAGATCGAAAAGAGCAACGCCTAAAGCTACAACCAGAATGCACCATTGACCAAAACGCGTCAAGTCACATTGAGGGTAAAGGGATATATGCAGGTTGTCTCTTACCCTTATTGACATATCACCCTCCACAGGTTCGGTAATACGTTCATATAACTTGTAGTTCAATTTAGATGAAATAATTTGACTTGGTACAAAGTTTAAAGAAAAAAATAAAACTTTTGAAATTTGAAACTTGTGGTCTTAAAAACTTAAGGGGTAAAAGCTTTGTGGGGTCATGATATTTGTGTGGTTATAAAAGTTTCTCATTAATTTCGATTATATATAGCTAAGGAAGGCTTTCGATAAGGGGCTTCGGCATTCCCTCATAATGGAAATCTAAAGAAAAGCTCCACTTCTATATCCTAAGAGGAAGAAAAACAATTGTAATTCTCTCTTCTTATCGAGTGATATTAAATCTTAATAAGATTATCGATATTTCCTTCGTCACTTATGCAATCATCATTATTAAATCTTTTGATTTGGAACTAACTAAGTTTGATTAGGATTTACCCCTTCATCTTTGATTGATTTGTTCAAAAAGATTTTAATATCTTTTGAGTCAAACAATTTGGTGCCCTCTGTGGGGATTTCCTAGTGAAAACTCCTAGTTTTTCCCAGATCAAAGCTGAAGAACACAATCATTCATCGAAATAAATACTAAGGGAGAATCTAACTCACGCAAGACATGGGAACAACGCGTTAAGGGAAGGAGAGCCGAGCGGATTTACAAAACCCGAAATTCCTCACCCCATCAGCTGCAAATATCCTAAATTGGGCAAACGGTGCTACAATCCTGCTCTCTTCCACCAAACCACCGGACGAGAGTGAAGAACATCTCACCCTCACCTCTCACACTTCGTCAGGGCAAGCACATAAGATCTGCGTGGACGAACGTACGCAAAGACATCTAGATTGAAGAGCAAAAACTACTTCGATGCAGTCGAAACTCTCCCTGCCGGCAGCATCTCCGATCTGAACATCCGGAGTCAGACAAGAAAACCACAATGTGCGCACAGCGCGAGCTTGCGTGAAATGTTGACGCCTCGTGCTCACCAGCGTTGAACCATCTGGTGCAAGCAATACCAAACAATCTGGGACTCCCACGGAAGATGCCCAACTCTCCAGAAACTAGGAACAAAGACGAGCTGTTATTTCGATAAGTTCGAAATAACACCCTTTAAGGCCAAGGGCCTTCGCCATCGAATAAAAGAGAGGTTCAACCTCGCTCGAACAACGACGGGCTGTTATTTTGATAAGTTCGAAATAACACCCTTTAAGGCCAAGGGCCTTCGCCATCAAACAAAAGAAAGGTTCGACCTTGCTCGAACGACGACGGGTTATTATTTCGATAAGTTCGAAATAACACCCTTTAAGTCCAAGGGCCTTCGCCATCAAATAAAAGAGAGATTCGACCTCGCTCGAATAACGATGGGTCGTTATTTCGATAAGTTTGAAATAACACCCTTTATGGCCAAGGGTCTTCGCCACGAATAAAAGAGAGGTTCAACCTCGTTCGAACAACGACGGGTTGTTATTTCGATAAGTTCGAAATAACACCCTTTAAGGCCAAGGGCCTTTGCCATCAAACAAAAGAAAGGTTCGACCTCGCTCGAACGACGACGAGCTGTTATTTCGATTAGTTCGAAATAACATCCTTTAAGGCCAAGGGCCTTCGCCATCAAATAAAAGAGAGGTTCGACCTCGCTCGAACAACGACAGACCGTTATTTCGGTAAGTTCAAAATACACTCTTTAAGGCCAAGGGCCTTTGCCATCAAATAAAACAGAGGTTCGACCTCGCTCGAACAACGACGGGCTGTCATTTCGATAAGTTCAAAATAGCACCCTTTAAGGCCAAGGGCCTTCGCCATCAAATAGAAGAGAGGTTCGACCTCGCTCGAACAACGACAGGCTGTCATTTCGATAAGTTCGAAATAACACCCTTTAAGGCCAAGGGCCTTTGCCATCAAATAGAAGAGAGGTTCGACCTCGCTCGAACAACGACGGGCTGTTATTTCGATAAGTTCGAAATAACACCCTTTAAGGCCAAGGGCCTTCGCCATCAAATAGAAGAGAGGTTCAACCTCGCCCGAACAACGACGGGTTGTTATTTCGATAAGTTCGAAATAACACCCTTTAAGGCCAAAGGCCTTTGCCATCAAATAGAAGAGAGGTTCGACCTCGCTCGAACAACGACGGGCTGTTATTTCGATAAGTTCGAAATAACACCCTTTAAGGACAAGGGCCTTCACCGTCAAATAAAAGAGAGGTTCGACCTCGCTCGAACAACGACGGGCTGTTATTTCGATAAGTTCGAAATAACACCCTTTAAGGCCAAGGGCCTTCGCCATCAAATAAAAGATGGGTTCGACCTTGCTCGAACAACGACGGGCTTTTATTCCGATAAGTTTGAAATAACACCCTTTAAGGCCAAGGGCCTTCGCCATCAAATAAAAGAAAGGTTTGACCTCGCTCGAACGACGACGAGCTGTTATTTTGATAAGTTTGAAATAACACCCTTTAAGGCCTAGGGCCTTCGCCATCAAATAGAAGAAAGGTTAGACCGTGCTCGAACGTCGACGGGCTGTTATTTCGATAAGTTCGAAATAACTCCCTTTAAGGCCAAGAGCCTTCGCCATTAAACAAAAGAAAGGTTCGGCCTTGCTCGAACGACGATGGGCTGTTATTTTGATAAGTTCGAAATAACACCCTTTAAGGCAAAGGGACTTCATAAAAAAAAAGAGGTTTTAGCCTCCATCGAACGGCCACAGGCCGACATTTCGATAAATTCGAAGCAACATCGTTAATGGTTGACAACCACTGGAAGAAAGAAAAATCGGGACTCGTCGGGCGAGCCTCTATCTTGCACCAAAGCCATGAACAATTGGAATAAAAAGTGAAGTACGAGGGAAATATCGAAGAAAAGAACTTTTATTTATGCAATGTCACAACGCGGGCTATTACCGCTTACATACGGCCCAGACCAACCAATAAAAAAAAGAAGGAACGAATAGAAGACAATCAACAAACGAAATAAAAAATAAAAACAAAGGACAACATTTTTCATTCGGCGTCATCACCGCCGTCATCATCACCACTATCATCACTATCTCAACAAGGTTCACTGTTATCATCATCCACATCCCTATTGGCTTCGGGCGTCGCCGTGTAGTATCCAATGTTGATGAGAGCCTCACGAGCCGTCGCCCGCGCCTCTTCGTAAGCAGCCTCAGCCACGGTGTCCGCTTCCCACAAACTCTTATATGTGTCCCGCTGGGCTTTAGCATAAACCCAGAGCTCCTGCATTTGGCGAGGAATGGCAGCAGAGGATGACTCAACCTGGTCCTGTAGTCGTGCATTTTCCACCTCCAAGACCGCCACCCGATCTCCCAGAATTGACGTCTCCTAATCAATCGTTCCAATGTGCTCCTCAAGCCTCACCTCCCTAAGGGTAGCTGTCGCTCTCTCCGACTCCTGTTCAGATTGGAGTACGCGGATGGTGTCCTCCAAGGCCGCCGCCCTCGCCAAAGCCTCAGACCAAACTCTCTCAATTTTCTCCAAACCAGTGACTTTGCTCTCCACCGCAGTCAATTTCCTCATCCGCTCCGTTCTCATTGCCTCGACCCTGACCAAGTTCTGGTCCATGTCCGACTACATCGACCTCATCCTGCCCTGCAAATGCTCACACTCTGCCGTGATCCCCTTACCCAACTCGAGCTCCTCGTCCTTGATGCGGAGTTGCTCCTCGAGTTCGCTCTTGCTACGAATTGTCTGCATCAATTCCTGATCCCTTTTCTCCAACTCCTCGCCAAGATCCCGATTGCTGGGGTCCGACCTCAGCCGCTCGTGCATCTCGCGACATCTGTCACGGTAGCGATAGTACTTTTCCAGTATCTTCAAGAAAATCCTTGCCCAGACATTGGCCCTACGAATGCTTTCCACTTCCACCATGTATGTCTGAAAATCATAAAGATGAGGTTAAACTAATGCTTTCGAACAAGGGGAAAGCTTAAAGCAAGAACCAAATGCAACGTACCCTCAAGCCCATGACGACCACCTCATCCCTCAACTCGGTATCAGGGGTATCCTGAAGGGACTCATTCTCAACTTCTGAACATAACAGGCTGAACTGCTGCACCAGATCCTCCCCTTCTACCAAGAGGTTAACGCCTGAAGGGACCTGAAGAATACGGGCCGAGCCCCCTGCACGAACTACCGAATGAGTAAGGCCCTCCTCGAACATCCTAACATCATCGGGATCCAGGTCTGACTCAGATTCATACTCGTCAACCACCACACCTTTTCCCCTTTCCGCTGCTGAAGGAGGAGCACAATCTGCTGCGGAAGATGAGGGCACATCTGAAGTCACGACAGCAGCGCCAGAGGTCTGGTTCTCTACCACGACAAGGTGTTGATCATCAGTAACAACAGGGACTTCTGGTTGAGCCAAGACGGTGGCTGGAGTTTCTGATTGTTGATCACGAGCACCAACAACTTCAATAGTTTGCTCCGCCTCTACAGGAGGAGCCATAACAGCACCTTCTCTAGAGCCCGTCGGGGGAGAGTCGTCCAGGTGAATCACTGTCGGGGGCGCCATCTCAAACTCTACTCTCCGTCTCTTCGACAGCCCTTCTTTCTCTCCAGTCGACGATGACTTGTTCGTAAGACAGACAATGTTGGTCGGGACATCGTCCTGAAAAGTGGCCATTGCTGGAGCAACCAAGGCCGCAGATTCAACTGAAGCAGCCCTCGACGAAGGTCGTACAGTGGATACGGCGACAAGGCGAGCAGATGTGGCCGACTGATAAAAAGTTAGATGAGGGACCCTTGCTCTCCGCACCTTCCC
This sequence comes from Nicotiana tabacum, assembly GCF_000715075.1. Classification (NCBI taxonomy): domain Eukaryota; kingdom Viridiplantae; phylum Streptophyta; class Magnoliopsida; order Solanales; family Solanaceae; genus Nicotiana; species Nicotiana tabacum. The sequence goes on from NC_134095.1 coordinate 82,735,424, forward strand.
TGGTAACGACGAACGATGCATAAGAGACTAAACAACTCCCACTGTATTGGGAAGAATGGCGTCTACCCATTCACAAATCCCTTCGACAGGCGGTGGGGACAATCTCTCAGCTGCAAAAGACGAGACGGTTTAGCATCCGCAGAAAATGGCCAAACATTTCATTAATTAAAGACACAAACTTACGTGCGAATTTCCATCTCTCAGGGAATCCCATCGGGTCCGCCACAATGTGCTCGGTCCGCATATAAAAGTAATTCTCATAGAAACGACGATTGGTTCTGTCGTCCATCTTCACCACCAGACCCCTCGACCCCTGAGGACGCGCGTGAATCATCGTACTACGAATCCGTTGAGGAGCAAAAATGCTGAGCATATGGCCCAAAGTGACCTCACGACTGGCAAGTTCCGCATACTTGAGCAGCATAAGAAACAACTTGTACAAATAAGGCGAAAGCTGAGCGGGGCACACTTCGTAGTAACGGCAAAAATCTACCACCAACATGGGAAGAGGAAGTGTGTACCCTACAATGAAGGGGTAGGCGTAGAACGCGTGATACCCGGGACGATCAAAGTGAACTCTGTCGTCCCTCTCCGCCGGCCGTATATCGACGTAGTTGGGGATTCCCCAACGTTCCATCAAATCTAAAATCCCCCTTTCTCTAACAATGGAAGCGATGAGTTCCGGCTCCGCTCCACCGCCGAAACTAAAGTCAGTCGCATCCCTCCCGGGGCGAGGCAGAATCTCATCCACCGAGGGAACCTTCTCATCCTCCATCGCATCCACCTCTCCGGTGATCTGAACAGAACTCTATGGTACCGGATTAACAACAGGAAGATTATCACGAGAAGAATCACCAGCCATTTTTAGCAGAAAACTCGCCAAGAGAAGTAATAAGAAGAAGAGACGAAAGGTTTCAGAGAGCAAGAAGATAAGCAGAAATTCGAGATATCAGAAAAAGCAATATCTGAAGAATTCTCTCACAAAAATGATGAAGTGAATCAATCAAATGACAAGTTGTCCTATTTATAAGGGACATAAATTCCCCGAGCACGAAAACCCAAGAGTCACCATTTGAATTTGATAGGGCATGAAACGTTTCAGTTTCCCAGAAATGTGTGTCATAATGGTGGCAACCACGAACCAACGCTTCAGTGCCAACCGGCTTTTCGATTCCGAAACTATCGCAATGGTCCACGAGTATCGAAAGAACACCTCCACTCCGCCAAAAAATCCACAGAATGTGACTAAGGAATGGAAAGTTGGGGTCAGATTTCTATCGACTTCGCTACAAACATGATCCGTCTGTCGAGCCCGACAAAGGATGACCCCGACAGACGGAGGGACTAACTGTATTGGTCAAAATCTGACCACCACGACCAGGTTGCCCACGACCCCTTTTTCAGCAATCGGGTAGTGAAAGTCAACAAAGTCCACTCCATTTCTCCTCCGAGATATCCGACAGATCGAAAAGAGCAACGCCTAAAGCTACAACCAGAATGCACTATTGACCAAAACGCGTCAAGTCACATTTAGGGTAAAGGGATTTCAACTATATATAGCCAAGGAAGGCTTTCGATAAGGGGCTTCCGTATTCTCTCAGAAAGGAAATCTAAAGAAAAGCTCCACTTCTATATCCTAAGAGGAAGAAAAACAATTGTAATTCTCTCTTCTCATCGGGTGATGTTAAATCTTAATAAGATTATCGATATTTCCTTCTTCACTTATGCAATCATCATTATTAAACCTTTCGATCTGGAATTAACTAAGTTTGACTAGGATTTACCCATTCATCTTTGATTGTTTGTTCAAAAAGATTTTAATATCTTTTAAGTCAAACAAAACTATTATATTTCCATGATTGCTTCAAGATATTTAGCATTGGAGTTGGCTCGCTCTGCAGCAGCCAGCAAGTATTAACTTTTTCTTAAAATATTGATTGACGACAAGCTTCCGCAAATATAAGGGCAGAAATGTACAAAGGGATGGGATAAAATTGGTCTTTTTAAAAATAATTTTCATAATATACATTGCCAATTGCAAAATAAGTTAAAAACTATAATTGGTTTGCTTTATCGAAAATCAGAATCAAATCGGAGAAAAGGAAAGGAAATGATGGACGAAGATACAAATTACAATGGAACGGACTAAATTATTTGGCCAACCCTAAAATAATTGACTATTTAATTGCTTGACATAATCACCACGAAATAATTGGGGAGTAATATTGCTAAAGAATTTTCGTCTAGACAGGACAATTTGTTGTTTTCTATTTAAGTGATTCAATGAGTGTTTGTCACTCTTAGCAAAATTATATGGTTTTGACATTAGCAAGCCCACCAATAATGATTCGACAACGAGGAACAGATGCAATGAATTTAAGTGTGTTCTAATCTTTTATGGTAGAACTAATTAAATTACTCCTTCATACACTTGTAAATATAATGAGTAGATTATGGACTACAACTTTATAGATGGCTATTATTTCTTCAAAAGCAACAAGTTTAGATATGAATATTGTTTGCGGATAAGACACCGTATTAGCCTCGATATTATTAGAGCGGCTATACAGTGTTATTTCCCTAATATATATATATACTAGTTTTTATATACGTGTTTCACACATAACAATCTAACTAAGAAGAAAAAGATGAAAAAAATAAAACGGTAAAGTAAATACAGTACCATAGACACGACTAATAATAAATACTATTAATTTCATGCGACTTATATCTCATAAAACATCACTTTCTTAGCTAGTTCATGCCATATAGGAGCATATGTTATTATCACTATTACGTTTTAATTATTTATATAAACCAAGAGGGTAAGGAAATTTCAATGTGCATTCATTTATAGATTGAACTATAAGAACTTGTGTTTTGTTGTAGTTTTTAACTATAGGAATGAGGAAAAAGCTTTTTAGCATGTCAACAAACATGTGTGGTGAAAGCCCTTTTGTATTAAAATATTTTAGTATGTATTACTATCATCTTTTACGGATCAAACTGAGAAAATTTTTACTTTCACAAAATAATTTGACAATCAACATCTCTATCTAGTTGACCGATATACTCATCTTTGCTAGTTATTATAATTGTTGTCTTAATGTATTTTGGAGAACTTACATTTTTAATTAATGATGAAAATTATTAAAAAATCTAGCACTACCATAATTGTTGGGATTAATAACCTATTATTTTGGAAGGAGATCAAATCATCTCTTCTTATACACTCATGCATAATCAGCATGAGTGCTGGATCTATTCTAACTCTTGTATATATTGTTGGCTGAATCTTTTTTATTTTGTTAGAAGTATAATTTTTACCTAGCCCCTATTTACAGTCTTCTCTCTCGGCGATTTTGGAACTACTTGTAACATTTGATGAAAATTACCTCCAGATTTCATTACTTTTTATCAAACGATTCATTAATTTTCATTATACCTCTAAAGCTCTTGTTAATTATTTCGACTGACTAACGCTTAGCTATCGTGCCAAATTGTTAAATTTTCTTTTCTATCCCTTTTAGCACCATCACTATGTTTTAGCACAATTGTAATGGTTATTTTAATTGTTTGAAAAAGTATATTGTATCGATTGCGGATAAATTATTTAAAGCAATAAAGTGTTAAGTGTACGCATATTCTAAGAACCTTTTTAACCAAGCACTACAAATGATATATTACTAACAATATTTTATGGCCTTTTTATTTTTATCTGAATATAAAGTTACTATAAATCCTGAATTTGGAGACAATTCATGGCATAAGCGCATTTAATTTAATTGTGAAAATAAGCCAATCAAAAAAATATTAAACTTCGACATATATTTTATTTCAAACCTAATCTAACATGCATCGGTCTGCTTTGAGAAATTTTTAAGAAAAATTAATGCTTGAAAACAAATTGTTTAACGACAAATTAAAGAGAAAATAAAAGGCTATCCCTTCTCCAAATATCTGAAATTCGCACGTTTTAGAATTGCCACAGCGAAGGAAAACTTAAGAACATTTAGTTTTAGGGTTTCTAGTTTCATAATTATAGCTAAATATCGGAATAACATTTTAGTTGGATTTAAAATTCTTTGATAGGTTTTAAAATATTACAATTTATTCAAAGTAATTTTTTTCATTAAAGAAATATATCAAAGGATATAAAAATCGGTCAATTAAACTCATAATAAGATGTTTTCAAAAAGATAAAATCTAATAGCTTTAATTAATATTGGGATTAATATTAGATAGAGCACGATTGAATACTGGATGATGAATTCCTAACAAAAATAAATAAAAATACAGCTCTTGTTTTGTATTTGCCGTGGGAGTTTAAGCTTAAAAATAATTTGACTTCTAATGTGAAGAGTATTTTAGTTTTATGTATCTTTGCTTGTCATCCACTATCAATGTCTTATTTTGACACAAGTACCTGTGTTATTTTACAGGTGAATTTGAGTGGCATTGGAACTCTATCGTTTATTATAAATTCTAAGGAGTAATGTTTTAATTGAATTTGAAGTACACGCAAATTCTTAATCGTCCAGCTTCATTGCCCAAGTGAAATTAGTATGACATAATAACTAATATTACAATTTTATCCTTTTAGACATATAAAAGACAATTAATATTTTAAGGTTATTTTGGTAAATCAACATTATATTCATGCTTTTATAATAATATAGATATAGATATAGATATAGGTATAGATATAGATATAGATAGATAGATAGATAATATATGTGATATTTCCTTCTATTTAAATCACAATCGCGTCAACTGCAAACTTTGTCACGACCCAATTTAGGATCATGACTGACACTTAGGAGCAAGTCCCCCCAAGTAAGCCTCATCGATAGTTTACAAAAAATCGGACAGAGTTTCCCCTGTTTTTGGACTATCCCAAAAATTTCCTGTCTCAAATTAGCAACCAAACATTCTAATATCATACTAAACAATTGACAACTTGTCAATTAACCAATACAAGTCTCCACCATAACTAAACCACCAACTAACCACTAGAAATACTAATTTATCTCCAACTTTGATAAATGAGAACGATACTCAACATAAGACTATAATAACAAAAGAATACTCATGACACTAAAATAATGACTATGGAGCGATTCTAAAAGTTCAAAGAAAAGACCATAACAATTGACAAAGTTTTCGCCCACGCGAACAAGTGCGAGGCTCACCAAGAATTCTCAACCTGTGCGCTCTAATTAACGAAATCCTCGCCCGCGTCAACTGCTGTCTCTGAAAAAAAACAATTAGCGGGGAATGAGTCGCTAGCTCAGTGAGTAATAACTTAACCACAACCGTTTTTATTGGGGACAAGTCAGAAACATGCTAGTATCTTAACACAAAATAACATAAAAATGCTCTTTCAGAAATAATAAATAATTTTCAGCCTCATCATGCTTTCTTGTAGTATAATACAATTAATAATTCAGTAATAAGCTCGGTAACCACTGTATAATATCAATATTCATATTTTGGGAGGTTTCAATGAACAGATCATGTAATCGGTATAATTGTGGACTTCTTCGCAAGAAGTCAAATATAACGGTAGTCCCTACTCGAGGAAAATCAGTAACGGTATGCTAGTTCTACCTTCCCACTAGCGAGAGCTATAACAGTAATCTATAATTACAAGGTGCAACGGGTTTAACGAACCCGCCGTTAGTTACGAGATCCTTCAATGTCTACTCCCATTTATACTTGTCTCTGTAATCCATATATACTCGTAGAAAATCTTTTAAATCTATATAGGGCATTTCAGTTCTTATCAAATCATATAATTTCATTTCGATAACAGTAAATTCAAGTAATAGTAAAACAGATATAGTGACAACAAAAATATTTAAAACCATGGTAATCATCTCAAGAGTTAGTGAGAAGCTTTTTAAATGAAACCCGAACTCCGATTGAATTTCTATCAGCGGTAAATAATGAGCTGTTCGATATCAAAGTTTTAGAGTTAAAAGCGAATCTTCAGGATCAACTTTTTAATCTCTTTCTCAATGAACCGGACATCGAATAACTATTTCAGTATCATATCGAGTAAAAGACTTGTCCCACATGCAACTCAAAATAATCGGTAACATATTCATCTTAAAAATCATGTATAAATCATGCAAGTTATGAAAACACAAATTGCAGTAAGATTACTACTCACAGTACTCGTGCCGAAATACCAACTGCTTCACCTCAAGCAACTTGTACAAATTCCTCCAATCAATCTATAATTACATAATATCGATCTCATGTTAATTTCCTTATTTAGGCAAATTCATAGCTATTTTAGAATACCTAATCATCGGGGTTCATGTTTGAGTCTTAATTTGTGGATTTATATTTTACCCCATATGAGTAATTACTAATTTATCAACTCCAGCATATTCATAAAATTTATTACTCCAAATTTCATAAAGTTCTATTGATTCTTTAGGAAGAAAATTCTCAATTGTGTGAATGAACTAGTGTAATTTCTATTACTCTATAGAATCTTCCAATCAAGAGAATCGAAATTAAAATCTACCAGAAGAAGAAGTTCAACTAATACCCGTAAAAGACAATTAGTGCTTAAGATTTTTCAACAGTTATAGCTATGGCTCCAACGCAGTGCACCCACTTCTTCTTCCTCCTTTTCTCTTTTCCTTCTTTCTTTCTCTGCTTTTGTTTTCTTTCGTTTTCTGTTTCTCTTTCCTTCAGAAGACAAAGTATCTTTGTTTTTTTTAAATCCTTAACCTTGGCACGTTAAAAATTCTAATGGGCTTCGGCCCTTTTTGTTTTCCATCCTTTATTTTTTTTTATTTGTTTGTTTTATATTTTATTTGCTAAATATCTAATATGTTCTTATTTAAAATATTGGGGCCCTACATCCTCCCCACCTTATGAAATTCGGTCCCCAAATTTAACTCAAGTACGTACGTATAGATTGAAATAAGTGAGGATACTTGACTCGCATAGCATCTTCCACTTCTCATGTAGCTTCTTCAACTGTATGATTTCTCCATAAGACTTTCACGAACAATATTTCTTTTGACCATAGTTTTCTTACTTGTCTATCAACAATAGCGATCGGCTCCTCCTCGTAAGATAACTTCTCATCAAGCGGTATAGCAGGTAGGGGTGTTCACGGTTCGATTTTTGATTAAAACCAAAACCAAACCAATTTAATCGGTTTTTAAAATTTTAAAACCAAAACCAAACCAAATTAAATACAAACCATTGGTTTGATTGTTATTGGTTTGGTTCGGTTTGATTCGGTTTTTCGGTTCTTAGTAAGCTAATGATAAGTCGATAATAGTAAAACAACGCTAGACAACAATCTGAAAATAATTTGCTAAATTTATGTTTTTTTATATATTTCTTTCAGAATTGAAAGTTTATTTACCTGTTTATATGAAAAGAATGAACTAAAAACAAACTAAAAGTTTACTTTCTCAAGCTTTAGCCATTGTTGTCTTGCAATTTGAATTTGCTTTCTTTACTCTTGTGTTGGTTTTTTTTCTAACTATTCTGTTAGGCAAAAGTATGTGCGGAAGGTTAGAGAATTAGAGTCTCTTAATGAAAAGAAAATTGGCCGAGTCCTATTGTTGGGCTTAGGCAATCTTTTAAGATATAAAAGGATAAACCAAAAAATTCAAAATAACAATTAAAATGCATAAAATATTTAAAATTATTTACAAAAAGATATTATATTGTATATAAATAATTATTAAATTTTGTATATAATTAGTCAGTTTGGTTCGGTTTATTTTTCGATTTTTTAAAATAGAATCAAAACCAAACCAAATATTATCGGTTTTTAAAATTTAAAACCAAAACCAATCCAAATCAAGAAAACTATCGGTTTACTTAATCGGTTTGGTTCGATTTTCGGTTTGGATCGATTTTCCGTCAAACCGTGAACACCCTTAATAGCAGGTGATTCAAGCACTTGTGATGAGTCTGATATACATTTCCTTAGCATTGAGACATGAAAAACTGGATGAATAAAGGACAACTCAGGAGGAAGTGCCAAACGATAAGCCACCGCTCCCACTCAGTCTAGTATCTCATACGGCCCTATAAACCTGGGGCTCAACTTGCCTCTTTTCCCAAACCGCATCACACCTTTCATAGGGGAGACTTGTAGGAACACTTTGTCCCCAATTGTGAATGCTAAATCTCTTCTTCTCTTATCACCATAAGACTTTGTCTATTTTGAGCTGCAAGCAATCTTTGTCTGATCAACTGGACCTTGTCCATAGCTTCTTGTACTAGATCAGGTCCCAATAAGTTAGTCTCATCAGCTTCAAACCATGCAATAGGAGAACGACATCTTCTACCATACAATGCTTCGTACGGTGCCATTTGAATACTGGACTGGAAGCTATTATTGTAAGCAAATTCAGCTAAAGGTAGATAAGCATCCCAACTACCTCCAAACTCAAGAATGCAAGCTCTCAACATATCCTCCAAAATGTGTATAGTACGTTCAGACTGCCCGTCTGTCTATGGATGAAATGCAGTACTAAGATCTAATCGTGTACCCAATGCTCCTTGAAAAGATTTGCTTGAAAAGATTTTCTATCATAGATGATAGACAATAGAACCCTATTGAGTCGGAGTATTTTCTATCCATGTATATCTATGCATATTTTTCCTCACTGTAAGGAGTTTTGACTAGAAAAAAATGTGCCTGCTTTGTAAGCCAAATTACAATTTTCCCACACATACTCATGCCTCTAATGGTTTGGGTAATTCGTTCATATAAGGTATTGTAATTCTATTGTATTTCCACTTCAGAATCTTGAGTTATTGTAGTGGGCCTACGAGTAGCAAGTGTTTGCGTTAACATGCTGACTATCAAATAGTTAGAAACAAAGTTAACGAATTCTTTCTTCTTTCTTTTCCAACCAATCCAATTTTCTTCTAGTCATGATGCATCTTATGGACCTGAAATATATATTGTATCTAGAGTTGTGAGCTTTATCACGTATAGTCTATCTCAACCCATATATATTTGCCGCCATTAATTGATTACCTAGTCGAAGAATACCATCACTATTAAAAGTCATATCCTTGCACCAGTTAGGGCCTAGTCTCTTGTACTTAGAGCAATCGCTCATCCTCGTATTGAATAGTCTTATAAGTGCACACCAATAAAAACTTGGATTGAATATCAGCCAATAATGCCTCTGAATTTTTCATAATAAATATAATACTTGCACCTTCTAGTCTGTGCATTTTGTTTTCAAAAGTCTCATTGCCGAAGTTATATATATATATATAGAATATTTTACTCAACGCATCAGCCACAACAAATATCTTTCGAGGATGATAGAGAATAGTACAATTATAGTCCTTGAGTAGTTCCAGTCATCACTTTTACCAAATATTCAAATATCTCTGAAATCTAGTGGTAATGCTTACATTGGTGTGTCAATCAAATATGTCTTGAGCTTATGAAAGCATCTATACACTTTTCTCCGCCTGCTGAAACTTCGGGTTCTTCTATGTTAGCTTGGTTAGAGAAGCTTTTTTTTTTAGACAAATCATGCACCAAACTCCTAAAATAGCCTATCTAACTCAAGAAGTTACGATGCTCTTTAGGAATAGTGGGTCTTGGATATTGCTGAAATGCTTGTCTCCTTAGGATCCATCATAATCTTATTCCTTGATACAACATGCTTGAGGAATGCTACAAAGTCTAGAAAAAATTATTTTTGAGAACTTAACAATATGTCGATTTCTGTGGTTGCAACACAATTCTCAAATGATCCTCATATTCTTCTTAGGTATTAGAACATACTAAAATATTATCTATAAATAAATCGACATGTCTGTCCCGAAACAACTTGAACTCCCTGTTCATTAAGTCCATGAGTGCGGCTGGAAAATTTGTCAGTCTGAAGCATCGTAAGAATGCATAATACAGTGGCGAGTCCTAAAGGTTTTCTTAGGAATGTCTTCCTTTCCGTTTCTGAGTTGATAATAACCAAAAGCAACGAGCAATCTTACAAAGCGAGCAGCTCATTATAACTAATTAAACAGGTCTTCTATATGAAATTATGGGTATTCATTATGTATTATTATCTTATTTGGTACTTGCAGTCAATGCACATTGTATGGAGTCATTTTTTCCTTCTTCTATACAAACAATATCGGTGCACCCATTGGTAATAAACTCGATTTAAAAAAAAATCTTATCTAATAAATCTAGTAATTATTCTTTTACCTCTAGCAATTCTATTAGTGCCACACTATATGGGGGTATCACTATGGGCTGCATGTCAGGTACTAAATCAACACCGAAATCTATTTCTTGTATTGGCGATAGTCTTGGTAAATTCTCGAGGAAATATATTGGAGGATTCTCACCATGAGTACCTTTTCAAACTAAGTATTTACTTTCTTGTGTCCCTTATCATTGCCAAGAGACCGAAATAATCTTTCTTTAGTTATCGTTGAGCTTTCATAAAAGAGATGACTTTACCGATCTTTGGAACTTGACCCCTTTTAGAATAAAATAAGGTTAATTCGATATCTCGAATTTAATTATCTTTCCTAACAATTGAGGATAGCTTGGCAGGAAGATAATAAGTATGTACCCGTCAATATGTTAAATAGACCCCATTAAGTAATATCAAATCAACTAGGATATCTCTATTCTCAACTTGAAGACAAGCTTGTTGAACATATTTAATTAACTCAGATTCTCCCACATAAGCAACAATCCAAAAAGATCATGTCAATATCTCACATACCAAAGTTTTTTGACGACCATTTAAATGCGTGTCGGAAAATTGCCAAGTCTTGTTCTTCTCTCATCAAACTTTAGTTGTATGCCTATCCTGTCCATATTTTCAATCTTTCTAACGCGCTTAACTACAACAAAATAGGTCATATTATCCATATATGGGGTTACAACTATGTCTAGAAGGTTAAGCATTTCCTTATGTTAGTCTTTAAATATGAGATGATGTGTATCTATCTAATTGAGAAATCTGGTATTATATGTTAGTGCCTCTATCTTCTGAATCCTCTCTTAACTACTAGATTCACTCTTTTGACTTTTCAAGAAAATTTAGTGAACTCATTTTCAAATCAGTTGTGCAGTCCTAATTTCAACAGTACATTATCATACCATGTATTGGTCATATTGTCCAATGTGCAAGTTGCTAACTCCACAGATTTCTTATTTTAACATCTTAGAGCTCATAATGCTTCAAGTATTTTCACATCGACAAGAGCCTATGAGGATCCTCACCATTAACAAAAATGGTAAACTTTGTGGTTTCAATTTTAGAAATTACATTAGAGAAACTATCTCAGTGTCAGACTTAATCTAAATATTTGAGGATTCTGGAGCCCTTTGTTATTTCCCATTCTTCTCTTGTCTATCAATTGTATCCATCGAGATCTCAATTTCCCCTTCCATAAAGGTAAGAACCTTTGTGATGTCACTCTACTATTAGTATAATAGTGAACTCATACTAACTTCAGGAATGGACTGTATTACCCATCTTAGAGGTAAGACTCTCATTATGAAACAACGCTCCTTTTATTGGCCTAGTCTACTACTTCTGTTGCTTTTCTTTACCGGGAGACGGTTTCCTGCCTAGTGGCAGTATTTGATGTCTTTGAACCTCTAGTCAAATTCTATTATAAGGTGATCGATCCAAGTCATACAAGAAAATGATAACAATAACAGATTCAGTTATTTGACCCTAATCGCCATACACGTACGAAGGAATAAGAAAGAAAGACAAGACACATCCTATCACGCCTTCGCAGAATCATGATTATGGGAATGACCGACTACATAACCATAATTGAGATTCTACTACCGACATGTGCTCCATTAGTCACAAGAATAACCTAGGCTCTGATACCAACTTTGTCACGACCCAATTTAGGATCATGACCGGCACCTAGGAGCAAGTGCCCCAAGTAAGCCTCATCGGTAATTTTACAAAAATTCGGACATAGTTTCCCCTATTTTTGGACTATCCCAAAAATTTTCCTGTCTCAAATTAGCAACCAAACATTCTAATATCATATCAAACAATTGACAACTTGTCAATTAACCAATAAAAGTCTCCACCATAACTAAACCACCAACTAACCACTAGAAATACTAATTTATCTCCAACTTTGATAAATGAGAACGATACTCAACATAAGACTATAATAACAAAAGAATACTCATGACACTAAAATAATGACTATGGAGCGGCTCTAAGAGTTCAAAGAAAAGACCATAACAATTGATAAAGTTTCCGCCCACGCGAACAAGTGCGAGGCTCACCAAGAACTCTCAACCTGTGCGCTCTAATTAACGAAATCCTCGCCCGCGTCAAATGTTGTCTCTGAAAAAAAATAATTAGCGGGGAATGAGTCGCTAGCTCAATGAGTAATAACACTTAACCACAACCGTTTTTATTGGGGACAAGTCAGAAACATGCTAGTATCTCAATAGAAAATAACATAAAAATGCCCTTTCAGAAATAATAAATAATTTTCAGCCTCATCATGTTTTTCTTGTAGTATAATACAATTAATAATTCAGTAATAAGCTCGGTAACCACTGTATAATATCAATATTCATATTTTGGAGGTTTCAATGAACGGATCATGTAATCGGTATAATTGTGAAATTTTTCGCAAGAAGTCAAATATAACGGTAGCCCCTACTCGAGGAAAATCGGTAACGGTATGCTAGTTCTACCTTCCCACTAGTGAGAGCTATAACGGTAATCTGTAATTACAAGATGCACCAGGTCTAACGAATCCGCTGTTAGCTACGAGATCCTTCAATATCTACTCCCATTTATACTTGTCTCTGTAATCCATATATACTCATAGAAAATCTTTTAAATCTATATAGGGCATTTCAATTCTTATCAAATCATATAATTTCATTTCGATAACATTAAATTCAAGTAACAGTAAAACAGATCTAGTGACAACGAAAATATTTAAAACCACGGTAACCATCTCAAATAACTATTTCGGTATCATATCGAGTAAAAGACTTGTCCCACATGTAACTCAAAATAATCGGTAACATATTCATCTTAAAAATCATGTATAAATCATGCAAGTTATGAAAATACAAATTGCGGTAAAATTACTACTCACAGTACTCGTGCCAAAATACCAACTGTTTCACCTCAAGCAACTCGTACAAATTCCTCCAATCAATCTATAATTACATAATATCGATCTCATGTTAATTTCCTTATTTAGGCAAATTCATAGCTATTTTAGAATACCTAATCATCGGGGTTCATGCTTGAGTCTTAATTTGTGGATTTATATTTTACCCCATATGAGTAATTACTAATTTATCAACTCCAACCTATTCATAAAATTTATTACTCCAAATTTCATAAAGTTCTATTGATTCTTTAGGAAGAAAATTCTCAATTGTGTGAATGAACTAGTGTAATTTCTATTACTCTATAGAATCTTCCAATCAAGAGAATCGAAATTAAAATTTATCAGAAGAAGAAGTTCAAATAATACCCGTAAAAGACAATTAGTGCTTAGAATTCCTCAACAGTTATAGCTATGGCTTCAACGTAGTGCACCCACTTCTTCCTCCCCCTTTTCTCTTTTCCTTCTTTCTTTCTCTGCTTTTGTTTTCTTTCGTTTTCGGTTTCTCGTTTCCTTCAGAAGACAAAGTATCTTTGTTTTTTTTTTAAATCCTTAACCTTGACACGTTAAAAATTCTAATGGGCTTCGGCCCTTTTTGTTTTTCATTCTTTTTTTTCTGTTTTATATTTTATTTGTTAAATATCCAATATGTCCTTATTTAAAATATTGGGGCCATATAATTAATATATATATATATATATATATATATATATATATATATATATATATATATATATATATATATATATATATTACTAGATCTGGTTTGCTACTGCCTTCATATTTCTAATCGATTTAAGTTGTGAACACTTACGTTGTTGAAAATATAACATTTTGAGTACTAAATTAAACGTTATCTTATTTTATTAATAATGAAAACAACAACAGCATTATCAATATAATTTAATACACAACCATGTTATTATGTTATCCTACGCCATATTTTGTCTTCTTTGTTGTAGAAAAAAGAAGATGAAAACACAAATAAAGAATAATGGAAGATTCACAGAATCTTTTGTAGTTCATCTTTTTAACTTTTCTACTTTTTCATTTTTGCTTTTGTTCTTCTTTTTTGTCCTTTTGAAGCTTTATTTTAATAAGAACCTTTAACGGCCCGGACCATTTTGGATTGTGTAGAGCAATCATTCTTTGAAGGCAAAATACATAAGTAGCCACCCGAACTATACATCAAATTCCTGTTACACACTTTTTGAGGACCAATATTACTTTACACAAGCAATCTTTCAAAATTATATCTAGTACACACCACTTTTACTACGTGGCACGCACGTGCTTAACAAAAAGATTGAGCGCGTAAAATTTGAAAAATATTTTGTCTAATTCCGTATTTAGTGCCACGTGTCAAAGTAATAACATTTTTCTTATTTTTCCTTTTTATCAAATGAAAATATGTCATCTTTCCAAAACTACCAGCTCCTCCCCCCCCCCCCCAAACCCACCCCTTTCCTCACTTGTCTTCCCCAAATTTCCCTTTGTGTCGTCTCTTCCCCTTGTAGCTTAAAAAAATCCATGAAAACTCATGATAAAGAATTCAAAGAATAGCAGAAATTAAACCTTCCATTTCGTCTCTTACCCTTCCAAAATTGTCTTACTTCTTTTTCTACTATTAAAATTTACCAAAACATCCAATTTTTACATAGATAAAAAGGAATAGTTTTTTGCATTTCATGAGAATGGATAAAATTATAAGAGAAGATTGAAGATTTTTTCACAATGAAATTCTTTAATTCATGGAAACGAGAAATTAAATTTGCTTTGCTTTGTTTGGTCGTGGTATGAGATCTGAAAATGGAGGAGGAAAATGGAGGAAGGAGAAGCTGCAATTTCAATTTTCATCTCTTTCATTCTCGGATCTGAAAATGTTATTGCATTGATAATGATGATGGCATTCTTAGCTTCGTTTGTTGCGCTTGATTTTGCTCTTCTCTTCTGAGCTCCATGTATTATTCTCGATAGATGGTAGATGATATTGCTCTCCTCTTCTGAGCTACATGACCGAGGAGGAAGCTGATGGAAAGAGGGGGGAGAGGGGTTGCTTGGGGAAGATGACATAATATTTTTTATTTAATTTAATCAATTAAAGTTTATGTTAAATATATGGAGTAGTATTTATTACAAATGAGTTATGACACATGTCGCATTTTAATTGGAACGTGGATGCAATCTCCAAACAAAAAGCTGGTCAAGAAAAAAGTAGTGTGTACTAGATACAATTTTGAAAGGTTGCATGTGTAAGGTGATATTGGTCCTCAGAAAGTGTGTAACAGAGATTTGGTGTATAGTTCGGGTGGCTACTTATGTATTTTCTTCTTTGAAACACCTCTAAACTTGGCACGCATTATTGATTATATTCTTAAATTATTTATGGTTTTAAATACTCTATATATTTGGTTATTCGATAGTTGTTACTCCTTGGACGATCTCATTCCAGAAAAGTGGTATGTACTCGCCTGTCATGTAGATTTTTCTATCTATATGGTATTTTTCTGAAAAATAAGATATTTTTTTTATCCTTTTAAGTATGTTACTTTTTTAGATAATTTTTTTCGAAAAAAATTTATAATAAAACTTGACTAGAACTACATTATTTAGGCTAATTTTTTTATTTAGTTAAAAATAATAAAGTTTTAATTATTCTTTTTTGAATTTGACCTGAAAATAATATACAATTGAAATAAATAATCAAGGTATCTAAAAAGTTATAAATTTTGGCTATAATTTTTTATATAGCTCTAAATTATGATGTTCTAATTTATTTATTTTTACAGATTTTACCTGAAAAAGTAAAATACATTGCTGAAATAAATAGTCATTGCATCCAAAGAAGAAATAAAAAGAGTCTACAATTTCAAGTTCATTATTTTGGCTATACTCTTTTTATTTGGCAAAAAATAATGGAGCTGTAGCCAATTTTTTTTTATTGACTTGACTCGAAAATAAAAATACACAATTAAAATAAATAGACATTATATATATAAAAAATAGAAAATATACACAACTGGTACTCCATTATTTGTGCTAAAAGTTTTTTATTTGACTAAAATGATGGAGTTCCAACCAAATTTTTTACAAATTCGTCAAAAAATAAAAAAAGAAATATGCAGTTGGAACAAATATACATTATATCTTAGAAGAAATTAAAAAGAATAAAAGTTAGAGTAAAGTCCACATTGTATGTTAAGATGAACATGAAGCAAGAAAAAATACATAGTTGTAACAAATAAATCATTATATATGACTATATGACAATTAAAAGTTAAAAAATAACCTATTTAGAAGCTGATTTGTTAATTTTTCTGCACTCCCACGTGCTTAAAAGAGGGTGCACCCACACTCTTTACCACATTAGCGTCTAGGGGTAATAATTCTCAATAGACCAAGTTTAAGGGGATAATCAAAACCACGAATAATTTAGGGCTATAACTAATAATTCGTGCCAAGTTTAAGATTTTTTTTAGGTATTCTGCCCAGAGCAAACAATATGCTACAATAAAATGATAAAATCTACTTAGTTAATTTTCTCTATTCCATGAGCTTTCAATGGCTTTACCAGTTCTTTAGTAGCTTTCACATACCAACTACGACACATTATACTTTCAACGTGAAACACCAAACACAAAGCTTGCAAAAGGGAGTAGCTTCTTTAAAGTTTGAACCAAGACATGATTGGCTTATTGGAATTAAAAAGGGGGTGCGTGTAAGTTTAAGCTTTGCTATAAAATTTCTGACTTGGTGTAATAGCAACATATGTACAACCAAGCCAAAAATAAAGGGTAATACAATTGACTTTTCAATCAATAGAACATATATACACTTATTCTTTTTCCGGTTTAACTATTATTGGCCGGATTAAATCGGATTCACGTCAAATAAATTCACTAAGAAATATAAGTTACTCTCTTTTGAAAGATTTTTCATTCTCTAAAATCGAACGCAAAAACTCTATTTATATTGATTCCAACTGTCTCACCAAATTCTCTTTATAATACAATTCATGTTACTAGACACCAAAGTCATATGGTCTTGAAAACTTAACTATCAAGTTATTGCATTGCACAAGTCATTATCCAATTAATAAAGCAATTCAAAATAACATCGAATCTAATCAATTTTAAAAGTTATAGATGCTTTATTGTCAAACAATTTCAGCTGACATGATATGAAACTTCTTGTTCCCTGCTGTATTACTCTACTAATATGCTCTTTGTACAGATATTTTCATCATTCAAATAGGAATATATATATATATATTTCTGTTGTTATCACGGATCTATTGTCTCTGAGCTGAAGATCTCCCGGAAACAGCCTCTCTACTCCTCCGGGATAGGAGTAAGGTATGAGTACACTCTACCATCCCCAGACCTCACTGGTAGAATTTTACTGGTTGTTGTTGTTGCTTTGTGTGTGTATATATGTGTGTGTGTATGTGTGTGTAAATTTTACAGTAAACTCTGTTGGGATATACTATTAACCATGCGGTTTAGACATAGTATTATATCTTATTCTTTATGGAATAATTATTTATTTAATTTATTCAATTCAATAAAGTACTATTTTAAATAGATCATTTGCTACATGTGTGTCCTTTTAGTTATGTAGTAAACAATTTAGTGTATGAAGTCTTAGCTCATACACAGAAGATTAAATTGTTGGTTCTCATAGTTAATAAATTATGTTCACAATCAAAGATATTGTTGGACAAAATATCTTGATGATTGTAGCACAAGATTATAGTATAATTTGTCTTGATTATGGGAGTAGTTTTACTCCAACTTCTTGTGCTAGTATACTCAGTGTATATTGAATGGACTAAGTAGAGAAAAGATGTTTTTGTACTGAATATATAAAATATTTTCTCTACTTCATTAAATGAGTTTATACTCCTAATCTTGATATAATTATTATGATCAATGTAATTTATTTATTGTTTTGATTTATCAAAAGGTACGACTCTATTTAGAGTTAGTGTATGCCTTATAGATTGGATAGTAACGAATAACATTATGGAGAAATAATTAGTTGATAGAATCCATGACTCGGTTTTGAGTTTGATGATATCCCTTTATGTAAGCTTATAAGTTTTCATGTGAAAATTCGGCCGGTGGATTTTGTATCCATCACATGAAATAGTTTAAGCGGTATTGTAAAGGATTTAATTAGTTGATTAAATTAAATTTTCAGTGATTTAATTTAATTAACTGGTATTTGAGATCTTAACATAGGGAGTTAAAATAAGTGTTATTGAATTTTCAAAATTCATATTGAGGAGTTCAATTGCAGTTTTTTAGTGGAATAAATTGCAATTAATTATAGTAAGAATTAATTCATGCTAATTTCAAATTAATGCTATAATTGGTAGCCTCTTATTATTTTTGTGGTCCCTGCTATACGTAGTAAAGACCTGGACAAGACTTGGGTAAAAAGTGTCTTGGGAGAAAAGTCATCTAATAGCGTTGGAGTTGGATTCTACTTGTAGAAGGAGAATCCTACACGTTTTTGGAGCACAATTTAGGCCAAAAATCTATTAAAGCAAGACTAATTACACCCAATAACTCACTTTTAGAGTTGTATTGTTCTTGCCCACCCAAAAGCAAAAATCGTCCAAAGGTTTTACTAGGCAAATATCAGAAGACTGCAGCCCTGATTCTTGTTGTTTGGAAGATTTGTGCAACTATTTCAAGAGGTTAGTGCTTCTAATCTCGTTATTAATGCGTTATCTAATTTACATGTATTTGATGTCTGGTTTGTATGCTTGCTTCAGCTGCACATGTTCTAACAAACTCAAGTTGAAATATTAAATAATAATTGAATTTATAATTAGATATTTATGTATATTTAGTAAAAAAAATTAATACATATAGTATAAGATTTGACTGAAAATTTACTCGTAAGTTGGTCCCTATATTCCTAGTATGGGTGTTTAACGGGCTAACCGGGCCGGTCCGGGCCTCCCTTTTTTGAACCCGTACGGGTTACGGTCCGGGCCGGTTCCGGGTTGGTTCTTAACAGGTTTAATGGGTTCGGGTTCAACCGGGTAAAAACTAAACCGTACGGATTACGGGTTGAGAGGGCCGGGCCGGGTTTAGTGTAATTTTTTTTTTTTGAAAATATTGTAATAAGTGCAATAAGTGCATTACAAAGTACTAACATAAAGAATACAAGGAAGATGGGAAAAAATGCACTTATTGCAAGTGCTACTTTTATTTCTTAATTCAAATTTCAAAGTTTCAAACTTACAAATTGAAAGGTTTACATTTTTTTCAACAAGTAAAATAGTAAATTCAAAGGTTTTGCATTGCCTTAGTAAGTTCATCATAATCAATATGAACCGATTGACCTTCTTCTGGAGTGTTAAATTCGGATGGGTTTCCATGTGTTAATATATCTCCAAGTTCCTCGTCTTCTGGGCTATCAACATCTTCACGTCCTTGATTTCTTCGTTCCGATCTAATCCAATCTCTGAAACATACTAAAACTTCCAAAGCATTGCTTCCCAATGAGTGGCGGGTGTCTCCAAGTTGTTGTCTTGCTTGGCTAAATGCACTCTCCGATGCAACAGTAGAAATTGGTACATTCAGCACGTCCCGAGCCATAGCGAAAAGAACAGGAAATTGCTTTCCATTCTCATGCCACCATCCCAACGGTGAAAATTCCTTTGTGCGAGGCTCTTTTTGCTTCTGCAAGTAGAATTGAAGTTCATCAATGTTCCTGCTACTGGTTTGAGTGTTAGAAAATGTAGAAAAAATATTAAAACTATCAAGGCCTTCTTCATCATCCACATTAGCAGAAGTGGTACAATGCATAGTTGGATTAACATTGCCTACATTAAGAGCAACATCATCAATTACATTTGCATAATAATTATATAATTGTTGTAAATATTCATTTAACTTGTTCATACAAGTATATAAATCTGGGGTTTCAGTTGGTTCAATCTCCATATAAGTATATAAAGCATTCATTAATTGATGACAATCAAACATCTTAATAGAAGGATTTAAAACATCACCAATTAAGTAAATCGGAGGAATTAGAAAGAAATATTTTTTGAATTTTGCTTGCATTTTTTCAACAACATCCCTATATTTTTCTTTCTTCTTAAATTCAAAGAGTAGAAAAGAAATTTCAGCTATATGTACTAAAGCCATAGTAACAGTAGGGTAATATGCTCCAGAAAACTCAACAATAGCTGTATAAAATTTATGTAAAAGTTTAACAACATCATTAATGACCTCCCAAGTACCACTTGTTAGCATACGGTTTGGATCAGTACAATGCACATTAGCAACTTCAGTTATTGGAAATCTATATTTGTAGCAACATTTTAAAAATATATATGTATAATTCCATCTAGTAACAATTTCGTCTGGCATGAGTCTGGGTTTAAGGTTATACTGGACACACTTATTCTTAAATTCCTTTATTCTAGATTGTCTATTATTTCCTTGAATAACACCAACTGCTCTTCTAACATGAGTAATCTCAGTCGAAAATAAATCAAGGCCACTTTTAACAATTAAATTATAAACATGACATGCACACCTAACATGAAAAATTTCCTCAAGAGGCGGTTGCAAATGCAGTTTTAATATTGAAATTGCGGCATTATTGTTAGAAGCATTATCAAAAGACATACACAATACTTTTTGCTTGAGATTATAAAATTCAACAACTTCACAAATAGTACTACTTATAAACGTAGCAGTATGACTTTGATCTTCATCATATCTAAAAGCGATAATACGTTTTTGCATACAAGTAGTATCATCTATCCAATGACATGTAATTGTCAAATAATCATTTCCATTAACAACATGGCCAATATCAGAAGTTAGAGAAACTCTACAAGGAAGGTGGTTAAACAAATAACGTATGTATGTTTGATATTGTCCATGAAGTCTAAATATATCAGCTCTACAAGTACTTCTAGGGATACCTTTAAATAAAGGATTGTAAATCCTTTGAATATACATAATAAAATATGATGAAGAAGCAAAAGAAAAAGGTAGACAACCCAAAACAATCATTTTTGCTAACCCCTCACGATCCTTCATTTTATCATATTTCACTAGACCTCCAGTAATAGGGTTAAGAGTTGTTTGATTTCCATCACCATCAGCGCCCCATTCTATGGGATGCTCAGTTCTCATATGTTTACTAAGCGTCCCAGTCCCCCCTAAATTTCCTCCAGTCAAATGTTTAAAATCACCTTTACAAAGTTTGCATTTAACTCTAGCAGTACCTTCTATTATTTCAAAAAATTCCAAACCTTACTTCTTTTTCTACGATTAGTAGTCGGAGCCACAGGTGGTCTACTTCTAGTGCCACGACCACCACCCCTTGTAGCAACCCCAATACTACCAACTCCAACACTAATAGGTGTAGCTGGTATCTCATCTTCCATTCCTATTTTCATTATCTTCTATTCCAAAATCTTCTTGTAATTGTTCATAATCTATATCTAAATTATCATTAGGCGATGATTCAGAAACATGTGTAAATGATAATGGGTTATTACTATTACTACCAGATGCTGAAGGACTATCTCTTTTTTTATTTCCCCTACCAGTAACTCTTTTACACACTCTTTTAGCAGCATTAAACATATTGTAAGAATTAAAGTATAAGCTAAAATTAAATATGCAATTAAAATAGTAAATAAGAGAAAGAGTTGGAGGGAGTGCACCGAATTCGCCAATAAATTGAGCACTTGATTAGGCAATCCCGAGGTTACCACTAACAAATGTCAAGCAAGTATTTCAATTTTGAACTTCAATTGTTCAAAGTTCAAACTTCAAATTCCGAATGACAAAACACGATAAATTAAATTCAAGAAAAGAGAGCCAAATAAAATTAGATTGAAAACATGAATTCTTGCAAATTGGAGAATGAGAGAATGCGAGAAATTGAGATTGAGAAATGAGTAATGAGTGAAGAAATGAAGAAGAGGGGGGGGGGGGGGGAGGGTATTTATAGTTTTAGAGAAGGTTAGTTTTGTAAATTGAAAAAGGGTTAAAAATTAAAAAAAAAGACTATTTGTGCAATTTTTCCGTTGGCCAACAGAACAAAACATGGTCTGACTGTTGCCAACGGTCTGTGGGGCCCACAAGTCAGAAAAATAAAAAAAAAACAAAAAAACTAGCCGTTTGAACCGGGCCGGTCCAGGCCGGTTAACCCGATAAGAGTTACTGTTCACTCTACCAGGTTCAACCGGTTCCGGTTACCCGTTTGGGCCAGATGAACCGCGTAAACCCCCCAAACCCCCCTACCCAGCCCAGCCCCCTATTACCGGTCCGGGCCGGTTCCCTACAGGTCCGGGCCGGTCCGGAACCGATCCAACCCAGCCCGTTTAACACCCTTAATTCCTAGCTTGTAGTGCCACGTTGGAGCAGGCTAGCGCAATGAGAAATAAGTCGTTTTATGGTTTAAATTAACACTTTTTGTTCTTTAATTGTGTAATGTCCCACAATAATTCCCAGTTACCGATGTACTAAGATCATAAAGGATCCAGAAAAAAAAAGTCTTCACTCTTCAGAAAAGAAGATTTGGTTGGGGCTTCAGAAATATTCTAAAATTATTTTTTCCTCACAGTACGTAGGTTAAAAAGGAAAAATGTATTCAAATATTAATTCTAAGCACTTTGATAAGTGTTTGTTAGGGTGAACTTGCATCAATTTCTATTCTTTAATTTGATATTGTGCCAGTTGTCTTTTGAAGAGCCTAAATTTTGGATCCGAAAACAATTCCAAAGATTCAAATTTGAGCTTCTACCAAAAAACAAAGACTAAACTCGTAGTAGTATTTAAGTTTAATAAATTACTTGAAAGAAGTTTTTAATTAATGCTAAAAATATTTGTTACTCAAAATTAAGGGTGTCTAATGGGTGGACCGAGCCGAGCTGGGTAGGAAAAATTAGTAACCGTACGGGTTGGGGTTCAGGTCGGTTATGGGTTGGGGCTTACCGGGTTTAACGGGTTTGGGTTCATCCGGGTAAAAAATGAACCGTAAGGGTTACGGGTACAATGGGCCGGGCCGGGCCAGGTTAGTGTAATTTTTATTTTTTTTTTGGTATTTTGTATAACTATTGCAAGTTATATTAATATAAAGTAAAAATATAAAGAATACAATGAATATGGGAAAAAATTGCACTTATAAATTACAAGTGCTACATTTATTTCAAAATTAGAAATTGAAGTTTGCATTTAACAAGTAAATTAACGAAAAAAGAGTAAAACTAAATTTTCATGCATAATAATACTTCAAATTAATCTACCAAACTAAAACATTAAGCATAAATATGTCTAATAATTTTAAAATAACACAAATTGTCTTAAATCAACTTAAATACGAATTTCTGGAGGACGCTCAAGACAACTCTTCATATGCCTCCTTAAACAGCCTGCGCCACACTTTGGACGAAGATTTAAGACTCGACCACAGTTCTTGCACTTTACTTTGTGAACTTCTTCATTTTCTTCTATCACCTCAAAGTGTTCCCAAACATATGAGCGCACTCTAGAAGTATGGGGCATGATTTAACTTGAATTGAGAAATTGAGATTGAGAAATGAGAGATGAGTGAAGAAATGAAAAAGAGGGGGAGGGGTGTATTTATAGTTTTACAAAGGGTTAAATTTGTAATTACAAAAATTGTTAATTTTAAATTTTTAAAAAAAGGCCCAAAAAGGGCTAATTGTGCAAATCAGTTGTTGGGCAACGACTCCTTGGCAGGTGACCGTTGCCAACGATAACCAAATAAGCCAATTAACAATTTAGAAAACATAAAATATAAAAAGAAACTAGCCGTTAACCGTCTTGGCCGGTCCGGGACGGGCCGGTTTAACCGGTTCTACAATATTTTTGTTGATCGGGTTTGACCGGTCCGGGTAACCGGTTGAAAATAGGTGAACGGACCAAACATCCTACCCCTTTAACCCAGCCCCACCTGACCCCCTTGTACCGGTCCGGGCCGATTCCGATTTAACCGGATTGGGCCGGTCCAGTTACAGTTAAACCCGGCCTGTTAGACACCCTTACTCAAAATGCCCAAACCCACTCCCAAACGGGGCCGAAAAGTGAAACACACACATCATGTCACCATAAATCATAGTTATAAATTTTGAAATAATTTTGAACTAGCTCTTTGGTTAATGGACCATCAAACCTTACTAAAAACAATTTCTATTGGTCTATGAATAGGAAGGATGAAAGCTTTTGTTGAGATGGACGACTCCAGTGGTAAGGCTGGATTCAGACCCCTATAGCTTGTTCAGCATGAAGAATGGTTGACATAGTTGTTTACCCCTTAAAATGAGTAATAATTGAATTTGTACGTGGTTTAAAGAATACATAATTTAATTTAACACGAATGATCTATGAACATTAAATAATTAAATTAAAGAGAAACAAAATAATCAAACCAAATGTGATGGACAATTAAGCCTGGCTTTAGGATGAATATTGAAAATTGACTCCGGTCGAGTCCTCGAGACGACCAAGGTTGCAACTAAATAAATAAGCAGCTGAAGAACACTTTGAATAGTAGCTAGAGAACAAAAATAAACTTTATTGCTTTGATATGCGTATCAACAGTATGTGAAAAATGAACAGGTTCTCCCTTTTATATAGTAGTGGAGTTTAAATCCTAGTACAAGTCTAAATAAGGTAAAAATCTTTTCTCTTCTAGTAAGTCACGATACGTAGCTGACATACGGCGAGATTTGTGCCGTAAAATCCGATTGAGGGAGGATATTTTGGCCCCTTGTTTGTTCTTTCTAACAGTCTTTCCTTTAGCCTCGATTCTTCATTTTGCTCGAGCTCGATTCCATTCATGTTCGACCATGTCCGAATTTCGGTGTGTTATTCGTCCCCAGGCTCTGATTTGGGGAACCCTCGACTGTACCCGAGCTTGCAATGAACCACGTCGTCCCCTATTTCTTCATCGAGAAATCGGGGATAAATTTTTCCCAATTTTACCCGTACACGAATAGTCTCCTCACTTTTTGGAGAGTAGATTTATAAAAACGACGAGAAGTGATTAATTGACCCCGGTTCCTTCCTCCGTACGCCAAAATCGAGTTGACAAGTCACCGAAAGGTCCCATCAGTCATGTCTTTTTGACTTCGGACCCATGTCAGCCGCCGGTTGACCAACTCGATAGGCATCGAATGCAAAACGTCACACATTTATTACTTTTTTCCTATAAAAGCTCCGGTTTTCTTCTTTCACTTTTTTTACTTTCTGATTTCGAATCTTCTTGAGTTACCCTCGAAATTTTTACTTGTTCATCACTCCCTCAAATCTTCACAAATTTTTCTCCACATCTTTAATCTTCAAACCTTTTTATTTTATCTTCAAATCTTCGTCTTAGATCTTCAAATCTTCATATCAATTTTTAGAACTTCATACCAACCTTCAAACCTACATATTCTCAGGTCGAGATGGCAAAACTTCAAAATCGGCGCCTCAAAATACTGCTCCTTCAACATCTAACTCGATCGCGAATACTGAGGCAACCCTTCCGGTAGCAACCCCAGAATCTCTTCTTAAAGAGTTTATCCCCGGAGGATGCTCCATAGATAGCGACTTTAAGGTCGAGAAAGCCTCCAAATAAAGAGATCGAGGTGAGGAGGCGTGGAGGTATATCTGCTCTATCACCGAGGAAATGCTCCAAGTGGTCTGGGAGGATTGCAAATGGAAAGGTAAAAACGTAGTCGTTCCTGGCCCTGATGAGGACATCATGATGCACATGGAGGGATACTTATAAGCATTTATACGTATCCCTTCACGCTTGGTCCGATGGACATGGTGGTCCTCGACTTTTGTAAGACGTACGAGGTTTGTCCTCGGGTAGATCCATTCTTCCTTTTGGAGGATCGTGACCCTCTTCCATCACTTTGCCAATAACACGGAGGAGCCCAGTTCACGATCGATCATCTACTCCATGTTTACAACCCCCGAATCTGCCGAGGGGGGTTAATCAAGCTTACCCGAAGGGCAACGAAGGCTCCTTTCTCGAGCATCGATGAGAACAGGGACTGAGGTTTGCAGGGGACGTTTGTTCGGGTAAAGACAGAAGACCTCATTCCCTCCGAGTTCCTATCGTTCCCTGAGAAGTGGAACTCAAAACATTAGGCCATTTCTTTTTTGATTTACTACTCCTTTGACTCTATCCTTCTTTTCCCAATACTCACTTTTTTGATATGCAGCCGTAGCTCGAGTCCCCAATGTAGTCCCTCGCTTTAGGGAGTGGGTCGAGGGCATATGAAAACAACTAACATATTCTGAGCGCGAATGGCGCAAACTTTCTAAAAGCAAATGAGAGGCTCGTTCACATGGTGAGTGTCCCTATTATCTTGGTTAAATATCCCTCTAAGTCATTTTCATTTTATCGCCATTTTGACTAAGTCCTTTCTTTTCACAGGTTTGCCCAAGACCACCAAACTTCGGGCAAAACCGAGGCCGTGGCCTCGTCTCCATATAAAAAACCCTCCACTTCGGTATAACCTACAACTGAGCCTTTTGCGAATAAGGAAGAGAAAACATGAAAAAAGAAAAGGTCCCTTGACTCCTCAGATGCTCCCGCCGAGGCCAAGAAGAAGAGGATTGCAGTCAGGGTCAGAAAGAGTAACAAGAAAAATACTCGTGCCACGGTCCCGGATCTTGAGTATCTCTACCTGCTCAAGGATTATCTCGAGGATGATGACTTGGAGTTTGTCAGTCATGAACCGATCGACGCTGCACAAGAGAGGCAGCCCCGGAGGGGGTAGACCGTAATATTGAATCCTCCTCAGCTTGGGAGTCTGAGGAGGAACATGTGGCCACTAATCCTCGAGAAGCTAATCCGGTTCTGAAAGAGGCCGCCGACATTATTGACGTCCCGGAGCCACCATCTCACATGAAGCCTCTTTTAGGTGAGGCTCGAGCCGTTATAAAAAAATCGACCGAGGCGTCACGGGATGCGGATGAGGTCCTCAATTTTTTTTAAGGTGTTGATGTCGGCATGCTGGAAGATTACTCCGGTTTTGGCCATCTCGAGATCCCGAAAAGGGATGCGCTGCCGAGGTCAGGTGGGCCAAGTTCTATCCCGAAGCTCGAGAAGCAGTTCCCCGCCCCGTGTATGGACCTCAACCAAAATAAGATGGTCAGGTTCACAGTACCGGCGGGTACTAGGATGCTATCCGAGCCAGTTGGTGTGGCCAGCTACCTTCGTTCCTTGGTAACCGAAGATGACCAACTGAAGATGAACAAGGTGGATGCGCCGAGCCTCTTCAACGAGGCATAACATGCATTGAAAATGGTATACTTTCTTCCCCTCATATCTTTTAAAAAGTTCGATTTGCCTTAGTGGGTTTTAATGATTTTTCTTCTTTTACGCCTCAGGCCTCGGTGCTTTATCACGAGAGCTTCCACCAGTCCCGAATGGAGGTGAGTCACCTCGAGTTTGAGCTCAAGGAGCAAGTTCGGCAAAAAGACATGTACAAAGCTCTTTGTGAGCAAAAAGACGAAGTCCTTAGGGACCATTCCATCCTTCAAGATGAGCTGGAAAAGGCTCGAAAAGAAGCCTCGAAAGAGAAACAGGAACACACCCTTATGGTTAAAAAGGTAAGAGTGTTTGAGATTAATAACGAGAGCTTAAGCACAAATTCTAACGCCACAACCTCGCAGGTCCAAGAGAAGATAAACCTGATCGACCAACTTAGGGATGAGATGGACGAGGTCAAAGCCTTAGTTGAGGAGTTGAAGATCAAAATGGATCTCCTATCCTCGGAGCGGGATGCCACCAAAGAGTATTTGGCATCAACCACAGTACAACTCCGGGTGATGAAAGAAAAAACGGACAAATAGTCTTGGCTAAATGAGGAACTCCAGGCACAACTTTAGTGGAGTGTTTGGGAAAATCCTACTGGGAAGTAGGCCGTGGTTTTTTCACCTTTTGAGCAGGTATTTTCCACATAAAATACTTGTATTCTTTACTTTCCGCATTTACTATTCTACAATAGTAGGTTAATGAACACTTAGAAGAACCAGGTCCATCCATAATCAGTTTAAGCAAAAAATTAGACACCACACAAATCACCCTCCCCCTGTGTGGTATTGAAGTTAAAACATCAATTGGTATCAGAGCGGGTTATCCTTGAAGAGGCTAACACCTTAGGAACAGATCAAGATGAGCGCACCACCTGGAAATTGGGAAGGGCAATCCACTCCTAGGCCTCTACTCTTTAATAGCCAGTACTACTCTTGGTATAAAAATTGGATGAGAGATCACATCATCGGAGAAGACTATGAGCTATGGGACATTGTCATTGATAGTCCCCTGGCTACCATGAAGAAGATTGCTGAAGGAGTGGATGTGCCAAAAACAAGAGCTGACCGCACTACTGAGAATTTAAGGAAATGGGAGAAGAATGCTAAGGCCAAGAAATGGCTTGTGTATGGACTTGGTCCAGACGAGTACAGTAGAATTCAAAGCTTTACCACTACTAAGAAATCTAGGATACTTTGCAAGTGACTCGTGAAGGAACACCTCAAGTGAAGAGATCCAGAGGAATACTGCTGTATTCTTAATATGAGAATATGACCATGAAGGAAGGTGAAACCATCAAGAGATGTATACAAGGTTCACCATACTAACAGATGAATTTAAGTCTCTTGGAAGGGTTATTCTTGAAGAAGACAAAGTTGAGAAGATTTTGACAAGGGTTCTGTCAGTCTTTTGGGAAAGCAAAATTACTGCTATTTAGGAATCAAAGAACATTGCCAATCTTAAGTTGGATGAGCTAATTAGAAATCTCACTACCTATGAACTTAGAAGGAAAACCATGAAGATGGATGCACCCAAGAAGGAAAGGAGCCTGGAACTCAGAATCACTGAAGGTGCTGGTCTAGAGAAGGATGAAATGGCCATGATCATAAAGGACTTCAAGAAGTATCTAATGAGAGGAAAGGGTCCTTCCAGAAGTTAAAACTACAACAAACCAAGGGTTCCTGAAAAGCAAACCAAAGTGGGATGTTACAAGTATGGGAAGACTGATCACCACATCAAATACTATCCTCAATGTGAAATTGAATGGAAGAAGGAAATAGCTGAACGCAGACACAAGAAGAAGGAACATGTTCATCCCAAGAAGAACAAAGGATCAATAAAGGCTATGATTGATGCCTGGGGAGAAAGCTCAGATGAGGACTCAGAGGATGAAGATGGAGATGAACAAGAACTTATGGCCATTGGAGAATCTGATGAGGAATCTGAGGTAAGTGTAATTCATCTAAAAGACAATATTAAATTTTTGTCTAAAGAAAGGCTATCCGAGTTACTCTTGGATTTCATTGATGAATTTGAGGATCTAAACAATGAAAAGGAACAACTGTCTAAGGAGTGTGTGATTTTGAAAGCTAAGTGCAACAATCTGGAACTTAGGGCTAGTGAAAGTGATAGTAAAAATGCTGAGTTAAAGAACCAGGTTCTTGAAGTTGACACCACTATCCTAGAGCTTAGATCTAAAAATCTGAAACTGAAATTAGGAACAAGTAAAAAAAAGTTGATCACACACAACTCACTTTAGAAGAAAACCTAGGAAAAATAAAAGATGAGTAGTACAAAAGAGATGAGCAGATAAGAGTCCTAAAGGAGGATTTAAGAAAGCCCAAGCATGAGCTAGACAGAACCTATAAATGGAATAGGTCCTCTGATTCACTTTCATGGCTACAAGAATACCATAGTAGTAATAAGAGAGGACTTGGCTATGAGACCCCTGTACTTAAGTGGGATCGCAAAAGCAAGTACCTCACACTTCCTGAGAACAAAATCTACATACACTGTGGTAAGACTGGGCACTACAAAAGTGAATGTACTGCAAAATATTAGGCTAGTCAAAAGAATAAAATATTTGTTCAAGGGAAAAATAGGCTGCCAGGATGGGCCAAAAAGAATCTGATTCACCCTTTTTGCCTATAGAAAGGGACCTAAACTAGTTTGGGTTCCTAAGACTAACCCCTGATTTCCTTTTGCAGGTTATGGTACATGGATAGTGGTTGCTCAAAGCACATGACAGGAAGCAAGAACTAGTTCCTTTCACTTGAGGACCTCAAAAGGAGGAAATGTCTCCTTTTTGAAATGGAAAGAAATGTGAGATCATTGGGGTTGAAAAGGTAGGTAAGACGGACTCTCACTCTATTGAGAATGTCTACTTGATAGATGACTTGAAATACAGTCTAATCAGTGTATCATAACTGTGTGACAAAGGTAACTTTGTAGCATTCACCTTTACCAAATGTTTTGTGATAAATCTTACCACTAACAAGATTGTTTTGCAGGAAAAAATAGTAAACAATATTTACATTGTAGATCTGTCCACACTCTCAGAAAATAAACTCATTTCTTAAGTGTGTTGGACAATGATCCCCTCCTGTGGCACAAACGGCTTGGACATGCAAGTATGAGTCAACTCAACAAATTATTCTCCAAGGACTTGGTGATAGGACTGCCTAAAATCAAGTTTAAGGAAGACAAAGTTTGTGAGGCTTGTGCAAGGGGAAAACAGGTAAGATCCTCTTTTAAATGCAAGAAAGTGGTAAGCACTACCAGAACGATGGAACTGGTCTATATGGATCTCTGTGGTCCAATGAGAACATTAAGCAGAGGTGGTAAACGATATGTGATGGTTCTTGTCGATGATTACTCTAGGTTTACTTGGACATTATTTTTAACATCTAAAGATGAAGCATTTGACATGTTTACTTCTTTTGTTAGAAAAACTCAGGAACAACTAGGTAATCAACTTGCATCAGTTAGGTCTGATCATGGAACTAAATTTGAAAATACTAAGTTTGCTGAATATTATGATGTGCATGGCATAGATCATAATTTTTCTGCTCCTAGGACTCCATAGCAAATGGAGTAGTTGAAAGAAAGAATAGGACACTTGAAGATATGGCTAGAACTATGCTTCTTTCTAGTAAACTGCCCCATAGTTTATGGGCAGAAGCTGTAAATACTACATGTTACATCATTAATAGGTACATGACTAGAGCTCTTGTAGAGAAGACTCCCTATGAGTTACTTAAAGGGAGAAAATCAAATATATCCCATCTTAGGGCATTTGGATGCAAGTGCTTTGTGCACAACAATGTTAAAGACTACCTAGGTAAGTTTGATCCCAGAAGTGATGAGGAGTATTCTTGGGATATTCTTCACATAGTAAAGCTTATAAGGTATATAACAAAAGAACTATATGTGTAGAAGAAAGTGTGCATGTATTTTGATAAAACTAACATTCTTTTTGAGAGATAGCTAGGAACATGAAGATAAAACAATTGGGCTGGTACGAAATTCAAATAAAATCACAGCCCAAGCTGAAGCTGCACCAGAAGAAGGAACGGGTGATGGAACAGGTTCTTCTAATCAGGGCAACCTGACAGGGGGAACTGAACGAAGAGGAACTGAATCTCATACCTCGATGGAACCTGTCCATGAACCTATTCCTCAACAACAAAACATTGGAGAAATATCAAGAGGAAACCAGTTGACTGTGAAACCTTACAAGTACCAAAGTTCTCATCCTATTGAGAACATAATGACTGATCCAACCTCTGGAATAAAAACCAGATCTTCATTAAATAATCTTTGTGCTTTTGATGCTTTATTATCTTTTATTGAGTAAAAATGTTGATGAGGCTTTACAGGATGCAGACTGGGTAAATGCAATGCAAGATAAACTCAACCAGTTTGAAAGGAGTCAAGTTTGGCATCTGGTTCCAAGACCCAAAGACAGAACAATATTGGCACAAAATGGGTCTTCAAAAACAAACTTGATGAAGATGGAATTGTTACAAGGACTAAGGCAAGATTAGTGGTTCAAGGATATAGCCAAGAGGAGGGCATAGACTATGATGAGACCTTTGCTCCAGTTGCAAGGTTGGAAGCAATAAGACTCCTCATAGCCTTTGCTGCTTACATGGAATTTACTCTTCACCAGATGGACGCCAAAAGTGCCTTCCTCAATGGCTATTTAAAGGAATAAGTGTTTGTCAAGCAACCTCTAGGGTTTGAAAGCAAGGAGTGTCCGAATCATATGTACAAACTTGATAAAACACTCTATGGGCTCAAGCAGGCTCCTAGAGCATGGTATGAAAGATTATCAAAATTCATACTTGAACATGGCTACAAGAGAGGTAAAATTGGTAACACTTTATTGAAGGAAAAAGGTAAAGACCTTATAGTAGTACACATATATGTTAATGGCATAATCTTTGGAGCAACTACTGATAAACTAACTAAGGAATTTGCTAAACTAATTGGGAGTGAATTTGAAATGAGTATGATGGGTGAGCTTAATTTCTTTTTAGGCTTACAAATTAAACAAAACTAAAATAGAACTATGATCCATCAGCAGAAATATGTGAAAGAGTTGCTTAAAGGGTTTAAAATGGAAGAATCAAAAGAAATCGATACTCCTATAGCAACACCCACAAAATTGGATATAGATGAACCTGGTTCATCTATTGATCAGAAGTTGTATAGGGGAATGATTGGTTCTCTTTTGTATCTTACTGCTAGCAGACTTGACATTGTTTTCAGTGTAGGTCTTTGTGCTCAATTTCAGGCAAATCCAAAGTAGTCCCACTTGACTGTTGTCAAGAGAATATTGAGATACTTGAAAGGCATCACTGACCTTTGCCTTTGGTATCCAAAAGTTAGTAATTTTAACCTAGAGGGATATGCTGACGCTGATTATGCAGGTTTCCTTGTGGATAGAAATAGCAGTTCAGGTATGGCACACTTTCTTAGTTCATGTCTTGTGTCATGGGCTACCAAAAAGAAAAATTCAGTGGACTTATCTACTGCTGAAGCTGAGTATGTTACTGCTGCTTCATGTTGTGCTCAATTACTATGGATCAAACAACAATTATTGGACTTTGGAATTGATATTGGTTGCATCCCTATATTTTGTAATAACACTAGTGCCATAGTATGGCAAATAACCCGGTTCATCATAAGAGAACTAAGCACATAAATGTTAGGCACCATTTTTTGAGGGACAACTATGAGAAAGACTTGATCACTATGGAGTTATGTGCTACTGACAAGAAAATTGTTGACATATACACAAAAGCCTTAAATAGAGATCACTTTGAGAGGAACAAGTTGGAATTAGGGATGATTAAGATCATCTAAAAGGACCAGTTCAAGGTTAAACGAAAAAAATTTAAAAAAATGGTTAAAAAGACTGTAAATTATGTATAATTAGATTAAATATTGCTCAGTCTCATACTTTCAATAGTATACTCTTGTGCCATGTGTTAAATGGTTCATTAATCTCTAATGTTATTTTCTCTATTTTGGCAAATTTAGTCTTACTCAAGAGACTTATCAGTGAAGAACTTGGTTCATCAAGATAACAAGGTATGTTTTCTACACTCTGCAAAATTTGAAATACTAATATTTGAATCCTGAGTAGAGTCCTACCTAAGTCCAAATTTCTCTTAAACCTATCCAACTAATTTGAATCAGTTCCGTTCAAAAGAGTCCTAACCAAATTAAATCACCTAAATCCTAGGGAAGACTCCACCATCTATTCAAATTGACATTTCAGTTTGATTAGACTTCTAAAAGACTAATGAAGCCTGCCATTACTTATTAATTATCCACTCCCTTTAAATTGATCATCATCATCTCTGCCTTCTCTTCGTTATTCTCAAACCGTCAAAATTTCTCTCCATCTTCTCTCATCTTCCAAAATTCAATCTACCTTTATTCTTTCTTCCAAGAACCAAGCATAACATGACTAACCCCTCTGATATCCCTGGTACTCCCCCACCAAATTCCTCATCTTCAACCACTCCTCAGCCTAAGAAACGAAGAGTTAAGATGCTTACTTGCAAGAAAGTTGTTGGGAGGGAATTATCAAAAAAATTGAACGCACAATTGAAAGCTAGCCAAGACCAAGAACCCCAGAACTCTGACGACTCTTTCAAGTCTACTACTGAAGGGGAAGAAACTGGGTCTTCTGGTACTGAACAGGTAAATTCTGGAACAAATACTACTAATGAGGACATTTCTGTAGCAGTTGAAATTCTAGAAAATAGGTTTACTTTGGTTGGATCTGTGGTAGATGTAGAAACTTCAAATCCAGAAAGAGAGGTGGTAAAAATAAAGAGGATAAAGAAAAAGAGAGCGAAGGTATTCGAAGTGAAGAAATGGGAATGGGGAAAAGAGTGGTTGATTCTTCACCCACTTCTAATAAAGGTAAAATGGCTATTTGTGGAGCAGAATCAGATAAAGTAGAGGAAAGTGTCAAAAAAATAGGGGGAAGTGGATCTGGTGAAACCGCTGAAGGGCTGGTTAACCTTGGGCAAAAAGTAGATGAACCTGGTTCATCAGTTGAAGAAACCCTTGTAAACCTATTGAAGAAAGTAGGTGACAACTACAACCCCAAGAAGAAGAGAACTTCAATGACTAAGACCCCTGACACTGATATGGATAACAAGAAAAGGAAGGTTGCTCATTTCTGACACTATTGAAATTCCTCCCACAAGAGGTCAACTGAAGCGGTATGAGGAAGAGATGCAGAAAGAATTAGAAGAAAGCAAAAAGAAACGAATGGACAAAGGGAAGAAGAAAGTGGGAGAGCCTGTTGAGGCTGTTGATGTGGATGAGATGGACCTGGTCCATCAAGATAAAGATGAAAATGCTGAAGTGGAGGTTCAGACTCCCAAGCCCAAGAAAGCCAAGACTTCCATCTAAGAAGTCTACTCCTATGTCAAAGTCTGCTGAACCATCCACTAGACAAAAAGGACCAGATCTGCAGTGAAACCCAAACAAGTAAAAATTGCTAAAGAAGAGGAATGGGGTGGAGAAGAGGAAGATGAATCAAACAGTGAAAAGGACAAGATGGCCAAGTTTGGCAAATGAACTATTTTGAAGGGTAGACTCCTCAAGGATTTGGATGAGGAAGGGATGATGTTTCTGTCGGAAAAATTAGAAGTGCAAGGCTGGAAGGACATGGTCCTTCAAATGGATTGCAGGTTGGCTAGGGATGAAATAGTTGAGTTTATGGAAAATGCTGCTGTACAGGATGGAAGGGTTACTAACTTGGTGAAAGGGGTTCAAATCTCTTTTGATATGAAGAAGTTGAGTGAAATTCTAGGTGTACCTGCTGAGGGTACAATGACTACAAAAAGCTTAAGTGGCCAAGTCTAGAAAATCTTCCCACTTCCCTTGCCATCACCAGAAAATTCAGTGATCATAAGCAGGAAAGTGAGCCCAAGGCTGTGTACAGGAGTGAGATGAAGCCGCCCCACAAGGTGCTATTTGAATTCATTATCAAATGTGTTCTGCCAAGGCAGGAAACGAGGCACATTGCAAGCTTTATGGATTTGGTCCTCATGGAGTGTTTCGACAATGGGACGCGGATTAATTGGCCTGGATTTATAATCCAACTTCTTGATAGGGTTATCAGTGGGACTAAGTCTCATGCCATTCCCTATGCCTTCATTCTCACAACTGTTCTTGCACATTTTAAGGTGCCTTTGAAGAAGTGGGAGGTGGCTACAAGCAAAGATCACTTTGGGGTGAAAACTCTGATTGCTTGTGACTATGAGGTTCTTGCCACTCCTAATGAACCTGGTTCATTCAAGAAGGCACCAATCAATAGCAATGTCAGAGCCTTGGTGCAGGAGATTGAGTCAAAGGAGGCTGAGATAGCAAGGCTGAAGACAAGGTTGGCTGAGGTAGAGTCTGAGAGAGATGCTCTCATAACTGAACTTTGTAAGGGAAAAGGAGAAGAATTATGGAATTCTTTAAGACATGCTGAAGCTTCTCCAAGCCAATAACCCAACACCTAGTTCTTCCAAGCCTTAACTTCCTAGCCTAGTGTAGTTCCTTCAGTGACCCAGTTTGGGATGTTTTTCTATTTGCTAATGTTTTCAGTATTTTTATTTCCTTTTATGCTTTGTGGAAGAATCATATCAACTATCAATAAAATCAATGAAATATGCTGGTTTTTGCTCTAGCTATTTGTTTATATTTCTTTGATGGTCGAAATTGTTAGCTTGATCAATGATGATTAATCTATGATTGCATTTGGGATAGCCACAGTGGTCATGAGTAAGTTTTAAAATCTGGGTGTTACACATTTTTTATGCAACTTTTGGATGATGCCAAAAGGGGGAAAAAGATTGTGTTTTAAACAAGTGATGTTTAGCTTTGAACAGTGATGTTTATAACCTAATGAACCTGGTCCTTGATGATAAGTGACAAAAAGGAAAAATATTTCTAACATTGTATTGATGTTGAGCTAAATTGAAACAGGGCCAAGCTTATGAAAAATCACAGAGTTTGTCATCATTAAAAGGGAAATTTGTTGGCCCAAGTGAAGGTTAGTTTTGAAAATTGACAAATAAAGCTCACGCATGAACCAGGTCCATACCTTGTGGTGCATAGAAACGGGCAGATTCGAGCATGTGGGATGCACATGAAGGAGATAAGCGTAACTTGGTATATTTAATATCTTCTGATCAAAATGGTTTCATAACTGATAAGGAGAAAGACTCCATACTCAAAGAGAACACTGTCCAAGAAAGGGAAGGATTTAGAAGTTGAGATCAACTAGAACTTTTCCACCAAGGAAGATTAGCATTAGAACTATAGTTATATTTTCATCTACTAACTCTATAAAGTGTAGGATGTTCTCACTTTACAGGTTATGCACAAAAGCAGAAGTTAAACGTGACTTGAGCTAAATAGCAAGGCATTTTACAAGCAGTTCGTGTGTGATTCAAGTGTGCAAACCTGAAGCTACATGAACCAGATAGAAGAACCAGTTCCAAGTATTTATCTTTTATTCTAGTTCAATTGTAGTAGGTATTTTCATGTTGTACCTTTCAGCTTTATCTAGAGGCAATTGTAATAGGTACTAAGAGTATTCAAGTTAGAGTTAACTTGAGGGGTTCGCAATAGTTAGAGGTTGTTTGCCACAACGGGATTAGAGTTAATCCTAGGTTTACAAAAGTGTTTTGTAACTGTAGTTTTTGGCCTAGTGATTTAGTGGAGAGATTGGGAAAATCCTATTGGGAAGTAGGTCGTGGTTTTTTCACCTTTTGAGCTAGGTGTTTTCCACATAAAATACTTGTGTTCTTTACTTTACGCATTTATTATTTCTACAATAGTAGGTTAATGAACACTTAGAAGAACCAAGTCCTTCCATAATCAGTTTAAGCAAAAAATTAGACACCACACAAATCATCCCCCCATTTG
This sequence comes from Nicotiana tabacum, assembly GCF_000715075.1. Classification (NCBI taxonomy): domain Eukaryota; kingdom Viridiplantae; phylum Streptophyta; class Magnoliopsida; order Solanales; family Solanaceae; genus Nicotiana; species Nicotiana tabacum. The sequence continues at coordinate 82,772,852 of NC_134095.1, forward strand.
TGGTATTAAAGTTAAAACATCAGTAAGGACCTTATTTTTTATGTACGGACTCAGACGTCTCCGAGCCATTTAAGTTGGCCGTAGCCTTTCATATTTGGGCCTGCCTAGTAGGTTCGGTGCCTCCCTGGATTAAGCGACCCGAATTTCCCGATCTTATTATCGGGTAGCCATCCCCGGTTCATAGAGGCCCGTAGGCTTAAGGGTTTTGAACTCAATATTCATTCTAAGTAATTTAACAATAATATTGCTTGTGCAAATGTGAACCGATGAGACATAGAAGGCAAATTTCTATGATTACTTTGAATGTCGTATAAATAATCGATGGTACAAAAGCTATCTGCTATGGCAAGAATGAGCTATGTGGGAACGAATCGTTTGACCCTTAAAACTAATCCTAATATTCAATCATTGGTTTTCAATATCGAATAAGAATGCCTTTTAAATTTACGAACTTAGGACTTTGGTTCTTGACTTAGGGTGTGATGGCCCCTAATATTCGAGAATGAATTTTGAGGGCTCGAATACTATTGATTTGATACGGACGATCCGTAGTTCCTGGTCTTAGACCAGTCTTCAAAACTGGGGTAGCACTCTTTACTGTTGCCTCGTTAAAAATCTTGCCGTAAAACCTACTTCAAGAAAAAAATTGGTCCAAGGGAAAAATAATATAACTCGTGCTTTCAAACCTAATCCTTAGATTTGACTTCGACTAAGTACCTGCATGCGTTAGTTTAAAGCGTAATAAGCCATAAAGAATATTATTTTCATACTTTAGCAGTAGTACCGCTTTAAGTGTGCCACATTCTAATTGTTGGGTAGTTGTACCCCATTTCCAGACTCGAGATGGTATACGCCTTTCCCGGTTATACTGGTGACTCTATATGGTCCTTCCCAGTTCGGACCTAGTTTCCCATCATTCGAGTTCTTGGTATGCAGTATAACTTTCCTCGTACCAAGTCCCCGACTTGGAAGTGTTGAAGACTTGCCCTTAGGTTGTATTATCTCCCCATTCGTTAATTTTGGATGCTAACCGAACTAGGGTGGCTTATCGCCTTTCGTTCGCTAAATTTAAGCTCGTGGCCATGGCCTCGTCATCTGACATCTCTGTAGCATATTGGAACCTTAAGCTCAGTTCTCCTACCTCTACCAAAATCAGAGCTTTTGCACCATAGAATAAAGAGAATGGTGTTTCATCGGTACTCGACTTTGAAGTTGTTTGATATGCCCATAGGACCTCGAGCAAAATCTCTTTTTCAGGTTCTACAGTATAGTTTTGTTTGTTGACTCCTCTTGACCATTCCTAGTTGGGTGGTAAGGTGTTGATAAAATCTTCTTGATTTATGATCTTCAAAAATTTATTAATCTTGCCACCGATTAACTCTCTCTCGTTGTCACACGTGATCTTGGCCGGTACCCCGATCTTGCATATTATATAGTCCCATATAAAGTCGATGACCTCCTTTTCCCTAATTTTCTTGAATGCCTGTGCTTCGACCCATATGGAAAAGTAATTAGTCATAAGTAAGATGTACTGGGCTTTGCCGGGTGCCCAAGGAAAGGGACCATCGACGTCCATTCCCCATTTCATGAACGGTCTAGGGGAAAGGACTGGGTGAAGCATCTCCCCGATAGGTTAATCACCAGGGCATGCCTCTAACATTCGTCACACTTTTGAATAAAGTCTTTCAAATCCTTTTCCATCTCATTCCAGTAATAACCGGCTCTGATCAATTTTCGAACCAAGGATTCTGCTCCCGAATGATTTCCACGTACCCTCTTGGACTTCCCTCATCACGTAATCGGTCTCCGCGGGACCCAAGTTGATAATGGTCAAAAGAACGATCTTCGGTATAGTTTTCCTCCAACCAAGCTAAACCCTTAGTTCGTAAGGACCTCGATTCTTTTGGATCTGGCTGCAATTTCCCTTTTTGAAGGTAGTCTATGTATTTATTTCTCTAATCACAAGTCAAGCTTGTTGAGTTTAACTCAATATGACTTTCCTCTATCACCGAGTTTATTAATTTCACCACCGCTCTACAATTAAATTCACCGGAGTCGACTGTCGACCCTAGATTAGCCAACACATCAGCCTCATTATTTTGGTCTCAGGGTACATATTGTAGTGTCAATTCCTTGAAATAATGTAAGTCACTTGGAACTTATCCAAGTATCTCCGCATCCGGTCCTCTTTTACCTCAAATATCTAGTTAACTTGGTTAACAATGAGGTGAGAGTCGCACTTGGCTTTGATCACCTTAGCCCCTAGGTCTTAGACAGTTCTAGACCTGCAATCATAGCCTTATATTCGGCTTCATTGTTAGTCAATTTCACAATTCCAATAGATTTCCTTATTACGTTACTCATAGAGTTTTGATATGATTCCCAATCCGGATCCTTTCGCGTTAGAAGCACCATCTATGAATAGGGTCAAAATCCTTAAGCTTGTCCCCCAGGCGAGTAATAATTCTTTCTCGACCTCGAAGATCAAGGTCGGCGTAAATTCAGCCACAAAGTCTGCCAAAATCTGAGACTTTATAGCATTTTGGGGTTTGTACTCAAATCGTACCCGCTAACTTCTTCGACCCATTTGGCCAGTTGACCCAAGCGCACGGGTGTTTGCATAAAATTCCTTAGCGGATGTGAGCACGTAATTTTTGCCTCACAAAAGTACCCCTAAAAAATCCAATAAAATAAATTTGCCTAAATTGTTTTTGATTTTATAGAATTTTAGGAATTCTTTTTTATTTGTTTATTTGCATTTAGTTGCATTTTCATGCATATTTAATATCTTAAAATAATAAGAAAACACCAAAAAATATCCAAAATCTTCATTGCATAGCATTTTAGGTTTTATTTGCATTTAGGATTTAATCATATATTAATTGCATTAAAATACAATGGCCATTTTACATTTTTAGCTTCTAGTTTAAATTAATAATTTTATTTCATTAATGTTATGTTTAATTAATTAGTTAATTGTTAGAAAATAGGTAAGCAAGATTAATTTGGCAAATCAAATATAACTTAGGATTTAATTTTGGAGTTTAATTAATTTTCTTAGATTAAAGAGAAGGAAGAAATAAAGAAAGGTTTGTGCGTTGCTATATCTCGAATTGGGCCAGGTCTTTTCAGTTGGCCCAAAGTCCACAAATTCCCATGCCCGGGCCAAACCCTTTTTGAACCAGTCCATTTCCCCTTATTAATACCCAACGACACCGTTTGGTGGCCATTTGATCTCCACCATTCGATCAATCCCATCCAATGGCCCAGAACTCCTTTCTCCTTCCCGTTATAACTATCCTAAGACCCCCCCAAACCCTGAAGACACCCTCAATTTCCCTCCTCCTCCTCTCTAGCTACCAAACCCTAGCCGCTCCAAATCCCTTACCTTCCCCCCTCCACCGGCGGCTACCATCAATTAACCCCAAACTTTCCCAAATCAACACCCTATAATCCTCATATTCCCCTCAACTCTAGTCTATCATTGTTTCCTCCAAAACCCCCACCAAATCTTCTGAATTTCAGAATAACCTAAAACCCTAGACTTCTTTCCCTAATTTTGTTTCTTGTTTTTCTTTTCTTTTCCCAAATTCGGGTCTGTGTGAGATTGAAATTAACATCATTTGATTGTTCTCAACGAGAACAATCTATTGATGTTAGTTTCGATTAATTACACGGTTGGCGAAATCCGGTCGAATCAAGAGTCAGTGTTTGAGCCTTTGCTTATTGGCGTTCAATCTGCTATTCTAGCCTGGTTTAAAGGTATATCTCTTTTCCTTTTCTTTTCTCTTTGAATTTCAGTCCCATTAATGTTGTGAGTTTTTCTGTCTTTTTGGAATCATCAACAGATTAGTTGTTGTTTAGGCAATTCTCTTTAGCATGTGGTTTAATTCTCCTAAAAATATAATCCTTTGTGTGATTATTTTTATTTTTAATATTAGTTAATTAGGTGTTAATTAATTGAGGTTTAAGGTGTTGTTTGTTTCTGTAATTCGAATACACATCTGTAGTTTAATTGAGGGAAAGATAAAGGGAGGGGTAATTACAAAAGGTTGGAAGGGCAAGGTAGTCTTTAAATCTGAAAGAATCTTAGGCTATAACTGTTTGAGAATGTTCTAAATATAAGAGAGGGACTAAAATGCAACAATTAGGTCCGATTGGGGTATAAAGGGTTTTAACTTAGAAGTTAAAAAGGACAGCTATTAGAAAAGATGCTGAAAATAGGGCAGTTGTCCATTTCAGTTGCCAAAAGATGCTATTTTCTCTGCTTGTTTGCTACTATTTTATCAAGTTGTAGCTGACTCTATTTCCAGCTGTGCTTCTCAAAATCAGAGGCCTTTTTTCATTTTGGTTTGTTTTTGCTAAGGTACTGACTGATCTCCCAGAATGTAATCCTACTTTGAATTAATGAAATATTTGATATAATTGCAATTGCTTTGTTGTTTGTTTGGAACTGATGCCATTGTGTGATGGTTTTTGTGCTTAATATTTATAAATCTGCCTTTTTAAGTTTTTGTGATTGTTGTTATTATATGGAAATAATATAAAAATGTAGTAGATGTTTGTTCATGTATTCACAATATTCTTCCATGCTACTTGCTAATTTGACTTAATTTTAACTTATTTTGATGGAATTAGCATAGGCCTGTGTGAAAGTTACTTGACTTGTTTTGTTTCCAACTAATCACTGAAATTCTCATTGAGTTGTAATTAATCTAGTGTTCAATTTTAGTCCAAACAACGCTTGTACGCATTTTTTGTTTTAAATATTCGAATTTGTTGGAATCAATTTGTTTCTAAATGCAAACGTTCTTCTTTCCATCTGATGTAGTTTAGCAACTTATAAAATCAACCAGATGCATACGAGCCTTAGATATAGACTAATGAAAATATAGTTACCTTCATAACCCTGTAAAAGTATAGACCCGCCTAATTCATTACCAGAATTGATTAGGTAACCCGCCAATAATTGTTAGTCAGCAACCTAGCACCCACAATCTTTAATTTAGGTAATAATGACTTAGAAAATTAAATAAAACATAAATATGCGTAGAATGCTTTATGCGCATTTTAATCTATTATCATGATTATGTACACGTTCGCGTGACGTAATTATGATTTTCAAAATAAATCAAAGTACGCGTGCACGCGACTTTGGCCAAAATAATCTTAATTAATAAAACATGATTAATCTTGTACACGTATGCGTGACATGATTTTAGTACCCCAAATAAAGCGAATTTATACACATGTGATCTGCTTCAAAGATAAATCTGTAACGCCATAATTAAAAGCGCTAAAAAGGTAAATGTACATAGGCTCTAAAAATGTGTAAATAAACAATTTAATTAGGCCAGGTATGATCAAAGTGACCGTGCTAAAACTAGGAAATACGAGAATGCCTAACACCTTCTCTCGGGTTAACAAAATTCCTTACCCGGTCTTGTGGTTTTCGCGGACCTTAAAACAAAGTCAATTTTCTCGATTTGGGATTTTAAAATAAACCGGTGACTTGGGACACCATAACAAATATTCCAAGTGGCGAATCTAAAATTAAACAAATAATTTTATTTCGATTAATGTCACTTTAATTAGAAAAACTCCCTATCCCTCGAAAAAAGGAGGTGTGGCAGCAAATACGAGGTCATGACACATATGGGGTGACATTGAAAGTATTGTTTTAATTTCTTAGATGCGCTTAATAAGGTGAGCGTTAATTTCTCTAAGTACGGATACCTTGTTTCGGCATTGCCTAGGGTTCTACTAACATAATTGATAGGAAATTGCGTACCTTCTTCTTTTCGGACCAGGACACCACTTACTGCTACCTCAGAGACTGCCAAGTAGAGGTATAACTGCTCGTTCGCCTTCGGGGTGTGCAGCAAAGGAGGGCTTGATAGGTATTGTTTGAGTTCTTCTAAAGCCTGTTGACATTCCGAGGTCTAAGAGAAGTCGTTCTTGTTCTTTAGTAATAAGCAAAATCGGTGGCTTTGTATGATGACCTCTAAATAAACCAACCCAATGCGGCTATTCGCCCGGTCAGTCTTTGTACTGCCTTGATGTTGTCAACTACGATGATATTTTCTATGGCTTTTAACTTGTCTGGGTTGACCTCTATTCCCCGGTTAGACACCATGAAACTGAGGAACTTGCCCTAGCCGACTCTGAAGGCACACTTCTCTAGGTTCAGCTTCATGTTGTATTTTCTCAGTATGTCAAATGTTTCCTGCAAATGCTTCAAACTATCATTGGTCGATTTCTTAAACCTCGCCCCCAAATTGATAGAATTAGGTCAATGCTTAAGGAGCTTATCACTCTTAAAGGATCTCAGAGTTTTTGACAATTACAATATTTTCATTGATTTATTTAATGAGGAGGATTGGAAGACGATGTGGTCTAAAAGGGTAATTGAAATTGATTGAAGACAAATGTGGCTACAAAAATGGTCACCTAATTTCAAGATTGAGGAAGACCTTTATATTGCTCCAGCATGGGTTTTTCTGCCAGGATTGCCATTTCATATTGTGACGACCCAGCTGGTCATTTTATGTATTATAGCCCCGTTCCCCTGGTTATTGCTTATTCTATGTTCATTTATAGTTATGTGACTTGCCGAGGTGGTTGGTTTGTTTCCGGGGATGTTTCGAAGTGAATTGGGACACTTAGTTCCAATGTTGAAAGCTTAAGTTGAAAGAGTTGACCGGAGTTTGACTTTTATATTATATAACTCCAAAATGGAGTTTTGATAGTTCCGTTAGCTTTGTATGATGATTCAAGACTTATGCACATGTCCAAATATAGATTTGGAGGTACGTAGGTCAATTTGGTACATTTTGGCAAAAAATGGGAAGTTGAAGCTTTTTGGAAGGTTGAGAGGTTTGACCGAGAGTTGACCTGATGGGTATCAGGTTCGGATTTTGATTCCGAAAGCTGGAATAGGTCCATTGTGTGATTTATGAATTGTGTGCAAAATTTGAGGTCAATTGGAGTTGGTTTGATATGATTCAACATTAAGTTGGAAGTTTATTTGTTCATTAGGCTTGAATCGATATGTGATTTGTGATTTTGTTATTGTTTGATGTGAATTGAGGCTTCGAGCGAGTTCTTATTGTGTTTTAGGACTTGTTGGCATGTTTGGATGGGGTCTCGGGGGCCCTAGATGTGTTTCAGTTGGAATTAGAATTAGTTTTGGTCTTGGAGTGTTGGCTGAAGTTTCGGGCATCTGGTGTGTTTGCACCTGCTGTGGAAATGGACGCAGATACGGCACTGCAGGTGTGGTGAGATGGCCTCAGATGTGAAGAAAAGTAAAGATTGGAAAGATGGTAGATGCAGGAGCATTTCCGCAGAAGCTGATGCGCTTCCGCGATGAGGAGTCCGCAGATGCAGAGCGACAATGGTCTCGCCTTGGACGCAGATGCGATGGTTGATCCGCAGGTGCGGATGCGTAAGAGTAGGCAAAAGGCCGTAGAAGCATTCTCGCAGGTGCGGAGCTTTGTTCGCAGGTGCATTAGGTCGGAGAATTAATGAAATCTCGCACCTGCGATGGTTGAATCTGCAGGTGCAGCATCGCAGGTACGACTCTGAGGGTCGCAGAAGCGAGATCGCTGTGCAGTGATTTAAATTGAAGGGTTTAATTATTTTTCTCATTTTTGGGATTTTTAAGTTCGTATAAGGGCAATATTTGGGGAGATTTTCACCTATATTGAAAAGGTTAGTGACTTTTAATCACTTTTGTCCATAAATATTGAATATCCATTGATTATGACACCTAATTTTCGTAAATTTAAGTAGAATTTGGGAATTTTTGGACTATGTTATTGGAGAGTGAAATTTGAGAATTTGAGGGTCGATTTGTGGTTAGAATTGGACAATTTTGGTATGGTTAGGCTCGTAATTGAATGAGTGTTCAAAATTTGTAAATTTCGTCAGGTTTCGAGGTGCGTTCCTGCGGTTAACGTTTTGAGTTGACTTTTTGATTTGAGTTAAAAACCTTAGCTTTGTCTGTTGGGATCTCTTCCTATGGTTTTTATTGATAGTATTACGTATTTTTGCTAGATTTGAGCCTTCGGAGGTTGATACACGCGGGAAGGGCTTATTGGGGGGAGTAATTTGGCTTGCTTGAGGTAAGTATCTTATCTAAACATGGTTGAGGCCCTAGTTGCCTTAATTATTTGTGATAGCTACGTGCTATGGGTGCGCACATGTGTTGGTTTGAGCCCATGTGTTAACATCGAGGTATTTATTCATGCTCTGGTTGTACTTAGGCTTTTCATGCTCGGATTGTACTTAGGCTATGGTATGATTAAAATTGACTGTTAAGCTTTAAGTTATGATGTTTCTCATATAACATTCTTGCGAACTATTTAAGCCATGTTTGAGGTTACATAGAGGCTTAATCCCTAATTGAACTTGATAATTGTTATTTCTGTGATGAAATAGTCGATTTGAGCTATGAATGTTCACTATGCACATGCCTACACTTTAGCATGTCACTTATACCAGTCCAGGAGCACGAGATTTGTTATTCATTTATCATATACATGTATTTTTGTATATTTGCTTCTGTGTGATATGATTTGGACTGGATTATTGTGACCACGCCGAGTTGATTGTGTTGTTATGCCTGTGAGCACATCGAACGGATTATATTGTTATGCCTGTGACCACATCAGGCGGATTATGTTGTTATGTCTCCAACAACACCGGGCGGATTGTACTGTTATGCCTGTGACCATTGATAACTAGGGATTTTGCTAAATTTTATACTTCTTCTTGCTTAAGTTTTGATTAGAAATGTGTACAAAATAGTCCCAAAGGCTCACACGTTGTGGTTGATTGCAAGTTTGATCAACAAAGTGACAAGATGTCAAAGGTCAGCTAAAAAAGGAGTGATACTTGCACAAGTATCAAGGCAAGACAAAGCTCAGGCAAAACAAAGCCAGTGCGGCCGCACACCATTCTATGCGGTCCGCACAAGTAAGGTTCAGAGAGTATGCAACTCAGGAAAATCAGGCAATGCGGCCACATGAGATTTAATGCGGTCCGAACTGAAGTTACTGTGGCCACACTCGATTTAGTGTGGTCCGCACAACCAAGGATCAGAGAGTTGCTATTTTTGAGGTTGAAGCTAATGCGGTCCGTGCTCCATTTCATGTGGACTGCACTAGAGGCCATCGTGGTCGCAGTCCATTCTGTGCGGTCCGCATTGCCCCAGTTCAGAGAGTTCGATTTTCAAGTCTAGAGCCTTAGTGAGGCCGCACTAGCCCCGCAGAGGTATTTGTGTCCTGATTTTTCAGCTTAGTATAAATAGCTTCTTTTCCCATTTTTAGGATCAGATAGTTTTAGCTGAGAGCTGTGCTCGTGAGTTCGAATATTTTAGCTATTTTGGGCAATTTTATCTACATTTCAACATTGAATCTTCTTGTTTATCTTAGTAATTAATTAATATGATTTTTTCTTCATCTATTTCTTGCTTTTCTTCTTTAATTATGAGTAGCTAAACCCATAAGATAGGGTTGTGGCTCAACCCTAGTGTGGGTGATTGATGGATCTTGTGTTTTAGGGCTAGATTGACTATGAGTGTTTGATATTTGAGCTAATTTAATGTTTAATTGCTGAATTAGTGGTTGCAAGCACTAGTTTGTGTTTAGTTGACTTGAGCTCTTCTTGAGAAAGAGAGCTTGAGTTTCTGAAATTGGTCCAGCAAGGAATTGGGGCATACTCAAGAGATTGATAGCCCCAATTAAAGGGTTAAACCTCAAGAGAGTAATACCCGACTTGAACCTTGATTGCTTGTGCAAATTTGCATACCCAATTGGTCTTGAGAAAGTCAATTCGGGCAAAACCACTTGAACCACCGAGAGGTGTAGAGTGGTAAAATCATGCAACGGTTATATTATATTCCCCAAATATATTAATCATGCCTTAGACTCAAGTATCCGTCAATTGACCACCTGGGCGAAAGTCACTACCCTAGTGCCTTTTAAACCATTTGAACAATCCACAAATTTTACTCTTAGTTTATTCTAGTTTAATTTACCATTGTAGTTTGATAAAAGTAGAAGTAAAACAAAAACCCAAAAATGTTTAGAAGTGTAATTTGGAACACATACCCAACTCTAAATTAGATCGATACCCGACTCCAACATCTAGCTCTCTGTGAAAATCGATCTCGACCCTAAATCGGGTAAAAACTGCTTCGACCCTCTCTCGCTACTCAATAGTAGTGCAAGGTAGGCTTTAATTAACTTTTTGGCGCCGTTGCCGGGGAGCTAACGGTTTTGGCTATCTATTTAAATAGTTTTGTGTATTGTTCTTCTTTCCTTCTTTGTTACTAATTTGTTTGTGTCACAACTCAGGTACCAAATGACAGCGAACAACGCAAATGACCCTCTTGGAAATGTGATTGCGGGGGAGGAGGTAGATGATGTCGGAGATATGAGGTGCCTCTTGTACCTCAAGGACAACGTAGAGGCCGCCAGGCTAATGCTAATGTTAATGACAATATTCTAGACCCTCCTCCGCCACCCCCAAGAGTGGCTCCTAGAGTGCTTCCGAACCAAGGCTATGTAAGTGCTATTGTCCCACCCCGAATCCGGGTGGGAAATTTTCAAATAACCAATGTGATGTTGACCTTACTAGAGCAACGCGGGTACTTCACGGGCGTTGCAAATCAAAATGCTTACACACATCTCAAGGGGTTCGTGGATACATGTTGGGGAAGCAAGCAAACTAATGTGTCCGAGGATGCTCTTAGGTTGAGACTCTTCCCATTCTCACTTAGAGGGAAAGCATTGGATTGGCTCGAGCGACTTCCCAACCATTCCATCACTACTTGGGATGAGTTGGCGGACAAATTCATTGCAAAATTTTTCTCACTGAGGCATATGACTGCATTGAGAGATGAGATCTTGGCGTTCAAGAGAGAGCCCATGGAACCTTTGCATGAGATTTGGGAGCGTTATAGAAAAATGGTGAAGGAATACCCCAACAATGATATAACTGAGGCGATGTTCAACAAACCTTCTACCGGGGCATTAATACAACAAACCAATGCATAGTGAACCAACTTACTAGAGGCAACTTCATGAAGCTGTCGTATGATGAGGCTTGTGACATTCTTGATGAGATGACTGACACTTCTTCCGCTTGGCAAAGTAGAGCCAATGTGCCCCAGGGTGACCCCGCGGTTATCCATTTGCACAAGGAATTACATGATCATGGGCACACTATAGCTGAGTTGACAACTACAATGAACCAACTAGCAAAGGCACAGTCGCAACAAGTTCAAAATCCGCGCCAAGTGAATGCCATGGAAGCTATTAACATGATTGTCAACAAAATAAGACAAAAAGGGCAATAGAACCAAGAGAATTCATAGCAATTCGATAATGATTGTGATGGATTTCAAAATGATGGTTATGATGAACAAAGTGAAGATTTGCAATACGTGAATAATTATCAAGGCCAAAAAGGAAATTCTTCCAACCAACAACAATGGAGACCCCAAGGCAATTGGGGCAATCAACAACAAGGCAATGGTAATTGGGGGAAAAACAACCAAAACAACAACTGGGGAAATCAGAATAACAATCAAAGCAACCAAGAAAATTGGAATGGTAATAACAACAATTGGGGTGGTAATAACAATCAAGGTGGATGGAACAATGGAAACCAAGGAAACCAGGGGCAAGGCTTTCAAAGGCCCCCAATGTACCAACAACCGAACAATCCACTCTCATTTCCATCTCAAGGTCCTAGTTCTTCTGGCAATGACATGGGTAGAATTGAAATTATGTTCGAACAGATGATGAAGAAGAATGTGAATTCTGATGCACAGTTGGCTTCCCACAATACCTCTATCAGAAACTTGGAGGTACAATTAGGCCAAATCTCTCAGTTTTTAAATACTCGCCCTAAGGGTGCACTACCAAGTGATACGGTAGTTAACCCGAAGGGTGGGAACAATCATGTTATGGCGGTAACAACAACAAGTGGGAGAGGCGGTGATGTGCATGCCTCCATACAAAAGCAAATTGTGGATGGTAATGTTGAGTTGCAAGAAGATGAAGTTCCTTTGGTGGTTGAAAATGTGATTGATGAAAATGTGAATGAAGAAGTGAGGATTGATATTCAAGATGTCGAGGTGGAAACTCAAAATGATGTGAACCCGTCTAGGGATCACATAATAGACATGCCAGAGCCGGTTGTGCTTAAAGCCAAGGCTCCTTTGCCAAGGCCACCTCTGCCTTATCCTCAAAGGCTCGCGAAGTAGAAAAATAAAAATCAGTTTAAAAAATTCATTGACATGATTAAGAGCTTATCCATCAATGTGCCTTTGGTGGAGGCTCTTGAACAAATGCTGGGCTATGCTAAATTTATGACGGACTTGCTAACAAAGAAGCGATCTATGGACTGTGAAACTATAAAAGATGACTCACCAAGTTAGTGCAATAGTGCATTCAATGGCCTCGAAGCTTGAAGATCCCTGTGCTTTCACTATTCCTTGCACCATTGGGAGTGCGAATTTTTCTAAAGCTCTATGTGATTTGGGGGCTAGTATCAATTTGATGCCCTATTCCGTTTTCAAGACTTTGGGTATTGGGTAACCGAGACCGACTTCCATGAGATTACAAATGGCAGATAGAACAATGAAGAGACCATTGGGTATTATTGATGATGTGCTTTTCCGAGTGGACAAATTTATCTTGCCAGCTGACTTTGTGATCTTGGACTGCGAGGTGGACCTTAGTTGATGTGGAAGTAGGGGAACTCACCTTCCGGGTGGGTGATGAAAAGGTGGTCTTTCATGTATTCAAATCAATGAAGCAGCGCAATAGTACCGAGGTGTGCTCTTTTGTGGACCTCATCACAGCAGTGATAATTGATGACACCAGTGCAATGATCATTGTGGAGGACCCATTAGAGGTCGTATTGTTGAATCTTGATGTCAATGAGGATGCAAGCCGAGTGGAATGCGTGAATGCTTTACATGGAATTGTCTCTTACTCTTATGAGCTTAGGAAATTATCTTTGGATCTCGAGAATAGAAAGACTCCACCAATAAAACCTTTAATTGAGGAGCCTCCGGTGTTGGAGTTGAAACCGCTGCCTCCGCACCTCAGGTATGACTTCTTAGGCTCAAATTCTACTTTGCCAGTTATTCTTTCTTCTTGACTTACTAATATGTAGGTTGATGCCACATTGGCGGTGCTTCAAAAGCAGAAAAAGGCAATTGGATGGACTTTAGCTGATATTCGGGGAATAAGCCCGGCATTCTATATGCACAAGATTATTCTGGAAGATGATGCAAAGCCCTCCTTGGAGCATCAAAGGAGGTTGAACGAGGCAATGCAAGAAGTTATGAAAAATGAGGTGATCAAGTGGTTGGATGCCGGGGTTGTGTACCCCATCTCTGATAGCTCTTGGACTTCACCGGTGCAATGTGTACCGAAGAAGGGTAGCATGACCGTGTTTACAAATTCTCAAAATGAGTTGATTCCTACAAGAACTGTTACCGGTTTGAGGGTATGCATGGACTACCACAAGTTGAATAAAGTGACCAGCAAGGATCACTTTCCTTTGCCTTTTCTTGATCAGATGTTGGATCGACTTGCTGGGCGTGCCTTATACTGTTTCTTGGATGGGTATTCTGGGTACAACCAAATCTTGATTGCTCCGCAAGATCAGGAGAAGTCCACATTCACTTGTCCATATGGCACTTTTGCCTTTTCTAGGATGCCTTTTGGGTTGTGTTATGCACCGGCTACATTTCAGCGGTGTATGATGACCATTTTTACCGATATGGTAGAAGACATTTTGGAGGTGTTCATGGCTCCCTTTAATGTTGTGGGGGATTCATTTGATGAATGCTTGAAGAATCTTGATAGAGTTTTGGCCCGTTGTGAAGAAACCAATCTTGTCCTCAATTGGAAGAAATGCTACTTTATGGTAGAAGAAGGAATAGTTCTTGGGCATAAAATTTTGAAGCATGATATTGAGGTAGATAAAGCAAAGATAGATGTAATCTCAAGGCTCCCTCCCCCTACATCTGTCAAGGGAGTATGAAGTTTTCTTGGGCATGCGGGGTTCTACTGGAGATTTATGAATGACGTTTCGAAGGTAGTGAATCCCTTGTCAAGTTTTTGGAAAAAGATGCTAAATTCGTGTTTGATGAAAAGTGTACGCAAGCCTTTGAACTTCTCAAGCATAAGTTGACCACCACTCCTATCATTACCGCGCCTAATTGGATCTTACCTTTTGAGCTCATGTGTGATGCGAGCAATGTTGTGATTGAGGCGGTTTTGGGTAAAAGAGTGAACAAAATATTTCATCCGGTGTACTATGCAAACAAGATAATGAATGATGCTCAAGTGAACTACACAGTGACTGAGAAAGAACTTTTGGCTATTGTATTCGCAATGGAAAAATTCCGGCTGTATCTTATGGGTGCTAAGGTTATTATTCAAACTGACCATGCCGCACTCCAGTACTTGATGACGAAGAAGGATTCCAAAGCTAGACTGATACAATGGGTCTTGTTACTTCAAGAGTTTGATTTGGAGATTGTGGACCGGAAGGGTAGTGAGAACCAAGTGGTGGACCACTTGTCCCGCTTGGAGGAGGAGGGGAGGCCTCGTGATGGCCTAGAGATCAATGATTCATTTCCCGACGAACAACTCCTTTTGGTGTCGATGAATGATATGCCATGGTTTGCCGATGTTGCTAAATTCCTTGTGACTGGTATAATCCCGTGTGAGCTCTCTTTTAACCAAAAGAAGAAGCTCAAGCGGGATAGTTTGGATTTCTATTGGGTTGAGCCGTACTTATTCAAGATTTGCACGGATTGTGTGATCCGAAGGCATGTCCCATAGGAAGAGCAATTGAGTATCTTGGAGGCTTGTCATTCCTCTCCCTATGATGGCCATCATGGCGGGGCGAGGACAGCTTGTTAGCGGAAACGTAAAAGAAAGAACACAAGATTTAACGTGGTTCGGATCAAAATAATCCTACGTCCACCAGAGAACAATTGTCCTTTTAATATTAACAAAGGAAGGAGAGATTTCCCAATTACACTTAAGAGAATTTCTCTCTTAACTCTCTACTTACTACAATGTATTGTATTATTTTGGGATGATTTCTACAAGTGAAGGAGTGCATCTATTTATAGAGGTAAAGACCTCCTCTTGATGTCATTGCTGACATCAAAGTACCTCCTCTTGATGTCATGGGTGACATCAAAGGAGGAAGCTTCCTCCTAGCATCCACACCAACTCTTTCCACCAACTCTTCCAATTGGCATGCCATTGTTGACTAAACATAAACCAACATTTTCAGCATGCCATTGTTAACTAAACATAAACCAACATTTTCAATCTCCACCTTGGTTTGCGTTTCGAGCGTGTGAACAACTCTGGCCAAAACTTCTAAGCTTACTGGGCAACCCCGTTGTAAGAAACAAGAAGAATCAAACCATTGTTGAACATGCCACCTCCACCTAGCAACTGTTCTCTTCGGAGTTGCATCAGTTGATGCACACCCCCGCCAAGTCCTTGCAGTGTGCAAACTTAGCGAGCGGGACTATCTTGGTCAACATGTCTGCAGCATTATCATCTGTGATAACCTTCACGACCTTGATAGTTCCCTCATCAATAACATCTCGAATAAAATAAAATCTGACATCAATGTGTTTAGTGCGCTCATGAAATCTCTGATTTTTCATTAGATGAATAGCACTCTGACTATCACATCTAAGAGTTGATTCCAGCTGAACCAAACTCAATTCCGCTACTAAACTTTTCAACCAGATAGCTTCCTTTACCGCCTCCGCTGCTGCCATGTATTCTGCTTCTGTCGTAGACAAAGCGACAATCGACTGCAAAGTCGACTTCCAACTGACGGCACTGCCAACGAGGGTAAAGATGTATTCAGTTGTGGACCTTCTTCTGTCAAGATCTCCTGCATAGTCAGAATCCACATAACCGAGAATTGAAATACCTGTACCACTTTTTCGAAAGGTAAGACCAACACCAGAAGCTCCTTTGAAATATCTCAATATCCACTTGACAGCTTCCCAATGCCTCTTTCCTGGGTTGGACATGTATCTACTTACCACACTTACAGATTGAGCAATATCTGGACGTGTGCATACCATAGCATACATAATACTACCAACTGCACTGGCATAAGGAATCTTTGACATATGCTCCACCTCATCCTCGGACTGAGGCATTTGTGACTCTGAAAGTTTAAAATGAGGAGCTAATGGTGTACTTACAGGCTTGCACGTTTGCATATTGAATCTCTCGAGAACCCTTTCAATATACCTCTTCTGAGAAAGATGTACAACATCGTCTTCTCTTGAAATCTCCATACCAAGGATTTTCTTTGCAGCTCCTAAATCCTTCATGTCAAATTCCTTACTCAATAGTTTCTTCAAAGCATTTATCTCTGTAATGTTGTTAGCAGCAATAAGCATATCATCAACATACAACAGTAAATAAATCATTGAGTTACCAGACATCTTCTTGTGATACACACAACTATCAAATGCACTCCTTGAGAATTCATGTGTAGTCATGAATGCATCAAACCTCTTGTACCACTGTCTAGGGGATTGCTTCAAACCATACAAAGACTTCTTTAGTTGGCATACGTGATCTTCTTTTCCCTCAGCTAGGAAACCTTCAGGTTGATCCATATAGATTGTCTCTTCTAGATCACCGTGTAAGAAAGCAGTTTTGACATCAAGCTGTTGAAGCTCCAAGTCAAATTGTGCAACCAATGCTAGTAGCACGCGAATTGAGCTATGCTTCACGACCGGAGAGAAAATCTCATTGTAGTCAATTCCCTCCTTTTGGCTGAAACCTTTTGCAACCAATCTCGCCTTGAACCTAACATCTTCCACTTCAGAAATTCCCTCTTTCTTTCGGTAGACCCACTTGCATCCAACTGTCCTCTTCCCCTTTTGTCTTTTCACTAAGACCCATGTCTGATTCTTGTGAAGAGACTCCATCTCTTCAGTCATGGCTAACCGCCATTGTGCGGCATCCTTGCAAGAAGTTGCTTCAATATACGAGGAGGGCTCCAGATCTTTAATCTCTTCTTGTGCAGCTACGAACGCATATGCAATCAAGTTTGCTTGATTTATAAGGCGTTCCGGTTCTCGTGTTTGCCTCTTCTCCCTCCCCTTCGCAATTGTGTATGGTTCATTGACAGCAAGTTCTTCAACGCCTACATCTTCTGACTCATCTTTAACCTGAGTCTCTTGATCCTTTTCCTTGGCAAGCTCCACCGGAAGCTCCACCTGCTCGTTGTTCTTGTTTCCTGAAAACTCCACGGAAACTTTACGGGGATCAAGTATAGAGGATTCATCGAAGGTGACATCTCTACTAACTATAAATTTGAGTAAAGACAAACACCAAAGTTTGTACCCTTTTACTCCATCCACATACCCTACGAATATGACCTTCTTAGCCCTTGGTTCAAGCTTTCCTTCATTAACGTGATAATAAGCTGGACACCCAAATACTCGTAAGTATGAATAGTTAGAGGGTTCACCTGACCATACCTCATTCGGAGTCTTAAAGTCAATTGCCGATGCTGGAGATCGATTGACAATATGAGCAGCAGTGTGAACTGCTTCAGCCCAAAATACTTTGGACATTTTGGCTTGTAGGAGCATACAACGAGCCTTTTCAAGAAGAGTTCTGTTCATTCTCTCGGCAACTCCATTCTGCTGTGGGGTATGCCTGACAGTCCTATGTCTTGAGATCCCATGAACCTTGCAGAATTCATTAAACTCTTCATTGCAAAACTCCAAGCCATTGTCTGTGCGAAGATACTTGATTTTCCGCTCCATTTGATTTTCAATCAAAATCCTCCACTCTTTAAATGCTTCAAAAGCATCACTTTTTGCCTTCAAAAAATACACCCAAACCTTTCGTGAGAAATCATCAATAAAAATGAGAAGATACCTCTTTCCGCCCTTCGATGGAAGTTTAGAAGGACCCCATAGATCTGAATGGATGTAGTCTAGCACTCCTCTTGTCTTGTGTTTGCCAGTGCTGAAGCTGACCTTCTTCTGCTTCCCTAGAACGCAGTGCTCACAGAAGTCAAGCGTGCTGATCTTCTCACCTTCCAAAAGTTTACGATTGCTCAACATCTCCAGTCCACGTGCGCTCATATGACCCAGTCTCATGTGCCATAGTCTTGCCTTGTCATCATTAGATAACTGCACTGTAGATGCATTTGCAGAGCCAACAATGGTGCTTCCGGCCAATGTGTAAAGGCCGTTCTCCAGCTTGCCTTTCAGCATGACTAAAGAACCTTTAGTCACCTTCATAGTTCCTGCTTCGCTCATGTACCTGTAGCCTTGTTCATCCAGAGTACCCAAAGAGATCAAATTCTTCTTCAGATCAGGAACATGACGGACTTGTGTAATAGTCCTCACGATTCCATCATGGCAGCGAACCCGAACTGAGCCAATGCCAACTATTGCACAAGTTGCATTATTGCCCATTACTACGGTTCCTCCACTTTTCTCGTAGCTGCTAAACCAGTCTTTTCGGAACGTCATATGCAGAGTACAAGCAGAGTCTAACACCCATTTGTTTTCATAACTACTATTATTATTACACGATGTTGTTAGTACATAATCATTATCAAAATTATGTACCTGTTCAACTGTAGATGCACTCGCCTTTTCCTTGGACTTTGACATTGGGCAATCTCGTTCAAAGTGCCCCTTCTTGCCACAACCCCAACACTCTGTATTCTTCTTGTTCACACGAGACTTTGATCTGTGCTTTGATTTGGTCTTTCCCTGTTGGCTAGTCCGGCTTCTAACAAAGAGGCCACTTGCCTGGTCATCTCTATCTCCTTCAATGTGCCTCCGCACATCACTAGAGTTAAGTGCCTGCCGCACTTGCTCAAGCTTGATAGGCTCCTTGCTATACATCATTGAATTCTCAATATCACGATATCCTAAAGTCAATGAAAATAGCAAAGCACATGCAAGCGTCTCCTCCTCCCTTTTAATTCCTGCAATCTGTAAGTCCATGACAAGTTTATTAAACGCATCTAAATGATCTTGTAACGAAGTACCTGGCCCCATCTTAAATGTGTGAAGACGCCGTTGTAACAACATTCTTGTTGTCACTGATCAGTCTTGGTATAGCCCTTCTAGCTTTTCCCACAACTGTTTGGCCGTCTCTTCGGTACCCGTACTCACTTCACAAAGCACGTTAGGTGCAAGGGATAGTTGGATTGCACTCAATGCATCCCCTTCAATCTTCTCCTTGTCGGGAGCTGATATATCCGTAGGATACTTTCTGTCAATAGCATGGATTGAACCTTCCCTCCGCAGTAACGCCATCATCTGGATCTTCCAGATATTGAAGTTGTTGCGTCCATTGAATCTATCAATTTCAAACTTCATGGAACTCATATTTGCTTGTTCTTCCTCCTTGGATCGTTAAAGGATCCTGTCGCTCTGATACCAATTGTTAGCGGAAACGTAAAAGAAAGAACACAAGATTTAACGTGGTTCGGATCAAAATAATCCTACGTCCACCAGAGAACAATTGTCCTTTTAATATTAACAAAGGAAGGGGAGATTTCCCAATTACACTTAAGAGAATTTCTCTCTTAACTCTCTACTTACTACAATGTATTGTATTATTTTGGGATGATTTCTACAAGTGAAGGAGTGCATCTATTTATAGAGGTAAAGACCTCCTCTTGATGTCATTGCTGACATCAAAGTACCTCCTCTTGATGTCATGGGTGACATCAAAGGAGGAAGCTTCCTCCTAGCATCCACACCAACTCTTTCCACCAACTCTTCCAATTGGCATGCCATTGTTGACTAAACATAAACCAACATTTTCAGCATGCCATTGTTAACTAAACATAAACCAACATTTTCACAGCTTCTAAAGTTCTTAGCTGTGGGTTTTATTAGCCAACTTTGTTCAAAGATGCGGGTGATTTGTGAAGAGATGCGACGAATGCCAAAGAGCGGGGGGAATTCGAAGAAAGATGAGATGCCTCTCAATACCATCCTTGAGGTTGATATTTTTGATGTATGAGGCATTGATTTTATGGGCCCGTTTGTTAGCTCGTGTGGGAACACATACATTCTTGTGGCGGTGGACTATGTTTCAAAGTGGGTTGAAGCCATGGATTTGCCCAATAATGAGGCCCAGAGTGTTGTTGCATTTCTCAAGAAGAGCATCTTTACAAGGTTTGGTACTCCTTGTGCAATCATAAGTGATGGGGGTCTCATTTTGGCAATAGAGCTTTTGACACTTTGCTTTCAAAGTATGGTGTCAATCACAAAGTTTCTACTCCCTATAATCCTCAAGCAAGTGGTCAAGTTGAAGTCTCCAACATGGAAATCAAAAGCATATTGTCAAAGACGGTCAATGCAAATAGGACCGATTGGTCAAAGAAGTTGGATGACGCTTTATGGGCTTATAGGACTGGTTAGAAGACTCCGATTGGTATGTCTCCGTATCAGATGGTGTTTGGGAAAGCTTGCCATCTACCGGTTGAGTTAGAGCACAAGGCTATGTGGGCTTTGAGGAAGCTAAATCTTGAATGGGATGTTGCAGCTAATCTTCATGTGGAGCAGCTTAATGAACTTGATGAATTATGATTCCATGCCTACTCCAGTTCGTCCTTGTACAAGGACAAGATGAAGTACCTTCATGATAAATATGCTCGTAGCAACGAGTTCAAAGTGGGCGATTTGGTTCTCTTGTTCAACTCCCGGTTACGTCTGTTTCCGGGAAAGCTCAAGTCAAAATGGAGTGGACCTTTCGAAGTGTTGTGTGTGACCCCGTTTGATGCTCTTGATTTAAAGAAAGAAAATGGTGAAGTTTTTAGAGTGAATGGGCATAGGGTCAAGAACTACTTGGGAAAAATTGATGACAGTCACGTTGTGGCACTTCTTCATCTCAAATGATGTGATGGTAACCTGTGTCGTGCCGCGACGTTAAATCAGGCGCTTCTTGGGAGACAACCCATATGTTTTTCTTTGATTTTCATGGTAGCATCGTTAAATTTCCAAACTGACTGGTTCTGAGATGCTACAAGATTGTGTTGATGCAGTGCAGGACATAGTGGAAAAAGTGTCAGGTCTCTGAAGTTTTCAATGCGGACGCACTACATTTATTGCGGACCGCACTGATGAAGAGTGAAATGTCCAGCTTTGTGAAGTTTGCCACTGCGGCCGCACTAAATTTTGTGCAGTCTGCGGTGGACCACTGTGGCTGCATGACATTTTGTGCAGACCGCAGTGGGTTGCCTTCTCAAACTTAAATCAAGTTGTGTGGTGCGGACCACAGTCGATTCTGTGCGGTCCGCATTGGTTGGTAAGCTGGGCCCCAAGTCCTTTTCTATAAATAGGGCCTGAGGCCCTCCTTTTACACTTTTCGATCCTTGAACTCTCAGAACTCTTAAAGCACTAATCGTCACCCCTGTTGCTCGTAATTAATTGCCTGGATTCATTAATCTTCATTTCATCTCACAACTGGTAACTTAACTTCTTTTTAATTGCTTTAATTTTGTTATTCTCCTTTACTTTTTGTTTTTCTTGTCTCTTATTCTAGTATTCCCGTATTTTCTTCAATTGGTTAGGTTAAGGTAATTAATTCTTTGATTAAAGTATAATTAGGTGGTTAAAAACAATGGGCAATCACTTAGGAACCTTACTAAGGTGAAATATTAGACTTAAAAGCAAATGATTTTAAACCCTAAGTTAGTGCTGTAGCTGGGCACCCAGTGCGGACCACAGTCGATTTTGTGCGGTCCGCGGTGCCCTTGTGCGGTCTGCAGTACCATTTTCTGCGGACCACATTGCTGAAAGTCCTAAAGGCTGATCTTCGAGGACCGCGGCCGCATTACATCTTGTGCGCTCCGCGGTGCCTCAATGCGGACCGTATTGCCTTTTTATGTGGTCCTAGAGCAATTTTTCAGAGAGTGGGTAGTCTGAACCCCCACCTCTGTGCGGACTGCATTGACATTTTGTGCGGACCGCATTGGCCTCCGTGCGGTCGCACTCCATTTTGTGCGGTTCGCACTGTGTGATTTCTGCAACTGTCTGCAACCTTTATTCTTCTGAAACTATGAACTTAATTGAATCCACTGATACTAACAAAGCATACTTGAACTTGTTTGCAAACAATGGTGAAACAAAGGGACAAGGGCTCTAAACAACCAGGTAGAGGAGAATCCTCCCGGGGAGGGAAACAGAAAATTGTAAGATTGACTGTTTAGGCCCGACAAAATATTAGAAACATGAGGAAGATGATTAAAGCTGCTGATATGGCCATTGACATGTCTAGGAGTGAGTACGAGCCCTCCTAGGAGATATCTTCAGACTCAATCCCGGAGTACATCCCTGACTAGCCAGAGAGAAACAGACTAAGAGACACTCCTCCTACTCCCCCTGCTACCCAAGCTTCAGTAAATGTACCTTCTAGGTCGTCTGAAGGCTCAGCTGAAGGTGGTGATGATGAATACTCCCACAGCTTCATTATCCGGAGAAGGTGCAGTAGGAGATGATGAGGAAGTAGGAGGAGAAGGAGAAGTAGGAGAAGGGGGTGAACCTCAGGTTGGCGGGGTTGCGAGAACTAGGAAACCGGAGGTGTGGCAAGACCGATTTGTCAGTGAGGTAGCTTATCACAAGTTTAGGGAATGGTGGCCGGTGAGGAAATTAATCCCGGAGAGGAGCTTTGTGGATAGGGACTTACTGCCTCACAACCCCAATGTGAGGAGGAAATTTAGGGAGAGAGTTAACTGGGAGTACTTTTTTGGGTGAATGTGTAGATGCAAACGAGCACATGGTCAAGGAATTCTATACCAATGTTGCCCACATCAAAAAGGGCACAAAAGTGACCAAGGTGCGAAATCTGAAGGTACTTTTTGATGGGAAAACAATAAATGATTACCTCGGCTTTGATGAGGAGGATGATGAACTGTATATGGCAAAGATGGAATTGGGCGAGGAAGTTCGTCCCTAGTTGGCACAGTATCTGGAAATCCCAGGTACCACCCCCGATTGGCTAAATGCGGGAGTAAGATTTTTGAGAAGAAGTCTGAATTTTGAAGCCAAAGGGTGGGAAACATTTGTGTGCAGCAGATTGAATCCTACTACTCATGACAACTCCCTCCCTCTTCATCGGGCAGTTTTGGTGGCATCGATCATGGCGGGGTGACCGATTAATGTCGGGAAGGTAATGTCTCGGGTAATCACACTTGTAGGCAATGAGCATGATAGAAACTACCCTTTCCCCAGTTTCTTGACTATGTACTTCAGGGACCTCAAAGTTGAAAAGAGGCCATTTGAAATCAAGGTCAAAGTGCGGGCCTCGTTCTCTTAGTAAAGCATGCAGAGGGATGACAACCCAAATAGCAAGAACTTTAAGGGAACAACTACTGCTCTAACTGGCCAGTCTGAAGAGCCAGTTATGGTAGTGGCTCCTGCTCAGCCTACCTCCACCTCCACAGACATTCCTCCTAGCCCATCCACCTCAGCAGATCCGGAGATACCCTCTTCCCGAGCTTACCCAGTGACTGCCCACAGACTGAACCATGCTCTTCTCAGTATCAATAACTGGATGCAGACAGCGTCATCCAAGTTGTCTATCCTTACTACCACAGTAGAGGCTCAGTCAGCTCCTCCGCCTCCACAGGTTCCACAGTCCATAGAGGATGCCCTCAAGGAGATTCTAGCCAACCAAAAGAAAATTCTCGACACTCAGAAGGTGCTCATAGATGTAGTTGATTCACACAACAAGGCTCTCAAGGAGCTTGCTAAGGAGAACAAGAAGTTGAGGAAGACGCAGACTTCCAAGGAGTCCGTAAAGGCATTGAGGGTTGATGTTGACAGGATGAAGGCAGATCATCTGCCTTTGGACTTATTGCTACAGGACCCAGTACTATCAGCTCATCCCCAGCCCGAGCAGTCCCAGAGGCCTCCCAAGAGGAAGATGATGATTCCAGAGCGGACGATGCAGTCATCCATTTGGCATACCCACCGGAGGCCTCCTCTAGTCAGCCATAGGATGCACCTCAGGAGCTTGTCCAAGTCCAGACCCAGGTCCCAGCAGTAGAGCAGCAGGCCATAAGGAACCAGTCTGAGGTTTTCGAGCACAGTGAGGACCCAGGGACCACTCAGGAGCCCATGCATGCAGACGGGCCATAGGGAGTCTCTATATCCTATTCCTTTTTCTTTTTGGTGATTATTTAGTTTAGTTGGCATTGGGGACAATGCCAGCTTTCATTTGAGGGGGTAGGCCCTACATTTATGGATTTGGATTACTATATATATTTGACAGTTTTTATGTTTTCTTTATTTTTCATCTTTGGGTTGTATATAATTTTAACATTTTGTTACATTTATCGTACTTATATTTTACTTTGATTCTGTATATAATGTTATGTTACATTGTACATATTCATCCCATCTATTGTATATTCGACAAATCCCCTCTTGTATATATTCATTTTACTTTCTGCAATTTTTCGTTCTTAGCTTCTTATTTATGTTCATAGCTTCGTGTTTTGAAAGTTTGCAATAAGCCTTTGGTTTTCTTAATGCCACAGTTTTTTCCAAAGGTGGAGTTTGTGTGAACCGGGTGGCTCTTCTCAATGATGGATGGCGTGACAACCTTCTTAAGGGTTTTAGTCCGTTTTTCTTTTTGTTTTTATTAGTTAGTGGTTAAGGGTGCCTCAAGCAAAACTTCACTTGGGCCTAGCACATTTGCCTTTAATCTTATGGTCAAAAAGAAATTGTTGTGTTTAGGATGGTGAAAGTCGTGACTTTGAGACTCTTGTGTTGACCGATAATCATCAAGTGATTTTTCGGGACCACTGTATGCTTAAATCTTATCTAAGGTCATTGTGGGCCCCCAACTCTGTGTCTTTAGCAATCCCATAGCTTGTATGGCGAGAAATTGCATTGCAAGTCCAAGTCCTGAGCCATTGGTCTAGAACTTGCCCTGAATGTTTGTTGAGGTGAAATCCTAAGTGAATTTTTACTTGAGACATGATTATAGGCTCTCCTTGGTCCAAATGATAGCTTGAACACTTTCATAACCTACCAATGATAAGATCCCTAGTCAACCCTTTTGAGCCTTAGACCTTTTTCCTTCAAGAACCATGATACAAGCCTATACCCGTTCTAAAAGAGACCCTCTCTTGGCATCCAATCTTTCCTTTAGCACATGGCAAAAGTATAATTTTGGGGGGAGAGATGAGGATTGCAACAAAGTGGTAAAAAGACACAAAAATAAAGAAAAGGAAAAGCAATGAAAAAGAAAGAAAAGCAAAAAGACAAAAAGAATGTTCAATGTGAAAAAGAATAAAAAAAGGATTCAAGAAAAGCAAAGAATGAAAGGTGTGGAAAGTTGAAAAAAGAGAAAAGGTTTGAAATGTATAAGAAAGAGTGACAGTGTGTCTCTCTAACCCCTTAGAAAGAAGTGAAATGACTCAAAGAGTCAAGGGAATGTGTGCCAAATGAAACAAAAGAAGTGCTTAAGGGAAGATGAAACCTACTTAGACCAAACATTTCCTACCCTAAACCAAAAGCCTTCACCATGTCTCCACAAAAGCCCTATATGATCTTGAGTTGAATGTAGCTTACATTAGTGGTGACTCACATAAGGGGCAAGCATATGGTACTTAGAGCTGGACTTGTGACTTTTTCTTGAGAGAGATGAGTGAACTTCCATTAACCTCGTTTTGAGTGCCACTATTCTAAAGGTGAGGTTTGCTTAGGGAGAGTTGAGGATGTTTGAGTTTGGGTTCCACAATGACCAAAGTAATAGAAAGAGTTCTTTGATGTGTTGAGTCAACTCTGTCACACCTCATTTTTCCGGCCCCGCGAGGGTACAGGAGTTTTTTCAATTAAAGGACAATCGAAACGAGATTTATTTATTTATTTCAGAGTCGCCACTTGGGAGATTTATGGTGTCCCAAGTCACCGATTGAATCCCGAATCGAGGAAAATATTCGACTTTCCAAATGAAGTCTGCGAACCAGAAATTCTAAGTAAGGAATTCTGTTGACCCGAGGGAAGGTGTTAGGCACCCCCGAATCCCGTGGTTCTAGCACGGTCGCTTAAACTGTTGTAATGGCTAGGTATCTGATTTTAATACATATTATAATTTATGTGCTTTTATTAACTTTAAACCGTTATTATTATTATTTTTAATAGAATTGCAACGTCGTAAAAATGTGTTTTGAACAACATCACAATCAATGCACCCGTGGTTGTTGACACATTTTGACTCCGTTGAGATTTGGATTTTGGTCGCATAAATGCGCACCCGAGTTTAGGGATGTAATATTATTAAAATCGTGCCTAAAGAGTCTAACGCTTTATTACTTTGGGGAAGGCCGTGAAATTTGCTAAACGGCCCATCCCGAAGTCTAAGTATTCAATTAAATATTTATCGAGGGCCCTGCAATTTGTGCGTTTTATTGGGCGAGGCCCATCCCATTTATTTTAAAAGGATAATCCTAAAGTGCCTACATCTTTTCCTATTAAATTTGTCTTTTAAAAAAATGAAAATAAAGAAAGTCCTAATTTATTTACATACTGAAATTAACCAATAGTATCTAGCTAAACAATATTCCTACAAGTTCCGAAACGGTTTATTCGATGAATTAATGTGCTTTTTGAGACATGGTAATCATCCAACAATAGAGAATTAACTAGACGAAGTTGTTACACCATTTATTTATTTTTAAAGCAATATATAGATAGTTCGTCCGTTAAGCTATCATCCGATGTTTCACTATATATATATATTAAACAGCTACATGATTATGATTTTTGCAAGCTAAATAATTTGTACATACAAATAAAATTCAGAATATAATTAAATATAATTCAGAATTTCAACTCTTCATTTTTCGTATTCATGCTTCATATTCGGATTACAATAACCAGCGTGTCAGTTGTGTACTTGATATTGGAAGCAAAAGAAAATGAAGATGAGAATCAGCAGCAGTAATAACAGTACAACACAGCAACAACAGTCCAGCAACAGTAACAAACCAGTAACAGACCGGTGGAGTAGTAATCCCAAAACAAATGCTTCCAACTTTTATGAAACAACAACAATTAATGCTGATTTCAAACAATGAAAGAAAGCAGAAGATTTTTTAGTTTTTTTTTTAATTTTGAAAGTTTCAATATTTTTCGGAATTTTTCTCTCTCTTAAATATTCAGCTCTTTTTTTTTTTTCTCTTTGTATTTTTCTGTTCTGTCTCTTTTTATCTCTTATTTAAGATTCGTTCCTCTCTTGTTCTTCTCTCTCTGTTTTTCTGTTTTGTGTTCAAGACTTCCTATATATAATCCCAACCCTTTAATCAATTAAAATCAATCCCTTTCCCCTACCAAACCCATTATCTTCCCACTCATCCCCATTACATTAAATAAATATATCATCACCACACCATTATCTTTTGTCCCCCATGCTTCACTAAATAAATACAAGATTCCTCCCCACTAAATTTTGTCTTGTCCCCCCTTTATATTAAACAACTATATCACAACCCATCCCATTACATTTTGTCCCCCATGCTTCATATAAAAAATTACAAAATGTACAATTCCTAAAATACCCCTCCGACCTTATTGCAATTACTATTTTACCCCCAAACGTACTACGATTTACCGAATTACCCCATCAGCTATAACAAATCAATTAATCAAATTCAACCAAAATATAGTCAATAGGACCAATTTCTACATAAATTCAAACAACAAATCTCATGAACATGATTTCTTCAACATTTCAACAACAAATCACATGAACATGATTGAACAACAAAGAACAACTAAAATTTGATTGAACAATATTTTTAGCAACAAACAAACCTATTTTCAGATTCAACAACAACAATCAAACAAGTATATTTAGATTTCTAAATTCAATAATATTGAACTTAAAATCAACTCTAACAACATTACAACAAACAATTCCTATATTAAACTTTAAACAAGATTATGAGACCAATTCAAGAAATAATAATAAATGGTAAACAAGAAATCAAGCTATACAAATTTCGGATTCAAGAACAAACAAACAAAGTATGAACATGAATGAAATCTATTTTAAACAACAAACATGATGGATTCAAACGATTAAACCAACATATTTCCCTAACACAACTAAATTCTTTTAGACAAATAACAAGATCGACGAAGAAACACTTACGAACCTAAACTTGAACTTAACAATATTAACAATTTCTAAAAATACATAAACACATGAAACAAATTGAAGAAACAATTAATTAAACTTCAATTTGTATCTCACCAACATTAGACTAACAACTTTTACCTAAACAATAAAACAAACATGAAATAAACATGAAAAACCACTAATTAAATTTTCATTTAAAATCTGAAAATTAATTCAACAAAACACATGAACAAACTAAAAAATTATTTCAACGACGAACAAACAAAACAAGAATTGAATCATTTAACGATTTTGGATCCGGAAAATATCAAAAAAAAATATGGACAAAAATAAAACTTAGAACAACTAACCGGAGATGAACAACGACGAACCTGAACCATGTATGGACTGTTTTTGACAAATATCGACCAAAGATCGAACAAAAGCTTGAACTCGACTTTAAGAAGTAACGTCAAAATAGTAGCAGCTGTTGGAACGATGAAGTGAAGCAGCAGATGCCGACTCAAAACAGCAGCAGCTCGACCTCGTCGTGACTGGAAGGAGGAAAATGAGCAGCATCGCGGCAGCAGCAGCTCGGAGGAAGTAGGAGAAGTAGCGGCGACGAAGCCGACGGGGATGAAGGAAGCTGAAGCAGCTGCGTGAGCAGCAGCAGCAGTTCGTCGAGCTCCAACTCGAGCAGCCATGGACGTCGAGCTCCACCTCGTCGGACTGGTCTACTTGGACGTGAAGTTGAGGGCAGCCATGGACGAGCTTTGAGCTAGTCATGGATGACGAAGCTCGATGGAGGAGGGCAGCTATGGAGTTGTTGGTGCGTGTGTGTGTGAGTGTGATGGGGTGGTCGTGGTGGAGGGTGGTCGACGTTGGGCAGCCATGGTTGGAAGGTTTTGAGCTTTTGGGAAAATGAAGAAAAGAAGAAGAAGAATGATAGGGGGGGGGTAGTTTAGTGTTTAGGTTAGGGTTTTTTTGATTTTGTTTTTCTTTTTGTTTTTGTTTTATTTTTTGAAATGCAAGATAATAAGGGTAGTGGGTTATGGACCGGGTCGACCCAGTTCGAAATGGACTGGGTCGTTTTGGAAGATTGGGTATTTTTTGGGCTTGTGGCTTGAATTTGAAGAAGAGGCCCAATTCCGACTTTCTTTATTTTTTGCTCTTTTTCTTCTTTTATTTTTTCTAAAACTAAATTCTAAAAATGCTTAAATTATTATTAAGAACTAAATTAAGTTATAAAAGCGCAAATTAACTCCCAATAACAATTAATGCACAATTAAGTAATAATTAAGCATAAAATTGTATATTTGGACGTTAAATGCTAAAAATGCAAACGATGCCTATTTTTGTAATTTTTATTTTTTGTAAAACAAATTTAATTACTAACAATTGTAGAATTAAATCCTACATGCAAAATTCGACATATTTTTGTATTTTTAATAATTTAACAAATAAACATGCACAGACAAACATACAAATAGTTACACAAAATATCACAAAATATCACAAAATTGCACACCAAAGAAAAATCATTTTATTTTTGAATTTTTTGGGAGTAATTCTCATATAGGGAAAAAATCACGTGCTTACAGCTGCCCCTCTTTGCCCGAAGACACGAAGGGTTTTCGTGCAAAGATAAAGCGAGCGATTTTTGCCCATCCGAGTACTCCGTGTGAAGCATTTTTTTTGAAAAAGATTTGACCGAACCTTTGCTTCAAAGGTTTCCTACATATCCTGGGCTAAACAGGAATCAGGTCAATGTAGTTCGGGAAGTTTTGGTAGCTGGGACTACCGTGGGACTGCAATGTTACTATTGTTGCATGCTATTACCACTGCTTACCGATCTCCTTGTTACACCGTGTTTAAAAGAAAACAAGAAGCTAGGGTAGACTGTAATTTTTCTTGTTGCCTTGCTTTCTTGTCTGCTTGCATTTTTTCCGGTGCTTTTCTTCTTTTTGACACATGCACTTGAGTTTGTGCTGGGACCTCTTGTTGCAACCTTCTGCTTCCCGGTGCCGGGGAATTTTATTGTTTCCTGCTGGGGATTCCTATTGTAACCCTCTGTTTTATTGTCCTATGACTTGATCTTGAAATGTATGCCTCTGTTGTATGGGCGGGCTCCCAACTTCAATACTTGAAAATTAAAGACTGAAATGTATGCCTCTGTTATCTGTGCGGGCTCCCAACTTCAACTCTTGAAATGTAAAGACTGAAATGTATGCCTCTGTTATCTGGGCGGGCTCCCAATTTCAACGCTTAAAATATAAAGACTGAAATGTATGCCTCTGTTATCTGGGCGGGCTCCCAACTTCAATGCTTGAAATGTAAAGACTGAATGTATGCCTCTGTTCTATGGGCGGGCTCCCAACTTCAACAACTTTAAAAATAAACGCCATTCCTCTCTTCAGGCGGGCTCCTGACTTCAACAACAACTTCTAACATAAAATGCCTTTCCACTCTTCAGGCGGGCTCCTGATTTCAACAACAAGAAATAATCGTCATTCCTCTCTTCAGGCGGGCTCCTGACTTCAACCAATAAATCGCCATTCTATTCTTCAGGGGGGCTCCTGACTACTTAAAATTTGAAATGTATTCCCTTATTCTCCAGGTGGGCTCCTGAATGTTGATACTTCAACTGTATTCCCTTATTCTCCAAGTGGGCGCCTGACTGCTGATACTTCAACTGTATTCCC
This sequence comes from Nicotiana tabacum, assembly GCF_000715075.1. Lineage (NCBI taxonomy): Eukaryota > Viridiplantae > Streptophyta > Magnoliopsida > Solanales > Solanaceae > Nicotiana > Nicotiana tabacum. The sequence goes on from NC_134095.1 coordinate 82,803,756, forward strand.
TTATTCTCTAGGTGGGCGCCTGACTGCTGATACTTCAACTGTATTCCCTTATTCTCCAGGTGGGCGCCTGACTGTTGATATTTCAACTGTATTCCCTTATTCTCCAGGTGGGCGCCTGACTGCTGATACTTCAACTGTATTCCCTTATTCTCCAGGTGGGCGCCTGACTGCTGATACTTCAACTGTATTCCCTTATTCTCCAGGTGGGCGCCTGACTGCTATTTCCTTTGCTCTTCCTTGTTCTCCAGGTGGACGCCTGATTGCCATTTCAATTCTTCATCCTTGTTCTCCAGGTGGACGCCTGATTGCTATTTCTTTTCTTCATCCTTGTTCTCCAGGTGGACGCCTGATTGCTAGCATTTCCATTCTTCATCCTTGTTCTCCAGGTGGACGCCTGATTGCTATTTCCTTTCCTCATCCTTGTTCTCCAGGTGGACGCCTGATTGCTATTTTCTCTCTTCATCCTTGTTCTCCAGGTGGACGCCTGATTGCTATTTCCTCTCTTCATCCTTGTTCTCCAGGTGGACGCCTGATTGCCATTTCAATTCTTCATCCTTGTTCTCCAGGTGGACGCCTGATTGCTAACATTTCCATTGTTCTTCCTTATTCTCCAGGTGGACGCCTGACTGCTATTTCCTTTCCTCATCCTTGTTCTCCAAGTGGACGCCTGATTACTATTTCCTTTCTTCATCCTTGTTCTCCAGGTGGACGCCTGATTGTTATTTCCTTTGCTCTTCCTTGTTCTCCAGGTGGACGCCTGATTGCCATTTCAATTCTTCATCCTTGTTCTCCAGGTGGACGCCTGATTGCTATTTCTTTTCTTCATCCTTGTTCTCCAGGTGGACGCCTGATTGCTAACATTTCCATTCTTCATCCTTGTTCTCCAGGTGGACGCCTGATTGCTATTTCCTTTCCTCATCCTTGTTCTCCAGGTGGACGCCTGATTGCTATTTCCTCTCTTCATCCTTGTTCTCCAGGTGGACGCCTGATTGCTATTTCCTCTCTTCATCCTTGTTCTCCAGGTGGACGCCTGATTGCCATTTCAATTCTTCATCCTTGTTCTCCAGGTGGATGCCTGATTGCTAACATTTCCATTGTTCTTCCTTATTCTCCAGGTGGACGCCTGATTGCTATTTCCTTTGCTCTTCCTTGTTCTCCAGGTGGACGCCTGATTGCCATTTCAATTCTTCATCCTTGTTCTCCAGGTGGACGCCTGATTGCTATTTCTTTTCTTCATCCTTGTTCTCCAGGTGGACGCCTGATTGCTAACATTTCCATTCTTCATCCTTGTTCTCCAGGTGGACGCCTGATTGCTATTTCCTTTCCTCATCTTTGTTCTCCAGGTGGACGCCTGATTGCTATTTCCTCTCTTCATCCTTGTTCTCCAGGTGGACGCCTGATTGCCATTTCAATTCTTCATCCTTGTTCTCCAGGTGGACGCCTGATTGCTAACATTTCCATTGTTCTTCCTTATTCTCCAGGTGGACGCCTGATTTCTTCTATTTCCTTCACCGGTTGTTTCTTGACACAAATTGCTATTTCCTCTCTTCATCCTTGTTCTCCAGGTGGACGCCTGATTGCTATTTCCTCTCCTCATCCTTGTTCTCCAGGTGGACGCGTGATTGCCATTTCAATTCTTCATCCTTGTTCTCCAGGTGGACGCCTGATTGCTAACATTTCCATTGTTCTTCCTTATTCTCCAGGTGGACGCCTGACTGCTATTTCCTTTCCTCATCCTTGTTCTCCAGGTGGACGCCTGATTACTATTTCCTTTCTTCATCCTTCGTGCTGCTTTGTTCTTGCTTGCTGGGGATAATACCACTGTGGGAGTCTCCTTTCTTCCCCTCCTTCAAATTCAAATTTTTTTTTTTGGTTTTTTTTATTATTATTTATTTTCTCTCAACACTGCTGGGGATAAAAGTGTTATCTTCTTGGGATAACGTTGTTGAGAATAACGTTGCTAGGGAATTTTATCCCTTCAAATCGATGCTTCATTCTTCTGGAAGCTGTTGGGGATGATAATGGCTCTTGCTTTTTCTAAACACCAATTTCATCTCCTTGGTTCTGTCTGCTGGGGATCAACTTCCTCCATTGGAAACTTATTATGTTGGGGGCAACCCTGGTTCAAAGACCACTTCCTTGGTGCTATCTTTATTCTTCCCCAAATGGGTACCTGATTTCCAGAAAATTTTCTAACTGAAAAGAAAATTTTCTGCCCCAGTTTGACAATCTTTCTTGTGGCATGCATTTCCGTTATAAATGCCATTTCTTTTACCTGTTTCAAATCAAACAAAATTCGTTAGTTTAAAATACGGTGGTTGGTTGTGATACGCCTACTGGGATGACTTTTCCCTTTCTCCTTCCCTGCTCTGCGTTCCAAAACTTGTTGGGGATGATATTATTTGCTGGGGATAATCCTTTTCTGCTGGGGATATCTCTCTTCTTTCGTGGCATGGCTCGGAAACTTGCATTTTCCCGACCTTTTAGTCTCGCATGAATTTCACAAATCATGCTTATTGCTCTCCTTGTTTTGTCCACGGGCTTTGGCCTTGAGGTTTTAATAACCTTTGATTTTGGCAAGGATATCCCTCTTGACACTCGTTGATCTTTTTGTCAATTCCCTTTTGCTGGGGATATCTTTTTTGACACTGGCTTCGCGCTTGTTCCTTGCTGAATATACCATTTGTATGTACTAGTCAGATCTTATCTTGGAAAGCTGACGGCCTATTTTGAAGTCATTTCCCTCTGGTTTTGACCAAACAGACTCTACTGGGGAATTTTTCTTATGAAAGGAAAAAAAAGAACAGAATAAAAGACAACGGAAAAAGATGACTCTTTAACAAAAGAAACTATAAATAAAAACCTATCAAACGTCGACACCGACTCTAATGGTCGTGACATGCACATGTGGCCTATCCTCTGCCGTTAATCGTCTTTCAAGACCTTTAATTGGCAATTCCCCATCTGATTCTCAATCTTATTCGACTTGTAGTGCCCGAAGGATTTTCACTATCAAGCCTCTCTCATTTTGGGTTTTTTCTCTCAGCTTTCATCGCCTTATGGTGTCCGTGAAGATTTTCACCGATAAGACTCTCTCATTTGTATCACTTTCCAGCTGGGGATTTGGAGTGTTGCCGATATGACTCTCTCTGCTGGAGATTAGAGTCCTTTCTGTTGTAGAACAGAATGTTATGTTCGCCGGTAAGACTCTCATTTGTCTGACTTGGCATCCTTTGCAGACTGGTCAGAAGGTCTTTTTTTGGACCGTAATGTGGTTTTTTGGATAGGCTAGAAAGAAAGGGTATTAAAGGCTCAAAAATAAAATAAATTTAGGGTTTAACATTACAACCTTCGGAACCAATTTTGTTTACAACGAGCACAACTCTTGCCCCAGTTTCTTGCTTGGGGATTATTTTTTTTTATTTTTTTTTATTACACCATGACCGAGCCGTGAGGCGCCTACGTATCCTCTTTGAGGAATCAGGTCAAACGTAGTTCCCAATTCTTCTTTTTCATTTGACTTACTTTTGTTTTATTTGTTATCATTTTTCTCCTCTTTTTTTTTTCGTTTTTTTTTATTGATTTTTTTCTTCTTTTCTTTACCTTCCAGGCTCGTATTTCCTAGTCGTTGCTATTGATTCCGAACGAGGGGTATGAAAGAAAAATAAATAAGGCTCAAAAGGGGTAACGAAGGACAAAGTGTTTAGGTAGCAGAACAAAATGCCTTCGTCATTCCAGTCTTCAAAACATGCCAAGTGCAAACATCATAATTGAACATAGATTTATAGTCTCTTCCGATGGTGCTGGACTTGACAATTATATTAAACATTTGCTTTTTCATTTGTCATTTCTAAAGCACTGTTGGGCGACACTCTCACTCTCATGAACGACCCTCATGCCAATTTGGCGAATCTTGCATTTAAAGGTTTTCTTTATGTTTTGCTTGCCCCAGTTCCACATGACTCGGGCTTCAAATAATCTCAAACCGTTCTTATTTTCTTTAAATGCTTTGATCACCTTCCCAGGGTTTTATGATTAACTTTAAAGACTAGGCCCAAACTGTGTGCACATGTCATGTCACTAGAATCGGCATTGAATAAAAATGATAAAAGTATTAAACAAAAAGAAAACTGGAAATAATAAAGGACCGGATTTGCTTTAGACTACCGGCGAGATGGTTTGACTAACAAAACAAACAAAACAACCAGAATAAAATCCTAACACAGCCTGGACAAACTTAAACAAACCGTAATGACAAAACGGAAAGATAAGACAGTTTGACACAAGACAATATCTGAATTACAACCCTAATAATCCGAACACCAGAAATGACAACAAAATAAGCCACCACAAGCTTCTCTCTTGCTGACCAAGGAACGGAGCGTCCTCCCATTTTATCAAAACTGGCATCTCAGCCACTGAGCTTCGCATCAGTATTGCCCAGACCATTGCCAACTTCAATATCATCAACTTTAGTCAACAAGTCCCCAATAGGATCCGAGTGCTTACGTCATCAGGCCTGATCCCCGCAAAGTGTGCTTCTGGGTCTTGTATTTCCGGCTTACCACAAACCAACCACCTTAACTTTCTTTGTGATTCAAAGCGAAACAGGTTAGAATGGACTCCGTCGGTCCCCATTATTAATAACATCTTTTCCTTTTTTTTTCATTTTCTTTTTTCTTTTTTTTTCCTTTCTTTTTTTCGATTTTTTTTTCTTCATTATTTCTTTTCTTTTTTTCGATTTTTTTTTCATTTTTTTTTTCGATTTTTTTGTTGTGGTCGAATCTTATGGAGATTGCCTACGTATCATGACCCCACATGAATCAGACCTTGCGTAGTTCGGACCAATAAAAGATAAACAATACTAATCATTTTTTTTCAATTTTCATATTAAAACAAACTGGGTTTCAATGGTTTGAAGATGACCTACAAACTTGAAAATCAAACAACCCACATATTTTAATCAAAAGATTTACAAACTCCAAAAACAAACGGCCAGTTTCCTTTCTCCGTTTGACAAATGCAACCGAACGGTTATTTTTGCAAACGTGGCCCCCTCCAAATTTCACATGAATTTGACGTCGGGGAGGATTATTTTATGACACTTTACAAACTTGTCCGTTCTTTTACGAAAATAGCCTTTCGACAACTGAAAGATACTCTAAGGCTATTCGGCAAGAACGGTTTAAGATGCGGCCGAAGCTGGCTCGACTTATTTTGACCAAAAATCCAAACGGTATTTACCTGACCGTTGACTCTTTGTTTTTTTCTTTTCAAATTATAATAAAAACCGGGTGTTGCAAACACGGCCCTTCAGCGCCTCGGGGACAAAGATATTTTAAGGCTGTGTGGGTCCACTAGACCAAATCTTAAACATGACCCGAAAAGTGGCTGTTTATGCAAAGTCAGCCTTCCGGCGTCCCTTTCGGGAACATTCGGCTGTGTCTTGACAAAACACAAAACAACGCCACCCAACTTCTTTATGATGAAACTAAAATTTGACATATATACTTTTTTTTGCTATTTTTTTTTGCAAAAGGGGAGGTTGGACATCACCTGACTTATTTATGACAAAATTAAAATTTTGACATTTTTTTTATTTATTTATTTATTTTTGGCTATTTTAGCAAAAAGGGAGGTTGGACCCGATGAGGGTTGCCTACGTATCTCACATCCGGTGAGAATCAAACCCGCGTAGTTCTTTGTTTTTGGCTATTTTAGCAAAAGGGGGGGGGGGGTTGAACCCGATGAGGGTTGCCTACGTATCTCACATCCGGTGAGAATCAAACCCGATTAGTTCGGGCAAATAAATCGAACTGTTTTAAAACATGATTTTTTTTCTTTTTCAGCAACAAATAACAAAACCACTTTCCAAGCACGACTCTTTTATTTTCATTTTGGCATTTTCGAAAAATAAAAAAAAAACTATTTTAAAATAAGACCTTTTTTCATTGTCATTTTTCAGGGGAAGACAAACTATTTTCTTTTTTATTTTATTTTATATATATATATATATATATATATATATATATATATATATATATATATATATATATATATATATATATATATATATATATATTGAAAAATAAGACAGAACAACAATTTTTTTTCTTTCTATTTTTCTTTGCTTTTAATAAAACACCTAATAAAATATTTTTTTTTCATTTTCTCAAAATTTCGGCAGAGTTTTGACAGTATTTGGGCATTGGTTTTTTTTTTACAAAAATAAACAATCAATTCCCTAACCGCTATTTCTTTTTTTTTTTTCAATTTCAAAATATTATTCCTGATATTCAAAAGTCAGTCAACACACAAATCCGGATCAAATAAATGCGCAAGTAGCAGCAAGTAAGATGCATCAGGATGGTCATTTTCATTTTTTGGTACACCTGTCCTAGACAGACCCAACCCCTGTGTTGAGCCTCCAAAGTCAAATGCACGTGATGCAAATAATCGTTCCTACTAGGGATCCGACATGAAGTTGAGTTATTCTAAGTGGAAAACCTGAGGCATATTGTTCTAGCCCTGACTTACCCAAGTGGACAGCTTGAGCCGAAATGGGGGCAACGTACCGGGAGCACGAAAGTCTGCCCGGCCTAGTTACTTGTCCCAACTTCGTCTTATTTGGTATGACTTCTAACAGAAAGGTGGGCCACGCGCACGTGTACACCATAAATTCAGAAGACTCAGAAAGAAGAAGGGTTTCGTAGCAGTTTTATATACACAATTCAGATAATATTAAAGCGGTAAAAGCATCATTTAGCACATTAAGCATAAACATGTAAAAATCAGATAATAAATAAAGCCAACTATAACAGTTATTTTAAGCTCGAATTTCTAACCCTGAACCAGTGGTTCTGGGTTACTTGTCCCCAGCAGAGTCGCCAGAGCTGTCACACCTCATTTTTCCGGCCCCGCGAGGGTACAGGAGTTTTTCCAATTAAAGGACAATCGAAACAGGATTTATTTATTTATTTCAGAGTCGCCACTTGGGAAATTTATGGTGTCCCAAGTCACCGATTGAATCCCGAATAGAGAAAAATATTCGACTTTCCAAATGAAGTCTGCGAACCAGAAATTCTAAGTAAGGAATTCTGTTGACCCGAGGGAAGGTGTTAGGCACCCCCGAATCCCGTGGTTCTAGCACGGTCGCTTAAACTGTTGTAATGACTAGGTATCTGATTTTAATACATATTATAATTTATGTGCTTTTATCAACTTTAAACCGTTATTATTATTATTTTTAATAGAATTGCAACGTCGTGAAAATGTGTTTCGAACAACGTCACAATCAATGCACCCGTGGTTGTTGACACATTTTGACTCCGTTGAGATTTAGATTTTGGTCGCATAAATGCGCACCCGAGTTTAGGGATGTAATATTATTAAAATCGTGCCTAAAGAGTCTAACGCTTTATTACTTTGGGGAAGGCCGTGAAATTTGCTAAACGGCCCATCCCGAAGTCTAAGTATTCAATTAAATATTTATCGAGGGCCCTGCAATTTGTGCGTTTTATTGGGCGAGGCTCATCCCATTTATTTTAAAAGGATAATCCTAAAGTGCCTACATCTTTTCCTATTAAATTTGTCTTTAAAAAAAATGAAAATAAAGAAAGTCCTAATTTATTTACATGCTGAAATTAACCAATAGTATCTAGCTAAACAATATTCCTACAAGTTCCGAAACGGTTTATTCGATGAATTAATGTGCTTTTTGAGACATGGTAATCATCCAACAATAGAGAATTAACTAGACGAAGTTACTACACCATTTATTTATTTTTAAAGCAATATATAGATAGTTCGTCTGTTAAGCTATCATCCGATGTTTCACTATATATATATTAAACAACTACATGATTCTGATTTTTGCAAGCTAAATAATTTGTACATACAAATAAAATTCAGAATATAATTAAATATAATTCAGAATTTCAACTCTTCATTTTTCGTATTCATGCTTTATATTCGGATTACAATAACCAGCGTGTCAGTTGTGTACCTGATATTGGAAGCAAAAGAAAATGAAGATGAGAATCAGCAGCAATAATAACAGTACAACACAACAACAACAGCCCAGCAACAGTAACAAACCAGTAACAAACCGGTGGAGTAGTAATCCCAAAACAAATGCTTCCAACTTTTATGAAACAACAACAATTAATGCTGATTTCAAACAATGAAAGAAAGCAGAAAATTTTTTAGTTTTTTTTTATTTTGAAAGTTTCAATATTTTTCGGAATTTTTCTCTCTCTTAAATATTCAGCTCTTTTTTTTTCTCTCTCTTTGTGTTTTTCTGTTCTGTCACTTTTTATCTCTTATTTCAGATTCTTTCCTCTCTTGTTCTTCTCTCTCTGTTTTTCTGTTTTGTGTTCAAGACTTCCTATATATAATCCCAACTCTTTAATCAATTAAAATCAATCCCTTTCCCCTATCAAACCCATTATCTTCCCACTCATCCCCATTACATTAAATAAATATATCATCACCACCCCATTATCTTTTGTCCCCCATGCTTCACTAAATAAATACAAGATTCCTCCCCACTAAATTTTGTCTTGTCCCCCCTTTATATTAAACAACTATATCACAACCCATCCCATTACATTTTGTCCCCCATGCTTCATATAAAAAATTACAAAATGTACAATTCCTAAAATACCCCTCCGACCTTATTGCAATTACTATTTTACCCCCAAACGTACTGCGATTTACCGAATTACCCCATCAGCTATAACAAATCAATTAATCAAACTCAACCAAAATATAGTCAATATGACCAATTTCTACATAAATTCAAACAACAAATCTCATGAACATGATTTCTTCAACATTTCAACAACAAATCACATGAACATGATTGAACAACAAAGAACAACTAAAATTTGATTGAACAATATTTTTAGCAACAAACAAACCTATTTTCAGATTCAACAACAACAATCAAACAAGTATATTTAGATTTCTAAATTCAATAATATTGAACTTAAAATCAACTCTAACAACATTACAACAAACAATTCCTATATTAAACTTTAAACAAGATTATGAGACCAATTCAAGAAATAATAATAAATGGTAAACAAGAAATCAAGCTATACAAATTTCGGATTCAAGAACAAACAAACAAAGTATGAACATGAATGAAATCTATTTTAAACAACAAACATGATGGATTCAAACGATTAAACCAACATATTTCCCTAACACAACTAAATTCTTTTAGACAAATAACAAGATCGACGAAGAAACACTTATGAACCTAAACTTGAACTTAACAATATTAACAATTTCTAAAAATACATAAACACATGAAACGAATTGAAGAAACAATTAATTAAACTTCAATTTGTATCTCACCAACATTAGACTAACAACTTTTACCTAAACAATAAAACAAACATGAAATAAACATGAAAAACCACTAATTAAATTTTCATTTAAAATTTGAAAATTAATTCAACAAAACACATGAACAAACTAAAAAATTATTTCAACGACGAACAAACAAAACAAGAATTGAATCATTTAACGATTTTGGATCCGGAAAATATCAAACAAAAATATGGACAAAAATAAAACTTAGAACAACTAACCTAAGATGAACAACAACGAACTCGAACCATGTATGGACTGTTTTTGACAAATATCGACCAAAGATCGAACAAAAGCTTGAACTCGACTTTAAGAAGTAACGTCAAAATAGTAGCAGCTGTTGGAACGATGAAGTGAAGCAGCAGATGCCGACTCAAAACAGCAGCAGCTCGACCTCGTCGTGACTGGAAGGAGGAAAATGATCAGCTTCGCGGCAACAACAGCTCGGAGGAAGGAGGAGAAGTAGCGGCGACGAAGCCGACGGGGACGAAGGAAGCTGAAGCAGCTGCGTGAGCAGCAGCAGCAGTTCATCGAGCTCCAACTCGAGCAGCTATGGACGTCGAGCTCCACCTCGTCGGACTGGTCTACTTGGACGTGAAGTTGAGGGTAGCCATGGACGAGCTTTGAGCTCGCCATGGATGACGAAGCTCGATGGAGGAGGGCAGCTATGGAGTTGTTGGTGCGTGTGTGTGTGAGTGTGATGGGGTGGTCGTGGTGGAGGGTGGTCGACGTTGGGCAGCCATGGTTGGAAGGTTTTGAGCTTTTGGGAAAATGAAGAAAAGAAGAAGAAGAATGATAGGGGGGCGGGTAGTTTAGTGTTTAGGTTAGGGTTTTTTTGATTTTGTTTTTCTTTTTGTTTTTGTTTTATTTTTGAAATGCAAGATAATAAGGGTATTGAGTTATGGACCGGGTCGACCCAGTTCAAAATGGACTGGGTCGTTTTGGAAGATTGGGTATTTTTTGGGCTTGTGGCTTGAATTTGAAGAAGAGGCCCAATTCCGACTTTCTTTTATTTGTTGCTCTTTTTCTTCTTTTATTTTTTCTAAAACTAAATTCTAAAAAATGCTTAAATTATTATTAAGAACTAAATTAAGTTATAAAAGCGTAAATTAACTGCCAATAACAATTAATGCACAATTAAGTAATAATTAAGCATAAAATTTAAGCATAAATTGTATATTTGGACATTAAATGCTAAAAATGCAAACGATGCCTATTTTTGTAAAACAAATTTAATTACTAACAATTGTAGAATTAAATCCTACATGCAAAATGCGACATATTTTTGTATTTTTAATAATTTAACAAATAAACATGCACAGACAAACATACAAATAGTTACACAAAATATCACAAAATATCACAAAATTGCACACCAAAGAAAAATCATTTTATTTTTGAATTTTTTGGGAGTAATTCTCATATAGGGCAAAAATCACGTGCTTACAAACTCTTGATGCTCTTGTGTTGCACTTAATCCATGTTGTTTCAAGAAGTAAATGTTGTTAATGATTCATTTGTATTGAGGGCAATTGTTAGTCTCAATTGATGCTAGATGAGGTTACTTTGGGACAACTGAATTTTCTGGGATTTTCACTTGAGGGGTGGGTCTTATTTTATTTGCTTGAGGACAAGCAAAAACTTAAGCTTGGGGGAGTTGATAACTAGGAATTTTCTACATTTTGTACTCCTTCTTGCTTAAGTTTTGATTAAAAATGTGTACAAAATAGTCCCAAAGGCTCACAAGTTGTGCTTGATTGCAGGTTTGATCAACAAAGTGACAAGATGTCAAAGATCAGCTCAAAAAGGAGTGAAACTTGCACAATTATCAAGGCAAGACAAAGCTCAGGCAGAACAAGGCAAGTGCGACCGCACACCATTCTGTGCGGTCCGCACAAGTGAGGTTCAGAGAGTATGCAACTCAGGCAAATCAGGCACACTGCAGTTACTGCGACCGCACTCGATTTAGTGCGGTCCGCACAACCAAGGATCAGAGAGTTGCTACTTTTGAGATTGAAGCCAATGCGGTCCGCGCTCCATTTCATGCGGACCGCACTAAAGGCCATCGCGACCGCAATCTATTCTGTGCGGTCCGAATTGCCCCAGTTCAGAGAGTTTGATTTTCAAGTGTAGAGCCTTAGTGCGGGCACACATGATTTTGTACGGTCCGCACTAGCCCCACAGAGGTATTTTTGTCCAGATTTTTCAGCTTAGTATAAATAGCTTCTTTTCCCATTTTTAGGATCAGATAGTTTTAGCTGAGAGTTGCGCTCTTGGGTTCGAATATTTTAGCTATTTTGGGCAATTTTATCTACATTTCAACAGTGAATCTTCTTGTTTATCTTAGTAATTAATTAATATGAGTTTTTTTCATCTATTTCTTGTTTTTCTTCTTTAATTATGAGTAGCTAAACCCATAAGCTAGGGTTGTGGCTCAGCCCCAGTGTGGGTAATTGATGGGTCTTGTGTTTTAGGGCTAGATTGACTATGGGTGTTTGATATTTGGGCTAATTTCATATTTAATTGCTGAATTAGTGGTTGCAAACACTAGTTTGTGTTTAGTTGACTTGAGCTCTTCTTGAGAAAGAGAGCTTGAGTCTTTGAAATTGGTCCAACAAGGAATTGGAGCTTACTCAAGAGATTGATAGCCCCAATTAAAGGGTTAAACCTTGAGAGAGTAATACCCGACTTGAACCTTGATTGCTTGTGCAAATTTGCATACTCAATTGGTCTTGAGAAAATCAATTCGGGAAAAATCACTTGAACCACCGAGAGGTGTAGAGTGGATAAAATCGTGCAACGGTTATATTATACTCCCCAAATATGTTAATCATGCCTTAGACTCAAGTATCCGTCAATTAACCACCTAGGCGAAAGTCACTACCCTAATGCCTTTTAAACTATTTGAACCACCCGCAACATTTTACTCTTAGCTTATTCTAGTTTAATTTACCATTGTAGTTTGATAAAAGTAGAAGTAAAACAAAAACCCAAAATTTTTTAGAAGTGTAATTTGGAACACATACCCAACTCTAAATTAGATAGATACCCGACTCCAACATCTAGCTCTTTGTGGAAATCGATCCCGACCCTAAATCAGGTAAAAGCTGTTTCGACCCTCTCTCGCTACTCAATAGTAGTGCTGGGTAGGCTTCGATCAACGATGCAGGGTGGATTATAATATTGATCTTGTGACCACACTGGGCTGGTAGCACGTTGAATTGGCCATGCTTGCGTATGGAGATAGATCCATCCCTCTAGGGTCACCCTTTCATGTTTCTCTCTTAATGGTGTACACATAGATATTGGGGAAAACTAGTTAGTGGTTTGGTTCGAATATGGAAATATTGAGGAAAAAACTGGTCCAAAGGAAAAAAGAGTGCAACACGTGCTTTCAAACCTAATCCTTAGATTTGACTTCGATTGAGTACCTGCACGGGTTAGTTTAAATGGTAATAAGCCATAAAGAAGATTGTGTTCATACTTTAGTAGTAGTACCACTTTAACTGTGCCATAATCCACTTGCTGGGTAGTTATACCCCATTTCCGGACTCTCACTGGTATGAGCCTTTCCCGGTTATACCGGTGACTCTATTCGGTCTTCCTAGTTCGAACCTAGTTTTCTGTCATTTGGATTCTTGGTATGCAGTGTAACTTTCCTCAGTACCGAGTCCTCGACTTGAAGTGTCGAAGGTTTGCCCTTCGGTTGTAGTATCTCCCCATTTTTTGCTTTTGGGCCACTAACCGGAGTAAGGCATCTTCTCGCCTGTCGTCTACTAAATTTAAGCTTGTGGCCATGGCCTCGTTGTTTAACGTCTCCGTAGCATATTTGAACTTTAGGCTCGGTTCTCCTACCTCTAGCAAAATCATAGCTTCTACGCCATATACTAGAGAGAATAGTGTTTCACCGGTACTCGATTCTGAAGTTGTTCGATATGCCCATAGGACCTCGGGAAAAATTTCTTTCAATTTTTGTTTTGAGTCGGTCAATCTCTTCTTCAGGTTCTTCAGTATAGTTTTGTTTGGTTACTCCGCTTGACCATTCCCACTTGGGTGGTAAGGTGTTGATAAAATCATCTTGATTTTATGATCTTCAAAAAACTTATTAATCTTGCCACCGATGATTTGTCACATGTGATCTCGGCCGGTACCCGAAACCGACATATTAAATGATCCCAGGTGAAGTCGATGACCTCTTTTTCCCTAACTTTCTCGAACGCATGTGCTTCTACCCACTTGGAGAAGTAATCTGTCATAAGCAAGGTGCATTGGGCTTTGCCGGGTGCCCACGACAAGGGACCGACAATGTCCATTCCCCATTTCATGAACGGCCAAAGGTAAAGGACCGGGTGAAGCATATCCCTTGGTTGGTAGATCATCGGGGCATTCCTCATATATTCATCACACTTTTGAACAAAGTTTTTCACATCCTTTTCCATCTTGTTCCAGTAATAATCATCTCTGATCAATTTTTGAACCAAGGTTTCTGCTCCCGAATCATTTCCACAAGTGCCCTCGTGGACTTATCTCAACACATAATCGGTCTCCCCAGGACCCAAACACCTTGATAATGGTCCAAAGAATGATCTTTGGTATAGTTTTCCTCCAACCAAGTTAAACCAGGCAGCCTTAGTTCGTCGGTCCCTCGATTCTTTTGGATTTGGCTGCAACTTCCCTTTCTGAAGGTAGTCTATGTATTTGTTTCTCCAATCCCAAGTCAAGTTTGTTGATTTACCTCAGTGTGACGTTCCTCTATTACCGAGTTCATTAATTGCACCACCGCTCCGGAATTGAATTCTTTAGAGTCGACTGACAACCCTAGATTAGCCAATGCATCAGCCTCGTTATTTTAATCTCGGGGTACATGTTGTAGTGTCCATTACTTGAACTAATGTAATGTCACTTGCAACTTATCCAAGTATATCCGCATCCAGTCCTCTTTTACTTCAAATGTCCCATTGACTTGGTTAACAAAGAGGAGGGAGTCGTACTTGGCTTTGATCACCTCGTCCCAAGCTCTTAGCATGTTCTAGACCTGCAATCATAGCCTCGTATTCGACTTTGTTTTTAGTCAATTTCAGAGTTATAATAGGCTGCCTTATTATATTACTTGTAGGTGGTTTTGATACGATTCCCAACTTGTACCATTTCGCGTTAGAAGCACCATCCATGAATAGGGTCAAAACCTCCGAGATAGTCCCCGCGGCGAGCAATAATTCTTTCTCGACCTCTGGGATCAAGGCCAACATAAAATCGGCCACGAAGTCTGCCAAAATTTGAGACTTCAAAGAAGTTTAGGGATTGTACTCAATATGTAACCGCTACCTCTACAGCCCATTTGAATAGTCGACCCGAGAGCTCGGGTTTATGCATAATATTCCTTAGTGGATACAAGGTCATGACACATATAGGGTGACATTGAAAGTACAATTTTAGTTTCCTAGATGAGTTTAATAAGGTGAGCGCCAATTTCTCTAAGTGAGGATACCTTATTTATGATTCGCCTAGGGTTCTACTAACATAATAGATAGGTCTTCTTTCCAGACCAGGACACCACTTACTGCTACCTCGGAGACTGCCAAGTAGAAGTATAATTACTCGTTCACCTTCGAGATGTGCAGCAAAGAAAGGCTTGATATTTATTGTTTGAGTTTTTCTAAAGCCTATTGACATTTTGGGGTCCAAGAGAAGTCGTTCTCCTTCTTTAGTAATGAGAAAAATTAGTGGATTTTATATGATGACCTTGAAATAAACCAGCCAATGTGGCTATCCACCCAATCAGTCTTTGTACTACCTTGACGCTATCAACTACATTGATATCTTTTATGGCTTTTATCTTGTCTGTGTTGATCTCTATTCCCCGGTTAGACACCATGAAACCAAGGAACTTGCCCAAGCCGACTATGATGGCACACTTCTCCCAGTTCAACTTCATGTTGTATTTTCTTAGTATGTCGAAGGTTTCCTGCAAATGTTTTAAATGATCCTATGCTCTCATGGACTTAACTAACATATTGTCAATATAAACCTCCATTGGTTTTCCTTTTTGTTCCTCGAATATTCGGTTTACTAGGTGTTGATACATGGCACCAGTATTTTTTAATCCAAACGGCATTACGTTATTACAATATGTGACTAATTTAGTTATAAAAGAAGTCTTCCCTTGGTCACTCGGGTCCATCCGTATTTTGTTATACCCAGAATAGGCATCGAGAAAACTCATCGTCTCGTGTCCGGCCATTGCATCGATCATTCAGTGGATGTTAGGAAATGAAAACGAATCCTTTGGGCGTGCTTTGTTCAAGTCCTTATAATCTACACACATTCTAAGATTGTTTTCTTTTTTAGGCACGACCACTACATTAGCTAGCCAGTCCAGGTATTTAACTTCCTAAATGAAACCTATTTTCAAGAGTTTAGATACCTCGTCTTTGATGAATGCATGTTTGATTTCGGACTACAGCCTCCTCCTTTGTTTGACTCAGTGAAAAATATTGATCCAAGCCTAATTTGTGAGTTGTCACCTCAGGTGGGATCCTTGTCATATCTAATGAAACCAGTCAAAACAATCAACATTATATTTAAGAAAATCAATAAGTTTTTTCCTGAGCTCGGGGGTTAACCCCGTGCCTAGGTATACCTTTGTCACGACCCAAACCGAAGGGCCGCGATGGGCACCCGGTGCCTTGCTCAACCGAGTACCAACGTAACATATCTTTCTTATCATACAATCATGAGTAAATGAGCAAAAAACCCGTCATGAGATAACAAGAATGAAACATAAGAGAATACTCTACATATGAAGACCCAACATGATATACAAACTTATATATGTGACATACGGGCCTATAAGGACAACATGACCATTTGTAAACTCGAAACATAGGCCGACAAGGCCATACAAGTATCCATACACCTGACATCTGTCTACAAGCCTCTAAGAGTACATAAAATCATAAAGGTCGGGACAAGGCCCCGCCATACCAATCAATACATATCCAATGCATACTGACAAAATAGGCAACTCCGGAGCAAGTGGAGTGCACCAATACTTTCCGCTGAGTTGATAGCCTACTTGGAGGAACGTCGACCTATCTATCAGGACCTGCGAGCATGAAACACAGCGTCCCCAGGCAAAAGGGACGTCACTACGAATAAAATACCGAGTATGTAAGGTAGGAAAGCATAAACAAGAACAGTAATGTAAAGAAAGATAGATGAGATACAACCTGTAACATCTGAGTGCCTCTGGGGCTACTGACATGAAATGCATAATACATATATATACATAAACTTTTAAAAAGCATATGCCTCTGTGGGCATCATCATCATCATATCATACCCGGCCTCAAAGAGGACTCGGTAGAATCGTACCCGGTCACGTGGATCTCGGTAAACCCAACTGATCAGTGGTTGCACAATAGGTGCCATACCCGGTCGACAATAGTGCGACAATAGTGCGACTCGGTAGAGTAAAATAGATACATATATATAATGCATGCTAGACTCATGGAATCATATTCTAAACCTTTTGGAGTGACTTAAGAACATTATGGACATCCCTACCATCAATATGAACCTTAGTAGGATTTAAGGATCATACACACTTGTTTAGAATAATTTTATAAGGAAAGAACAACATGGACAACCTTAGTTGCTAGGAGTAGAGTCATTATGAAATAGCGTATCGTTTATGTTCATTTCATTTTAGATCATGCCAAAAGAAAGAAGAAAGTGCCTTAACATACCTTAAACCTGTTGAGTCCCTAATCCCTTCCAAGTAACTCTTCAAACAAGTCAACTCAATCTATCATAGTATAAAGAGATTCAAAATCAGTGCTGAGCAAAGGCTAAGTCTATAACTTAAGCTAGTAGCTCCCCTATATATATGACTTCACACTAGTCAAAACAATCACAAACATCCCAACATACCCCTATCACTTCATCCACAACACGACAACTATAATCCTGTCAAACAATCCGAAAATGTTGCGACGAACGACCAACAAACAACCTTGACATTATATGGTGTTTGTCCACACCCTTACTCCTCTAAACTTAATAAAAATAGTACTAAAAGAGACAACCCAATACCAACATGAAACATCCCACAAAACTGTCCCAAAAGTTCATCAACTCAACAAAATATTTCAGTTTACTTAAACACGTTTCGACTTGTCTTTTCTTTCAAATTGAGAAACACAACCAAAAGTACATAATTGGACCTCTTATCCAATAAACCAGCCATGAATTCAACTTAAAATAATTTCACAACCAGCCAACCATTACACAAGAACAAACAACATACCATTCTTTCGAAGCTAGCTAGGTCTATTTTTACGATCGAGTTACAACTCACAAACGCATAGATAATGGAAGGAGAAGCATAAGCTTACCTGGTACTGAGTATAACCCACGAAACCTGGTCCTTTTTCATCCAAAATAAGTTCCTCAACAATGCTACAAGAAGGATAAAGAGAAACTAGCAAGCTGTCCGGACTTTTCAGCACTAGAATCGTGTCGTAACACTCGGAATACCCTAGGGTTTGTGTGGGATTTTTGGGGAGGAGTTGCAGGGGTTCAATTTGGTTTTCTTGGTTTGAAAGATAGGTGAAATAATTGAGTAGATAGCCCCTTAAAAGTCCCCTCTTGGCCGACTTTGGGGATTTTAATTTTGTCCTCTCACTTTGGCAAGTAGGTGATGCACCTACTTGTCACCTACCAATCTGTGCAGTCTCACAAATATGCAAATATCTTTATATTCTGATATCGTATCCACAAACGGTTTAATGATTTAAAAACTAGACTCATAGATCTTTAATTTTGTAGGTATATCATCCCTTAATTCCAAGTATATTGGGATAAAAGCTCAGTTACATTTGACCTAATATTTAGCACATTTATGAATGGAACTGACCGTTTCTAGCTTTTGTTCCACAACTCGCTTAACGACTAAAATAAATCATATTATAATCTCCTTATAATGTTAATCACCCGAGTTTCACCCCAAAAGTACATGGTAAAATATTCCAACTTGTCGACTTTCGACGAAACTTATTTTCTTCAATTTGTTTAGCTTCTAAGCCTTCAAACTCTCTTGCTACTTGGTATCAATGGTCTTAAATATTTGTAACCTCCACGTTAACATGATGAACTAACTTTGTAAACTTTTGAAAGATGATTCCATTTCTGAGCTTACATTAATTGACTTATGACGTACTCTTACATACGAAAACATGGGGTGTAACATCATTCCCCCCTTTGGAACATTCGTCCTCGAATGTTGACTAATGCGCTTATCAGTATCATAGCCTGTAGCTCTTACGAGTACTTTAATATTGTCCTTGACATCTAGGAAACTGTTCTGTAAATAAATCCAAGGGCCTGGGTATTCCCCCTTTAGGCCTCTTTCTCATACCACGACCTGTGGTTGGAATTCTTCCAATCTCATAACTGTTGTTACCTTCTAACATGCATCATGTACAACCGTGTACTTATATGTATGCCTATGCAACCCTTTTCTCCTTTTTCCTCCAGCTTTTGGCCAATATCTAGGCCTCACTTTGTGAACATATATGGAACTCTGATAAGATGTCCCTTTAGGCATCTATAGGTGTACTAAAGTTCTTCTCTTGGTACTTTGTCGAACTTACAACTATTTCTATACATTGCTTCATAGCCTTGGTTACCTATGCTTATGGTTTTATTACATCTAGATAGTTCATACTATATCCTAACTCTTACTTCGGTTTATTATTACCGTGGTTTGCCACCCAGCTCCAGGTTACTCTTTCGCTGCTTGTCCTATATGTATAAATCTAAGTCCTTTAATGCTTCCTCATTACTGTTCATCTTAATAATGATGGTCTAATCTCATCTCATACTTTGCAACTTTTATCCATCCATTGGTGATTCACCTTAATGTTGATCTATAATCTACCACTGACAACCTGAAATCTCTTACGTAGTACATTATCACTAAGGCTCACGTCTCATTGCGGAACATCTGAAGTGACTTGCCCGATCCACCTAGGGACGATACTATACTTCTATAACTGTATTTCATAGCATCCTAATATGATTCATCTTATGGGGTATTCCAATCCTGTGCAATTCATAAAATACCTTCTCTTTAAATTATTCCACCAATCAAAGGCCTAAATGTCATCCTCTTATCTATCACAATTACACCCTTATTCTACTACCGGCGCAACATTTCATCTCTTCTAATTGCTCCTAGTCTTAGACTCATCAATGTTAATTCAAGCTATACTGAGCTTTTTATAACATACATAAACCATCAGCTCTCTTGTTTGATAGGCTTAATACTGAGGTCTTACCTATTCTTATCAGCTTCTAACTCACATTTTCTTATCCTTTCCCCCATATACCTAAAATCTCGTCACTCTGCCATACTTTAGATTGCGACCTACACATATCTATTGTACTACTCACATCCTTCCTTTAACTTGCTAGCACCACATATTTCCTTTTGTGCCTTCTCAGTTGTCTTTAAATGTAAGCAATTACTCTTCCTGGTCGTTCTACAACTTGTTGCATGAGTACTTGGCTTGTCTTATTGCCCATGATTACTATAATTTCCTATACCTCATATGATCTCAAAAATCACCTTTGATTTTTTTTCCATTCATTAGCCACTATAGGCGCCACTTTCTTATAGAGTGCATCCAATGTTGTAGTGAGACTATTGTTACCAGACCAATTCTCCTTCAAGTTAATATGCTTAGGTTGAAGCCCTCTTCCTTACTTCTTCAGCTAGTCTTTCGTGGTAGTACTTAGGAGACCTTCTAGATCTTGTAAAGTTGTGGTATTGTTATACTGTATACACGAAGGAATTTTCGATATTCTTACTCGCCTACAAACATCCTTAGTTACATACCTTCGTGCCCTTGTGCTTGTAGGGTTACTTCTAAACTCAGATTTTTTCATTGTGTCCTTAATGTCACTCTCCATTATTCCCGTAACACTTATACAATACCTTAAATACCCCAAATCATATCTAAGCATTTCTCAAGGGTAATCACGTAATATCTGCGAGACTGAATTCACTATATTAGGATTCACTATGTTTATCTTGCATGATCTATTGATTTGCTTATAACCTCTTGTCTAACCATAACAAGGCTCTTCCTTAATCAACACTAACTACACATTGGTCCATTCTCATATCTATATTCTGCATAATCTCTTTTGGGTTATTTTCTTTGTCTTAACTTATCACTCGTACTGGCTCTTTATGTATCGACTGTTCATTTGCACTTATTTATCAATAACATCTGGTGTGGGAACCTTATTTGCCTCTCCCCGGTGGCGTTCGTGCATTATGTTCTGGAGTCGTAACATATCTGTAGGGTTTGAATAAATGCAATCTCATTCCTTTCGCCTTTCTGCCACATTCTTCCTTTATTATCCATAGTTACCTCTTTATCTTTGGCGTCTTTTCACATCATCAATGACCCTTACTACATACAAAGGTAAATATTTATCCCTTTTAGGATTACAGTGCCAATCTTCTAAACTTTTTTCGACATTCTAGTATTCATATCTAAATGCTATTCTAGATTGTACCATCGTAGTGTCTTACAAGGAGAACTATTACCACATTTGCAATATCCTTCGGAAATGTTAGCTAATGATAATAATCCATCTAACTTTTTGGGTTACTCTAACCCCAATTGGATCTTGCTATCCCCTTCTTCTCTTAAACTATATCTGTCAACTCCATAGGGCATAACTGAGATGGCTGTGGCCAATTGTACATACCTCTGTTACTGTTGAAGGTAGCTCAAAATGCTTATATTTCTCTGCCCGAATTGCAAATACTAATAATCTTCATTAGTTGGGTACCTCGTACTTTTTTTTTCAAGTTGTTTCTTTCACTTATTGAAACTTGTATCCACCTCCTAATTCTCTCGTCGCTCTTTACCATATGGGTGGATAGATATTCATGCCTTGGGGATCCTTATCAAGAGGCTCACACATATTAGTACACACATGATCTGCTGAAGACCTAACATTTACACATCAAAAGCATGATGCAAAATCGAGTTCCTTTGATCAACTCTTCCACAGTGACATTCAATCTCTTACCAACTATCTTTCTAGAGGTAAACATCGTCGTATTATGAATAAGATAGAGTTCAGGAAATTGAGTTCTTACAACTGAGCTCTACTACATGATCTAGAATAAGTAGAAAGAGTGACAGTCCTAAATGCCCTGCAGCCTCCTGCTTATAAGTGTGGTGCACTACACACCCATAAACAAGACTCTACTAGACACGGCTTGTAGACTCCCTAGGACAGAACTGCTCTGATACCACTTTTGTCACGACCCAAACCGAAGGGCCGCGACGGGCACCCGGTGCCTTACTCAACCGAGTACCAACGTAATATATTTTTCTTATCATACTATCATGAGTAAATGAGCCAAAAAATCCGTCATGAAATAACAATAATGAAACATAATAGAATACTCTACATATGAAGACCCAACATGATATACAAACTTATATATATGACATACGGGCCTATAAAGCTGACATGACCATTTGTAAACTCGAAATATAGGCCGACAAGGCCATACAAGTATCCATACACCTGACATCTGCCTATAAGACTCTAAGAGTACATAAAATCATAAAGGTCGGGACAGGGCCCCGCCATACCAATCAATACATATCCAACGCATACTGACCAAATAGGCAACTCCGGAGCAAGTGGAGTGCACCAATACCTTCCGCTGAGTTGATAGCCTACTTGGAGGAACGTCAACCTATCTATCAGGACCTGCGGGCATGAAACACAGCGTCCCCAGGTAAAAGAGACGTCAGTACGAATAAAGTACAGAGTATGTAAGGTAGGAAAGCATAAACAAGAACAGTAATATAAAGAAAGATAAATGAGATACAACCTGTAACATCTGAGTGCCTCTGGGGCTATTGACATGAAATGCATAATACATATATATACATATACTTTTAAAAAGCATACGCCTCTGTGGGTATCATCATATCGTACCCGGCCTCAAAGAGGACTCGGTAGAATCGTACCCGGCCACGTGGATCTCGGTAAACCCAACTGATCAGTGGTTTCACAATAGGTGCCATACCCGGGCGACTATAGCGCGACTCGGTAGAGTAAAATAGATACATATATATAATGCATGCTCGACTCATGGAATCACATTCTAAACCTTTGGAGTGACTTAAGAACATTATGGACATCCCTACCATTAATATGAACCTTAGTAGGATTTAAGGATCATACACACTTGTTTAGAATAATTTTATAAGGAAAGAACAACATGGACAACCTTAGTTGCTAGGAGTAGAGTCATTATGAAATAACGTATCGTTTATGTTCATTTCATTTTAGATCATGCCAAAAGAAAGAAGAAAGTGCCTTAACATACCTTAAATCCATTGAGTCCTTAATCACTTTCAAGCAACTCTTCAAACAAGTCAACTCAATCTATCATAGTATAAGGAGATTCAAAATCAGTGCTGAGCAAAGGCTAAGTCTATAACTTAAGCTAGTAGCTCATTTACGTAATTTTTGGCAGCATCTCTCTTGTAACAAGGGCCTCCTCCAATACCATATACAAACAACAATGACCAGAACACGACAACCATAATCGTGTCAAACAATCCGAAAATGTTACGACGAACGACCAACAAACAACCTTGCCATTATGTGGTGTTTCTCCACAACCTTCCTCCTCTCAACTTCATAAAAATAGTAGTCAAAGAGACAACCCAATACCAACACGAAACATCCCACAAAACAGTCCCAAAAGTTCATCAACTCAACAATAATTTTTCAATTTACTTAAACACGTTTCGACTTGTCTTTTCTTTAAAATTGAGAAACACAACCAAAAGTACATAATTGTACCTCTTATCCAATAAACCAGCCATTAATTCAACTTAAAATAAGTTCACAACCAGCCAACCATTACACAAGAACAAACAACATACCATTCTTTCGAAGCTAGCTAGGTCTATTTTTACGATCGAGTTACAACTCGCAAACGCATAGATAATGGAAGGAGAAACATAAGCTTACCTGGTACTGAGTATAACCCATGAAACCTGGTCCTTTTTCATCCAAAATAAATTCCTCAACACGGCTACAAGAAGGAGAAAGAGAAACTAGCAAGCTGTCCGGACTTTTCAGCACTAGAATCGCGTCGTAACACCCGGAATACCCTAGGGTTTGTGTGGGATTTTTGGGGAGGAGTTGCAGGGGTTCAATTTGGTTTTCTTGGTCTGAAAGATAGGTGAAATAAATGAGTAGATAGTCCCTTAAAATTCCCCTCTTGGCCGACTTTGGGGCTTTTAATTTTGTCCTCTCACTTTGGCAAGTAGGTGATGCACCTACTTGTCACCTACCAATCTGTGCAGTCTTGCGAAAATGCGAATATCTCTATACTCCAATATCGTATAGACAAACAATTTAATGATTTAGAAACTAGACTCATAGATATTTAATTTGGTAGGTATATAATCCCCTAATTCCAATTATATTGGGATAAAAGCTCAGTTATATTTGAGCAAATGTTCAGCACATTTATGAATGGAACTTGTGATGACCGTTTCCAGCTTTTGTTCCACAACTCGCTTGACTTCAAAACATAACGCCAACTATCATACGACTAAAATAACTCATATTATAATCTCCTTATAATGTTAATCACCCGAGTTTAACCCCAAAAGTACATGGTAAAATATTCCAACTTGTCGACTTTCGACGAAACTTATTTTCTTCAATTTGTTTAGTTTCTAAGCCTTCAAACTCTCTTACTACTTGGTATCAATGATCTTAAATATTTGTAACCTCCACGTTAACATGATGAACTAACTTTGTAAACTTTTGAAAGATGATTCCATTTCTGAGCTTACATTAATTGACTTATGACGTACTCTTACATACGAAAACATGGCTTGTAAAAACCTTTCTGTTAGGTAGATATTCGATTTGTATGACCTGTTCCAATTCCTCGATTGTCGATTTGGTGGCTTCAATATCATCGGGTGCTATGAAGGATCTCGGGACCCTAAAATAATCTTCCTCATTCTTTGAGTGTTCCCCTATTTCTCCGGCCTAGTTAGGGTTGGGACTGGTGATTGCTATTTGGCGCCTTTCTCTTCGACCAGTCCCTCACCTTTTGATGTTGTAATTGTGGGCACCGAGATTGCCTCCTCGACAGCGAACATCTCCTTTGCGGCCGGTTCATCCTCGTAGACCATTTAGATTACGCTTGGGGTGGGGAACTTCAACTCCTGATGCAAGGTCGAAAGCATCGCTCTCATGTGTTGGACCCATGGCCTACCGTACAAGGCATTGTATCTGTAACAACCTGGCCAGTCGTTTTGAGAGTTATAGCCTCGTTCCCCCATTCCATGCTTATTTTGTGTTCTACAGATATATTATCATATACCGGGTTAGTTGGTTCGGGTTCGGAGTGGTTTCAGAGTGAATTGAGATACAAAGTCTCTTATTTGGAAGCTTAAGTTGGAAAAGTTGACATGATGTTGACTTATGTGTAAACGACATCGGATTTGAATTTTGATGGTTCCGTTAGATCCGTTAGGAAATTTTGGACTTAAGAGAACGTTCAAAATGTGATTTATAGGTCCGTGGTAGAACTAGGATTGAATTGGCGAAAGTTAGAATTTTGGCGATTTTGGCCGGTAGTGGAAATTTTGATATCGGGATCGGATGGATTTACGAAAGTTGGAGTAGGTCCTTGGTGTCATTTCTGATTTGTGTGCAAAATTTGAGGTCATTCAGACGTAGTTTGATAGGTTTCAACATCATTTGTGGAATTTGGAAGTTTAGAAGTTCTTTAGGCTTGAATTCAAGTGTAAATTGGTGTTTTGATATTGTTTTAAGTTATTCGAAGGTTCGACTAAGTTTGTATGATGTTATAGGATCTGTTGGTATGTCTGGTTGTGGTTCCGAGGGCCTCGGGGTGATTTCAGGTAGTTATCGGATTGTTATGAGTTGAATAACTGCAGTTGAAGCTGTTGTTTCTGGTGTGACCGCACCTGCGGAGGGGGAACCGCAGGTGTGAGGCCACAGAAGCAAAAGAGGAGTCGCAGGTGCGGGCAAGGAAGACCTGGGCAAAGGATATAGGTGTGATGGCATTCCCGCACATGTGGTGGTCGCAGAAGCAGACCCAAGGGCGCAAATGCGAGTGTGGACCGCAGAAGCGAGTTGGTTTCTGCACCTGCGAAAGGCACAGATGCGCTCTTGAGGCCACAGGAGCGAGGTCAGTATTTTAAGTGAAATCCACACATGCGATGGAATTTCCGCAGGTGCAGCATCGCAGAAGCGACAAATGGACCGCAGGTGCGGTATTGCTGGGCAGAAAAACACCAACTCAAGGTTTTGTCTTTCATTTTCGATTTTAGACTTGAGAAGCTCGGGAGAGAGGCCATTTTTTGAGGAATTTCAAGGAAAACGTTGGGGATAAGGAATTCTAACCCGTATTGGTCTAAATTTCATGAATCCATGGCTTTATTCATCACCTAATTAGGGATTGAAGTTGAAAACTTGGGGATTTAGGGCTTGAGAATTTGGACAGTGGACTTTGGGAATTTGGATGACCAAATGAGGTCGGATATTGATAAATTTTGTATGGTTAGACTCGTGAGTGAATGTGCTTTCGAGTTTTGTAACTTTTGTCGGATTTCAAGACGTGGTACCGGGGGCCGGGTTTGAGCTGATTTCGGATTTTTGGCTATAATTTGGTATTTTTCTTGTGGAATTGCTTCCTTTAGTCTATATTGATCGTATTGTATTGCTTGTGTCAAGATGAGGGACGTTTGGAGCCCTATTTGAGAGGCAAAGGCATTGTAGAGTAGGATTTGCTTGGCTTGGTTTGAGGTAAGTAATGCTTCCAAACTTGGTTCTAAGGGTTCGAAACTCAAACTATGTGTTATGTGATTAGTATTGAGGTGATACACATGCCAAGTGACGGGCGTGCAGGCGTGCACCGTGAGAATTTTGACTTGGGTGATTCCATGACACTGTTTAATGACTCTATCCTATTGATATCCATGTTTTCATCATGTGATAAAGTAATTGAGCTGTAAATCATGGTAGATGTTGGGACCCTTAGTTGTCGTTTCTTGCTGTCATCTCACTATTTTCATTAATATTCTATACTCAGTTATATTCATGCATTTTTGTATCATATCTCAGTTTTAGTTATTTATTGATTCATCATATCGTTGTTCCATTTTTTTTCATGACATTGTGAGCCCATGGGCGAGACTGAAGAGGTTGATGATTGAGTGAGGCTGAGAGCCTAGTTATGAGAGACACTTACGGGATCGGGTTGCACGCTGCAATAGTTATATTAATGATTATGATAGCGCTTAGGCTGTAGGAGTCCCTCCGGAGTTTGTAACACACCCTTAGTGAGCGCGGATGATATTATTGAGGGATGAATTTCCCTAGACATAGATTTGTCTGAAGTACTTGATACATGTAGATGGATTTCTCCACAGGGTTGGATTGCCCCTTTTCCTTGGTACTGGGATCCTCACAATCAGTGTTGTGTATGTTCCGGGATGGATTTTCCTGGGCCGGATGGCCATATACAATATCGAGTGGTTGAGCACTTGAGAGTGGGAGCACATGGTGCATTTCATTCAGTCTGTGCATTGGCATGTAAAGATAGCTGAGCTGTATACCTCCCACTATTCAGATCTGTATTTACTCTATTGCCTTGAGCTGTCTATTTAACTTGAAAGCATGCCTATGTTTCTGCACATTTTTTTCTATTATATTTGTTGCGGTTGAGTTCGTCACTACCTTTCAGTCCAAAGTTTGGACTTGCTACTTACTGAGTTGGTGTACTCACGTTACTACCTACACCTTATGTGTAGATCCAAGAGATATCAGTCGCAGCGAAGGTTGCTGATTGATGTTCCAGAGTTTGGATACTATCGAGGTAGCTGCATGGTGTTCGCGGGCCTTGACTCTCCTTCTTTACCTTTTGTCATATTTTCAATTTATTTCTCTAGACACTGTAGTGGAATGTATTCTGATCTAGACGCTCATGTAATTAGTGACACCCCGATTTTTGGGCTAGATTGTATCGTATATTGGGACTTTTTAGGTTTCAAACAGTTTTCTTTAAATGTTAAATGCTCCCATTTATGTTTTCAAACTTATTATTGTTGTGTTAGGTTGTTGAGTTGAGGCTGACATAGTTTCACGATAGGCGCCATCACGACGGTCGATTGTGGGTCGGGACAGTATCTTATGTCCCTCGATTACTTAAAATTTTGTTTTTTGGGTGGTCCATGCAGTGTGTACCGGTAGGATTATTTCACTATTCGTTGTCTCATACGCCAAGTTAAACTCGTTCAATACTCGTACTGCCGATACAATTTGGTCCAATAACCACGGTTGTTCCATGACTCTCCATCAGATGATGTTGGCTGAGCTATCTGGATCAATTAACACACACTTAACTCAAAATTTATTAATAAGTACAGATATAACCAATGCATTGTTGTGAGGTTGAATGATGCCCTCAGCATCCTCATCACTGAACGAGATAGACCCCTCCGGAACGTAGTCCCAAGTGCATTTTTCCCTTGTGATAGAAACTTTGGTGCACTTCATTGGCCCTTGTAGGACATCTACTCCCCCTATGATCATGTTGATCATGTATTGAGGTCCTTCCTACTCAATTTGTTTGTTCGGCGTCCCTGTTTCTGAAATGATTTTTGGCTCGCTCATTTAGGAATCCCCCAAGATGCCCATTGTTGAATAGACGATCCATTTCTTCTCTTATCTGTCGACAATCCTCGGTCTTGTAACCGTAAGTACTGTGGTATTTACGTATCAAGTTGTGATCCCTCTGTTAAGGATCAGACTGGAGTGTCCTTGGCCATTTGGTCTCCATGATGCAGCCAATGGCTGACACTATACACACTGCATCTACGTTGAAGTTATATTCCAATAGTCTCGAGGGTTCTCTACCGCCAAGTGATCTGTCGAAACCGTTCTTACTCGTTGAACCTCGATAGCTAGGACCTTGGTTGCTTCTTTTGTCATTCCTGGTTGGGTGGCGACAAGGTCCTTTTCCCCTTTATCCGAGCAGTGTGGCTGATACTGATCTTGGGTTAGCCGTGGCTCCTGATCTATAATTCTTTTAGACCTATCGTTCACCCTATTAGGGTAAACAGACCCCAAGGGGGCCCCCAGCTGGTCGTCCACGACTCTGATCTTTGAAAGATACCTATTATTAACATCGACCCAAGTAACCGTCGGGTACTCTATCAAGTTTTGCTTCAATTGTTGAGAAGCAATAGAATTTTGGGGGTTGAGCCCTTGAGTAAACGCCTGAACAGCCCAGTCATCTGCAACTGGGGGCAGGTCCATCCGTTCCATCTGAAAACTCGACATAAACTCCCTAAGAATCTCGTTGTCCCTTTTCTTGACTTTAAAAAGGTCCGATTTCCTCGACACAACCTTGATAACGCCGACATGGGATTTAATGAAGGCATTTGCAAGCATAGAAAATGAATCAATAGAATTTGGAGGTAAGTTATGGTACTATATCATTGCCCCTTTAGATAAGGCTTCCCCAAATTTCTTCAACAACACCGACTTGATCTCATCATTTTCTAGGTCATTGCCTTTTATTGTGCATGCATACATGCTCGTTTGGATCTATGGTCTCATTATATTTGGGAATATCGGACATTTAGAACCTCTTCGAAATTGGCTTCAATGCCACATATGGGGGAAAAGATTTCTGAGTACTTTTTGGAATTCGGTCCTTTCAATATATGAGGCACTCCGAGGATCTGATCGACCCTTGAATTGTAAGTTTCCACCTTCTTGTCATTTGCTTCTATCTTCTTTTCTCCAGACTCCACCCATTTTGTTAGTGCTTCGAGCATTTTCATCACCTCGTAAATCTCTCCGGGTCCAAACTCATCTGGTTTTGCGATGATCTGTTCATCTCTCCGAGCGTCTTCTTTAACCCACTCGGGTTTGGCCGTGTTCTGTGCATGATTTTGACTCTATAGTTTTGCTATTGCCACTTTCTAAGCTTGTAGCATTTCAAAATCAATGGTAATCTAACTCCATCACCTTCCCTTCGGTCCCTTCCCGAGCTGATGGCGGGGGTGCCCTGCGAATGCTATTTTCGAGATCAGTGGGCAGGTTGATTTTGATGGCAACTTTTGAGTAGGAATCTACTAGATCAACGATTGGGACACCATTAGGATCAATATGGGGTACATCATTTCTTGGTACCACGTTATTATTTACATCGGGGTGGCTTGACTCGGTGTCAACGTTCAAGTGAACAGACTGAGAATTTGACATTTTAAATAGACCTAAAATCAAACTTCCATGGGCAAGTGTAAAATATGGCGGGCTTTGGAAATTCGTATTAAATCATCACTACTATCCTTAGCCCCACGGTAGGCGCCAAACTGTTTACCTTTAAAATGAGTATGAATCGAATTTGTACGCGATTTAAAGGATACTTGATTTAATTTAACATGAATGATCTTTGAACCACAAATAATTAAATTAAAGAGAAACAAAACGATCAAACCAAGCGTGATGGACAATTAAGCCTGGCTTTACGATGAACACTGAAAATTAACTCTGTTCTAGCCTTCGAGATGGGCCCGATTGCTACTAAATAAATAAGCAGCTGAAGAACACTTTGAACAGTAGCAAGAGAACAAAAATAAAATTTATATCTTTGATATGCGTTTCAACAGTATGTGAAAAAATGAACAGGTTCTCCTTTTTATATAGTAGGGGAATTTCAATCCCACTATAAGTCTAAATAAGGTAAAAATCTTTTCTCTTCTAGTAAGTCACGTTACGCAGCTGACATAGGGTGAGATTTGTGCCGTAATATCCAGTTGAGGGCGGATATTTCATCCCCTTGTTTATTCTTTCTAAATGTCTTTCCTTTAACCCCGATTCTTCCTTTTGCTCGAGCTCGATTCCTTTCATGTCCGGCCATGTCCGAATCTTGGTGTGTCATTCGTCTCCCGGTCTGATCTGGGGAATCCTCGGCTGTAACCGAGTCTACAATGAATCACTTCATCCCTAGTTTCTTTATCGGGAAATTTAGGACCTAGCTCCTACCAACTCACTTTCGATGGTGTTAGGTACTACCTCATTTAGATTTGAAATAATATAATTGTCAGTAAAATAAATTATTAATGTCGTATTTTCAATCTCGTGAATCCACATAGCTAATCCCTTATCCTAAATGTATGGGAGATAAGCAACGCTTTAAAGTTGTAGTAAAGCAGTCTCAGAAAAGGTAGTGCGAACCACACAAAAATGAGTGCGGCCGCAGACTGCCAAGTGCGGAACGCACTAAAGTGAGTGCGGTCGCACAACTAAAAGTGCAAACCGCACAATTTTGAGTTGCGGCCGCACAACCCCGGGTTTAGAGTACTAGGCTCTCTGATCATTCATCAGTGCGGACCGCACAATTTTGCTGCAGACGCACAATTTTCACTGCGGACTGCATATTTTTGAGTGTGGTTCGCACAATTCCAACACACAAATGCTCTAAGTTAAAGACTACGGACCGAATAGAAATGCGTGCGGTTGCACAATTTGAATATAATCGGCACTGGTTTACGATTCATACAAGTTTTTCAAGAATTAGACATGGCCTTAACAATTAAGCATGATTAGCTACTTACCCAGGCCCCAATTAACATTTAAGATACTACCCACATAATTCTAAGCAAACATGATTAATAACTGATATTTTTAGGCATGAAAATAACCCTAGACAAAAGAACAAAATTAAGAAAGATGAAAAAAAATTCTAAAGATGAAATGAACATACCAGTAATGAAGGATGCAAGTGAGAATCTATACAGATGAAATGCTTGAAGTTTGATAACTAATGGGATATGCATTGTACTTGCTTAGGGCTTGAGAGTTTAGAGAGTGAAAAGTGTGTAAAGTTACGAGAAGCCCTATTTATAGGTTGACTCGTCGGGCCCAAACTTACCTGAGTGCGGCTGCATAATTCTGAGTGCGGTCCGCACTCCTTACCTATTCCTGTGAAGAAGTTCTACGGTCCGTACAAAAGTGAGTGCGGCTGAAAATTGTTAAGGAACTTTGACAAGCCAAACTTCAGAGAGCATGAACTTTTGGTCTTTCAGATGTGCGACCGCACACAGAATTGTGCGGCCGCAGAGTGATTGTGTGGTTCGCACTTTTGTGACACTTAGCCAATTTTTCTTGCACAGTTCCTGCAATGCATACCCATTACTGCATACACTTCAAAACTAGTTAGTCCAAAATAAAGCCTATCTAATCTAAACAAGAAAAACAAGATAAAGAAAAAGACACATGGGTTGCCTCGCAAGAAGCGTCTGATTTAACGTTGCAACACGACGCAAATTACCAATCACTTGAAATGAAGAACCGCCACAATGTGGTCATCATCAACCTTGCCAAGATAATATTTAACCTGGTTCACATTGACTCTAAATACCTCATCATTCTTATTTTTCAAATCTAGAGCACCAAAGGGGGTTACATTCACCACTTCAAAAGGGCCTCTCCATTTTGACTTCAACTTGCCCGGAAACATCCGTAACTGGGAATTGAACAATAGCACAAGATCACCTTCTTTAAGCTCCTTGTTGTGGATGTACTTTTCATGGAGGTACTTCATCTTCTCCTTGTAGAGGGATGAACTTGTGCAAGGCATGATACTAGAATTTATCAAGCTCATTCAATTGGGCCACCTTTAAGTTTGCGGTAGCATCCCATTCAAGGTTCAACTTTTTCAAAGCCCACATGGCCTTATGCTCAAGTTTTACCGGGAGATGACACACCTTCCCAAACACCAATCAATATGTAGACATCTCAATCGGCGTCTTGTAGGCCGTCCTATAAGCCCGAAGAGAATCATCAAGTTTCCTTGACCAATCCGTCCGACTGGCATTCACAGTCTTTGACAAAATACTCTTGATCTCCCGGTTGGAGACTTCAACTTGTCCGCTTGCTTGAGGATGGTAGGGGTTCGAGAGTTTATGAGTGACACCATACTTGGTGAATAAGGTATCAAAAAACCGGTTGCAAAAATGTGAATCCCCATCACTAGTAATGCCCCTTGGAGTACCAAACCTTGTAAATATGTTCTTCTTCAAAAATGCCACCACACTTCGAGCTTCGTTGTTGGGTAAAACCACAACTTCAGCTCATTTTGACACATAGTCCACAACTACCAAAATGTAAGTGTTCCCACAAGAGCTCACTAACATTCCCATGAAATCAATACCCCAAACATCAAAGATATCAATTTCCAAGATGGTGGTGAGGGGCATATCATTCTTCTTAGAAATCCCACCGGCCTTGGGCATTCATCACAAGGCTTGACAAGCTCACTAGCGTCCTTGTAGAGAGTAGGCCAATATAATCCACAACTCAACACTTTTGTTGTCGTTCTCGCTTCACCATGGTGACCACCATACGGTGAAGAGTGGCAAGCCTCAAGAATTCCTATTTGTTCTTCCTCTGGCACACATCATCAGTCACACCATCGGTACATATCCGGAAAAGATACGACTCATCCTAATAATAGTCAAGGCAATCCCGTTTGAGCTTCTTCCTTTGGTTTGAAGAGAACTCATTCGGTACAATATCACTCATAATATAATTGGATAAATCAGCAAACCATGTCATCCCGGTCATTGAAAATGGCTAACAGTTGCTCTTCGGGGAAGGAATATTGATCTGAAGGCCGTCATATGGCCTTACCTTATCCTCCAATCGGGACAAGTGGTCCGCCACTTGTTTTTAGTAACTTTTCGGTCTTGAATCTCTAGATCAAACTCTTGCAACAGAAGCACCCACCATATCAACCTTGCCTTAGAATCTTTCTTGCTCATTAAATATCGAAGTGTCGCATGGTCGCTGTGAACAATCACCTTTGTACCCATCAAATACGGGCGGAATTTCTCCATAGCAAAAATAATAGCAAGTAGCTCTTTTTCGGTCACTGTGTAGTTGACTTAGGAATCATTCATGGTCTTGCTAGCATAGTAGATCGGATGGAAGATTTTGTTGATTCTTTGCCCCAACACCGCTCCAACCGCCATATCACTAGCATCACACATGAGCTCAAAAGGTAAGATCCAATCCGATGCGGTGATAATATGTGTAGTAGTGAACTTGAACTTTAGCAATTCAAATGCCTTCATACAATCTTCATTGAAATGGAACTTGGTATCCTTCTCCCAAAGTTTGGGCAATGGGTTTACTACCTTGGAAAAGTCCTTGATGAATCGGCGATAGAAACCCGCATGACCCAAGAAGCTCCTCACTCCCTTCATGGATGTAGGGGAGGGAGTTTAGAGATCACCTCAAATTTGGCCTTGTCGACCTCAATACCATGCTTTGAAATTTTGTGGTCGAGGACAATGCTTTCCTCAACCATGAAATGACACTTCTCCCAGTTCAACACCAAATTTGTCTCCTCACATCTAGCCAATACCCTATCAAAATTGTTCAAACAATCTTCAAACGAATTCCCAACCACAGAAAAAGCATCCATAAAAACCTCAAGAATATCCTCCACCATGTCGGTGAAAATATCCACCATACACCGTTGAAAATTTGCCGGTACATTACACAACCCAAATGGCATCCGCGAGTATGCGAAAGGACCATAGGGACAAGTGAAAGTGATCTTCTCTTGGTCCTCAAGAGCAATAAGTATTTGATTGTAGCCAGAGTATATCCATCAAGAAAGCAATAAAAAACACTTCCGGCCAACCTATCAAGCATTTGATCAAGAAATGGAAGCGAGAAATGATCTTTCCGAGTGACTTTGTTGATTTTCCTATAGTCCATGCACACTCTCCACCCGGTGACAGTTCTTGTGGGGATGAATTCATTCTTGTCATTTGTTACCACAATCATGCCCCCTTTCTTTGGGACAAATTGCACCGACGAGGTCCACGATCTATCAGAAATGGGGTAAACAACCCCGACATCCAACCACTTGATTATCTCCTTCTTCACCGCCTCTTGCATTGCTTTATTTAGTCTCCTTTGATGTCCAACAGACGGTTTGGCACCCTTTTCCAAAATAATCTTGCCCAGGATATTCGCCAAAGTCCATCTGATTGCTCTTTTCCTCCTTTGTAGCGCCTCTAATGTGGACTCTACCTGCATGTTAGTTAAGCAAGAAGAAAGGATAACTGGTAAAGTAGAAGAAGGGCCAAGAAATTCATACATGAGATGTGGAGGCAATGGCTTTAACTCCAAAGTGGGAGGCTCCTCGATTGATGGCTTTGTTGGAGGAGTCTTCCGATTTTCAAGATCCAAAAATAGCTTGCGGGGCTCATAAATGTACGACCCAATGCCTTGCAATGCATTCACACACTCCACATAGCCTTCTTTCTCCTCAACATCATCAAGATTGAGCAAAACGGCTTCCAAATTATCCTCAACATTCATTGTGGCACTAGCACCATCAACAATCACGTCAGTGACCAAATCCACGAACGAACACACTTCATTACTATTCGGTTGCCTTATAGATTTGCACACATGTAAGACCACCTTTTCGCCACCCACCCGGAAGGTGAGCTCCCCGGCTTCCACATCAACAAGAGCCTTCCCCGTAGCAAGGAAAGTTCTACCCAAAATGATATGCACCTCATAGTCCACTTCACAATCAAGAATCACAAAGTCCGCTGGGAGGATGAACTTGTCAACACGAACCCACACATCATCAATAATACCCAAAGTCCTCTTTATTGCTCGATCCGCCATTTGCAACCTCATGGATGTGGGTCTTGGTTGCCCAATCCCCAAAGTTTTGAACACTTAGTAGGTCATCAAGTTGATACTCACCCTAAGATCATATAATGCTTTGGCAAAGTCGGCACTTCCTATTGTACAAGGGATTGTGAAAGCGGTTGGATCTTCCAACTTAGGAGCCATTGAGTGCACAATAGCACTGTTGATTGTCTCACAATTCATTGATCTCTTCTTGATTACCAAGTCCTTCATGAATTTTGCATAACCCAACATTTGTTCCAATGTATCAACCAATGATAAATTAATTTACAAACTCTTCATCATATCAATAAACCTTTTGAATTGATTTTCACTATTTTTTTTCAAGACTTTGAGGGTATGGAGGAGGAGTCCTTGGCATTGGTACCATAGCCTTTGGCACTACCGGTTCCGACATGTCAATCACGTGTTCCCTAGATAGGTTCACTTCTTCTTGCGTATCCTCCACACTTTCATCAATATCAATTCTCACTTCTTCATTAGCTTGAACCACATTCCTTAGGATTTCATCTTATTGAACCACAACATCTTCATCCACAATTATTCTTTGATTTGAGGTGGTTGCAACTCCACCTTTTCCACTTTTAGTAGTCACGGCCAGAGCATGTACCGTATTATTCCCACCCTTCGGGTTCACCACCGTATCACTAGGTAGTGCCCCCTTAGGATGAGTGTTCAAAGCTTGCGAGATTTGGCCTAATTGAACCTCCAAATTGTGAATAGAAGTGTTATGAGAGGCTAATTGAGCATCGGAGTCGGCATTCTTCTCCATCATCTGTTTAAACATATTCTCAATTCTACCCATCTCATTGTTAGAAGAGCTCAGACCTTGAGAAGGATAGGGGGTGGATTGCTCGGTTGTTGGAACATCAGGGGCCTTTGAAAACCCAACCCCCGATTGTTGTTGTTGTTCCACCCTCCTTGGTTATTGCCTCCCCAATTACTTTGATTGTTGCCACCCCAATTGCCTTGATGATTGCCTCCCCAATTGCCTTGGTTACTTTGATTATTCCAATTGCTTTGATTATTGTTACCACCACTCCAATTTCCTTGGTGGCCTTGGTTGTTCCAATTTCCTTGTGACCGCCATTATTGTTGATTTTGTCCTTGAGCATTATTTCTTTGGCCTTGATAATTGTTGATATATTGAACTTCTCCTTCTTGCTCATTGAACGAATCACCTTGATCATAACCACTATCATCTTGCATGAATTGTTCCGGGCGGCTTTGCATTTGTTGACCTTGTTTCCGTCTCTTGTTCATCATCATATTTACACCTTCCATCGTATTCAGTTGTTTCAGCCTTTGAACTTGTTGAAGCTGAGCTTTGCCCAATTGGTTCATTGTGGTTGTCAACTCGGCAATAGCTTGCCCATGATCATGTAGCTCCTTGTGTAGGTGAATAACATTAGGGTCACCTTGCGGAACATTGACTCTACTTTGCCATGCCGATGAGGTATTCGCCATCTCATCAAGAATTTCACAAGCTTCGGCATAAGGCGTGTTCATAAAGTTCCCACCGGCGAGTTGATTTACCATGCATTTATTTTTTTATGTTGATCCCCATGTAGAAGGTTTGTTTGATCATGGCTTCGGTCATATCATTATTAGGGCACTCTTTGACCATGGTACGATATCTTTCCCAAATCTCGTGCAATGGCTCATTGGGTTCTATCTTGAAAGCAAGAATCTCATCCCAAAGTGTCGCCATATGTTCCGGAGAGAAGAATTTGGCAATGAATTTTCCGCCAACTCATCCCATGTATGGATGGAATGATTGGGCAATCTCTCTAACCAGTACAATGTCTTTCCCCATAGAGAAAGGGAGATAGCCTCAACTGCAGCACGTCCTCGGAGACATTTGTTTGCTTCCCCCCCCCCCCCCAAATAAGTATCGACGAACCCTTTGAGATGCTTGAAAGCATTTTGGCTCGGAGCCCCTATGAAGAACCCTCGCTGCTCAAGTAGTGTAAGCATCACATTGGTGATTTAGAAGTTGCCCGCCCTAATACAGGACGAGACTATATCACTTGCATAACCCTAGTTCGGTAACTGTCGGTGAGCTGTTGCTCTTGGTGGAGGTGGGGGAGGGACGAGAACATTATCATGAGGCGGTCGACCTTGCCTATTGGCTTGAAGTTCGGGAAGAACCTCATCTCCTTGGTCATTGTCCACTTCCTCCCCCAGTGGCACATTTCCTATGGGCTCCTTGTTGAGAGCCATTCTCGTACCTATAATCAATTCAAAAACAAAGTTAGTAACTCGGAAGGAAAAGAAGACAAAGCACACAAAAACCTAAATATATATATATCTAAATCCATTTAACTCCCCGGCAATGGCGCAAAAAATTAATGTCGCCCAAACGCACGCCACAAATATAGGTAGTGAGGCGGTCGAAGCAATAACAAAACCCAATGCGAGTCGGGATGGAATCCACAAGAAGTTAGAATTTGGATTAGGTATATATTTAGTGTAATTGTATGGTGTGCCTCAAATTACACTTCCACTTTCTTGTTTGTTGTTTTTATTTCTACTTTGAGCTATTGATTGAAATTATAAAACTAGAAGACAATATTTTTGGTTTTGGTTGTTTTTCAAATGATAAAATATCTAGGGTCGTAACTTCCACCTAGGTGGTTACCTAATGGGTTGTAAACTCTAGGGAAAGTTTGATTAGTCGGGGTTGTAATATAGCAATCACACGCAATTACCCACTCTATACCTCTTGGTAGTTTGAGTGATTTTGTCCAATTTGGCTTTCACAAGTCCAAATGGATATTGCACAAAATAAGTGATATATGCTTAAGTCGGGTTACTATCTCTAGATTTTGCCCTTTAATTAGGGCTATCAATTTCTTGAGTGCACCCCAATTTCTTGTTAGCCAAGTTTTCCTAGACTTAGTCTCTCTTTCTTAAGTAGAGATTAAGTCAAATAGGCATGAATCAATATTTGCAACCATTAATTATTGATTTCATGCATAAATAAGGCTAAATATCACTAACCCAATCACAAACAAGCCCGAAATCAAACACCCATTAAGTACCCACACTAGGGTTGGGCCACAGCCCTAGCTAGAAATTTAGCTACCCATAAAAAATGAAGAAATTAAAGAAGAAATTAAGATAGAATGCATAATAATTTATTAAGGAAAGAAAATCTAATGTTTAGAAGCTTATCTAGTACAATATTACTCAAAACAGTAAAGAAAACGGATCGGGTGCTCTCCCAAAAATAAAACTTAACCTAAAAATGATAAAAAGTTTTATTTATTCTAAGCTAAAAATATTTGACGAAAATGCCCCTGCATAGTTGTGCGGCTGCACAATAATGTGTGTGGTCCGCACAAATAGGCTTGGTTTGACAGGTTCCATCTATGCGGCCACACAATTCTAGGTTATGGCCGCATAATATTAGTGCGGTCCGCACTCATTGACTTAGGACTTGAACCTAGCTATCTGATTCTTCTCTTCTGTGGACCACATAATTATGAGTGCGGCATCACTTGTCATCCTGCGGCCACACAATTATAATGCGTTCCGCATATCTTCAGCTTGCCCAAAACCAACTCTCTGAATCTCCTCTTCTATGGCCTCACAATATTTGTACGGTCTGCATACTCTAAAGAAAAACTGACATGGCTCTTTCCTTATTTTGCAGCGTGCACACAGTATTGTGCGGTCTGCACTATGGGCCTTTTTGCCTTGTTTTGGCCCTTGTCCACTTTTGACTCCTTTTTGAGTTGATTTTGATTTCTTTGGCTCATATTGTAACACGCCTTCAAGAAAGCACATTTCATTAGTTTTCGGGAATATCTTTAAGCATTTTTGAGCTAAAACGCAAGTAAAAGAGAGCAAATAAGTGGTAAAAAAATCCTACTTATCACGGCCGATGGCCGACACTATAATTGTTGCATCTATGTTGAAGTTATATTTCGATAGTCTAGAGGCTTCTCTGCCCCCAAGTGATCTATCAAAATCATTCTTACTCATTAAACCTCGGTTGCTAGGATCGTGGTTGCTTTTTCTATCGTTCCTGGTCGGGTGGTGACCGGGTCCGTTTACCCTTCTATCCGAGCTCTATGGCTGATACTGATCTTGGGTCAGCCTTGGCTCCTAATCTATAATTCTTTAAGACCTATCGTTCACACTATTTAAACAGACCCCAAGGGCCCCCCCAGCTGGTTGTCCTCGACTCTAATCTTTGACTGATACCTGTTATGAACATCGGCCCAAGTAATTGACGGGTACTCTATCAAGTTTTGCTTCAATTGTTGAGAAGCAACATACTTTTGGGGGTTGATCCCTTGAGTAAACACCCGAACGGCCCAATCACCTACAACCGTGGGCAGGTTCATCCGTTCCATTTGAAACCTCGACACGAACTCCCTAAGCATCTCGTTGTCCCTATTCTTGACTTTAAAAAGGTCCAATTTCCTCGTCTCAACCTTGATAGTGCCGACATGGGCTTTAACGAAGGCATCTGCAAGCATAGAAAATGAATCAACAGAATTTGGAGGTAAGTTATGGTACCATATCATTGCCCCTTTGGATAAGGTTTCCCCAAATTTCTTCGACAACACGACTTGATCTCGTTGATTTCTAGGTCATTGCCTTTTATTGTGCATGTGTATGAGTTTACATACTTGTTTGGATCTATGGTCTCGTTATATTTGGGAATATAGGGCATTCAAAACCTCTTTGAAATTGACTTCGGTGCCACACTTGGGGGAAAAGATTTCTGAATGAACATTTTGGAATTCGGTCCTTTCAATATTGGAGGCACTCCCGGGATCTGATCGACCCTTAAATTGTAAGTTCCACCTTCTTGTCATTTGCCTCTATCTTCTTTTTGCCAAACTTCACCCATTTTGTTAGTGCTTCGAGCATTTTCATAACCTCGTAAATCTCTTCAGGTCCAAACTCATATGGTTCTGCGACAATCCGTTCGTCTCTCCGAGCGTCTTCTCTAACCCACTCGGGTTCGGCCGTGTTTTATGCATGATTTTGACTCTACAGTTGTGCTATTTCCACTTGCTAAGCTTGTAGCTTTTCAAAAATCAATTGTAAGCTAACTCCATCACCTCCCCTTCGGGATCTTCCTGAGTTGATGGCGGGGGTGCCCTGTAAATGCTATTTTTGGGACCAGTTGGCAGGTTGATATTGATGGCAACTTGTGAGTTGGCATCAACTGGATCAACGATTGGGACACCATTAGGATCAACAGGGGGTACGTCATTGCTTAGTACCACATTATTGCTTTCACCGTGGTGGCTTGACTTGGCGGCAACGTTCAAGTGAGCAGACTGAGAAATCGACATTTTAAATAGACCTGAAATCAAATTTCAAAGGGCAAGTGTAAAATAGGGTGTGTTTTGGAGATTCGTATTAAATCACCACTATTATCTTTAGCCCCACGGTGGGCGCCAAATTATTACCCTTTGAATTGAATTTGTACGCGATTTAAAGGATACATGATTTAATTTAACACGAATAATCTATGAATGACAAATAATTAATTAAATTAAAGAGAAACAAAACGATCAAACCAAATGTGATGGACAATTAAGCCTGGATTTAGGATGAACACTGAAAATTCACTTCGGTCAAGCCCTCGAGACGGGCCCGGTTATAACTAAATAAATAAGCAATTGAAGAACATTTTGAACAGTAGCAAGAGAACAAAAATAAACTTTATATCTTTGATATGCATGTCAATAGTATGTGAAAAAATGAACAGGTTCTCCCCTTTATATAGTAGGGGAATTTAAATCCTAGTATAAGTTTAAATAAGGTAAAAATCTTTTCTCTTCTAGTAAGTCACGTTACGCAGCTGACATTGGGCGAGATTTGTGCCGTAATATCTGGTTGAGGGAGGATATTTCGGCCCCTTATTTATTCTTTCTAACTGTCTTTCCTTTAACCTCGATTCTTCGTTTTGCTCGAGCTCGATTCCTTTCATGTTCGGCCATGTCCGAATCTTGGTGTGTCATTCGTCCCTGGGCTCTAATCTGGGGAACCCTCCGCTTTACCCGAGCTTGCAATGAACCACGTCATCCCCTATTTCTTCATCGGAAAACGGGGATATATAACTGCATCCCTATTTTACCCGTACACAAGAGTATTAGGAGTTCTTTGATCCATTCTCAAGATTTTAGGACCTAGCTCCTACCAACTCACTTTCGATGATGTTAGGTACTAACTCATTTAGATTTGAAATAATATAATTGTCAGTAAAATAAATTATTAATGTCGTTGTCACGACCCGAATTTTCCACCCTCAGGAATCGTGATGGCGCCTACTCGTGAAAGCTAGGCAAGCTGACAATTACAGTTTTACCACCATTTTTATTAATCGAACAAGAACAAATATTATCTAAACAAAATAATTAAGAAGTGCGGAAATGAAGTAACAGTGCCATAACTCAAATACACAACTACCCCATAGATCTGGTGTTACAATCCATGAACGACTAAGATTTGCTACAAATACAAGTCTGAAAGGAGTACAACTGTTCTCGAAGTAGAAGAGACAGAAGAAACTAAAGTGGGGAAAAGGGACTTTCGGCTCTGCGAATGCCAGCAGATCTAGCTTGGTTTCCTTAGATTGAAGGCATCAATCTCAAGCTACTCACCAGGTCCGGTACCGAAATCGGCACAGAAAGTGCAGAGTGCAGTATCAGTACAACCGACCCCATGTACTGGTAAGTGTCGAGCCTAACCTCGGCGAAGTAGTGACGAGGCTAGAACACGACAACCATATAAACCTATGCAGTTTAATCATATACAAACTGAACAATAACAACATAAAATAACAAATAAAGATGGGAAGGGGAACATGCTGCGGGGAATATCATGTTCTAATAGTAATTCAATAGAGAATCATAATGAACACCATATCAACAAGATTAATGAAATAGTAACACATGCACGGCATCACCCTTCATGCTTTTACTCTCGTTCTCACCATAAGAAAACAACAGAAACGACACGGCATCACCATTCGTGCATTAACTCTCATAATCATGGTACGACATCACCTTTCGTGCATTAACTCTCACAATAATGGCACGGCATCACCCTTCGTGCATTGGCTCTCAAATCATGGCACGGCATCACCCTTCGTGCATTAACTCTCATAATCATGGCACGACATCACCCTTCGTGCATTAACTCTCATAATCATGGCACGACATCACCCTTCGTGCATTAACACTCACAATATCATGCACGACATCACCCTTCGTGCTTTATACTCTTCCTAACCCAAACAATACAAATAATACATCTCGGCAAAGGGAATCAACAATAGAAACAAATACATCCCGGCAAGGGACTCAACTATAACCAATCTCGTTCCAACAGTTACTTCACAAAATAAATCTCAACTCGAGCCAATACTCAATAATGGTCAATTACTAAGAAATTATCATAAACCTTGTTCAACATTGATAATCATCAATTTAAGCATGGACAATACGTAATAAGAGTCACAATAATCATGGTATAAGACTCACGGGCATGCTCGATACCAATGTATAGATACTAGTCACCACACATATACGTTGTACTCAACACTAACACATAGAAAATAAGACCACAACACCTATTCCCTCAAGTTAAAGTTAGACCAAACACTTACCTCAATTCCACGGACAAAATCAAGCCTCAATTACCGCTTTACCTCTCGGTTCCACTTCCAATTAGCTTGTATCTAGTCATAATTTACTTAACAACATCAATAAATGCTAAATAAACCAATTCTAATGCATGAATATAGATTTTTCAATGTTTTTCCCAAAAAGTCAAAAACCGACCCCGGGCCCGCTTAGTCAAAACTAGAAGTTCGAACCAAAACCCGATTACCCATTCACCCACAAACTCAAATATGCAATTGGCTTTGAAATTCGACCTCAAATTGAGGTTCAAATCCCCAAAATTTGAAAATCCTAATTTCTACCTAAGAACACCCAATTTCCCATGAAAAACCCTGGATTTTTGAGATGCAATAGATTGAAGAAAAAGAGTTAAGATTCATTTACCTATGATTTGGGGAAGAACTTGCTCTAGAAAAATCGCCCTTAGGAGTCTAGGTTTTGAAATTTTGAAGAATGAAGTGAAAATCCCATTTAAAATCTCACTTAACAGGCCGCAGTTATCGCAATTGCGATAAGGGATTCGCAATTGCGAACCCTTTGAATTTCTGCTGCCTTCGCATTTGCGACACATATGTCGCATTTGCGACCTCTGGGGCCTTCGCAATTCCGGCCAAAGTTTCGCATTTGCGAGGTTGACCTTCCCAGGCCTTCTTCGCATTTGGGACATTATTGTCGCATTTTCAGGCCAACAGACTTCGCATTTGTGAAGCCTGATCAGAGGCCTGTGCCAAACACCAGATGCACAACTGAGTTTTTCCTAAGCTCTAATCACTCTGTGGCCTATCCAAAACTCACCCGAGCCCTCGAGGCTCCAAACCAAACATGCACGTAAGTCTAAAAATATCATACGGACTTTCTCGTACGATCAAATCGCCAAAATAACATCAACAACTACGAATTTAACCTCAAATTCATGAAATTCATAAGATAGCTCAAAATTTCTATTTTCTCAACCAAGGGTCCGATTTATATCAAATCAACTCCGATTCTTACCAAACTGTACAGATACGACTTAACTATTATCTTAAACCTGTACCGTGCGCCGGAACCAAAATACGGACCCGATACCATCAAGATCACACACCATTTCATTTTCAAAAGTCCTTATATTTTTCAGCACATAATTTTCTTTAAAAATTCTTTTCTCGGGCTAGGACCTCGAAATTCGATTCCGGGCATATGCCTAAGTCCCACATTTTACTACGGACCGTCAAATCACGG
Organism: Nicotiana tabacum; assembly: GCF_000715075.1. NCBI lineage: Eukaryota > Viridiplantae > Streptophyta > Magnoliopsida > Solanales > Solanaceae > Nicotiana > Nicotiana tabacum. Next base: position 82,847,870 of record NC_134095.1, read on the forward strand.
GTCCGGGTCCGTTTACCAAAAATGTTGACCGAAGTCAATTTTAATCAATTTTAAAGACCAAATTCAATATTTTTCTTAGATTTCACATAAAAGTTTTCCGGAAACGCGCCCGGGCTGCACACGTAAATCGAGGAGATAACAAAAGAGGTTTTCAAGGCCTCGGAACCCAAATTCGGGTTTTAAAACAAAAGTTGGGTCATCACAGTCGTATTTTCAATTTCGTAAATCCGTATAGCTAATCCCTCATCCGCAACTGTATGGGAGAAAAGCAACATTTGAGGCTGCTCGATTGGTAGTTAGAAGTTGAACCTAACATGTTTTTCAGAGTTAATTTGCACGTTATCCAGGCTTAGGTCGCTGGATCTGTCTTAAAGACTAACAACAAACATGTCGTCTATTCATCCTGTTTTTGTAGCTAGAATACAAGGACTGAAGTATATTTGGTTGTACAACAGATATAACTTTAAGATTTGGCTTTTTATATGGTGGAGAAAATATTAGCACTGCTTCATAATTATGATAGATAATTAGATAAAATAAAACTCCATGGTGCACTGACTCCACAGTGATGTTAAAGTGTTCAGAAGGAAACTGCTAATTTCACAAATTGGAATGAGAATATTTCTGCAGTGTTTGAAGCTTGATAATCAATCTATATATGATATGACCCAATATGACTTTAACTATCTTGGCTTAGTAGAGTCTGTATATAGTGTAAATAATTCTTATAATAGTAATATTCCTCTATCTTTTTTTTTTTTTTTAATGTTCTGGCTTTCTATGAAGAGCTACTTGCTATCAACTTAACTTTAATTTATAGTTTAAAATATTTATATAATGTCAATACATTGAACTTAAACTTCATAATATACTACAATTAATGTTATCTTTATAGAATCCATATAGACATATATCTTACAAGAGTGTTGTATGGACTAATGTCATGTCGGTAAAAAGCTTATTGAAGGTATTCCTTAGAGCCAGTGAAGATGAGTTTGAACCAACAACGAAATTTCACATGATTTGACCTTTTCAAATTGAAGTAGTGACAGTAAATGGACCAAGGACAAAGCATTTGAGTTGGTGAGTTGCTATTCACTCTCAAAATTCCAAGTCGCCTGTGAATGATTGCGCGAGAAACTAAGACCACTTGCTAAACAAGTATTTAATTACGCCAATGATTAATACTAGTGAAATCATTAGTTAGTTTTCCTCCTGTTTAATTATTATCCCCTTTCCATCCTGTTCAAAATAAGTAGTAGTATTGTATCGTCAGCTATTTTACAAAATTACTACTGGTATTAGAGACTTGTCTTTAATTCCTAAGACGTCTGTATAGCTATATATGTTTCGTATATGGAAAACACGGAAGGAATTGCTAGTAGTTCCTATTTTACAAAAGTAGTGCTCGATTTACTGTATTATGATCTGTATGGCTAAGTGTTCGACTGTACATAACATTCATCTATCATCTATATGCTATTGGGATCATGCAATTACTGTTGGAAGGAAATTACAATTTAAGTACTATATATATATAGTACTTGTTACATTCAAGAAATCGAAGCAGAATTGATGAAGAAATCAAACAAACACTAGGTATACGCGAGAGAGAAGAGATCCAATTTTGTTGAACTGAAAACTGAATACGAGTCTCTCATCTAAAGAATATTCTAGAGACTAGGTATTTTTGTATACAAACTAAGGCTGGCTACATTTGCAAAGAAGAAGGCTACAAATACAAATAAATACAAGTAAACACAGGTCTTCTTAAGGTGGGTGGCTGAACTTTGGGTTTGGGCTCCAACAGTACTCAGTTAACAGTTGATATATAAGCGAATATTCAAATTGAACACTGCCAAATATAGATAATAATAATAATAATAAAAAAAATGACTGTTACAAGTTTTATAGAGATTATTAATTGATGGAGTTACTTATATCTTTCCACGTGTCTGACTTAATACAAAGATCACGTCCATGATCATTTTCCCCAAAACTGCATAAACTTCCAACGGTTTAAATTTCAGAGTTGTAACTATACTTGTAGTCAGCTGATAAATGGATCAATTTGCCCTTATAAGCGTGATTTGATTTTAAGGAATAACAAAGATATACACTCAAACATAATCATATGACTCTCTCATAAACCAAAACAGATAGTACTCGCTCTGTCTCATGCTATGTGGGAGAATTTTCTTTTCGGAAAAGGCCTAAAATGCCATTTTACTATATGAAATAGGACAGGCTAGCCCTCCGTTAAAAGTTGGTCTCTATTCTACACTTGCCGTCCACAAATGGGCTCGTATATGCCCTCCATCACTCACGGAAGACTCATAAAGCCACGTGGAATATATGTGAGGGCAAGTTAGACCTAGTTTGAATTGTACAGGGGCATATATGAGTCAGTTATAATAGTCATTTCTCAAACACTTCACAACTCTATATCAGTTTACTTAGACACCTATTTGACAACACCAAAATAATTATCATAGCAAATAAACTCAGTCATAGATACAACAAATGAGCGGTAATGATTTTATTAAATCCTTGCACTATAAAAACATAAAGCTTCATTACATAATAAAACACAATAATTAAGCCACAATAACACTAACATTACATATCATTTCGCACTAATCCAAAGAACATAACAAGACATCCCAATATCACACACATGAAAATTTACATCTTCTTCCGAAATTTAGCATCAAGCACAACTGAGTACTCTAAATCGGTCACTTTCTTCATTAGAACATTTCTTTTCAATTCCAAGATTTTTATTCCTCCATGATCGACGAGCATCATAACATTCTCAAGATCAAGTTTTCCTTTGGAGAGCATTTCTTTCACAAATTAGAGCTTCCTTTTCCTTCTTTAAACTGCATATGAGATTTGAAATTCTAGGAGGAAGCTCTTCATCTTACATTCCCAATAGGAATATTTTTCATCCTAAGAACTAAAAATAAATAAAACAAATTTACAAGCAAATTGGAATAATTAAAAGAACCCCTCAAAATATTTACTTACCTCATGCTTCGGGCACTTGAAAAACCTTCTTCTAGCATTTAAAGGTGTCCATGCCATGAAATAATTAGCAGTAAGTCCGTAATGACGCCTCCTATTCGACCCATTTGAGCTACTAGAACATTCCGACATTGTCTTTTGTTATGATTCGACCCCTTTGAGCTACTAGGATTTAATGAAGTCATTGCCGTTCATTTGAATGTTTGTGTCTATGACTTAGTTTATTTGCTGTGATAATTAGTTTGGTGTTGCCAAATAGGTGTCTAAGTAAACTGATATGGAGTTGTGAAGTGTTTGAGAAATGACTATTATAACTGACTCATATATGCCCCTGTACAATTCGAACTAGGTCTAACTTGCCCTCACATATATTCCACGTGGCTTTATGAGTCTTCCGTTAGTGATGGAGGGCATATACGAGCCCATTTGTTAACGGCAAGGGCAGAATAAAGACCAACTTTTAACGGAGGGCTAGCCTGTCCTATTTCATATAGTAAAGGGGCATTTTAGGCCCTTTTCTGTTTTCTTTTTGGTTTATTCCAAATAAGAAGGACACTTTCTTTTCTATAAATAATTACTATTTTAAAGTTATCATTTTATTCTTAATGAGATGATTATACAAATATTTATAACTTATTTTAGATTAATTATAAGTTTCATAAGATTTTTTTTCTCTTAAATTACGAGTCCGATCAAACACCATCACATGAACAGTAAGGAGTACTAGTATAAATTGAAGCTGAATATGACCGTGCAAGGCTTTTTCCTTTTCTTCTTTCAAAGGAAGAAAAAAACCTCTTAAGAGTATATATATGGTTGCTGTACGTAAATTTCTTAAAGAGTGTTCCAGTAAAATAAAGTAATATGAGGACCCTTGGACATCAAAAGCTATCTTAAATCGACAAAGTAAAGATGATTTTTCTTGTTAATGTCCTAATTAATATAAGTGGCATGGCTAGTCAGTTCATGCACGACCGAAACTAGCTTGAACCTCGAGAGGCAAGCCATGGAAGTACGTCTAGGTAGGGAGCGAGCTCCTACTTCATTGGGCGTGCGCTGATAAAAATGGGGCTTTCCAACTCAGATTTATAAAGAAAAGAAATGACCCAACATCTCAACCTGTGTCGAGCCTATGAAAGAGAATGCTCGAATGGAACTAAGAAGATCAAATGATTCAACATAACAGGAAGTGATTCAAGTTGCTACAAAACCTGCCATTTAATTTATCATCATTGCTAAAGCAAATAGCCAAGGCTATGGAACTTAAACTTAATTTAATAAAGCTGTCGACATTATCCTGACCATCAAGCTAAAGAAAAACTGAAATATTTTAGAAGAGTATATAATACTCGTTCCAATTGACAAAATGTAACAAAACATAGGGCCATCACCCAAAACTAAATGTTTATCAGCAGAATAATGAAATGATAATAATGTCTGCTACTAGAGGAGAAATGGTGTCTATCCAAGCAGTATACTGACATTTTGCGATGCTCGAGGGAACTCCAACAACTCGAAGAAGAAGAGCCAAATTCCATTATATTCAATAAATCTCGAAGGCGCAACTATCACCTCAACAAGTGAAGGAGAACGAGCAAGCAAAAGCTTCATGAAATGACGTTCAATTGTGTTGTTCACATAACCTTCTAACTTTATCTTCTCAAGTGACATGAGATCTTGTTCTACACAGTTTGGTGCTGTTAGAAACTCTGTAACTGCGTCTACGTTGATCTCCTCAGCATCTGAGAGTTCTTCCTGTACATACATATATCATATATATTAGAAGTTAAGGTGATACAAATAAAAGGAAATTTATTACAGCACTAGTTTTAAATTATATACAACGAGCACGTATTTTAACCTAGTCATAGGTGGTGCTAGGATATTCTCCGGGAATAGTCAAAATATAAAGAAACAACACCTAAAAGCTAAGAGTATTAGTCAACATATACATAAAAAAGTCTAGCTACACAGTATATTTTTCGGGCAAAAAAGTGTCAATCTTGAACAAGGGTGGAGGAGCCACTGGTAGTAGCTAACCAATCTTATTTTCTATGTTACTGGTCTCACTTTTTATAGACATTTATACATGATTATTTTTTAAGTGATTTAATAGTACGTAAAAGTTTTTTGGCGTTCAGTTTGTATAATATGTGACAATCTAAAGTTTATTCATAAGCAAAAAATTGCGGCCTTTGCATCTAGGCAACAAGTTATAATACGAATTAAACATGTTGAGTAGCAATATAATTTGTCGAGAGATCCATGCCAAGTTAGCTACCTCCATATGATAAATGAACTGCAACACTTTGACCATATATGTTAAGTACGCAATCAGTTAAGTCGCATAGGTACTGTTAGCAGTTTTTGGTTGATGGTACAATAAATATTTCCACCACAATTTTTAACAATATACAGTGACGGCACGATCAAGGCATGCATGTGGTTTATTTATTGTGCTCCAAATAATTCCCTATCCTATAAATAGGTTATGTGCAAAATTGAAGTATGATAAATATTTAAAAAATAAAAGGAAACACGTCTCTCAATAATGATTTTGTACTAATTGCAAAAAGGAATAATGTAACTTCAACATGATAGATAAATACTTCAATGATTCATGAGTAATACAAGGATATATTTAAGTTCAAATGTTTAATTACCTGGATTTCAAGTGTATGCAAATGAGGAGCACTTTGAAGTAAGCAGATAACTGCTGAAATCTGAGCTTTATCAGCAAAACAAAACCCTAATTTAAGAACCACCAAATGCTCCAGTGGAGCCTCAAGCCTCTTTGGAACAACAGTTGGAACTACAAACTTTTAAAAAAAAAACATAAAAGCATGAGAGGGGGGTTTTTAATTAAGTACGTGATTTCAATACAACAATAAATTAAACTATGAATTAAATAGAATAAAATAATAAGTATATATGCAGTTTACCTTGAAAAAAAGACCGTCCAAGCAAAACCCTGTAAGTTTAGGGAAAGAAGCAATCATCTGAAACAAGGTAAACCTTCTCCAAAATTCATAGGTATAGATTCTGTTGCATGTCACAATAGTCACCACTTTCAGCTCAGGACAGGCTTTGAGAAGCTTCAAATCCACATAATGACTGTCAACAATGTGCAAGCAAAGTAGCCGTGGCGCGGAGATATTAAGGAATTGGATACCATCACAACCAGTAATCATCAAGATCAACAGAAGTGGAGCCTCAAGGATGTTTTGCGCCAACTTTTGATTAAAAGACATTAGCTTTAGATCAAGCCTAACAAGATTCTGAAATGATGTAGACGCAAGTGGCAACTTGAAGTTGCAATTGGTAACGTTCAAATAACTCAATTTCGCACACTTGAACAAGAAATGCGGCAAATTATATGGAAATTGAAACGAGTTATCGATGGTGAGTTCGTTAACACCTTTGTTAGAGACATAACGTAGCCAATGATCGATGTCCCAATCGTCTAAATCAGCACTTGATACGTCAAGGAAAAACTTGACGATAGGGCCATTGTGTTGCAACAGTATTTTATTGACGATGTTTTTGAATCCACCATAAGTGACTGATGAATCGTCTTGGTTTATGTCCTCATGGAATTGACGATCTAACACAATGACTGGATGGGTGGACCAGATATGGTACCATTTTTTGGACAAAACACTCATTTGCGCTATTTCTTTGGTGGTCATACGGCATAAAATTTCATCAATCACATTGCTTGGTAGGTCAGATATCCTGTCTATACGGCCAAGTCCGTCACTGTAATGATTCTTCTTTCTACTGCCACCATTCTTTCTTAATAATCTGATTACAAAACAATTCAAATTTTATTAATTAGCACATAAGTTGTGGAAAAACAAGAATGAGTTTTTTCTTTTATCTTTTGTTGAGGGTAAATTAAATAAACGGTCATTGATTTGGAATTCTTTTTAAAGGTTATTGAAAAGCTAGTAGTTAGAACAACGATAATTGAATGAATTTCTAAAGTGAGATTCACATAAATGAAACAGCATAATAATAAACACGGAATAGAGTCAAAAATAGGTAAAAATTAACTTACACTAATTTTTCAATGAATATACGACACATATCTTCATATACACTCTTATCACTAAACTATATATTAATTAATACACATTCATACCTTTATTATGACTTAATCATAGTAAATTAATACGATTTAGTGTAAATACAAGAGTGTGGTAATTAAGTTTTTTCACTAAAACATAATCCATTCTCGATTTGAACGATCTACAAAACTCAATGGTAATAGATGAACAACTACCTTCGTGTGTATGTCAATTTGATGATAATGATAAGACATGATTTGATGTAAATACTTAACGCGGGCAAGTTTTTGCCTTAAAACATAATCCAAACTGGATTTGAACTCTACAAAACTAAGTTATGCCAATAGCAACGTTAACCCTTTATTTCATAATCACAATGGTTATAGGTGAACGAATAGCTTGCCTGTCTATGTCACTTTGAAGATTATCGTTTATAAGATACGTTTTGCTCTAAAAATTTCAACGCACATAAAAATCGATCAACATAAAGTTAACTTTTGCTCTAAACCTAATTAACCATGACCTGAATTTTAGTAATTAAGTTTAACACAAAAATTCGTGAGGGACGTCAAAGGAGAATTCTATACTGGAAACATGCATTAATTGACTTAGATTAGTACACTTCTTAGCGAATGTTACATAAAACATTCACGACTTAAATCAAACAAAAAAACACATTCTAAAGAGAAAATCAAAGATAAAGTCGCCACAGATTGAATAAATTGAAAACCCCAAAAAGAAAGAGAAAAGGGAACTTTTATTTACCTCGCCATTTTAATCAGAAGACCGCAGATAACAATTCTACCTCTGTGCTTTTGTGCTGATATTCTTTCACTACTCCTGTTATTTATAGATTTGACAAAACGTTCAAATTTGGGAAATGGCATACAAAATTTTTGTTTTGGCAGGAAAATGAATTAATATCCTTGATGAAATTAAACTCAAATAGCAGTCATTGATTTTTTTTTCTCAATTAGTTGTAGTATTATATTATGATTTGAAATATTTTCTATCTTGAGTATATATTCATTGGATGTAACGAATAAAATCCTATTACAGTAACCACTCATTTAATGTAGTTGACTCCTAATTTAAATTTTTCCTATAGAGGTTCCTACGAAAGTTGTTTCATCGGTGTCTTCCATGGACAAACAAGGGTAATTTTTGAATTATCTGTAGTTTAAATAATTAATGCACTATCTAATATTCTATGTCCTAAATTATTAACACATGTTTCCTGTTATGAATATATGTAATTTCCCCGTAAAGTTTAAAATGATATAAAATAAAGCTTATATTACCTTCAATTTATTCATTTTAATTTATGTTATATGGATAGTTTGTTGAGTTCAAGAACCAATCCATTATATTATAGAGAAATGTAATAGGTAAATTGATTTGTATTCTTATTTTGTTAAATAAATGAAATTTATAAGTAATAGGAGAGCACACAAGGTGGAGAGTGACGAAACCAATGCTTCTACAATCAAATTTGAGAATGAGAACATGTTCTTTGTTCTTTTTACATATAAACTTGATAAATTTCAAAAATACTGCAGGCAAATGTTTTGGCTCTCAAAATGTCGTAGCTTTCTATAGAAGTAAAAGTATTGAACATTGTCAAAGTATGAACTTTTATTTTTCATGTGAGTGGTATCTGGGCCAGCTCGGCGCACCCAATTATTCCATGAGTACCTGCTACCTTTCACCAGCACATATGCTAAGATTTAAACATTAAATCTCATGTTCTCCACTCACTTCATTGACCACTAGCCTACATGTCTATACCTTATATGCTTGATCATGCCAACTCTAGTCCTAAAAAGATAAGCGGTCGTTGCAAATATAATTCGATCTATATAAATCCCTGGTGACGGGAATTTGTCCTATTTCGCTCGGGACTTAATTATTTCGACTCCAAAACGCCCCCAACTCGTATAAAAGCAAACCTAAACCTATTTTGGCGAGGGAGACGCGACTTTGAGAGAGAAACACAAGCACGAAACACTCGGGAGCATGAATTCATCAATTCTTCCATTCTTCATCTAGTATTCATAATTTTTATGTTTAAAAATAATATTTTGAAGATTGTTATGAACATGAGTGGCTAAGAACCTTGTTAATCTGTGGTTATGGGTTGTTCTTGACTATTGTACATTGACGATTGATTGTTTTGCTTGACTTTATCATATTAATATGATTATTCATTCTTGCACTTAATTATTCTATTGCATAGCTAACAATAGAGTACTATCTGCGAATTTATAGTTGAACTCAAAAGTGGGAACTATAGGTTGCATATAAGATTGAATAGAGTAAGTTCTTGAATCTGGGCATCAGAGAATAGATTCTTGATTAGGATATACATATTCTAGTTGCATTACTTGGCTATTTTTGCAGAAAATATACATGCGTTCTTGTCAAGTTTGATTCTATAGACATATAGTCTTAGGTTGGCTTTAATAGGCGAGCGGGGCGTCGAAAGAAATTCACGAGAATAATAAACCCTACTAATCAATAAATTAGATAAGTCAAGTGATTACATCAACCTGAAGAATGCAATATGAGAGATGTTAATCCCATAACCCTAGAATATCCAATCTCATTGAATTCTCTCTAAGTGTTTGTTTGCTCTACTTGCGATCTTATTTACTTGTTTGTTCATTAGTTGTAGTAATTTAGTACAAAAATCACAATCATCTTCTTCACACTCACTTGAGCATTAAATTTATAAATAGCTTAGATTGGACATTTTAGTTGATCACAAATCCTCGTGGGAATGATACTTTCTTATCATTTTATTACTTATCGACCACATATATCTGCGTGTGCGTTTGGACCCAATAAGATTTTGGCGTCGTTGCTGGGGATTTAGAAATTAGTTATTTGTCTGAAATAAGATCTTGTTTGCTTTTGTTCGAGTGTTAATTTGTTTGACTGTTCCTGACTCTACAGGTGTTCACCTTGAATTGTAAGAAGAAGCAACAGTTTGAACAACCTTCCTCCTCCTGATCCTGAACCCGAAAGACTCTTCCACAGGTTAAGGACTAAGGCAGAAGAAAGAGCAAGAATTGCAAAGTTGGGCATTGTAGTCCAACCACAGCTAATTGAGATGGTAGAAAATAAAGAAAGACTGGTGATTGAGGCCGCAAGGCCTAGACTTGCTAATATGACACAGACTATCGTGAAGCCTGACATCACGTGACACTTTGAGCTCAAACACTACATGGTGCGGCTGATTTAGTCCACAGGGCAGTATGTGGGTCTATCTCATGAAGATCTATAGCGGCACATTCAGAACCTTTTGGAAATTACGGATACTTATAATTATCCTGTCACAACCTAGAATTTCTACCTTCGGAACCGTGATGGCGCCTAATATTTCACTTGCTAGATAAGACAATGTTAGAGGATTATTAAGTCAACTTCAGTCAATTTTAACAATAAAAAAAATTAAGCTAAACAGAAGCTAAAACTGAGTTTGCAGAATAACTTAAAACCCATAATAACTGATACAATTCGGATCTGGTATCACGATTCACGAGCTTCTAAGAGTTACTATAATCAATGTCTGAAAGAAAATACAAATAACTGAAAGAAAGGAAACAGTATAATAAAGGAAGGGACTTTAGGGTCTACGAACGCCAGCAAATCTACCTTGGGTCTCTAACAAGCAAGTCCAGATGCTAACCTCACGATCAGCTAGGGCCGGTACCAAAATCTGCACAAGAAGTGCAGAATGTAGTATGAGTACAGCTGACCCCATGTACTCGTAAGTGTCGAGCCTAACCTCTATGAAGTAGTGACGAGGCTATGACAAGATACCTACATAATAAACATGTGCATTTAATAGTATATGTACAAAATAACAACAAATACGAGCTAGACAAGTAATATCGGGAGGGGGACATGCTACAGGGGATACACGATATGAGAATTTCAGTAGAAATGATAACCAGGACGATCAATATGCCTTTTAAAAGTGAAAATAATTAAACACAGTAAGGAAAAGTGCACGGCATCACCCTTCGTGCTTTTACTCACAACCTCACAGTGAAACAATGAAACTGCACGGCATCACCCTTCATGCTTTTACTCTCAACCTCACAAAATTAATAGATATGGCACAGTATCACCCTTCGTGCATTAACTCTCATATCATGGCACGACATCACCATTCTGGCATTAACACCTACAATATAGCACAACATCACCCTTCGTGCATTAACACTCTCCCTTACCATAAAGTAATGAACAAACAACAACAGGGAGATAGAATGACAAGAACAAGCCTTACTTCAACATTTGGTTCCACAATACCAATCTCAACTTTGAAATCAACACTCAATTATCACCAAAAATCCGTAAACATGATAAGAACGATCAATTTAACAATAACTAGTCTAAACATGGATAACATGATCAAAGAAATCAATAATTACAAGAAACCAAGTCTCACACGCATGCTTACACTCGTCAACAATGCATAAGTACTCGTCACCTCACATATACGTTGTACCCAACATCTAAACATATAACATATAGACAAACAAGTCTTATTCTCTCAAGTGAAGGTTAATCACGACACTTACCTTGCTCCAAAGAGCTAATTCAAAGCTCAACCACGACTTTGCCTTTCAAAACCCTCCGAACTGATAGAATCTAGCAAACTACCAATCAAACGATTCAAATTAAGCCTTAAGAACTACCCACGATTGCAAAGAATTCAATTTAGGTCATTATTAAAAAAAGTCAACAAAAACTAACACCCGGGCCCGCTTGGTCCAAACTCAAAATTCGGACCAAAACCCGATTACCCTTTCACCCCTGAGCCCGGTTATGTAATTTGTTTTAGAATTCGACCTCAACTTGAGGTCTAAATCCCCATTTTACAAAAATCCCTAATTTTACTCAAACCCCTCAATTTCCACCATGAAAACACAAGATTTTAGGTTGAAATCTTAGGAAAAGTAATGAAAGATTGAAGAAACTAGCTTAGGATCACTTACCCAATGATTTGGGGAAGAAAAGTTCTTTGAAAAATCGCCTCTAGGGTTCTTGAGTTTGAAAATTTGAAGAATGAACCAAAAATCCCGTCTAAGTCATATTTGACCAGTTGCAGATGTCGCATTTGCGACCTGGGGTTCGCAAATGCCAGTCCCGCAAATGCAAAGAATCTATCGCAATTGTGAATGCCTTCACATTTCTTCTTTCCTCGCAAATATGAAGAAATGTTCGCAAATGCGAACCATGATCTCCGCAAATGTGCCATTTGATCGCATTTGCGATCACTACCTCCCCCTGTCTCACTTTGCAAATGTGAAGTTTTGTTCGCAAATGCGAACTCTGGCCTCCCAAGATACTATTCACAAATGCGATGAGTAGCTTGGAAATGCAAACCCATCAGTGGTCGCAAATGCGAAGCTTGACCTCGCAATTGCAAGGTCTGAGGCCTGCAACAAAATTGAAGCACACCAACAATGTTCTAAGTCCAAATTTCACTCCCCTATCCGAAACTCACCCCAGCCCTCGGGGCTCTAAACCAATAGTGCACACAAGTCTACAAAAATTATACGAACTTGCTCGCGCGATCAAATCACCAAAATAACACCTGGAACTACGAATTGAACACCAAATCAAATGAAACTTTCAAGAAAACTTTGAAAATTCTATTTTCACAACTGGACGTCCGAATCATACCAAACCAACTTCGTTTCTCACCAAATTTTACAGACAAGTCATAAATATGGTGTTGGACCTATATACCGGGTTTCGAAATCAAAATACGGACCCAATATCCAAAAGTCAACAATTGTTCAAACATTTCAAATTCATTAAGCCTTTAACTTTCAAATTTCAACAAAGTCCGATAACTCGGGCTAGGGACTTTTGAATTCGATTCCGGGCATACCCCCAAGTCCTAAATCACGATACGAATCCACCGAGACCATCAAAAACACAAATCTGGGTCTGTTTGCTCTAAATGTTGACCAAAGTCAACTCAAATAGGTTCCAAAGTAAAAAATTTATATTTTTCACAGTTTTTAATATAAAAGCTTTCCGGAAATGTGCCCGAATTGTGCACATAAATCGAGGAGGGTGCTTTAAGGCTTCGAAACATAGAATTAGGTTTTAAAACATATGATGACCTATCGGGTCATCACATATCCGAATGTTTCCACGGTCTACGTCAGACTGGCATTGTTTCCCTTTTCACTGCTGGGGGAAGCTAAGGAATGGTTAAACAAAGAGCTTGCAAACTCGATCCACACTTGGGATGATCAGGCACAAAAATTCTTAATTAAGTTTTTTCCAACAAAGAAAATAAAGTCGCCGAGGATCCAGATTCTTGGGTTTCAACAACGAGATGGCGAGACTCTTCGTCAAGCTTGGGAAAGATGAGGTGTTGGGACATACCTTTGTGGATGGGTTGGACAAGACCTCCAAATTGAATCTAGACTCATCTTGTGGAGGAAGTTTCATGCAAGAACCATATAGTGAGATTCAGACTCTACCGAACAATTTCACTACAAATGATCATAACTAACAAGGTGAGGTTGACTCAAGAAGGATGATAAAATAGAAAGCACCAGGTACACTTGAGCTGGATGAGATGTCAGCCGTACGAGCATAGATTTCTAAACTAAAAAACCAAATGGCTAAGATGACATAGGTCAAGGGCATCAAATGTAGCAGGTTTAGAGAATGGACATATGTTGTGAAATTTGTGGAGATAGCCATATGAGTGATCAATGTTCAGTGAATCCTAAATGTATTATTATATGGACCAGCAAGGTAGAGACCCAATGAACCATAATAATCAATATGGGAACACCTATAATCCCAAATGGAGGAATCACCCGAATTTCTCATGGGGTGGGAACCAGACCACTCAAAATCAATGCAGGCCTTAAGAAACTATAATCAGCCTCAAAAACCACCGCAACAGATAGAAGAAAGCACTAATGATATGTTGAAAAGGCTGTTTATTGACAACCAACAACTTTAAATAGATAATCAGCAATTGAGGACTAAATTTTGAAATATAGAGAGGCAGATTGGGCAATTGGTTGCACAATAAAATACTCGACATGCAGGGGCCCTTCCCAGTGATACAGATAAGAATCCCTAGGTAAATGTTGTAACTTGAGGAATGGAAGAGATTTAAAAGAAGTAGCAAAAAGAAAGAAATAACAAGTCACTCATATGGGTGAACTGGTCCCCAAAACTGTGGGAGAAGCTGGGAAAGAAACTGAAAAAAGTGAAAAGACTCCAATTGCAAGGCTACCACCTCCTTTACCACAAAGATTGAAGAAGAAAAGTGATGACAGGATGTTCAACAAATTTCTTGATATGCTTAGTCAAATTCAATTGAATCTTCCATTGGTTGATGTGTTACATGAAATCCCAAAATTTCTAAGTATATCAAAGATATTATGGCTAACAAAAGGAGGTTGACAGAGTTTGAGACAGTGGCACTTACTGAAGAGTGCACCTCAAGAATTCAAAAAACATTACCGCAAAAGTTGAAAGATCTGGGGAGCTTCACCATACCTATTCGAATTGGTGAGGTAGATGTGAGATGAGTACTTTGTGATTTGGGGGCTAGCATAAATTTGATGCCCCGATCAGTTTTCAGTCAATTGGGGTTGGGATCCCCAAGGCCAATCACAGTCATGTTGCAGCTTGCTGATAGATCTATTGTCTATCCCGAGGGGGTGATTAAAGATGTGCTACTACAAATAGGATAATTTATTCTGCCAGCTTATTTCATAATACTAGATTATGAAGCCGATGAACACGTCCCCATTATCTTGGGATAACCTCTCTTAGCCACCGCTGATGCTGTAAGAAAAGTTCGTGAAGGAAAAATGATCCTCCGGGTTGATAATGTGGAAGCAGTTTTTAATATGTACAAGGCAATTCAGTTGCATGTGCTTACATCAAAGGAATGATTATCTGATTGAAAAAAAAGAAGAAAAAATGATGTGGGTGCATATCTAGATGACTCTCTAGAGAAAGCACTTATGTTGTTTGACAGCATTGACTTGGATGATGAGGTGAAGGAGATGGTGCATCATCTGGATGCATGTTCTTACATCAAAGGATCGATTTATTTTGAGCCTCTAGATAGACCAACTGGTCCACTCCCAAACCGTCTATTGAAGAAGATCCCAAATTTGAACTCAAGCCCTTACCCTCTCACTTTCATTATACTTATTTGGGTGCTGGTGAAACTTTACATGTTGTTGTATCTTCTGAGTTATCATGTTTTGCTTGAAGAAAAGCTACTTCGCGTCCTTGGAGAGCACAAGCAGGCGATTGGATGGACCATGGCTAACATTCATGGTATTAGCCTAGAATTTTGTATGCATAAAATTCTCAAGGAAGATGGGCACAAACCGAGTGTGGAACACCAAAGCCGCTTGAATCCAGTCATGAAGGAAGTGGTAAGAATAAAGTGACTTGATGCAGGTATTGTCTTTCTCATCATTGATGGCAAGTGGGTAAGTCCAGTCTAGTGTGTATCTAAAAAAGGTGGAATGACGGTGGTCATAAATGATAATAATGAATTAATTCCATAGGACTGTCACCGGTTGGAGAATTTGCATTGACTAGCGGAAACTGAATAGTGCTACTAGAAAAGATCACTTCCCCCTTCCCTTTATTGATCTGATGTTATATAGGTTAGCCGGATAATACTACTATTTTTTTCTTGATGGATATTCCGGCTATAACCAGATCTCTATTGCACCAGAGGACCAAGAGAAAACCACTTTCATTGTCCTTATAGCACTTATATGTTTAAGCGAATGCCATTTGGGTTGTGCAATGCACCTATGACTTTTCAACGGTGCAAGATGACAATCTTCATTGATATAGTAGAAATTGTTTTGAAGTATTTATGGAAGATTTTCAGTCTTCGGACTATCTTTTGATGAATGCTTAACAAATTTGAGTAAAGTGCTTGCCAGGTGTGAAGAAATGAACTTAGTGTTGGACTGGGAGAAGTGTCATTTTATAGTATGAGAAGGAATTGTACTTGGTCACAAGGTGTCCAAAGATGGGTTGGTGGTGGATAAGGCAAAAGTGGATACAACTGAAAAACTGCCGCCTGATAAGTAGGGATTTTGACCTCTTATTTGCTCTCTTTTACTTACGTTTTAGCTCAAATGCTTAAAGGTATTCCCGAAAACTAACGATATAAAATATAATTTCCCCATAAAGTTTAAAATGATATAAAATAAAGCTTATATTACCTTCAATTTATTCATTTTAATTTATGTTATATGGATATTGTTGAGTTCAAGAACCAATCCATCATATTATAGAGAAATATAATAGGTAAATTGATTTGTATTCTTATTTTGTTAAATAAATGAAATTTATAAGTAATAGGAGAGCACAGAAGGTGGAGAGTGACGAGACCAAAGCTTCTACAATCAAATTTGAGAATGAGAACGTGTTCTTTGTTCTTTTTACATATAAACTTGATAAATTTCAAAAATACTGCAGGCAAATTTTTTGGCTCTCAAAATGTTGTAGCTTTCTATAGAAGTAAAAGTATTGAACATCGTCAAAGTATGAACTTTTATTTTTCACGTGAGTGGTACCCGGGCCAACTCGGTGTACCCAAATTATTCCATGGTTACATGCTTACCTTTCACCAACACATATGCTAGGATTTAAACATGAAATCTCATGTCCTCCTCTTACTTCATTGACCACTAGCCACACGTCTATATCTTAGATGCTTGATCACGCCCAACTCTTGTCCTAATATAAAAGGATAAGTGGTCGTTGCAAATATAATTCGGTCTAAGAGTCCGAAGTCGATTCCCATAAAAAATTACTAAAGCTTTGCTACAACTGTTCAATATTTCTATGAAATACAAGTTCAAACAATTTTCTTGTCATAAAGATTGTGATTTTTATTTTAAAAGTAATTAACTAACAAATAAGCAGTAAAATTATCAATTAACGAGGATGAAGTTGGAGCAAATGTTAAGAAGAGTTATCATTTTTCGAATTGTTGAAACCTTCTCGCTACATCTCCTATAATTTCGCAAAGTATTCTCTACTATCATGAGTACTTCATGTATCGAAATTCTCTCCTGAGCAACTAAATTTAGTAGACATATTCTCTTGAATTATGCTAGCTGGCACTATCTTAGCACTCACTATGACTACATCAAGACTTTGTTATTCCTAAACCAACCTTTAAACCCGTCATATTGATTCCTCACATACGTTATGAGTGACTTTGTTCAATAACCTTCTAAATATGTACCCTTTCCCAAGCAATATACAATAAATAGGTACAGTCAATTGATGAACATTCAATCAACTAAAATAAGCACGTAGCGAACAAGTAGAGAAAATAAATTCAAAGGCAAAAATTATATTCGAATAGAAAAGTTCATTCCTCAAAATGTTCAATGAAACTCAAGATAGAAATTTTGCTATTCATAGTCATACTAACAATTATATTAATAATTAAAAGCATTAATCTACAAACAAGAAAGAATTGAAAGAAGAATTCTTATGATCCGTTGCTTGCATGCACTTGCTCCAGCTATCTTTTCTCTCAAAAATAATAACTTTCCCCATTTAAAACGAGTTTAAAAGATATTTCTAGGACACGATTGAAGTGTCCAAGTTCAAAAATCCACTAGAAAACAAAAATAGCTCGGATAGAAGCAGTCATCGCCCATGGCCGCCCCAGCCTCCGCCTCGTGCCATGTAAGGCACTAACCTTGGCGCCTTTGGATCCGCTAGGCACCGAAGTTTCACCGCCCAACACCATCTAGGGCGCCAATATTTCATCGTCTAAGGCGCCAATATTTTAGTGTTAGGCGCTGGCAATGATCTTCCCTTACCTTGCACCATTTGTCGCGCCTAGTTCTCTTGAAAGTGGGTTTCGACGTGTGACAACTCTTTTAAACCGAATTTCATACTATACGAATTATCGAATTATAACTACCCTATGCGAGCATATTAATTAAGAGAGTAGAGAGTCCAAATAACCGATCAATTTTGTCACGCCCCAAATCTGGGCCTGGACGTATCAGACACCCGGTGCCTGACTACTTGTGACCAAGCAAACCAACTACTGACTGAATAAACATGTGATATCATAACATACTGAATGCGGAAGATAAACTAACACATGTTGCTATATTGAATGCCTGAGTGATATCAATCAATATGCGGAAACACTAACATAAGTCTAAAATATATCTGTAGCCAGCATTACTTAACATGAAAAACATGCGACTCTGTCTAACTATTAATCTACTCTATGAAGCCTCTAATGAAGTACTGAAAACACTGACTGTCTGTAAATACTGAAAGACTGTAAAGTCATGATAATGCCCCGAAAGAACTAGGGTTCACCAATTAGCTGGTTGTTGCGACCAAAACACTCACGCAAGTGTACGCGATCGACAAGTAATATAGTAGTAAGTAGAGTATCGTTCCCACGAGGAATTGTGATCAACTTCTCGACTGATGAAGACTCAAACAATTATCAATTCAAGCTAAATTATCACAAAATATATAAAAAACCAATTTACAACTTACTTAATAATTGCAATATAATTCAACACAAAATTACTACACCAATTACACAATATTTTGATAACAATTTTAGTAAAGATATTCCAGGGTCATGGACTTGCTAGAGATCATGCTACTATTTTAGCTTAAGATTGATTTATTGAATTATCCGGGTTATTGATTATAAGATTAATAATATTCATAAGAATCTTTCGAGTTCTTATGCATCTATTCAAGTTAAACTAATACCTATATGTCTATGGTATTAATATTAGCAAGAATGCATTTACAACTCCTATTTTTCAACCAAGCAAGGCAATTAAGTATAGTTCTATCTTAATTGCGAATCTTTCACCCGATGCCCAGGATCCGGATCTTGCTCTATTTGATTCTATATGCAATCAAGAATTTCCTTTTTCAAGTTTAACTCAAGATCCGTAAATAATATTTCAATGTTAGCTACGCAGTAAAATAATTAAAAGCAGAATCAAATAAACAACCCATAACAATAAATTCAAGATCTTCAATCTAAGCTTCAAACAACAAGATCATCTAACATCCATGACCCAAGAATACTTGAGTTTTTAGCTACTCATATTCACATAAAAATCAACAATAAAAGTCTTAAATATAATATAAACAAACAAATAGAAGAAAGTTTAGAAGAACTCTTTGAATCCTTGCTCCAAGATGTTCTTCTTCTTCTCCTTTCTTAGCTCCAAGATGAAGCTCCTCCTTCTTCTATGGCTTTTTCTCTCTCAAAATCTGATCTCCTATCTCAATAATGGAGCTTTACTTTATGTAAGTTGAGTGGATCCTCTCAGATTTCCCATTTTGCCCCCAAATAATTGATTTTCCGGACTGGACTAGCGTGCCCGCGCATCTGGGCGTGCTAGTTTGCCCAGTATTCTGTCTTGGACGCGCACAACTAGCGCGGCCGCGCATCTGGGCGCGCTACTGACCGCTCTATTGGGAACTCGATAAAATTCAAAACATGAAAGTTGTAGCCCTTTTAAATAGCTTTCCATCAATATATTATGGAGCCCAAACGGAGTTTTGAGCAAAAGGTTATGGCCATTTTACTCAACTTGATTCCAACTTGATTTATTTAGCTTTTACTCAGACTTCAAAGCCTCAAATTACTCAAATTCATCCCGAATTAATTCTTAAGTTGGAAACTCTTCCTTCAAGGCATAGATCATGAATTTAGTATAATTCATAATCATTTAAGCTCAAATATTTGTAAAATGCAATAATTAAAGTGTTGTTACTACGACTAAAACACGAGTTTTTAGCCTATGATCAACACCCCACACTTAAACCATTGCTCGTCCTCGAGCAATTAACATACACTTCAGATAAGGACGATCTTTTTATCAAACAATTTCTTGTAATAACACATGTTGATACTTAGGTACCAATTCATAATAATTCAACCTCAAGACATGACTCACAAGTGCCACGCATTTTCATAACTTTGCTTACTTGCTCTAACACAAAGGTCAAAAATTCTCCTTGCCTTTAAAAATCATGTGCCCTCCCACAAATAATATAGACTAGTTCCTCTCAAAATAATAATCAAGAATATTCAGGAACTCAAAATAGGAAGAATTAACTCACTCTCAGAATAGAAATTCATGTGCAACAGATGACATACCATATGCTTGCCCCTAGTGTAATACTCTACTAATTGAACTTATTCAGTCAAGGATCTAGTAGGACTTTTATTGGTTGTAATGTAGGCTAGAAAAAAAGGTGTGAAAAATATAGAATGTAGTAACTACACCTCTTTGAACACTTCCATACATACAACATATTTCAAAATTTCAGCATCATTCCTATGTTAAACCATCTCCAACCTTTTTGAGATTTTACATCCTAACAACAAATTTCATTCTCTTCAAGCACCTTAGGTTAGGGAATGTTACTACTGAAAATTCATCCCCTATATATATACATATATACATATATGAATTATTCTTCACTCTTTTTTTTTTGATTTATTTTTCAAATAAACCAACCAATCTCTTCTCAACTTCTTCAACATTAAAACAACATTAAGTGCTCATGAGAGATAGAGGTGCAAACAACTAATATATTACATAAATTGGTAAGGTTTATAACGTGGGTGCCAAAGAAATAGGATTAACGGCTCAAAAGGTTTGACTAAGATATATACAATTAGGTGGAAATAATTATCAAACTGGTTCAACAAAGAAATGCCTATATCATCTCCTAAACTGAATAATGCTACTATTTCGCTTTGCAAAACACTTGGGGGCAAGTTCTAGACATCAACTATTATACACAGAATATTCCAGCAATCCTTACTTACATATTGGCACACAATTCACTCAAGCTTGGATCTTTCTCGACTCTCTAGTCAAAGCAGTTAAGCATAGTCATAATTATACAATTTAAGGCACTTACTTTAGAATCAAGAATTGAGATTTGAACATCACAAATAAGGCATATATCACTTTTCAAGCATGTGCATTTGAGAAGAATTAACTCTTTAATTTAGGAACTTTTTATTCAATTGACATAAAGGAGAAAAAAATTACTATACCCGGTTCAAATACACCCTTGGAAAAGAACCATGGCATAAAGAAAAACCAAGGGGAATTATTTAAATTAAACCAAAACTAACGTACATTAAACTGAAAAATAAAATAAACAAAAATATATTATTATTTTTTTTCGAATTTATTCTGATTTTTTTTTGTTTTTTTTTCCGACTAAATCAAGAAAATCTAGTAGCAATATTTCGAAATTAGGACTATATCTATCAATACTGTAATTTAACAAAACAAACTAAAGAAACTTCAACACACTAAATAAAATCAAAAAAAAATAATAATTAAACTCAATCAAACAAAGAGCAATTTGACAAAGTAAATACATTATAATAGGGGCAAACCACCCCACACTTAAAAACTTGCATTGTCCCTAATGCAAAATAAAAACAAAATAGATCAGAAAAAATACTCCCTGAGGCCATTGGCCTAAGCATCTTCTTCTTCTTCAAATGTGCGCAGATATTCCTCGTCTTCTGAGGGAACATTGTCCCCTTCCCCATCCTTGTCGGCTACTAGATACAACCTCATTTAGTCCAATGTTTGATCTTTTGCTTGGGCGCCTAGACATTTTATCTGCACAACATGATATATTAGCTAAAAAAATCATTTTAGAGCAGGTGGAGTATTCCACACTTATGTTAATATCATGTTGACACTTAGTATGTATAACAGGAATTCAGACTACCCTGTTCTTCAATTAGAATGATATAATGTTTATTGGTCTACCTAATATTAGAGATACTTACTACAATTGTACATAAAAATAAAAATTACAAACTAAGCTTAAAATATAAACAATAAACATAAAAACAAATTAGTCTATTTTACAAAATTCAAAATTATTATACAAAATATACTACACAGGCGTATATACAAATCCTACATAGACAATATACAATGTGAACCACTTTTTGCTTCCACCTTGAACTTATGAATTGTACCCCTAACAAGGCATCAAGTCTGTCGCTATGCTTCTTTGGTGAGGCTACAAAGATAACCAGGCCAAGTAATAAATTTTTCACTCAACACTTCTCGGCCTTTGTATGAGGAATGTAATTTTTGCTTTTTGGCATAATAAATTCAAGAATATAGACACTTTCATCCTCACTCTTTAACTTCCCCATAGGGTCAGGTGGCTCGATTACTATCTTACTATCTAAACACAATGTGGAAAAATGATTGGAATGAGGTCTAATGCGCCATAACTCATGAATTTTACTACTATTTACATCCCCATTTATACAAACACTTAATTCTTCTAAAGTAATGTTATCTACTCCCTCACATGACTCTAGAGCACTCTTCTTAACATGGACATCCTCAAGAAAAATATGATCTAATGATTGGTATTCTTGTTTTAGCTCCTCTATTTGGTCTAGAAGATTTTTTTCAGCTTCATACAACTCATCATTAAATTGTTGGGCGTTACACGCATCAATCTTTGCACTCAAATCTGAATCCAAGTTATGCACAACCAAGCCAAAATTATCACTTTTTTGTGCAAGATCATCTCTCTCCTTAGACCAATCTTTCATCACTGTTGTTAGTAAACAATGTCGTTTTGCAGAATCCACTAATCGAGAATATCCGTCCCAATACCAACCCTTACTCCCATATTCAAATTCAGATGTCCAAGAGGTTAGGTCATGACTTAGCCAAAAAATATGGGCCATAAAAATCTTTGATTAACTAAGCGTCTTCATCATTAACCTTACCTCTGTATATTTCATCCTCAGATATCATCCTGAGAGAACTAGAAACATACTAAGAGAAAAATCAAATAGTTATAAAAATAACATATTTACAAAAAGAAAAGAAAATAAACTTGTAAAGATAATAATAAAAGTCTAACCCAGAAGAATAGTTAATGTCTAATTCCCCGGCAACGGCGCCAAAAACTTGTTGCGACCAAAACACTCACGCAAGTGTACGCGATCGACAAGTAATATAGTAGTAAGTAGAGTATCGTTCCCACGAGGAATTGTGATCAACTTCTCGACTGATGAAGACTCAAACAATTATCAATTCAAGCTAAATTATCACAAAATATATAAAGAACCAATTTACAACTTACTTAATAATTGCAATATAATTCAACACAAAATTACTACACCAATTACACAATATTTTGATAACAATTTTAGTAAAGATATTCCAGGGTCATGGACTTGCTAGAGATCATGCTACTATTTTAGCTTAAGATTGATTTATTGAATTATCCGGGTTATTGATTATAGGATTAATAATATTCATAAGAATCTTTCGAGTTCTTATGCATCTATTCAAGTTAAACTAATACCTATATGTCTGTGGTATTAATATTAGCAAGAATGCATTTACAACTCCTATTTTTCAACCAAGCAAGGCAATTAAGTATAGTTCTATCTTAATTGCGAATCTTTCACCCGATGCCCAGGATCCGGATCTTGCTCTATTTGATTCTATATGCAATCAAGAATTTCCTTTTTCAAGTTTAACTCAAGATCCGTAATTAATATTTCAATGTTAGCTACGCAGTAAAATAATTAAAAGCAGAATCAAATAAACAACTTATAACAATAAATTCAAGATCTTCAATCTAAGCTTCAAACAACAAGATCATCTAACATCCATGACCCAAGAATACTTAGAGTTTTTAGCTACTCATATTCACATAAAAATCAACAATAAAAGTCTTAAACATAATATAAACAAACAAATAGAAGAAAGTTTAGAAGAACTCTTTGAATCCTTGCTCCAAGATGTTGTTCTTCTTCTCCTTTCTTAGCTCCAAGATGAAGCTCCTCCTTCTTCTATGGCTTTTTCTCCCTCAAAATCTGATCTCCTATCTCAATAATGGAGCTTTACTTTATGTAAGTTGAGCGGATCCTCTCAGATTTCCCATTTTGCCCCCAAATAATTGATTTCCCGGACTGGACTAGCGCGCCCGCACATCTAGGCGCGCTAGTTTGCCCAGTATTCTGTCTTGGACGCGCACAACTAGCGCGGCCGCGCATCTGGGCGCGCTACTGACCGCGCTATTGGGAACTCGATAAAATTCAAAACATGACAGTTGTAGCCCTTTTAAATAGCTTTCCATCAATATATTATGGAGCCCAAACGGAGTTCTGAGGAAAACGTTATGGCCATTTTACTCAACTTGATTTATTTAGCTTTTACTCAGACTTTAAAGCCTCAAATTACTCAAATTTATCCTGAATTAATTCTTAAGTTGGAAACTCTTCATGCAAGGCATAAATCATGAATTTAGTATAATTAATAATCATTTAAGCTCAAATATTTGTAAAATGCAATAATTAAAGTGTTGTTACTACGACTAAAACACGAGTTTTTAGCCTATGATCACTGGTACAAGAATCATAGCACTTAGAATCATCAACCTAAAAATCGTTACCTGTATCGTGAGATGCAAGCCCCGGGCGAAAGGGACGTTAGTACATTTAAATTGCACTGATATTTAAAATAACTAAAAGAAAGAATTGTAAATGCTGAAACTGAAACTGAGCTGATAACTGAGAACTGATAATAGAAAACTGAAATGATAATTGATAATTGATAACTGATAACTAAACTGAACAAAGGAAGTAAGGATATGAATACTTCTTCTTCTGAATGATGAACCACCTGTTTATCTGAATAAACTACGGCCTCAGGCTCAATATATATGTGCACAAGCTACGGCCTCAGGCTCAAGTATACGTATACATAACTACGGCCTCAGACCCAAAAATAGATAAAGCACAAACTACGGCCTCAGGCCAAAACATGCATAAAACATGAACTACAGCCTTAGGCCCAAACATGCATAAAGCATAAACTACGGTCTCGGGCCCAAATATATGTATTCAACATTTAGGGATTTAAATTCAGGAACTGAGAATCATATTGCAATATGTGATGCTGAAATACTGAATCATATTGAGTTACATGATACTGAATACTGAATAGGACTAGACTGAGACATGTATTCTTGAACTGATTATGAACACTAAAACTTCAATTGTATATGACATGTTGAGTAATTTAGGCTGAGACTCATGGGCATCAAACCCAAGTTTATATTGACTTCGCATTAAGCTCACAACATTTATAATGAAAGTCATGAACGAGTTATGAAGCTAGAGAATTCTACAACTATTCAAGGAACTAGGTTTAACTATATTTCTGATGCAATTAGTAACGTCGTAAAAAACGTATGGGGAGAATTATTAACATTCCCAAACATAGAGAGTTATCCTCACTTACCTTGACTATGGTCCTTTTAAGCGTATCACAATGTTTATCGCCTCTTTCAACTATAATCTATGTCAATATATATCAAGAGGAAATAATATTAGCATTAATTCTCATGTTTTACTCACTTAGGCATTTTATCAAAAACTTTATAGGCGTAAAGCCTCAAAGCCTTTAGTAATTGGTCTTTTCTTCACCAAATTCTCATTCTACTACTTCTAGGTCTACAATCCCAAATAGATGTAACTAATATCATTTCTCATCACCCAAATGTTTACAACAATTACAAGTCAACAATTACAAGTCATATGGTTCTCTTTATCAAACACATTTACTATTCTCCCAAAACTCACCAATTCATAGTGAAAGGACCCGGTCGGTTGTTTCGAGAGTTGTAGCCATATTTTATCATTTTCTACTTCTTCTGTGTTCTACAGTTGTATTATGACTTACCGAGTTAGTTGGTTCGGGTCCGGAGTGATTTCAAAATGAATTGAGACATTTAGTCTCTTATTTAAGTTGAAAAAGTTGACTGGATAATGACTTATGTGTAAACGACCTCGAATTTGAATTTTGATGGTTTTGTTATCTCCGTTAAGTGATTTAGACTTATAAGCGCATCCAGATTGTGTTTTGGAGGTCTTTAGTAGAATAGGCTTGAAATGCCAAAAGTTGGAAATTTGGAAAAATTTGACCGGGAGTGGACTTTTTGATATCAGGGTCGGAATGGATTCTCAGAAGTTGGAGCAGGTTCTTTGTGACGTTTATGACTTGTGTGTAGAATTTGAGGTCAATCGAACGTGATTTGATAGGTTTTGACGTCGTTCGTATAATTTGGAAATTTCAAAGTTCATTAGGCTTAAATCCGTGTGTAATTCATGTTTTTGATGTTGTTTGAGGTGGTTTGAGGATTCCACTAACTTCGTATGATGTTTTGGGACTTGTTGGTATGTTTGGTTAAAGTTTCAAGGGTCTCGGGTGAATTTCGGGTGGTTAACGCATCATTTTTGGCATTTGAGTGATAACTGATATTTGTTGGTTATTACTGTTGCTAGTTTGCTCTTAGGCGTTCGCGACACAGGTCTCGCATTCATGAAGTTTACCTAGAGGTTGAGGAGGATTTTTTCTTCACGTTCTCAAAGAAGAGGATGCGTTCGCAAAGGTTTGGGAGTAGAGTGCATCGCGGATGCGAGATGGGGAACGCGTTCGCGAAAAAAAGAAGAGGCAAGTGGGGACCCCACTCATTTGGTCTACGCATTCGCGGAGTTGCGTTCGCGATGAGCGGGGTCAGTAAAGGTTCGCGTTCGCAAGTGGCTGATCACGTTTGCAGGAGGGATTTTGGTCCGAGGAAATTTGTGCTTCGCAAACGCGAGGGTGCTTCCGCGTTCGCGAAAGAGGCGTACCTGGACAGAATAAAAGATTCAAAAACGAGGGTTTTGAGTTCATATCACAAAATTGAATTGGGAGCTTGGTAGAAGGCGATTTTTTGAAGATTCTTGCGTGGGTGTTTGGGATAAGTGATTCCTATTTATTTTTGGTCAAATTCCATGATTATATCTTTAATTCCACCATTTAATTTGTGATTTGGGGTGGAAAATTTGGGGAAAAAGAGGAAGTGTTCTTAAGATAAATTTTTGAGGTTTTGAATGAGATTTTTTTTATCGGATTTGAGTAAATTTGATACGGTTAAACTCATGAGTGAATGAGCTTTCGGGTTTTGTGACTTTTGTCATATTTCGAGATGTGAGCTCGGGGGCCGGGTTCGGGCCGATTTTGGATTTTTGGCTATAATTTAGTACTTTTCTTGTGGAATTGATCCCTTTAGCCTATATTGGTTGTATTGTATTACTTGTGGCTAGATTCGAGACGTTTGGAGACTGATTTGAGAGGAAAAGGCTTGCCAGATTAGAGATTTGCTCAGTTTGAGGTAAGTAACGCTTTCAAACTTGGTTATGAGGGTTCGAAACTAGAATTACGTGTTATGTGATTGTTATTGAGGCGACACACATGACAAGTGGCGGGCGTGCAGGAATGCACCGTGAGAATTGTGACCTGGTTGATTCCATGGCATTGTATAGTGACTATATCTTGTTGATATCCGTGTTTTCATCATGTAATAAAGTAATTGAGTTGTCAATCATGCCAGATATCATGTTTAAGCTTTATGCCGGTAATGTTGGGACCCCTAGTGGTCGTTTCTTGCTGTCATCTCACTGATTTCATTGATATTATGTACTCAGTCAAGTTCATGCATTTCATATCATATCTTAGTCTCGGTTGTTATATATTGATACATCATATCATTGTTTCGGGCTAGTTTTCATGACATTATTAGCCTGTGAGTGAGACTAGAGAGATTGATGACTGAGTGAGGTCGAAAGCCTGATTATGAGTGACAGTCATAGGATCGGGCTGCACGCCGCAACGATTATATTAATTTGTGATAGCGCTTGGGTTGTAGGATCCCCACCGGAGTCTTTACACACCCCCAATGAGCGTGGTTGATATTATTGAGGGATGGATCTTCTTTGGACATGGATCTTGTCTGAAGTACTTGATACCCGGAGATGGATCTTCTCCACAGGGCTGGATTGGCCTTCCTCGGTACTGGGTGACTTATAGTCAGTGATGTGTATGTTCCGGGATGGATCTTCCCTGGGCCGTATGGGTCATATACAATACCGAGTTGTTGAGCATTTGAGAGTGTGAGCACATGAGGTTGGCAGCATGGTGCATCACATACAGTATGTGCATTGGCATGTAGAGATAGCAGAGTTATATTCTTTATATTGTTCGGATTTGCTTTACTTTACTATTTTGAGATGCCTATTTAATTGGATGTACTCACGTTACTCCCTGCACCTCGTGTGAAGATTCAGGTGTTTCTAGTCATGGCGGCGGTTGCTGATTGAGGCTTGAGATTTCAGAGACTATCAAGGTAGTTGCACGGCGTTGGCAGGCCTTGACTCTCCTTCTTTATCGTTAGTTGTATTTTTAGTTTATTTCTCTAGATACTATAGTGGACTGTATTCTGATTTAAACGCTCATGTACTCAGTGACAACCCAATTTTAGGTTGGATTGTATCGTATTTTGGGATTTATTCTGTTTTCAAAAACATTTCTCTAATGTTAAATGCTTCCATTTTTATTTTCAAAATTATTCTTACTATGATGAGTTGATAAGTAGAGGCTAGCCTAGTTCCACGATAGACTCCATCACGACGGTTGATTTTGGGTCGTGACAAGTTAGTATCAAAGCCTAGGTTACATATGTCTCACGAGTTATGAGCAGGTTTAGTAGAGTCTTGCGGATTGGTACGGAGACGTATGTACTTATCTTCGAGAGGTTGTAGAACCCTTAGGAAACTTCACATTCTCAAATTCTTATCGTGCAAATCTGTTGATTCTGAGAACTAAACTTTTATTATTCTATTCTATCACAGATGGTGAGGACACGTGCTACTAGGCAGGATGGACAGCCACTAGTACCACCAGTCAGGGCCGCGAGAGGCTGAGGTCGCGGTAGAGGTCGTGGTAGAGGCAGAGGTGCAACTCGCACAGCAGCTAGGGCAGCACTTGCAGATCCACGAGTTGCCCTAGTTCAGGATCAGGTTCTAGTTATGGATGCACCAGCGGGGCCAACTCAATCTCCAACTGTGCCCATTGTGATTCCAGGCCTTCAGGAGGCCTTGGCTCAGATTTTGATCGTGTGCACCAGACTTTCTCAGGCGGTCTCTGTTCTGGCCGCAACAACCACTTTTCAGGCCAGGGGAGGCACTCGGACCCCTGCCGCCCATACACCCGAGCAGGTGATGCATGGACTCCAGACACTGGGGGTACTACCAGCCCAACCGATGGTAACTACTCAGGCCCATGTGGTCCCTTCTATGATTGATGATGAGCAGCATAGATTAGAGAGGTTTGATAGACTTCAGCCTCCATCTTTTAGCGGGGGCAAAGTCGGAGGATGCCTAGGGTTTCTTGGACAGATGTTAGAGGATCCTTCGTACAACAGATATTTGAGACCAGTGGGGTCTCGTTCACTACTTTTTAGTTTACTGGAGCTGACTTCACCTAGTGGGAGGCTTATGAGAGGCGTATGACGGTAGTTGCAGCACCACTTACGTGGCAGGAGTTCTCCTTTCTATTTTTAGAGAAGTATGTGTCGTAGTCTCGCAGAGAGCAGCTGCGCAAACAGTTCGAGAGGTTATGTCAGGATGATATGACTATGACGTAGTACAAGATGAGGTTTTCTGAGTTGGCCCGTCATGCGGTTTGGCTAGTTCCCACTGATAGGGAGAGGATCGAGAGGTTCATTGATGGCCTCACATTTTAGCTGTGGGTGCTTATGACTACAGAGAGGGTTTCTGGTGCTACTTTTGATGAGGTTGTTGTCATAGCTCGGGAGATAGAGTCGGTCTGCAGCCAGGAGCAGGTTGAGAGGAAGGCCAAGAGGTCTCGTGGATAAGGTAGTTTTAGTGGTGTTTCTTCTGGAGGTCAGTTTCACCACGGCAGGGGTCGTCCCTACAGGCATGCTCAGACGGCTTGTCCAGTTCACCATGGTGAATCCTTTGGCCATGGTTCTCACAGTTCTCAGCAGGGTCACTCATCTCTCAGTGCCCTTCCAACTCAGAGTTCGTCTCATGCATCATCAGCTCAGGGTACATCTATGTCGGGGTCTTCTAGCAGTTATCCCGGTGCTCGGGGCTCCCTTCAGTACTCACCTCCATTTGCAGGGAGAGGTTGCTTTGAGTGTGGTGATTTGGGTCATATCAAGAGGCATTTTCCCCACCTAACAGGAGGTTCATCTCAGCAGAGGAGTCAGCCTTTGACTTCAACACCAGTTAGTTCAACACCCGCCCATCCATCTCGGGGTGGAGCTCAGTCAGCTAGGGGTCGCCCTAGAGGGGGAGGCCGATCAAGTGGCAGTCAGAACCGTTTTTATGCACTCCCTGCCAGACCAGATGTTATTGCTTCAGACACAATGATCATAGGTATTATCTCAGTATGTCACCGAGATGCTTCTATATTATTTGACCTAGGTTCCACCTATTCATATGTATCATCGTATTTTGCTCATTATCTGGATATGCCCCGTGAGCTTTTAGTTTGATCTATTCATGTATCTACTCCGGTGGGCGATACTATTATTGTGGATCGTGTGTATAGGTCGTGTGTAGTGACTATTGGGGGATTGGAGAATAGAATTGATCTTTTATTGCTTAGTATGGTCGTTTTGACGTGATATTGGGTATGGATTAGTTATCTCTATGTCATGCTATTTTGGACTGTCACGCTAAGACTGTGACGCTGGAAATGCTGGGGTTGCCACGGATTGAGTGGCGAGGTTCTTTAGATTATATCCCTAGTAGAGTGATTTCATATTTGAAGTCCCATCGGATGGTTGGGAAGGGTTGTTTATCTTATTTGGCCTTTGTGAGGGATAAGACTAGCAAGTGGGATGGACCCAGTCCTAAACAGGCTTCGTGGGCCGGTCCTAAGTGGGCTCGGGCTTCGCGGACCGGTCTTAAGTGGTCCCGGGCTTTGCGGGATTTTTTGTAGGAACCAGCCTGAGACGAGGACCGGAACCATGAACTAATGGTCCTGGGCTAAGTGGTTTGGTCCCGGGTCTAAGTGGGCCCAACGGATACTTTCTGTTTTTTTTTTATAATTTTTTAGAAGTTAGAAAAAAAAGATGGTATTAAAAATATCTAAGGCAATTCTTTGTTAATTATATTATAGAATTGTGACCTAAATTTTTTAATTCAAATTTAAAGACAAAAATATTGTAAAGAGATATTCAAAGCAATACGTTATAATTTTATTATAGCATTAACAAAATATGACAATATCTTTCTTAATCTTCCTTCCATCTCCTCATCATCTTCATCAATAGTTGGATTAGAATAAAGAGCATTCATTAATTTATGGTTTAACTATTCACCAACCCCAACATTATGGCAAAATTGACTCTCAGTAAATTGTAATAAACTATTATAGCTATCAAGAATTGCAGATGTAAAAAGGATACGGGGTTTGGGTCGGGGAGTCGGGGGCAGTGGAGGAGCACATATTGCCATTAGATTCACCACTCTTGGATTATCCCTTATTTTTACCAAAAAGTTTTTTTAAGGAAGCCATCGTAATTAATCAAATAATAGAAAATAAATAAAACAAACAAAACTATAATATTAAAAATTATGAGTTGGAACGAGTTTACCGAATTGACGAACAACTTGTTGAAAATTGATTATCGTTGAAGACTTGAAAACTTCAATTCACCAACTTCATAATTTTTTTTCACAAATTATAACAATAAAGTAAGCAATAATAGCAATTATAGAAGAAAATTAGAGAGAGATCGATGATTTTGTGAGAAAAATGAAAGAATGGGGGGAGGGGTATTTATAGCTGAAAAAAAGGAAAAAGTATAATTATAAAAAGTGTGGGGTTAAAAAAAAGTTAGGGGGGGGGGGTTAAATGGCTATTTTATAAATAGCTAACGACTATTTTTTAAAGGCCAATGGCCAAATTTTATAAATCCCAAACGGTCAATTTATTTTTTAAAATTATGACCGTTGGGAACGTTTAGGCCCGCCTAGGACCGGTCCGGTCCCGGTCTCAAACGGTCCCGATCTCACGGGCTCAATGTGAAGGACCGGCCTAGAAGACCGGCCCACCTCAAAATTCATGGGCTTATCCGAGCCAAGGCCGTTTAGGCCCAAAACCCACATGGGCCGCGGTCCCGGGCCGGTCCCGGGCCTGGACCGGCCCACTTGCCAACCTTACTAAGGGATGTCAGTGTTGAGACCCCTACTATTGATTAGGTTTCGGTGGTACAAGATTTTTCAGAGACCTATCGGGCATGCCGCCCGACAAAGATATTGACTTTGGTATTAACTTGGTACCGGACACTCAGCCCATTTATATTCCTCCGAACCGTATGGTACCGGCTGAGTTGAAGAGGTTGAAGGAGCGGCTTCAGGAACTCCTTGAGAAGGGGTTTATTAGACCTAGTGTGTCACCTTGGGGTGCACCGGTTCTGTTTGTGAAGAAAAAGTATTGCTCTATGAGGATGTGCATTGATTATAGGCAGTTGAACAAAGTCACAATCAAGAACAAGTATCCTTTGTCACGTATGATGATCTATTTGACCAGCTTCAGGGAGCAAGGGTGTTATTCAATATTGACTTGAGGTCAGGGTATCACCAATTGAAGATTTGGGACTCAGATATTCTTAAATAGCTTTCAGGACCCGTTATGGTCATTATGAGTTCTTTGTGATGTCTTTTGGGCTGACCAATGCCCCAACAACGTTCATGCATCTGATGAACAATATATTTCAGCCTTATCTTGACTCGCTTATTATTGTATTCATTGATGATATCCTAATGTACTCTCGTAGCCAGGATGAACATGCCCAGCATTTGCGGTTTGCATTGCAATGGCTGAGGGAGGAGAAGCATTATGCAAAGTTCTCCAAGTGTGAGTTTTGGCTCATTTCAATGGTATTCTTGGGGAACGTGGTGTCCAGTGAGGTTATTCAGGTGGACCCAAAGAAGATAAAGGCGGTTCAGAGTTGGCCCAGACCGTCCTCAGCTACAAAGATTCGGAGTTTTATTGGTTTGGCTGGTTATTACCGTCGGTTCGTGTAGGGTTTCTCGACTATTGTATCGCCCTTGACCAAATTGACCCAAAAGGGTGCTCCTTTCAGGTGTTCGGATGAGTGTGAGGCGAGCTTTCAGAAGCTCAAGACTGCCTTGACCACAACTCCAGTTCTAGTTCTACCATCAGCTTTTGGTTCTTATACAGTATATTGTGATGCTTCTCGGATCGGTATTGGGTGTGTTTTGATGCAGGAGGGTAGAGTGATTGCTTATGCTTCGCGCCAGTTGAGGCCCCATGAGAAGAACTACCGTGTTCATGATTTGGAGTTGGCTGTCATTGTTCATGCATTGAAGATTTGGAGGCACTATCTCTACGGTGTGTCTTGTGAAGTATTTATTGATCATCGTAGCCTCCAACACTTGCTCAAACAGAAGGATCTCAATTTGAGGCAGCGGAGATGGATGGAGCTGCTAAAGGACTATGATATTACTGTTTTGTATCACTCGGGAAAGGCCAATATGGTGGCTCATGCCTTGAGTAGGAAGGCAGTGAGTATGGGCAGTCTGGCATTCGTTCCGGTTGGGGAGAGACCTCTTGCAGTTGATGTTTAGGATTTGGCCAACTAGTTCGTGATATTGGATATTTTGGAGCCCACTCGGGTTCTAGCTTGTGTGGTTTTTCGGTCTTCCTTATTTTATCGCATAAGAGAGCACCAATATGATGATCCTCATTTGCTTGTCCTCAAGTACAAGGTTCAGCACGATGATGCCAAAGATGTGACTATTGGAGATGATAAGGTGTTGAGGATGTAGGTCCAGATATGTGTGCCCAATGTAGATGGGCTACGGGAGTTGAATCTTGAGGAGGCCCACAGTTCGCGGTATTCCATCCATCCAGGTGCCGCAAAGATGTACCAGGACCTATGGCAACACTATTGGTGGAGGATAATGAAGAAGGACATAGTTGGTTTGTAGCTCGGTGTCTCAACTGTCAGCAGGTAAAATATGAGCATTAGAGACCGGGTGGATTGCTTCAGAAGATAGAGATTCTAGAGTGGAAGTAGGAGCAGATCACCATGGATTTCGTAGTTGGGCTCCCACGGACTTCGAGGAAGTTTGATGTTATTTGGGTGATTGTGGATCGGCTGACCAAGTCCGCACACTTCATTCATGTGAGTATTACTTATTTTGTAGATCGGTTGGCTGAGATTTACATTAGAGAGATTGTTCGCCTGCACGGTGTGCTAGTTTCCATCATTTCAGATCAAGGCACACAGTTTACATCACAGTTTTGGAGAGCCGTGCAGCGAGAGCTGGGCACTCAGGTTAAGTTGAGCACATCATTTCACCCTCAGATGGATGAGCAGTCCGAGCGCACTATTCTGATGTTGGAGGATATGCTACGCGCTTGTGTCATTGATTTCAGGGGTTCATGGGACCAATTTCTGCCACTCGTGGAGTTTTCTTACAATATTTATCAATCAAGTATTCAGATGGCTCCGTATGAGGCTTTATGTGGAAGACGGTGTAGATCTTTAGTAGGTTGGTTTGAGCCGGGCGAGGCTAGACTATTGGGTACTGACTTGGTTCAGGATGGTTTGGACAAGGTTAAATTGATTAAAGAGCGGCTTCGCACGGTGCAGTCAAGACAAAAGAGTTATGCCGACAGGAAGGTTCCTGATGTGTATTACATGGTTGGGGAGAAGCTTCTGCTGAAGGTTTCACCCATGAAGGGTGTTATGAGGTTCGGGAGGAAGGGCAAGTTGAGCCATCGGTTCATTGGGCCTTTTGAGGTACTTTAAAGGATGGGGGATGTGGCTTACAAGCTTGCGTTTCCACCTAGCTTGTCGAGTGTGCTCCAGTATTCCATATTTCTATGCTCCGGAAATATATCAGTGATCTGTCTCATGTTTTGGATTTCAGCACGGTTCAGTTGGATGGTGATTTGGCTTATGATGTGGAGTCGGTGACTATTTTGGAGAGGCAGGTCTGAAAGTTGAGGTCAAAGGATATAGCTTCGGTGAAATTGCATTGGAGAGTTCAGCTCGTCGAGTAGGCTACTTAGGAGACCAAGCGGGAGATGTGGAGCAAATAACCACACCTATTTAAGGCTCCAAGTATGTTTCTAGACCCATTCAAGGACGAACGTTTGTTTAAAAGGGGGAGGATATAACGATCCAGCCGGTCATTTCGAGAGCTGTAGCACCGTTCCCCCATTATTTTCTTATTCTATGCTCTACAGATATATTATGACTTACTGGGTTAGTTGGTTCGGGTCTGGTGTGATTTTAGAAGGAATTGAGATACTTAGTCTCTTATTTGAAAGCTTAAGTTAGAAAAATTGACCGGATGATGACTTATGTGTAAACAACCTTGGATTTGAATTTTAATGGTTCTGTTAGCTCCTTTAGGTGATTTTTGACTTAGGAGCGCGTCCGGATTGTGTTTTGGAGGTCTGTAGTAGAATTAGGCTTGAAATGCGAAAAGTTAGAAATTTGGAAAAATTTGACTGGGAGTGGACTTTTTGATATTAGGGTCGGATTAGATTTCCGAAAGATGGAGCAAGTTCGTAGTGTCATTATGACTTGTGTGCAAAATTTGAGGTCAATCGGACGTGATTTGATAGGTTTTGATGTCGTTCGTAGAATTTGAAAATTTCAAAGTTCATCATGCTTGAATCTGTGTGTAATTCGTGTTTTTGATGTTGTTTGAGGTGGTTTGAGGATTCGACTAAGTTCGTATGATGTTTTGGGACTTGTTGGTACGTTTGGTTGAGGTTCCGAGGGACTCGGGTGAGTTTCGGGTGGTTAACGGATCATTTTTGGCCTTTTAGTGATAGTTAATATTTGCTGGATTTTGCTATCTATAGTTTCCTCTTATGCGTTCGCGAGACAGGTCTCGCGTTCACGAAGTGTACCTGAAGGCTGAGGAGGATTTGTTCTTCACGTTTGCGAAAAAGAGGACGCGTTCACGAAGGTTTGGGAGCAGAGTGCATCGCGGACGCGAGATGGCGAACGCGTTCACGAATAAGAGAAGAGGCAATGGGGGAACCCATTCATTTGGTCTACGCGTTCACAGAGTTGCGGTCGCGTTCGCAATGAGAGGGGTCAGTAAAGGTTCGCATTCACGAGTGGTTGATTGCGTTCTTTAATTCATGGTTCAACTATTCACCAACCCCAACATTATGACAAGACTCTTAGTAAATTGTAATAAACTATTATCGCTATCAAGAATTGCAGGTATAGGACGGATATGGGATTTGGGTCGGGGAGCCGGGGGCAGTGGAGGAGGAACAGATTGGCCACTAGATTCTCCACTCTTGGATTTTTCCTTATTTTTACCAAAATGATTTTTTAAGGAAGCCATCATAATTAATCAAATAATAGAAAATAAATAAAACAAATAAAACTATAATATTAAAAATTATGAGTTGGAACGAGTTTACCGAATGGACGAATAACTTGTTGAAAATTGATTATCGTTGAAGACTTGAAGACTCCAACTTCACAATTTTTTTTACAAATTATAATAATAAAGTAAGCAATAGTAACAATTTTAGAAGAAAATTAGAGAGAGATTGATGATTTTGTGAGAAAAATGAAAGAATAAGAGGGTATTTATAGTTGAAAAAAGGGAAAAAGTGTAATTATAAAAAGTTTGGGGTTGAAATAAAGTTCGGGGAGGGGGGTTGAATGGCTATTTTATAAATAGCCAACAACTATTTTTTAAAGGCTAACGGCCTGATTTTATAAATCTCAAACGATCAATTTTTTTTTGTTTAAATTATGACCAATGGAACCGTTTAGGCCCGCCTAGGACCGGTCTGGTCCCGGTCGCGGGCTCAATGTGAAGGACCGGCCCAGAATACCGATCCACCTACAAATTCACGGGCTTATCAAGGCCAAGACCTTTTAGGCCTAGAGCCCACATGGCCCGGGACCGCAACCCATGTGGGCTCTGGGCCTAAACGGTCTTGGCCTGGATAAGCCCGTGAATTTGTAAGCGGGCCGGTCTTCTAGGCCGGTCCTTTACATTGAGCCCGCGAGACAGGGGCCATTTGAGACCGGGACCGGACCGGTCCTAGGCAAGCCTAAACGGTCCCAACGGTCATAATTTAAAAAAAAATTAACCATTTGGGATTTATAAAATCTGGTCGTTGGTCTTTCAAAAATAGCCGTTGGCTATTTATAATTACACTTTTTTTCTTTTTTTAACTATAAATACCCCCTCATTCTTTCATTTTTCTCACAAAATCATCAATCTCTCTCTAATTTTCTTCTATAATTGCTACTATTGCTTACTTTATTGTTACAATTTATGAAAAAATTATGAAGTTGGTGAATTGAAGTCTTCAAGTCTTCAACGATAATCAATTTTCAACAAGTTGTTCGTCAATTCGGTAATCTCGTTCCAACTCATAATTTTTAATATTATAGTTTTGTTTGTTTTATTTATTTTCTATTATTTGATTAATTACGATGGCTCCCTTAGAAAAAATTTGGTAAAAATACGGAAAAATCCAAAAGTGGCGAATCTAGTGGTCAATCTGTTCCTCCTCTGCTGCCCCCGACTCCCCGACCAAAACCCCATATTCGTCCTACACCTGCAATTCTTGATAGCGATAATAGTTTATTACAATATACTAAGAGTCAATTTTGCCATAATGTTGGGGTTGGTGAACAGTTAAACCATGAGTTAATGAATGCTCTTTATTCTAATCCAACTATTGATGAAGATGATGATGGATCTTCTCCACAGGGATGGATTGGCCTTCCTCAGTATTGGATGACTTATAATCTATGATGTGTATGTTCCGGGATGGATCTTCCCTGGGCCGTATGGGTCATATACAATACCGAGTTGTTGAGCATTTGAGAGTGTGAGCACATGAGGTTGGCAGCATGGTGCATCACATACAGTATGTGCATTGGCATGTAGAGATAGCAGAGTTATATTCTTTATACTGTTCGGATCTGCTTTACTTTACTGTTTTGAGCTGCCTATTTAATTTGAAAGCATGCCTACATTTCTGCACAGTTATTTCTATTTTATCTGTATCAGTTGAGTTCATCACTACCTTTCAGTCCAATGTCTGTACTCGTTACTTACTGAGTTGGATGTACTCGCATTACTCCATGTACCTCGTATGCAGATTCAGGCGTTTCTGATCACGACGGCGGTTGCTGATTGAGGCTTTAGACTTCGGAGACTATCAAGGTAATTGCACGACGTTCATAGGCTTTGGCTCTCCTTCTATATCATTAGTTGTATTTTCAGTTTATTTCTCTAGACACTATAGTGGACTGTATTCTGATTTAAACGCTTATGTACTCAGTGATACTCCGGTTTTGGGTTGGATTGTATCATATTTTGGGATTCATTTTGTTTTCAAAAAGGTTTCTCTAATGTTAAATGCTTCCGTTTTTATTTTCAAAATTATTCTTACTGTGATGAGTTGTTAAGTAGAGGATGGCCTAGTCACGATAGGCGTCATCACGACGGTTGATTTTGGGTCATGACAATTAGGGAGTATAAACATTACCTTTTTGAAGTTCAATCCTCATGAATTCGAGTTCTAAGGTTTCTGTTCTCAACGATGGTGTCTTGATCGAATATCTAAAGATTTGAAAGGCCAACCGATGTTAATAAAGTGTTGGATAATTGAAATTAGCTTAGAATCATTGTTAGAACTTACCTTGGATGATGGAGGGACCTTGTGAAATTTGGATTCTTGAGAGCTCCCCTTTCTAGAGCAAATATATGTGTTTGGGGTTGTATGGAATGAGGTAGGGTTTAAATAAGTATACACGTACAAAAAATTGTGAGGAAAATAAAAGTAGCCCGGATAAACATCGTCAGCGCGAGGCATCATCATAGGTGCCAAAACTACATGGCCTTGCACTGTCAAGGGCGTTAAGGTTAATGCCCTAGATAGTGCCTTGCTCTGTCAGGGGCGCTAAAGTTAATGTCATGGACATTACCTTGCAATGTATAAGTCTGTGAGTTTTCATGGCCTTGCACTATCTAAGGTTATGAGTTTTCATGGCTTGCATTGTCTAAAGCTGTGAGACGGTCCTCCCATAAACTTAGTCGATTCTATCAAATGTTATGCACCTCACTCTCGATCTTGATTTTAAAATAATTATTTCCATACATACTCATCACGATAGGACTTCACATGTCTAAAAGGTCATATTAATACTCATTTAACACATCCACAACTAATTTGGATTTATGGAGTGTTACACTATCTCCCCCTTGGGATCATTCGTCCTTAAATGATTGTTCTTATTGTAACTACAGCTAACTCTGGACCTTAACGGGAAGGATGGAAACCTGTGAAAGTTGAATCGTCATGAACACATGCGTACCAAAATTAATGAATACATGATTACTGAACTGCTGAGATATTGAACTGAATAGGTACTGAACTGGATGGCTATTGAACTGAGCGAATACTGAGTTGACTAAATACTAAAGGACATGTAGATTATAATATAAGGTCTTAATGAGAAGGATAGCTACCTTCGACATTTCTCTAAAATACCTGTCAGCTAACAGAGCATAGCACAAGCCTCACAAGGCAACATAAGACGCATAACATAAAACATATACGTGAATACTGGTCTATCGTGGATACCTGAATGCTGAACTAATTAGGATATATGAATACTGAACTGGCACAAATATTTGAGTACTGAACTAACATGAATAACCGAACACTGAACTAACATCAATATCTGAGTACTAAGCTGGTATGAATATTTGAGTACTGGACTGACATAAGTATTTGAGTGCTGAACTAACTTGAATGTTATAACATGAAATCTGAATACTGAAAACTTGAATATTATAACATGACATGTGAAATATTGGGTGCACATCCACCAATTCTAGTGGCAACTCTACCTCGTAAGATACTTGCCTGATCCTTCGTAGGATCTTATACGGTTCGATGTACCTGGGACTGAGCTTTTGTAACCATTAGTGACTGATACTGTGCTTTTGTTTATCACCTCATGGTACTGCTGATTAAGGACAAGTATTGCATGTGTAGACCATACATGGTTCCAATTTTTTTGATAAGACACTCATCCTTGCTACTTATTTAACGGACACACAATATAAAATTTCATTTATTATTTTTTTGGGTGATATTTGACTAAAATATACTCCCTCCGTTTAAATTTATGTGAACCTATTTCTTTTTTAGTCCGTGCCAAAAAGAATGCGTAATGGCTTCCTGGCCACTTAAACTTGTAGGGCTTTTGAAAGCCGATACACGAAATTTGGATTTTCCCATTTGAACACTCAAAGTTGACAAAATAAATACTAATAAACACATCCATCAGAGCGTGTATATCAATTGCGCTAACATGTACAACACATCATGCTAAGCTATTTATTACTTGCCATGTGTTATTTGTGGGTCCCATTTTTAAATATAAAAAAGAAAAAAAAACTCCTGAAACATATCCAATATTAATCTGTATGAGCAGCTCTAGACGCTCCTAACTTCTCCGGCGAACGGCGAATCAGATATCACCATGGGGAAAGTTCACGGATCACTTGCTCGTGCTGGTAAAGTGAGGGGGCAAACTCCAAAAGTTGCCAAACAGGACAAGAAGAAGAAGCCTCGCGGCCGTGCTCACAAGAGGATGCAATACAACCGCAGATTCGTCACAACAATTGTTGATTTCGGGAAGAAGAGGGGCCCGAACTCATCCAAGAAGTAAATGAAGAAATGACTTTATTTTTAGGTAAAGAAAGTTGTTGAAGTTCAATGAATTGTATTTGCAATTTGTTGCTTCTGAGAATACTCCAGACAATACAATGTTAGCACTATTATACAATTGGTTTCTATAGTTAATGAAATAGGATAAGCAAGAATTCAATGGCCAACGTGATCTTGACCAAGTTGCTGGAAGAATTGTTGCTGCTCTTTAAGAGATGAATTCAGGCAATTTTATGAATACATGAGTTAGAATCACATCCAATGGCCAACGTAGGGGAAAAGTCTTTTTTTTCTTTTTCATTTTTCTTTTTTATTTATATTTTATTCTAATTCTAATTTTTTTTAAGTAAAACAATACTATTCACGCGCCTTGGCAACGTGATTTGCACACAGTTTATGCTACAGTGCTTCCACATAGGCATGGTCAACGGTCAAAAGTGTTTATTAGTACTCATTTTGTCAAGTTTGAGTGTTCAATGGGAAAATCCAAAGTTCGTGTATCGGCTTTCAAAAGCTTTACAAGTTTAAGTGGCCAGGAAGCCATTAAGCCCAAAAAGAATGACCCCTTTCCTTATTTGGAAACAATTTACCTTTACACAATGATTTATAGCCACACAAAACATATGTGCCTCATTTTACACCACAAGATCAAAAGTCTTTTCTCTTTTCTTAAGCTCCGTGCCAGTCAAATGGATTCACATAAATTGAAACGGAGAGAGTGTATAATTATATTGTAAGTACCTCGCATCTTGCTCTATTACCGTTGATTTTTATGTGTGTTATGATGATTTGATCTTAACTTTGGTGTTTATATATGTAGATGGTAATTTGAAGTGGAATGAAGCAAACGCGTACGAGTAAGTGAAAAAAAAAAATGCAAAAGAAGCAAGGGCTAGCGCCCAGGTTACCAACCTGTTGTGCTTGACGCGCTGGAGGCAGAAAAGGAAGGAGTAAAGGGTTCAGTACCAGGAGGGGGCTCCGTGGCAGCACCAGTGTCAAAAGTCGAATCCGAAATTCTTCACCGCTTGGGCCACAGATCCGCGGTGCCTAGGGCGCCCAAGTTCGGAAAAATTTACTAGCACAAAAATAAAAAAAAAGGTTTCTTTAGTCATAGACATCACTAACAAGTATAAAAGTCTTGTAAATCCAACTTTTCAGGGAGGACGACAATTTGGAGGTGAAATGGATTGTGTGGAGCAATACTAGAGTAAGATCCTTGAGTTCTTCATTCTTTCATCTTTTCATAATAATTTTACCATGTAAATAGGAAAAATATCAATTATGTCAACCCATAAGTTAGTACAAAAATTAGCCAATTTATAAATTATTACCAACATTAGCCAATTAGCTATTTGTAGCTAAAAAGGGTTAAACTTTTGTTCTTTTTTTTTTTAAAAAAAATGGATTTTGTTGGAATAGATTGGATATTAAGGAGTTTAAATCTCAAGTTTAGAATGATTCGGTAGAGTTTTGGGGTAGTTTTAATTGAAAATTTGAGATAGAAGATGAACATGAAAAAAGATGATATGTGTATCATACTGTGTATCATTTGTGTATTGCATATGTATGATATGTATATCCATGTATACCTCTGTGTGAGATACATACGTGATACATGTTTGATATATGTGTCACAGAAGAAATTTTTGAACTCGATTTTAAATTAAATTTGAATTTTGATATCAAATCAGTCCAAATCACTTCCAATCTTCCTCAAATTTTGTATATTAATTCATCTATATGTTTTCAATATATTTCAACCATACGTATTAAAAAGGTCCTTTTTATTTTTGGAATCTTGTATTTTTTTTTTTTTTTGTATTTCATCACCTTGTTTGCTACCTCATCTATGAAATTTCGTTTCCATCTTGCATCTAATGTTATTGATCACGCTTAAAAATATGGAAGGAGATCTTTGAGTGTGATTCTTGGAGAGAGAAAATCCTTATTTATTTGGGTTTTAAATTTTTTTGTATGTGTTTGACTAGTTTTGGTAAGTTTCTAATATGGCTAGAGGCTGATAAGTTGGAACGTATTTGAGATATTTCTATAAGATTCGTTATTATGACTATGTGTAGCTAAGTTTTATAATTCCAGAATTGTGTTTAGTCATGCATATTAGTATTTGATTGTTATTCTCTTATTTAATGTAATTTCCATTTTATGATTATTTTTGTAACGTTGTGCATAATTGCTTGATTGTTTAGCCAATAATTAGGTTTTATCAATTAACTATGACATACCTGGAAAAGTCGTTCTTAGATTAGATAAGAGTGAAAAGAGTGTAATCCTATTCCTAGGGCTAAGGGTAGATTTGTAGTTATGATAGGAATATATCTAGTCACGACTCGCCACACTTAATTAAATACCATGAGTGTAATGCATTTATTGTAGATTAATTTTAATAGAATATAGGCGTTAATCTATTCGAATAGTATTTCGGAATATTAAATATTACGAGTAAATATAGTTCGATTAATTAGCAACTATAAGTAATTCAAGTTGAAGGAATATTAACTAGAACTCGACAGAATTGGTGAACTAGCTAGAATCCTGGACTATTCATCTCTACTGAAATAATTCTCAATAATAATTCTTTGTTGTCATAGTTTTATTTGTTTATTTAATTTCTACAATAGTAGTTTAGTAACAAAAACTCAACCTTGACAACTTGATTAGATTACAAAATTTTAATCTTATTTAGCTAATAATTAATAATAAGTTCTCGTGAAAATGATACATCATTTATCACTTGTCGATTACGTATATTGCATATGCGTTTAGCCGCAACATTTAATAAATCAGATATTTCGTCAATACCATGTCTTTCGTTGTAATGATTCCCGAATATAATTCGTTGTACTGCCATCATCCTTTCTTAGAGGGTGTTTGGCTAACCTTATAAGCTGGTCAAACTGGCTTATAAACAGTTTTTAGCTTATCTACGCGTTAAAAGTACTTATAAATCAAGTGCTTATAAGCCAAAAGTCATAAGTTGGTCTCCCCAACTTATGAATTTTCAGCTTATAAGCACTTTTAGTTTGACAAACAATTTTACTATTATATCCCTAAATAACCATTTTTAAATGTCCTAACCCACTCCGTTTCCACGACTTCGTTCCACCCTTTTCTTTCCAAGACCAGCAATACTTTTGTTTTCTTCGTATTGTTTTGGATGAGAAATTTCTCCATTATTTTGTTAGATTCTTAGCTTATATTGTTGTGTAATAAAAGACCTTATATGTTTTTAATTTTTTAACTGTTAAAACAAATATTGTTGGCGGTGACTGTCATTAATAAAATGACGAATTATTCCATCCTAGTGGAGAAAGGCTACATGTTAGTATATTTTGCTTATTGTTCTTAAACCTTTCATCTTTTTTTTTTTCCTCCTCGATGGAAATGTTTTTGTTTTCGTTTTTGGTTCTTCTTATTTTTTCTAGAAAAAAAAAAAGAACACAAAATTCTTAATGTAAAATCATCGTAATTATTGAGTTCTTACTTTGGGACTTCAAACTTATCGTAATTGAATGCTTATTTTTAATTAATCTATATTATATTAAAAGCACGAAGGCCCTTAGCGAAATGTCGTTCGCCTTTTTTACCCTTCAAAAATAGATTTCACACTAGACAAAATAGTAATTTAATTATTACATATATTTAAGAGTTTGAAATCGACTAAAATATATGCTACTAAACATTTTCCTATTTTAACTATGTACGAGTCCTAATTTGTACATACATTGTATCTTTGATTTATAAAAGCTTTATTATTATTTCCTTGTATTTATTAATTAATTAATACTTCTAAGTTTATACAAGGAAATTGATTGATTTTTACGCAAGAAATCTCTTACTCCTAATAAATTTCTAACATAGTATAAACAAGTTATATAAAGAAAATATATTTCTGCGTAACTCATTCATTCATTAATCAATACTTTTAAGTATTAATAGATTTTTGTTATCCAACTTATGCGATTTTTTCC
Organism: Nicotiana tabacum; assembly: GCF_000715075.1. Taxonomy (NCBI): domain Eukaryota; kingdom Viridiplantae; phylum Streptophyta; class Magnoliopsida; order Solanales; family Solanaceae; genus Nicotiana; species Nicotiana tabacum. Next base: position 82,892,669 of record NC_134095.1, read on the forward strand.
CCTAATTGATTTATATCTTTTACTTGTTTGTGATTGTAAATGGCAGGTCTTTCAGTTGTTGCGCAATGCTAAAGTATAATTCACATACGCACCTAAGTTCAAGATAAGGACTTGCAAGTTAAATTTACTTGATTTCCTATCTATTTTGCAGTTTTGTTTCGTTTATTGGTACCAAAAGAGAATTGTAATTCGCAGGTATGATTCTGGATCTATTTAGGTTTCTGTTCTATATATTTTTCAATTTTATTTCGGGATTTTATATGTATGATTGTAGTTACTTTCTCTATATATTTTTGTTGCGGCGTCGTTGCTTCATGTACGATTCTCCAATTAGTTATTTTTATGTTTATTTTTTAGATATTGCTATCCTATTTTTCCAGAATCTCTAATTAATGGAGAAAAATAATTTTTGCTAAGTGCCAAATTATGAGGTTGGCCAACAAGAACTTTGTTTCCCGTGTTAAGTAAATTACAATTCGTACGTGTAAATATCATAATGGGATACAATCTGTATTACCCACGAATTATTTACATTCAACCCTTTCTGGGGCAAGCTTCTTATGTCTTTTTTTAATAATTTTTATTGTACTCTTGGATTTTAACTATAGATACATCACTATGCAGACGGTGAATTAAATCTCTTTCCTTAAATAGCATAATTCCTTCTAATTTTTAAATGTCTATAAAATATTACCGGAGCATATATTTCTCTCCTTATAAAAAAGTATGTTTGTTCATGAATTGTAAATTTTAGTACGATTTATTGCGTAGTAAGTTTGAGTTGATATGGGGCTACACTGATTTGATACACGTGAATTTGATTGCAGCAACATTTAATTTATAATATAGCAATCTTCTTTAATTTTCTTTTTAGTTTCTAATCGACCAAAAGCATATAGCAGAAATCGAGAAAATTTTAGGACTTTTCTGACATGTATATTGTGATGGCTTGACATCTATATAAACTAAACTCAATTATTGCCTTTTTTAATTGGCACTGGTCATAAATATATTCCTACTTGAATGACATAGAAGTAAAGAACTTGATAATTATAAATTTCTCAATCGTCACTCATGAAAGTCGAGAGATAACATTTATTATTTTCGATAACTTACACTTTTTAAAATATTATTTTATAACTCATGTATATTATTCAACAATATTAACATATCTTTTTAACATTATGTAGTCATTAATATGATGTAGCACAAAACCCCATTACGAAATATTGATCTTTATATAATTTTAAAATATATTTTACATTGAATAAAATTATTTTTTATTATTTTCCTAATATTTATAATTTTAATATCAACTAAAATTTTACATATTAATTTTTTGATAGAATTATGCAGGAACTTCGAATATTTAGGATTTTTAAAGTAATTAAAATTATCTTATATAAATGCTTTCCTTATTTGACCAACATTATATCCTTTAAAAAGTAAATTTACAGCCATATTATGTAACTTGTAACTATATTAATATCATAAACTTTAGCTAAATTAATATATTCAAAACTTTGAAGTATAACTACTTTTTGGCTTTGGTATATGGATTTTCAGGATCCAAGTGACAACAAGATATTTTTCCCATTATTGGATTAATTTCATAGCCACCATAAGTAAGAACAACAGTAGTTGCTTGTTCACTGAGTATTGTTTGCACTTCTTTTGGCTAAAGACTTGTAGAAGATAAAAAATAATTGATAATCTTGAGGTTGGATGCACAACTATTGAGCCATAATTTTTGTAAATATTTTGTAGCTTTTTATATTTCTTTGTTATTTTTTCATTCAGGAATGATAAGCATGATTCAGGTGATAGGTTGGATTCTTCTTTTGCGATTAATGCTGTATTTTGTCCCGGGCCCGGGCCTTAGTGGGCCTAACGGGCCGGGCCTCGCGGTCCCGGGCTTCGTGGTCCCGGGCTCTGGCGGTCCCGGGCCTGGCGGTCCCGGTCTTCGTGGGCCTAATGGGTGGAACCGGCCCGTGACGGGCCTAAGCCCACATGGTCCTGTGCTTAACGGGCCGGGCTCGTGGGCTTCGCGGGCCTAGCGGGTTTTTTTTTTTTTTTTTTTAAGACAATTTCTTGTAGTATCATGGCTATATTAATATGTAGTATATATGTATATCTAATTATTAAAGTGCTTGACGAAAAAGAAAATAACAAAACAATAGTAAAACACTAAATTGTCATGCATAAATATCACTTCTTGATATTATATTGTATCTTATGTATATATATTCTCTTATATATTTTCTTTTAGTATATATATTGTATCTTATGTATATATTGTAGCTTATAAATATATTTTCTTGTAGTATATATATTGTATATTATGTATATATTGTAGCATAATATATTTTCTTGTAGTATATTATATTGTATCTTATGTATATATATTCTCTTATATATTTTCTTGTAGTATATATATATTGTATCTTATGTATATATATTCGCATAATATATTTTCTTGTAGTATATATATTGTATCTTATGTATATATTGTAGCATAATATATTTTCTTGTAGTATATTATATTGTATCTTATGTATATATATTCTCTTATATATTTTCTTGTAGTATATATATTGTATATTATGTATATATTGTAGCTTATAAATATATTTTCTTGTAGTATATATATTGTATATTATGTATATATTGTAGCATAATATATTTGCTTGTAGTATATTATATTGTATCTTATGTATATATATTCTCTTATATATTTGCTTGTAGTATATTATATTGTATCTTATGTATATATATTCTCTTATATATTTTCTTGTAGTATATATATTGTATCTTATGTATATATTGTAGCTTATAAATATATTTTCTTGTAGTATATATATTGTATATTATGTATATATTGTAGCATAATATATTTTCTTGTAGTATATTATATTGTATCTTATGTATATATATTCTCTTATATATTTTCTTGTAGTATATATATTGTATATTATGTATATATTGTAGCATAATATATTTTCTTGTAGTATATTATATTGTATCTTATGTATATATATTCTCTTATATATTTTCTTGTAGTATATATATTGTATATTATGTATATATTGTATCTTATGTATATATATTCGCATAATATATTTTCTTGTAGTATATATATTGTATCTTATGTATATATTGTAGCATAATATATTTTCTTGTAGTATATTATATTGTATCTTATGTATATATATTCTCTTATATATTTTCTTGTAGTATATATATATTGTATCTTATGTATATATATTCGCATAATATATTTTCTTGTAGTATATATATTGTATCTTATGTATATATTGTAGCATAATATATTTTCTTGTAGTATATTATATTGTATCTTATGTATATATATTCTCTTATATATTTTCTTGTAGTATATATATTGTATATTATGTATATATTGTAGCTTATAAATATATTTTCTTGTAGTATATATATTGTATATTATGTATATATTGTAGCATAATATATTTGCTTGTAGTATATTATATTGTATCTTATGTATATATATTCTCTTATATATTTGCTTGTAGTATATTATATTGTATCTTATGTATATATATTCTCTTATATATTTTCTTGTAGTATATATATTGTATCTTATGTATATATTGTAGCTTATAAATATATTTTCTTGTAGTATATATATTGTATATTATGTATATATTGTAGCATAATATATTTTCTTGTAGTATATTATATTGTATCTTATGTATATATATTCTCTTATATATTTTCTTGTAGTATATATATTGTATATTATGTATATATTGTAGCATAATATATTTTCTTGTAGTATATTATATTGTATCTTATGTATATATATTCTCTTATATATTTTCTTGTAGTATATATATTGTATCTTATGTATATATTGTATCTTATAAATATATTTTCTTGTAGTATATATATTGTATATTATGTATATATTGTAGCATATAAATAATTCTAAGTATAGACAAAGAAATATTGCGAAAAGAAGCTCATGGGTAGAAGCAATAAATTTTATTACCAAAAAATGACATATCTTTCTTAGTCATCCTTCCCCCAATGGAATGAGCACAACAAGGTACTAATACCACCATTAGAAGGAAAAAAACTAAGGAAGATGTGCCAAAATACAAGTTACATATTATTCTATGTATTATCTCTAACAAATCTCATAAATCCTTCAAGGTTCGGAGGAGGTTGCGTTGGTGGTGGTGGAAAAGAAGCTTGTTCATCACCACTTCCGGGCGAAGCCGAATCCTCCGTAAGTTCCGCTATCATTTCTTCATAAGCTTCATCTATCGCCGGTTATGCTTCTGCAATTCCAAAGTTTCTTCTTTCCGAGCGGATCCAATCTCTAAACAATACTGATTTTTCCAAGCTATCCCTCATAGACGCTCTATGATCACCTATTTGCAGTCTTGCTTGACTGAAAGCGCTCTCTGATGCAACAGTTGAAGCTTGAATTGATAAAATATCCCGAGCCATCCTTGCAAGAACAGGAAAATGTTTTTCCCTTGCCTTCCACCATTCCAAAAGATCAAAAGAGCCGTCTGGATTCTCCTTTTCAAGTCCCTGAGACAAATAAACTTGAAGCTCATTTAGATGTGAAGTTTCATCATAATTTTCACCTTGAGACCCCCTGAACTCCGTCCAAGATTTAAGAGCTTTTAAGCCCGCAACTCTTTTAGAGGATTGTGAGCTAGACGAAGTAGGGGTTGGAATAGTTGGCCTAGCATGCTCTAAGGCAAGTTGATAAGCATTATAAACTGTTTGAGCGTTAATCTTAATTGAAGCTTTTGCATCTGCAAGTGTCGCAATTTCCTCATTTGAAAGATCTAAAGCCTTATAAATATTTGAATACCAAAAATGAGGACCTCCCAATTTCATTGTAGGATTTAGCATTGCAGCAAGACCATAAATAGGAGGGATAGGAAAAAATATTTTTTAAACTTTTGTTTCATTTCATTTATAGCAAGTTCATAAATATCCCCACCCTCACTAAATTCAACAAACAAATCAGATAGTGCTGCAATATAAACTAAACAGTTTGAAATAGTAGGATAATATTGCCCAGAAAATGCATTTGTTGCAATTTGAAAATGTTCTAAAAAATCTAAAAGAATTTTAACATTAGTCCAATCTTGAGTGGTAAGCATTTCATCATCATCTTCACCACCTACCCGAGAATTAAACGTTGCATTAATTGGGTTTCTATATTCATATGCTACTACTAAACTTTCGTACATACAATTCCATCTAGTCGGGCAAGGTTTAGGAACCTTTCTTTCTCTAAGGCCATATTCATCACATTTTTTAAAATACTCTCTAAGTCTACTTCTACGGTTTGAATAAAAAAGCCAATTAAGAGCCATTCTAACCTTTTCAATTTCTATGTTTAATATTCGCATACCATCACCGACAATTAAATGATAAATATGACAAATACATCTAACATGGAAAATATTAGTAAATGCAGGATTTAGTGTTGTTGTAAGCATGCCTATAGCACTGGTGTTACTAGAAGCATTATCCATTGAAATTGCCATTATTTTATCGCTAAAGCAAAAATATCTACAAATATCTGCAACAGTGTTAGCTATAAATTTACCTGTGTGACGCGAATTAATTATTCTATATGCAATTATGCGTTTTTGCATTATCCATTCTTCATCTATCCAATGACTTGTAACAGTTAGGTAATCACAATCATTACCACTTCTACCAATATCAGTAGTAATAGAAATCCGATTAGGTATATGAGTAAATAAATAACGCAAATATTGTTCATATTCATGTTTGAATTTATAAATATCACTCTTAACTGTTGCGCGAGGCCAACCTTTATAAGTAGGATTAAACACTCTTCTAATATAATGAACCCAATTAGGATTAGAAGCAAAAGTATAAGGTAAGCACATAACAGTAATCATCTTTGCTAATTCTTCACGATCTCTATTTGGATCGTAATATAAAATACCTCCAGTGACAGTGTTAATTCCTGGTTGAACTAGATTTGAACCTGTACTAGGGTTAATCGCAGAATCTACACTTGTCCCCTCTAGATGCGCTTTCATTTGAAAAAATCTAGCCTTATCTCTAGGGTGTGTTTTTATGTGCCTAGTCAAACTACCTGTGCCGCTACGGTCTCCTACATATTTATGCGACATTAATTTCCCACAAGTTTTACACTTAGCCTTATTTTTTCTCTTACTTGAGTAAAAAAATTCCAAACTAATGATGTTTCTAAGCGTTTAGCAGGTTCTCTATTAAAAGTAGGAGTTTCTACAGGTGGGTCGACCGGTGCATCACTTGGGTTATTAAGAGGACTAGTAGGTGTATCATCTAAATCCGGTGCTTGAGTTTCATCATCATCCTCATTTTCCTCATTATTTTCTAAGATGGTTTCATTAGGATAAAGAGCATTCATAATTTCATCATCTAATCTATCACCTGGTGCAACATTATGATAAAATTCACTATCGGTAAATTGAAAACAAGGGTGATCACTATCAAGAATTACGGAAGGAGGAGGACGTCTAGGTTGGCGACTACTTTCAACTTGCTTATCTTTTCTAGGTCGGGGAGCCGGGGGAAGGGTAGTTGGTTGGCCACTACTTTCACCGGTTTTATCTTTTCCTTTACCAAACATTTTTTTCAAAGTAAATGCCATATTAATTATAATTATGCAAACTAAACCACACAAAAATATATTATAAAAACGTAAGAGTTGAAACGAGTTTACCGGATTGCCGAACAACTTCTTGAAAATTGAAAATCGTTGAACACTTGAAAACTTCAATTCAACAACTTCACAATTTTTCACGAAATTTCAACAATAAATTAAGTAATTGTAGTAGAGAGATTGAGAGAGATTGAGAGATATTGAGAGATATTGATGAATTGGTGAATAAAAATGAAAGAATGAGGGGGTATTTATAGTTGAGAAATGGGGAAAAGTGTAATTATATAAAGTTTGGGGTTAAAATAAAGTTTGGGGGCCAAATGGCCATTTTTTTAACTTAAAAAACGGTCATATTTTCAGCCCAAACGGCTAGATTTTAAATATGGCCGTTTGATTTTTTTTTTTTTTTTTTTTTTTTGAAAAATAGCCGTTGGGCCCGCCAGGCCCGCCAGGCCCGCCAGGACCGGCCCAGGCCCGCCTGCCGGTCCCGGGCCAAACGGTCCCGGGCTCGTGGGCTCAACCATGGAGACCAGCCCGTGACGGGCTCAGAGGCCCACCAAGACCGGCCCACCCAGGACCGGCCCACCAGGCCCACCAGGCCCGTTAGGACCGCGGGCCCGGTCCGGTCCGGTTCAGGCCCGGCCCACCGAGCAGCATTATTTGCGATAGAAAACTTTTTTTTTCTAATTTGTTGAAAACAATTCCTAAAGTATATTTTCTTGATTAATGAAATTAGAATATTGTGCATTTTGCTCACTAGAAAAAAAGACTGATTCCATTATTAACTAACACCATTTAAGTGTTTATGCCTTCTAGAATAAAGTGCGACCATAAACTCCAAGGTGATGGGTATTGCCTTAAGAATATGCCTTTTCCAAAAAAAAAAAACGAAAAAAAACTCTTAAATATTCAAGAGTTATGTGTTTTTGCCCATGATTACTTCTGAAATTGAAGTAAGCAATTATAAAACTGGACAAATTATAAATTAAATAGATTGACTGAGATGACTAAAGATTTTTATGGGGCTTCCTATATTAAATAAGCTAAATATGATCAATACTCATAGTTTTTGAAAACTTACACTTTTTAAAAATTTTATTTTATAACTTAACACATTATAAGTATTTTTTGAAAGTTTGTACTTACCGAGACGCGATACACGCGCAACGCGCGTACCCTAAGACTAGTTAAGAAAAAAATTTGAATATATGTATTTCTTATTCAAATATTACTTGCACTATTTAAGTATGAATTTACCAAAAACCTACAAATTATTAATAATTATATATTAGGTTATCACAAAATAATTTATATTTAACTTAAAACAACCTTATCTGATAAATTTAAAACTAAAAAGTAAATTGAAATATAAAATAATTCTCATTTGAAATAACTTAGAATTAAAATTCCTGCAATAATCATCTTCTGTTAGTGGGAACAATTATAAGGGTATTTGAGTTAATTTAACATAAAAAAGTTGCTTATCAGCTCTTTTTTTGTCAAACACATTAACTGCTTATTATCAGTTTTAGCACTTCTATCCAAATACGTAACCGTTTATTTATAAAATCATTTTCAGCACTTAAAAGTGCTTTTCAGCACCTATTACTTATCAGCTACTTTAAATCAGCTAAGCCAAACAGGCTCTTAATCTGGTTACGAAACAATTCAAACTTTAATTTAGCACATAAGTAGTTGGAAAATCAAGATTGATTTTTTTTTTTTTACTTTCAACCCATTCTTTCTTAACACACAATACACATAAAATTAAATCGATCAACATAAATGTATTTTCTTGCTCTAAACCTGGTTAACCATGATCTCAACTTCTTCCTCGACGCACAAAAATTTGAAAAAAAAAAATATTCATAAGAACATCAAAGGAGAATTCTTATACTGGAATATGTATTCCTGAAACCTTTACGCACCTCAATTTCAACTAGAAAAATCCCCTACTATGGTGAAGTTGGAAAGTGAAGGATTCGCAGTATTAAGCTGACAAAGAAATCGATATATTACAAAGAAATTGAGAACTTTCTAGTCTAAAAGGTGGAATAGCTTCTGGACTCACTAAGAAAAAAAAAAACAAATCTTAATTTTACTCAATTAATGTGGTTGACTGCAGAATTTAAAACTTCAAAATATCTGTAACGGTTCCTTAAGTTGTTCTTTCATCGGTATTTTCAAAGGTAATATTTGAGTTATCTGAACTTCAAATAAATACACTATATATCAAAGGATTTTATATACCAGGTATTGATACATGTTCATGAGAAGAAAAAAAATAAGTATTGATACATGGACTTATTGAGAACGTAGTTTTTCCCTAAAAAGTTTAAAATGATATACCTTATTTTTCGGGAAAACTACACGGCTAAGCACATTGTTGAAATTATTTAAGAATTTTTTTTCTTTATTCCATAAATAGTAATTCTTTAAATATAATTAGATATTGTAAAGATTATAAGTACAATTAATTAGTCAACACAAGGCACAAATCGTGGAATTGCTTTTTTATTTCACACACTCTCTACTCTCTACTCTCTTCTATTCTAAATTCTACCTTATAATTCATCTTATCTAAAAAAATTCCTTTTGACACCCTACTTTCCGACTGAGTTAAGCATAAAGCTCCTCTTCGATCCAAAAGGGGTTTCAATCGGAAGAAAACCCCTCTCCAGCGGCCATCACTTCGGAATTATCTCTTACCAGCTTTAAATTTTTAACTCATTACCAATTCAAATATACGTGATGTATTTCAAGGTATATTTTTATTATTGACGAGATTATACAATATCATTGTACATGATTTATAATATATAAAAAACACATATAAGTATGTGTGTGTTTAAATGATTATATTTTATACTCTTCAGAATATACAGGTTTATACTGTTTAAATAACATATATTTTCTTAAGATATTGTATATACCATATGTATAAATGGTTTATAATGTATTTTTACTACATATAGACCTTACATATTTGTTTTTTGAAAAATATACAGAATGATAATATGATTTCAATATACAACTGTTAAAATACAAAATATATCGAGATATATGGGATATCACATATATCAGTATACAAGATATAGACTAAAATATAAGACACATGTGTCATATCAAATTATCCATTCAATATACGGGATTATATATTAATTTTTTTATAATACAGTTAACTATTTTTTAACAGTATCTTGTTTGTAAAACAAATTTGGAAGATAACATTCTTAAAAAAGCAGGAACGGAAAGATTGGAGTTGTTAACGTGATTCTTTCCTTTGATTTAGGAATTTATTATGGTGTTGTTAATATTAGTTGTCATAATAGATTTCTAACGACCGAACAAGTAATTGCTGCCATTTTTGTTAATTATGGACTACTGCAATGATTATGTTAAATTTTCTTCAATAGAGCCTACTTATGTATTTTCCTTATTCTTTTTAATGTCGTAGGTTATTAACATAGTTAATTTGTTGAGTTCTTGAAAGAAAAACCAGAGTAATGTTTTTAAACGCCAATGCTTCACATATTAGATTTGATGATAGAAAGCCAATACAGTCAAAATTCAATATTTATTGACTTGATAAGGTATTAATAAAAGAATATTAGTATTAATTTTTACAAAAATTTGGTCAATTAAGAAGGATTTGATGAAGATTCGGACAAATACAAAAAATAAGATATTGTGTGATAAAACTATATCTCACACACTCAAAAATCTCATTCTCATGGATCTTATTTATCTTAAGCATATTGGCCTTGATATAATGGGAACTGTTGCCTGTGCTCGACTATTAAAAATATTCTCTTTTGAATGTAAAAATGCTACCAATTTTAAGAACAACTTGATCTCACAAATTAAGCTCCTCCTCTAGAAACCTCCTCAACGCTAAAGGTTTTACAGCTGATGGATGAAGCGATACCTGGAATAGTATAAAGAATTAGCCTTGAAAGTATTGTACCTTTGTGTTTCTTGAATATTTGGTTACTAGATACAATAATTAATTTCAAACTTAATTAAAGGATCAGTCTCAGTTAATAACGTCACCATACGTGCAATGGAAGAAGTTGTTATCAGCTATTAGCAGTATTTCCATCTTTCGAACCCCAAAAATATTGACTGAACAGTTGGTATGATGTTTTTTTTTTTAAAAAAGGAGAAGAGTAAGACTTCTCAAGCCTTAGCCATCTAGAAAAGAAAAAAATGAAATAAAATAAAAAGAATAAAAAAGGGGGAGGGAACAAAAGTACCTAAGACATGATTTATATGCAACAGATTTTTCACAAACAGATATTCTTCAAACTAATAGAAACGGAAGACAACTTTTCCCCGTCTCGCGTAGGTTAAAATTAGAGCCATCAATGTAGGCCAACCCAACCCAACCCCAAAATAGTATGAAGAAGAGTTTTCTTGTGCTTAAACAATTATTTTACATTGTTTATTTGATTGTGATTTTCTCTCGTGATATCAGAAATGTATGAGAAATATTTGATAGTACAAAATGTATCAACAACTCCTGAAGAGCTAACTGCTTGCCTAGAAGACACATGACACCAATAGTGTTCAATAAATATTAGATTGTGGATAATAAATGAAGGCTCTTGAAGAGTTTAAATAAAAATGTCATTCATATTATATGATTATGGTCAAAACATATATTGTAGTAAACCTGAAGTTTACTAATACAAGTGGTTATCATATTGATACTACAAATGATTGGAAGATTGAAAATCTTTATGTTTCCACAATCATAGGGGGTAAAATAATATGTATGTGAGAAGTTACCCCCCTTATTCTTCAATTTGTACTACACCATGTATCATAGTAAACCAGAAGTTTACTAATGCAAAATTAAAATTTATGTCATAGTAAACTAGAAGTTTACTAAGAAATAACACATGTCATAATAAACTTGAAGTTTTCATTCGCCATTTTAAATGAGCCATTTGAGAATTCTGATAAGCATATACTGAAGAACCAGAAGATTCTTCAAGAATTCTCTTGTGCTACTTGTTCTCATAATATTATACCGGCTAAAGTTGGGACTAAGACCCCTGAATTCTGGAATATATAAAAGGTGAATATGGGTTCATTCACCTATCATGTAAACCACTTATAGATGCATATATGAAATGGTTACATGTGTGTTTATTGTCAACCTGCAGTTTGGCATTTGAAATTGCTTTTATCAATTAAGGGCATAATTTTCAGATTATGAAATCAAGATAGTTCATCTTGATGATGTTGGTTTATATCCAAGCTAGGTTTAGCATTGAATATCTCCTACTAATGGCTAAATTATTGCTTATGAGAACAAAGCTTCATGTGTTGGTCTAAGATATTCTAAATTGCATACAGCAGCACTTATATGCTTCAGACCAACAATATATGATAAAGTTCTCCCCTAACAATTGAGAAAGGCATTCCTTACATCAAATTGTTGAAGGGGCCACTCTCACTTTAGTGCTATAGATCTAAGAATGCGAATTGTATTAAGCTTAGCTACAGGTGCAAAAGTCTCTTTCCAATTACTAATCTTACTTTATATGTGTCAATGCTCCTATCCGCTTTGAGTTTAATTTACCGTGAAAACACATATACACCCAATTATATTGTCCTTTTTCCATTGGGTAATGGAACAAGTTCCCAAGTACAAGTCTTTTGCAAAACTTCCATCTCCTCGTTCATTGCTTTTTCCATTTTGCATTTGCCAATGCATCCTGAACATTACTAGGAATAGATATATTGGATAATTGATTTACAGTGAGTTCGTACAATTCAGACAACCTATGGATGGAGACATACTTACTAATTGGACTGGCTTTAGGATTATATTCATATTGTTTCTTTGGGATATATATACCTTTATTTATTCTCTCTGAGAGTATTAGATTAACATTTTCAAAATACTTCCTAGAGGAATACTTGTTTCATGAGATTCATTAGACAAAGAGCTCAAAGTTACTTGAGGAGAGCATGTTGGACATGTTGGGATATATACTATTAACCATGAGTTTGGTTTAGATATATTATTTATTATGAAATAATTATTTATTCAGTTTTAATAAAGTTTTAAATAGATCATATAATAGTCTGTGTCCTTTGCTTATATAGTAGATGATTTAGTGTATAGAGTTTAGCTTATACACGGAAGATTAAATCATCGGTTCTTATAAGTATAAAGTTTGAGTTCACAATCTAATGATGGAATTGGACAAACCATCAAGAATGATTGTAGCACAAGATTAAATATAATTAATCTTGATTATGGGAATGGTTTAATTCCAACTTCTTGTGCTAGTACATTTTGTATGTATTGAACGGACCAGGTAGAGATAAGTATTTTATACTGACTTAATAAAATAAACTCTCTAGCCATTAAATGTACTTATACTCTTAATCTTGATATAATTATTATTAGCTGTGTATATTATTATTGTTTTGATTTATTAAAAGGCGAGATTCTTTCGTGGGTCAATATGCCTGGTAAATTGGATAATAATAATATACATTGGCGAAGTAATAGTTAGTTGATGGAATCCATGTCTCGGTTTAGAGATTGATGATATACCTTTATGAAAGCTTATAAGTTTGCATGTGTAAACCCGACCGGTGGATTTTGTATCCGACACATGAAATAAGTTAAGCGAAAGTCTAAAAGAAAATAATCAATAAATTAAATCGTCAGTAATTTAATTTACTTGATTAGTATCTGAATCTTAATATGGGGAGTTAAATAAGATTTAATGGATGAATTTCGAAATTGGATAAGGAGTGCAATTACGGATTTTTAGTGGAATAATTCGTAATTAATTATGGTAGATATTAATTTCGAAAATTAGAAATTAATTCCATAATTGAAGCCTTGTTAATTAAATTCTGTGGTCCCTACTGTGCCTAAATAATAGGAAATAAAGGAATCATTTTTCTGGTGGAAAAGAAAACCCAACAGGTTTTGGAAAGGGGTCTTAACCCTTAAAACTTGTGCTATAAATACATAAGGTTTTCCACCTAGAGGGATGAGTAGATGGTGGCTGATATTTTCAGCCAAGTTTTCCTAGAAATTTCGCCCACACGAAATTGCTATTTTCGGGTATTATTTGGGTAACATAGTAGAAGACCGTGGAACGTTCGAGGATCACGATTGTGCGGGTGATGGAGATTCCATTGAGAAGTTATGGAACTGAAGGCTCACGTGGTAGAAGAGATATGTTCACGCTTCAAGAGGTAACCCGTGAAATCCCGTTTATGCTAGTTGTCTAAATTACATGTGATTTTGATACTGGGATTGCTTCCGCTGTATATAATAATCCATCAATTAGTATCAGAGCACACTCACATCTAATTAGATAACTAAGTTTTTCATGAAACAAGAATATGGTGTTTATGTGCATTTTTTGAATTACATATATATGTGGTTTTCTGAAAAACTGCACTACTATTTTGTGAATTAACTGTGCATAATTTATGGATTATTCTTATAATCATGAGATATATGTTTTCTTATTGATATTTGATTGAGATTATCTGAATTTTTTGGGGTAAACCCTAGAAAAACGCAAAACCTGTTTTTGACCGAATAGCCGGAATTTTCGGAGGTCAGCGAACTTGACGGACTCCGATTGAGCTGAAATTTGGTGGGTCCATCGGAAACGCCGTGGTGAGAAAAACTCACTTCTATAGCAGTGAATCATGGTATTTTTCGGCGTTTTGAGGTCGTTTGGACTGTGTTTTGGACATTTTTCTATTTTCTGGAAATTATTTCTTAATAATTTTAATTCTTTTTTAATTCAATGGTGTTGGGGATGACTCCCCATGGTCCCCATGATTAAATACTAGTCATATACTAGGTTTACACATTGACTATTAGCAAATAAACGTGTTGTATTAAATTCAATAATAGAGGTGTAAGATTTTATTGACTAGGTCTTACAAGGTATAATTCATATTGTGTAATGATATAATTATTTTGTAAGAAAGTAAAATTCTCTATTTGATATCCTGGATGACTAATGATTGGAGCGTTTGGCATGTTTGTGCATAAAAAATTTCTCAAATTTAAGTTTATATTTTCATGCCCTACGTGATTACTAGTTTGGATTTTCGATGAAGAATTTTGTTCTCTGATTGGAGGTTCTAATTAAGTGAAATATGACGGTATGTTGTATGAGTTTTATAATGTTGGTATGACTTTTAAGCTATGGTCTACCATAAAATAATTTTATGAGCTAAATATATATTCACTTGTAAATTGAGAATTTTATGAGTAATAAATAGTTACGACTGAAGTGGTTTGTTTATTTGAACTCATGAAAAATTCTTAGTAAATTTGTACATATGATATTATATCTATTCATGGATTGAGCATTATGATTAATAAGTAGGATCCACAAAATGGTCTATTTATTTGAGTCATTGAAATATGTTTAATATACCATGTGAAAATTATCCTTGAGAAATCTACATTAATGGTGGAGGTTCATACCTAGAAAAAGAGTATTTATCTTTGGGTACTAGTGAAACTAACTCCACCCATGAGAAGAGATATTGGGGTTTTCACTGAACGGGAGAAAATATAATATCTCAGGTTCTTATGTATTTAATAAAAGGATAATTTATTGCAAAAGGAGATATTATATATCCTAGAAATAGGAAGAAAATAATATATGCCTTCAGCTCATAGTGTAATTATAAGGAGAATGGAAATCAATATCATATTTATTTTAATTCATGAAACTACTTAAAACGGTTATTCTCCGAGTTTGGTTACATGCTAGTGGTCATGAATTTGACGGACTCCAATTAACCTAAAACTTGGTGGGTTCATCGAAAACGATCTAGTGAAAAAAAAACTCCTTGCTATGCAGTGAATCATGTTGTTTTTTTGGCATTTTGAGGTCGTTTAGATGGGTTTTCAAGTAGTTTATTAAATTGAATTTGTTATAAATATAAAAAATTATTCTTTATATATCGGCTATATTTGTGTTAAATCTGAAACATGATGATTTAACTTGATATGATATATAGCAAGAATGCAAATCACATGGATTTAATCCTGACTACGCCAAAAAAAAAATTATTCGAATTTGGTCTAGTTTTTGGCGATCATGAATTTCACGATCTCCGAATGACCTGAAATTCGGTAGGATCATTGGAAATGATCATTTAAGAAGAACTCACTGCTTTGCAGTGAATCACATAGTATTTTGACGATTTGGGATCGTTTAGGTGAGTTTTTTGGAGGTTTGACGGATTAAAATGTGATTTACATACGAAAAGTCATTCTTTCTATCATTTTATATGTCTAGTCTGGAACATGATAACACATGTTGATTTGAGATGAATTGGTATATGATAAAAAAATGTAGGTCATATTTTAAATTCTTAAAAAAATGCTTAAAATGATAATTTTCCAAATTTGGTCGCAATTTTTGATTGATATGAAATTTGGTAGATTTATTAGAAATAGTCCAGTCAACAATAATCACCACTATACAGTGTGAAATATTAATTTTAGTATTTTAAGACTGTTTAAATGGGTATTGAGCATTTTTTTTAATATGGAACTTAATCCTCAGAGAAAAGTTCGTGGTTGTGATAAAGTGGTGATGGGAATAAACCCCTATGGTCTTTTTATTTTATTTTATTTATAGTGAGATAATAAATTTATGCGTTGACATTAGGTCTTCCTCCATGTCGGATAAATTTATTATGAACTCACTGGCTATAGTTACTAGTTATTGATAATCAGTATTAACTCTCCATCTGAGCTTAAAGGGTTGAATCAATTTTGTAACTACAATACAATCATGATTAAGTGGTGATAGAAATATATTTCTATGGTCTTCCACTATTAATTTCAAGTGAGTAATAAATTATGCGTTGACTTTAGGTCTTCCTCCATATCGGATAAATTTATTGTAAGCTCACTAGGTGAAATACTAGCAATTGATATCGTGTACTTACTCTCCATCTGAGTATACATGTTGGATCAATGAAACTAGAGCTATTAAAAATGATGTTCACTTGACTTAAATTAACAGTATACTCTCCATCTGAGTTGGGTCTGTTTTAATTATTGGAGTGAATAATCTGGCATTGCATATGTATGTTGCATGAGTAGTTCTTTCCCATCGAAATTGCTATTCAAGATGCATGACATATATGTGTAGTGTGTTTTAAAATTTTTGTATTAAAAAGTTATATACAGTTGACTGAAAATAATAGTATGCTCTCCATCTGAGTTGGTTCTATTTATTTTTGGATTGTATAATTCTTGCATTATATAATATACTTTGCATGAATAATTCTTTTCCCATCGAAATTTATTATTCCAGATGCATGTATGTATATAAATATTGAATACAGTCTGAATTTTACTATTCAGTGTTTTGACTTATTATGATCTATTTAATATTTTTATCTCAACTCCACAATGATTTTATGCAATTTGTCGTATTACTTGTTAAAATTTTCTTTTAGTGATAAGGCATTAATTTTAAGGATGCAATATATGTACTTTTGTTAGAAGGAATTTAATTCCGGTTTCTGGGCAAAATAAGAGATGGATATTTGTTTTATTTTTCGAATAACTCTTGAGTTATTGAGCTTAATAAACACTTTATCTCTTGTGGTACATGAATGCATGACCTTGTTATTATATATTGATGTCTCTCCTGAACAGAACAATATTAGTCTACCTCATAAGAGAATATGTTCTTCAAAATTGAGTAAAACTTATCCGTGCACTTTTATCTAAGTCATATTAATCTGGATAGTATTTCAAGTTGGTCAAGTATGGACCTTAAGGTTCATTGAAAGTAGAGGCACTACCAACTTGTCGATCCTGTTTGGAAGGAAATTTGACTAAAAGATGTTTCCCTTTAAAAGGAAATAAAACTAGTGATAAGCTAGAATGAATCCTTTCTAATTTGTATGGTTAAATGAACATACTCGTAAGAGATAGATTTTGAGTATTTTATGACGTTCATAAATGATTACTCAAAATATTAATATATTTATTTGATGCACTGTAAGTCTTAATGAATTAAGTAATTCAAGGTTTTTAAGACTTGAAATAGAGAAGCACCAAAGAAATATATTAAGTTACTACAATTTGATTGTAGTGGCGAGCATCTCTCTAAAGAGTTTTTTAGTTACATATCAGAATAGGGATTACATCTCAATTGACTACACCGTAAACTCCATAATAGAGTCGTGTAGTAGAAAGAAGAAATAAGTCTCTTTTGGATATGGATAGACTAATGACGTGTTATTCAGATTTGCCTTATTTATTTTTGGAATATTTCCTGGAAACTTCAAATTACATTCTGAATTTAGTTCCTTCTAAGCTAGTACCTGGGACATCTATAGAACTGTAGACTGAATGTAAGCTTGGTCTGTGGCATGTTCAGATATAGAATTATCCCGCATATGTGCTGAAAGGGAAAGCAGATATGTAAGTTGGAACTAAGGATGGATAGGTGCATGTTTATCGAATATCCAAGAAAACGAATGAAGCTTTATTTTATTGTCCTAAAGAAAATAAGGCAATTGTTAAAACAAATGCATTTTTCTAGATAAGGACTGTTTAATAAAACATGTTCCTAGAAGTAAACTATTTTTACAGGAACTGGGCAAAGAAATAACTAGATGTTCAAGAACATCAAAACCCACACGTCAGAATTGACGTTCCATTGCATTTAAGTAGTGGGAGAACGTTAATAGACATAATATGCCTTTATCGAGTGGGAGTGATGTTTGAACATTGAACACTATAGTAAGAAGTCACTAATATTTCAATGTCGTGAGGTAACGAAGGTAATATTAGTGGTACTTCGTCTTAGTGGGAGAAAGCTAAAGAAAATTATAGTTCGGTGTTCATTCTTGGGATAGTTTCGGTAACAGGATCTCTGAAGAGTTTAATACCAAACTAGATAATTACGACAAAGTACTACTGGACAAATATTGCATCAGATATAACTTGGCAAGATTCTTTAACAAAACCTTATTTGGTAAAGACTTTTAATAGTCATGTAAAAGAATGCCTGAGAAAGTTGTAGATGCATGGTTATGAGTCTAAGTGGGAGATTGTTGGGGCATATACTATTAACCATGCATTTGGATATAGTATATTCTAATAATTATCATGGTTAAAAGTCTAAGTGGGAGATTGTTGGGATATATACTATTAACCATGAGTTTGGTTTAGATATAGTATTTATTATGAAATAATTGTTTATTCAGTTTTAATAAAGTTTTAAATAGATCATATAATAGTCTGTATCCTTTGCTTATATAGTAGATGATTTAGTGTATAGAGTTTAGCTTATACACGGAAGATTAAATCATCGGTTCTTATAAGTATAAAGTTTGAGTTCACAATCTAATGATGGAATTGGACAAACCATCAAGAATGATTGTAGAACAAGATTAAATATAATTAATCTTGATTATGGGAATGGTTTAATTCCAACTTCTTGTACTAGTACATTTTGTATGTATTGAACGGACCAGGTAGAGATAAGTATTTTATACTGACTTAATAAAATAAACTCTCTAGCCATTAAATGTACTTATACTCTTAATCTTGATATAATTATTATTAGCTGTGTATATTATTATTGTTTTGATTTATTAAAAGGCGAGATTCTTTCGTGGGTCAATATGCCTGGTAAATTGGATAATAATAATATACATTGGCGAAGTAATAGTTAGTTGATGCAATTCATGTCTCGGTTTAGAGATTGATGATATACCTTTATGAAAGCTTATAAGTTTGCATGTGTAAACCCGGCCGGTGAATTTTGTATCCGACACATGAAATAAGTTAAGCGAAAGTCTAAAGGAAATAATCAATAAATTAAATCGTCAGTAATTTAATTTACTTGATTAGTATCTGAATCTTAATATGGGGAGTTAAATAAGATTTAATGGATGAATTTCGAAATTGGATAAGGAGTGCAATTACGGATTTTTAGTGGAATAATTCGTAATTAATTATGGTAGATATTAATTTCGAAAATTAGAAATTAATTCCATAATTGAAGCCTTGTTAATTAAATTCTGTGGTCCCTACTGTGCCTAAATAATAGGAAATAAAGGAATCATTTTTCTGGTGGAAAAGAAAACCCAACAGGTTTTGGAAAGGGGTCTTAACCCTTAAAACTTGTGCTATAAATACATAAGGTTTTCCACCTAGAGGGATGAGTAGATGGTGGCTGATATTTTCAGCCAAGTTTTCCTAAAAATTTCGCCCACACGAAATTGCTATTTTCGGGTATTATTTGGGTAACACAGTAGAAGACCGTGGAACGTTCGAGGATCACGATTGTGCGGGTGATGGAGATTCCATTGAGAAGTGATGGAACTGAAGGCTCACGTGGTAGAAGAGATATGTTCACGCTTCAAGAGGTAACCCGTGAAATCCCGTTTATGCTAGTTGTCTAAATTACATGTGATTTTGATACTGAGATTGCTTCCGCTGTATATAATAATCCATCAGGACATTCTGAGTTGATTATTCGGTTAATGGTGTTAAATTGGGTAATTAATATCGATCTCATCTTCAATTTCATAATACTCTCTGCACTTTGCTCAGAAATTTGTCCAAACATTCCATTTACTTTTTCTAACTCTAGGAACACATCTATGTTCTCATTTTCTAGTAACACCTTCTCTTCGTTGTGGTTCTGGCCCCCTGAAGAGAAGGCCTAGAAACCCCCTGAATAATATAGTTCTGATTCACGAAAAGAGACTTCAAGGGTGACATATAACTTTTGTGATTGAGGATCATGACATCTATATCCTTTTTGAAAATCAAAATAACCAACAAAAATATATTGTTTTGACATGGATGCCGCAAATTCTTTGGGATATGGACATAAACAGCATAACCAAAAACTCGTCGTTAAATATTTGGGAGATGAGGAATTGAAAGTAACGATTCCATTTTTTGTCGGGTGTTTGAAAATCTATTGCCCGAGAAGGCATCCGATTAATTAAATACGCAACAGATTTCACAGCTTCTGCGCAATAAAATCGTGGCATATTCATACCAAAAAGAGAGGCGCGCGCCACATTCATTATTTGTCTATTTTTCCTCTCTGCTAATCCGTTATGTCGCGGAGTATAGGTCCAAAAAGTTTGATATCTAATCCCAAGTTCACTCAAAAACTTGCCAAAGGATCCATCTACATACTCCATGCCATTGTCAGTTGCAAATTCGGATTTTTTCCAAATTTGGCCACATTCTGTCAAATTGAAAAGAAATGACCTAATCCTTTAATTTTTCTAAATTAATCTTAATTAAAACTAAAGCACACTAAACAACTAATCCTATAATGCACAAAAAAAAAAGTATCAGTATAATTCTACCATAATCCTACCTCATGGAGATAGAAAGACTGTTTTCGAAGACCCTCGGTTCAAATCCTAAAATGCACAAAGAATGAAAAATATTTTGGTATTTTGGTGGAATACAAATGCAAATAAAGTGCACGTAATTAAAGAAAAAGCAAGAAATTAATCAATAATCAACGACAAAAATTATAATTTAGGAGAACTTAAAGGGTGCAAAAATTAGGTATTCACCATAAGAATTTGAAAAAATATTGTCTTAACTTTAAAAATTACTTAAAACATAATAGCCACTTCGATTGTGATGGTTTACACTTAATTTCCAAATTAGAAGCGTTAAAGAAAATAGTATAAGTAGAAGATAATTAAAATTCTAATCAATAATACTCAATTAGAGAAAAAAGACTTGATTATTTTTAAGCCTATATTCCTTATAGAATAATGTTATTGTAATAATTGTATCAACGAAATAATTTTTTCTATAAAAATGATAAAATCTTACCTAGAATCAATAAAACACCGTGAGCTTCATGAAAATTTTAATAAAATTCGACTTTGACTACCCATGAAAGTTTTATTAAAGCAAATTAAAGTGTAAGAGATAGCATTAGCGTAATGTAGTGTAACAACCTCCTTAACCAAAAAATTTATGAATGAGACAAAGATTAGAAAGTGCGTGGCATAGAATAATACCTGATAGACCCTGAGAAGCACTTCTTCTTTGTAATTAGTTTCTATGTCGGAGGTCCTTGGAAAAGCATAATCTATAGGTATATCATGACTTAATTGAATAAATCCTGGGCATTGCGTGTTGTAATTACATCTGGTTTTTCGATAGCCATCCGCCTATTTCAAGAGATTTTTCGAAATTCTGCGATAAAGTCACTTCTCATTCAAGTGAAAGAAAAACTAGTTAAAACATATACTTACTGTCCACGAGGTATATAAATGAGTTCGGGTGTCACCGTTCAAACTTGGATGCACCTGAAAAAAATAACGTAAAGATGAAATATTTAACTTGTAATCCTTTGGAGAAAAAAATACGATAAGAATGAAAGAAAGAAACATTTTAAGCTTTGTGGTTTTAATCATAATATAACGTTGTATGGCTATAAAAATTTCTTATTAAATATAATAATGATAATATAAAGTCAATTATGGAACAAACTAATTAAAATAATGTCACATAAATTAAAAATAAGAAAATATTAGGCAGTCATGAACCTTAAAAAAGCATAATAACATAAACGACGCCAACTTGAGCAGAGAATTATCAAAAAAGTACTATGGACGATTGAGTAGTTTCTATAATGCAAAATCCTTTTTTGGTAACTGTATATATAAAAAAAGGAAATAACAAGAGTTGAAACTTACAATCCATCCCACTTGTATGTGCTCGAGCTTTTGTCCTACCCCCGTTTCAAGCCATATGGTTGCAGCACTATATTGACCAATTCCATTAAATTGAGGATTATATAAACAAAGAAAAGCTGAGACCCCAAAAAATCTTTCTATTGGTGGAGACGCTTTTATGCTAATTCCTGCAAACTAAATATGATGTTTTCTTTTATTCCTTCAAACTATTCGACAATTATATATAGGATAAAATCAAGGAAAAGTATTTCTAAACGAAAACTTACATCAATCCAACTATATCCGAAGTATTCATTAGCCAAGCTTAAGGAGGAATCACTACAAGAAATTCGCTATTTTCCGACTACCAAAATAGTCGGAAATTAGTCGGAAAAGTACCTATTCCGATTACTTTCCGACTGATTTAGAGTAGTCAAAAAAAGATTGGTCGGAAAATATTTTTCGACTACTGTAGTCGGAAAATATTTTCCACCAAAAATTAGAAAATGCAGCTATATTCCGACTTCGAAGTAGTCGGAAAATAAGAAAAAGTGTTATTTATTTTAAAAATTATTTCCGACTACTGTAGTGGGTATATTATACAAATAATAATTATTTATTAGTTATTTTATTATATTTTCCGATTACAGTAGTCGGAATCTATATTATTCTGACCTCATTTTCCGACTATTGTAGTCGGAAAATCATTATGTTGGGTGATGATGATAGGCTATAATTGCGTATTTTAGTCGCTTATTACACTCAAATTTACTGCACTTTAATTGAGTTTTAACTTTAATCGCTAGTGTCTTGCACTAATTGTGTGTTTTATGCCTTGTAGGATTGATTCCGAGCTATCTAAATATTATGGAATGAATTTAAGTGATTTGGAGCTTTGAAGTCTGAGTAAAAGCCCAAGGAATTAAACCGGGATCGTATTCGGGGATCAACGGATGATAGAGCAACAAAACGAAGAATCGAGTAGGCATATTGTGCACTGTCTAGTAAAATGCATATAACTTTTTGCTCAAAACTCCATTTGAGCCCCACAATATATGGTTGAAAAGCTAGCTCAAAGAGCTAAAACTTTAATGTTTTACATTTTTCCAAATTCCAAACAGACCAGGATGCAAAATGCGGTCAAAACCGCAACCGCGGACCTGACGCGGCAGAAACAGTAGCCTTGCAATGTACCGCACCCGTACCGCGGTTGACCGCGGCCGCGGTAGTCCAGACATGAAATATTGTCCTTTTTCGCGTAGGAGAAGGTATAATTATTTGGGCCCGACCCTACTTGGTATATATACATGAAAAAACGGTATTTTAGGAGTTGGGACACACTTTTGACATAATTAGACCTAAGGAGGCGGAGAAGACCAATTTTTGACACAGATTCGACCTAAGGAGGCAGAGACACAATAGGAGCAAGGCTGATAATTCTTCTACGAGTTTTTCCTTCCTCTTACTATTTTTTTTCATTGTGGTTATGACTTTTAGTATTGTAGTTTTACATAATATTATGAATAGCTAATGTGTGATCTAGGGTTTTGATAGAACCTTTTGTAGGATAAATTCTTGTTATGTTTTATATAATTGAGCCGTTGGATTTCTCTACTTGTTCAACTACGTGTTTGTTGTTGTTGATTGAATGACCATCAATTGACTGTGCCTATTTAGTGTGTAGTGCTCGAGAGAGAGTACATATTTAGGTAGTTTTCGAACAACGTCACTCCTAACGTATGTGAGAAATCAATACAGTGGGTTTAAAGGCAAGTTTAGAAATAACAAAGCCTTGACGTGGTCATAATGAGCGGTTAGATAAAGCCAACTAGCGTAGTTCGAGAGAATATGTCTAGTAAATTGTTGTAGTTTCTCGAGAGAGAATTACGGCACCTAAAGTGCTCACGATCAGTAGAGAATACATTGAAAAATTGTAGGGAACATAGCTAGAAGGATTCCGACAATTGGGGAAATCATAACTCTAGACCTCCTTAATTTAGTCTCCAACCCTGTGTCTCGTTAGTTGATAATTTTACCGTTTTCTAGTATTTGCTAGTTAATTAGTTAGAAATATAAATCCCAATCTTTATAATTTAGAAAATTGTTCAAACTTGTCTTTTTAGTGATATTAAACAGATATAGCTAAGTCTTAGTTGTCTGTGGGATTTGACTCCGGACTTTTAGACCGGATTATATTTGTAGCTACCGCTTATCCTTTTTAGGACTAGAGTTGGGCGTGATCACTGGGCACACTTTTCGACTACAGTAGTCAGAAAACTGGGTTGAAATTTGACAGAATGTTGCCATTTTATTAGCACATCACTTGTCAAATGCAAAATGTTATAAACAACCAATTCAACAAGCCAATTCCAACTAAACAACCAACTCAACAAACTAATTTCAACTACACAACCAATTCCAACTAAACAATCTAATAATCAAACCAACCAATTCCAACATCAACAAACAAACATTCAAATCCCATAATATCAAACCAAAACATTACTTAACGTCTAACTATTCAATATCAAGTCTGAGTAGCTAAAACATATCGACACTAATATAATAAAGTCTAAACATATATATACCACATCATTCAAATCTACTATAAAGTCCAAATATAAAATTTAAACATCCAAGAACAATAATCAACCTTAAATCACTACTACACATCAGAATCAGTCTCTTCATCATCATAAAAGTGGGGCATGTGTTTTTTCATGTATTTATCCATTCTAGCAATGTGAGCTTCGGTCGTCTCACATCGTCTCGACAACAACTCAATATTCTTTTGCGTTGCTCCCATTTCTTCCTAATTTTGCGCAGTAGGAGCATTCAAAACTAATGGCGATGGACGAAAAGAGGAAGGCCGTTGTACTCCAAGCCCGTAAACTCTTCCTTTGGATACACCACCTGCTACATCCGTCCATATTGAAGTCATAATATCGGGTGACGGTTGGATTGGGGTACCATCATCAGAAGTAGGCTGCGTCTGGCACCATTCATCCAAGCTTCTATGATATCCATCCTGAAATAAAAGTAATAAGGATTATATAAATAAATCAATATCAAAGTGAAAATAGTCTTAAAGTTATGATCTTACATATTGTTCTGATGCACGTGTCTCAACCCATCCTTCTCTTGAACCGTCTTTCTTCTTTTTCTTATGTGTCTCCGCAAAGACCTCATCATCAGACACTGGTCCCCCTTTTAACTTTTCCTGCAATAAAAAATATAATTTTTCTAGTGATGTCCAAATAAATACCACATCAATAAATACCTTTTAACTTCAGGAGCATTTCTTAATTTATTTGACAATTTTAAGTTGTAAAACTTACACATATATTGCTCAAATTTTCAACTAGAACTAAAATTCCAAAATTCTCGAAGGAAGTACAAATAATTCTTAACACCAAGGCAAGACTGTTCCACTCTTTTATTATTAGTAAAAGATAGGCAAGTTGCACAGGAAAGAGTAGAATATGAAGAATGTCTCAGAATGTGGCACTACATATTCTAGCTGCTGGAAACAGGCACCACTGAACCAATGCTACTCTATTACTCAACAGCAAAATTGCATTCACTCTCTTTATCTATAGAAAACCACCAAGAACTATGAAACGGGTTGAATCAAGGAGTGCAGTAAAAGAGGTTCATTTTGACCAAGAAGCTGTCAGGATTTTAGTACAAACAACATCAGCATATGCTTCCTTTGTTGCGGAAGCCAAATGTATAGAGTGTGAATAAGTCACAACTACTATACCAAAAATTATGACAACCACCAAATAATAAATAAGACAATAAAGCAACAATAAAGGGAACACCAGAATTTACGAGGTTCGGCTAATTTTGCCTACTCCTCGGAGACAACCAAATATTTTATTCCACTCCAAAAATACAAGTGAAATAATACTAAAGAGAGAAGATACAAATGCCTTAAACAGATGAGAAGACAAATGAGAGGTGTGTTTAAATCCTAAACATTAGGCCTTCTTTTATAGGGGAAAAATCCCCCCAAATTTCAAGAGCCCACCGATGTGGGACAAATTTGCCAAACTTCAACAAATCTCCACCTTGGCAAAATTCCACATCTTCAATTTTCTCTCAATAACAAATTTTGATTGTGTCTTCATCTTTAATCTTCAGTTTTCAACAATGTTGATCAAATCCAAACAATGTTGAAACTTGACCGCAGTCACCACCTTTGTCAGCATATCAGCAGGATTCTCTGTAGTATGAATTTTCTTCACCGTGACTCCACCTTCTTCTATGATTTCTCGTACGAAATGATACCGAACATCAATGTGCTTCGTCCTTGCATGATACACTTGGTTCTTCGCTAATTGAATAGCACTTTGACTATCACAAAAAATTGTGATACCTTTTTGTTCAACACCAAGCTCCTTTAGCAATCCTTCAAGCCAAATTGCCTCTTTCACAGCCTCTGTAATAGCCATGTACTCTGCCTCTGTTGTAGACAAAGCAACTGTTGACTGCAAAGTAGACTTCCAACTAACTGGTGCCTTTGCAAAAGTAAACACATAACCAGTAGTTGATCTTCGTTTGTCCAGATCACCCGCAAAATCTGAGTCACAATATCCAACGACAGACTGATTGTCTTCCTGCTCAAAAACTAACCCGACATCTACAGTATTATGAATATACCGTAGAATCCACTTCACAGCTTGCCAATGCTCCTTCCCTGGATTGTGCATATATCTGCTAATAACTCCAACAGCTTGTGAAATGTCAGGCCTTGTGCAAACCATTGCATACATCAAGCTACCAACAGCATTTGCGTATGGTACCTTTGACATATACTTTCGTTCAGCTTCATCCATTGGCGACATAGTAGTACTTAGCTTAAAATGGGAAGCAAGTGGAGTACTAACTGGCTTAGTCTTGTCATCTATGCCAAAACGTTGAAGTACTCTCTTCAAATATTCCTTTTGAGATAAACAGAGTTTCTTTAAACGTCTATCTCTAATTATCTCCATGCCAAGAATTTTCTTTGCCTCACCCAAATCCTTCATCTCGAACTCCTTCTTCAGTTGAATCTTCAACTTATCAATTTCTTCCAAATTCTTGGAAGCTATCAACATATCATCAACATATAGGAGAAGATATACAAAGGAACCATCTTTAAGCTTGTGCAAATACACACAATGATCGTATTTGCTTCTCTTGTACCCTTGCCGCAACATAAACTCGTCAAATCGCTTGTACCATTGTCTAGAAGATTGTTTCAATCCGTACAACGATTTTTCAAGTTTGCACACCATATTTTCTTTTCCAGCAACTTTGAATCCTTCTGGCTGAGTCATGTAGATTTCCTCCTCCAAGTTTCCATGTAAAAACGCAGTTTTTACATCCATCTGAACTAGTTCCAAATCCAATTGTGCTACCAAAGCCAACATAATTCTAATGGAGGAATGTTTTACAACTGGAGAAAACACTTCATTGTAATCAATTCCCTCCTTTTGAGCATATCCTTTGGCCACCAATCTTGCTTTGTAGCGAACATCTACTTGGTTAGGAAATCCTTCTTTCTTTGCAAATACCCATTTGCACCCAATTGCTTTCTTTCCCTTCGGGAGATTGGCCAATCTCCATGTATGATTCTGATGAAGGGACTGTATTTCATCATTCATGGCAATCCTCCACTTATCTTCTTCTGAACTTTGGACAGCATCTTTATAAGTGGTAGGAACATCATCAGCTACAATTGAGGTTGCACAAGCAACTGTCTCTATGAGACGAACAGGTTTCGTTATTGTTCTTTTTGGCCTGCTGGTTGCTATTGATTCAAGTTGTTGTTGAGGTTCCTGAGTTGGAATCTCCTCTACTGGCTCTCCTTCCAGAGGGTAATCTTCATTTGTTTCCTCCTCTGCTTCTTGTGTAGGAAAAATAAATTTTCCCTCAAGCTCCACCTGCTTAGAAGCACCTTCATTTTGTTTGGTATCTTCTGTTACCTTATTTACCATAGCAGATTCATCAAAGGTAACATCCCTGCTGAATATTACTTTCTTTGTCATAGGACACCATAAGCGATATCCTTTGACTCCAGAAGTAATTCCCATAAAAATAGCCTTCTTTGCCCTTGGATCCAATTTTGACTCCGTCACATGATAATATGCAGTTGAGCCAAACACGTGCAAAGAGTTATAATCTATGGCAGGTTTTCCATACCATTTTTCAAATGGTGTCTTGCCATCAATAGCAGCAGATGGTAAGCGATTAATGAGGTGGCATGCATATGTAACTGCCTCAGCCCAAAATTCTTTGCCCAAGCCAGCATTGGACAACATACACCGTACCTTCTCCAGCAAGGTCCGGTTCATACGTTCTGCCACTCCATTCTGTTGTGGTGTATGTCTAACAGTGAAGTGTCGGACGATGCCATCATTTTCACAGACCTTATTGAAATGATCACTTTTGTATTCACCTCCATTGTCTGTGCGAATACACTTGATCCTCTTGCCTGTTTGATTCTCCACCATCGTCTTCCATTTGAGAAAAATTCCCAACACTTCATCTTTGCTCTTCATTGTATACACCCATACTCTTCGGGAAAAATCATCAACAAAGGTTACAAAATAGTGTTTCCCACCCAATGAAGGTGTTTTGGAAGGACCCCAAACATCAGAGTGTACATAATCCAAAATGCCTTTAGTATTATGGATCGCTGTACCAAATTTAACCCTTGTCTGTTTCCCTTTGACACAATGCTCACAAAACTCCAAGTTGCAAGCCTTTACTCCTTTTAACAATCCTTGATCTGATAGAGTTTTCAAGGATTTTCCTCCAGCATGTCCCAAGCGCATGTGCCATAGCTTGGTTGCTTCTGCTTCTTTGTCATCACTGGATGTCACTGTCGCTGTCCCAATAACTGTACTGCCACGATAGCGGTACATATTATTATTCTTCCGATTAGACTTCATTACCACTAGTGCACCGGAGCATACTCTCATCACTCCATTTTCTGCAATGATTTTGAACCCTTTTGATTCTAGGGCTCCCACAGAGATGAGATTCTTCTTCAAATCCGGTACATATCGAACATCTGTCAATGTTCTGATCATTCCATCATGGTTCCTTAATCGTATTGAACCAATGCCATATGAGGTAAGAGGGCTGTTATCCGCTGTGTGGATGACTCCATATTCTCCTTCTTGAAATTCCACGAACCAGTCCCTGTTGGGACACATATGATAGCTACAAGCCGAGTCCATCAACCATATGTCTGATGATGTTGATGACTCTGTTGTAACTAATGAGAAGTCTGAATCATCACAATCAGCTACATTTGAATCCATAATAGCCTTTCCATTGTTATGTTTGGCCTTATTCTTCAACTTCGGACAGTCTTTCTTCCAGTGCCCTTTTTCTCGACAAAAGGCACATTCATCTTTGCTGGGTCTGGATCTTGACTTGGATCTTCCCTTCTTTGTCCTCGTTTGATTTTGAGGACGACCCCTCACAAACAGTGCTTCTCCTTCTCCGCCCTTCTGTTTTTCTCGTTTTCTTTGTTCATAGCTGTACAAAGCCGAACAAACTTCTCTGAGAGAAACTTCGTCATTTCCATGGAGTAGAGTAGTTTCAAGGTGCTCGTACTCATCAGGAAGTGACGCCAACAACATTAAGGCCAAGTCACCATCATCATAAGTTGTATCCATATTTTGCAAATCTGTGACCAATTTATTGAAACTGGTGATATGTTCATTCATCGTGGTACCAGGAACATAGGTGAAGTGAAACAGTCTCTTCTTCATGTACAATTTATTTTGACTGTTTTTCTTCAAAAATTTATCCTCCAGTGCTTTCCATAATTTACTTGCAGAAGTTTCCTTTGTGTATGGATATTTCTGCTCTCTAGCAAGGTAGGATCGAATGGTACCGCAAGCAACACGGTTGATAATTCTCCAATCTTCTTCTCCAATAACATCTGGTTTCTTTTCTTCAATGGCCAGATCTAGCCCTTGTTGAAAAAGGACATCTAGAACCTCGCCTTGCCACATCCCAAAATGTCCGGACCCGTCAAATATTTCGACCGCAAATTTCGCATTTGACACAATTCTTGTCATAAGCGAAGATGCCAATGATGACGTGTTGTTGACACTTGATGTAGATTCTTCTTGTTTATTGTCTCCCATATTTGACACAAATATTATTTAATAGCTGACGACACAAATCAAGATTATTTCCTTTCTGATGTAGAAGATCAGACTAAGCTGCAACTACAGAGCATACTCAGACAGAACCTTGACTCAGTTACCAAGATAAATCTTTTCTGATGTGGAAGATCAGACTATGCTGCAACCACAGAGCATACTTAGACAGTACCTTGGCTCTGATACCAATTGTTGCGGAAGCCAAATGTATAGAGTGTGAATAAGTCACAACTACTATACCAAAAATTATGACAGCCACCAAATAATAAATAAGACAATAAAGCAACAATAAAGGGAACACCAGAATTTACGAGGTTCGGCTAATTTTGCCTACTCCTCGGAGACAACCAAATATTTTATTCCACTCCAAAAATACAAGTGAAATAATACTAAAGAGAGAAGATACAAATGCCTTAAACAGATGAGAAGACAAATGAGAGGTGTGTTTAAATCCTAAACATTAGGCCTTCTTTTATAGGGGGAAAATCCCCCCAAATTTCAAGAGCCCACCGATGTGGGACAAATTTGCCAAACTTCAACATCCTTACCATATTGATTAAATCAGAATTTTCATATACTCTTATCATTAAATTTCTTGATTAGAGCCGGTGCAGAATATCAGATTCTTTTGGATTAGTGTATTTGCTGCCTGCCCATATGTTCAGGAGGGCGTGGCAGCCCTTAAATTTCCGAATGAGCAGTGATAAATTCATATTGAATATTATGGTGCCCGTGACCCCGCCGAATCCTGGATCCACCTCGGCCAAACATACTATGTCCTAAACCTACTTCCATCATTAATAATCTATCTCAATTTGTTTTTCATATTCATCAGTGCAGAATGATTGACAAAAAGCAAGCAACTTGTTGAAAGTAAGGTTTGACTTTCTCTTTTGTTTCTATTAGTAGATAGGGTTTGGAACCCTACACATAGCAACTGAAAATGACACAATTAAAAGAATTTTCATGAAATGTTAGAGCATAAATGTGCTTATATTATAAATGAATTAAAGGGATATAACCCCTGAATTTGAAACTTTCATCTACTATATATGGTCTCTTAATCTGATACTATGCCCTTTACTCTCTTTCTCCATTTCAATTAGTAATCCTAATATGTTACCAAAATCCTGACCTCTCACAATCACATTTTTCTTAAATGTTACCAAATTCTTCGACTAACTATAATTGGGCAAGAATGTGATTGTGAGAGGTTTGCCTCACCAAAAATGAATATTCCCTTTTGGCTTCAATGAGTTCATAAGAAAAGGCAACAAATGTCTTAATAAAAATCGTAATAAAAGAATAATATGACTCTTTAAATGATAGAACTAATAATATCATGTAAAATGAGACGAAACAAATAGCTAGTAACAGTTTTCTTCTAAATTAATATTTCAGGGGGAGGTGATTAGTTTAAATAAACAAATCAGGAACTTTGAGAATGTGGCATTGGCAGAGTTGGAGGAGCAGCTAGGTTGCAAAAGCAAGGAATCACTGAAGGATTACTTGTTTGTGGTGGGAAGTGGAGGAAATGACTACTCACTCAACTACTTCCTGGGCTTAACCAACAGCAATGTCAGTCTTCAAGATTTTTACTGCTAATTTGACCACTGCACTCTCTCACCAACTCAAGGTATGCATTTAAAGTATGCTTTCATATTTTTGTCATTTTTATCTCTTTCATGTTCATTTAAAGAAGAGGATGACATAGGAAAAATAAGTGAAAAATTAAGCTTTCTGGTGAACATTACCAATCTCTATCGATGCGCAGCAAACTCATAGATCCACCGGTGTGCAACGAGCCACCCTTTTGAGAGGCTCGGCTGCCTTTGCTCGTTCGCTCTTCTCCTTAAATTCAGGACTATCCCATATTGCTAAAAATTTTATCCACATATCTTTTCTTATCCAACCAGGATTCTTTCTCTTTTCTCGAGCTTCATACAATGAACTTGGAATCAATTCTTTCTGGAGTTGTTTCTTTGTCATTTTGCGTATAGGCACAGTTCCAATTGGCATCCTTCCTTATTCAACCAATATTCCCCAGCCTTGAAACCTCCCGATTTTCCTTCCTTTTGTCTTTCAAGCTCCTTCGCGATGATCATCTGTTTTGCATATAGTGTAGTAAACAAAATGAAAAAATCAGAATATGAAAATTTACAAGGAAATGCTATGAATATTAAAAATTAAAGATAAGATAAAGTTATACATTGTTTACGAAGATGTGTTATTACAAAACTTCATTCACCTTAATTCTTTCTAGGCCCAATTTTGGATGCAAAAGAGTTGGTTGCTGGTAGATGTCCACACAATCACAAAGATCTCCATGAATAGTCTACAAAAATTCAAATTTATCACATAAAAGCTTACATTTTTGTAAAATTGAAATGTCCAAATATACCAAACCTATAGAAATTATACCTCAATTGTAATGTTTGATCTTCTAGCTGACTAGTAGCTCTCGACCATATTATAAAGAATGACAATCGAAACTAAACGAGAAAAACAAATTGTTGTCACTCTCACAGCCATTGGAAACAAGCATTTCATTTGTTGTGCAAGTATCCTTTTATAGTACAAGTTTAAGATATATATATATATATATATATATATATATATATATATATATATATATATATATATATATATATATATATATATATATATATATATATATATATATATATATATATATATATATATATATATATATATATATATATATATATAGATTCTTCCTACTTTGGACGTTGCATTTCCTAATTTGGACATTGCACATATATTCTTTTCCATACATGATTCCCTTATTATGCATGTTCTTTTAATTGATTGATGTTGAACTTGGGCTGTGTAGCAAAAAGAAAAACTAATGGAAGAATACATGATTGATCCAAAATTATGAATAAAATAGAGAAATCTTACAAATATCTGTTATGGAAAAAAATATTATTATAAATATTTGTCAGTTTGGTTCAGTTTAGTTCAATATCAAACCAAATTATTATCGTTTTTTAACTTAATAAATACTATCTGATTTTGACCTATCAATTGTAACGAAAATTGAATTAGTTGAAATATTGTAAAATGTAGTAGGAGTTAAAATATTGTTTTGACAAAATTAGTAAAAGATTCTTTTCGAGTCATTTAAATTAAAGTATTTCAATTCTATTACATCATCAAATTTATTTATTGCTTCAACTAATTCAATTTTCGTTACTCTATGCCTTAGTAGTAGACAAATTAAGCAAAGAAATTACTCTATGAATTAGATTTTATTGTTCTAATTTCCTATTATTGTTCTAAAATTTATTATTTTTATAATTTTACCTCATAGTAGTATATTGCTTTTTTCATTATTTATAAGAATTCACATATGTCAACTATAGTTTGACATATGAAACGGGTTATTCTATATGTTCTTTTTTAAAAGTTTAAAGCCTAAAAAAATTGCTTTAGGTCTCTAACGTTCTTGAGCCAAGAGCCGCCCCTTGTTCCATGTTGAAGTCCATGTTACATGCATTAAAACTCAGTCAAATATTCCACGTTGTTTCCTGGTTAAGACTTGAAACTAATTATCCTAGCAGCAGTCATTGGTCGTTTGTGAAGAAAATATCTCCTTTGGTTAATTTCTGGTTAAGACATGGGTTCACCTTTCACATTTGAGTTTGTTGACACTCATCATGTGAGCATGATACATGCATTATTCTTTTCATATCTCTATAAATTCATGTTATTCGGTGCAATGATTTTATTCAAGATCATTTTACTACTCATGAAGCATTTACATGACACTCATCATGTAACAGAAGACATATAAAGTAATAATCATCATTAAAAGAAGAAACACGTGAAGAAATGAAAAATATAGTGTTACAATAGCTAAATAACTCTACACCATTTCAGCATTGACAACTTCAGGAAAAAATTCTCGTCCAAACCCAGTGTTGCCTCCAAAGCGCTTCTTCTAACGATACCTCATTTGTTCTATCCCTAATAAAAATTGTAGATAATAACTCTTATACATAAAGCAATAGGAGCAAACGGAGTGAATACTCAAGCTTCTATAGCACAAAAAATACAAAATTGTTGGATTCATGACTAAAATCATGTTCATCTCCCAAGATGAACATAGTACTCTGATTTCATCCAAGTACAATTCTTTTATCCAACCACAAGGCCCACAGAACAATGAATAAAAGCCTATAAAGGAGATGACAAATAATATGCTATCATAGGCACTTTGTCAACTCAGTTGAAAGTTAGAATCTCTTATACCAAAGAAGCTAAGAGACCTAATAAAGAAATTTAAAAATATTGAAGAAAAGTAATATTAGGTTACGCATATTATTTTAATTAATTAAATTGACCTCTTCAAGATTAATCTGACCAAGAAAAGAAATGAAGAATTATCTGTGCCAAAACCATGTCTACACATGTGGAGACTAGAGTTTGCCGCTCGAAGACGCTGTAACTCAAATAAGTAATTCTGGCAACCCCAGCTCGTATAACTCCGACAATGAGCAGAGCTAGAAATGAGGTGTTATATGTGTACCCAGCTCGTACAACTCTGATAACTCACATGGGCATACATATAATGTTGCATCTCTCGTTTCCCTCGTTGTCGGGATAATTTGAGCTGGAGATGTCCGAATTAATTATTTGAGTTATTTAACTTCTTCGGTCGACAGACTCTAGCACCGCATTGTGTAGACATGTTTTATCTTCTTTTTTTTTTTTATGGTCAGGTTATTGTTAAAGAGATTAATTTTATTAACTCAAATAATATATGTAATTTGATATTACTTTTCTCCGATATTTGTAGGTTTCTTTGTTAGGTCTCTTCCATAGTGTATGTGATCCTAACTTTCAGTTGAACTGACAGAGTGTGATGACTCAAAAGGTCATCACTTGATTTACAAGTAAATTCTGTGTTCCGAGCCCTTAGAAGCCTTCTTTTTTCTCACCTCGATTTGTGTGCGCGGTCCCGGTGTATATCCAGAACGCTTTTATGTGGAAATTTGATGAAAATGCTAATTTGGCCTTTAAAATTTAATTTAAGTTGACTTCGGTCAATATTTTGGGTAAACGGATCCGGACCCGTGATTTGACTATCCCGGAGGATCCGTAGGAAAATATGGGACTTGGGCATATGCCCCGAATTAAATTCCGAGGTCCCAATCCCGAGAAATAAATTTTTGAAGAAAATTGTTTAATTGACATTTTAATAGTTTGTGAAAATTTAAATGTGTTTGAATTTGATGGTATAGGGCCCATATTTGTGGTTTCGAAACCCGGTACATGTCTTATATGGTATCTAAGTGGTGCTTGTAAAATTTGGTAAAAAACGGACTTCATATGACGTGAATCGGACCCTCGGTTGTGAAATTTGAAACTTAAGTGTTCTTGAGGTTTTCTTTGACTTTGATGCTAAACTCGTAGTTCGATGTGTTATTTTGGCAATTTGATCGCGCGAGCAAATCCGTATGATATTTTTAGGTTAGGGTGCATGTTTGGTTTGGAGCCCCGAGGGCTCGGGTGAGTTTTGGATAGGCCACAAAATGAAATTGGACTTAGGAGAATTGCTGGTGTGTTGCAGATGTGTAGCAGGCCTCTGATCTCGCAAATGCACGATCAGGCATCGCAATTGCGATGTAAGCAGGGGTCACAAATGCGAGACTTTTGTCGTAAATGTGAAGAACCCAGGGCCAGCCTTGCCTCGCAAATGCGAAGTATACTTCGCAAATGCGAAGTCTTCAGCACATGCCTAGAAGTCGCAAATGCGATGATTCCTTCGCAAATGCGAAGGAAGCAGGAGTCGCAAATGCGACATATACCTCGCAAATGCGAAGGTAGCATGGTCCTTAAGTGTTCGCAATTACGAACCCTGGTCGCAATTGCGACATCAGAGATCTGTTAAATGAATTTCAGACGGGATTTCAACTATTTTTACAACACTTCAAAACCTAAAACATCTTTGGGCGATTTTTCAAAGGCACCTACTCTTCCAAATCATTAGTAAGTCATTTCTAACTCATTTCTTTCAATCTAATCCACCTTTTTACATAATTTCATTTCAAAATCAAGGGGTTTTCATGGGAAATTGGGTGTTTTCGGTAGAACTTAGGATTTTCAAATTTTGGGGATTTGGACCTCGATTTGAGGTCCGATTTCAAAATAAATTATATATTTGAGTTCATGGGTGAATGGGTAATCAGGTTTTGGTTCTAACCTTGGGTTTTGACCATGTGGGTCTGAGGTCAATTTTTTACTTTTTGGGGAAATCATTAGAAAACCTATTTTCATGCATTAGAATTGATTCATTTAGCATTTATTGATATCGTTAAGTAACTTGTAGCTAGATACAAGTGAATTGGTGGTGGAAACAAGAGGTAAAGCGGTAGTTGAGGCTTGAATTGTGTTCATGGCATTGAGGTAAGTGTTTGGTCTAACCTTAGCTTGAGGGATTAGAAGTTGTGTCTTACGTGCTATGTGTTAAATGTTGAGTACGACTGTCGACGCCCCCTTTTTCTATGGGTCGAAATCGGGTATATGACATTAGGAGGACAACTCTATTCCCTTTCGAGAATTGGGTTTTGTAATTTTGAAGAGTCACCACCTAATGATTATAATGCATTAGGACACTTTAAGAAAGGTTTGAGTTGGAAAAAATCAGAGTTCGGGTAAGGGCTAGAAATTATCTCGAGGGGAAGGTGTTAGGCACCCCTCAAGATCCACTAGTGTGGTCCCGACCATGTTACAATTGTGACTTTACAAGTAAACAATCAAGGCTCAAATAAGGACTTGCATACAATATTGCAATTAGGTTGAAAACTTTTGAAAGTAAGTAGAGAGGACAGAAATTTATGAAAAAAAGATTTGAATGGTTTCACGAGAAGAGATGAAAGTAAATAAGTGGAGGGGGGTCCTAAGTTTACGATTAATATGGATCACTTCAATGCAATATCCAGCAATCACTCCTCAAAAAAGAGGGGTCGCATGTGATATTAGTGCATCGGTCATCACCTTCATATCTACCCTTCCCACCCCGTTAAGGTATTAAAGCGCGGAATAGTATCGTTACTTATTGCATGC
Source organism: Nicotiana tabacum (assembly GCF_000715075.1). Taxonomy (NCBI): domain Eukaryota; kingdom Viridiplantae; phylum Streptophyta; class Magnoliopsida; order Solanales; family Solanaceae; genus Nicotiana; species Nicotiana tabacum. The sequence goes on from NC_134095.1 coordinate 82,930,340, forward strand.
TATTACCCGTCCCAATCCTATCAGTCTCGGAGGCATATGGGACTACTAATACTAAAGGGGAGGTAGCTGGGGCTTTTGCAGTTTTTTTTAAAAGGATAAAATTCTAAGGCGACACTGAAAACATATACAACAAGTATTGGGAAAGCAAGTAAGCAGATATGACTCAAATAAACCTCCTTAAATTAGAGAAAATCATATAACTTAGCTTGTCTTACACGTACTGATTAGGTCTGAATTAAACTTAAACATTAAGGCAGGCTGATTTATCACATATTTTCAGATAAGAAGTCCGAATTAGGCCTGCTTGCTGGTTGTAATTATCAAAGACTGATGCAATTATAGTTTTTACCCTAAAGCTTGCCTAGGTGTTAAACGGAACATATAGGCATGATATCTATTAGTTTCAGAAATAAAGAAGTAAACTGATTGTAGAAAAAAGAATTGTCAATTACAGGGACATAAAATCTGCAGGCGTTAAACATTATTGCTACTGATTTTAGGCTTATAAGCGAGTTGACGATTCAGGTTTGGTTGACAGCTCCTATAGGCATGCTTTCTAGGCGTTACTGATTTTAAGCGTTGTTATTGTCATGCAGAAATCCTATAGGCAGGTCATCTATATGCAGTTAGTTATTTAAATCTTATAAACAGGTTTGCCTAGTGACAGATGCATATGCAAAATGCAGGAAGTCCTATAGGCATATTACCTATATGATATGCAGAATTTCAAAAACAACTTATAGACATGGTATCTATATGAAGTGCAGAAAAACCTATGAACATGGTATCTATATGAAATGCAAAATTTCAGAAGTATAGGAATTTCCTATGAACATGGTATCTACATGAGATACAGAATTTCAGAAGTATAGTAATTCCCTATGAACATGGTATCTACCCCTTTGCATGCAGGACTAACCCTCCCTTTTTCACTAACACCCCATCAGTTTATTAAAAGATTATTACAGACCAGAATGAATAAGAAAAAGATAAGAAATATATCAGAAATTAAAGATTCCAACCAAGGAGAGCCTAATTCAGACCCCAGGTCTGAAATATGAAATAAACCAACTTCCAAAGATCTGATTTCCAAAGTCTTTCTCTTATTTAGGATGTTTCAAAGTTCCAAGGAGCTTCAAGTACTCTAGGCAATGCTTACACCCCTAAATATCACTGCAGAATCAGATTATAGTGCAGTGTGAAAGAGCCAGCCCTCAAATGTCCAAGCTCAGAGGGAACTCAAAGTCCCAAGGCAAGGCTCATAGGAGGGGGGGCATAACTTAGAGGCTAGGAGTAAGTGCAAGTGCAATAGAGGGGAATTAGGGGAAGTCCAGCGTAAACTGGTGGTCGTGCCCAACAATAAGGAGTGTTGGCACACCCTAACCAGTCTACTGGGCCACATTTTGGGAGTTAAGATCTATTGAGGATCAGGTTCATACCTGAGCAGCAATTTGGATACTGCCAGGCCATAAACCTTAACTCAAAAACATAGAAGGGAGTAGGGGTACGGGGAATTCACAACAAACAGCAGATGCAAAGAGAGAGTAGCATATTCAATACAGAACATGAACAGGAAAGTAGCCAAGAGTGTAGCAACTGTAAAGTAAACACATAGGGATGATGCTGGAATCAAAATTAGGACATACCAGTTTCAGGGAAACAAATAAGTGAAAGCAGAAGTCTTGTAAGCCAAATTGCAAGAAAGCAGTACAAAAGATCTCAGAAGAGAGTAGAGAATTGAAAGAGTATTGTAATTGAGAGTATGTGTGCGTAAGAGTATGCAATTCAAAGTGTGTTCAAGTGCAGAAGGGTAGCCCCTTTTATAGTGCAGAAAACAAGTAAGAAAAGGTAAGGAAATAGTTTGCAATCAATCACATAAAGTCTCCCTTTGGTTAAGGGATTCTGATTTCGAACGGGCATAAGACAATTAAGGAAAGAATTTGATTAAAACCTTTTCCAAAGTAACATAATAAGGGTAAATACACAGGGTTTATTTAAGGCAAAAGTCCAATGGTACATGGTTTGTGAAAAATAAGGAAAGGGAATCAATCAAACAGCCAGTAAAATCAAAGCTGCAAGCTTTGTTCGAATGAACCAAGTCAGAAAAAGGGTAAAGAAAGGTTCAATTAGGGAAAATCAGTAACAATCAAGTAAACACCATTAAAGGAATTCGGAATCAATTAGTAGTTGGCAAAACCTTTTGAAAGAAGAGTTCTTATATATAAAGCACACAAATATGTGAATCAAGAAGAGGCTGTCAAATTATTTAGAAGAGAGTTTAATCGAAGAAAAGTTTAGAATCATAAGCAAAAAGATACAGGTTCAATTTGCAGACTCATAGTGAGTCTGAAAGTTCAGGGTCCCAAAGTGGAGCCTTAACTCGAACACAAAAATCAAAATCGTCAAAGGAAACCCCCAAATCCTAGGGTTTCAAAATTGAATCAGACATGGAAGTGAGAAAGCAAGTCATTTGTTTCAGAGTCTCAACAAAACAGATATGATAGCATGTTTGAATGAAAAAGGAAGAAAAATCATGAAGAACATATTTGAGAAAACTCGGAAGCTAAACAAGTTCAGAAGAAGGAGATAATACAAACGTGAACACAAGTAGATGAAACATGTAAGAACATGAACAGAGTCCAGTAAACAAGATCAAATAACTTAACGGTAAACACACATAGTAAAAGAGTAAAGAAAACTAAGCAGGGATTAACATGCATAGCAGAAAAGAAAAGGTAGAAGACAGTACATACGTAATAAAGAGTAATCACACCAGCAGGGTATGGACAAACACACATAAAGTAAAGAAGAAGAAAAATCAAAAAGAGTTTTTCGAAAAAATCCTTTTAGAAACCCTAAAATCGAAGAGAAACGATTTTGAAAAGAAATTTTTAGGGAAAACACTTTAGATGGCAAGAAAAGCATAGATACAGTATAGATCTAAGCAAAAAACGGTGAAAGGACCTTGAATAGCTTAGGGTTTTGGATAAACCCTAGAAATGAGAAAGGCTAGGAAACAGGTCCGATCTTGAGTCGGAGAGGTCAAGAATCAGGCTCCTGAGTCTTGAATATGCCGGAGCATGGCCGGAGGAGCCATAAAATCAAAGGTCTGAGAAGATCGGAGAGGGAATCGTCGGGGTCAGGCCTCGAAGCTTCGACCAACCCTGGCTTACTGGTGAAGATAGGTGAGTACCAACTATCCATGGCCTAAGAAGCCATGGATTCCGGTGATCGGTGGTTGAAAAGGGGGTAGGAGGAGGCTAGGGTTTCAGAGAGTTTTTGAGGGGATTTGAGAGGGTTTGGGATTCAAAGGCGGCGGGCCAGGTGAGAATGAGGGATTAGGGTAGTCACCTGTGTTTAATTATGGTAGGGCGAATAGTGGCTATTGATCCGAATGAACAACGGCCTAGATTTAAGAAGGTAGATGAGGAACCGGGTTGGGTCGTTTGAGTTGGGTTAGGGGTTGGGTCAAAAGGAATTGGGCTGGTCCGAATTTGAGTTTGAAATTGGGTCAATTTTAGGCTAAAATCGAAATATCATGGGCTACAATCGAAACGAACTGAGGCCAAAATTTAAATAGTCAGTTTTCCCTTTTTATTTTATAAAAATAGCAAAAAATGATTTGGAAAGCAAATTAAAAGCACTGGATTCGTTAATAGTATATAAATATTAATTTAAAAATATTGGAACCAGTTTCATAATTATAAAATGCTATTAAATCTTAAAGCAGGCTAAAATTGTAATTATATGCAATTTAGCTTTTAAAATACCAAATTAATTTGTAAAAATATATGAAAAGTAACCTACCTATATTTTGGTATAAATATGAGAATAAAATAAGTTATTCACCAAAGTGATAATTTTGGGAATAATTATTGAGCAATAAATCAATTTAAAAATCTTTTAAAAAATTGGAAAAATACTAAAACACTTGGGCATACTTATATATGTATGTATATGATATTTGAAAGTATTTGCATGTAAAAGAAATACATAGGGAAAAATTGGGTATCAACAACGACGTATAGGCATGGTGACGAGTATCTATACATCGGTGTCAAACATTCCCGTGAGTCTTATACTGTGATTTATGTGACTCCGTATCGTATTGTTATGCTTTGTATGATGATTTCTATTGTTGGATAAGGCTTGTAGAAGTATTATTGATAATTGAACATTGTAGAGCGTTGGCTCATGTTGAGAATTGAGTTATGAAGTAAATGTGAAAAAGAGGAGAGGTTTATGATATTATCTACCTTCCCGGGATGTTATTGCTTTTGATATTATCTCCCTTGTTGGGATGTTATTACTCATGATATTGTTTCCCTTGCCGGGATATTGTTGTTATGTTATTGTTCCCTTGCCGGGATTTTATTGTGATGTTATTGATTCCCTTACCCAAAGTGCTTTGTGATTGGTTCTTGGGTGAGGATAGTGTAAAGCACGAAGGGTGATGTCGTGCATGATTTTGAGAGTGTTAATGCATGAAGGGTGATGTCGTGCCGATATTGTGAGGTAAAAGCACGAAGGGTGATGTTGTGCCACACGATGTACAATATCGTGCCATGATATGAGTGATAATGCACGAAGGATAATTCCGTGCCATGATTATGTGAGGTAAAAGCACTAAGGGTGATGTCGTGCCGATTCTATTGATTTTTATGGTGAGGATGAGAGTAAAAGCACGAAGGGTGATGCCGTGCATGCGTTATTGAGTTCTTGATTCTTGTTGATAATTAAATTATGGCTCTCTTTACATTCCTCTATTGGTTTTTCTGTTGTTACCTGATATTCCCCGCAACATGTTTTCCCCTATTATCTTTAACTATAAAATATCCGCCTTTATTTTTCACGGTATATGATTTAACTGCACAGGTTTATTTGGTAGTCTAGTCCTAGCCTCGTCACTACTTCGCCGAGGTTAGGCTACGAACTTACCAGCACATAGGGTCGGTTGTGCTGATACTACACTCTGCACTGTGTGCAGATCCCAGTGCTGCAACTTTTGGACCACAGTGAGGTTGCTGCCTTCAGTCCATCAGGCGACTCGAGGCAGTCCTGCAGGTGTCTGCAGGCCTTGGCATATCCTTCTATCTTTCCATATTGTTTCTTTATGTATTCCAGAAACACCTTTGTATTTATCTTTCGGACCTCTATTTGTAGTATTTCTAGAGAGTCTGTTAGATTGTGACACCAATTCTAAGTAGCTTTTTTATGGATTTTTATCGGTATTATTAAATTGTTATATTTCAGTCTTCCGCGTTATTATTTACGCTGTTTATATAATGTTAATTCACAAAATTAAGGGATTAAAAATGAAAAAGGTTAAATAATTGGAATAATTGGCTTGCCTAGCTTTCACTAGTAGGCGCTATCACTACTCCTCAGGGTGGGAAATTCGGGTCGTGACAAGTTGGTATCAGAGACCTAGGTTGCCTATGTCTCACAATTCACGGACAAGCTTAGCATAGTCTGAGGATCGGTATGGAGACATCTGTATTTATCCCCTAGAAGCTACAGAGTTAGGAAAAACTTCACATCTATTCATTCCTATCGTGCGACTTGGTTTCTCAATGCTAATAGAACTTCCACTCTGTTCTTACGCAGATGGTGAGAACACATACCACTTCATCAGTTGACCAGCAGCCCAAGCCCCTAGTAGCAACTCCTGCGAGGGTCAAAGGTCGAGGTCGTGCTAGGGCCAGAGGCAGAGGCAGGGCTCAGCCTAGAGCTCGGGAAGTTGCACCAGCAGCAGATCCTCTGGTTGAGTTTGACGATGAAATTCTAGCCCAGTCAGTTCCAGCAGGACCAGCTCAGGTCCCATAGGGGTTCATCACCACCCCGGTACTTCATGATGCTCTGGTTCGTCTAGTGGGTCTTATGGAGAGTGTCGCCCAAGCAGGCTTGCTTCCTGTAGCACCACCCGTCTCTCAGGCTAGAGGAGGAGCCCAGACTCCTACTACTTGCAATCCAGAATAGATGACTCCCCAATTTCAGACTCCAGTAGCTCAACCAGTTGGAGTAGTTCAGCCTGGTATTGTGGCATAGACCGGAGAGGGGCCAGCTATGTCTGCTGATTCCTTGTGGAGATTGGATAGGTTCACCAAGCTCTTCACTACTACTTTTGGTGGTACATCTACTAAGGATCCCCAGGATTATTTGGACATTTATCATGAGGTTCTTCGCAACATGGGGATAGTGGAGACCAATTGGGTCGACCTTGCTGCTTTTCATTTGTCTCGATCCGCCAAGACTTTTTGGAGAGGTTATTGTTTGGCTAAACCAGCTGGGTTATCGGATTTAACTTGGGATCAGTTCTCTCAGCGATTTCTGGAGAAGTTTCTTCCTATCACTCAGAGGGAGAACTATCGGAGACAGTTTGAGCATCTCCAGCAGGGTTCTATGACTGTTACTTAGTATGAGACCAGATTTATTGACTTGGCCCGTCATACTCTTCTTATACTTCCCACTGAGAGAGAGAGAGAGAGAGAGAGAGTGAGGAGGTTCATTGAGGGACTCGTTCAGCCTATTCGATTGCAGGTGGCTAAGGAGACGGGGAGCGAGATTTCTTTTCAGGATACGGCCAATGTGTCCAGGAGAGTTTAGATGATTCTGTCATATGGGATTGGTCACGGGTCTGACAAGAGACCTCGTCATTCGGGAAGGTTTAGTGGTGCCTCATCTGGAGGCAGAGATTCTTTTGGAAGGGGCCATCCTTCCAGGCCATTTTATTCAACACTTCATGCTTCTCACGGTGCTCTAAGTGGCTGTGGTTCTCATATTCAGTATTTTGATAAGCAGTCCTATAGTGCACCACCAGCTCCTATTAGTGCACCACCGTTCCAGAGTTTTCAAAGTAGTTATTCAGGCCGTAAGGGTCAGCAGTCTCAGCAGCCGAGGGCTTGTTATACTTGTGGAGATACGAGGCATATTGCTAGATTTTGCCCTTGAGCACCGAGCAGCTCTCAACATCAGGGTTCCTGTGCCATGGTTTAGGCATCGAGTGTTCCATCGCCCTCTCATCCAGCTAGAGGTGGAGGTAGAGGTGTTAGAAGTGGAGGTGAGGTATTAGAGGTGGAGGTCAGGCCACTAGAGGTGGAGGCCAGCTAGTAGGAGGTCGTCCTAGAGATGTAGTTCAGAGTGGTGGGGCCCAGCCCCGATGTTATGCTCTTCCAGCCAGGCCTGAGGCTGAGGCTTTTGATGTTGTTATCATGGGTACTGTTCTGGTTTGTAGTAAGGATGCTTTAGTACTATTTGATCCAGGGTCTACATACTCCTATGTGTCATCTTATTTTGCACCATACTTGATCATGCCTAGTGATTCTTTGAGTGTTCCTGTATATGTGTCTATACCGGTGGGTGATTCTACTGTGGTAGATCGTGTTCATCGTTCTTGTGTAGTTGTGATTGAGGGTCTTGAGACCCGAGTAGACTTGTTACTTTTTGATATGGTTGATTTTGATGTCATATTAGGGATGGACTGGTTATCACCTTACCATGCTATCTTGGACTATCATGCCAAGATTGTGACCTTATCCTTGCCGGGGTTGCCTCGTTTAAAGTGGAGATGAACTCCTGGTCATTCTACCCATAGTGTTATCTCATATGTGAAGGCTCAACATATGGTCGAGAAGGGGTGTTTGGCCTATTTGGCATATGTTCGTGATTCTAATGCTGAGGTTCCTCCTATGGATTTTGTGCCTGTTGTTGGTGAGTTTCCTGAGGCATTTCCTTCATACCTGCCGAGTATGCCACCCGACTGGGATATTGACTTCTGCATTGATTTGGCTCCAAGCACTCAGCCCATTTCTATTCCTCTATATTGTATGGCCCCACCTGAGTTGAAAGAATTGAAGGAGCAGTTGCAAGACTTGCTTGATAAGGGCTTTATTAGACTTAGTGTCTCGCCTTGGGGTACGCCGGTGTTGTTTGTTAAGAAAAAGGACGGATCGATGAGGATGTGTATAGATTACCGGTAGTTGAACAAGGTTACAATCAAGAATAAGTATCCATTGCCGAGGATTGATGATTTGTTTGATCAGTTTCAAGGTGCCAAGGTATTTTTGAAGATTGACTTGAGATCTGGCTACCATCAGTTGAGGATTAGGACATCTGATCTCCCTACGATAGCTTTCTGCACTCGATACGGGCATTATGAGTTCTTGGTTATGACAAATGCCCCAACAACTTTTATGGATGTGATGAATCGAGTGTTCAAGCCCTACTTGGATTCGTTCATGATAGTCTTCATTGATGATATTTTGATGTATTCCCGTAGCCGAAAGGAGCATGAGCTATCTGAGAGTTGTTTTTCAGACTTTGAGAGATAGTCAGTTGTACGCTAAGTTTTCGAAGTGCAAATTTTGGTTGGGATCAGTTGCTTTCTTAGGTCACGTCGTATTAGCAGAGGGTATTCAGGTAGATCCGAAGAAGATAGAGGCATTCAAGGACTGGCCTAGACCCGCATCAGCTATAGAGATCCGGAGCTTCTTGGGTTTGGCAGGCTATTACCTTCATTTTATGGAAGGGTTTTCATCTATTGCAGCCCCGATGACTAGGTTGACCCAGAAGGGTGCCTAGTTCAGGTGGTCGGACGAGTGTGAGGCGAGCTTTCAGAAGCTTAAGACAGCTTTAGCTACGACGCCAGTGTTGGTTTTGCCCACAGGTTCAGGGCCATATATAGTTTATTTTGACGCATCTCGTATTGGACTTGGTGCGGTATTGATGCATGATGGAAAGGTTACTGCTTATGCTTCGCGGCAGTTGAAGATTCATTTGAAGAATTATCCAGTTCATGATTTGGAGGCACTATTTATATGGCGTGTCATGTGAGGTGTTCACGGATCACAAGAGTCTACAATATTTGTTTAAGCAGAAGGATCTAAATTTGAGGCAGAGAAGGTGGTTGGAGCTATTGTAAGACTATGATATCACCATCTTATATCATCTGGGGAAGGCCAATGTGGTGGCCGATGCTTTGAGTAGAAAGTCAGCCCGTATGGGCAGTCTTGCATATATTTTGGTCGATGAGAGACTGCTTGCTTTGGATGTTCAGGACTTGGCCAATCAGTTTGTGAGATTGGATGTCTCT